>NW_026061873.1:0-1407657 GCF_023897955.1 Schistocerca gregaria | reverse complement strand
AAAGTGCTTCAGAAATCGAGCAAGTAAGTAACGCGTTGATCCACATCTGGTGCTTATTCAGGTATTTATTCGATTCGGCATTATTAAGTACAGTTGTAGGATGTTCTCCTGAGGTATATCGTGCCAAAATTCTGTCGAACTGACGAGTTAGATCGGCGAAATCCCGACGAAAGATCAGTACCCAAAGACTGGAAAGTTGCACAGGTCACACCAATATTCAAGAAAGGTAGTAGGATAACATTATGAATTACCTCGAAGAAAACGATCTATTGACACACAGTGAACATGGATTTAGTGAAGATCGTTCTTATGTAACATGTGAAGTGTTGACTTCTATTGACAAGTGATTTCAGATCGATTCCGTATTTCTGGATATCCAGAAGGCTTTTGACACTGTACCACATGAGCGGCTTTTAGTGAAATTGCGTGCTTTGGAATATCGTCTCAGTTTTGTGACTGGATTTGTGATTTGCTGTCAGGGAAGTCACAGTTCGTAGCAATCGACGGAAAGCCATCGAGTAAAACAGAAGTGACTTCTGGCGTTCCAAAGGTAGTGTTATAGGCCCTTTTCTGTTCCTTATATTTATAAACGATTTGGAAGACAATCTGAGTAGCTGTCATAGATTGTTTGCAGATGACCCTGTCGTTTATCGACTAGTAAAGTCGTGAGAACAGCAAAACAAATTACAACACGATTTTGAAAATATATCTGTATAGTGCGAAAATTGTCAATTGACCCTAAATAACGAAAAGCGTGAGGTCATCCATTTGAGTGCTAAAAGGAATCCGTTAAACTTCGGTTACACGATAAATCAGTCAAATATGAAGGCCGTAGATTCAACTAAATGCCTAGGAATTACAATTACGAACAACCAAAAATTGGAAGGAACACAAAGAAAATGTTGTGGGGACGGCTAACCAAAGACTCCGTTTTATTGGTAGGACACTTAGAAAATGTAACAGATCTACTAACGAGACTGACTACACTACGTTTGTCCGTCCTCTTTTAGAATACTGCTGCATGGTGTGGGTTCCTTACCAGATACGACTGACTGAGTACATCGAAAAAGTTCAAAGAAGGGCAGCACGTATTGTATAATCGCGAAATATGGGAGAGAGTGCCACAGAAATGATACAGGATTTGGGCTGGACATCATTAAAAGAAAGCCGTTTTTCGTTCCGACTGAATCTTGTCATGAAATTCACCAACTTTCTCCTCCGAATGCGAAAATATATTGTTGACACTGACTACATAGGGAGAAACGATCACCACGATAAGGTAAATCAGAGCTCGTACGAAAAGATATAGGTGTTCGTTGTTTCCGCGAGGTTTACAAGTTTGGAATAATAGAGGATTGTGAAGGTGGTTCGATGATCCCTCTGCCAGGCACTTAAATGAAATTTGCAGAGTATCCATGCAGATGAGGTGCTGCCCATAATGCTCCGAACGTTCTCAGTTGGAGAGAGACCAGGCGACCTTGCCGGCCGAGGTATGGTTTGGCAAGGACGAAGACAAGCAGTAGAAACTCTCGCCGTGTGCTGACAGGCATTGTTTTTCTGAAGTGTCAGACCAGAATGGCTTCTCATGAAGAACAAAAAAAAAAAAAAAAAAAAAAAAAAAACAGCACGTGCAATGTCTTGGACGTACCACTGCTGTGCTGTAAGGGTGTCGCGGCTGACAACCAAAGAGGCCTTACTGTGAAAAGTTATGGCACCCCGGAGCATGACTCCTGGTTGTCGGGTCGTATGGTGGTATACCACCACTGTCCATGAGGTTTCCACAAACGCCTTCGGCCTGGAATCTCATTGGCTGGGGTAGAGCTGTCTTCATTCTTGAGTCCGGCATCGAACTGAGCGAAAGTGCGTCTGGAGGCGCCCTGGACAGCAGTGGGATACCTACTTGACTCTTCCAAATTGGACTGTAGAGTGTAACGTGGTTACCGGTTCCAGGGTCTGCTTAGAATCGACGTTTAACGTGATCCAGTAACAAGTTTTTGAGGTAATATTATTTTGTTTCCATCGGGATGCTTACTATCGCTGAGCACCCATGCCGCTCACCATTGGAATGCTTGATTTCGTTGAGTATCCATGACAGGTGAGCCTGTCATTATCACCTTGTGGGCATTTTAACTTATTAGAGTGGTTGTGGTTTGTGTTCCGCGTAGCGGCCAGCGTGAGATTTACAGCGGTTGGGCGGAAACGCACATCTAAATCGGTCGAGGGAGGCGACCGAAGTGAAGCATTCAGCTTCAAATGGTTCAAATGGCTCTGAGCACTATGGGACTTAACATCTGAGGTCATCAGTGCAATAGAACTCAGAACTCAGGATTGGAACCTGCGATAATAGCGATCGCGCGGTTCCAGATTGAAGCGCCTAGAACCGCTCGGCCACAAAGCCCGGCGAAGCATTCACGTGGTTTGGGCACTTATCACAGCCAACCCCGTAGGAAACAGAAAACTACGTTACCATACAAGTAGCTTATTTGCTAGAAATGTCTTTTATTTTCCCCGTACACATTTACAACACACTCAAGCAATGTCTGAAGATCAGTATGTACCTTTTGAACAGAAAGGTTTACATTTACATCGTAAATGAAACGTAGAATCAAATGCTTTGTGTCTTAAATGCAAAAACAGGCACAGTGGATATTTGTCGATTACAGCGCCATCTACCGCGATTGGGAAACAATGGTTTGGGTAGGCCGTAGGAATGTTTCTTTTTTCTTTTCTTTTCTTTCTTTTACTTACACACTTTCCTGCATGACGGACTGCCACCGACTCGTTGTTATGTTCGTAGCTATCGCTTGGTCTCACGCTGTTAGTAAGATAGTAAGGGACTTCTGTCTTGGTGCGTGATAGAAGATAAGTGTGGCGAACAGAAATTCGCGAAATACTGAGCAACAAATACTCTTAGGAAGAGCTACATACTCTGTGATTTACGAACTTTACCGTACATATGAAAATGCGTTTATTGTTTCATTTGACGGACGCCATACGATGCTTGCCCAGTTTCGTTATTCAAACTTTAATAAATATATCAGTTTTTAATGTCCCAGTGCGTTTTCGTTAATTGCAGTGTGCCGACAATCAACAGAGTCCCAAAGAAAAAAAATCCAGATATACTACGAGGTAAAACCACTCGTAACAAACAAATGAGTAACCGAAC
Source organism: Schistocerca gregaria (assembly GCF_023897955.1). Lineage (NCBI taxonomy): Eukaryota > Metazoa > Arthropoda > Insecta > Orthoptera > Acrididae > Schistocerca > Schistocerca gregaria. The sequence goes on along the minus strand of NW_026061873.1, from coordinate 1,404,491 downwards.
GATTCTCTACAGTGATTTCGCATAAGCATTTCGCTTATTCTTCATATGTATAATCCTTTTCACGATTTTGCGCGTTTCCGTCAGTAACTGCAAATATAGTCTGTAAGAAAATATTATGAAAACAATATATTACATATATGCAATGAAAAGTACATGCCTAATGACATAAGGCAGCTTCCTCGCATTTCGAGCTTCATTTAAATAGCATTATTTTAAAAGAGTATTACTGCTGTTAAATATGTCGCGTAACGCAACGTTAATGCCAGTATAGATGCAACAGGGAGAGGATTGTATAAGCGAGTATATTAAGTAATGCGGTAAAGTTCAAAGGTAATAGAGAATATAGCCTTTTCTGAGAGAACTAAGTGTTCTACATCCCACAGTACAATGAGGTATCTGCCAACCACAATCACTCATCTCGGGCCACCACAGTACTGATGAAACACGTTGAAGACTCTATCACCACTAAATTGCATCGTAAGTGATACAATAAAAACATTTTTACATATATGGCAATGCTCTTAAGTTATATACACTGAAGAGCCAAAGAAACTGCGACACCTCCCTAACATCGTGTAAAGCCCCCGTGAGTACACGGAAGTACCGCAACTCGACGTGGCATGGCTCGACTAATGTCTGAGGTTAGAATTACATTAATACCTTCAGCTGCTGATGGGCGTTGATATATATTAACGGGCACAGGTGAAAATGTGTGCCCCGACCGGGACTCGAACCCGGGATCTCCTGCTTACATGAAGGACGCTCTATCCCGGTCGGGCACACATTTTCACCAGTCCCCGTTGCTATACGTCAACGCCCGTCAGCAGCTCAAGGTATTAATACAATCGTAATTTCGTTCTAGACGGCCTCAGGTCAGCAATGGTGTCTGTTCTATCGGACGAGACTCGTCCGACCAGGCAACATATTTCCAGTCACCATTAGTCCAATATCGGTCTTGAAGGGCGTAGTGCAGGTGTAAAGCTTTGTGTCGTGCAGTCATCAAGGATACACGAGTGGGCTTTCTGCTCCGAAAGCCCATATCGATGATGTTTCGTTAAATGATTCGGACGCAGCGATGGGGGAGACTTGATATTTTACCGGATTCCTGATACTCACGGTTCACTACACATACATCCTCACTTCGTCGCTACTTTGGAGATGCTGTGTCCCATAGCTCGTGCGCCTACTATAACATCACGTTAAAACTCACTTAAATCTTGATAACCTGTCATTGTAGCAGTAGCAACCGACCTAACAACTGAGCGTGACACCTGTTCTCTTATATTGCCGTTGCCGACCGCAGCGCCGTATTCAGCCTGTATTTGAATACGCATGCCTATACCAGTCTGTTTGGCGCTTCAGTGCATATTATTTAGTATTACCTAAGAGTAATTATTGCTCCATATTTCGCGGACTTTGCCTACTTCACTCAGCCACTACCACGTACCGTGACCAAACTAACATGATAACTGCACTCATGATATCCTTAATGAGTTATACGTCTGTGTGCATCTCATATCTAGACCGCTACGCATGGCTGGTCTCATGCCACACATTCTGACTCGGGCAACGATCTAGATGAGAAAAACTGGCGATACCTGCAAGAAAATGACCCAGGTTCCGAGCCAGAACCACAATCCCACAACGAGGCAGCTTTCATCGAATAACCTGGTGGCTGGGATTTGTTGCAGCTGCAGTGTTCATTCCTTCGTATGGGCCATTACTATGGAGTAACACTTGTAAGCAGCAACAATCTGATGTAATGAAAGTTTACTTTATTACTGGCGCTTCCTGGCAGATTAAAACTGTGTGCCGGACCGAGACTCGAACTCGGGATATTTGCCTCACGGCGTTCTCTGCCATCTGAGCTACCCAAGCACGACTCACGACCCGTCCTCACAGCTTCAATTGTGCCAGTACCCCGTCTCCTACCTTCCTAACTTCACCGAAGCTCTTCTGCGAGCGTTGCAGAACTGGCTCTCCTGGAAGAAAGGATTTTGTAGAGACATGGCTTAGCCACAGCCTGGTGGATATTTCCAGATTGATATTGGGTACTTTATTACTGTTTAATTAAACAGCTTCATTAAACAACGAAAAAGTAACTCACATTATATGAGCTGAATCACTAAGATTAAACTGCGTAATAACAGCAGCGCCGTCATTCACTAATGAACATGAAAAATATCAGTTCTGCAGAAGTATGTAAAGATTCTTACGAAAATTCCAATAGAGTTGCAGATTCTCAAGATAAGAAGGCTACACACAGCCCGCTACACTGGCCATACTAATGTAAAAGTTGATTCCTTATTTCCCTCGCAAAGTCCAAAACATCCCCACCACGCCTGAGGTTTTGCGGACCTCCTACCACGCCGTGCGTCAGCGCCGGCACGGAGACCTGTCTCTGAACTAACAGAGCACTCCATTAATTCGGGCTGAAACACGCCACCACTCTCCAGGACAGGTTCAAGACCCACCCGTGGCTGGCGATAAGTCGCACGGAGACGTGGTGTGGATGTTTTACCAAATAAGCGCGCCTCCACTGACGGAACAGTTTCTGTCAACCTGCAGACTACAGGGCCCCTCATCATACAAGATACTTCCAGTCAGCGTTTGGTGTTAGGAAGCCTTCCAAATTTCGTATATACTCTACACTCGACATTCAAAATTATGTTTGAGAACATTTTTCATATTATCCCCACTATTTGTAGTTAAAGAAAGAAAATGATTACAGTGCTTCAAAAAGTAATATTTGCAGTAAACTGAAAAACGTATTGATTTAATTTTACATATTTTAAAAGAAGAAATGTTGAATTTTCTCGCGCAGAGTACGAGAGACTGGCGCGGCTATATGCGCACTGTTTTGACAGACAGGTGGAGCTGAGCTAGATAGGAGCTGGCGTGTATAGCCGGCTGTCTAACGAGCAGGCGACAACCGTGATACTGGCGGAATGTGTGCGCCACTTAAAAAGCGAGTGTCGTAATGACTGCAAGTCTAGTATACAGGCACGTTAATGCAAGTGCTTTTTCCAAGGGAGGGTGGTCTTCCCTGGCCCTCGCGACGTGTGACGGTGCCTCACGCCGCAAATTCTGAGATCGCAAGCAATTAGGATGGTGCATAAGATCGCAGCGTTTTCTTCTGTATATTAATATTGTTATAGGTTTTGGATTTTACAAGGAGTGTTATACCTGATGATGAAAAATGCTCTATTTACAATTATCTTACCTGCATTTGTCGTAGATCCCTCGCCCAGCGCGAAGTTCCAAGCGACTGGAAAAAAAGCGCAGATGACTCCAGTATATAGAGAGGTAAAGAAACGGACCCGTAAAATTAGAGACCAATATCCCAAACTTCTGATTGCTGCAGACTCCCTGTACACATTCTCAGTTCGATTATAATAGACTTACGTGAGGCTAAGCAACATACGTCGACGAATCAACATGGCTTTAGGAAGCATCGTAAGTGCGAAACTCAGCTTGCCCTTTCCTCACGTGACATACTGAGAACTATGTATGAAGGGCAACAGGCAGATTCCATATTTCTAGATTTCCGGAAAGAATTTGACATCGTGCCCCATTGCAGATTGTTAAAGAAACTACGAGCATATCGAATAAGTTCACAGATATGTGAATGGCTCGAAAACTTCTTGAAAAATAGTACGCAGTATGTTGTCCTCGATGGTGAGGGTTCATCAGAGACAACGAAATGTGATAGAACGGCTGTTGTTCTTTATACAGGGCGAGGCCATCTAAATGTTCAATACATTAGCTCCGAGGAACAAATGGCAGTTTACTGAAATGTCCAGTCCTAGTTGCTTTTGGTAAAATATGTCAAAAGCTGGGGATAGTGAATTTTACGGGTAATTAAGGAAAGTATTAAATTGATGGGGGTGTTGAAGTAATGACAATTTAATAATTATACTTTGCTAACTTCCAGCATTCTGAAAGGCATTGTAGTGTCTCGAGAATTTCGGAGTAAATCCTAGAGACCCTCGTATTTCCACCGTCTTGAACACGGGTTATTTTAGAGACGAGTGTGGTAAAGTAGAATGTATCTACTGCACCACAATTATGTGTGTGCAGGACTGACATATATAGGACGGATGATAGGCGCGGGCAGGTAGTCGCCGATCCTGGCTAACAAGGGGAAGGCCTCAGACACGGCCAACCGATTCGGCTCAAATGTGGCAGGTTGCTTGTGTAGAACCTAAAATGAAATACTCCAAGATCTTTTGGGTCAACACCCCCGCAATTTTGAGAAAATCAACCCTAAAGGTTTTGACGAGCAACGGACTCAGAATTAGAGCGATCGATAGATAATTGTAAATAGAGCATTTTTCATCATCAGGTATGGGGTCCGCAAACGCAAACTTTTCCAAAAATTGAGGAAAGAAACTTTTACAATTGTCGCTCCTGTACCCACATGGTAAACGCTTTTCGCCGACAGCGGCGATAGCGGAACAGCTAAGGTAACTAACTGGCTGGGAATCGGAGAACCCTAGCGGATGTTATTATTTTCGTTTGTATTTTTCCATATCTCAATTGATAGGGATAGGATGGTTAATAAGGTAAGTAAATTAATAAAGAATGATAATAATAAGGTAGGCAAACTAATTACCCCAACGCCGTTGGTTAGTAAAGTATTAAACTTTTAAGCCTTGTCACATGACCACAACTACGACTAACAAGGGGAGGCCGCCAATTGTGAAATTCAGATTCGATCCCTACTGCACATAATAAAAGCTCATGGCCAGAGGTGTAATGTGGCAAAGCATCAAGATGCACTTCTCAGCCGTTGTCGAGAAAATCGACAGTTAAAAGAAACCGTTGCGGTGAAATACTCTCTACGATTGATAGTTTTCTACAGCGTCGTGGCGCAACGGTAAACGCTCGGGTTCGTAATCCGAAGGTGGCCGGATCGAACAGCCGGCACGGTAGCTTAGCGTGTTCGGTCAGTGTGTTAGCTGCCGTCTGTAATAAAAAAACTGAGTTAATGGATCAACGACTAACTGAAACGGGTGTCTTGCCATGTCCGCCCCGAGCAGATACAATGAACAAAAATGAAATAAAAAAAATAAACAAAATAAAAAAATCAATGGAACGCCTAACCAATTAATTAGCAGCATAAGCAGCGCAGGGTATATGAAGCGTGTCGGGAGAGGCGGAAAAATAAAAAAAAAAAAACCTCGCACCATGCAACATTTTTTGTTATTAGTGTTTTGTAATTCATATATGAATTGCTTACACATATTGGTGAAGGCGGATCGCTGTCCAATTGTACCGCCTCAATTTTTCCGTTTGTTTAACAGGGTGTACCAAAGCTCTCACGTCCGCACTGATTTTCGACGATGTTATAAGTTGCGCTAGGGACCGCACCTACCTTCTTTCGAAGTTGGCATGCAACTACGCTGTTATGCGGCGGCTCGTTTCGGCCCATTCAACACCTGTCCTTCGAGTGTAACGAGCGAGTAACGGAGTTTATATTTCATACCTGCCACAGCAAATTTGTGTACGTGGGGTTTGTATTCTAATTCGAACGTTTGATTTATGCTATACGTATTCGTTTCGGAATATCGTTTCTACGTCTTCCATTAACTATACTTGGTTAACATTATGAAGACAATTAATAACATTAATGAAATACAACTTTGTTTGCGGAAAACATAATGATGTTCGAAGTTGCCAGTTTTTCCACGACAAACGACTTTCAACAACTTATTATATGCATAATTGTTGCAACTGATTGCTGGGAATTATATATATATATATTGTGTGTATGTACACACATTTGAATTACAAAAAACAAATACTAAAAAAAAAAAAAAATGGTTGCATGGCGTGAGATTCGATCCGGCGAACTTCGGAACTACGAACCCGAACCCGAGAGCTTACCGCTGCGCCACGACGCTGTAGAAAACTATCAATCGTAGTGAGTATTTCACCGCAACAGTTTCTTTTAACTGTCGATTTTCTCGACAACGTCTGAGAAGTACATCTTGGTGCTTTCCCACATAGCACCTCTGGCTATTAGCTTTTATTATGCGCAGTATGAATTGACTCTGAATTTCACAATTGGCGGCCTCCCCTTGTAAGAGTGCTTCCAATTCCTCACGAGGGATCACAGACAGCCAACCGCGCGACGCTTGTTTACAGCGAGGCTCGGGACAGAATGCACGCGGGGAGAGTTATGTTGTCCCAGTTGCCTGTTCGTCATATCACAGTTGTGAATCTGGAAGAGAGAAGGTGTCCAGCACGAGCCTTATAGACGTAAATCGGAAAGAGTTGTTTTCCGTCATTAGGCTGCCGCGATCCTGGCGGATACAGTAGTGATTTTTCCATCATTAATGTGCCGAATGAAATAAGTTTCGTGAATGAATACAGTGTTATTCTGTAAGTAACATATGACGAGTGCTGTATGTAGTTTGTAGAAATTAGCTCGTCTGTTTATGCCGTAGTAACTAGTTATTATTTGTTGTCATATCTTTCAGGTGCATAATCTGAGTAACGGAGGATGTACACCCTTCGACTAGCGTTGTAATATATAGTTGGGAGCCTGTCACAGACGATGGCAAGCAGGAAGTTACTGTCACTGTGTTTTGGTTTGCAAAATACAGATGCATTATCAACGCACTACCGGAAGCAGCCAGGTCTGTTTCTCGGCGTTCCAGGTTGATTGAAAAGGCTATGGTCGAGAGATTTTTGGTGGTGACGAACGAAATGACTTTTCTTGATACTGAGGTACTATACGATGAAGACGAAGCAGAAGGTGATTCAGTGGAAGATATCCCGACTAGTGAATCGCTAAATTGTCATAACACTTCAGAAATCTGCACGTCACTGGGAATATGTGCTTCATCCGTTCCCGATGAGTATCACAAACCGGTTACTAAACGACTTAACTACAGCTCTATACCCCTTGAAGTAAAAGTTAAGGCGGTAGCGCTAGCCAGGAATCATCCAAATTTGAACTTACAAACACTGCAAAAGAATGGAGCAACAACAGCCCTGGAACGGAAGAAGGACTTGAAATTGTGGGAAAGTGATATCGTTAAAGGAGGGACAAGTTACGACAAATACCAGGCGAAAAATATGTGGACATACGACCGAATTGTCGAATCTTGTTGACGTAACGAGAATGTAACAGCGAGAATACTTCAGGAGTGGGCTGCAGGTGCAGCGCTTCAATATACGGCCAACAAGGATTCTACGTCTGCTGCATCATTATCTTGGGCAAAAAATTTCAGATCGGGGTATAAAATTCGTCAACGGCGCGTCACTAAATACGTCTCTCATAAGGAAGTACAAAATATAGAAGATATACAGAAAGTGGGAGCTCTTTTCAACAGGCAAACGGCGTCACTTATGACCGGTTTTAATAGTGATTACGTGATCAACACCGGTCATACAGGATGCGAGTATTGGGTGAACATTCGACGCACGTTATCGCATAAGGGAGAAAAACGAATCCTTGTCGCAGTTGGTAGTAAAAACCTAGTAACACATTCGTACACGGCGCAACATGCCACTACAGCCTCTGGAAATCTGTTACGTAAGGTTTTCCTGTGTTTACAAGAAACGAATGTTACATTTGGTCCTCAGGTTATAGAAGAGGTCAACCGTTTAACCGACTCGTTGAAAAATGTTTACATTACCTTCTCCAAACTGACGAATGCGATTTACAGAACATTTCTTGAGAATGTTTTAAGACCATACGTTTCTGATAGCAAGTTTTTTCTAGTAGTGGATTCCTGGAGTGGACAAAGTAATGCTATATTATATGACACAATGATTATAGATGGCGAGGGTCAGCCGACGTGCACGGTAAAAGTAATACCGCCCAACTGTACACCTGTGTACCAGCTGTGTGCTGTTGATTTCGATCGCCAGGTTAAAAACTTTATTTCCAGGCTTCAGGATTGCAGTGTGCTTCTGGAAACCCAGTGGGAATTGGACAACCGCACGGATACAATAACTATTTACAACATAATTCATAACCAACTTTCAGCACCGATTTTTCACGCAATGATATCGTATGCGTGGTACGCATCAAAATTAATTCCCGAAAAAGACATTTTGAAATGTAAACCAAGTTTGTTTTCCGCCTACTCTTGGGAAGGAACAGTGTAGCTCTCGAAAGATTGAATTCATTAGATGTTCTTGGTGCCGTGAGTATATTTGTTTCAAATTTTTATGTGACAAGTACCAGCCATCTCGTTGTTCGACGAAAAATGAGGACACGTAACAGTGACTGGAAGAGCCATTCTAAAGTGACCTGGAGTAACATTTTAGTTGTTTACTACCCCAAGAAGTTTCAGAAATTTATTTGCCTACCTTATTTTTATCGTTCCTTATAGATTTCCTTACCTTATTAACCCTCCAATTCCTATCAATTGAGATATGGAAAAATACAAACGAAAATAATAACATCCACTGGGTTTCCTCGCGATTCGAACCCGGGTTCTCAGATTCCCAGCCAGTTACCTTGGCTGTTGCGCTATCAGTGCTGTCGGCAAAAACCGTTTAAAATGTTGGAACAGAAGGGACAGTTGTAAAACTTTCTTTCCTCGATTTCTGGAATAGTATGCGTTTTCGGATACCATAGCTGATGATGAAAAATGCTCTATTTACAATTATCTATCGATCCCGCCAATTTTGAGTCGATTGCTCTTCATAACTTTTAGGAGTGATTTTTTCAATAACGCTGCGGTGTTGACCTAAAATATCTTAGATTCCTCCGGTTTAGGTTGTACACAAGCGACTGCCAAATTTGAGCCGAATCGGTTGGCCATGTCTGAGGCCTTCCATTTGTAAGGAGTTACACGTCCAGCTCAAGGAACAAACGCGCTGTCTCAGTGCGATGTCAAACATTATTTGTGAATATTTGAATGTTGTTGAAAGAGAAGAAGGAACAATTACTTATTCATTCTTTCTCTTACTTTTGTAAGGTCCAGACGGTTGTCTTGTTAAATTTTGTGAGATTTGTAGACTGTATTTATGGAAAAATGAATGTGATAGTTTCTGACGGACCAGAAGGTTCCGAGCTTGCGAAAAATGTTTTGTTATTGTTGTTGTTGTGGTCTCCAGTCCTGAGATTGGTTTGTTGCAGCTCTCCATGCTACTCTGTCCTGTGCAAGCTTCTTCATCTCCCAGATCCTACTGCAACCTACATCCTTCTGAATCTGCTTAGTGTATTCACCTCTTGGTCTCCCTCTACGATTTTTACCCTCCACGCTGCCCTCAAATGCTAAATTTGTGATCCCTTGATGCCTCAAAACATGTCCTACCGCCGGATCCCTTCTTCTAGTCAAGTTGTGCTACAAATTGCTCTTCTCCCCAATTCTATTCAATACCTCCTCATTAGGTACGTAATCTATCCACCTTATTTTTAGCATTCTTCTGTAGCACCACATTTCGAAAGCTTCTATTCTATTCTTGTTCAAACTATTTATCGTACATGTTTCACTTCCATACATGACTACACTCCATACTTTCAGAAACGGTTTCCTGATACATAAATCTATACTCGATGTTAACAAATTTCTCGTCTTCAGAAATGGTTACCTTGCCATTGCCAGTCTACATTTTATACCCTCTCTACTTCGAACATCATCTGTTATTTTACTTCCTAAATAGCAAAACTCCTTTACTACTTTAAGCGTCTCATTTCCTAATCTAATTCCCTCAGCATCACCCGATTTAATTTGACTACATTCCATTATCCTCGTTTTGCTTTTGTTGATGTTCATCTTATATCCTCCTTTCAAGACACTGTCCATTCCGTTCAACTGCTCTTCCAAGTCCTTTGCCGTCTCTGACAGAATTACAATGTCATCGGCGAACCTCAAAGTTTTTACTTCTTCTCCATGAATTTTAATACCTACTCCGAATTTTTCTTTTGTTTCCTTTACTGCTTGCTCAATATACAGATTAAATAACATCGGGGAGAGGCTACAACCCTGTCTCACTCCTTTCCCAACCACTGCTTCCCTTTCATGCCCCTCGACTCTTATGACTGCCATCTAGTTTCTGTACAAATTGTAAATAGCCTCTCGCTCCCTGTATTTTACCCCTGCCACCTTCAGAATTTGAAAGCGAGTATTCCAGTCAATATTGTCAAAAGCTTTCTCCAAGTCTACAAATGCTAGAAACGTAGGTTTGCCTTTTCTTAATCTTTCTTCTAAGATAAGTCATAAGGTCAGGACTGCCTCACGTGTTCCAACATTTCTACGGAATCAAAACTGATCCTCCCCGAGGTCCGCATCTACCTGTTTTTCCATTTGTCTGTAAAGAATGCGCGTTAGTATTTTGCAGCTGTTACTTATTAAACTGATAGTTAGGTAATTTTCACATCTGTCAGCACCTGCTTTCTTTGGGATTGGAATTATTGTATTCTTCTTTTAGTCTGAGGGTATTTCGCCTGTCTCATACATCTTGCTCACCAGCTGGTAGAGTTTTGTCATGACTGGCTCTACCAAGGCTGTCAGTAGTTCTAATGGAATGTTGTCTACTCCTGGGCCTTGTTTCGACTCAGGTCTTTCAGTGCTCTGTCAAACTCTTCACGCAGTATCTTGTCTCCCATTTCATCTTCATCTACATCCTCTTCCATTTCCATAATATTGTCCTCAAGTACATCGCCGTTGTATAGACCCTCTATATACTCCTTCCACTTTTCTGCCTTTCCTTCTTTGCTTAGAACTGGGTTTCCATCTGAGCTCTTCATATTCATACAAGTGGTTCTCTTTTCTCCAAAGGTCTCTTTAGTTTTCCTGTAGGCAGTATCTATCTTACCCCTAGTGAGATACGCCTCTACATCCTTACATTTGCCCTCTAGCCATCCCTGCTTAGCCATTTTGCACTTCCTATCAATCTCATTTTTGAGAACTTTTGTATTCCTTTTTGCCTCCGTCATTTACTGCATTTTTATCAATTAAATTCAATATTTCTTCTGTTACCCAAGGATTTCTAGCAGCTCTCGTCATTTTACCTACTTTATCCTCTGCTGCTTTCAATACTACATCCCTCAGAGCTACCCATTCTTCTTCTGCTGTGTTTCTTTCCCCCATTCCTGCCAATTGTTCCCTTATGCTCTCCTTAAACTCGGTACAACCTCTGGTTCTTTCAGCTTATCCAGATCCCATGTCCTTAAATTCCCACCTTTTTGCAGTTTCTTCAGTTTTAATCTACAGGTAATAACCAATAGATTATGGCCAGTGTCCACATCTGCCCCTGGAAATCTACTACAATTAAAAACTTGATTCCTTAATCTCTGTCTTACCATTAAATAATCTATCTGATACCTTTTAGTATCTCCAGGATTCTTCCATGTATACAACCTTCTTTTATGATTCTTCAACCAAGTGTTAGCTATGATTAAGTTATGCTCTGTGCAAAATTCTACCAGACGGCTTCCTCTTTCATTTCTTAGCCCCAATCCATATTCACCCACTATGTTTCCTTCTCTCCCTTTTCCTACTGACGAATTCCAGTCACCAATGACTATTACATTTTCGTCTCCCTTCACTACCTGAGTAATTTCTTTTATCTCATCATACATTTCATCAATTTCTTCATCATCTGCAAAGCTAGTTGGCATATAAATTATACTACTCTAGTAGGCATGGGCTTTCTGTCTATCTTGGCCACAATAATGCGTTCACTATGCTGGTTGTAGTAGCTTACCCGCACTCCTATTTTTTTATTCATTGTTAAACCTACTCCTGCATTACCGCTATTTGATTTTGTATTTATAGCCCTATATTCACCTGACCAAAAATCTTGTTCCTCCTGCACAGAACTTCACTAATTCCCACTATATCTAACTTTAACCCATCCATTTCCCTTTTTAAATTTTCTAACCTACCTTCCCGATTAAAGGATCTAACATTCCACGCTCCGATCCGTAGAACGCCAGTTTTCTTTCTCCTAATAATGACGTCCTCCTGAGTTGTCCCCGCCTGGAGATACAAATGGCGGACTATTTTACCTCCAGAATATTTTACCCAAGAGGACGCCATTATCATTTAATCATACAGTAAAGCTGCATGTCCTCAGGAAAAATTACGGCTGTAGTTTCCCCTTGCTTTCAGCCTTTCCCAGTACCAGCACAACAAAGCCGTTTTGGTTAATGTTGCAAGGCCAGATCAGTCAATCATCCAGACTGTTGCCCCTGCAACTACGGAAAAGGCTGCTGCCCCTCTTCAGGAACCACATGTTTGTCTAGCCTCTCAACAGATACCCCTCCGTTCTATCTACAAACCTTGCCACAGCGACCCCATTCCAGTAATCCAGCAAGATCTCCAGTCACTACTCAAATCCTTATGCCCACCTCAGAGCCTCTCCCTGGAGTCCATGCCTCTGCTCAACTCTCTCACTCCACTAATAAATCCTACCTTCTACATGATTCCTAAAGTCCATAAACCTAATCACCCAAGACGCCCCATTGTGGCCGGTTACTGAGAGAATTGCTGCTCTCATAGACCAACCCCTACAATCTATTACCCCTAACATACCTTCCTATTTAAAAGAAACCAACGATTTCCTCCAGCCACCCAGAGTGGCCGAGCGGTTCTAAGAACTACAGTCTGAAACCGCGCGACCGCTATGGTTGAAGGTCCGAATCTTGCATCGGGCATGGATATGTGTGATGTCCTTAGGTTAGTTAGGTTTAAGTAGTTCTAAATTCTGGGGGACTTATGACCTCAGAAGTTAAGTCCCGTAGTGCTCAGAGGCATTTGAACAATTTCCTTCACTGACTCTCCACAGTTCCTGACTCTTTACCACAAAGTGCCATGCTTCTCACTATTGGTGCCACCTCGCTGTACACTAATGTTCCTAATGCCCATAGCATTCCTGCTATTGAACACTCCCTTTCCCAAAGATTGACAGATTCCAAACCAACAACCTAGTCACCATGACAAGTTTATCCTCACACACAATTTCTTCTGCTTTGAAGGCATTACCCACAAACAAATCCAGGGTATGGCTATGGGCACCCTCATAGCACCATCTAATGCCAACCTATTCATGGGCCATATAAATGAACCCTTCCTAAAAACAGAGAATCCTAAACCCCACTCCTGGTTCAGATTCAATGATTACATCTTTGCTATCTGGAGTGAGGATAAGGATACCCAATCCACATTCCTCCAGAACTTCAAATACTTCTCCCCCATTTGCTTCACAAGGTCCTACTCAACCCAACAATCTACCTTCCTAGATGTTGACCTCCACCTCAAATGTGGTTACATCAGTACCTCTGTCCATATCAAACCTACTAACCACCAGCAATACCTCCACTTCAACAATTGCCATCCATTCCATACCAAGAAGTCCCTTCCGTATAGCCTATCCCCACTTGGTCACCGCATCTGCAGTGATGAGCAGCCCCAATCTAACTACCTCACTGAAGCCTTCACTGACCATAATTATCCTCCCAACCTTGTATAATAACAAATCTTGCATGCCTTATCTATTCAGTCTCCCACCACCTCCCAAAATCCCACTGTCTGACCACAGACAACCATGCTCCTCATAACTCAGCATCACCCAGGACTGGAGAAACTGAATTACACTCTATGCCAGGGTTTTGATTACCTCTTGTCGTGGCCTGAAATGAGAAGTATCCAGACCACTATCCTTCCCATGCCTCACATGGTATTCTGTCATCCACCGAACCTACATAATGTACCCATCCTTACACAACCCCTGCTCCCAATCCCTTACCTCATGGTTCATACCTCTGTAACACACCTACATCCATACATTCTCCTGCCACCACCTACTCCAGGTCAGGCACCATCACCACTAATCCCATCAAAGGCAGGCCTACCTGTGAAACTAGTCATGTGCTTTACAAGCTAAGTTGCTACCACTGTGCTGCATTCTATGTAGGAATGAGAACCAACAAGCTGTCTGTCCACACAAATGGTCACCAACAAACTGCAACCAAGAAACAAGTGGACCACCCTGTTGCTGAACATGCTGCCAAACATGATATATCAATGACTGCTTCACAGTGTGTGCTATATAGATCCTTCCCACCAACACCAGCTTTTCTGAATTGTGCAGGTGGGAACTTTCCCTGCAATACATCCGATATTCCCATAACCCTCATGGTCTCAACCTTCATTAGTCACTGTTCTCATCCATCCCACACATTCCCTGCACCCGTTCCAGCACTATGCAGCCATTATTCCACCACCACACCCAGTCTTTTTATTTCCCTCCGTTTCTGCTACTTCTGCCACCCTCCCCACCTCTCCCCTGCCCGTGGTCTAACCTGCAGCACTTTACTCTAAATCACTTCCACCCTCCCTCCCTGCCCCAGTATCCTCCATACCCCCACCCAGTTGCCACTCCCATCATGCAATGTTGCTGTGTGTGTGTGTGTGTGTGTGTGTGTGTGTGTGTGTGTGTGTGTGTGTGTGTGTGTGTGTGTGAATTGTGAGAGTCGTTGTTGTGTGTATCAGCGACACAGCATCTCCACTAGATAGTGAGTAGCAGCTTTCTTTCTCGTAATATTGTTAATTCTATCCAGGATTTTCCATTATTTGAATATATATTATACTAATTCATGAACGAGATAGATGAGCACTTAAAATAAAGGGCCAAAGGGCCAAAATGAACTCCCTTGGCCTCTTTCAAAACAGAAAGAGCATATATTATTCAAAAAATTTCATGTAGAATGCCCAAGTACAAGTAGACCCTAATATAAGTAAATCTATATTTTTATTTGAATGCTCCTGACAAAGTACCTGATCTGACTATTGTTGTAAGCATACCTGTATCATTCCATCTATGCTGCGATCAAATGGTTAATTTTCCATACTTGTGTGTGAAGTGTAAATATTCCATTGTACAATTTCCCTGTATAAAACTGATGTGCTCAATACTATGTGGAAAATGATTCAAAAAATCAGTAGCCAAAAATTAATTAAATAAAAAAAGTCCATTTGCAGTGTATATGTACAAATTGGGAAAGCTCATTTTTCTTAGTAAAGCCACAAAGACAAGTTTTATGAAATTACACAAGTTTTTTTGTACTCAAGTTGATCAGATACACTAATTACATACAGCAGCAGCGTTTTTTCATCATAATGGTCCAGCTAGGCATTGGGGATATGGTATTCTTTGAGAAGGTACTCCACTATTTTCCAATTTTAGATCACCTACAATGCTCAAATATTTCAATATGTGTAAAGCCCTAAAAACCATTAACAATACCCTCTAACATAACCGAAGGCCAGATAGAAGGTCAACTGTTTCAGGAATTACAAGAAATGGAAAGAATAGAATCCCATTAGTTGTCAACTGCTGGACACTGGGGGTTCTAGATAGTTATTTCCATAGCGGTACAAAAATATTTTGCTCACTCCAGTAACTATTCTCTCCGGAAATGTCATTGGGTTACCTGTAGTGGTAGCGTGTTAAGTGTCAGAGAATGAAACTTAAAGAGAATAATAACAGCTAGAGAAAAATAACAACCTCTGACAGTTATTTCCATTGTCGCTCCAATTGCTTTATTTGTACTAACTGCCCAAACTAATGACGCAAGGGAACTCTAGTACATGTACAATGCCTTTAAGTTTGCTCCTATCAGCAACCACTCTGACATTAACTTTATTTAGTTTTTGTGCTGAAAGTAGTGAGAGCGCACAAAATAACACATAGTTGTATCAATAGATGGCGCATACTCTCTGTTATTTCCATGACATGTAGAACCTCTTCCAGATGATATATCCCTCTCTATCATAGCCAGATCTCAGATTAGTTGACGTGAAAGCATAGTATGATCTTCTGTAAACAGGTGGCGCAAAGCACTGTTATTTAAGTAACTGCTAGTATCAGATGAGCCCTTATCACAGTAACTGCTACTTCTCAATAACCAGTTATTTCTATCAGTTACGTTATTTTCTTGTCACCTCTAATGTACACCATTATGCCAAGAGATACTGATTTACTGAATACTGGGGAAAACATCTGCAGTAAAATTCATTTTTAAAGCCTTATATACACTCCTGGAAATGGAAAAAAGAACACATTGACACCGATGTGTCAGACCAACCATACTTGCTCCGGACACGCCCCAACATCGTCCATCTTGCCTCCAGTGGTGTCGCGACAGGCGTGAATGGTGGGACGAATGGAGACGTGTCGTCTTCAGCGATGAGAGTCGCTTTTGCTTTGGTGTCAATGATGGTCGTATGCGTGTTTGGCGCCGTGCAGGTGAGCGCCACAATCAGGACTGCATACGACCGAGGCACACAGGGCCAACACCCGGCATCATGGTGTGGGGAGCGATCTCTTACACTGGCCGTACACCTCTGGTGATCGTCGAGGGGACACTGAATAGTGCACGGTACATCCAAACCGTCAGCGAACCCATCGTTCTACCATTCATAGACCGGCAAGGGAACTTGCTGTTCCAACAGGACAAAGCACGTCCGCATGTATCCCGTGCCACCCAATGTGCTCTAGAAGGTGTAAGTCAACTACCCTGGCCAGCAAGATCTCCGGATCTGTCCCCTATTGAGCATGTTTGGGACTGGATGAAGCGTCGTCTCACGCGGTTGCACGTCCAGCACGAACGCTGGTCCAACTGAGGCGCCAGATGGAAATGGCATGGCAAGCCGTTCCACAGGACTACATCCAGCATCTCTACGATTGTCTCCATTGGAGAATAGCAGCCTGCATTGATGTAAAAGGTGGATATACACTGTACTACTGCCGACATTGTGCATGCTCTGTTGCCTGTGTCTATGTGCCTGTTTTTCTGTCAGTGTGATCATGTGATGTATCTGACCCCAGGAATGAGTCAATAAAGTTTCCCCTTCCTTGTACAATGAATTCATGGTGTTCTTATTTCAATTTCCAGGAGTGTATATATCAAGATAGACGACAAACAATGTCATATAGTGATTAGCCATATCAAGCGAGAACAAATTCCCTCTCGGTCATACCACTACACTTCATAACTGTATCAAGAAGAAGATTCCGTAAGCTAAATGGCAGCAGATGTCCTGGGCTGGCAAAATGACAATTTTTGCTATGCCTAGGTTGTATAATCTGAGTTGACAAGTAGCATAAATAATAGTTGAAGGAGACCAAAAGAGTGTTACAATACAGTACAAACATGGACAAAGACCACAGTATGGAGATAGCTACACATTGTATAAAGGTCTCATTAACAGTGATTATTAATTTTATAAAAATCGTTCATGCACTTGCAGCTTGTTTCATATTTCACTGTACACATATGGACCAAAAATTCACACAATTCAGAGCAATGATCAGTTAATGACTTCAGATTTCTAAAGTCAAGGCTATGTTTTGTACTTGTGGTGGCAGGCTGTTCTGTATCTTGGTTAAATGGTGCCATTGTTCATTGTTTGGACATGGAGTTTCCTATCTAATACAAAGTGTGTTGAAATGATGATAATGTAATAATAATCCTTTGAGTTATTTTCTCTTTGCCTTTTTATGTGTTTTTTCTGTGTTTCTTCGCTCTGTTTATATTTTGTCTTCATTGTTGTCCCATGGTTGTAATTGTAAATTGTGTGAAGTAACGAGTTGAAATTACTTATCCTAAATAACTGTTATTTTCTTAGCAACTGGTCATGGACCCAGGTGCCAGGTGTTACAGTACAACAAATAAAGGTGGAAAAAATTAATCCAGTACCTAATTTAGAGTCATGGCTCAAGAAGAAGAGGAATACAAGGTACTGTTGTTTAATGGGAAGAAGTTTAGCAACTGAAAATTTAGGACTGAAATACTTCTATATGAGCTGGAAGTGAGTTTTGTGTGAAAGAGATACATGGACATGGCTGAGACAGCTGAATAGTGTGCATGGAAGAAAACTCTTCTGGGAGAGCTTGGCAAAACCGATAAGAAGTGTAAGTCTCAAGTAATCCAAAGAATTTCACAAAGTTGCTTGGAGTAGGCCTACACCAAAAATAAGAAATACATTAATTCAAACATTTGAGCTGAAAGGTATGGCTTTTATTAAGAACGACCTTTAAAGATTAATGCAAATGACAATAACTCTTGAAATTAATTTTTTGGAGTTTCGTAAGTTAATGGGTAATTTGAAGGATCGGATGATAATATTGGAGGAACTGATATAGTATGCGGTTTCTTACAAACAATTCCACCAGAATCCGAAGTAGTTGTTACTGCTCTGAATACCTTCTCAAGTGAGGAATTGGAACTGAATTTCTTAAAGGGTAGATTACTAGACAAAGAAGCAAAACTTAGTAAATCTAAAGGTAACAACTGGACAGTAAATGAATTGCCATCGTTGACAGCATCTGACAGCAAGGTAAAAGGATGTATTCAGAGACAACCAAGTCTCAAGCTATGTATGATGCAGTTAAAGCTTTGTCTAAAAATAAGATTTTAGTTGATATTGTGGATGCTAGGAGTTGTCATTTTTTACTTTGTAATTCACTGTTGCTATATGAGTTCACATATTGTCATTTTGTTATATAGAGATAATGAGTGGAGGTTCGGACACTAGAAAATGGAGTGCCTAGTGGAGAAATCTAATTATTTCTGATGTATTCTTCTATTACAGTTCAATAGGAATGACAGCTACGGAGGCAGTCAGAAACATTCACGCCACATGTGGGAGGGGGATAATTCCATGAGACAGATCATGGCAAGAATGCAGTTTTCTCGTTTTAAGAAGGATCATTTTGACATTAGTGATTCAGCACATTCAGGAAGACAGTCAAAGTTTCATAAAGATTGTTTAAACACATTAACCCACAATAATCAATGTCAGTAAACTCGAGAACTGGCAAATGTTATTAACTGTGATCATTCTACCATCGTGCGACATTTGCATGCAATGGAGAAGGTTGCAAAAAGGTACCACATGCTCTAAGCCGAAAACACATAAATCAGCAGGTGGATGTATGTGCTTTTCTCATTGTTCGTGATCAGTTTGCCTGAAAGCAACGTTGACCATTCCTAACTTGTATCGTTATAGCCTTATAGGTGACAAGAAATGGTGTCTTTATCCTAAGATCATAAAGAAAAGAAAAGAATGGTTGCCCCCAAACAAAGCAGCAACTCCCCATATAAAAGCCTGCATGCATCCATTATGTTATGCATCTAGTTGAACAGTGATGGTGTGGTGTAGAACAGATTGTTTCCCTGAGATGTAACCATCACTGATGATATTTATTGTCACTAACTGAGACATCTTGTGGAGGCAATTCGAGGACAACGACCAGGCAGACTGCGAAAAGTGATGCTACTCCACGATAATGCCCGCGCCCATTCTGCTAGACTGACCAAAAACTTTATACTAGAATTGGATTGGGAGGTCATTCTGCACTCACCATATTCAACTGATCTTGCACCCTCAGTTTTTCCTGCTCCCTATCGAACAAACTTCAAGCTAAGCTTTGCCGGATGCAAAAGGTGCTCCTACCATGGCTCGACGAGTTCTTCACCTCAAAACCACTCGATGTCTACAGTCATGGAATCAAAAAGTTATTTCAGCATTGATAGACTGTTGTAAATAGTGAAGGAGAATATATTATGGATGAGTAGGGTGTGTATGTGTATCTGTTGTGTTTATCAAACGTACAGAAAAATGCAACAAACTTATGTAACAACCCAATATATGTGTTACAGACGTGGGAAACAATGCCATTATTGAGGAAAAATACAATGTTAGATTGCCACAAAAGCATAGAGGTATAGTTCTGCAAATTTAGCTAAATCTCTCCAAAAAATAAACAGAAATGAAAATAATTTTTCTTTCTCAGCTGTTACTGGAAGTTTTCCAGGTGGCAAAGTGGATTGGTTTCTAGATTTGAGGGTAACAGGATATTTAGTTAATTAATCTGTTCTTTGATGGATGTGAACAAACTGGTGAATCAAATAAGAATAAAGTTTGGAGAAATTTATGTTGAAAGCATAGTTTGTGGACTGGAATTTCAAATTAAAACTAAAAGGTGCTCTTCTAGTGTCAGGTTCACTAAATAATTAATTGTCAGTGCATAAACTATAAATGGCTGGATGATGCTTGTTTTTAAAAATTCAGCAGGTTCAATTCAAAAGGGTGATAGCTATAGCTGCTGCTCACAGAAATGATTCAATTGTGTATATACACACACTAACAAGGGGAGTGCGAGGGTTGGGAAATGAAGTTAAGAGTGGGATGGCGTGTGTTGGCAGCACTACCCCATAGAGTTACAATGCCCCAGCCATACGGCCAGATGGCTAGCCACTCACGAGAAAAACACTCCGAAACTTTCAGTCCTACAGTATATAATACCCATGTGTCAGCTCACTGAACTGTATGGCACAGTGGTCGATACAATATTGGTAACAATTCTTGCTTCGTATTTCCAAAGTATGTATTTGCTGAAAATCAGGAGATTTAAAAGTGACAACGGTCATGAGTATATTTGCAAAGTCATTTACGAAATTGAGTGGCAGAGCGACTAAATCATACTGTCATTGAAAAGGCTCATTGCACAATTCTTGGACGCGAAGTTTGAAAGCAATTTTAGTCAAAAGTTACTGGCAGATACTTTTATCATTAACCGTAGTTATACTTCAGTTTTAGATGCAGAAATTCTAGAAATGCTATCGGATGGAAGAAAGACAAATTTAACAAATATGACTTTGGGTGTGTTGCATAGTGGCACATTCCAAGGAAAGTATTGAAAAGGAACTAGCCCATTAAAATGTTTCGTGACTGGAAACTGTCTAATTAGCCACAGAATATAGTGCGCCAAGCAACACAAAGTTGTATTTGGGACAGATGTAATTTTTGAAAAAGATAAGTTTCTATTTGAAGGTGAAAGCAATGATGATTGGATCTTGAAGAAGACCATTCAAGTGAACAATGTAATTCAGAACATTCTTCAGTTTCCTCAAAGTTATTTCTGTTTTGAAGTCCTTGATTTTGTGCAAACTGTTGAAGGGAACTCAAGGCCCACAATGTCAGAAGAAGTGGAAGCCAGCAGAAACTTTGCGGAAAAACAATAGAATAACAAGAAAATTATGTTTTTCAAGGATTATCCAGTGTTTCCCTTGAATGCAAAAACATTCGTGGGAAAACTTACCTCAGAAGTCTGAAGACGTTCTGGTTAGGCATCATGAAGAAGAAGTAGAAGAAGAATGGAAAAAAAGCAATAATGGAAAAACTGGGCTCTCAGTCATCTAATGGAACTTTGACTTATGCACCACTAACAGCAAATAAACATATCACCGACAGTAAGAGGATGTTCAAAGTAAAAATAGACATGTCTGGAAATATTGAAAGAGATATGACTATACTCCACTTGCTCAATTCACAACACGAAGAATGCTCCTTAGTGTGGTGAAGGAACATAATTCATTTATGGAACAAACAGATGTACAAAATTGATTCCTGCATTGAGACCTGGTGTAAAGATTAAGAAAAGTCTTGTATGCAAACTAAAAAAAGCTTTTGACAGTTTTACAAGGAAATCATGTTTCGACAACCCAAAATTGGCAGATGTCTCTATGTTGAAATCATTGATGATCATTATACTCAATTTGCTTCCATAAGTAGATAATATTCCAGCTGGATGTAATAGTAAAAAAAAAAGTCACCTACATTAAGAACTAGTTAAAATGTCGAATGTGAGAACTTGGAGAACCAAAATCATTCCTCAGAATAAATATGCAGAGCAACAGTGGCAAAATGTTTCTTTGTCACTATGTTCATCTTGAATACTTATTGAAAAGATTCAACATGGAAGACTGTAAGCACTGAGAACATCGATGGAAGTCAAATGCAGTGGAGATGCGTGTGGTCAAATGGATGAATTTAAACCAGATGGACAATTACTGTGTTTTTCAATGTATATAATGACAGCTATGACCAGACGAAGTGCATCACTTAACTATTTTAGTAGACAGCAAAATAAACCAACAGAATTAGAGTAGAAATTTTTGAAATGAATTCCTTGATATATTAAAGGAACACTTGATGTTGGCCTGTGTTACAAAAAGGAAATTTTAAATGCTATTACTGCTATGTTGATTCTGACTATGTGATGTTGTAGATCTTCTGTCTTCTTCACTTTCTTATAGTTTTTTGTTTGAAAATACTGTTTCTGGTGACAAGGAAGCAGAATATCCAGCTTCGGCGACAGCTATGACAGACACCCCATGGCTTAAGCATCTTCTTGAAGAATCTGTCAATTACGGAATTGGGAACATAGATGACTGAAGCATTTGGATGTGAAATCCGTTCTACACAAGAGCTATACAACAAAGGCCATCTGAATGTTCAATACATTAGCTCCGAGGAACAAATGGCCCATATTTTACCAAAAGTAGCTAAGAGTGCACGTTTCAATGGACTGTGTTAAAAGCTGGGGATAGTGAATTTTATGAGCAATTTAGGAAATTATTAAATTGATTGGGGAGGGGGGGGGTGTTGAAGTAATGACAATTTAATAATTATACTTTTCTAACTTCCAGCATTCTGGAAGGCATTGTAATGCCTAAGGAATTTTGGAGTAAATTCTAGAGACCCTCGTATTTCCACCGTCTTGAACACGCGTTATTTTAGAGATGAGTAGAACTGTGTCTACTGCACCACAGTTATGTGTGTGTGCAGGACGGACGTGTATGGGACAGATGATCGGCGTGGGCAGGTAGTCGCCTATAGTTACACATCCAGCTCAAGGAATAAACGCGCCGTACTCCATGCGACATGAAACATTACTGTGTGAACATTTGAATGTTGTTGAAAGAAGAGAAGGGACAATTACGAATGTAAGAGAAAGAATCAATAAGTAAGGTCTAGAGAGTTGTCTTGTTAAACTTTGTGAGATTTGTAGACTGTATTTATGGAAAAATGAATGTGATAGTTTTCATACAACTAAAACATTTTTTGTAAGCTTGAAACCTTCCGGTCTGTCAGAAACTGTTGTGTGTGATGAAAATACAGTGAGATTGAGTTTTAAAATAACTCCGTACACTCAAGAATATTTTAAAGTATAAAAAATTTCCTCCATGTAGCATCCTATATTCAGAGAAGAAGTCGTGCAGGACATCACAGCTGGCTATCCTGAAAAGATGATCGGCGAAGCAAATCCAAGTAAGTTTGATAGCCAAGAGGGAGTGTGAGTCTTGCACACCAGTACCACACTGACACCCTTAATCACCGGAAACCACCAGAGCATGTCAGAAAAAACAGTATGGTTTACCAAATTATGCAATAAATTGCAGAGAACTGTCAAAGTGGAAATATTAATTTGTTTTACTTCATTACTATGCAATAATTAATGCAGAGTAATGTCGGAGGCAGCCATTTCCAGATACGTTGGAAATGTGAGATGGTCTATGGACAGCTGATTCTAAGTGAGAAATGACAACCATGGCAGACAAAGCCCTGAATTCAAATTTGTGTCCTAAGCTAACCACAACCCCATGATGTGAAATGCATCAAAGAGAATAGCAATCAACAATCTGTGCAGATTTAAAAATCGCACTTGCTTTGTTTATGGTGGTTAAAGCTAACCTCTATGAAGCAACTCGAGACGGACACACACACATTAACAATTATTTCCACATTATAGGTGACACAGGCAGATTCCATGAGAAAAAAGAATGACAGAAAGAAAAATAAGGGTAAATAAAACAAACAATAATATCAAAAATTACATGTAAACGAATTAATTGAATAAAAATAATAATCAAATTCTTTTGATCGGATTTATAAATTGAAAAAAAGTTTCATTTGTCGTTTTTTGATCCAACAACCTTCTACATAATGTTTATATGATAACCATTGCGCTAGGCCCCAACACAGGTATGTAGCTGGTGCATTAGTTTGTATACTTTTTCTATAGTTTTAATAAACATAACAGAGACTTCAGCGTACAATAATATATCATCCTTCAGTGCTTACGATGGACAGCAAACATTGGGGAAATTTTCGATTCTGCGAAATAGAAATGGCATGGTTTTCTGGTGAAGAATTCATTGAGTCATGTTCAGAACATTTTCTTAATCCGAAAGGGAAGTTCCATGAAAGTTATTTGATAGAGAGTGGAAAAGGCTCAAATCTGAGGCACAAGATCAGGTGAATAAGGTGGGTGTGACATGACTTCCCAACCCAACTTTTGCTAGACTGACAAAAAAGTACTGTACGGAATGCAGGCAGGCTCTTTCATGGATCAGTATTGCTTCACTTGGACTTCCTGGTTGCTGTTCTTAGACTGTATAAGCAAGACATCTTTTCTGTTGACAGAAAATGTCAGCAACGACCGTTACATCTTGCGGAAGCAATTCATAATACTCCCCACCATCGTCGTACCACTAGATGCATAACAGTATCTTTTGTGAAAGCATGCAGATTTTTCTATGGGATGTTGCTCCTTTGTTTGGCCCCAACCAATCCTTTCTTTTCCTTATGTTAGAATACAGACACAATTGTTCATCACCAGGATAGTGCTGCACTAGTGTCAGTCTAGTCAAGGGAAAGGGAAATTTTTTCGAAATTCAATGAAGGCGCTGTTGGGGGATGAAATCTGGGGCCGCTGGCAGAGTGCCGTAACGGACGACAGCCAGCAGGCCAGGCAAGGTAAACATGGCACCTGCCGGCGCAGAGCTGCGACAGCGGTATTGCATGCACGATTTGTTTTGAGTGGAGCAACAACAAGGTAGGAAACTGCAGCGTTGCTCTTAGTTAGTGGATATATGAGGTGGGGCACTAGGCCAGAGCCAGGAGAGGATATTTGTAAATGGCTGACCTGTAGGAATTTATCCCTACAATTGTTCCTGTCTCTCTCTGACACTATGTCAGAAGCAAGGGAGAAACCAATATAAATAGACGGGCAAGTTTAGCTTGACAGGGTCTGCCAGGTCAGTGGAACGTCGGGACAGACCTGTGCTGCTCTATGCTTATAGTGGCCAGTCTGGCAGCCATATTATAAGCATTCTGTATAAATTTGTACTTTGTTTCTATTTTGTTGCTCGGGCTATATTCTGCATCGGGGGACACAACGCCAGGGGAGGGTGGAATGGCATCCATCCACTTGGAGATAGCATGGTCTGCCTGAAAAACGGCAGTGAGAGAGGTCTGCAGCAGGTCCAGGAGGGACTCAGTTCCACTCTAGTGTAGTTGCCAAGTTTGCTTCCCACCTGGCATACTGGGTCCGGGCGAGGCGTACCCTGAGGGCAGCAGAGCAGCGCTACGACAGCGCCAGAGATGGCAGTGGGTGTTGCCATCCGGCAAGCACCATTAGCGGAAAATTTCAGCACAGAATCCAGGTGCGCGTGGGTTTGAGTCAGGTCACTAGTTGGGAGCAGCGGTGGCCTGAGGGCCACGGGTCACCAGTACATCCACCTTCATCCCTTGGTCAGACAGAGCAGGCCTAATGGGGCAGAGAAAGTCACAAGGCGCTATGCATCGCTGGGTGGTGACCGGGAGAGCGGCGGCCAAGTTCCGTTGGCAGGCAGCCTTGATAACAACAGCAGTGGCATCGGCATACCAGGAGTCTGCTGAGCCGGCTGGACTTGCAGGACATCGGGCGGGCAGCACGCTGACACTACGCTTCACCATCAAATACTGTAAATTAGCTGAATAAAGCAATGTTACTGAATACCGCTATATCACTCTGCACTGTCTCTCAAAATTCTTGAACTTGCTCGGCCTCCTGACGAAATACGGTGTGGTGGGTCCCAGCTTCAGGTCTGCCATGTGGAGTCCCGGGTTTGACCCCTAACGCTGCAACAATTGTAATGTTCAGTATTTCATGAGCCACTTGATGATGAGCAAATAGAGATAGATATGGCCACCAACTGATTTTTGCGATTTTCACTTCGGACATGCGGTACTCATACACCTCATTTTGTAACCTTTCTGTTTCATGCAAAATTTGCACAGTGGTGGAATGCAACATGCAAAACGAAAATGCTATTAACTTGTGTGTGAACCTTATACGTGTCAAAGTGTATGAAAAAGCTGATAGTTATACATATGTTACATAATTGGGCATAAAGTGTTTGACACACAATAAATAAAGGTTTTGAGTTTGATAATTTAATGTTTTTTTTCAATTGGGATTAACAAAAAGATAGTTGTGTTCTCAGTGGAAAGTGAAAAGCTGCTGTATCACATATATATCTAGTATATGACAAAGTAGTTGAGAGGAAAAGTAACAAATTAAAGGAAACTTCTGTATTCTCAGTACTACTTCATGATTTCAAAATGAGTGGTGCACAACTCTATTGATAAGAACAAACTGGATAACAACATTTCCATGTGTAACAGCAAATGAGGTCTTAATGAACAGTCTGTAGTTAATCTTAAGTTTGTATCAGAGAAAGCACATTATTAAATGTTAATATAACATAGAGGGAAGGTATGACTCAGTGAAAGACACAGTAAGAGTGACAGAATGGAAAGTAGTAGGAAACCCATGTATCAAGTAAAACTTAAATATGCTATGTAGACACTTTTGACACAGAAAGAGATATAGTTTCAATTTTTAAGTTCAGTGAACCCCATTTTATGTATGGAAGTGAGGGGGACATAGACGGACCCATAGGAGGGATGGTGTTACCTGGGGTCAGGTGGATACATAGAGGAAATTACCTATACTATTTTTGTATGGAGGTATAAAAGAAGGGACAATATCATCTCAAAAATAATATATGTACACAGTGTCTGTCCTAAAATTGAGTTGTAAATGTTGGTGCTACAAATATTTTAAGCTGCAATGTGATGTTGTGTCACAATAATGACATAGTCTCCAAAATAGTCAAAAGTAAAGAGACTTAGCTGGAAAATGACAAGTCAACCTGTACAGAGACACCATTTAATATTTGTCACAAATCAGATTTGAAGTAACGTAGTGCAGTACAGAGCCCAGAATCAGCATGTGACTCCCTATGGTAAAGAACAGTTAAACTATTTCCACCAAAACATGGTTATAAACTATGTCCTTACGAATTAATTACATACTATTACACTTAACTGGAAATGTTATAAGTGTGATCAAACTTAACAAGAACTTGAAATGCATGTATTATCTCTCACGCCGAGGAACGACATTCGTAATTGTTAAAAACATATTTTTAGTAATCAGTAAGTGTGGGCCAACCAACCGTGTGTGCCCTTTGTCGTGTATGTATAGATTTGTGAAAAGTGGAGTTAACTAATTAAGATCAGCAAGGCACAGCAGTGTTTGTGCTTCCACCCTGCTGTGGAGGTGCACCTGTGGGTTGAAGTCATGGCTTGGCAGTGTCTTTGAACTCAAGGAGAAAATGGACACTGGCGACCATGATCCAGAAACTTTTCTGTCACAGCAAGATTGAATGAGAGCTCCTGTTATGAGCCTGGCCACACCTACATACATATTCCACCAGCAGCTGTAGTGTGCGTGTACCCTGTACCACTACTAGTCATTCCCTTTCCTCTTCCACTCGCATAAAGAGTGAGGTAGAAATGAATATCTATATGCGTCTGTGTAAGCCCCAGTATCTTATAGCTTATCTTTATAATTCATATGCAAAATGTATGCTGCTGGCAGTAGAATCATTCTGCATTCGGCTTTAGATGCCAGTTCTCTAAATTTCTCTATACAGTGTTCCTCAAAAAGAATATTGCTTTCTCTCCAGGGATTCCCATACGAGTTCCCAAAGCATCTATGTACAACTTACATGTCATTTGAAAATACCGTTAACACATCCTTCTCTCTCTCTCTCTCTCTCTCTCTCTCTCTCTCTCTCTCTCTCTCTCTCTCTCTCTCTCTCTCACACACACACACACACACACACACACACACACACACAACCATAAATGTTGTCTAAATCATCTTGTATCACAGCATCATCTGCAAACAACCGCAGATTATTCCCCACCCTGCTTGCCAAATCATTATGTTTACAGAAAACACTTCCCTAGGGGCATTCCTGACAATACCATTGTTTCCGTTGAACACTCGTCTCATTAGAGGAGTTTGTTAAGAGTGGTTACATTACTTTATCATGAGTCTGAGTAGATATGTGCTTTCTTAAGGACCTCAATCATCTGCTAACAGAAATAAAATTACATGGCCAGAAGTATTGGAACTGCACAGCAGGTCCACTGCATCAAGAAAGTACAAAGTGCAGCAGCAAATTTAAAGATCTATTCACAGCAAATGAGAGACAAGAGTGTTACTATGGAACGGTGGGTTTCCTACAGATTTCCATGAATACTACTACAGGTTGTTGAATGGAGATGTGGATCGTGTGCTGCCTAAACCAGACATATGTACAGAGAGATGACAAACCAAAGATTCTGTGTGAGAGCTCCCACAGTTGTTTCTATAGGTATTTTGAAGCAATAAATTGCAACGGGCACCAGTATATTTGATTTACCTGTTGCACCAATCTGAAAAATCCAATAAATATTTCTCACTGTGGAACAATGAATGGTAAATGGTTATCAATCTCATACCCTAATATTTGTGTTTTGGAACAGATGAGACAGTATGCCATGCACTTGTGACCACCCACTTTCTGGGAGAGCACGGTGAAAGCATCATTAAGAATGGGAGGTTAAACCCTAGTATACCTTTCTGTTTACATCATTAGGCCTTCACAGTTTTCCTGTCGATGGCATGGAATAAACTGCAAGTTCCTCTTTTTCAGTTTGCAAAAGCCACAAGATTTTACATACCACTTAAAATTTTGAAAATGGTGCCTTAACATGATAACGAGTCACTCCCTAAACGAATGTGATAATTAACATACCCTAAATATGAGTGTAAATTTATTTACCACAACAGGGCTTATTTATTGCGTCCGAGTGTTACTTAGGAGTAACAATTGTTTCTACACAATCAGAACAAGATTATGAAATTTTTAGATATGTTTTTCAGATTTACTTGCCCCTTAAGGTTTTAGGGAGAAATCAAGCTTTCAACAGCTTCTCTGTTATTGACAGGACCTGCCTGTTGAACCGCACACTGTCATCCTCTGTATGTAAAAAACTGTCACAGTGTTACTGGCAGAGCTAACTCTCTTAACTGAGTATGGAAGAAGCTCCCAAATGCTCAAGCTATCTGTGCACCCTCATGTGGGAATAGGAGAAAATTATCCCATTATGCTGTCACAAAAGAAATTTTGATTATTGGAAAATTCTGTTCTAATGTAGTGTATAACCACTCAGATACAACCATTTCAGTGTTGTGTATTTGATAACAGCACTTGCCACCATTATCTTTCTTCCCAATTCCAAATTTTATGGACAAAAACGTTGCAAGAGTTTGTTTTACATCTTGAGGTTGCTTCCTGACTACCACATCAAATTAATAAACACTGCCAGAGATGAAATAAGTTATATGTGAGATATCCTGAGGGAGATGAATTAAAATACCTATACATGTCAAACATATTTTTATTTCTTTCTGGATGAAGGCATAGCCGCTTACACTATAATTCAACAACATTGTTAACATCCACTTTCCGCAGCAGGCAATAAAGATATAAAAATAGATGATGTATATAAATCAAGAATTTGCTTTTATAAGAGATCAGTAACAAAATAATGGTAAGTGGCCATAAAAGTGTAAATCAGCATCAACATATTACAATGACTTACAAAACTCTGCAAGTGACAGTAGGGGATAACTTTAATAATGTATTTCAGGATAGTTAGTAATATTCTTTAATGTTCAGAACATACTAACAGTGAAACATCATACTAAACTTAAATAACATATTAAACACAAACAACTTTTTTTTTTACAATTAGAGCTTTGAAAACTAAATTACAAACAAGTGTTAGGCAATGCTATACATAAATTCGAGATAAAAATGGCAATAGTGACAAGGATTCAGATGAGGCATTAAAGAAATGATACACTGGTGTATTTAACATCCAAATGAATACAGAATTCCATCAAATGAACAATTCAATCATATCATTTAATTTTACTTTATTGTTGCAGCAACATATGTGCACACCAAAAATTTATTGAATAAAGCAGAAATTTGTATTAAGCAGTCTTGCTTCAGGTGGTAATGCAGTCATCATTGCACTGATTAACAATCAACTCATCTAACAGAATAAATAAATAATTACAAATTTACTGTCCAGTGAATAGACTGTTATAATTGTTGTTCATGTCATCGACATCGTTATCATCGCCATTAATACTGTTCACTGTGCTGTGTGTTATTTATGTAATGTTATAACTTAACTGGGTCAAAGAGCACTTCGTGGCACATTTGATGCTGTAGAATTAAATACTCTGAAACCCTTGATGGATGTTCTCAAAAAGAAGTACATGCCACATATGCACAGCCTTTATTGCCACTACTTTAGAGGCAGTCTTGGATAAGGTAGTGGTAAGCTGTCAAGTTACAGTTCACAGTGCCGCAAACATATGTCGGCTACCCATGTCTTGTGTTGCATAAGAAGGGCTTTGATGCACATACAGATTCATATCCATATAAAATTTGAGAACTGTTGTTCATGGGTGGAGTGAGGATGGGTCTGTGTAGGACCAATTTTCTCTTGGAAAGGAAACTGTAGCCTCTTCACAAGTGTCATGTTACCCACTGCACCTGCAGAGGGAGGTACAAAGAACAGGGTGTGGTAGACAGCATGATAGCAGTACAGATTGATCCAGGAGTCTAAGAAATATGGAATGTCCAATACAGCTATGAACAGAGCGTAATCCTGGTGGCTGCACACCTATCAAGAGAAATTCTTTCACCCCAGAGAGGGTTATCCACTCAAGAACGTTTTCATCTTCACGCCAGTCCCATTGTAGCACTAGTCCCATCGTCAAATCAGCCCGATTGCAGCACTAGTTATGCTGTTACATCCAGAAACATCATAGAAATGACATTTCTGATGATCACAGAATGTCATCACCTCTGATAGTATTGTTAACATGCGAATACAGAGCTCATTTGTTTTACACAAAAGTAGTATTGTTTTGACTTCTCCCATATGATGCATACAAATATAAAGTAACCAAGCAAAACTGAAGCTAACACAGCTAACATTTACAGCATTAAGTATCAGGTACCAGCAAGGCATCTTTACACTTAAAAATGCATGCAGAAATCAGTGTACAGTAAGAAAGGAAAGAATGTCTTTAAACATTAATCTGAATGTTACTAAGTTTACATTTAATTTTGAATATTTTAAGATAATTGTGCATAAACTATTTTAATTATTATCATAAATTATAACTGTATGTTGGGAATTCTGTTGACCCAAACTTAAGTTTCCTAGCGAACAATAAACATTTACATACATAATGTATAAACAGTTTACTATATAACATGAATAAAAGTACTTACGTAACTAGAAACATTCTAGATTAAGGAATAATCATTATGTCAACATGACAAATTACTATCAAACAGTTACAACTTTTACAGGCAGCGCAACGGCAGATTTCTGTAGTGATGTTGGCTACATACAGAATGTAAACATCAAAGGTAATTATAAGTCTAAGGTAGAAGATCAATTTTCAACATTTGTTAAATACAACTTCAGTTATAGCTGAGCAGTCTAAATCTGCACATAGTGCAAACTTCACATCATCCCCTGTAAGTCATTCATTTTACATTATTGTTTGCACAACATACTAATATGTAGCATCTCTGTCCCAAATAATCCCACCACAAACCTCATAGTTTGGGCAATAACATAATATCAGACTGAATAACAATATTTTTGGCTTATACAGAACAAAGCAGTTATCTCACAAACAGCTGTATTCACATGATCTGAGTAAATGTCAGTTTTGTCCGACTCATGTTTCAAGATAAACAAAACAACAGCCAGTATTTTCTACAAAGGAATAAAACTGCACCATAATTTTTTTGAATGCATTAAAACCCTAATATTAAAAAAAAATGAAGCATACCTCTCAAATAGTTAATCCTAAAAAGTCCATGATTATTTATGTAACATCAAGCAGGCATTGAAAAAATTATTATTATTTAATTAGAAATAATGTGAAATTCTGCACCCAGTGTCTGTGATGGATAATTTCCATCCTTCATCCAATTTTGTCATCTTAACTTTGTGGTGAGCTGATGACTCTGCTTTTTCAAATGGGCTAAAGAGACAACACAAAGAATACAAGGTGATGCTAAAAGTATTGTCAAGGTACTTAAAACAACTGAAAGGCAGTGCCCAAACTACAAATATTTGCTCACCCAGTGTGTAGTTATGCGACACAAACTGTATTTTTTTTTTTACATAAATTGTAAACTTGTTTGGCAATGTGTATAAAAAATTGTACAAAACACTTCAAAATTAACAGCAGATCATCATCATCTACAACTGTAAAAGATGTTATTGCTGTATGCATGGATTAGTTAATTAAAAAACTGTTTCCTCTTTCAATTAACATGACATATGTAATATTTCATAAATATTCTATGGTTGAATAAAGTAACTTACTAATATTTTCTGCACAATTTCGACTTTAAGCCCATAGATGCACACTAAATGTGGCAACATAACATAGTACATAAAACCAAAACCATTGGGCTGGGTCTCTAAAAACTGAGGAGTACACAGTACTGATTGTGACAATTGCATCAGATTTTATCTTGGCCTGACTGGCAGCAACTTCAAGATATCATAAGTACAAGGATGCTTTTAGACTGAAAACATTTAACTACATCTGCAACTGCCACTCACATGCCTCAATATAGATACAGCATTTCAAACACTAAAGATAATCTACAAACAAAATATACAACTAACTTATGGAGGAAAATGGGTATCTTAAAATAACTAGAAATATGCATTCACACCTTCAATTCATCTCAGCAAATTCTAAATGAGCAACTACAGCTGGCTAACAAACAATCCTGAAAATGTTCATTGCACTTTTCACACAAATTAAACATGATTGGTCTGTGTTAGGACTCTGAACAAGGGTATCCTTATTCCACTAGCTGCCCAACTTAACATCCATTGAAGAATATTGTCAGGGACCAAAATCAAAACACATGCCATTGCTTCTCGAGAGTAGCCTGATAAATCTTCTTGTTAAATTCTCCTATGACATGCTACAATTAGAGTTCCTCACTTGTAAGAAGTGCACTTTTCTGGACAAAGCATTTTTCTGTTATTTAGATTTGTATCGTACACACATTCTTTACTTAACATACAATAGATGAGATGTTTCCTTGTTGAGAAATGAGTGATATCGTTGGTCAGTGGATAGACTTTTCACTGTAAGCAAAATCATTACATGTGAAGTACTTGTCAAAGGCTGCAACTGATGAAAAATACTGTGAAGTGTGTGCACAACACAGTGGATTGTTTAGAATAAGTGCATTGTCTATAATTGTTAACTCTTCGTGTGTCATGCTGAAAATGCTTAAGGACCAAAGAAAGCCTAAATGATACCGACAAAACAAATCGAGGGTATGTAAGTATTTCATTTTATATTTTATCAAATACATGTATATTAGCACATTGTTGCAATTACTTAAAACAAAGTAAGTAAATAAAATAAAAACCTGTAGACAGACATAATAGCTTGAGACTGGTAATGGCATTTAAATAAATACTTTTAGAAGTACTCATGGTTGGTTGCATTCTTAATCAACATTTGTTCACAGCTGTTGAGTTCAGAAAGATCCAGAATGGATAAAAGACCATTAAAATTATATGCTAAGCTGACAACAGCCAATGATCCAACATTACATATTTATAAAAGCATTTCAACCCTCAGAGAAATTTTGAAGTGAAATTATCTATAAAACGTGATAAACTGAACTGTACATTTAACTATGTGGGCCCGAATAGTATGGAAACAAATGTGTACCCAGTAACTCAGATCCATAAGGGAATGCATCACATATCCTGTGACTATCTACATACTGCAAATAATAATGGTGTACAGGCATTTTTCCATATTATAAAAAGTTTTTACATCTATTTATCATGTTTTATGTTATTTAATTACAGGAAAATTGAAAATAACTCTGTGGGCAGCTACTGACAGGTTATGTATACAGAGTTGCATGCTGAACTGATTACAAAAAATGCAATATTAAATACTTTTTATTGTATGCAGGCCTGCAAGGGACTGCAAGTGCTTTATGTGGATCAACTCAGTTTCATATAAGCATCATTTCATTATACTGGAAGAAAAAAACATCGGGACAGTGGAAGTTTTATAAAACTAAACAAAACAAACCGGGACCAGAAATGAGAAAAATCAGTAAGAAGTAGTAAATAGTGTTATGATGATGAAACTTTCCAAAATATTACTAATGTTAACAGTTTAATTCCATTACCCACAGACATTCTTGAATTCATTCACAAATTACTGTAACTATTGTCACTGACAAGCTTATTACGCAAACGACTTCATTGACATGAATGTTCATAAATATCCTGAAGCTTGTTAGCAAGAAAAACAGATATAAAAGACTGAAGGTGACACTGTCAAAAGGGTGCAACAGTAAAGAACTGACTTATTTGTAACTACAGATTCTTTAATTTTTTGTATTTTCATTAAATACGCCACCAGCTTGTTCCCCTATCCAGGCGTTTTGCTATTTCATACTTCAAATATCTGTATCTGTGCTTACAAACATATCAATTCTTTACCATTGGATCGTTTTGACAACTTCACTTTCAGTTCTTTATATCCATTTTTCCCATGGATAATAAGTTTCAGGGCTACTCAAAATTCATGCAGGTTCAAGATCCGTGCCAACATAGTTGAGGGCAAAAGCTAGTGGATATTAAGAGAAGAATTGGAATGCCCAAGCCTTCAGAAATAAGAGTAAATTATTTACAGACAGACACCTTAGTATACAAAGAAGAAGGACAGTGACTTGGATCATTTTAAATTATAGTTGCCAGGAATGGACTTTGTAGAAACAGGAAAAAATATACAGAAGCATTAGGAATGTGAAGTTGCAGAAAATCTGCTACAACATCCTGGGCCGGAAGAAGATATTTTTCCCATTTGGTTGCAGTTGCTGCTCACTGTTAACCCATTGTGATACAGATTTTCTGGACACACAACTTGGTGTTTTTTCAGGCTTTTCACTTTAAATGTGTTTTTAGTGACACTTTTACATTTAATTACGTCTCTAATAGTTTTACGTCTCTATATCAGGCTGATTTTCTTTCAGCCCAAGATGTTCATAAACACTGCCCGGCTAAGAAATTGAAATTCGCAGAAATAAAAGAAATGCCATGGGTTCAGACGGTATGTGATGTTACTTTAGTGATTACAAAATTGAGTCAGATTTACAAAGAACTTGGCAGTATGATCTCACTTATCAATATGACATGCACCCAATTGCCCTTCTTGCATACACTTGTTTGGTTGGAAGGGTGTCATAAGGCCACTAGATTCCTTCCTCGGGCAAGCTGGCCTCAAACTGTTGTAATGGTCCACAATATTCTGGATACTGACACTGGGGCAGAGTTTACGTCCAAGCTCGTGCCACATATGCTCTGCAGGGAACATATCTAAGGATTTTGCTGACTATGGGAGCAGCTAATACCATGCATACAATTGATACATACACATGCCACTATGTGGATGAGCACTGTTGTGTTGGAAATAACATCACGATACTGTCATACAAGATGTAACACGAGGATTATCGACATCTGAAAGATTGTTGTTCCGTCACAGTTCCCTCAATCACTATCAACTGCAACCTACATTCATAACCATTTGCTGGCCATACTGTGCCTTTCCAAAACACTGGAAGAATGGAATGTCCCCTAAGCTGCCGCCACACATGCTGACAGTGGTCATCGGGGATAGTGCAGAACCGTGATTCAACACTGAACACAATGTGACACCTCTCATCAGTAGTCTACCCGATGGTGCTCACACCTCTTGTATACCCTCCACCATCAACACTAGTGGCCTTTCTACTTTCGCTGAGAATCGCTGCTCTAATTGTGTACATGCCCGCTAATAGTTTGTACTTGTACAAAGTTACACTGTTATGGGTGCTTTATTTCCTTTTTCCAGACACTGCATATGAGGTGTGATCAAAAAGTTACAGGAATTTAATTCTGTCGGCTGTATACATTTTTGTTCTTTTCATATTAGTACACGTGTTCCTGATGTACCGTACATATATTTACATCTATTTTCAGTATTTAGTTCATTGTTGACAGTGGAAAAGGAGGTCTTTGTTTTTGAGTGCTCAGAGAATTTTTACTTTCGAAAAAGATGGATCAAAGATTCTCCATTAAATTTTGTTTAAAAATGGAACAAAGTGCAGTATCGCATTGGAAACATCGAATGTGGCTTTTGGCGACTCTACTACGAGTACAAGACTTTACAAGTGGTACAAATGTTTCAAAGATGGTTGAGAAGATGTTGAAAATGACTACTGCAATTACTGACGACAATGTGGTAGGAGCGAAGTAAATTGTGGTAACCACGACCAACAGCAGGAATGGCTGGGGCTGCGGATCGGAGCCACCAGGCAGGGAAGACGCCAGCGGTGGAGCACGCACCACAAGGTAAACACAGGACAAGTCGGACGACAGACCAATGACACCTGACAACAACCAACCGCTACCGACTATAGGCGACACAAGGAGGAAGAGATAAACAACAGAGGCTTGTGGACACCAAACACAAAACGTAAATCCACTCGGAACCAGAGCCAGGCTATTGTCAACAACGAGCAACGACCAGAATGCAATACCACCAAGATAGAAACAAAACCCAGAGCGAGTACCAGACTGGCTGGACTAGGGCAGAGCGGGTCCCTATTACGAAACCGGAGAGAGCGGCTATTGGCCACTGTCTGCACGTGGCTTTCACTGTGACATAGATTAAGGCTTTCAGAATGAAAATGAGGAGAGATTTAATTAGGTGAAAAATGAATTAGTTACTTACATTATATCCTTTATTTCTCATCAACTGAGTTTGCACATGTTCCCCATGTGCTAAATATAATGCATAAATATGAATTATGTTCACTGGAAGCTCAGATGTAACTAAAGAAGATCTACGTAGTTAGTGTGTGTGTGTGTGTGTGTGTGTGTGTGTGTGTGTGTGTGTGTGTGTGTGTATGTGTGTGTGTGAAGTTTGATTTCAACTTGCAATGGTACAGAATATAAAATACAATGGCCAGGTTGCCCTCCCTTACCACACAGACATAGGACACTCATTTACAGAAGGAAATGGCTTTCACTCAAATCATTTTTCAATGTCGGCCACTGTGGAAGACATGTTCTACAACAAACACATTGTTAATGATATGCAGAAAAACCTGCATATTCATTCCAGTGGCAGGAAAATGTATCTCCTGGAGCAGATAGATATACATTTATAAATGAAAAATAACAAAATGTATACCACCTGAAAAAGAATGGTTTACCAGTCACACCTGATTCTACTGACTCTTTTAGACCTGTTGTAAAGTTACAGAATTTTTAATACTGCAGTTTACCACAATAGCATTGTCTGTGTTTTCACGTCGGCTAAAGATCTTATTCTTTCCCAAACCCACAACGCCTCTCAACTCTCAACTGCTTCAATCCTGTATATGAACATGAGGAATTAGAGCACAGCAGAAAGGCCTTTTGAAGTACATTACTTGACACACATTTCCTCAGACAGGTCCGATAATAATTTAAATTAAATAGTGACAACAGTTGGAGACTGTGGCTGAAATTCACTACATTCTAGTTCAATCCCAAGGAAACATGTACGCCAGGTTAGTGCTGTTTCCTCTAAATACACGAGCTACAACAAAAAACTTTGTCGATGACTAATATTCAGTGTTTTATCAAGAATGAAAACACATGATACGTGAAGGATAGAAAATACTGCGAAGCTACTCACACCACGCGCATTAAATCACCTCCTACTCCTCCTTTCACAAGGTACACTTCAGGAGACAAGCACACATTTACACAACATAGGCTTTCACAGCGACTGTTCACAGTAGTCAAAACTTCTGGACTGGCTTGTGGGAGGACGGCACAGTCGATGAATAAAATTATTTCTGACATTTCATCTCCGACTGAGGTAGACATCTTAGGATTGGTTGGTTTTTGGGGGTTAAAGATACCAGACTGCTACGGTCATTGGTCCCTTTTTCTAATACTAAAAACACCCACAGAGAATAAGAACAATCAACAAACGAGAGTACAGATGACACAGAACGAGAGAAACTGAGACAAAGACCAGACAAGACGAACTAAAATCACACGGAGAGTGACGGTGGGTTGCCGACCATAGAAACAGAAAAGGAAAAGCCAACCACCGAGAAACACATTAAAAAAAGCAGACTAAAATCGTAGCCCATAGGCCAGAATCAACACAAAAACACACACAAAAACACACACATTTACATTAAGCGATAAAATCCCCCTGCCCGAATAAAATGCAAAACTAAGTCCGCTATGGAACAGTCATAAGTTAAAAGCGCATAGAGCATTTCAGCCATCGCAAAAGTCTGCCTGAGCACAGTTAAAAGGGCGCACTCCAACAGAATATGGACCACTGTCAAGGAAGCCCCACAACGACAAAGAGGTGGATCCTCACGACACAGGAAATAACTATGCATCAGTCAGGTGTGCCCAATGCGGAGACGACAAAGGATGACTGAGTCCCTGCGGTGGCTCACATGGATGACCACCACACAGTCATCGTCTCCTTGTTATGACGGAGTTTGTTCGGCATGGGCGGGTTGCGCCAATCACTGTCCCATAAATCTAAAACTTTTTGGTGTAATAGTGTACGCAAATCAATCTCCGGGAGGCTAATCTCCAGAGATGCTTTACTGGTGGCCTCTTTCGCCAGGCAGTCAACAGTTTCATTGCAAGCTATCCCAACATAGCCTGGGTTCCAAACAAAGACAACAGATCCGCCGCAACGGGCAAGATTATGCAGGGACAACTGGATAGCCATCACCAGACGAGAATGAGGGAAACACTTGTCGAGAGCTGGTAAACCGCTCAGGTAATTGCCACAGATAATGGAGGACTCACCTGAGCAGGAGCGGAGATACTCTAGAGCTCGAAAGATGGTGACCACGTCAGCAGTGTAAAAGCTGCAGCCAGCCGGAAATGAAAGATGTTCACAATGGTCCCCTAGAGTTAGGGCATAACCGACTCGACCAGCAACCATCGAACCGACAGTGTAGACAATGCCAGAGCCGTGATACGTGGCTAAGATGGAATAAAAGTGGTGGCGCAAGACCTCCGGAGGGACTGAGTCATTCGGGCACTGTGCCAATTACAGCCGAAGGCAAGGGCGAGGCACACACCAGGGCAGCATACACTATGTGGTATAATTAGTACACAGACACAAACACTACATTTCATCCATTACCTGATGTGAAGTTTTTCTGAGGAAACCTGCAGAAAGCTCCTCCCTCAATGGCATCACTTTGTTGGTATGATTAGTACACAGACACAATCATTACATTTCTTTTATGGAGTTTGTTTGTTGGAATGGTTACTACAAAGCCAAAATCATTGCATTTCATTCATTACCCTATGTATGGTTACTACAATCATTACATTTCATCCATTACCTGATGTGACATATTTCTGAGGGAAGCTACATAAAGCTCCTCCCTCATTTCGTTTGTTTGTTGGTATGGTTTCGACAAACCCAGAATCATGGCATTTCATCTATCACCCTATGTGAAATATTTCTGAGAAAAGCTACAGAAAGGTCCTCCCTCATTTGCGTTTGTTTTTTGGTATGGTTACTACAAAGCCAGAATCATCGCATTTCATCTATAACCCTATGTGATGTATTTCAGAGAGAAGGTGCAGAATGCTCCTACCTCACTTTCATCTGATCGTTGGTATGATTAGTACACTACCCTACGTGAAGTATTTCTGAGAGAAGGTGCAGAAAGCTCCTCCATCACTTTCATCTGATTGTTGGTATGATTAGTACACAGACACAATCATTACATTTCATCCATTACCTGATGTGATTTATTTCTGAGGGAAGCTGCAGAAAGCTAATCCCTCAATTGAATCCCATTGTTGGTATGATTAGTACAGAGACAAAATCATTACTTTTCTTTTATGGACTTTGTTTGTTGGTAGGGTTACTACAAAGCCAGAATCATTGCATTTCATCTATTACCCTATGTGAAGTATTTCTGAGGAGAGCTACAGAAAGCTCCTCCCACATTTGCATTTGTTTGTTGGTATGGTTACCACAAAACCAGAATCATTGCATTTCATCTATTACCCTATGTAATGTATTTCATGGAAAAGCTGCAGAAAGCTCTTCCCTCACTTGCATCTGTTTATGGTATGCTTAGTACACAAACACAAACACTACATTTAATCCATTACGGGAAGTGAAGTATTTCTGAGGGAAGCTGCAGAAAGCTCTTCCCTCACTTACATCTGTTTGT
Organism: Schistocerca gregaria; assembly: GCF_023897955.1. Classification (NCBI taxonomy): domain Eukaryota; kingdom Metazoa; phylum Arthropoda; class Insecta; order Orthoptera; family Acrididae; genus Schistocerca; species Schistocerca gregaria. Next base: position 1,364,128 of record NW_026061873.1, on the reverse strand, counting down.
TGTTAATATCAGTACACAGACACAATCACTGCATTTCATCCATTACCTGATGTGAAGTATTTCTGAGGGGGGCTACAGGAAGCTCCTACCTCAGTTGTGTTTGTTTGTTGGTATTATTACTACAAATCCAGGATCATCGCATTTCATCTGTTACCCTTTGTGATGTATTTCTGAGAAAAGCTACAGAAGGCTCAAGCGTCACTTGCGTTTGTTTGTTGGTATGGTTACTACAAAGCCAGAATCATTGCATATCTTCCATTACCCTATGTGATGTATTTCAGCCGATGAAAGCTCCTTAATCACTTGCCTCTGTTTGTTGGAATGATGAGTACACAGACACAATCAGTACATTTCACCCATTGCCTGATGTGAAATATTTCAAAGGGAAGCTACGGAAAGCTCCTCCATGATTTGCGTTTGTTTGTTGGTGGGGTTACTACGATGCCAGAATCAACGCATTTCATCTATTACCCTATGTGATTTATTTCTGAGAATAGCTAGAGAAAGCTCCTGCATTATATGCGTTTGTTTGTTGCTATGGTTACTAGAAAGCCAGAATCATTGCATTTCAACCATTGCGATATGTGGTGTATTTCACCGAGGAGCAGCAGAAAGCTCCTCCCTCACTTGCATCTGTTTGTTGGTATTCTTACTACAAAACCAGAATCATTGCATTTCATTTATTACTCTATGTGATGTATTTCAGGGAGGAGTAGCAGAAAGCTCTTCCCTCACTTGCATCTGTTTCTTGCTATTATTAGTACACATACACAAACATTAAATTTCATTTACTAGATGATGTGAAGTATTTCTCAGGGATGCACTGGAAGCAGCTCCCTTATTTGCATTTGTTTGTTGGTATGGTTACTACAAAGCCAGAATTATACCATTTCATTTATTACCCAATGTGATGTATTTCAGAGAGAACTTGCAGAAAGCTCCTCCTTCACTTGCATCTGTTTGTTGTATGATTAGTACACAGATACAAACAATACATTTCATTTATTACACGATGTGAATTATTTCTGAGAGATGCTACAGAAAGCTCCTCACTAATTTGCATTTGTTTGTTGGTATGGTTACTACAAATCCAGAATCATCGCACTTCATTTATTAACCTATGTGAAGTATTTCTGAGAATAGCTACAGAAAGCGCCTCCCTCAATTGCATTTGTTTGTTGCTATGGTTACTACAAATCCAGAATCATCGCATTTCATCTATTACCCTATCTGAGGTATTTCAGAGAGGAGCAGCAGAAATTTCCTCCCTCACTTGCTCTGTATGTTGGTATGATTAGTACACAGGCACAATCATTACATTTCATCCATTACCTGATGTGAAGTATTTCTGAGGGAAGGTACAGAAAGCTCCTCCCTCATTTGCGTTTGTTTGTTGGTATGGTTACTGTGAAGCCAGAAACATTGTGTTTCATCCATTATCCTATGTGGTGTATCTCAGAGAGAAGCTGCAGAAAGCTCGTCCCTCACTTGCAACTGTTTGTTGTTGTGATTAGTTCACAGACACAATCATTACACTTCATCCATTACTTGATGTGAAATATATCTGAGGGAAGCTACAGAAAGCACCTCCCTCATTTGCATTTGTTTTTTGGTATGATTACTACAAAGCCAGAATCATCGCATTTCGTCCATTACCCCATGTGATGTATATCAGAGAGAAGCTGCAGTATGCTCTTTCCTCACTTGCATCTGTTTACGGCAATATTAGTACACAGACACAATCATTACATTTCATCCATTACCGGATGTGAAGTATTTCTGGGGGAAGCTAAAAAAGCTCCTCCGTCATTTGCGTTTGTTTGTTGGTGGGGTTACTACAAAGCCAGAATCATCGTATTTCATCTATTACCCTATGTCATGTATTTCAGAGGAAAGCTCCTGAAAGCTCCTTTCCAACATGCAACAGTTCGTTGGAATGATTACTACAGAAAGCACCTGCCTCATTTGCGTTTGATTGTTGGTATGGTTACCACAAAGCTCGAATCATTGCATTTCACCTATTTTCAGAGAAAAGCTGCAGAATCCTTGTCCCTCACTTGCACCTGTTTGTTGTTATGATTAGTACATAGAACGATCATTACATTTCAACCATTACCTGATGTGAAATATTTCTGAGGGAAGCTACAGAAAGCTTCACCCTCATCTGCGTTTGTTTTTTGGTATGGTTACTACAAAGCCAGAACCATCACATTTCATCTATTACCCAATGTGAAGTATTTCTGAAAAAAACTGCAGAAAACTCCTCCCTCATTTGTGTTTCTTTGTTGGTATGGTTACTACAAAGCCAGAATCATTACATTTCATTTATTATCGTAAGTGAAGTATTTCTGAGGGAAGCAGCACAAAGCTCCTCCCTCACTGGCATCTGTTTGTTGATATGATTAGTACTCAGACACAACCATTACATTTCATCCATTACCTAATGTGAAGTATTTCTGAGGGTAGCTACAGAAAGCTCTTCCCTCATTTACGTTTATTTGTTGGTATGGTTACTACAAAACCAGAATCATCGCTTTTTATCTGTTAACCTATGTGATGTATTTCAGAGAGAAGCTGCAGAAAGCTCCTCCCTCATTTGCATCTGTTTGTTGGTATTCTTACTACAAAGCCAGAATCATCACATTTCATTTATTACTCTATGTGATGTATTTCAGAGTGATGTTTGCAGAAAGCTCTTATCTCACTTGAATCTGTTTGTTGGTATTATTAGTGCACAGACACAAGCATTAAATTTCATTTACAAGATTTTGTGAAGTATTTCTCAGATATGCTACAGAAAGCTCTTCCTTAATTTGCATTTGTTTGTTGGTATGGTTACTACGAAGCCAGATTCATCCCATTTCTTTTATTACCCTATGTGATGTTTTTCAGAGAGAAGCTGCAATAGATGTAATTCAGAGAGAAGCTGCAATAATCTCCTCCCTCGCCTGCATCTGTTTTTGTATGATTAGTACACAGACACATGTATTTCGGAGGAAAGCTGCAGAAAGCTCCTTTCTCACTTGCATCAGTTCGTTGGAATGATTACTACAGAAAGCACCTCCCTCATTTGTGTTTGTTTGTTGGTATGACTGGTACACAGACACAATCATTACATTTCATTTATTACTGAAGGCTGCTACTGAAAGCTTCTCCCTAATTTTCATATCTTTGTTTGTATGCTCACTACAAAGTTAGAATCATCACATTTTATCTATTACCCTATGTCAAATATTTCTGAGAATAACTATAGAAAGTTCATCCCTCATTTGCATTTGTTTCTTCGTATGGTTATTACAAATCTAGAATCTTCGCAATTCATTTATTACCCTATGTGATGTATTTCAGAAAAAAAAAACATGCAGAAAGCTTTTTCCTCACCAGCATCTGTTTATGGTATGATTAGTACACATACACAATCACTGCATTTCATCCATCACCTGATGTTAAGTATTTCTGAGGGGGGCTAGCGAGGGCTCTTCCCCCATTTGCGTTTTGTTGTTGGTATGGTTACCACAAAGACAGAATCATCGCATTTCTTCTTTTGCCATGTGTGAAGTATTTCTGAAAAGTGCTACAGAAAGCTCAAGCGTCATTTGCGTTTGTTTGTTGGTATTGTTACTACAAAGCCACAAACATTGCATTTCATCCATTACCCAATGTGATGTATTTCAGAGAGGAGCTGCAGAAAGCTCCTCCCTCACTTCCATTTGTTTATGGTATTCTTACTAAAAAACCAGAATCATCGCATTTCACTTATTACTCTATGTGATGTATTTTAGAGAGAAGTTGCAGTAAGCTCCTCCTTCACTTGCATCATTTTGTTGTATGATTAGTACACAGACACAAACATTACATTTCATTTATTACATGAAGTGAAGTATTTCTGAGGGATGCTACAGAAAGCTCCTCCCTAATTTGCATTTGTTTGTTGGTATGGTTACTACGAAGCCAGAGTCATCGCATTTCATCTATTACCCTATGTGAAGTATTTCTGAGTATAGCTGCAGAGAGCTCCTCCGTTATTTGCATTTGTTTGTTGCTAGGCTACTACAAAGCCAGAATCATCGCATTTTACTATTACCCTATGTGAGGTATTCCAGAGAGGAGCAGCAGAAAGCTCCTCCCTCACTTGCTCTGTATGTTGGTATGATTAGTACTAAGACACAATCATTACGTTTCATCCATTACCTGATGTGAAGTATTTCTGAGGGAAGCTACTGAAAGCTCCTCCCTCATTTGCGTTTGTTTGTTGGAATGGTTACTACGAAGCCAGAATCATTGCATTTCATCCATTACCCTATGTAATGTAATTCAGAGAGACCATGCAGAAAGCTCCTACCTCACTTGCCTCTGTTTGTTGGAATGATTAATACACAGACACAAACATCACATTTCGACCATTACCTGATGTGAAGTATTTCTCAGGGAAGCTACAGAAAGCTCCTCACTCCTTTGCGATTGTTTGTAGGTATGGTTACTACAATGCCAGAATCATCGCATTTCATCTATTACCTAATGTGATGTATTTCAGAAAGAAGCTGCAGAAAGGTCATCCCTCACTTGCATCTGTTTGTTTGAATGATTAATACAGAGGACACAATCATCACATTTTGTCCATTACCTGATGTGAAGTATTTCTGAGGGAAGCTGCAGAAAGCTCTTCGCTCATTGCAATTGTTTTTGTTGTTCTGATCAGTACACAGACACAATCATTACATTTCATCCATTACCTGATGTGAGTATTTCTGAGTGAAGCTACAATAAAATCCTTCCTCAGTTGCGTTTGTTGGTTGGTATGGTTACTATAAAGCCAGAATTATCACATTTCATTTATTACCCTATGTGATGTATTTAAGAGAAAAGCTGCAGAAATCTCCTCCCTCATTTGCTTCTGTTTATGGTATGATTAGTACACAGACACAATCATTGCATTTCATCCAGTACCTGATGTGAAATATTTCTGAGGGAAGCTACAGGAAGCACAACCCTCATTTGCGTTTCTTTGTTGGTATGGTTACTACAATGCCAGAATCATCGCATTTAATCTATTACCTAATGTGATGTATTTCAGAAAGAAGCTGCAGAAAGCTCCTCCCTCACTTGCATCTGTTTTTGGAATGATTAATACAGAGACACAATCATTACATTTCATCCATTACCTGATGTGAATTATTTCTGAGGGAAACTACAGAAATATCCTCCCTCAGATGCGTTTCTTTGTTGGTATGGTTACTGTGAAGCCAGAAACATTGTGTTCCATCCATTATCCTATGTGGTGTATCTCAGAGAGAAGCTGCAGAAAGCTCGTCCCTCACATGCAACTGTTTGTTGTTGTGATTAGTACACAGACACAATCATTACACTTCATCCATTACTTGATGTGAAATATATCTGAGGGAAGCTACAGAAAGCACCTCCCACATTTGCGTTTGTTTTTTGGTATGATTACTACAAAGCCAGAATCATCGCATTTCGTCCATTACCCCATGTGATGTATATCAGAGAGAAGCTGCAGTATGCTCTTTCCTCACTTGCATCTGTTTATGGCAATATTAGTACACAGACACAATCATTACATTTCATCTCTTACCGGATGTGAAGTATTTCTGGGGGAAGGTACTGAAAGCTCCTCCCTCATTTGCATTTGTTTGTTGCTATGGTTACTACAAATCCAGAATCATCGCATTTCATCTATTACCCTATCTGAGGTATTTCAGAGAGGAGCAGCAGAAATTTCCTCCCTCACTTGCTCTGTATGTTGGTATGATTAGTACACAGGCACAATCATTACATTCCATCCATTACCTGATGTGAAGTATTTCTGAGGGAAGGTACAGAAAGCTCCTCCCTCATTTGCGTTTGTTTGTTGGTATGGTTACTGTGAAGCCAGAAACATTGTGTTTCATCCATTATCCTATGTGGTGTATCTCAGAGAGAAGCTGCAGAAAGCTCGTCCCTCACTTGCAACTGTTTGTTGTTGTGATTAGTACACAGACACAATCATTACACTTCATCCATTACTTGATGTGAAATATATCTGAGGGAAGCTACAGAAAGCACCTCCCTCATTTTCGTTTGTTTTTTGGTATGATTACTACAAAGCCAGAATCATCGCATTTCGTCCATTACCCCATGTGGTGTATATCAGAGATAAGCTGCAGTATGCTCTTTCCTCACTTGCATCTGTTTATGGCAATATTAGTACACAGACACAATCATTACATTTCATCCATTACCGGATGTGAAGTATTTCTGGGGGAAGCTAAAAAAGCTCCTCCGTCATTTGCGTTTGTTTGTTGGTGGGGTTACTACAAAGCCAGAATCATCGTATTTCATCTATTACCCTATGTCATGTATTTCAGAGGAAAGCTCCTGAAAGCTCCTTTCTCACTTGCAACAGTTCGTTTTAATGATTACTACAGAAAGCACCTGCCTCATTTGTGTTTGATTGTTGGTATGGTTACTACAAAGCTAGAATCATTGCATTTCACCTATTTTCAGAGAAAAGCTGCAGAATCCTTGTCCCTCACTTGCACCTGTTTGTTGTTATGATTAGTACACAGAACGATCATTACATTACATCCATTACCTGATGTGAAATATTTCTGAGGGAAGCTACAGAAAGCTCCACCCTCATCTGCGTTTGTTTGTTGGTATTGTTACTACAAAGCCAGAACCATCACATTTCATCTATTACCCAATGTGAAGTATTTCTGAAAAAAACTATAGAAAACTCCTGCATCATTTGTGTTTCTTTGTTGGTATGGTTACTACAAAGCCAGAATCATTGCATTTCATTTTTATCCTAAGTGAAGTATTTCTGAGGGAAGCAGCACAAAGCTCCTCCCTCACTGGCATCTGTTTGTTGATATGATTAGTACTCAGACACAACCATTACATTTCATCCATTACCTAATGAGAAGTATTTCTGAGGGAAGCTACAGAAAGCTCTTCCCTCATTTACGTTTATTTGTTGGTATGGTTACTACAAAACCAGAATCATCGCTTTTTATCTGTTAACCTATGTGACGTATTTCAGAGAGAAGCTGCAGAAAGCTCCTCCCTCATTTGCATCTGTTTGTTGGTATTCTTACTACAAAACCAGAATCATCACATTTCATTTATTACTCTATGTGATGTATTTCAGAGTGAAGTTTGCAGAAAGCTCTTATCTCACTTAAATCTGTTTGTGGGTATTATTAGTGCACAGACACAAGCATTAAATTTCATTTACAAGATGATGTGAAGTATTTCTCAGATATGCTACAGAAAGCTCTTCCCTAATTTGCATTTGTTTGTTGGTATGGTTACTACGAAGCCAGATTCATCCCATTTCATTTATTACTCTATGTGATGTATTTCAGAGAGAAGCTGCAATAGATGTAATTCAGAGAGAAGCTGCAATAATCTTCTCCCTCGCCTGCATCTGTTTTTGTATGATTAGTACACAGACACATGTATTTCGGAGGAAAGCTGCAGAAAGCTCCTTTCTCACTTGCATCAGTTCGTTGCAATGATTACTACAGAAAGCACCTCCCTCATTTGTGTTTGTTTGTTGGTATGATTAGTACACAGACACAATCATTACATTTCATTTATTGCATTATGTGAAATATTACTGAAGGCTGCTACTGAAAGCTTCCCCCTAATTTTCATTTCTTTGTTTGTATGATCACTACAAAGTTAGAATCATCACATTTCATCAATTACCCTATGTCAAATATTTCTGAGAATAGCTATAGAAAGCTCATCCCTCATTTGCATTTGTTTCTTCGTATGGTTATTACAAATCTAGAATCTTCGCAATTCATTTATTACCCTATGTGATGTATTTCAGAAAAAAAAAACCTGCAGAAAGCTTTTCCCTCACTAGCATCCGTTTATGGTATGATTAGTACACATACACAATCACTGCATTTCATCCATCACCTGATGTTAAGTATTTCTGAGGGGGGCTAGCGAGGGCTCTTCCCCCATTTGCGTTTTGTTGTTGGTATGGTTACCACAAAGACAGAATCATCGCATTTCTTCTTTTGCCATGTGTGAAGTATTTCTGAAAAGAGCTAAGGAAAGCTCAAGTGTCATTTGCGTTACTTTGTTGGTATTGTTACTACAAAGCCAGAATCATTGCATTTCATCCATTACCCAATGTGATGTACTTCAGAGAGGAGCTGCAGAAAGCTCCTCCCTCACTTGCATCTGTTTATGGTATTCTTACTACAAAACCAGAATCATCGCATTTCACTTATTACTCTACGTGATGTATTTTAGAGAGAAGTTGCAGTAAGCTCCTCCTTCACTTGCATCATTTTGTTGTATGATTAGTACTAAGACACAATCACTACGTTTCATCCATTACCTGATGTGAAGTATTTCTGAGGGAAGCTACAGAAAGCTCCTCCCTCATTTGCGTTTGTTTGTTGGAATGGTTACTACGAAGCCAGAATCATTGCATTTCATCCATTACCCTATGTAATGTAATTCAGAGAGACCATGCAGAAAGCTCCTCCCCCACTTGCCTCTGTTTGTTGGAATGATTAATACACAGACACAAACATCACATTTCGAACATTACCTGATGTGAAGTATTTCTCAGGGAAGCTACAGAAAGCTCCTCACCCTTTGCGATTGTTTTGTAGGTTTGGTTACTACAATGCCAGAATCATCGCATTTCATCTATTACCTAATGTGATGTATTTCAGAAAGAAGCTGCAGAAAGGTCCTCCCTCACTTGCATCTGTTTGTTGGAATGATTAATACACAGACACAATCATCACATTTTGTCCATTACCTGATGTGAAGTATTTCTGAGGGAAGCTGCAGAAAGCTCTTCGCTCATTGCATTTGTTTTTGTTGTTCTGATCAGTACACAGACACAATCATTACATTTCATCCATTACCTGATGTGAAGTATTTCTGAGTGAAGCTACAATAAAATCCTTCCTCAGTTGCGTTTGTTTGTTGGTATGGTTACTACAAAGCCAGAATCATCGCATTTCATTTATTACCCTATGTGATGTATTTAAGAGAAAAGCTGCAGAAATCTCCTCCCTCATTTGCTTCTGTTTATGGTATGATTAGTACACAGACACAATCATTTCATTTCATCCATTACCTGATGTGAAATATTTCTGAGGGAAGCTACAGGAAGCACAACCCTCATTTGCGTTTCTTTGTTGGTATGGTTACTACAATGCCAGAATCATCGCATTTCATCTATTACCTAATGTGATGTATTTCAGAAAGAAGCTGCAGAAAGCTCGTCCCTCACTTGCAACTGTTTGTTGTTGTGATTAGTACACAGACACAATCATTACACTTCATCCATTACTTGATGTGAAATATATCTGAGGGAAGCTACAGAAAGCACCTCCCTCATTTGGGTTTGTTTTTTTGTATGATTACTACAAAGCCAGAATCATCGCATTTCGTCCATTACCCCATGTGATGTATATCAGAGTGAAGCTGCAGTATGCTCTTTCCTCACTTGCATCTGTTTATGGCAATATTAGTACACAGACACAATCATTACATTTCATCTCTTACCGGATGTGAAGTATTTCTGGGGGAAGGTACTGAAAGCTCCTCCCTCATTTGCATTTGTTTGTTGCTATGGTTACTACAAAGCCAGAATCATCGCATTTCATCTATTACCCTATCTGAGGTATTTCAGAGAGGAGCAGCAGAAATTTCCTCCCTCACTTGCTCTGTATGTTGGTATGATTAGTACACAGGCACAATCATTACATTTCATCCATTACCTGATGTGAAGTATATCTGAGGGAAGGTACAGAAAGCTCCTCCCTCATTTGCGAATGTTTGTTGGTATGGTTACTGTGAAGCCAGAAACATTGTGTTTCATCCATTATCCTATGTGGTGTATCTCAGAGAGAAGCTGCAGAAAGCTCGTCCCTCACTTGCAACTGTTTGTTGTTGTGATTAGTACACAGACACAATCATTACACTTCATCCATTACTTGATGTGAAATATATCTGAGGGAAGCTACAGAAAGCAACTCCCTCAGTTTCGTTTGTTTTTTGGTATGATTACTGCAAAGCCAGAATCATCGCATTTCGTCCATTACCCCATGTGGTGTATATCAGAGATAAGCTGCAGTATGCTCTTTCCTCACTTGCATCTGTTTATGGCAATATTAGTACACAGACACAATCATTACATTCCATCCATTACCGGATGTGAAGTATTTCTGGGGGAAGCTAAAAAAGCTCCTCCGTCATTTGCGTTTGTTTGTTGGTGGGGTTACTACAAAGCCAGAATCATCGTATTTCATCTATTACCCTATGTCATGTATTTCAGAGGAAAGCTCCTGAAAGCTCCTTTCTCACTTGCAACAGTTCGTTGGAATGATTACTACAGAAAGCACCTGCCTCATTTGTGTTTGATTGTTGGTATGGTTACTACAAAGCTAGAATCATTGCATTTCACCTATTTTCAGAGAAAAGCTGCAGAATCCTTGTCCCTCACTTGCACCTGTTTGTTGTTATGATTAGTACACAGAACGATCATTACATTACATCCATTACCTGATGTGAAATATTTCTGAGGGAAGCTACAGAAAGCTCCACCCTCATCTGCGTTTGTTTGTTGGTATGGTTACTACAAAGCCAGAACCATCACATTTCATCTATTACCCAATGTGAAGTATTTCTGAAAAAAACTGCAGAAAACTCCTCCCTCATTTGTGTTTCTTTGTTGGTATGGTTACTACAAAACCAGAATCATCGCTTTTTATCTGTTAACCTATGTGATGTATTTCAGAGAGAAGCTGCAGAAAGCTCCTCCCTCATTTGCATCTGTTTGTTGGTATTCTTACTACAAAACCAGAATCATCACATTTCATTTATTACTCTATGTGATGTATTTCAGAGTGAAGTTTGCAGAAAGCTCTTATCTCACTTGAATCTGTTTGTGGGTATTATTAGTGCACAGACACAAGCATTAAATTTCATTTACAAGATGATGTGAAGTATTTCTCAGATATGCTACAGAAAGCTCTTCCCTAATTTGCATTTGTTTGTTGGTATGGTTACTACGAAGCCAGATTCATCCCATTTCATTTATTACTCTATGTGATGTATTTCAGAGAGAAGCTGCAATAGATGTAATTCAGAGAGAAGCTGCAATAATCTCCTCCCTCGCCTGCATCTGTTTTTGTATGATTAGTACACAGACACATGTATTTCGGAGGAAAGCTGCAGAAAGCTCCTTTCTCACTTGCATCAGTTCGTTGGAATGATTACTACAGAAAGCACCTCCCTCATTTGTGTTTGTTTGTTGGTATGATTAGTACACAGACACAATCATTACATTTCATTTATTGCATCATGTGAAATATTACTGAAGGCTGCTACTGAAAGCTTCCCCCTAATTTTCATTTCTTTGTTTGTATGATCACTACAAAGTTAGAATCATCACATTTCATCTATTACCCTATGTCAAATATTTCTGAGAATAGCTATAGAAAGCTCATCCCTCATTTGCATTTGTTTCTTCGTATGGTTATTACAAATCTAGAATCTTCGCAATTCATTTATTACCCTATGTGATGTATTTCAGAAAAAAAAACCTGCAGAAAGCTTTTCCCTCACTTGCATCTGTTTATGGTATGATTAGTACACATACACAATCACTGCATTTCATCCATCACCTGATGTTAAGTATTTCTGAGGGGGGCTAGCGAGGGCTCTTCCCCCATTTGCGTTTTGTTGTTGGTATGGTTACCACAAAGCCAGAATCACCGCATTTCATCTTTTGCCATGTGTGAAGTATTTCTGAAAAGAGCTACAGAAAGCTCAAGCATCATTTGCGTTTGTTTGTTGGTATTGTTACTACAAAGCCAGAATCATTGCATTTCATCCATTACCCAATGTGATGTATTTCAGAGAGGAGCTGCAGAAAGCTCCTCCCTCACTTGCATCTGTTTATGGTATTCTTACTACAAAACCAGAATCACCGCATTTCATTTATTACTTGATGTGATGTATTTTAGAGAGAAGTTGCAGTAAGCTCCTCCTTCACTTGCATCATTTTGTTGTATGATTAGTACACAGACACAAACATTACATTTCATTCATTACATGGTGTGAAGTATTTCTGAGGGATGCTACAGAAAGCTCCTCCCTAATTTGCAATTGTTTGTTGGTATGGTTAGTACGAAGCCAGAATCATTGCATTTCAACCATTACCCAATGTGATGTATTTCAGAGAGAAGCTGCAGAAAGCTCCTCCCTCACTTGCATCTGTTTATGGTATTCTTACTACAAAACCAGGATCACCGCATTTCATTTATTACTTGATGTGATATATTTTAGAGAGAAGTTGCAGTAAGCTCCTCCTTCACTTGCATCATTTTGTTGTATGATTAGTACACAGACACAAACATTACATTTCATTCATTACATGGTGTGAAGTATTTCTGAGGGATGCTACAGAAAGCTCCTCCCTAATTTGCAATTGTTTGTTGGTATGGTTACTACGAAGCCAGAATCATTGCATTTCATCTATTACCCTATGTGAAGTATTTCTGAGAATACACAAACATTAAATTTCATTTACTAGATGATGTGAAGTATTTCTCAGGTATGCTCTGAAAGCAGCTCCCTAATTTGCATTTGTTTGTTGGTATAGTTACTACAAAGCCAGAATCATCCCATTTCATTTATTACCCAATGTGATGCATTTCAGAGAGATGTTGCAGAAAGCTCCTCCTTCACTTGCATCATTTTGTTGTATGATTAGTACACAGACACAAACATTACATTTCATTTATTACATGAAGTGAAGTATTTCTGAGGGATGCTACAGAAAGCTCCTCCCTAATTTGCATTTGTTTGTTGGTATGCTTACTACGAAGCCAGAATCATCGCATTTAATCTATTACCCTATGTGAAGTATTTCTGAGTATAGATACAGAGAGCTCCTCCGTCATTTGCATTTGTTTGTTGCTAGGCTACTACAAAGCCAGAATCATCGCATTTTACCTATTACCCTATGTGAGGTATTCCAGAGAGGAGCAGCAGAAAGCTCCTCCCTCCCTTGCTCTGTATGTTGGTATGATTAGTACTAAGACACAATCATTACATTTCATCCATTACCTGATGTGAAGTATTTCTGAGGGAAGCTACAGAAAGCTCCTCCCTCATTTGCGTTTGTTTGTTGGAATGGTTACTACGAAGCCAGAATCATTGCATTTCATCCATTACCCCATGTAATGTAATTCAGAGAGACCATGCAGAAAGCTCCTCCCTCACTTGCATCTGTTTGTTGGAATGATTAATACACAGACACAAACATCACATTTCGACCATTACCTAATGTGAAGTATTTCTCAGGGAAGCTACAGAAAGCTCCTCACTCCTTTGCGTTTGTTTGTAGGTATGGTTACTACAATGCCAGAATCATCACATTTCATCTATTACCTAATGTGATGTATTTCAGAAAGAAGCTGCAGAAAGGTCATCCCTCACTTGCATCTGTTTGTTTGAATGATTAATACACAGACACAATCATCACATTTTGTCCATTACCTGATGTGAAGTATTTCTGAGGGAAGCTGCAGAAAGCTCTTCGCTCATTGCATTTGTTTTTGTTGTTCTGATCAGTACACAGACACAATCATTACATTTCATCCATTACCTGATGTGAAGTATTTCTGAGTGAAGCTACAATAAAATCCTTCCTCAGTTGCGTTTGTTGGTTGGTATGGTTACTACAAAGCCAGAATCATCACATTTCATTTATTACCCTATGTGATGTATTTAAGAGAAAAGCTGCAGAAATCTCCTCCCTCATTTGCTTCTGTTTATGGTATGATTAGTACACAGACACAATCATTGCATTTCATCCATTACCTGATGTGAAATATTTCTGCGGGAAGCTACAGGAAGCACAACCCTCATTTGCGTTTCTTTGTTTGTATGGTTACTACAATGACAGAATCATCGCATTTCATCTATTACCTATTGTGATGTCTTCCAGAAAGAAGCTGCAGGAAGCTCCTCCCTCACTACCATCGGATTGTTGGTACCATTAGTGCACAGACACAATCATTACATTTCGTCCATTACCTGATGTGAAGTATTTCTGAAGGAAGCTACAGAAAGATCTTCCCTCATTTGCATTTGTTTATTGAAATGGTTACTATAAAGAAAGAATTATCGCATTTCATCTATTACCCTATAAGAAGTATTTCTGAGAATAGCTACAGAAAGCTACTCATTCATTTGCGTTTGTTTTTGGTATGATTACTACAAAGCCAGAATCATTGCATTTCATCTATTACCCCATGTGATGTATTTCAGAGAAAAGTTGCAGATAACTCACCCCTCATTTGCAACTGTTTGTTGGAATGATTAGTACACAGCCAAAATCCTTACATTTCATTTATTACATGATGTGAAGTAATTATGAGGGTAGCTACAGAAAGCTCCCCCCTCATTTGTGTTTGTTTGTTTTATGGTTACTACAAACCCAGATTCAAAGCATTTCGTCCATTACCAAATGTGATGTATTTTAGAGAGGATCTGCAGAATCCTCATCACTCACTTGCAGCTGTTTGTTGTTATGATTAGTATACAGACACAATCATAACATTTCATCCATTACCTGATGTAAAATATTTCTGAGGGAAGATACAGAAAGCTCCTCCCCCATTTGCGTTTGTTTGTTGGTATGTTTAACTCAAAACCAGAATCATTGCGTTTCATCTATTACCCTATGTGATGTATTTCAAATAAAAGCTGCAGAAAGCTTTTCCCTCACTTGCATCTGTTTATAGTATGATTAGTACACAGACACAATCATTACATCTCATTTATTACATGATGTGAAATATTACTGAAGGCTGCTACTGAAAGCTTCTCCCTAATTTTCATTTCTTTGCTTGTATGATCACTACAAAGATAGAATCATCACATTTCATCTATTACCCTATGTCAAATATTTCAGAGAATAGCTATAGAAAACTCATCCCTCATTTGCATTTGTTTCTTCGTATTGTTATTACAAATCTAGAATCTTTGCAATTCATTTATTACCCTATGTTTTGTATTTCAGAAAAAAAGATCCTGCAGAAAGCTTTTCCCTCACTTGCATCTGTTTATGGTATGATTAGTACACATACACAATCACTGCATTTCATCCATCACCCGATGTTAAGTATTTCTGAGGGGGGCTAGCGAGAGCTCTTCCCTCATTTGCGTTTTGTTGTTGGTATGGTTACCACAAAGCCAGAATCATCGCATTTCATCTTTTGCCATGTGTGAAGTATTTCTGAAAAGAGCTACAGAAAGCTCAAGCGTCATTTGCGTTTGTTTGTTGGTATTGTTACTACAAAGCCAGAATCATTGCATTTCATCCATTACCCAATGTGATGTATTTCAGAGAGAAGCTGCAGAAAGTTCCTCCCTCACTTGCATCTGTTTATGGTATTCTTACTACAAAACCAGGATCACCGCATTTCATTTATTACTTGATGTGATGTATTTTAGAGAGAAGTTGCAGTAAGCTCCTCCTTCACTTGCATCATTTTGTTGTATGATTAGTACACAGACACAAACATTACATTTCATTCATTACATGGTGTGAAGTATTTCTGAGGTATGCTACAGAAAGCTCCTCCCTAATTTGCAATTGTTTGTTGGTATGGTTACTACGAAGCCAGAATCATCGCATTTCATCTATTACCCTATGAGAAGTATTTCTGAGTATAGCTACAGAGAGCTCCTCCGTCATTTGCATTTGTTTGTTGCTAGGCTACTACAAAGCCAGAATCATCGCATTTTACATATTACCCTATGTGAGGTATTCCAGAGAGGAGCAGCAGAAAGCTCCTCCCTCACTTGCTCTGTATGTTGGTATGATTAGCACTAAGACAAAATCATTACATTTCATCCATTACCTGATGTGAAGTATTTCTGAGGGAAACTACAGAAAGATCCTCCCTCAGATGAATTTGTTGGCTCGTATGGTTACTACAAACCCAGAAATATCGGTTTTCATCTATTACCCCATGTGATGTTTTCAGAGAGAGACTGCAGGAATCTCCTCCCTCACTACCATCCGATTGTTGGTAAAATTAGTACACAGACACAATCATTACATTTCATCCATTGCCTGATACGAAGTATTTCTGACGGAAGCTACAGAAAGATCCTCCCTCATTTGCATTTGTTTATTTAAATGTTTACTATAGAGAAAGAATTATCGCATTTCATCTATTACCCTATGTGAAGTATTTCTGAGAATAGCTACAGAAAGCTACTCATTCATTTGCGTTTGTTTTTGGTATGGTTACTACAAAGCCAGAATCATTGCATTTCATCTATTACCCCATGTGATGTATTTCAGAGAAGAGCTGCAGATAACACACCCCTCATTTGCATCTGTTTGTTGGAATGATTAGTACAAAGCCAAAATCATTACATTTCATTTATTACATGATGTGAAGTAATTATGAGGGAAGCTACAGAAAGCTCCCCATCATTTGTGTTTGTTTGTTTTATGGTTACTACAAACCCAGATTCAAAGCATTTCGTCCATTACCCTATGTGATGTGTTTTAGAGAGGAGCTGCAGAATCCTCATCCCTCACTTGCAGCTGTTTGTTGTTATGATTAGTATACAGACACAATCATAACATTTCATCCATTCCGTGATGTGAAATATTTCTGAGGGAAGCTACAGAAAGCTCCTCCCACATTTGCGTTTGTTTGTTGGTATGTTTAACTCAAAATCAGAATCATTGCATTTCATCTATTACCCTATGTGATGTATTTCAAATAAAAGCTGCAGAAAGCTCTTCCCTCACTAGCATCTGTTTATAGTATGATTAGTACATAGACACAAACATTACATTTGATCCATTAGCGGATGTTAAGTATTTCTGAGGGAAGCTGCAGAAAGCTCTTCCCTTTCTTACATCTGTTTGTTGTTATGATTAGTACGCAGACACAATCACCTCATTTCATCCATTACCTGATGTGAAGTGTTTCTGAGAGGGATACAGCAAGCTCCTCCCGCATTTGTGTTTGTTTGTTGGAATTATTACTACAAAGCCAGAATCATCGCATTTCATCTATTACCCTATGTGATGTATTTCAGAGAGAAGCTGCAGAAAGCTCCTCGCTCACTTGCGTCTGTTTGTTGGTATTCTTACTACAAAACCAGAATCATTGCATTTCATTTATTACTGTTTGTGATGTATTTCAGGGAGAAGTTGCAGAAAGCTCCTCCCTCACTTGCATCTGTTTTTTGGAATGATTAATACACAGACACAAATATTACATTTCATCCATTACCTGGTGTTAAGTATTTCTGAGGGAGACTAGAGAAAGATCCTCCCTCAGTTGCTTTTGTTGGCTGGTATGGTTACTACAAGGCCAGAATTATCGCATTTTATCAAGTACCCCATTTGAGGTATTTCAGAGAGAAACTGCAGAAATCTCCTCCCTCACTTCCATCTGATTGTTGCTAACATTAGTACACAGACACAATCATTACATTTCGTCCATTACCTGATGTGAAGTATTTCTCAGGGAAGCTACAGAAAGCTCCTCATTCCTTTGGGATTGTTTGTATGTATGGTTTCTACAATGCCAGAATCATCACATTTCATCTATTACCTAATGTGATGTATTTCAGAGAGAAGCTGCAGAAAGGTCCTCCCTCACTTGCATCTGTTTGTTGGAATGATTAATACACAGACACAATCATCACATTTTGTCCATTACCTGATGTGAAGTATTTCTGAGTGAAGCTACAATAAAATCCTCCCTCAGTTGCGTTTGTTTGTTGGTATGGTTACTACAAAGCGAGAATCATCGAATTTCATCTATTACCCTATGTTATGTATTTAAGAGAAAAGCTCCAGAAAGCTCCTCCCTCATTTGCTTCTGTTTATGGTATGATTAGTACACAGACACAATCATTGCATTTCATCCATTACCTGATGTGAAATATTTCTGAGGGAAGCTACAGGAAGCACAACCCTCATTTGCGTTTCTTTGTTGGTATGGTTACTACAATGACAGAATCATCGCATTTCATCTATTACCTATTGTGATGTCTTCCAGAAAGAAGCTGCAGAAAGCTCCTCCCTCACTTGCATCTGTTTTTTGGAATGATTAATACACAGACACAATCATTACATTTCGTCCATTACCTGATGTGAAGTATTTCTGACGGAAGCTACAGGAAGATTCTCCCTCATTTGCGTTTGTTTGTTGAAATGGTTACTATAAAGAAGGAATTATCGCATTTCATCTATTACCCTATGTGAAGTATTTCTGAGAATAGCTACAGGAAGCTACTCTTTAATTTGCGTTTGTATTTGGTATGGTTACCACAAAGCCAGAATCATTGCATTTCGTCTATTACCCCATGTGATGTATTTCAGATAAAAACTGCAGAAAGCTCGTCCCTCATTTGCATCTGTTTGTTGGAATGATTAGTACACAGCCAAAATCATTACATTTCATTTATTACTTGATGTGAAGTAATTCTGATGGAAGCTACAGAAAGCTCCCCCCTCATTTGCGTTTGTTTGTTTTATGGTTACTACAAACCCAGATTCAAAGCATTTCATCCAGTACACTATGTGATGTATTTTAGAGACAAGCTGCAGAATCCTCATCCCTCACTTGCACCTGTTTGTTGTTATGATTAGTATACAGACACAATCATAACATTTCATCCATTACCTGATGTGAAATATTTCTGATGGAAGCTACAGAAAGCTCCTCCCCCATTAGCGTTTGTTTGTTGGTATGTTTAACTCAAAACCAGAATCATTGCATTTCATCTATTACCCTATGTGACGTATTTCAAATTAAAGCTTAAGAAAGCTCTTAGCACGCTTGCATCTGTTTGTTGGAATGATTAATACATACACACAATCATCACATTTCGTCCATTACTTGATGTGAAGCATTTCTCAGGAGAGCTACAGAAAGCTCGTCACTCCTTTGCGTTTGTTTGTAGGTATGGTTACTACAATGCCAGAATCATCACATTTCGGCTATTACCTAATGTGATGTATTTCAGAAAGAAGCTGCAGAAAGCTCCTCCCTCACTTGCATCTGTTTGTTGGACTGATTAATACACAGACACAATCATCACATTTCGTCCATTACCTGATGTGAAGTATTTGTGAGTGAAGCTACAATAAAATCCTCCCTCATTTGTGTATGTTGGTTTTGTATGGTTACTACAAAGCCAGTATCATCGCATTTCCTCTATTACCCTATGTGATTTATTTCAGAGAAAAGCTGCTGAAAGCTCATCCCTCATTTGCTTCTGTTTATGGTACGATTACTACACAGACAAAATCATTGCATTTCATCCATTAGATGATGTGAAGTATTTCTCAGGGAAGCTGCAGAAAGCTCTTCCCACACTTGCATCTGTTTGTTGTTTAGATTAGTACACAGACACAATCATTACATTTCATCCATTACCTGATGTGAAATATTTCTCAGGGGACCTACAGAAAGCTCCTCTCTCAGTTGCGTTAGTTTGTTGGTATGGTTACTACAAATATAGTGTCACTGCATTTCATCTATTACCCTATGTGAAATATCTCTAAATAAAGCTACAGGAAGCTCAAGTGTCATTTGCATTTGTTTGTTGTTATGGTTACTACAAAGCCAGAATCATCGCATTTCATCTATCACCCCATGAGATGTATTTCTGAGAATAGCTGCAGAAAGCTACTCCCTCATTTGCTTTAGTTTTTTGCTATGGTTATTACAAAGCCAGAATCATTGCAAATCATCTATTACTTTATGTGATGTATTTCAGCATGGAGCTGCAGAAAGCTCCACCCTCACTTGCATCTGTTTGTTATAATGATTAATACACACACACACTCATTACATATCATCCATTACCTGATGTGAAGTACTTCTGAGGGAAGCTGCAGAGACCTCTTCCCTCACTTGCATCTGTTTATGGTATGATTAGTACACAGACACAATCATTACTTTTCATCCATTACCGGATGTGAAGTATTTATGAGGAAAGCTGCAGAAAGCTCATCCATCACCTACATCTGTTTGTTGTTATGATTAGTACACAGACACAATCATTTCATTTCATCCATTACCTGACGTGAAGTATTTCTGAGGGGGGCTACAGCAAGCTTCTGAATCACTTGCGTTTGTTTGTTGGTATTATAACTACAAAGCGAGAAACATCGCTTTTGATCTATTACTCTATGTGAAGTATTCCTGACAAAAGCTACAGAAGGCTCAAGTGTCATTTGCGTTTGTTTGTTTTTATGGTTACTACAAAACCAGAATAATCGCATTTCATCTATTAACCTATGTGATGTATTTCAGAGAGAAGCTGCAGAAAGCTCCTCCCTCACTTGCATCTGTTTGTTGGTATTCTTACTACAAAACCAGAATCATCGCATTTCATTTATTACTCTATGTGATATATTTCAGAGAGAAGTTGTGGAAAGCTCTTCCCTCACTTGCATCTGTTCGTTGGTATTATTAGTACACATACACTAACATTACATTTCATTTATTACATGATGTGAAGTACTTCTGAGGGATGCTACAGAAAGCTCCTCCCTAATTTGCATTTGTTTGTTGCTATGGTTTTTACAAAGCCAGAATCATCGCATTTCATCTATTACCCTATGTGAAGTATTTCATAGAGGAGCAGCAGAAAGCTCCTCCCACACTTGCTCTGTATGTTGGTATGATTAGTACAAAGACACAATCATTACATTTTGTCCATTACCTGATGTGAAGTATTTCTGAGGGAAGCCACAGAAAGCACATCCCTCATTTGCATTTGTTTGTTGGAATGGTTACTATAAGGCCAGAATCATTCGTTTCATCTATTACCCTATGTGAAGTATTTCTGAGAATAGTACAGAAAGCAACACCCTTATTTCCGTATTGTTCATTGGTATGGTTACTACAAAGCCAGAATCATCGCACTTCATCTATTACCCTGTGCGATATATTTCAGAGAATTGCTGCAGAAAGTTCATCCATCATTTGCATCTGTTTATGGTATGATTAGTACACAGACACAATCATTACATTTCATCCATTACCGGATGTAAAGTATTTCTGAGGGAAGCAGGAGAAAGCTCTTCCCACACTTGCATCTGTTTGTTGTTATCATTAGTACACAGACACAATCATTACATTGCATCCATTACCTGTTGTGAAGTATTTCTGAGTTGAGCTACAGTAAGCACCTCTCTCAGTTGTGTTTGTTTGTTGGTTTATTTACTACCAAGCCAGAATCATCACATTTCATCTATTAACCTATGTGAAATATTTCTAAAAAATCTACAGAAGGCTCCTCCCTCATTTGTGTTTGTTTGTTAGAATGGTTACTACAAAGCCAGAATCATTGCATTACATCCATTACCTGATGTGAAGTATTTCTGCGGGAAGCTGCATAAAGCTCTTCCCTCACTTGCATCTGTTTGTTGTTGATATCAGTACACAGACACAACCATAACATTTCATCCATTACCTGATGTGAAGTATTTCTGAGAGAAATGTGTTTGTTTGTTGGTATGGTTACTACAAATCCAGAATCTATGCATTTCGTCTATTACCCTATTTGAAGTATTTCTAAAAAATGCTACAGAAAGCTTAAGTGTCATTTGCATTTAGTTTGTTGGTATGGTTACTACAAAGCCAGAATCATCGCATTTCATCTATTACCATATGTGAAGTATTTCTGAGAATAGCTACAGAAAGCTCCTCCATCATATGTGTTTGCTTGTTGGTATGGTTACTACAAAGCCAGAATCATTGCATTTCATTTATTACCCTATGTGAAGTATTTCTAAAGAAAGAATACAGAAAGCTGAAGTGTCATTTGTGTTTAGTTTGTTCGTATGGTTACTACAAAGCCAGAATCATTGCATTTTATCTATTAACCTATGTGAGGTATTTCAGAGAGGAGCAGCACAAAGCTCCTCCCTCACTTGCTCTGTATGTTGATATGATTAGTACTAAGACACAATCATTACCTTTCATCCATTACCTGATGTGAAATATTTCTGAGGGAAGCTACAGAAAGCTCCTCCCTCATTTGCGATTGTTTGTTGGAATGGTTACTACAAAACCAGAATCATCGCATTTCATCTATTACCTAATGTGATGTATTTCAGAAAGAAGCTGTAGAAAGCTCCTCCCACACTTGCATCTGTTTTTTGGAATGATTAATACACAGACACAATCATTACATTTCATCCATTATCTGATGTGAAGTATTTCTGAGGGAAACTACAGAAAGATCCTCCCTCAGATGCGTATGTTTGCTGGTATGGTTACTACAAAGCCAGAATTATCGCATTTCATCTATTAACCCATGTGATGTATTTCAGAGGGAGACTGCAGAAATCTCCTCCCTCACTTCCATCTGATTGTTGGTACCATTAGTACACAGACACAATCATTACATTTTGTCCATTACCTGATGTGAAGTATTTCTGACGGAAGCTACAGGAAGATCCTCCCTCATTTGCGTTTGTTTGTTGAAATGGTTACTATAAAAAAGAATTATCACATTTCATCTATCACCCTATGTGAAGTATTTCTGAGAATAGCTACAGAAAGCTACTCATTAATTTGCGTTTGATTTTGGTATGGTTACTACAAAGCCAGAATCATTGCAATTCATCTATTACCCCATGTGATGTATTTCAGAGAAAAGCTGCAGAAAGCTCATCCCTCATTTGAATCTGTTTTTTGGAATGATTAGTACACAGCCAAAATAATTACATTTCATTTATTACTTGATGTGCAGTAATTCTGAGGGAAGCTACAGAAAGCTCCCCCCTCATTTGCGTTTGTTTGTATTATTGTTACTACAAACCCAGATACAAAGCATTTCCTCCATTACACTATGTGATGTATTTGAGAGAGAAGCGGCAGAATCCTCATTCCTCACTTGCACCTGTTTGTTGTTATGATTAGTATACAGACACAATCATAACATTTCATCCATTACCTGATGTGAAATATTTCTGAGGGAAGCTACAGAAAGCTCCACTCCCATTTGCGTTTGTTTGTTGGTATGTTTAACTCAAAACCAGAATCATTGCATTTCATCTATTACCCTATGTGATGTATTTCAAATAAAAGCTGCAGAAAGCTCTTCCCTCACTTGCATCTGTTTGTTGGAATGATTAATACACAGACACAATCATCACATTTCGTCCATTACCTGAGGTGAAGTATTTCTCAGGGAAGCTACAGAAAGCTTCTCACTCCTTTGCGTTTGTTTGTAGGTATGGTTACTACAATGCCAGAATCATCGCACTTCGTCTATTACGTAATGTGATGTATTTCAGGGAAAAGCTGCAGGAAGCTCATCCCTCATTTGCATCTGTTTATGGTATGATGAGTACACAGACACAATAATTACATTTCATCCATTACCGGATGTGAAGTATTTCTCAGGGAAGCTCCAGAAAGCTCCTCCCACACTTGCATCTGTTTGTTGTTACGATTAGTACACAGACACAATCATTACATTTCATCCATTACTGATGTGAAATATTTCTCAGGGGAGCTACAGAAAGCTCCTCTCACAGTTGCGTTTGTTTGTTGGTATGGTTACTACAAATATAATGTCATCGCATTTCATCTATTACCCTATGTGAAATATTTCTAAATAAAGCTACAGGAAGCTCAAGCGTTATTTGCGTTTGTTTGTTGGTATGGTTACTACAAAGCCAGAATCATCGCATTTCATCTATTACCCCATGAGATATATTTCTGAGAATAGCTACAGAAAGCTACTCACTCATTTGCTTTAGTTTTTTGCTATGGTTATTACAAAGCCAGAATCATCGCAATTCATCTATTACTTTATGTGATGTATTTCAGCATGGAGCTGCAGAATGCTCCACCCTCACTTGCATCTCTTTGTTATAATGATGAACACACACACACACTCATTACATAACATACATTACCTGATGTGAAGTATTTCTGAGGGAAGCTGCAGAAAGCTCATCCCTCACCTACATCTGTCTCTTGTTATGATTAGTACACAAACACAATCACTTCATTTCATCCATTACCTGATGTGAAGTATTTCTGAGGGGGGCTACAGCAAGCTCCTCAATCATTTGCGTTTGTTGGTTGGTATTATTACTACAAAGCCAGAATCATCGCATTTCATCTATTACCCTATGTGAAGTATTCCTGAGAGAAGCTACAGGAGGCTCAAGTGTCTTTTGTGTTTGTTTGTTTTTATGGTTACTACAAAACCAGAATCATCGCATTTCATTTATTACTCTATGTGATATATTTCAGAGAGAAGTTGTGGAAAGCTCTTCCCTCACTTGCATCTGTTAGTTGGTATTATTAGTACACATACACAAACATTAAATTTCATTTACTAGATGATGTGAAGTATTTCTGAGGGATGCTACAGAAAGCTGCTCCCTAATTTGCATTTGTTAGTTGGTATGGTTACTTCAAAGCCAGAATCATTGCATTTTATCTATTACCCTAAGTGAGGTTTTCATAGAGGAGCAGCAGATAGCTCCTCCCTCACTTGCTCTGTATGTTGGTATGATTAGTACAAAGACACAATCCTTACATTATGTCCTTTACCTGATATGGAGTATTTCTGAGGGAAGCTACAGAAAGCTCCTCCCTCTATGGCGTGCATTTGTTGGTAATATTACTACTAAGCCAGAATCATTGCATTTCATCTATTACCCTATTTGATGTATTTTAGAGAGAAGTTGTAGAAAGCTCAGCCCTCACTTGCATCTGTTTATTGTTATGATTGGTACAAGGAGACAATCATTACACTTCATTCACTACCTAATGTGAAGTATTTCTGAGGGAAGCTACAGAAAGCTCCCCCCTCATTTGGATTTTGTTTGTTGGTATGGTTACTACAAAGCCAGAAACATCGGATTTCATCTACTACCCTATGTGAAGTATTTCTGAGACAAGCTGCAGAACGCTTCCCCCTCACTTGCATATGTTTTTTGTTAAGATTACTATACAGACACTATGGTTACATTTCATCCCTTACCTGATGTGAAATATTTCTGTGGGATGCTACAGAAAGCTCCACCTGCACTTGTGTTTGTTTGTTGGTATGGATCCTAGAAGCCCAGAATCATCGCATTTCATCTATTACCCTATGTGATGTATTTCTGAGAGAAGCTGCAGAAAGATCCTCCCTCACTTGCATCTGTTGTTGGTATGATTAGGACACAGACACAATTATTACACTTCATCCATTACCTGATGTAAAGTATTTATGAGACAAGCTACAGAAAGCTCATCCCTCATTTGCGTTTGTTTGCTGGTATGGTTACTTCAAAGCCAGAATAACCGCATTTTATCTACTACTCTATGTGAAGTTTTTGTGAGGGAAGCTGCAGATCGCTTCTCCATCACTTGTATCTGATTGTTGGTAAGATTAGTGCTCACACTCATTCAATACCTTTCATCAATTACCTAATGTGAACTATTTCTGAGGGTAGCTAGAGAAAGCTCCTCCCTCATTTGTGTTT
This sequence comes from Schistocerca gregaria, assembly GCF_023897955.1. Classification (NCBI taxonomy): domain Eukaryota; kingdom Metazoa; phylum Arthropoda; class Insecta; order Orthoptera; family Acrididae; genus Schistocerca; species Schistocerca gregaria. The sequence goes on along the minus strand of NW_026061873.1, from coordinate 1,338,579 downwards.
GTTTGTTGGTATGGTTACTACTAACCCAGAATCATCCCATTTCATCTATTACCCTATGTGAAGTATCTCTGATAGAAGCTGCAGAAAGTTCCTCCCTCACTTGCATTTTTTTCGTATGATTAGTACACAAACACAATCATTACATCTCATCCATAACCTGATGTGTAGTATTTCTGAGGGAAGCTACAGCAAACTCATCCCCCATTTGAGTTTGTTTGTTGGTATGGTTACTACAAAGCCAGAATCATCGCATTTCATCTGTTACCTTAAGTGAAGTATTTCTGAGAGAAGTTGTTGGAAGATCCTCCCTAACTTGCATCTCTTTTTTGGTTTGATTGTTACACAGAAAAGATCATTACATTTCATCCATTAACTGATGTGAGGTATTTATTATAGAAGCCACTGAAAGCCTCTCCCTGATTTTAATTAGTTGGTTGGTATGGTTATTACAAAGCCAAAATCATCGGATTTCATTTTTTACCCTATGTGGTGTATTTCAGATAGAAGCTACAGAAAGCTCCTCCCTCACTTCCATCTGTTTGTTGGTATGATTAGTAGACGGTGACAATCATTATATTTAATCCATCACCTGATGTGAAGGATTTCTGAGGGAAGCTGCTGAAAGCTGCTCCCTCACTTGCGTCTCTTTGTTGGTATGGTTAGTACAAAGCCAGAATCTTATCATTACATCCATTACCCTATGGATGTGTTTCAGAGAGAAGCTGCAGAAAGCTCCTCCCACACTTGCATCTGTTTGTTGCTATGATTAGTACACAGACACAATCATTTCATTTCATCCATTACTTGATGTGAAGTTTTTATGAGAGGAGCCACAGAAGGTTCCTCCCTCATTTGCGTCTAATTGTTGGTATGATTACTACACAGACAGAATCATCACGTTTCATGCATTACCCTATGTGAAATATTTCTGAGAGAAGCTACAGAAAGTTCCTCCCTCCTTTGCATGTCTTTGTTGGTATGGTTACTATGAAGCCAGAAACATCGCACTTCACCCTTTACCCTATATGCAGTATTTCTGAGAGAAGCTGAAGAAAACTTTTCACTCATTTGCGTCTCTTTGTTGGTATGGTTACTACAAAGCCAGAATCATCGCGTTTCCTCCATTACCCTATGTGAAGTATTTCTGAGAGATGTTGCAGTAAGCTCCTCCCTCATAGTCATATCTTTGTTGGTAAGGTTATTACGAACTCGGAATCATCGCATTTCGTCCATTACACTGTTGTTGTTGTGGTTGTTGTTGTGGTCTTCCGTCCTGAGACTGGTTTGATGCACCTCTCCCTGCTACTCTATCATGTGCAAGCTTCTTCATCTCCCAGTACCTACTGCAACCTAGATCCTTCTGAGTCTGCTTGGTGTATTCATCTCTTGGCCTCTCTCTACGATTCTTACCCTCCACACGGGCCTCCAATACTAAATTGGCGATCTCTTGATGCCTCAGAACATGTCCTACCAACCGATTCCTTCTTCTGGTCAAGTTGTGCCAGTCACCAACTTTCTCTTCCGAATGCGAAAATATTTTGTTGAGCCCAACCTACATAGGTAGGAATGATCATCAAAATAAAATAAGAGAAATCAGAGCTCGAACAGAAAGGTTTAGGTGTTAATTTTTCCCGCTCGCTGTTCGGGAGTGGAATAGTAGAGAGATAGTATGATTGTGGTTCGATGAACCCTCTGCCAAGCACTTAAATGTGAATTGCAGAGTGGTCATGTAGACGTAGATGTAGATGTAGGAGGCATTGATTGTAAATTGCCACTAGCATACTTCATATACGACCAGAATATCTTGGATTTGTTTGCCAGGTTTCGAGACAAAGTTTCGTCGTGGAAACTGTTATAGGCATCTCGCATTGAACTCTGGATATCCTTTAGAGAAGCCCCGAATTTAGCGCAATCTTAGGGATTTTGCGTCTCTTTAAATTTGGCATGTTTGTTTCGTTGTTTCTGCAACAGTGTTCTAACCCGTTTTGTGTACCACGGAGGATCAGCTCCGCCGTTTCTTAGTTTATTTCGTATAAATCTCTCAATTGCTGCCGATACTATTTTTTGAATGCAAACGACTTCTGGTCTACACTTATATTATTAATTTGGAATGAGTCTCTCAGGAAGGCGTCAAGTGAATTTTTATCAGCATTTTTGAATAGGTATACTTTTTGTTTGTTTTTCGAGGATTTCGGGATTACAATATACAGTCTCACTACGACAACCCTGTGTTCACTAATCCCTATAACGGTTTTGATGCTCGTTATTAACTCAGGATTATTTGTCATTTGCACTTTCTTTAGTTTCAGTAAAAACCTAAATTTGGGAAATTTGTGGTAAGTTCCTATGGGACCAAACAGCTGAGACCATCGGTCCCTAACTTAAACTGACTTACATTACGGACAAAACACACACCCGTGGCCCGAGGAAGGACTCGAACCTCCGAGGGGAGCCGTGCGAACCGTGGCAAGGCGCCCAAGACAAATCGGCTACCTGCATTATTCCGTGAAATATTGACTTTTGAAATAATACGGACTTTAGCATATCCCTGCACAATATCAACAGAAAGGCTTCCAAGACACTTCCCTGGGGCACAATCTAAGTTACTTTGATATTTAATGATGACTCTTCATCCAAGATTACAAGCTACATTCTCCTTATCAAATATCCTCAACTGACGCAAATTTTCATTGATACCTCATAGTGCCTTACTTTTGATAATAGTATAGCCGTGGTACTGAATCAAATACTTTTCGAAAATCGAAAAATACTGCATTTATCTGCCTTCGTCCATTACTTTTAGCAGCCATCTGATAAAATAGCGAGTTGGGTTTCACGTGATCATTGTTTTCGGAAATCATACAGGTGGCCATGGGGAGGTCATTCTGTCAGAGATACCTCGTTATTTTTTAAATTTAGAATATATTCGAAGATTCTATAACAAATCGATATCAAGGATACCGGGTACGATCTGTGATTTCTTCCAACTACTGGGCAGGGCTTTTGTTCGTGCGATGGGCGATGGATTATAGTTAACAGAACTGCTAACGCAGCTGCAAATACAATGCACCGTGTTAAGGGATCGGTCGAGCCATGGAGCTTCATTCAATTTGAGAGATTTCAGCTGTTCTCAATGTTCGATGATCTATTGGAATTTGCCGGACGTAATGGCCGAATGGTTCTAGGCGCTTCAGTCCGGGAATGGGCTGCTGCTACGGTCGCAGGTTCGAATCCTGCCTCGGGCATGGATGTGTGTGATGTCCTTAGGTTAGTTAGGCTTAAGTAGTTCCAGGTCTAGGGGACTGATGACTTCAGATGTTAAGTCCTATAGGGCTCAGAGCAATTTGAACCATCTGTTGAAACTGATTAAAGGTAAACACATTATATGAGCAGAAGCGTTCTCTTCAGCAAATGCTTTGCAAAAAACAGATGACAGTCCTTTTTGAACAGCAATCTGTTGTAGACTAATTATTATTGGTTTTCCCATATTAAGGATACTGCAAATAATTAAACAGTATTTTCACCATATTTATAACGCATCTTCCTAGTCATTCTGGGAGTAGGGATATACGTTATAACACACATAAAAACTATAGGCCATGAAAGAATAATGCGAATGAGACGAAAATCCGTCGATGTGTAGTACATGTACAGAACAATGTGGATGATTTATCCAACAGAAAGTGCTTCAGAAATCGAGCAAGTAAGTAACGCGTTGATCCACATCTGGTGCTTATTCAGGTATTTATTCGATTCGGCATTATTAAGTACAGTTATTGGATGTTCTCCTGAGGTATATCGTGCCAAAATTCTGTCGAACTGACGCGTTAGATCGGCGAAATCTCGACGAAAGATCCATACCCAAAGACTGGAAAGTTGCACAGGTCACACCAATATTCAAGAAAGGTAGTAGGATAACATTATGAATTACCTCGAAGAAAACGACCTATTGACACACAGTGAACATGGATTTATTGAAGATCGTTCTTATGTAACATGTGAAGTGTTGACTGCTATTGACAAGTGATTTCAAATCGATTCCGTATTTCTGGATATCCAGAAGGCTTTTGACACTGTACCACATGAGCGGCTTTTAGTGAAATTGCGTGCTTTGGAACATCGTCTCAGTTTTGTGACTGGATTTGTGATTCGCTGTCAGAGAAGTCACAGTTCGTAGCAATCGACGGAAAGCCATTGAGTAGAACAGAAGTGACTTCTGGCGTTCCAAAGGTAGTGTTATAGGCCCTTTTCTGTTCCTTATATTTATAAACGATTTGGAAGACAATCTGAGTAGCTGTCATAGATTGTTTGCAGATGACGCTGTCGTTTATCGACTAGTAAAGTCGTGAGAACAGCAAAACAAATTACAACACGATTTAGAAAATATGTATACTGCGAAAATTGTCAATTGACCCTAAATAACGAAAAGCGTGAGGTCATCCATTTGAGTGCTAAAAGGAATCAGTTAAACTTCGGTTACACGATAAATCAGTCAAATATGAAGGCCGTAGATTCAACTAAATGCCTAGGAATTACAATTACGAACAACCAAAAATTGGAAGGAACACAAAGGAAATGTTGTGGGGACGGCTAACCAAAGACTCCGTTTTATTGGTAGGACACATAGAAAATGTAACAGATCTACTAACGAGACTGACTACACTACGTTTGTCCGTCCTCTTTTAGAATACTGCTGCGTGGTGTGGGTTCCTTACCAGATACGACTGACTGAGTACATCGAAAAAGTTCAAAGAAGGGCAGCACGTATTGTATTATCGCGAAATATGGGAGAGAGTGCCAGAGAAATGATACAGGATTTGGGCTGGACATCATTAAAAGAAAGCCGTTTTTCGTTCCGACGGAATCTTGTCATGAAATTCACCAACCTTCCCCTCCGAATGCGAAAATATATTGTTGACACTGACTACACAGGGAGAAACGATCACCATGATAAGGGAAAGCAGAGCTCGTACGAAAAGATAAGGGTGTTCGTTGTTTCCGCGAGGTTTATGAGTTTCGAATAATAGAGGATTGTGAAGGTGGTTCTATGATCCCTCTGCCAGGCACTTCAATGTAATTTGCAGAGTATCCATGCAGATGAGGTGCTGCCCATAATGCTCCGAACGTTCTCAGTTGGAGAGAGACCAGGCGATCTTGCCGGCCGAGGTATGGTTTGGCAAGGACGAAGACAAGCAGTAGAAACTCTCGCCGTGTGCTGACAGGCATTGTCTTTCTGAAATGTCAGACCAGAATGGCTTCTCATGAAGAACAAAAAAAAAAAAAAAAAAAAAAAAAAACAGCACGTGCAATGTCTTGGACTGCTGTGCTGTAAGGGTGTCGCGGCTGACAACCAAAGAGGCCTTACTGTGAAAAGTAATGGCACCCTAGAGCATGACTCCTATTTGTCGGGTCGTATGGTGGTATACCACCACTGTCCATGAGGTTTCCACAAACGCTTTCGGCCTGGAATCTCATTGGCTGGGGTAGAGCTGTCTTCATTCTTGAGTCCCGCTTCGAACTGAGCGAAAGTGTGTCTGGAGGCGCCCTGGACAGCAGTGGGATACCTACTTGACTCTTCCAAATTGGCCTGTAGAGTGTAACGTGGTTACCGGTTCCAGTGTCTGCTTAGAATCGACGTTTAACGTGATCCGGTAACAAGATTTTGAGGTAATACTATTTTGTTCCCATCGGGATGCTTACTATCGCTGAGCACCCATGCCGCTCACCATTGGAATGCTTTATTTCGTTGAGTATCCATGGCAGGCGAGCCTGTCATTATCACCTTGTGGGCATTTTAACTTATTAGAGTGGTTGTGGTTTGTGTTCCGCGTAGCGGCCAGCGGGAGATTTACAGCGGTTGGGCGGAAACGCACATCTAAATCAGTCACCCTGTTGGAGGAGTTCGAGGGAGGCGACCGAAGTGAAGCATTCAGCTTCAGATGGTTCAAATGGCTCTGAGCACTATGGGACTTAACATCTGAGGTCATCAGTGCCCAACAACTCAGAACTCAGGATTGGAACCTGCGACAGTAGCGATCGCGCGGTTCCAGATTGAAGCGCCTAGAACCGCTCGGCCACAACGCCCGGCGATCCATTCACGTGGTTTCTGAGAGAACTAAGTGTTCTACATCCCACAGTACACTGAGGTATCTGCCAACCACAATCACTCACCTCGGGCCACCACAGTACTGATGAAACACGTTGAAGACTCTATCACCACTAAATTGCATCATAAGTGATACAATCACAGCCACCCCGTAGGAAACAGAAAACTACGTTACCATACAAGTAGCTTATTTGCTAGAAATGTCTTTTATTTGCCCCGTACACATTTACAACACACTCAGGCAATGTCTGAAGATCAGTATGTACCTTTTGAACAGGAAGGTTTTCATTTACATCGTAAATACTTTGTGTCTTAAATGCAAAAACAGGCACAGTGGATATTCGTCGATTACAGCGCCATCTACCGCGATTGGGAAACAAGAAACAATGGTTTGGGTAGGCCGTAGGAATGTTTCTTTTTTCTTTTCTTTTCTTTTCTTTTCTTTCTTTTACTTACACACTTTCCTGCATGACGGACTGCCACCGACTCCTTGTTATGTTCGTAGCTATCGCTTGGTCTCACGCTGTTAGTAAGATAGTAAGGGACTTCTGTCTTGGTGCGTGACAGTGGATAAGTGTGGCGAACAGAAATTCGCGAAATACTGAGCAACAAATACTCTTAGGAAGAGCTACATACTCTGTGATTTACGAACTTTACCGTACATATGAAAATGCGTTTATTGTTTCATTTGACAGACGCCATACGATGCTTGCCCAGTTTCATTATTCAAACTTTAATAAATATATCAGTTTTTAATGTTCCAGTGCGTTTTCGTTAATTGCAGTTTGCCGACAATCAACAGAGTCACAAAGAAAAAAAAAATCCAGATATACTACGAGGTAAAACCACTCGTAACAAACAAATGAGTAACCGAACGATTCTCTACAGTGATCTCGCATAAGCATTTCGCTTTTTCTTCATATGTATAATGCTTTTCACGATTTTGCGCGTTTCCGTCAGTAACTGCAAATATAGTCTGTAAGAAAATATTATGAAAACAATATATTACATATATGCAATGAAAAGTACATGCCTAATGACATAAGGCAGCTTCCTCGCATTTCGAGCTTCATTTAAATAGCATTATTTTAAGAGAGTATTACTGCTGTTAAATATGTCGCGTAACGAAACGTTAATGCCAGTATGGATGCAACAGGGAGAGGATTGTATAAGCGAGTATATTAAGTAATGCGGTAAAGTTCAAAGGTAATAGAGAATATAGCCTTTTCTGAGAGAACTAAGTGTTCTACATCCCACAGTACACTGAGGTATCTGCCAACCACAATCACTCACCTCAGGCCACCACAGTACTGATGAAACACGTTGAAGACTCTATCACCACTAAATTGCATCATAAGTGATACAATCAAAACACTTTTACATATATGGCAATGCTCCTAAGTCATATACACTGAAGAGCCAAAGAAACTGGGACACCTCCCTAACATGTAAAGCCCCCGTGAGTACACGGAACTACCGCAACTCGACGTGGCATGGCTCGACTAATGTCTGAGGTTAGAATTACATTAACACCTTCAGCTGCTGATGGGCTTTGATATATATAAACGAGCACAGGTCAAAATGTGTGGCCCGACCGGGACTCGAACCCGGGATCTCCTACTTACATGAAGGACGCTCTATCCCGGTCGGGCACACATTTTCACCAGTCCCCGTTGCTATACGTCAACGCCCGTCAGCAGCTCAAGGTATTAATACAATCGTAATTTCGTTCTAGACGGCCTCAGGTCAGCAATTGTGTCCGTTCTTTTGGACGAGAGTCGTCCGACCATGCAACATATTTCCAGTCACCAATAGTCCAATATCGGTGTTGAAGGGCCTAGTGCAGGCGTAAAGCTTTGTGTCGTGCAGTTATCAAGGATACACGAGTGGGCTTTCAGCTCCGAAAGCCCATATCGATGATGTTTCGTTAAATGATTCGGACGCAGCGATGTGGGAGACTTGATATTTTACCGGATTTCTGATATTCACGGTTCACTACACATACATCCTCACTTCGTCGCTACTTTGGAGATGCTGTGTCCCATAGCTCGTGCGCCTACTATAACATCACGTTCAAACTCACTTAAATCTTAATAACCTGTCATTGTAGCAGTAGTAATGGATCTAACAACTGAGCGTGACACCTGTTCTCTTATATTACCGTTGCCGACCGCAGCGCCGTATTCAGCCTGTATTTGAATACGCATGCCTATACCAGTCTGTTTGGCGCTTCAGTGCATATTATTTAGTATTACCGAAGAGTATTTATTGCTCCATATTTCGCGGATTTTGCCTACTTCACTCAGCCACTACCACGTACCGCGACCAAACTAACATGGTAACTGCATTCATAATATCCTTAATGAGATATACGTCTGTGTGCATCTCATATCTAGACCGCTACGCATGGGTGTTCTCATGCCACACATTCTGACTCGGGCAACGATCTGGATGAGAAAAACTGGCGATACCTGCAAGAAAATGACCCAGGTTCCGAGCCAGAACCACAATTCCACAACGAGGCAGCTTTCATCGCATAACCTGGTGGCTGGGATTTGTTGCAGCTGCGGTGTTCATTCCTTCGTATGGGCCATTACTGTGGAGTAACACTTGTAAGCAGCAACAATCTGATGTAATGAAAGTTTACTTTATTACTGGCGCTTCCTGGCAGATTAAAACTGTGTGCCGGACCGAGACTCGAACTCGGGATATTTGCCTCACGGCGTTCTCTGCCGTCTGAGCTACCCAAGCACGACTCACGACCCGTCCTCACAGCTTCAATTGTACCTTCCTAAATTCACCGAAGCTCTTCTGCGAGCGTTGCAGAACTGGCTCTCCTGGAAGAAAGGATTTTGTAGAGACATGGCTTAGCCACAGCCTGGTGGATATTTCCAGATTGATATTGGGTACTTTATTACTGTTTAATTAAACAGCTTCATTAAACAACGAAAAAGTAACTCACATTATATGAGCTGAATCACTAAGATTAAACTGCGTATTAACAGCAGCGCCGTCATTCACTAATGAACATGAAAAATATCAGTTCTGCAGAAGTATGTAAAGATTCTTACGAAAATTCCAATAGAGTTGCAGATTCTCAAGATAAGAAGGCTACACACAGCCCGCTACACTGGCCATACTAATGTAAAAGTTGATTCCTTATTTCCCTCGCAAAGTCCAAAACATCCCCACCACGCCTGAGGTTTTGCGGACCTCCTACCACGCCGTGCGTCAGCGCCGGCACGGAGACCTGTCTCTGAACTAACAGAGCACTCCATTAATTCGGGCTGAAACACGCCACCACTCTCCAGGACAGGTGCAAGACCCACCCGTGGCTGGCGATAAGTCGCACGGAGACGTGGTGTGGATGTTTTACCAAATAGGCGCGCCTCCACTGACGGAATAGTTTCTGTCAACCTGCAGACTACAGGGCCCCTCATCATACAAGATACTTCCAGTCAGCGTTTGGTGTTAGGAAGCCTTCCAAATTTCGTATATACTCTACACTCGACACTCAAAATTATGTTTGAGAACATTTTTCATATTATCCCCACTATTTGTAGTTAAAGAAAGAAAATGATTACAGTGCTTCAAAAAGTAATATTTGCAGTAAACTGAAAAACGTATTGATTTAATTTTACATATTTTAAAAGAAGAAATGTTGAATTTTCTCGCGCAGAGTACGAGAGACTGGCGCGGCTATATGCGCACTGTTTTGACAGACAGGTGGAGCTGAGCTAGATAGGAGCTGGCGTGTATAGCTGGCTGTCTAACGAGCAGGCGATAACCGTGATACTGGCGGAATGTGTGCGCCACTTAGAAAGCGAGTGTCGTAATGACTGCAAGTCTAGTATACAGGCACGTTAATGCAAGTGCTTTTTCCAAGGGAGGGTGGTCTTCCCTGGCCCTCGCGACGTGTGACGGTGCCTCACGCCGCAAATTCTGAGATCGCAAGCTATTAGGATGGTGCATAAGATCGCAGCGTTTTCTTCTGTATATTAATATTGTTATAGGTTTTGGATTTTACAAGGAGTGTTATACGTCATTGGTCCCTTACCTGCATTTGTCGTAGATCCCTCGCCCAGCGCGAAGTTCCAAGCGACTGGAAAAAAAGCGCAGATGACTCCAGTATATAGAGAGGTAAAGAAACGGACCCGTAAAATTAGAGACCAATATCGCAAACTTCTGATTGCTGCAGACTCCCTGTACACATTCTCAGTTCGATTATAATAGACTTACGTGAGGCTAAGCAACATACGTCGACGAATCAACATGGCTTTAGGAAGCATCGTAAGTGCGAAACTCAGCTTGCCCTTTCCTCACGTGACATACTGAGAACTATGTATGAAGGGCAACAGGCAGATTCCATATTTCTAGATTTCTGGAAAGAATTTGACATCGTGCCCCATTGCAGATTGTTAAAGAAACTACGAGCATATCGAATAAGTTCACAGATATGTGAATGGCTCGAAAACTTCTTGAAAAATAGTACGCAGTATGTTGTCCTCGATGGTGAGGGTTCATCAGAGACAACGAAATGTGATAGAACGGCTGTTGTTCTTTATACAGGGCGAGGCCATCTAAATGTTCAATACATTAGCTCCGAGGAACAAATGGCAGTTTACTGAAATGTCCAGTCCTAGTTGCTTTTGGTAAAATATGTCAAAAGCTGGGGATAGTGAATTTTACGGGTAATTAAGGAAAGTATTAAATTGATGGGGGTGTTGAAGTAATGACAATTTAATAATTATACTTTGCTAACTTCCAGCATTCTGGAAGGCATTGTAGTGTCTCGAGAATTTCGGGGTAAATTCTAGAGACCCTCGTATTTCCACCGTCTTGAACACGGGTTATTTTAGAGACGAGTGTGGTAAAGTAGAATGTATCTACTGCACCACAATTATGTGTGTGCAGGACTGACATGTATAGGACGGATGATAGGCGCGGGCAGGTAGTCGCCGATCCTGGCTAACAAGGGGAAGGCCTCAGACACGGCCAACCGATTCGGCTCAAATGTGGCAGGTTGCTTGTGTAGAACCTAAAATGAAATACTCCAAGATCTTTTGGGTCAACACCCCCGCAATTTTGAGAAAATCAACCCTAAAGGTTTTGACGAGCAACGGACTCAGAATTAGAGCGATCGATAGATAATTGTAAATAGAGCATTTTTCATCATCAGGTATGGGGTCCGCAAACGCAAACTTTTTCCAAAAATTGAGGAAAGAAACTTTTACAATTGTCGCTCCTGTACCCACATGGTAAACGCTTTTCGCCGACAGCGGCGATAGCGGAACAGCTAAGGTAACTAACTGGCTGGGAATCGCAGAACCCTAGCGGATGTTATTATTTTCGTTTGTATTTTTCCATATCTCAATTGATAGGGATAGGATGGTTAATAAGGTAAGTAAATTAATAAAGAATGATAATAATAAAGTAGGCAAACTAATGACCCCAACGCCGTTGGTTAGTAAAGTATTAAACTTTTAAGCCTTGTCACATGACCACAACTACGACTAACAAGGGGAGGCCACCAATTGTGAAATTCAGATTCGATCCCTACTGCGCATAATAAAAGCTCATGGCCAGAGGTGTAATGTGGCAAAGCACCAAGATGCACTTCTCAGCCGTTGTCGAGAAAATCGACAGTTAAAAGAAACCGTTGCGGTGAAATACTCTCTACGATTGATAGTTTTCTACAGCGTCGTGGATCAGCGGTAAACGCTCGGGTTCGTAATCCGAAGGTGGCCGGATCGAACAGCCGGCACGGTAGCTTAGCGCGTTCGGTCAGTGTGTTAGCTGCCGTCTGTAATAAAAAAACTGAGTTAATGGATCAACGACTAACTGAAACGGGTGTCTTGCGATGTCCGCCCCGAGCAGATACAATGAACAAAAATGAAATAAAAAAAATAAACAAAATAAAAAAATCAATGGAACGCCTAACCAACTAATTAGCAGCATAAGCAGTGCAGGGTATATGAAGCGTGTCGGGAGAGGCGGAAAAATAAAAAGAAAGAATCTCGCGCCATGCAACATTTTTTATTATTAGTGTTTTGTAATTCATATATGAATTGCTTACACATGTTGGTGAAGGCGGATCGCTGTCCAATTGTACCGCCTCAATTTTTCCGTTTGTTTAACAGGGTGTACCAAAGCTCTCACGTCCGCACTGATTTTCGACGATGTTATAAGTTGCGCTAGGGACCGCACCTACCTTCTTTCGAAGTTGGCAGGCAACTACGCTGTTATGCGGCGGCTCGTTTCGGCCCATTCAACATCTGTCCTTCGAGTGTAACGAGCGAGTAACGGAGTTTACATTTCATACCTGCCACAGCAAATTTGTGTACGTGGGGTTTGTATTCTAATTCGAACGTTTGATTTACGCTATACGTATTCGTTTCGGAATATCGTTTCTACGTCTTCCGTTAACTATACTTGGTTAACATTATGAAGACAATTAATAACATTAATGAAATACAACTTTGTTTGTGGAAAACATAATGATGTTCGAAGTTGCCAGTTTTTCCACGACAAACGACTTTCAACAACTTATTATATGCATAATTGTTGCAACTGATTGCTGGGAATTATATATATATTGTGTGTATGTACAAACATTTGAATTACAAAAAACAAATACTAAAAAAAAATGGTTGCATGGCGCGAGATTCAAACCGGCGAACTTCGGAATTACGAACCCGAACCCGAGAGCTTACCGCTGCGCCACAACGCTGTAGAAAACTATCAATCGTAGTGAGTATTTCACGCCGGTTTCTTTTAACTGTCGATTTTCTCGACAGCGGCTGAGAAGTACATCTTGGTGCTTTCCCACATAGCACCTCTGGCTATGAGCTTTTATTATGCGCAGTATGAATTGAATCTGAATTTCACAATTGGCGGCCTCCCCTTGTAAGAGTGCTTCGAATTCCTCACGAGGGATCACAGACAGCCAACCGCGCGACGCTTGTTTACAGCGAGGCACGGGACAGAATGCACGCGGGGAGAGTTATGTTGTCCCGGTTGCCTCTTCGTCATATCATAGTTGTGAATCTGGAAGAGAGAAGGTGTCCAGCACGAGCCTTATAAACGTAAATCGGAAAGAGTTGTTTTCCGTCATTAGGCTGCCGCGATCCTGGCGGATACAGTAGTGATTTTTCCATCATTAATGTGCCGAATGAAATAAGTTTCGTGAATGAATACAGTGTTATTCTGTAAGTAACATATGACGAGTGTTGTATGTAGTTTGTAGAAATTAGCTCGTCTGTTTATGCCGTAGTAACTAGTTATTATTTGTTGTCATATCTTTCAGGTGCATAATCTGAGTAACGGAGGATGTACACCCTTCGATTAGCGTTGTAATATATAGTTGGGAGCCTGTCACAGACGATGGCAAGCGGGAAGTTACCGTCACTGTGTTTTGGTTTGCAAAATACAGATGCATTATCAACGCACTACCGAAAGCAGCCAGGTCTGTTTCTCGGCGTTCCAGTTTGATAAGAACGGCTATGGTCGAGAGATATTTGTGGTGACGAACGAAATAACTTTTCTTGATACTGAGGTACTATACCATGAAGACGAAGCAGAAGGTAATTCAGTGGAAGATATCCCGACTGGTGAATCGCTAAATTGTCATAACACTTCAGAAATCTCCACTTCTCTGGGAATATGTGCTTCATCCGTTCCCGATGAGTATCACGAACCGGTTACTAAACGACTGAACTACAGCTCTATACCCCTTGAGGTAAAAGTTAAGGCGGTAGCGCTAGCCAGGAATCATCCAAATTTGAACTTACAAACACTGCAAAAGAATGGAGCAACAACAGCCCTAGAACGGAAGAAGGACTTGAAATTGTGGGAAAGTGATATCGTTAAAGGAGGGACAAGATACGACAAATACCAGGCGATAAATATGTGGACTTACGACCGATTTGTCGAATCTTGTTGACGTAACGAGAATGTAACAGCGAGAATACTTCAGGAGTGGGCTGCAGGTGCAGCGCTTCAATATACGGCCAACAAGGATTCTACGTCTGCTGCATCATTATCTTGGGCAAAAAATTTCAGATCGGGGTATAAAATTCGTCAACGGCGCGTCACTAAATACGTCTCTCATAAGGAGGTACAAAATATAGAAGATATACAGAAAGTGGGAGCTCTTTTCAACAGGCAAACGGCGTCACTTATGACCGGTTTTAATAGTGATTACGTGATCAACACCGGTCATACAGGATGCGAGTATTGGGTGAACATTCGACGCACGTTATCGCATAAGGGAGAAAAACTAATCCTTGTCGCAGTTGGTAGTAAAAACCTAGTAACACATTCGTACACGGCGCAACATGCCACTACAGCCTCTGGAAAACTGTTACGTAAGGTTTTCCTGTGTTTACAAGAAACGAATGTTACATTTGGTCCTCAGGTTATAGAAGAGGTCAACCATTTAACCGACTCGTTGAAAAATTTTTACATTACCTTCTCCAAACTGACGAATGCGATTTACAGAACATTTTTTGAGAATGTTTTAAAACCATACGTTTCCGATAGCAAGTTTTTTCTAGTAGTGGATTCCTGGAGTGGACAAAGTAATGCTATATTATATGACACAATGATTATAGTTGGCGAGGGTCAGCCAACGTGCACGGTAAAAGTAATACCGCCCAACTGTACACCTGTGTACCAGCTGTGTAATGTTGATTTCGATCGCCAGGTTAAAAACTTTATTTCCAGGCTTCAGGATTGCAGTGTGCTTCTGGAAACCCAGCGGGAATGGACAACCGCACGGATACAATAACTATTTACAACATAATTCATAACCAACTTTCAGCACCGATTTTTCACGCAATCATATCGTATGCGTGGTACGCATCAAAATTAATTCCCGAAAAAGACATTTTTAAATGTAAACCAAGTTTGTTTTCCGCCTACTCTTGGGAAGGAACAGTGTAGCTTTCGAAAGATTGCATT
Source organism: Schistocerca gregaria (assembly GCF_023897955.1). Taxonomy (NCBI): domain Eukaryota; kingdom Metazoa; phylum Arthropoda; class Insecta; order Orthoptera; family Acrididae; genus Schistocerca; species Schistocerca gregaria. The sequence continues at coordinate 1,323,512 of NW_026061873.1, read as the reverse complement.
CATTAGATGTTCTTGGTACCGTGAGTATATTTGTTTCAAATTTTTATGTGACAAGTACCACCCATCTCGTTGTTCGACGAAAAATGAGGACACGTAACAGTGACTGGAAGAGCCATTCTAAAGTGACCTGGAGTAACATTTTAGATGTTTACTACCCCAAGAAGTTTCAGAAATTTATTTACCTACCTTATTTTTATCGTTCCTTATAGATTTACTTACCTTATTAACCCTCCTATTCCTATCAATTGAGATATGGAAAAGTACAAACGAAAATAATAACATCCACTGGGTTTCCTCGCGATTCGAACCCGGGTTCTCAGATTCCCAGCCAATTACCTTGGCTGTTGCGCTTTCAGTGCTGTCGGCAAAAACCGTTTAAAAAGTTGGAACAGAAGCGACAGTTGTAAAACTTTCTTTCCTCGATTTCTGGAATAGTATGCGTTTTCGGATACCATAGCTGATGATGAAAAATGCTCTGTTTACAATTATCTATCGATCCCGCCAATTTTGAGTCGATTGCTCTTCATAACTTTTAGGGGTGATTTTTTCAATAACGCGGCGGTGTTGACCTAAAATATCTTAGATTCCTCCGTTTTAAGTTGTACACAAGCGACCTGCCAAATTTTAGCCGAATCGGTTGGCCATGTCTGAGGCCTTCCATTTGTAAAGAGTTACACGTCCAGCTCAAGGAACAAACGCGCCGTCTCAGTGCGATGTCAAACATTATTTGTGAATATTTGAATGTTGTTGAAAGAGAAGAAGGAACAATTACTTATTCATTCTTTCTCTTACTTTTGTAAGGTCCAGACGGTTGTCTTGTTAAATTTTGTTAGATTTGTAGACTGTATTTATGGAAAAATGAATGTGATAGTTTCTGACGGACCAGAAGGTTCCGAGCTTGCGAAAAATGTTTTGTTGTTGTTGTTGTTGTGGTCTTCAGTCCTGAGATTGGTTTGCTGCAGCTCTCCATGCTACTCTGTCCTGTGCAAGCTTCTTCATCTCCCAGATCCTACTGAAACCTACATCCTTCTGAATCTGCTTAGTGTATTCACCTCTTGGTCTCCCTCTACGATTTTTACCATCCACGCTGCCCTCCAATGCTAAATTTGTGATCCGTTGATGCCTCAAAACATGTCCTACCAACGGATCCCTTCTTCTAGTCAAGTTGTGCTACAAATTGCTCTTTTCCCCAATTCTATTCAATACCTCCTCATTAGGTACATAATCTATCCACCTTATTTTTAGCATTCTTCTGTAGCACCACATTTCGAAAGATTCTATTCTATTCTTGTCCAAACTATTTATCGTACATGTTTCACTTCCATACATGACTACACTCCATACTTTCAGAAACGATTTCCTGATACATAAATCTATACTCAATGTTAACAAATTTCTCTTCTTCAGAAATGGTTACCTTGCCATTGCCAGTCTACATTTTATATCCGCTCTACTTCGAACATCATCTGTTATTTTACTTCCTAAATAGCAAAACTCCTTTACTGCTTTAAGCGTCTCATTTCCTAATCTAATTCCCTCAGCATCACCCGATTTAATTTGACTCGTTTTGCTTTTGTTGATGTTCATCTTATATCCTCCTTTCAAGACACTGTCCATTCCGTTCAACTGCTCTTCCAGGTCCTTTGCTGTCTCTGACAGAATTACAATGTCATCGGCGAACCACAAAGTTTTTACTCCTTCTCCATGAATTTTAATACCTACTCCGAATTTTTCTTTTGTTTCCTTTACTGCTTGCTCAATATACAGATTAAATAACATCGGGGAGAGGCTACAGCCCTGTCTCACTCCTTTCCCAACCACTGCTTCCCTTTCATGCCCCTCGACTCTTATGACTGCCATCTAGTTTCTGTACAAATTGTAAATAGCCTCTCGCTCCCTGTATTTTATCCCTGCCACCTTCAGAATTTGAAAGAGAGTATTCCAGTCAACATTGTCAAAAGCTTTCTCCAAGTCTACAAATGCTAGAAACGTAGGTTTGCCTTTTCTTAATCTTTCTTCTAAGATAAGTCATAAGGTCAGGACTGCCTCACGTGTTCCAACATTTCTACGGAATCCAAACTGATCCTCCCTGAAGTCCGCATCTACCAGTTTCTCCATTCGTCTGTAAAGAATGCGCGTTAGTATTTTGCAGCTGTGACTTATTAAACTGATAGTTAGGTAATTTTCACATCTGTCAGCACCTGCTTTCTTTGGGATTGGAATTATTGTATTCTTTTTTTAGTCTGAGGGTATTACGCCTGTCTCATATATCTTGCTCACCAGCTGGTAGAGTTTTGTCATGACTGGCTCTACCAAGGCTGTCAGTAGTTCTAATGGAATGTTGTCTACTCCTGGGGCCTTGTTTAGACTCAGGTCTTTCAGTGCTCTGTCAAATTCTTCAAGCAGTATCTTATCTCCCATTTCATCTTCATCTACATCCTCTTCCATTTCCATAATATTGTCCTCAAGTACATCGCCGTTGTATAGACCCTCTATATACTCCTTCCATCTTTCTGCCTTTCCTTCTTTGCTTAAAACTGGGTTTCCATCTGAGCTCTTGATCTTCATACAAGTGGTTCTCTTTTCTCCAAAGGTCTCTTTTATTTTCCTGTAGGCAGTATCTATCTTACCCCTATTGAGATAAGCCTCTACATCCTTACATTTGCCCTCTAGCCATCCCTGCTTAGCCATATTCACTTCCTGTCAATGTCATTTTTGAGACCTTTTGTATTCCTTTTTGCCTCCGTCATTTACTGCATTTTTATCAATTAAATTCAATATTTTTTTCTGTTACCCAAGGATTTCTAGCAGCTCTCGTCATTTTACTTACTTTATCCTCTGCTGCCTTCAATACTACATCCCTCAGAGCTACCCATTCTTCTTTTCCTGTGTTTCTTTCCCCCATTCCTGCCAATTGTTCCCTTATGCTCTCCTTCAAACTCGGTACAACCTATGGTTCTTTCAGCTTATCCAGATCCCATGTCCTTAAATTCCCACCTTTTTGCAGTTTCTTCAGTTTTAATCTACAGGTCATAACCAATAGATTATGGCCAGTGTCCACATCTGCCCCTGGAAATCTACTACAATTAAAAACTTGATTCCTTAATCTCTGTCTTACCATTAAATAATCTATCTGATACCTTTTAGTATCTCCAGGATTCTTCCATGTATACAACCTTCTTTTATGATTCTTCAACCAAGTGTTAGCTATGATTAAGTTATGCTCTGTGCAAAATTCTACTAGACAGCTTCCTCTTTCATTTCTTAGCCCCAATCCATATTCACCCACTATGTTTCCTTCTCTCCCTTTTCCTACTGACGAATTCCAGTCACCAATGACTATTACATTTTCGTCTCCCTTCACTACCTGAATAATCTCTTTTATCTCATCATACATTTCATCAATTTCTTCATCATCTGCAAAGCTAGTTGGCATATAAATTATACTACTCTAGTAGGCATGGGCTTTGTGTCTATCTTGGCCACAATAATGCGTTCACTATGCTGGTTGTAGTAGCTTACCCGCACAACTATTTCTTTATTCATTATTAAACCTACTCCTGCATTACCGCTATTTGATTTTGTATTTATAGCCCTATATTCACCTGACCAAAAATCTTGTTCCTCCTGCACTGAACTTCACTAATTCCCACTATATCTAACTTTAACCTATCCATTTCCCTTTTTAAATTTTCTAACCTACCTGCCCGATTGAGGGATCTAACATTCCATGCTCCGATCCGTAGAACGCCAGTTTTCTTTCTCCTAATAATGACGTCCTCCTGAGTAGTCCCCGCCTGGAGATACAAATGGCGGACTATTTTACCTCCAGAATATTTTACCCAAGAGGACGCCATTATCATTTAATCATACAGTAAAGCTGCATGTCCTCAGGAGAAATTACGGCTGTAGTTTCCCCTTGCTTTCAGCCTTTCCCAGTACCAGCACAACAAGGCCGTTTTGGTTAATGTTGCAAGGCCAGATCAGTCAATCATCCAGACTGTTGCCCCTGCAACTACTGAAAAAGCTGCTGCCCCTCTTCAGGAACCACATGTTTGTCTGGCCTCTCAACAGATACCCCTCGTTGTGGTTGCACCTACGGTACGGCCATCTGTATCGCTGAGGCACGCAAGCCTCCCCATCAACGGCAAGGTCCATGGTTCATGAGGGGAAAAAATGTTTTAGTTGTGTGAAAAGTGTTATGTGTGATAAAAATACAGTGAGATTGAGTTCAAAATATTCTCGAGTGTACGGAGTTATTTTAAAAGTATAAAACGTTTCCTCCAAAGTAGCATCTTATCTTGGGAGAAGAAGTTGTGCAGGACATCACAGCTGGCTATCCTGAAAAGAAGATCGGAGAAGCAACTCCAAGTAAGTTCGATAGCCAAGAGGGAGTGTGAGTCTTGCACACCAGTACCACACTGACACCCTTAATCACCGGAAACTGCCAGAGCATGGCATAAACAGTTGCCTCACTATCTTTCCCCAAATCCCTCAACATGCATTCTAACCTTACATCTGCAGAAATAGCTGCAGTCCACCACATAAGAACTGATCCTGACCTTCTAATCCTACCTGTGGACAAAGGCTCCACCACTGTTGTTTTTAACTGCAAGGATTACCTGGCAGTACGACTCTTCTGGCTGTCAGATACTTCTATCTACAAACCTTGCCACAGCGACCCCATTCCAGTAATCCAGCAAGATCTCCAATCACTACTCAAATCCTTATGCCCACCTCAGACCCTCTCCCTGGAGTCCATGCCTCGGCTCACCTCTCTCACTCCACTAATAAATCCTACCTTCTACATGATTCCTAAAGTCCATAAACCTAATCACCCAAGACGCCCCATTGTGGCCGGTTACTGAGAGAATTGCTGCTCTCATAGACCAACCCCTACAATCTATTACCCCTAACATACCTTCCTATTTAAAAGATACCAACCATTTCCTCCAGCCAGCCAGAGTGGCCGAGTGGTTCTAAGCACTACAGTCTGAAACCGCGCGACCGCTATAGTTGAAGGTCCGAATCTTGCCTCGGGCATGGATATGTGTGATGTCCTTAGGTTAGTTAGGTTTAAGTAGTTCTAAATTCTGGGGGACTTATGACCTCAGAAGTTAAGTCCCGTAGTGCTCAGAGGCATTTGAACAATTTCCTTCACTGACTCTCCACAGTTCCTGACTCTTTACCACAAAGTGCCATGCTTGTCACTATTGGTGCCACCTCCCTGTACACTAATGTTCCTAATGCCCATAGCCTTCCTGCTATTGAACACTCCCTTTCCCAAAGATTGACAGATTCAAAACCAACAATCTAGTCACCATGACAAGTTTATCCTCACACACAATTTCTTCTGCTTTGGAGGCATTACCCACAAACAAATTCAGGGTATGGCTATGGGCACCCTCATAGCACCATCTAATGCCAACCTATTCATGGGCCATATAAACGAATCCTTCCTAGAAACAGAGAATCCTAAACCCCACTCCTGGTTCAGATTTAATGATTACATTTTTGCTATCTGGAGTGAGGATAAGGATACCCAATCCACATTCCTCCAGAACTTCAACTACTTCTCCCCCATTTGCTTCACAAGGTCCTACTCAACCCAACAATCTACCTTCCTAGATGTTGACCTCCACCTCAAATGTGGTTACATCAGTACCTCTGTCCATATCAAACCTACTAACCACCAGCAATACCTCCACTTCAACAATTGCCATCCATTCCATACCAAGAAGTCCCTTCCGTATAGCCTATCCCCACTTGGTCACCGCATCTGCAGTGATGAGCAGTCCCAATCTAAATATCTCACTAAAGCCTTCACTGACCATAATTATCCTCCAAACCTTGTATAATAACAAATCTTGCATGCTGTATCTATTCAGTCTGTCACCACCTCCCAAAATCCCACTGTCTGACCACAGACGACCATGCCCCTCATAACTCAGCATCACCCAGGACTGGAGAAACTGAATTACACTCTATGCCAGGGTTTCAATTACCTCTTGTCGTGGCCTGAAATGAGAAGTATCCAGACCACTATCCTTCCCATGCCTCACATGGTATTCTGTCATCCACAGAACCTACATAATGTACCCATCCTTACACAACCAATGCTCCCAATCCCTTACCTCATGGCTCATACCTCTGTAACACACCTACATCCATACATTCTCCTGAAACCACCTACTCCAGGTCAGGCACCATCACCACTAATCCCATCAAAGGCAGGCCTACCTGTGAAACTAGTCATGTGATTTACAAGCTAAGTTGCTACCACTGTGCTGCATTCTATGTAGGAATGAGAATCAACAAGCTGTCTGTCCACACAAATGGTCACCAACAAACTGCAACCAAGAAACAAGTGGACCACCCTGTTGCTGAACATGCTGCAAAACATGATATTTCAATGACTGCTTCACAGTGTGTGCTATATAGATCCTTCCCACCAACACCAGCTTTTCTGAATTGTGCAGGTGAGAACTTTCCCTGCAATACATCCGATATTTCTATAACCCTCCTGGTCTCAACCTTCATTAGTCACTGTTCTCATCCATCCCACACCTTCCCTGCACCCGTTCCAGCACTATGCAGCCATTATTCCACCACCACACCCAGTCTTTTTATTTCCCTCCGTTTCTGCTACTTCTGCCCCCCTCCCCACCTCTCCCCTGCCCGAGGTCTAACCTGCAGCACTTTACTCTACATCACTACCCACCCTCCCTCCCTGCCCCAGTATCCTCCATACCCCCACCCAGTTGCCACTCCCATCATGCAATGTTGCTGTGTGTATGTGTGTGTGTGTCTGTGTGTGTGTGTGTGAGTGAATTGTGAGAGTCGTTGTTGTGTGTATCAGCGACACAGCACCTCTGCTAGATAGTGAGTAGCAGCTTTCTTTCTCGTAATATTGTTACATTCTATCCTGGATTTTCCATTATTTGAATATGTATTATACTAATTCATGAACGAGATAGATGAGCACTTAAAATAAAGGGCCAAAGGGCCAAAATGAACTCCCTTGGCCTCTTTCAAAACAGAAAGAGCATATATTATTCAAAAAATTTCATGTAGAATGCCCAAGTACAAGAAGACCCTAATATAAGTAAATCTATATTTTTATTTGAATGCTCCTGACAAAGTACCTGATCTGACTATTGTTGTAAGCATACCTGTATTCATTCCATCTATGCTGCGATCAAATGGTTAATTTTCCATACTTGTGTGTGAAGTGTAAATATTCCATTGTACAATTTCCCTGTATAAAACTGATGTGCTCAATACTATGTGGAAAATGATTCAAAATCAGTAGCCAATAATTAATTAAATAAAAAAAGTCCATTTGCAGTGGATATGTACAAATTGAGAAAGCTCATTTTTCTTAGTAAAGCCACAAAGACAAGTTTTATGAAATTACACAAGTTTTTTGTACTCAAGTTGATAAGATACACTAATTACATACAGCACCAGCGTTTTTTCATCATAATGGTGCCACTAGGCATTGGGGCTATGGTGTTCTTTGAGAAGGTACTCCACTATTTTCCATTTTTAGATCACCTACAATGCTCAAATATTTCAATATGTGTAAAACCCTAAAAACTATTAACAATACCCTCTAACACAACCAAAGGCCAGATAGAAGGTCAACTGTTACAGGAACTACAAGAAAAGGAAAGAACAGAATCCCATTAGTTGTCAACTGCTGGACACTGGGGGTTCTAGATAGTTATTTCCATAGCGGTACAAAAATATTTTGCTCACTCCAGTAACTATTCTCTCCGTAAATGTCACTGGGTTACCTGTAGTGGTAGCCTGTTAAGTGTCAGAGAATGAAACTTAGAGAGAATAATAACAGCTAGAGAAAAATAACAACCTCTGACAGTTATTTCCATTGTCGCTCCAATTGCTTTATTTGTACTAACTGCCCAAACTAATGACCCAAGGGAACTCTAGTACATGTACAATACCTTTAAGTTTGCTCCTATCAGCAACCACTCTGACATTAACTTTATTTAATTTTTGTGCTGAATGTAGTGAGAGCGCACAAAATAACACATAGTTGTATCAATAGATGGCGCATAGTCTCTGTTATTTCCATGACATGTAGAACCTCTTCCAGATGATATATCCCTCTCTATCATAGCCAGATCTCAGATTAGTTGACGTGAAAGCATAGTATGATCTTCTGTAAACAGGTGGCGGAAAACACTGTTATTTAAGTAACTGCTAGTATCAGATGAGCCCTTATCACAGTAACTGCTACTTCTCAATAACCAGTTACTTCTATCAGTTATGTTATTTTCTTGTCACCTCTAATGTACACCATTACGCCAGGAGATACTGATTTACTGAATACTGGGGAAAACAGCTGCAGTAAAATACATTTTTACAGCCTTATATACACTCCTGGAAATGGAAAAAAGAACACATTGACACTGATGTGTCAGGCCAACCATACTTGCTCCGGACACGCCCCAACATCGTGCATCGTACCTCCAGTGGTGTCGCGACAGGTGTGAATGGAGGGACGAATGGAGACGTGTCATCTTCAGCGATGAGAGTCGCTTCTGCCTTGGTGCCAATGATGGTCGTATGCGTGTTTGGCGCCGTGCAGGTGAGCGCCACAATCAGGACTGCATACGACCGAGGCACACAGGGCCAACACCCGGCATCATGGTGTGGGGAGCGATCTCTTACACTGGCTGTACACCTCTGGTGATCGTCGAGTGGACACTGAATAGTGCACGGTACATCCAAACCGTCATCGAACCCATCATTCTACCATTCCTAGGGAACTTGCTGTTCCAAAAGGAGAATGCACGTCCGCATGTATCCCGTGCCACCCAACATGCTCTAGAAGGTGTAAGTCAACTACCCTGGCCAGCAAGATCTCCGGATCTGTCCCCCATTGAGCATGTTTGGCACTGGATGAAGCGTCGTCTCACGCGGTTGCACGTCCTGCACGAACGCTGGTCCAACTGAGGCGCCAGGTGGAAATGGCATGGCAAGCCGTTCCACAGGACTACATCCAGCATCTCTACGATTGTCTCCATGGGAGAATAGCAGCCTGCATTGCTGTGAAAGGTGGATATACACTGTACTAGTGCCGACATTGTGCATGCTCTGTTGCCTGTGTCTATGTGCCTGTGGTTCTGTAAGTGTGACCATGTGATGTATCTGACCCCAGGAATGAGTCAATAAAGTTTCCCCTTCCTGGGACAATGAATTCATGGTGTTCTTATTTCAATTTCCAGGAGTGTATATATCAAGATAGATGACAAACAATGTCATATAGTTATTAGCCATATCAAGCGAGAACAAATTCCCTCTCGGTCATGCCACTACACTTCATAACTGATTCAAGAAGAAGATTCCGTAACCTAAACGGCAGCAGATGTCCAGGGCTGTTAAAATGACAATTTTTGCTGCACCCAGGTTGTATAATCTGAGTTGACAAGTAGCATAAATAATAGTTGAAGGAGACCAAAAGAGTGTTACAATACAGTATAAACATGGACAAAGACAACAGTATGGAGATAGCTACACATTGTATAAAAGTCTCATTCACAGTGATTATTAATTTTATAAAAATCATTCATGCACTTGCAGCTTGTTTGATATTTCACTGTACACATATGGACCAAAAATTCACACAATTCAGAGCAATGATCAGTTAATGATTTCAGATTTCTAAAATCAAGGCTATGTTTTTTACTTGTGGTGGCAGGCTGTTCTGTATCTTGGTTAAATGGTGCCATTGTTCATTGTTTGGACATGGAGTTTCCTATCTAATACAAAGTGTGTTGAAATGATGATAATGTAATAATAATCCTTTCAGTTATTTTCTCTTTGTCTTTTTTATGTGTTTTTCTGTGTTTCTTCGCTCTGTTTGTATTTTGTCTTCATTGTTGTCCCGTGGTTGTAATTGTAAATTGTGTGAAGTAACGAGTTGAAATTATTTATCCTAAATAAGTGTTATTTTCTTAGCAAGTGGTCATGGACCCAGGTGCCAGGTGTTACAGTACAACAAATAAAGGTGGAAAAAATTAATCCAGTACCTAATTTAGAGTCATGGCTCAAGAAGAGGAGGAATACAAGGTACTGTTGTTTAATGGGAAGAACTTTAGCAACTGAAAATTTAGGACTGAAATACTTCTATGTGAGCTGGAAGTGAGTTTTGTCTGAAAGAGATACATGGACATGGCTGAGACAGCTGAATGGCAAAACCGATAGGAAGTGTAAGCCTCAAGTAATCCAAAGAATTTCACAAAGTTGCTTGGAGTAGGCCTACACCAAAAATAAGAAATACATTAATTCAAACATTTGAGCTGAAAGGTATGGCTTTTATTAAGAACGGCCTTTAAAGTTTACTGCAAATGACAATAACTCTTGAAATTAATTTTTTGGAGTTTCGTAAGTTAATGGGTAATTTGAAGGATCGGATGATAATATTGGAGGAACTGATATAGTATGCGGTTACTTACAAACAATTCCACCAGAATCCTAAGTAGTTGTTACTGCTCTGAATACCTTCTCAAGTGAGGAATTGGAACCGGATTTCTTAACGGGTAGATAACTAGACAAAGAAGCAAAACTTAATAATTCTAAAGGTAACAACTGGACAGTAAATGAATTGCCATCGTCGACAGCATATGACAGCAAGGTCAAAGGATGTATTCAGAGACAACCAAGTCTCAAGCTATGTATGATGCAGCCAAAGCTTTGTCTAAAAATAAGATTTTGCTTGATATTGTGGATGCTAGGAGTTGTCATTTTTTACTTTGTAGTTCACTGTTGCTATATGAGTTCACATATTGTCATTTTGTTATATAGAGATAATGAGTGGAGGTTCGGACACTAGAAAATGGAGTGCCTAGTGGAGAAATCTAATTATTTCTGATGTATTCTTCTATTACAGTTCAATAGGAATGACAGCTACGGAGGCAGTCAGAAACATTCATGCCACATGTGGGAGGGGGATAATTCCATGAGACAGATCATGGCAAGAATGCGGTTTTCTCGTTTTAAGAAGGATCATTTTGACATAAGTGATTCAGCACATTCAGGAAGACAGTCGAAGTTCCATAAAGATTGTTTAAACACATTAACCCACAATAATCAATGTCAGCAAACTCGAGAACTGGCAAATGTTATTAACTGTGATCATTCTACCATTGTGCGACATTTGCACGCAATGGAGAAGTTTGAAAAAAGGTACCACATGCTCTAAGACGAAAACACATAAATCAGCAGGTGAATGTATGTGCTTTTCTCATTGTTCGTGATCAATTTGCTTGAAAGCAACATTGACCATTCCTAACTTGTATCGTTATAGCCTTATAGGTGACAAGAAATGGTGTCTTTATCCTAAGATCATAAGGAAAAGAAAACAATGGTTGCCCCCAAACAAAGCAGCAACTCCCCATATAAAAGCCTGCATGCATCCATAATATTATGCATCTAGTTGAACAGTGATGGTGTGGTGTAGTACAGATTGCTTCCCTGAGATGTAACCATCACTGATGATATTTATTGTCAGTAACTGAGACATCTTGTGGACGCAATTCGAGGACAACGACCAGGCAGACTGCGAAAAGTGATGCTACTCCACGATAACGCCCGCGCCCATTCTGATAGACTGACCAAAAACTTTATACTAGAGTTGGGTTGGGAGGTCATTCTGCACTCACCTTATTCAACTGATCTTGCACCCTCAGTTTTTCCTGCTCCCTATCGAACAAACTTCAAGCTAAGCTTTGCCGGATGCAAAAGGTTCTTCTACCATGGCTCGGCGAGTTCTTCACCTCAAAACCACTCGATGTCTACAGTCATGGAATCAAAAAGTTATCTCAGCATTGACAGACTGTTGTAAATAGTGAAGGAGAATAATTATGGATGAGTAGGGTGTGTATGTGTATCTGTTGTGTTTATCAAACGTACAGAAAAACGCAACAAACTTATGTATCAACCCAATATATGTGTTACAGACTTGGGAAACAATGCCATTATTGGGGAAAAATACAATGTTAGATTGCCACAAACGCATAGAAGTATAGTTCTGCAAATTTAGCTAAATCTCTCCAAAAAATAAACAGAAATGAAAGTAACTTTTCTTTCTCAGCTGTTACTGGAAGTTTTCCAGGTGGCAAAGTGGATTGGTTTCTAGATTTGAGGGTAACAGGATATTTAGTTAATTAATCTGTTCTTTGATGGATGTGAACAAACTGGTGAATCAAATAAGAATAAAGGTTGGAGAAATTTATGTTGAAAGCATAGTTTGTGGACTGGAATTTCAAATTAAAACTAAAAGGTGCTCTTCTAGTGTCAGGTTCACTAAATAATTAATTGTCAGTGCATAAACTATAAATGGCTGGATGATGCTTGTTTTTAAAAATTCAGCGGGTTCAATTCAAAAGTGTGATAGCTATAGCTGCAGCTCACAGAAATGATTCAATCCTCTATATACACACACTAACAAGGGGAGTGCGAGGGTTGGGAAATGAAGTTAAGAGTCGGATGGCATGTGTTGGCAGCACTACCCCATAGAGTTACAACGCCCCATCCATACGGCCAGATGGCTAGCCACTCACGAGAAAAACACTCCGAAACTTTCAGTCCTACAGTATATAATAACCATGTGTCTGCTCACTGAACTGTATGGCACAGTGGTCGATACAATATTGGTAACAATTCTTGCTTCGTATTTCCAAAGTATGTATTTGCTGAAAATCAGTAGATTTAAAAGTGACAACGGTCATGAGTATATTTGCAAAGTCAATTACGAAATGGAGTGGCAGAGCGACTAAATCATACTGTCATTGAAAAGGCTCATTGCACAATTTTTGGACGCGAAGTTTGAAAGCAATTTTAGTCAAAAGTTACTGGCAGATACTTTTATCATTAACCATAGTTATACTTCAGTTTTAGATGCAGAAATTCTAGAAATGCTATCGGATGGAAGAAAGCCAAATTTGAACAAATATGACTTTGGGTGTGTTGCATAGTGGCACATTCCAAGGAAAGTATTGAAAAGGAACTAGCCCATTAAAATGTTTCGTGACTGGAAACTGTCTAATTAGCCACAGAATATGGTGTGCCAAGCAACACAAGGTTGTATTTGGGAGAGATGTAATTTTTGAAAAAGATATGTTTCTATTTGAAGGTGAAAGCAGTGATGATTGGATCTTGAAGAAGACCATTCAAGTGAACAATGTAATTCAGAACATTCTTCAGTTTCCTCAAAGTTAGTTCTGTTTTGAAGTCCTTGATTTTGTGCAAACTGTTGAAGGTAACTCAGGGCCCACGATGTCAGAAGAAGTGGAAGCGAGCAGAAACTTTGTGGAAAAGCAATAGAATAACAACAAAATTTAGATTTTTCAAGGATTATGCAGTGTTTCCCTTGAATGCAAAAACATTCGTGGGAAAACTTACCTCAGAAGTCTGAAGACGTTCAGGTAAGGCATCATGAAGAAGACGTAGGAGAGGAATGGAAAAAAAAAAAATTAAGGAAAATTTGGGCTCTCAGTCATCTAATGGAACTTTGACTTATGAACCACTTACAGCAAATAAAAGTATCACTGACAGTAAGAGGATGTTCAAAGTAAAAATAGACATGTCTGGATATATTGAAAGAGATATGACTATACTCCACTTGCTCAATTCACAACACTAAGAATGCTCCTTAGTGTGGTGAAGGAACATAATTCATTTATGGAACAAACAGATGTACAAAATTGATTCCTGCATTGAGACCTGGTGTAAAAATTAAGAAAAGTCTTGTATGCAAACTAAAAAAAAAAAAAAAAAAAAAAAAAAAAAAAAAAAAAAAAAAAAAACTTTTGACAGTTTTATGAAGGAAATCATGTTTTGACAACCCAAAATTGGCAGATGTCTCTATGTTGAAAGCATTGATTATCATTATACTCAATTTGCTTCCATATGTAGATAATATTCCAGCTGGATGTAATAGTAAAAAAAAGGTCACCTACATTAAGAACTAGTTAAAATGTCGAATGTGAGAACTTGGAGAACCAAAATCATTCCTCAGAATAAATATGCAGAGCAACAGTGGCAAAATGTTTCTTTGTCACTATGTTCATCTTGAATACTTATTGAAAAGATTCAACATGGAAGACTGTAAACACTGAGAACATCGATGGAAGTCAAATGCAGTGGAGATGCTTGTGGTCAAATGGATGAATTTAAACCAGATGGACAATTACTGTGTTTTTCAATGTATATAATGACAGCTATGACCAGACGAAGTGCATCACTTAACTATTTTAGTAGACAGCAAAATAAACCAACAGAATTAGAGTAGAAATTTTTGAAATGAATTCTTTGATATATTAAAGGAACACTTGATGTTGGCCTGTGATACAAAAAGGAAATTTTAAATGCTATTACTGCTATGTTGATTCTGACTGTGTTATGTTGTAGAGCTTCTGTCTTCTTCACTTTCTTATAGTTTTTTGTTTGAAAATACTGTTTCTTGTGACAAGGAGACAGATGAGTTTCACTATGAAATAGAAGCAGAATATCCAGCTTCGTCGACAGCTATGACAGACACCCCATGGCTTAAGCATCTTCTTGAAGAATCTGTCAATTACGGAAGTGGGAACATAGATGACTGAAGCATGTGGATGTGAAATCCTTTCTACACAAGAGCTATACAACAAAGGCCATCTGAATGTTCAATACATTAGCTCCGAGGAACAAATGGCCCATATTTTACCAAAAGTAGCTAAGAGTGCACGTTTCAATGGACTGTGTTAAAAGCTGGGGATAGTGAATTTTATGGGAAATTTAGGAAATTATTAAATTGATTGGGGGGGGGGGGGGGGTGTTGAAGTAATGACAATTTAATAATTATACTTTTCTAACTTCCAGCATTCTGGAAGGCATTGTAATGCCTAAGGAATTTCGGAGTAAATTCTAGAGACCCTCGTATTTCCACCGTCTTGAACACGCGTTATTTTAGAGATGAGTAGATCTGTGTCTACTACACCACAGTTATGTGTGTGCAGGACGGACGTGTATGGGACGGATGATCGGCGTGGGCAGGTAGTCGGAATAAACGCGCCGTACTCCATGCGACATGAAACATTACAATGTGAACATTTGAATGTTGTTGAAAGAAGAGAAGGGACAATTACGAATGTAAGAGAAAGAATCAATAACTAAGGTCTAGACAGTTGTCTTGTTAAACTTTGTGAGATTTGTAGACTGTATTTATGGAAAAATTAATGTGATAGTTTTCATACAACTAAAACATTTTTTGTAAGCTTGGAACCTTCCGGTCTGTCAGAAACTGTTGTGTGTGATGAAAATACAGTGAGATTGAGTTTTAAAATAACTCTGTACACTCGAGAATATTTTAAGGTATAAAAAATTTCCTCCATGTAGCATCCTATATTCAGAGAAGAAGTCGTGCAGGACATCACAGCTGGCTATCCTGAAAAGATGATCGGCGAAGCAACTCCAAGTAAGTTTGATAGCCAAGAGGGAGTGTGAGTCTTGCACACCAGTACCACACTGACACCCTTAATCACCGGAAACCACCAGAGCATGTCAGAAAAAACACTATGGTTTACCAAATTATGCAATAAATTGCAGAGAACTGTCAAAGTAGAAATATTAATTTGTTTTACTTCATTACTATGCACCAATTAATGCAGAGTAATGTCGGAGGCAGCCACTTCCAGGTACGTTGGAAATGTGAGATGGTCTATGGACAGCTGATTCCAAGTGAGAAAGGACAACCATGGCAGACAAAGCCCTGAATTCAAATTTGTGTCCTAAGCTAACCACAATCCCATGATGTGAAATGCATCAGAGAGAATAGCAATCAACAATCTGTGCAGATTTAAAAATCGCACTTGCTTTGTTTATGGTGGTTAAACCTAACCTCTATGAAGCAACTCGAGACGGACACACACACATTAACAATTATTTCCACATTATAGGTGACACAGGCAGATTCCAGGAGAAAAAAAAATGACAGAAAGAAAAATAAGGGTAAATAAAACAAACAATAATATCAAAAATTACATGTAAACGAATTAATTGAATAAAAATAATAATCAAATTCTTTTGATCGGATTTATAAATTGTAAAAAAGTTTCATTTGTCGTTTTTTGATCCAACAACCTTCTACATCATGTTTATATGATAACCATTGCGCTAGGCCCCAACACAGGTATGTAGCTGGTGCATTAGTTTGTAGACTTTTTCTTTAGGTTTAATAAACATAACAGAGACTTCAGCGTACAATAATATATCATCCTTCAGTGCTTACAATGGACAGCAAACATGGGGGAAATTTTCGATACTGCGAAATGTAAATGGCATGGTTTTCTGGGGAAGAATTCATTGAGTCATCTTCAGAACACTTTCTTAATCCGAAAGGGAAGTTCCATGAATGTTATTTGATAGAGAGTGGAAAAGGCTCAAATCTGAGGCACAAGATCAGGTGAATAAGGTGGGTGTGACATGACTTCCCAACCCAACTTTTGCTAGACTGACAAAAAAATACTGTACGGAATGCAGGCAGGCTCTCTCATGGATCAATATTGCTTCACGTGGACTTCCTGGTTGCTGTTCTTAGACTGTATATGCAAGACATCTTTTCTGTTGACAGAAAATGTCAGCAATGACGGTTACATCTTGCGGAAGCAATTCATAATACACCCCACCATGGTCGTCCCACTAGATGCATAACATTATCTTTTGTGAAAGCATGCAGATTTTTGTATGGGATGTTGCTCCTTTGTTTGGCCTCAACCAATCCTTTCCTTTCCTTATGTTAGAATACAGACACAATTTTTCATCACCACGATAGTGCTGCACTAGTGTCAATCTAGTCAAGGGAAAGGGAAATTTTTTCGAAATTCAATGAAGGCGCTGTTGGGGGATGAAATCTGGGGCCGCTGGCAGAGTGGCATATTGGACGACAGCCAGCAGGCCAGGCAAGGTAAACATGGCACCTGCCAGCACAGAGCTGCGACAGAGGTATTGCATGCACGATTTGTTTTGAATGGAGCAACAGCAAGGTAGGAAACTGCAGCGTTGCTCTTAGTTAGTGGATATATTAGGTGGGGCACTAGGCCAGAGCCAGGAGTGGATATTTGTAAATGGCTGACCTGTAAAAATTTATCCTACAATTGTTCCTGTCTCTCTCTGACACTATGTCAGAAGCAAGGGAGAAACCAATATAAATAGACGGGCAAGTTTAGCTTGACAGGGTCTGCCAGGTCAGTGGAACGTCGGGACAGACCTGTGCTGCTCTATGCTTATAGTGGCCAGTCTGGCAGCAATATTATAAGCATTCTGTATAAATTTGTACTTTGTTTCTATGTTGTTGCTCGGGCTATATTCTGCATCGGGGGACACAACGCCAGGGGAGGGTGGAATGGCATCCTTCCACTTGGAGGTAGCATGGTCTGCCTGAAAATTGGCAGTGAGAGAGGTCTGCAGCAGGTCCAGGAGGGACTCAGTTCCACTCTAGTGTAGTGGCCAAGTTTGCTTCCCACCTGGCATACTGGGACTGGGCGAGGCGTACCCTGAGGGTAGCAGAGCAGCGCTACGACAGCGCCACAGATGGCAGTGGGTGTTGCCATCCGGCAAGCACCATTAGCGGAAAATTTCAGCACAGAATCCAGGTGCGCGTGGGTTTGAATCAGGTCATGTGTTGGGAGCAGCGGTGGCCTGAGGGCCACGGGTGACCAGTACATCCACCTTCATCCCTTGGTCAGGCAGAGCAGGCCTAATGGGGCAGAGAAAGTCACAAGGCGCTACTCATCGCTGGGTGGTGACCGGGAGAGCGGCGGCCAAGTTCCATTGGTAGGCAGCCTTGATAACAACAGCAGTGGCATCGGCATACCAGGAGTCTGCTGAGCCGGCTGGACTTGCAGGACATCAGGCGGGCAGCACGCTGACACTACGCTTCACCATCAAATACTGTAAATTAGCTGAATAAAGCAATGTTACTGAATACTGCTGTATCACTCTGCACTGCCTCTCAAAATTCTTGAACTTGCTCGGCCTCCTGACGAAATATGGTGTGGTGGGTCCCAGCTTCTGGTCTGCCATGTGGAGTCCCGGGTTTGACCCCTAACCCCACCACAATTGTAATGTTCAGTATTTCATGAGCCGCTTGATGATGAGCAAATAGAGATAGATATGGCCACCAACTGATTTTTGCGATTTTCACTTCGGACATGCGGTACTCATACACCTCATTTTGTAACCTTTCTGTTGCATGCAAAATTTGCACAGTGGTGGAATGATCATGATCATCAATGACCCAGATCTTGAATACACTGGCATGCATCACTGTGGATTAATCTTTCCATGATCTTCAGGAAGGCCTTCGCATTTTTATGAACTTAGTGGGTCACTAATGTGAAAATGGTCCTCCTTTAAATGAGAAAACCATATTCTTGCTGTGCTCTGATGAATAGCATTATCCCCACATATGGTGCAGATGTTTCTGGCTGCCTTCACTGCTGTCACCCCTCTACTGAACTCAAGAAGAAAATGTTCAGATTATTCCATTTGGCACTCCACTTTCTAGCGTCTACAGCTCCACTCACTATCTCCAAATGGAAAAATGTATACTGAGATAGCAACAGTGAACCACAAATTAAAATGGCAATTGATAAAGAAACCCGTAGCAACATGCGAAACGAAAATGCTATTAACTTGTGTGTGAACCTTATACGTGTCAAAGTGTATGAAAAAGCTGATAGTTATACATATGTTACATAATTGGGCATAAAGTGTTTGACACACAATAAATAAAGGTTTTGAGTTTGATAATTTAATGTTTTTTTCAATTGGGATTAACAAAAAGATAGATGTGTTCTCAGTGGAAAGTGAAAAGCTGCTGTATCACATATATACCTAGTATATGACAAAGTAGTTGAGAGGAAAAGTAACAAATTAAAGGAAACTTCTGTATTCTCAGTACTACTTCATGATTTCAAAATGAGTGGTTCACAACTCTATTGATAAGAACAAACTGGATAACAACATTTCTGTGTGTAACAGCAAATGAGGTCTTAATGAACAGTCTGTAGTTAATCTTAAGTTTGTATCAGAGAAAGCACATTATTATATGTTAATATAACATAGAGGGAAGGTATGACTCTGTGAAAGGCACAGTAAGAGTGACAGAATGGAAAGTAGTAGGAAACCCATGTATCAAGTAAAACTTAAATATGCTATGTAGACACTTTTGACACAGAAAGAGATATAGTTTCAATTTTTAAGTTCAGTGAACCCCATTTTATGTATGGAAGTGAGGGGGACATAGACAGACCCATAGGAGGGATGGTGTTACCTGGGGTCAGGTGGATACATAGAGAAAATTACCTATACTATTTTTGTATGGAGGTATAAAAGAAGGGACAATATCATCTCAAAAATAATATATGTACACAGTGTCTGTCCAAAAATTGAGTTGTAAATGTTGGTGCTACAAATATCTTAAGCTGCAATGTGATGTTGTGTCACAATAATGACATAGTCTCCAAAATAGTCAAAAGTAAAGAGACTTAGCTGGAAAATGACAAGTCAACCTGTACAGAGACACCATTTAATATTTGTCACAAATCAGATTTGAAGTAACGTAGTGCAGTACAGAGCCCAGCATCAGCATGTGACTCCCTATGGTAAAGAACAGTTAAACTATTTCCACCAAAACATGGTTATAAACTATGTCCTTACGAATTAATTACATACTATTACACTTAACTGGAAATGTTATAAGTGTGATCAATCTTAACAAGAACTTGAAATGCATGTATTATCTCTCACGCCGAGGAACGACATTCGTAATTGTTAAAAACATATTTTAAGTAATCAGTAAGTGTGGGCCAACCAACCGTGTGTGCCCTTTGTCGTGTATGTATAGATTTGTGAAAAGTGGAGTTAACTAATTAAGATCAGCAAGGCACAGCAGTGTTTGTGCTTCCACCCTGCTGTGGAGGTCCACCTGTGGGTTGAAGTCATGGCTTGGCAGTGTCTTTGAACTCAAGGAGAAAATGGACACTGGCGACCATGATCCAGAAACTTTTCTGTCATAGCAAGATTGAATGAGAGCTCCTGTTATGAGCCTGGCCACACCTACATACATATTCCACCAGCAGCTGTAGTGTGCGTGTACCCTGTGCCACTACTAGTCATTCCCTTTCCTCTTCCACTCGCATAAAGTGTGAGGGAGAAATGAATATCTATATGCGTCTGTGTAAGCCCCAGTATCTTATAGCTTATCTTTACAATTCATATGCAAAATGTATGCTGCTGGCAGTAGAATCATTCTGCAATCGGCTTTAGATGCCAGTTCTCTAAATTTCTCTATACAGTGTTCCTTAAAGAGAATATTGCTTTCTCTCCAGGGATTCCCATACGAGTTCCCAAAGCATCTATGTACAACTTACATGTCATTTGAAAATACTGTTAACACATCCTTCTCTCTCTCTCTCTCTCTCTCTCTCTCTCTCTCTCTCTCTCACACACACACACACACACACACACACACACACACACACACACACACAACCATAAATGTTGTCTAAATCATCTTGTATCACAGCATCATCTGCAAACAACCGCAGATTATTCCCCACCCTGCCTGCCAAATCATTATGTTTACAGAAAACACTTCCCTAGGGGCATTCCTGAGAATACCATTGTTTCAGTTGAACACTCGTCTCATTAGAGGAGTTTGTTAAGAGTGGTGAAATTACTTTATCGTGAGTCTGAGTAGATATGTGCTTTCTTACGTTCCTCAATCATCTGCAAACAGAAATAAAATTACATGGCCAGAAGTATTGGTACTGCACAGCAGCTCCACTGCATCAAGAAAGTACAAAGTGCAGCAGCAAATTTAAAGATCTATTCACAGCAAATGAGAGACAAGAGTGTTACTATGGAACGGTGGGTTTCCTATGGATTTCCATGAATACTACTACAGGTTGTTGAATGGAGATGTGGAACGTGCGCTGCCTAAACCAGACATAAGTACAGAGAGATGACAAACCAAAGATTCTGTGTGAGAGCTCCCACAGTTGTTTCTATAGGTATTTTGAAGCAATAAATTTCAACGGGCACCAGTATATTTGATTTACCTGTTGCACCAATCTGACAAATCCAATAAATATTTCTCACTGTGGAACAATGAATGGTAAATGGTTATCAATCTCATACCCTAATATTTGTGTTTTGGAACAGATGAGACAGTATGCCATGCACTTGTGACCACCCACTTTCTGGGAGAGCACGGTGAAAGCATCATTAAGAATGGGACGTTAAACCCTAGTATACCTTTCTGTTTACATCATTAGGCCTTCACAGTTTTCCTGTCGATGGCATGGAATAAACTGCAAGTTCCTCTTTTTCAGTTTTCAAAAGCCACAAGATTTTACATACCACTTAAAATTTTGAAAATGGTGCCTTAACATGATAAAGAGTCACTCCCTAAACGAATGTGATAATTAGCGTACCCTAAATACGAGTGTAAATTTACTTACCACAACAGGGCTTATTTATTGCGTCCGAGTGTTACTTAGGAGTAACAATTGTTTCTACACAATCAGAACAAGATTATGAAATTTTTAGAAATGTTTTTCAGATTTACTTGCCCCTTAAGGTTTTAGGGAGAAATCAAGCTTTTAACAGCTTCTCTGTTATTGACAGGACCTGCCTGTTGAACCGCACACTGTCATCCTCTGTATGTAAAAAACTGTCACAGTGTTACTGGCAGAGCTAACTCTCTTAACTGAGTATGGAAGAAGCTCCCAAATGCTCAAGCTATCTGTGCACCCTCATGTGGGAATAGGAGAAAATTATCCCATAATGCTGTCACAAAAGAAATTTTGATTATTGGAAAATTCTGTTCTAATGTAGTGTATAACCACTCAGATACAACCATCTCAGTGTTGTGTATTTGATAACAGCACTTGCCACCATTATCTTTCTTCCCAATTCCAAATTTTATGGACAAAAACCTTGCAAGAGTTTGTTTTACATCTTGAGGTTGCTTCCTGACTACCACATCAAATTAATAAACACTGCCAGAGATGAAATAAGTTATATGTGAGATATCCTTAGGGAGATGAATTAAAATACCTATACATGTCAAACATATTTTTATTTCTTTCTGGATGAAGGCATAGCCGCTTACACTATAATTCAACAACATTGTTAACATCCACTGTCCGCAACAGGCAATAAAGATATAAAAATAGATGATGTATATAAATCAAGAATTTGCTTTTATAAGAGATCAGTAACAAAATAATGGTAAGTGGCCATAAAAGTGTAAATCAGCATCAACATATTACAATGACTTACAAAAAACACTGCGAGTGACAGTAGGGGATAACTTTAATAATGTATTTCAGGATAGTTAGTAATATTCTTTAATGTTCAGAACATACTAACAGTGAAACAACATACTAAACTTAAACAAAATATTAAACACAAACAACTTTTTTTTTACAATTATATCTTTGAAAACTAAATTACAAACAAGTGTTAGGCAATGCTATACATAAATTCGAGATAAAAATGGCTATACTGACAAGGATTCAGATGAGGCATTAAAGAAATGATACACTGGTGTATTTAGCATCCAAATGAATACAGAATTCCATCAAATGAACAATTCAATCATATCATTTAATTTTACTTTATTGTTGCAGCAACATATGTGCACACGAAAAATTTATTGAATAAAGCAGAAATTTGTATTAAGCAGTCTTGCTTCAGGTGGTAATGCAGTCATCATTGCACTGATTAACAATCAACTCACCTAACAGAATAAATAAATAATTACAAATTTACTGTCCAGTGAATAGACTGTTATAATTGTTGTTCATGTCATCGACATCGTTATCATCGCCATTAATACTGTTCACTGTGCTGTGTGTTATTTATATAATGTTATAACTTAACTGGGTCAAAGAGCACTTCGTGACACATTTGATGCTGTAGAATTAAATACTCTGGAACCCTTGATGGATGTTCTCAAAAAGAAGTACATGCCACATATGCACAGCCTTTATTGCCACTACTTTAGAGGCAGTCTTGGGTAAGGTAGTGGTAAGCTGTCAAGTTACAGTTCACAGTGCCGCAAACGTATGTTGGCTACCCATGTCTTGTGCTGCATAAGAAGGGCTTTGATGCACATACAGATTCATATCCATATAAAATTTGAGAACTGTTGTTCATGGGTGGAGTGAGGATGGGTCTGTGGTGTAGGACCAATTTTCTCTTGGAAAGGAAACTGAAGCCTCTTCACAAGTGACATGTTACCCACTGCACCTGCAAAGGGAGGTACAAAGAACAGGGTGTGGTAGACAGCGTGATAGCAGTACAGATTGATCCAGGAGTCTAAGAAATATGGAATGTCCAGTACAGCTAGGAACAGAGCGTAATCCTGGTGGCTGCACAGCTACCAAGAGAAATTCTTGCACCCCAGGGATGGTCATCCACTCAAGAATGTTTTCATCTCCACGCCAGTCCCATTGTAGCACTAGTCCCATCGTAGCACTAGTTATGCTGTTACATCCAGAAACATCATGGAAATGACGTTTCTGATTATCACAGAATGTCATTAGCTCTGATAGTATTGTTAACATGCGAATACAGAGCTAATTTGTTTTACACAAAAGTAGTATTGTTTTGACTTCTCCTATATGATGCATACAAATTAAAGTAACCAAGCAAAACTGAAGCTAACACAGCTAACATTTACAGCATTAAGTATCAGGTACCAGCAAGGCATCTTTACACTTAAAAATGCCTGCAGAAATCAGTGTACAGTAAGAAAGGAAAGAATGTCTTTAAACATTAATCTGAATGTTACTAAGTTTACATTTAATTTTGAATATTTTAAGATAATTGTGCATAAACTATTTTAATTATTATCATAAATTATAACTGTCTGTTTGGAATTGTGTTGACCCAAACTTAAGTTTCCTAGCGAACAATAAACATTTACATACATAATGTATAAACAGGTTACTATATAACATGAATAAAAGTACTTACGTAACTAGAAACATTCTAGATTAAGGAATAATCATTATGTCAACATGACAAATTACTATCAAGCAGTTACAACTTTTACAAGCAGCATAATGGCAGATTTCTATAGTGGTGTTTGCTACATACAGAATGTAAACATCAAAGGTAATTATAAGTTTAAGGTAGAAAATTAATTTTCAACATTTGGTAAATACAACTTCAGTTATAGCTGAGCAGTCTAAATATGCACATAGTGCAAACTTCACATCATCCTCTGTAAGTCATTCATTTTACATTATTGTTTGCACAACATACTAATATGTAGCATCTCTGTCCCAAATAATCCCACCACAAACCTCATAGTTGGGGCAATTACATAATATCAGACTGAATAACAATATTTTTGGCTTATACAGAACAAAGCAGTTATCTCACAAACAGCTGTATTCACATGATCTGAGTAAATGTCAGTTTTGTCCGACTCATGTTTCAAGATAAACAAAACAACAGCCAGTATTTTCTACAAAGGAATAAAACTGCACCATAAATTTTTTGAATGCATTAAAACCCTAATGTTAAAAAAAAAATGAAGCATACCTCTCAAATAGTTAATAGTAAAAAGTCCATGATTATTTATGTAACATCAAGCAGGCATTGAAAAAATTATTATTATTTAATTAGAAATAATTTGAAATCCTGCACCCAGGGTCTGTGATGGATAATTTCCATACTTCATCCAATTTTGTCATCTTAACATTGTGGTGAGCTGATTACTCTGCTTTTTCAAATTGGCTAAAGAGACAACACAAAGAATACAAGGGGATGCTAAAAGTATTGTCAAGGTACTTAAGACAGCTGAAATGCAGTGCCCAAACTACAAATATTTGCTCACCCACTGTGTAGTTATCCGACACAAACATTATTTTTTTTTTTTCATAAATTGTAAACTTGTTTGGCAATGTGTATAAAAAATTGTACAAAACACTTCAAAATTAACAGCAGATCATCATCATCTACAACTGTAAAAGATGTTATTGCTGTATGTATGGATTAGTTAATTAAAATACTGTTTCCTCTTTCAATTAACATGACATATGTAATATTTCATAAACATTCTATGGTTGAATAAAGTAACTTACTAATATTTTCTGCACAATTTCGACTTTAAGCCCATAGATGCACACTAAATGCTGCAACATAACATAGTACATAAAACCAAAACCATTGGGCTGGATCTCTAAAAACTGAGGAGTACACAGTACTGATTGTGACAATTGCATCAGATTTTATCTTGGCCTGACTGGCAGCAACTTCAAGATATCTTAAATAAAAGGATGCTTTTAGACTAAAAACATTTAACTACATCTGCAACTGCCACTCACATGGCTCAATATAGATACAGCATTTCAAACACTAAAGATAATCTACAAACAAAATATACAACTAACTTATGGAGGAAAATGGGTATCTTAAAATAACTAGAAATATGCATTCACACCTTCAATTCATCTCAGCAAATTCTAAATGAGCAACTACAGCTGGCTAACAAACAAACCTGAAAATATTCATTGCACTTTTCACACAAATTAAACATGATTGGTCTGTGTTAGGACTCTGAACAAGGGTATCCTTATTCCACTAGCTGCCCAACTTAACATCCATTGAAGAATATTGTCAGGGACCAAAATCAAAACACATGCCATTGCTTCTCGAGAGTAGCCTGATAAATCTTCTTGTTAAATTCTCCTATGACATGCTACAATTAGAGTTCCTCACTTGTAAGAAGTGCACTTTTCTGGACAAAGCATTTTTCTGTTATTTAGATTTGTATCGTCCACACATTCTTTACTTAACATACAGTAGATGAGATGTTTCCTTGATGAGAAATGAGTGATATCGTTGGTCAGTGGATAGACTTTTCACTGTAAGCAAAATCATTACATGTGAAGTACTTGTCAAAGGCTGCAACTGATGAAAAATACTGTGAAGTGTGTGCACAACACAGTGGATTGTTTAGAATAAGTGCATTGTCTATAATTCTTAACTCTTCGTGTGTCATGCTGAAAATGCTTAAGGACCAAAGAAAGACTAAATGATACCGACAAAACAAATCGAGGGTATGTAAGTATTTCATTTTATATTTTATCAAATACACGTATATTAGCACATTGTTGCAATTACTTAAAAAAAAGTAAGCAAATAAAATAAAAACCTGTAGACAGACATAATAGCTTGAGACTGGTAATGGCATTTAAATAAATACTTTTAGAAGTACTCATGGTTGGTTGCATTCTTAATCAACATTTGTTCACAGCTGATGAGTTCAGAAAGATCCAGAATGGATAAATGACCATTAAAATTATATGCTAAGCTGACAACAGCCAATGATTCAACATTACATATTTATAAAAGCATTTCAACCCTCAGAGAAATTTTGAAGTGAAATTATCTATAAAACATGATAAACTGAACTGTACATTTAACTATGTGGGCCCGAATAGTATGGAAACAAATGTGTACCCAGTAACTCAGATCCATAAGGGAATGCATCACATATCCTGTGACTATCTACATACTGCAAATAATAATGGTGTACAGGCATTTTTCCATATTACAAAAAGTTTTTACATCTATTTATCATGTTTTATGTTATTAAATTACAGGAAAATTGAAAATAACTCTGTGGGCAGCTACTGACAGGTTATGTATACAGAGATGCATGCTGAACTGATTACAAAAAATGCAATATTAAATACTTTTTATTGTATGCAGGCCTGCAAGGGACTGCAAGTGCTTTATGTGGATCAACTCAGTTTCATATAAGCATCATTTCATTATACTGGAAGAAAAAAACATCGGGACAGTGGAAGTTTTATAAAACTAAACGAAACAAACCAGGACCAGAAATGAGAAAAATCAGTAAAAAGTAGTAAATAGTGTTATGATGATGAAACTTTCCAAAATATTACTAATGTTAACAGTTTAATTCCATTACCCACAGACATTCTTGAATTCATTCACAAATTACTGTAACTATTGTCACTGATAAGCTTATTAAGAAAACGACTTCGTTGACATGAATGTTCATAAATATCCTGAAGCTTATTAGCAAGAAAAACAGATATAAAAGACTGAAGGTGACACTGTCAAAAGGGTGCAACAGTAAAGAACTGACTTATTTGTAACTACAGATTCTTTAATTTTTTGTATTTTCATTAAATACGCCACCAGCTTGTTCCCCTATCCAGGCGTTTTGCTATTTCATACTTCAAATATCTGTATCTGTGCTTACAAACATATCAATTCTTTACCATTGGATCGTTTTGACAACTTCACTTTCAGTTCTTTATATCCATTTTTCCCATGGATAATAAGTTTCAGGGCTACTCAAAATTCATGCAGGTTCAAGATCCGTGCCAACATAGTTGAGGGCAAAAGCTAGTGGATATTAAGAGAAGAATTGGAATGCCCAAGCCTTCAGAAATAAGAGTAAATTATTTACAGACAGACACCTTAGTATACAAAGAAGAAGGACAGTGACTTGGATCATTTTAAATTATAGTTGCCAGGAATGGACTTTGTAGAAACAGGAAAAAATATACAGAAGCATTAGGAATGTGAAGTTGCAGAAAATCTGCTACAACATCCTGGGCCGGAAGAAGATATTTTTCCCATTTGGTTGCAGTTGCTGCTCACTGTTAACCCATTGTGATACAGATTTTCTGGACACACAAATTGGTGTTTTTTCAGGCTTTTCACTTTAAATGTGTTTTTAGTGACACTTTTACATTTAATTACGTCTCTAATAGTTTTACGTCTCTATATCATGCTGATTTTCTTTCAGCCCAAGATGTTCATAAACACTGCCCGGCTAAGAAATTGAAATTCACAGAAAGAAAAGAAATGCCATGGGTTCAGTCGGTATGTGATGTTACTTTAGTGATTACAAAATTGAGTCAGATTTACAAAGAACTTGGCAGTATGAGCTCACTTATCAATATGACATGCACCCAATTGCCCTTCTTGCATACACTTGTTGGTTTGGGAGGGTGTCATAAGGCCACTAGATTCCTTCCTCGGGCAAGCTGGCCTCAAACTGTTGTAATGGTACACAATATTCTGGATACTGACACTGGGGCAGAGTTTACGTCCAAGCTCGTGCCACATATGCTCTGCAGGGAACATATCTAAGGATTTTGCTGACTATGGGAGCAGCTAATACCATGCATACAATTGATACATACACATGTCTCTATGTGGATGAGCACTGTTGTGTTGGAAATAACATCACGATACTGTCATACAAGATGTAACACGAGGATTATCGACATCTGAATGATTCTTGTTCCGTCACAGTTCCCTCAATCACTATCAACTGCAACCTACATTCATAACCATTTGCTGGCTATACTGTGCCTTTCCAAAACACTGGAAGAATGGAATGTCCCCCAAGCTGCCGCCACACGTGCTGACAGTGGTCATCGGGGATAGTGCAGAACCGTGATTCAACACTGAACACAATGTGACACCTCTCATCAGTAGTCTACCAGATGGTGCTCACACCTCTTGTATACCCTCCACCATCAACACTAGTGGCCTTTCTACTTTTGCTGAGAACCACTGCTCTAATTGTTTACATGCCCGCTAATAGTTTGTACTTGTACAAAGTTACACTGTTATGGGTGCTTTATTTCCTTTTTCCAGACACTGCATACGAGGTGTGATCAAAAAGTTACAGGAATTTAATTCTGTCGGCTGTATACATTTTTGTTCTTTTCTTGTTAGTACATGTGTTCCTGATGTACCGTACATATATTTACATCTATTTTCAGTATTTAGTTCATTGTTGACAGTGGAAAAGGAGGTCTTTGTTTTTGAGTGCTCAGAGAATTTTTACTTTCGAAAAAGATGGATCAAAGATTCTCCATTAAATTTTGTTTAAAAATGGAACAAAGTGCAGTATCGCATTGGAAACATCGAATGTGGCTTTTGGCGACTCTACTACGAGTACAAGAGTTTACAAGTGGTACAAATGTTTCAAAGATGGTTGAGAAGATGTTGAAAATGACTACTGCAATTACTGACGACAATGTGGTAGGAGCGAAGTAAATTGTGGTAACCACAACCAACAGCAGGAATGGCTTGGGCTGTGGATAGGAGCCGCCGGGCAGGGAAGACACCAGCGGTGGAGCACGCACCACAAGGTAAACACAGGACAAGTCGGACGACAGACCAATGACACCTGACAACAACCAACCGCTACCAACTATAGGAGACACAAGGAGGAAGAGATAAACAACAGAGGCTTGTGGACACCAAACACCAAACGTAAATCCACTCGGAACCAGAGGCAGGCAAATGTCAACAACGAGCAACAACCAGAATGCACTACCACCGAGATAGAAACAAAACCCAGAGCGAGTACCAGACTGGCTGGACTAGGGCAGAGCGGGTCCCTATTACGAAACCGGAGAGAGCGGCTATTGGCCACTGTCTGCATGTGGCTTTCACTGTGACATAGATTAAGGCTTTCTGCCTGAAAGTGAGGAGAGATTTAATTAGGTGAAAAATGAATTAGTTACTTACATTATATCCTTTATTTATCATCAACTGAGTTTACACATGTTCCCCGTGTGCTAAATATAATGCATAAATATGAATTATGTTCACTGGAAGCTCAGATGTAACTAAAGAAGATCTACGTAGTTAGTGTGTGTGTGTGTGTGTCTGTGTGTGTGTGTGTGTGTGTGTGTGTGTGTGTGTGTGTGTGTGTGTGTGTGTGTGTATGTGTGTGTGAAGCTTTGTGTGTGAAGCTTGATTTCATCTTGCAATGGTACAGAATATAAAATACAATGGCCAAGTTGCCCTGCCTTACCAAACAGACATAGGACACTCATTTACAGAAGGAAATGGCTTTCACTCAAATCATTTTTCAATGTCGGCCACTGTGGAAGACATGTTCTACAACAAACACATTGTTAATGATATGCAGAAAAACCTGCATATTCATTCCAGTGGCAGGCAAATGTATCTCCTGTAGCAGATAGATATACATTTATAAATGAAAAATAACAAAATGTATACCACCTGAAAAAGAATGGTTTACCAGTCACACCTGATTCTACTGACTCTTTTAGACCTTTTGTAAAGTTACAGAATTTTTAATACTGCAGTTTACCACAATAGCATTGTCTGTGTTTTCACGTCGACTAAAGATCTTATTCTTTCCCAAACCCATAACGATTCTCAACTCTCAACTGCTTCAATCCTGTATATGAACATGAGGAATTAGAGCACAGCAGAAATGCCTTTTGAAGTACATTACTTGACACACATTTCCTCAGACAGGTCCTATAATAATTTAAGTTAAATAGTGACAAAAGTTGGAGACTGTGGCTGAAATTCACGACATTCTAGTTCAATCCCAAGGAAACATGTACGCCAGGTTAGTGCTGTTTCCTCTAAATACACGAGCTACAACAAATACTTTCTCGATGACTAATATTCAGTGTTTTATCAAGAATGAAATACATGTTACATGAAGGATAGAAAATACTGCGAAGCTACTCACACCACGAGCATTAAATCACCTCCTACTCCTCCTTTCACAAGGTACACTTCAGGAGACAAG
Source organism: Schistocerca gregaria (assembly GCF_023897955.1). Classification (NCBI taxonomy): domain Eukaryota; kingdom Metazoa; phylum Arthropoda; class Insecta; order Orthoptera; family Acrididae; genus Schistocerca; species Schistocerca gregaria. The sequence continues at coordinate 1,292,848 of NW_026061873.1, read as the reverse complement.
CACACATTTACACAACATAGGCTTTCACAGCGACTGTTCACATTAGTCAAAACTTCTGGACTGGCTTGTGGGAGGGCGGCACAGTCGATGAATAAAATTATTTCTGACATTTCATCTCCGACTGAGGTAGACATCTTAGGATTGGTTGGTTTTTGGGGGTTAAAGAGACCAGACTGCTACGATCATTGGTCCCTTTTTCTAATACTAAAAACACCCACAGAGAATAAGAACAATCAACAAACGAGAGGACAGATGACACAGAATGAGAGAAACTGAGACAAAGACCAGACAAGATGAACTAAAATCATACGGAGAGTGACGGTGGGTGGCCGACCATAGAAACAGAAAAGGAAAAGCCAACCACAGAGAAACACATTAAAAAAAGCAGACTAAAATTGTAGCCCATAGGCCAGAATCAACACAAAAACACACACATTTACATTAAGCGATAAAATCCCCCTGCCCGAATAAAATGCAAAACTAAGTCTGCTATGGAACAGTCATAAGTTAAAAGCGCAGAGAGCATTTCAGCCATCGCAAAAGTCTGCCTGAGAACAGTTAAAAGGGCGCACTCCAACAGAATATGGACCACTGTCAAGGAAGCCCCACAACGAAAAAGAGGTGGATCCTCACGACACAGGAAATAACTATGCATCAGCCAGGTTTGGCCAATGCGGAGACGACAAAGGATGACTGAGTCCCTGCGATGGCTCGCATGGATGACCACCACACAGTCATCGTCTCCTTGTTATGACGGAGTTTGTTTTTCATGAGCAGGTTGCGCCAATCACTGTCACATAAATCTAAAACTTTTTGGCGTAATAGTGCCCGCAAATCAGTCTCCGGGAGGCTAATCTCCAGAGATGCTTTACTGGTGGCCTCTTTCGCCAGGCAGTCAACAGTTTCATTGCAAGCTATCTCAACAGAGCTTGGGTTCCAAACAAAGACAACAGATCCGCCGCAACGGGCAAGATTATGCAGGGACAACTGGATAGCCATCACCAGATGAGAATGAGGGAAACACTGGTCGAGAGCTGGTAAACCGCTCAGGTAATCGCCACAGATAATGAAGGACTCACCTGAGCAGGAGCGGAGATACTCTAGAGCTCGAAAGATGGTGACCACGTCAGCAGTGTAAAAACTGCAGCCAGCTGGTAATGAAAGTTGTTCACAATGGTCCACTAGAGTTAGGGCATAACCGACACGACCAGCAACCATCGAACCAACAGTGTAGACAATGCCAGAGCCGTGATACGTGGCTAAGATGGAATAAAAGTGGTGGCGCAAGGCCTCCTCAATGGCATCTCTTTGTTAGTATGATTAGTACACAGACACAATCATTACATTTCTTTTATGGAGTTTGTTTGTTGGAATGGTTACTACAAAGCCAAAATCATTGCATTTCATTCATTACCCTATGTATGGTTACTACAATCATTACATTTCATCCATTACCTGATGTGACATATTTCTGAGGGAAGAATCATGGCATTTCATCTATCACCCTATGTGAAATATTTCTGAGAAAAGCTACAGAAAGGTCCTCCCTCATTTGCGTTTGTTTTTTGGTATGGTTACTACAAAGCCAGAATCATCGCATTTCATCTATAACCCTATGTGATGTATTTAGGAGAAAAGGTGCAGAATGCTAAGGACTGATAGTTGGTATGATTAGTACGCAACCCTACGTGAAGTATTTCTGAGAGAAGGTGCAGAAAGCTCCTCCATCACTTTCTTCTGATTGTTGGTATGATTAGTACACAGACACAATCATTGCATTTCATCCATTACCTGATGTGAAGTATTTCTGAGGGAAGCTAATGAAAGCTCCTCCCTCATTTGCGTTTGATTGTTAGTATGGATACTACAAAGATAGAATCATTGGATTTCATCTATTACCCAATGTGAAATATTTCTCAGAAAAGCTACAGAAAGCTCCTCCCTCATTTGTGTTTGTTTGTTGGTATGCTTACTACAAAGCACGAATAATTGCATTTCATCTATTCTCCTATATGAAGTATTTCAGAGAGAAGCTGCAGAAAGCTACTCCCTCACATGCATCTGATTGTTTGTATGATTAGTACACAGACACAATCATTACATTTTATCCATTACTTAAAGTGAATTATTTCTGATGGAACCTGCAGAAAGCTCCTCCCACACTTGCATCTGTTTGTTGTTAATATTAGTACACAGACACAATCATTACACTCCATCCAATACCTGACATGAAATATTTCTGAGGGAAGCTACAGAGAGCTCCTCTCTCAGTTGCATTTGTTTGTTGGTATGGTTACCATAAAGCCAGAATCATCGCACTTCATCTATTTCCCTATGTGAAGTATTTCTGAGGTAAGCTACAGAAAGCTCAAGCGCCATTTGGGTTTGTTTGTTGGTATGGTTATTACAAAGCCAGAATCATCGTATTTCTTTTTTTACCCTATGTGATGTATTTGAGAAAAAAGCTGCAGAAAGCTCCTCCCTCACTCGCATCTGTTCTTTGGAATGATTAGTACAGAGACACAATCATTACATTCATCATTACCTGATGTGAAGTATTTCTGAGGGAGGCTGCAGAAAGCTATTCCCTCACTAGCATCTGTTTGTTGTTCTGATCAGTACACAGACACAATTTTTTCATTTCATCCGTTACCTGATGTGAAGTATTTCTGAGGAAAGCTATAGAAATAACCTCCCTTAGTTGCGTTTGTTGGTTGGTATTATTACTACAAAGCCAGAATCATTGCATTCCATCTATTACCCCTTGTGTTGTATTTCAGAGAGAGACTGCAGAAATCTCCTCCCTCACTTGCATATGTTTGTTGGTACGATTAGTACACTGACACAATCATTACATTTCGTCCATTACCTGATGTGAAGTATTTCTGAGGGAAGCTACAGAAAGCTCCTCCCTCATTTTCGTTTGTTTGTTGGAATGGTTACTATAAAGCCAGAATCATCGCATTTCATCTATTATCCTATGTGAAATACTTCTGAGATTAGCTACAGAGTGCCACTCCCTCATTTGCGTTTGTTTGTTGGTATGGTTACTACAAAACCAGAATTATTGCATTTTATCCATTACCCTACGTGATGTATCTCGGAGAGAAGATGCAGGAAGCTTGTCCCACACTTGCACCGCTTTGTTCTTATGATTAGTACACAGACACAATCATTAGATTCCATCCATTACCAGATGTGAAATATATTGGAGGGAAGCTACAGAAAGCACCTCCCTCAATTGTGTTTGTTTGTTGGTCTGGTTATTACAAAGCCAGAATTAACGCATCTCATCTATTACCCTATGTGAAGTATTTCTGAGAATAGCTAAAGAAAGCTACTCATTCATTTGCGTTTGTTTTTGGTATGGTTACTACAAAGCCAGAATCATTGCATTTCATCTATTACCCCATGTGATGTATTTCAGAGAGAAGCTGCAGAATCCTTGTACCTCACTTGCACCTGTTTGTTGTTATGATTAGTACACAGACACAATCATTACATTTCATCCATAACCTGATGTGAAATATTTCCGACTGAAGCTACAGAAAGCTCTTCCCTCATTTGCATTTGGATGTTGGTTTGGTTACCACAAAACCAGAATCATTGCATTTCATCTATTACTCTATGTAATGTATTTCATGTCAAAGCTGCAGAAAGCTCTTCCCTCACTTGCATCTGTTTATGGTATGATTATTACACAGACACAATCACTGCATTTCCTCCATTACCTGATGTGAAGTATTTCTGAGGGGGGCTACAGGAAGCTCCTACCTCAGTTGTGTTTCTTTGTTGGTATTATTACTACAAATCCAGGATCATCACATTTCATCCATTACCGGATGTGAAGTATTTCTGAGATAAGCTACAGAAGGCTCAAGCGTCACTTGCGTTTGTTTGTTGGTATGGTTACTACAAAGTAAGAATCATTGCATTTCATCCATTACCCTATGTATTTCAGCCGAAGAAAGCTCCTTAATCACTTGCATCTGTCTGTTGGAATGATTAGTACACAGACACAATCAGTAGATTTCACCCTTTGCTTGATGTGAAATAGTTCAAATGGAAGCTACAGAAAGCTCCTCCATGACTTGCGTTTGTTTGTTGGTGGGGTTACTACGATGCCAGAATCAACGCATTTCATCTATTACCCTATGCGATTTATTTCTGAGAATAGCTACAGAAAGCTCCTGTCTTATATGCGTTTGTTTGTTGCTACCGTTACTACAAAGCCAGAATCATTGCATTTCATCCATTGGGTTATGTGATGTATTTCAGCGAGGAGCAGCAGAAAGCTCCTCCCTCACTTGCATTTGTTTGTTGGTATTCTTACTACAAAACCAGAATCATTGCATTTCATTTATTACTCTATGTGATGTATTTCAGGGAGAAGTTGCAGAAAACTCTTCCCTCACTTGCATCTGTTTGTTGCTATTATTAGTACACATACACAAACATTAAATTTCATTTACTAGATGATGTGAAGTATGTCTCAGGGATGCTGTCTAAGCAGCTCCCTTATTTGCATTTGTTTGTTGGTATGGTTACTACAAAGCGAGAGTCATCGCATTTCATCTATTACCATATATGAGGTATTTCAGAGAGGAGCAGCAGAAAGCTCCTAACTCACTTGCTCTGTATGTTGGTATGATTAGTACACGGACACAATCGTTACATTTTATCCATTATCTGATGTGAGGAATTTCTGAGGGAAGCTACAGAAAAGCTCCTCCCTCATTTGCGTTTGTTTGTTGGTACGGTTACTGCGAAGCCAGAAACATTGTGTTTCATCCATTATCCTATGTGATGTATCTCAGAGAGAAGCTGCAGAGGGCTCGTCTCTCACTTGCAACTGTTTGTTGTTGTGATTAATACACAGACACAATCATTACACTTCATCCATTACTTGATTTGAAATATATCTGAGGGAATCTGCAGAAAGCATCTCCCTCGTTTGCGTTTGTTTGTTGGTATGATTACTACAGAGCCAGAATCATCGAATTTCGTCCTTTACCCCATGTGATGTATATCAGAGAGAAGCTGCAGTATGCTCTTCCCTCACTTGCATATGTTTATGGCAATATTAGTACACAGACAAAATCATTTCATTTCATCCATTACTGGATGTGAAGTATTTCTGAGGGATGCTGTAAAAGCTCCTCGTAATTTTTGTTTGTTTGTTGGTGGGGTTACTACAAAGCCTGAATCATCGTATTTCATCTATTACCCTATGTGATATATTTCAGAGGGAAGCTGCAGTAAGCTCCTTTCTAACTTGCATCGGTTCGTTGGAATGATTACTACACAGAGCACCTCCCTCATTTGCGTTTGATTGTTGGTATGGTTACTACAAAGCCAGAACCATCACATTTCATCTATTACCCAATGTGAAGTATTTCTGAAAAAAACTGCAGAAAACTCCTCCCTCATTTGTGTTTCTTTGTTGGTATGGTTACTACAAAGTCAGAATCATTGCATTTCATCTATTACCCCATTTGATGTATTTCAGAGAAAAGCTGCAGAAAGCTCATCCCTCATTTGCTTCTGTTTATGGTATGATTAGTACACAGACACAATCATTGCATTGCATCCATTACCTGATGTGAAATATTTCTGAGGGAAACTACAGAAAGCACAACCCTCATTTGCGTTTCATTGGTGGTATGGTTACTACAGAGCCAGAATCATCGCATTTAATCTATTAACCTATGTGATGAATTTCAGAGAAAAGCTGCAGAAAGCTCATAACTCATTTGCATCTGTTTATGGTATGATGAGTACACAGACACAATCATTACATTTCATCCATTACCTGATGTGAAATATTTCTCAGGGGAGCTACAGAAAGCTCCTCTCTCAGTTGCGTTTGTTTGTTGGTAAGGTTACTACAAATATAGTGTCATCGCATTTCATCTATTACCCTATGTGAAATATTTCTAAATAAAACTACAGGAAGCTCAAGTGTCTATTGCGTTTGTTTGTTGGTATGGTTACTACAAAGCCAGAATCATCGCAATTCATATATTGCTTTATGTGATGTATTTCAGCATGGAGCTGCAGAAAGCTCCACCCTCACTTGCATCTGTTTGTTATAATGATTAATACACACACACACTCATTACATAACATCCATTACCTGATGTGAAGTATTTCTGAGGGAAGCTGCAGAAAACTCTTCCCTCACTTGCATCTGTTTATGGTATGATTAGTACACAGACACAATCATTACTTTTCATCCATTACTGGATGTGAAGTATTTATAAGGGAAGCTGCAGAAAGCTCATCCCTCACCTACATCTGTTTGTTGTTATGATTAGTACACAGACACAATCATTTCATTTCATCCATTACCTGATGTGAAGTATTTCTGAGGGGGGCTACAGCAAGCTCCTCAATCATTTGCTTTTGTTTGTTGGTATTATTACTACAAAGCCAGAATCATCGCATTTCATCTATCACACTATGTGAAGTATTCCTGAGAAAAGCTACAGAAGGCTCAAGTGTCATTTGCGTTTGTTTGTTTTTATGGTTACTACAAAACCAGAATCGTCGCATTTCATCCATTATCCTATGTGATGTATCTCAGAGAGAAGCTGAAGAAAGCTCGTGCCTCACTTGCTCCTTTTTTTGTTATGATTAGTACACAGACACAATCATTAAATTTCATCCATTACCTGTTATGAAATATTTCAGAGGGAGGCTACAGAAAGCACAACCCTCATTTGGGTTTCATTTGTTGGTATGGTTACTACAAAGCCAAAATCATCGCATTTCATCTATTACCCCATGTGATGAATTTCTGAGAATAGCTACAGAAAGCTCCCCCCTTATTTGCTTTAGTTTGTTGGTATGGTTATTACAAAGCCAGAATCATCACAATTCATCTATTACTTTAAGTGATGTATTTCAGAAAGGATCGGCAGAAAGCTCCTCCCTCACTTGCATTTGTTTGTTATAATGATTAATACACACTCACACACATTACATTACATCCATTACCTGATGTGAAGTATTTCTGCGGGAAGCTGCAGAAAGCACTTCCCTCACTTGCATCTGTTTGTTGTTCTTATCAGTACACAGACACAACCATAACATTTCATCCATTACCTGATGTGAGGTATTTCTGAGGGAATTTACAGAAAGATCTTACCTCAGTTGCATTTGTTGGTTGGTATGGTTACTACAAAGCCAGAATCTTTGAATATCATCTATTACTCCATGCGATGTATTTCAGAAAGAGACTGCAGAAATTTTCTCCCTCACTTGCATCTGATTGTTGGTACGATTAGTACACAGACACAATCATTACATTTCATGCATTACCTGATGTGAAGTATTTATGTGTGAAATGTGTTTGTTTGTTGGTGTGGTTACTACAAATCCAGAATCATCGCATTTCATCTATTACCCTATGTGAAGTATTTCTAAAAAATGCTACAGAAAGCTCAAGTGTCATTTGCGTTTAGTTTGTTGGTATGGTTACTACAAAGCCAGATTCATCGCATTTCATCTATTACCCTGTGTGAAGTATTTCTGAGAATAGCTACAGAAAGCTCCTCCTACATATGTGTTTGCTTGCTGGTATGGTTACTACAAAGCCCGAATCATCACATTTCATTTATTACCCTATGTGAAGTATTTCTAAAAAAAGCTACAGGAAGCTCAAGTGTCATTTGCGTTTGGTTTGTTGGTATGGTTACTACAAAGCCAGAATCGTTGCATTTCATCTATTACACTATGTGAAGTTTTTCTGAGAATAGATACAAAATGCTCATCCCTCATTTGCCTTAGTTTGTTGGGCTGGTTATTACAAAGCCAGAATCATCTTATTTCATATTTTACCCTATGTGATGTATTTCAGATAGAAGCTGCAGAAAGCTCCTCCCTCATTTGCATCTGTTTGTTGGTATGATTAGTACACCGACACAATCATTACATTTCATCCATTACCTGATGTGAAATATTTCTGAAGGAAGCTATAGAAAGCTCCTCACTCATTTGCGTTTGTTAGTTGGTATGGTTACTACAAAGCCAGAATCATTGCATTTCACCCATTACCCTATGTGAGGTATTTCAGAGAGAAGCAGCAGAAAGCTCCTCCCTCACTTGCATCTGTTTGTTGGGATGATTAGTACACAGCCACAATCATTACATTTCATTTATTACATGATGTGAAGTAATTCTGAGGGAAGCTAGAGGAAGTTCCTCCCTCATTTGCGTTTGTTTGTTAGTATGGTTACCACAGAGCCTGAATCATTGCATATCATCTATTACCCTACTTGATGTATTTCAGTTAATAGCTGCAGAAAGCTCTTCCCGCACTTGCATCTGTTTATGGTATGATTAGTACACAGACACAATCGATACATTTCATCCATTACCGGATGTGGAATATATCTGAGGGAAGCTGCAGAAAGCTCTTATCTCACTTACACCTGTTTTTTGTTATGAATAGTACACAGACACAATCACTGCATTTTATCCATTACCTGATGTGAAGTATTTCTGAGGGGGGCTACCAAAAGCTCCTCCCTTAGTTGTGTTTGTTTGTTGGTATGGTTACTACAAAGCCAGCATCATCGCATTTTATCTATTACCCTTTGTGAAGTATTTTGAAAAAAAGCTACAGGAAGCTCAAGCGTCATTTTCATTTGCTTGTTGGTATGGTTACTACAAAGCCAGAATCGTCGCATTTCATCTATTACCCTATGAGAATTATTTCTGAGAATAGCTACAGAAAGCTCCTAACTCATTTGCATTAGTTTGTCCAGAATCATTGGATTTAATTTTTTACCCTATTTGATGTATTTCAGAGAGAAACAGCAGAAAGCTCCTCCCTCACTTGTATCTGTTTGTTGGTATGATTAGTACACAGACACATTGATTATATTTCATCCATTACCTGATGTCAAATAATTCTGAGGGAAGCTACAGAAAACTCCACCCTCATTTGCATTTGTTTGTTACTATGGCTACTTTAAATCCAGAATCATCACATTTCATCTATTACCCAATGTTAAGTATTTCTAAAGAAATCTACAGAAAGCTCCTCCCTCATTTTCGTTTGTTTGATGGTATAGTTACTACAAAGCCAGAATCATTGCATTTCATCCATTACCCTATGTGATTTATTTCACCTGATGAAAGCTCCTTCCTCACTTGTATCTGTTTGTTGGAATGATTAGTACACAGACACAATCATTACATTTCACCCATTACCTGATGTGAAGTATTTCTGAGGGAAGCTACAGAAAGCTCCTCCGTCATTTGCGTTTGTTTGTTGGTGTGGTTACTACAAAGCCAGAATCATCACATTTCATCTATTACCCTATGTGATGTATTTCAGAGGGAAGCTGCAGAAAGCTCCTCCCTCACTTGCATCTGTTTGTTGGAATGATTACTACACAGACACAATCATTACATTTCATCCATTACCTGATGTGAAATATTTCTGAGGGAAGCTGCAGAAAGCTTATAACACTATTGTCTGCTGCTGCTGAACCATAACCTTAAAGCAGGTTGGGAAGTAAAACAATATTATTAAAGCAATTATGGTATAATGCAACAGAGCATTGTTACCCTCTGGGAGGAATTTTGTTGTGTTGACCGTGTTGTACCTAACGGAAGTGGCTTATCTGAAATGAAAGTCAGAATTACGGAAATATTTGAACAGTAATAAACAAAATTTTGCCTATCTGCACTGTTTAACAGGTAAAGAAAACGGTCGCCAGCCTAAGTAGGCAAGAGAATGATTAACATTCTCGTTCAAGAAAATAGTTATTAGTAACTTGAATGGATAAACACAACCTATACATTGTCACATGCGAGAGCAGTATACTCTTGACACATTCATGTGGGTATGGTAAGATTGAAACTAACAGTTAAAGCAGCACAAACTATTTGCAAAATTATAACAGATACTGAAACACACTATTACTTTCAGGGCTTACACAAACTGAATGGTCTTTATAACATTATTACTACTAACTGCAGAATCATTAATTGGATATAGGTTAAGTCTCTCTCAGTTAAGTGCGTTACAATTTAAAATGAAAGTTAATTTGAATCCACTTACAGGTTGCTCTTCACTATCATTTGATTAAAGAAATTAAGGTTTTCCGAATTAGTGGTCTTTCTGTTACTTGTTACCAAGCATTAACCCAATATACAAACTGTGGATCCTGTTATATTATTAATAAGCGCTTCTAATACACAGGAGAGACATACACTTAGCAGACATGAGTATATAATGTTCCACACTGCAGTTTTCCACTTTTACTACATTGACACACAAAATTAACATATATGTAAGATACTGACTCACCTTCTGTGATTTACAACAGGCGGTAATGAGATCATTTACGAAGCAAAACTTTATAAGCCTCAGCCTCACGAACTTTCTATTTTGAAGTTGGCAACATTTCATTAATAAGCAGTTTTATTAGGAAAATTACTTTCATTAACTTTCTTTTTTTATGTTCGAGAGGCATTAATTAGCAAAAACACTGGTCTTTAATGTTCTTTCAGTAGGGACACTCAGAAATCTCTTTACTTCAAACGGAGAGGAACCTGATAGGTGTTATGGTAAGGAGAAAAATCAAGGTAGGTACATAAACTCAGTTATAAATTACCTTATAATTGAGCACACTAACACATCCATTTAGCTGATCCATCACTGTACATCATTATAGTACTCGATTACAGTGATTGCGCAATGTAGTGGCGACTGCATGTCAGTAGGTGGAATTGCGGGTAGAATTGCTGGACTCTGTCATTTCTTGGTGGCGATGATAGATACAAATTCCAGAATAGTTCCAGCTACTTATCCATTACCTGATGTGAAGTATTTCTGAGGGAAGCTACAGAAAGTTGCACCATCACTTACGTTATTTTGTTAGTATTGTTACTACAAAGCCAGAATAATCGCACTTCATCTATTACCCTTAGTGAAGTATTTCTAAGAATAGCTACAGAAAGCTTCTCCCTCATTTGCGTTAGTTTGTTGGGATGGTTGTTACAAAGCCAAATTCATCGTATCTCATATTTTACCCTATGTGGTGTATTTCAGATAGAAGCCTCAGAAAGCTTATCTCTCACTTGCATATGTTTGTTGGTATGATTGGTACACTATCACAATCATTATATTTAATCCATCACCTGATGTGAAGTATTTCTGAGGGAAGCTACAGAAAGCTCCTCAATCATTTGCGTATGTTTGTTGGTATGGTTACTACAAAGCCAGAATCATCAGAATTCATCTATTATCCTATGTAATGTATTTCAGAGAGAAGCTCAGAAAGATCCTCCCTCACTTGCATATGGTTGTTTTTATGATTAGTACAGAGACACAGTCATTACATTTCATCCATTACCTGATGTGATGTATTTCTGAGGTAAGCTACAGAAAGCTCCTCCCTCATTTGCGTTTGGTTGTTGGTATGGTTACTACAAAGCCAGAATCATCACATTTTATCTATTACCCTATGTAAAGTATTTCTGAGAAAAGCTACAGAAAGCTATTGCGTCATTTGCATTTGTTTGTTGCTGTGGTTACTACAAAGCCAGAATCATTGCATTTCATCTATTACCCTATGTGATGTATTTCAGAGAGAAGCTGCAGAAAGCTCCACCCTCCCTTTAATCTGATTGTTGGTATGGTTAGTACAAAGCCAGAATCATAGCATGTCACCTATTAAACTATGTGAAATATTTCTGAGGAAATCAACAGAAAGCTCCTCCCTCATTTGCGTTTGTTTGTTGGTATGGTTACTACAAAGCCAGATTCATCGCAATTCATCCTATACGTATATGAAGTATTTGTGAGAGAAGCTACAGAAAGCTCCTCACTCATGTGCATCTGTTTGTTGGTATGATTAGTACTCAGACACAATCACTACATTTCATCCATTACCTGATGTGGAGTATTTCTGAGGAATGCTACAGAAAGCTTGCCCATCATTTACGTTTGTTTGTTGGTATGGTTACTACAAAGCCAGAATCAACGCATTTCATCTATTGCACTATGTGAAATATTTTCAAGAAAAGCTACAGAAAGCTCCTACCTCATTTGGTTTTGTTTTTTGGTATGGTTACTACAAAGCAAGAAACATCGTATTTCATATTTTACCATATGTGATGTATTTCAGACAGATGCTGCAGTAAGCTACTCCCTCACTTGCATTTGTTTGTTGGTATGATTAGTACATAGACACAACAATTACATTTCATTTATTACATGATGTGAAGTATTTCTGAGAGAAGCTACTGAATGCTCCTCCGTCATTTGCGTTTGTTTGTTGGTATGGTTACTACAAAACCAGATTCATTGCATTTCATCAACTACCCTTTGTGATGTATTTCAGAGTGAAGCTGCAGAAAGCTTCTCCTTTACTTGCAACTGTTTGTTGGTATGATTAGTACACAGACACAATCATTACATTTCATCCATTTCCAGTTGTGAGGTATATCTGGGGGAAGCTAAAGAAAGCTCCTTCCTCAATTGCATTTGATTGTTGATATGTTTTCTACCAAGTAAGAATCATTGCATTTCACACAATACCCTACGTGATGTGTTTCACAGAGAAGCTCCAGAAACCTCTTCCCTAATTTGCATCAGTTTGTTGGTATGATTAGTACACAGACACCATCATTGCATTCCATCCATTACCTGATGTGGAGTATTTCTGAGGGAAGATGTAGAAAGCTCCTCACTCACTTGCATCTGTTTGCTGGTCACTACAAGCCAGAAACATCGCGTTTCATCTATTACACAATGTAAAGAATTTCTGAGAGAAACTACAGAAAGCTCCTCCATCACTTGCGTTTGTTTGTTTGTATGGTTACTACAAAGCCAGTATCATCGCAGTTCATCTATTACATTATGTGATGTATTTCAGAGAGAAGCTGCAGTTACTTCACCCTCACTTGCATCTGTTTGTTGATATGATTAGAATACAGACTCAATCATTACATATCACACATTACCTGATGTGAAATATTTCTGATGGAAGCTACAGAACGTTCCACCCTCTTTTGTGTTTGTTTGTTCTTAAGGTTACTACAAAGCCAGAATCATAGCATTTCATTTTTCACCCAATGTGAAGTATTTCTGAGAGAAGCCGCAGAAAGCTCGTCCCTCACTTACATCTGTTTGTTGGTATGTTTAGTACACACACACAATCAATACATTTCATTTATTGCATGATGTGAAGTATTTCTGAGGGAAGTTACAGAAAGCTCCTCAATCATTTGCGTATGTTTGTTGGTATGGTTACTACAAAGCCAGATTCATCGCAATTCATCTATTACCCTGTGTGAACTATTTCTGAGAACAGCTACAGAAAGCTCCTCCCACATTTGCCTTAGGTTATTGGTATGGTTATTACAAAGGCAGAATCATCGGATTTCATTTTTTACCCTTAATGATGCACTTCAGAGAGAAGCTGCAGAAAGCTCCTCCCTCACATGCATTTGGTTGTTGGTATGATTACCACACAGACACAATCATTACATTTCATCCATTAGCTGATGTTGAGTTCTTCTGAGGGATGCTACAGATAGCTCGCCCCTCATTTACGTTTGTTTGTTGGTATGGTTACTACAAAGCCAGAAACAACACATTTCATCTATTGGACTTCGAGAAATATTTTTGACAAAAGCTACAGAAAGCTTTCTACCACATTTGTGTTTGTTTTTTTGTATGGTTACTAGAAAGCAAGAGTCATCGTATTTCATATTTTACCCAATGTGATGTATTTATGACAGATGCTGCAGAAAGCTACACCCTAACTTGCATCTGTTTGTTGGTATGATTAGTACACAGACACAATCATTACATTTCATTCGTTACCTTATGTGAAGTATTTCTGAGACAAGCTGTAGTATGCTCCTCTCTCACTTGCATCTGTTTGTTGGTAAGATTACAACACAGACACTATGGTTACATTTCATCCCTTACCTGATGTGAAATATTTCTGTGGGATGCTACAGAAAACTCCACCCGCACTTGTGTTTGTTGTTGGTACGGTTACTACAAGCCCAGAATCATCGCATTTCATCTATTACCCTATGTGAAGTATTTATGAGTGAAGCTGCAGAAAGCTCCTCCCTCACTTGCATCTGTTTGTTGGTATGATTAGTACACAGACACAATCATTACATTTCATCCATTACCTGATGTGAAGTATTTCTGAGGGAGGCTACAGAAAGCTCCACCCTCTTTTGTGTTTGTTTGTTGGTATGGTTACTACAAAGCCAGACCCTCGCATTTAATCTATTACCCTATGTGAAGTATTTCTGAGAGAAGCTGCAGGACGCTCCTCCCACTCCTCCCTTGTTTACGTCTCTTTGTTGGTATGGTTACTACAAAGCCTAAATAATCTCATTTCATCCATTAGCATATGTGAAGTATTTCAGAGAGAAGCTGATGAAAGCTCCTCCCTCACTTGCATCTGTTTGTTGGTTTGATTAAACAGACACAATCATTACATTTCATCCATTTCCTGATGTGAAGTAGTTCTGAGGGACGCTACAGAATGCTCCTCCCTCACTTGCATCTGTTAGTTGGTATGATTAGTACACAGACACAATCATTACATTTCACCCATTACCTGATATGGAGTATTTCTGAGGGAAGCTACAGAAAGCACCTCCCACATTGTCGTGCGTTGGTTGGTAAGTTTACTACTAAGCCAGAATCATTGCATTTCATCTATTACCCTATTTGATGTATTTCAGAGAAAAGCTGCAGAAAGCTCATCCCCCACTTGCATCTGTTTGTCGGTATGATTATTACACAGACACTATGGTTACATTTCATCCCTTACCTGATGTGAAATATTTCTGTGGGATGCTACAGAAAGCTCCACCCGCACTTGTGTTTGTTTGTTGGTATGTTTACTACAAGCCCAGAATCATCCCATTTCATCTATTACCCTATGTGAAGTATTTCTGTTAGAAGCTGCAGAAAGCTCCTCCCTCACTTGCATCTTTTATTGGTATAATTAGTACACAGACACAATCATTACACTTCATCCATTACCTGGTGTGAAGTATTTCTGATGGAAGCTTCAGAAAGCTCCTCCCTCATTTGCGTTTGATTGTTAGTATGTTTACTACAAAGCCAGAATCATCGCATTTCACCTATTACCCTATGTGAAGTATTTCTGAGTATAGCTACAGAAAGCTCCTCCCTCATTTGCATTAGTTTGTTGGTATGGTTATTACAAAGCCAAAATCATCGGATTTCATTTTTTACCCTATGTGTTGTATTTCAGATAGAAGCTACAGAAAGCTCCTCCCTCATTTGTGTCTCTTTGTTGGTATGCTTACTACAAAGCTAGAATAATCATTTTCATCCATTACCCTATGTTAAGTATTTCAGAGGGAAGCTGCAGAAAGCTCCTCCCTCATAGGCATCTATCTGTTGTTAGGGTTCCTACATAGCCAGAATCATCGTATTTCATCCATACCCTATGTGAAGCATTTCTGAGAGTAGCTACAGACAGCTCCATGTTCATTTGTGTCTCTTTGTTGGAAGGTTTACTACAGAGCGCGAATCATCACATTTCATCTATTATACTATGTGAAGTATTTCAAAGAGAAGCTGGAGAAAGCTGCCCCCTCATAGGCGTCTGTTTGTTGGTATGATTACTATGCAGATAAAATGATCACATTTCATCCATTACCTGATATGAAGTTTATCAGAGAAGCTACAGAAAACTCTTCCCTCATATCCGTTTCTTTGATTGGTTACTAGAAAGCCAGAATCATCACATTTTATCAATTACTGTATGTGATGTATTTCTGAGAAGAGCTTTAGAAAGCTCCTCACTCAGAGGCGTCTCTATGTTGATAACGTTACTACAAAGCCAGAATCATCGCATTTCATCCATTACACTATGGGAAGAATTTCAGAGAGAAGCTGCAGTGAGCTCCTCCCTCATGGGTGTCTATTTGTTGATAACTTTGCTACAAAACCTGAATCATCATATTTCATCCATTAGCTGATGTGATGTATAAAAGAGAAGCTACAGAAAGCTCTTCCCGCATTTGCGTCTCATTGTTGGTATGATTACTACACAGACAGAATCATCACGTTTCATGCATTACAATATGTGAAATATTTCTGAGAGAAGCTACAGAAAGTTCCTCCCTCCTTTGCATGTCTTTGTTGGTATGGTTACTATGAAGCCAGAATCATCGCACTTCACCCTTTACCCTATATGCAGTATTTCTGAGAGAAGCTGAAGAAAGCTTTTCACTCATTTGCTTCTCTCTGTTGGTATGGTTACTACAAAGCCAGAATCATCGCGTTTCCTCCATTACCCTATGTGAAGTATTTCTGAAAGATGTTGCAGTAAGCTCCTCCCTCATAGGCATATCTTTGTTGGTAAGGTTATTACAAAGTCAGAATCATCGCATTTCGTCCATTACACTGTTGTTGTTGTGGTTGTTGTTGTGGTCTTCCGTCCTGAGACTCGTTTGATGTACCTCTCCCTGCTACTCTATCATGTGCAAGCTTCTTCATCTCCCAGTACCTACTGCAACCTACATCCTTCTGAGTCTGCTTGGTGTATTTATCTCTTGGCCTCCCTCTACGATTTTTACCCTCCACACTGGCCTCCAATACTAAATTGGCGATCTCTTGATGCCTCAGAACATGTCCTACCAACCGATTCCTTCTTCTGGTCAAGTTGTGCCACAAACTTTTCTTCTCCCCAGATCTATTCAATACCTCCTCATTAGTTATATGATCTACATATCTAATCTTCAGCATTCTTCTTTAGCACCACATTTAGAAAGCTTGCATCCTCTTCTTGTTCAAACTAGTTATCGTCCATGTTTCACTTCCATACATAGCTGCACTCCATACAAATACTTTCAGAAATGACTTCCTGTCAATTAAATCTATACTCGAAGTTAACAAATTTATCTTCTTCAGAAATGCCTTCCTTACCATTGCCAGTCTACATATTATATCCTCTCTACTTCAACCATCATCAGTTATTTTGCTTCCCAAATAGCAAAACTCATTTACTACTTGAAATGTCTCATTTCCTAATCTAATTGCCTCAGCATCACCCAACTTAATTCGAGTACATTCCCTCATCCTCATTTTGCTTTTGTTGATGTTCATCTTATATACTCCATTCAAGACACTCTCCATTCTATTCAACTGCTCTTCCAAGTCCTTTGCTTTCTCTGACAGAATTACAATGTCATCGGCAAACCTCAAAGTTTTTATTTCTTCCTCATGGATTTTAATACCTACTCAGAATTTTTATTTTGTTTCCTTTACTGCCTGCTTAATATACAGATTGAATAACATCAGTTAGAGGCTACAACCCTGTCTCACTCCCTTCCCAACCACTGCTTCCCTTTTATGCCCCTCGTCTCTTATGACTGCCATCAGGTTTCTGTACAAATCGCAAATAACCTTTCGCTCCCTGTATTTTACCCCTGCCACCTTTAGAATTTGAAAGAGAGTATTCCAATCAACATTGTCAAAAGCTTTCTCTAAGTCTACAAATGCGAGAAACATAGGTTTGCCTTTCCTTAATCTTTCTTCTAAGATAAGTCGTAAGGTCAGTATTGCCTCATGTGTTCCAGTATTTCTACAGAATCCAAACTGATCATCCCTGGGGTCAGCTTCTACTAGTTTTTCCATTCGTCTGTAAAGAAATCTTGTTAGTATTTTGCCGCTGTCGCTTATTAAAGTGATTGTTCGGTAATTTTCACATCTGTCAGCACCTGGTTTCTTTGGGATTGGAATTATTATATTCTTCTTGAAGTCTGAGGGTATTTCGCCTGTTTCATACATCTTGCTCACCAGATGGTAAGAGTTTTGTCAGGACTGGCTCTCCCAAGGCTGTCAGTAGTTCCAATGGAATGTTGTCTACTCTGGGGGCCTTGTTTCAACTCAGGTCTTTCAGTGCTCTGTCAAACTCTTCACGCAGTATCGTATCTCCCATTTCATCTTCATCTACATCCACTTCCTTTTCCATAATATTGTCCTCAATTGCATCACCCTTGTATAGACCCTCTATATACTCATTCTACCTTTCTGCTTTCCCTTCTTTGCTTAGAACTGGGTTTCCATCTGAGCTCTTGATGTTCATACAAGTCGTTCTCTTATCTCCAAAAGTCTCTTTAATTTTCCTGTAGGCAATATCTATCTTACCCCTAGTGAGATAAGCTTCTACATCATTACATTTGTCCTCTAGTCATCCCTGCTTAGCCATTTTGTACTTCCTGTCGATCTGATTGATGAGACGTTTGATTTCCTTTTTGCCTGCTTCAGTTATTGCATTTTTATATCTTCTCCTTGCATCAATTAAATTCAATATTTCTTCTGTCACCCAAGGATTTCTAGCAGCCCTCGTATTTTTACCTACTTGATCCTCTGCTGCCTTCACTACTTAATCTCTCAAAGCTAGCCATTCTTCTTCTACTGTATTTCTTTCCCCCACTCCTGTCAATTGTTCCCTTATGCTCTCCTTGAAACTCTGTACAAACTCTGGTTCTTTCAGTTTATCCAGGTCCCATCTCCATAAATTCGCACCTTGTTGCAGTTTCTTCAGTTTTAATCTACAGGTCATAACCAATAGATTGTGGTCAGAGTCCACCTCTGCCCCTGGAAATGTCTTACAATTTAAAACTTGATTCCTAAATCTCTGTCTTACCATTATATAATCTATCTGATACCTTTTAGTATCTCCAGGGTTCTTCCAGGTATACAACCTTCTTTCATGATTCTTAAACCAAGTGTTAGCTATGATTAAGTTGAAGTCTGTGCAAAATTCTACCAAGCAGCTTCCTCTTTCATTTCTTAGCCCCAATCCATATCCACCTACTATGTTTTGTTCTCTCCCTTTTCCTACACTCGAATTCCAGTCACCCATGACTATTAAATTTTCACCTCTCTTCACTATCTGAATAATTTCTTTTATCTCATCATACATTTCTTCAATTTAGTCATCATCTGCAGAGCTAGTTGGCCTATAAACTTGTACTACTGTAGTAGGTGTCGGATTCGTATCTATCTTGGCCACAATAATGCTATCACTATGCAGTTTGTAGTAGCTTACCCACATTTATATTTTCCTACTCATTATTAAACCTACTCCTGCATTACCTCTATTTGATTTTGTGTTTATAGCCCTGTAGTCACCTGACCAAAAGTCTTGTTCCTCCTGCCACGGAACTTCACCAATTTTCTAACCTACCTGCTAGATTAAGGGATCTGACATTCCATGCTCCGATCCGTAAAACACCAGTTTTCTTTCTCCTGATAACGACATCCTCTTGAGTAGTCCCCGTCTGGAGATCAGAATGGGGGACTATTTTACCTCCGGAATATTTTACCCAAGAGGACCCAATCATCATTTAATCATACAGTAAAGCTGCATGCCCTCAGGAAGTTTCCCCTTGCTTTCAGCCGTTCACAGTACAAGCACAGCAAGGCCGTTTTGGTTATTGTTACAAGGCCAGATCAGTCAATCATCCAGACTGTTGCCCTTGCAGCTACTGAAAAGGCTGCTGCCCCTCTTCAGAAACCACACATTTGTCTGGCCTCTCAACAAATACCCCTTCGTTGTGGTTGCACCTACGGTATGGCTATCTGTATCACAGAGACACGCAAGCCTCCCCACGATTGGGAAGGTCCATTGTTCATGGGGTGTCCATTACACAATGTGAAGTATTTCTGAAAGAAGCTAAAGAAAGCTTTTCCCTCATTTGTGACTGTTTGTTGGTATGATTACTACAGAGGCCAGAATATTCGCATTTCATCTATTACCCCATGTGAAGTATTTCAGAGAGAAGCTGCAGGAAGCTCTCCCCTCATACGTGTACATTTGTTGGTAACGTTACTACAAAGCCAGGATCATCGCAATTCATCCATTACCTTATGTGAAGTAATTCTGAGAGAAGCTACAGAAAGCCCTTCCCTCATTTGCAATTTTTGTTTTTATGATTACTACACAGACAGCATCATCACATTTCATTTATTACCTGATGTGGTGTACATAAGAGAAGCTACAGAAAGCTCCTCCCTCATTTACATCTGTTTGTTGCTATGATTACTACACAGACAGAATCATCACATTTCATCCACTACCTGATGTGAGGTATTTAAAAGAAGCTACAGAAAGCTCGTCCCTCATTTCTGTTTCTTTGTTGGTATGGTTACTACAAAGCCAGAATCATCACATTTCATCCCTTACCCTATGTGAACTATTTCTGAGAGGAGCTGCAGAAAGCTCCTCCCTCAAAGACGTGTCGTTGTTGGTAAGGTTATTACAAAGTCAGAATCATCGCATTTTATCCATTACACTTCGTGAAGTATTTCTGAGAGGAGCTGCAGAATGCACTTGCCTCATAGGTGTCTCTTTATTGGAGAAGTGACTACAAAGCCAGAATCATCACATTTGGTCCTTTACCCTATGTGAAATTTTTTAAGGGAAACTACAGAAAGCTCCTCCCTCATTTGCCTCTCTCTGTTCTTCCGGTTACTACAAAGCCAGAATCAATGCATTCCATGCATTACCCTTTGTGAAGCATTTCTGTGAGAAACTGCAGAAGGCTCATCCCCCATTGGCGTCTGTTTGTTGGTATGGTTACTACAAAGCCAGATTCATCGCATTTCATCCATTACACTATGTGAAGTATTTCTGAGAAGAGCTACAGAAAGCTAATCTCTCATTTGCTTCTCTTTGTTAGTAAGGTTACTACAAAGCCAGAATCATTGCATTTTATCCATTACTTTATGTGAAGTATTTCTGAAAGAAGCTACACGGCATCTAAGTGTGAACCCATGTCTATGGTCCTCTGAGTCTTGTGGATGATTAGCAAGAGCTGGGTTTCACATGGCCGTCTTTTTCAAAACAAATGCTGATTCCTACAGAGTAGGTTTGTAGTCTCCAGAAAACTCATTATACTCTAACATAATTTGTGTTCCAAAGTTCTACAACTAATCAACATTAGAGATATAGGTCTATAGTTCTGCACATCTGTTCAAAGTCCCTTCTTGAAAAAGGGGAAGACCATACCGTTTTCCAATCCTTTGGAATGCTATGCTCTTCTAGAGACCTACGGTACACTGCTACAAGAAGGGGGCTAAGTTCCATCGCATGCTCTGTGTTAAATCTAACTGGTATCCCTTCAGGTCCAGTGGGCTTTCCTCTTTTGTGTGATTTTAATTTTTTCTCTATCACTCTGTCGTCTATTTTGGTATCTACCCTTTTGTCATCTGTGGTGTCAGGACATTTTGTTTTGATCCACCTATCGCTTTGACATAAGACCAAAATTTCTTAAATTTTCTGCCAAGTCAGTACATAGAACATTACTTTTGAATTCATTAAGTGCCTCTCACATAGCCCTCCTCACACTACATTTCACTTCGCATAATTTTTGTTTGTCTGCAAGGCTTTGGATATATTTATGTTTGTTGTGAAGTTCCCTTTGCTTCCGCAGCAGTTTTCTAACTCGGTTGATGTACCATGGTGGCTCTTTTCCATCTCTTACGATCTTGCTTGGCACATACTCATCTAACGCATATTGTACGATGGTTTTGACCTTGTCCACTGATCCTCAACACTATCTGTACTTGAGACAAAACTTTTGTGTTGAGCTGTCAGGTACTCTGTAATCTGCTTTTTGTCAGTTTTGCTAAACAGAAAAATCTTCCTCCCTTTTTTAATTTTTCAATTTATGGCGGAAATCATCGATGCAGTAACTGCTTTATGATTGCTGATTCCCTGTTCTGCATTCACTGTTTCAAATAGTTCAGGTCTTTTTGTCACCAGAAGGTCTAATATGTTATCGCCACGAGTTGGTTCTCTGTTTAACTGCTCAAGGTATTTTTCAGATAAAGCACTTAAAAAAAAATTCACTGGATTCTTTGTCCTTGCCATCCGTTATGAACGTTTGAGTCTCCCAGTCTATATCTGGCAAATTAAAATCTCCACCATGAACTATAACATGGTGGAGAAATCTGCTCAAAATATTTTCCAAATTACGCTTCAGGTGCTCAGCGACAACAGCTGCTGAGCCAGGAGGCCTATAGAGACATCCATAGGACTGTTGCTATTCACAATATACATAAATGACCTTGTGGATGACATCGGAAGTTAACTGAGGCTTTTTGCAGATGATGCTGTGGTGTATTGAGAGGTTGCAACAACGGAAAATTGTACTGAAATGCAGGAGGATCTCCAGCGAATTGACGCATGGTGCAGGAAATGGCAATTCAGTCTCAATGTAGACAAGTGTAATGTGCTGTGAATTCACTGAAAGATAGATCCCTTATCATTTATCTACAAAATAGCAGGTCAGCAACTGGAAGCAGTTAATTCCATAAATTATCTGGGAGTACGCAGTAGGAGTGATTTAAAATGGAATGATCATATAAAGTTGATCGTCAGTAAAGCATATGCCAGACTGAGATACGTTGGAAGAATCCTAAGTAAATGCAATCCGAAAACAAAGGAAGTAGGTTACAGTACGCTTGTTCGCCCACTGCTTGAATACTGCTCAGCAGTGTGGGATCTGTACCAGATAGGGTTGATAGAAGAGATAGGGAAGATCCAATGGAGAGCAGCGCACTTTGTTACAGGATGATTTAGTAATCTTGAAAGGGTTACGGAGATGATAGACAATCTCCAGTGGAAGACTCTGCAGGAGAGACGCTCAGTACTCGGTATGGGCTTTTGTTAAAGTTTCGGGAACATACCTTTACCGAAGAGTCAAGCATTATATTGCTACTTCCTACATATACCTTGCAGAGAGACCATGAGTACAAAATCAGGGATTAGAGCAAAAACAGAAGCATACCGACAATACATCTTTCAATGAACAATACGAGACTGGAATAGAAGGGAGAACGGATAGAGGTACTCAGGGTACCCTCCAAAAACACACAGTCAGGTGTCTTGCGGAGTATGGATGTAGATGTAGATGTAGATGTAGAAGCTGCAGAAAGCTCCTCCATCATTTGCGTCTCTTTGTTGGTATGATTACTACAAAGCCAGAATCATTGCATTTGATCCATTACCATATGTGAATTATTTCTGAAAGAAGCTGCAGAAAGCCCCTCCTGCAGCAGCATATCTATATTGATATGATTACTACAAAGCAAGAATTATTGCATTTCATCCATTACCCTATGCGAATTATTTCTGAAAGGAGTTCCATACAGCTCCTGCTACATCCGTGTCTTTATGGTCGTATATTTAATACAAAGCTAGAATCATCCCATTTCATTCATCACGCTATGTGAATTATTTCTGAAAGAAGTTGCAGAAAGCTCCTCCCACAGCAGCGTCTCTCTGTTGGTATGATTACCACAAAGCCAGAATCAACATATTTCATACATTATCCTATGTAAATTATTGCTGAAAGAAGATGCAGAAGGCTTCACTCACAGCACCACCTGTTTCTTGTTATGGTTACTACAAAGCTAGGAACATCGCATATCATCCATTACACTATGTGAATAATTTCTGAATGAAGCAGCAGAAAGTTCCTTCTGCAGTAGTGTCTCCTTGCTTGTATGATTCCTACAAAGCCAGAATCAATGCATTTAATCCATTAGCATATGTGATTTATTTTTGAAAGGACCTGCAAAAAGCTCCTCACATAGCAGCGTCTTTTTGCTCATATGATTACTACAAAGCCAGAATCATTCCATTTCATTCATTACCATATGTGTATTATTTCCGAAAAGAGGTGCAGAAATCTCCTTCCACAGTAGTTCCTCTTTTTTCATCAGATTACTATAAAAACCAGAATCATCGAATTTCATCCATTACACTATGTGAATTATTTCTGAAAGGAGCTGCAGAAAAGCTCCTAGCACAGCAGCATCTTTTTGTTGATATGATTACTACAAAGCCACAATCACGCATTTCATCCATTACCCTATGCAAATTATTTCTGAAAGAAGTTGCAGTCCCTCCTCCAGCAGCAGTGTCTATTTGTTGGTATGATTACCACAAAGCCAGAATCATCGCATTTCATCCATTATCCTATGTGAATTATTTCTGAAAGAAGCTGCAGAAGGCTTCTCCCACCTCACCACCTCTCTGTTGTTATGATTACTACAAAGCTAGAATCATCCTATTTCATCTATTACCCTAAGTGAATTATTTCTGAACAATGCTGCTGAAATCTCCTCCTGCAGCAGCATCTCTTTGTTGCTATGATTACTACAATGCCAGAATCATCGCATTTCATCCATTACCCTATGTGAATTATTTCTCAAAGAAGTTACAGAAAGCGTCTCCCACAGCTGCATCTTTTTCTCCGTATGATTATTACAAAGCCAGAATCATCCAATTTCATCCATTACTGTATGTGGTTATTTTCTAAAAGAAGCTGCAGAAAGCTCCTCCCGCAGCAGCATCTCTTTTTTGGTATCATTACAACAAAGCCATAACCGTCACACTACATCCATAACCGTATCTGATCTATTTCTAAAAGAAGTTGCAGAAAGCTCCTCAGGCAGCAGTGTCACATTGTTCATATGATTACTGCAAAGTGAGAATCATCCCATTTCATCCATCATGCTATGTGAATTATTTCTGAAAGAAGTTTCAGAAATCTCCTCCCACAGCACCGTGTCTTTGTTGGTATGATTACTACGAAGCCAGAATCATCTCATTTCATCCTTAAGACTATATGAATTATTTCTCACAGGCAGTGTCAAAAGAACCTCCCACTGCAGCGTCACATTGTTGGTATGATTACTCCAAAACCAGAATCAAAACATTTCATCCATTACACTACGTGCATTTTCTCTGAAAGAAGCTACAGAAAGCTCCACCCATATTTGCATTACTTTGTTGGTGTCATTACTACAAGACCAGAATCATCAATTTTCATCTATTACCCTATGTGAATTACTTTTGAAAAAAGCTGCAAAATGTTCCACCCACAATGGCGTCACTCTGTTGGTATGATTAATAGAAATCCTCAATTGTCACATTTCATCTGTTACCCTATTTGAATTTTTTTTCCGGAAGAAGCTGCAGAAAACGCCTCTCACATTTGCGTTGTTTTCTTGGTATGATTACTACAAAGTGAGAATCATTGCATTTCTTTGATTACCGTATGTGAATTATTTCTGAAAGGAGCTGCAGAAAGGTCCTGCCGCAATTGTGTCACTTTGTTGCTATGATTACAACAATGCCAGAATCATTTCATTTCATCCATTACCCTATGAGAATTATTTCTAAATGATGCTACAAAGAGCTCCTCCCACACTTGCGTCACACTACAAAGCCAGAATCGTTAAATTTCATCAATTACACCATGCGAATTGTTTCTGAAAGAAGCTGCAAAAAGCTCCTCCTACATTCGCATCACTTTGTTGGTATGATTACTACAAAGCCAGAGTCATTGAATTTCATGAATAACCCTATGCGAATTATTTCTGAATGAAGCTGCAGAAAGCTCCTCCCACATTTGCATCACTTTGTTGGTATGATTACTACAAAGCCAGAATCATCGCATTTCATGCATTTCCATATGTGAATTTTTTTTTTCAAGAGAATCAGCAGAACGCTCATACCACAGCAGCTTCACATTGTTGGTATGATTACATAAAAGCCAGAATCATTGCATATTATCCATTACACTACCTGAAATATTTCTGAGAGGAGCTGCAGAAAGCTCCACTCACACTACTACACTTTGATCCTACAGTTACTACAAAGACAGAATCATCACATTTCATCCATTGCCCTATGAGTATTATTTCTGAAAGGAACTGCAGGGAGCTCCTACCACACTGCTATCACTTTCATGGTATAGTTACAACAAGGCCAGAATCTTCTGATTTCATCCACTACCATACGTTAATTATTGCTGAAATGAATTGCTTGTAGCTCTGCTCACAGTACTGTAACTTTGTTAGTACAGTTTCTACAAGGCGACATTCATCGCATTTCATCCACAACCCTGTGGAAATTATTTCTGAAAGAAGCTGCAGAAAGATTCTCTCACATTACTATCACATTGTTGGTTCAGTTGTGATCTATTTCTGAAGGAAGCTGCAAAAGCACCTCTCTCTGTACTGTCACATTGTTTGAAATTTTACACAAAGCAATACTACTACTACTACTACTACTACTACGTGATCAGGCCCAGTAGACCACACACATCTACAAGTTACCTCCTCCACTGTATTCTGTCCAATGCTGCTATCTGCCATTCGTCCACATCTATTGACACTTGGATTAAATCTTCAAGGGATCCACCACTCCAATGGTTCTTGGGTCTCCCTGGAAGTCTCTTTCCTGTAGGTGTGAAATCCAGGCCATCTGTGATCCTCCATCCAAGCTACAATGTCGGCCCACTGCATTTGTTTGGCTTTGAGGGTACCTGCTATGTTGGGCCACTGGTATAGTTCCTCAAGCGCTTCATTGTATCTGATCCTCCATTCCCCAGTATCTGCATCCAGAACTGTACCAAAAATCTTCCGAAGCACTTTTCTCTCAAAAACAAGGAGCTTATGGAAGCCCTGTTTCCGGATACTCCATATCTCACAGCCATATAGAACAAGAGGCTGGATAAAGGTTTTGTACGGTTGAATCTTGAACTGTCTGGAGAGATATTTCTACCAAAGCAGTTGTGCTAGGCTGTGGAAAGATCGGTTTCCTGCTTGTATTCTGGCATTGATCTCTGCATCACATGACGAGTTCACAGTGGAAAGTGCCCCTAGGTATTTGAATTCTTGCACTCTCTTGTAGGAAAGGTCCACAACAGGCAACAAGCATTGCATTTTATCGATAACCCTATGAAGATTATATCTGAAAGAAGCTGACAAAAGCTCCTCTCAAATTACTATCCCTTTGTTGGTATAGTTACAAAAAAGCCACAATCATGGCATTTCATCTTTAACACTATGATAATTATTTCTGGAAGAAGCTCCAGAAAGCTCCTCTCACACTACAATCACTTTCACAGTTAGTTGCTACAAAGCCACAGTAGTCTCATTTCAGCCATAACACTATGTGAATTATTTCTGGATGAAGCTGCAGAAAGCTCCTCTCACACTACAATCACTTTCTTGGTGTAGTTACCATAAAGCCAGAATCATCACATTTCATTCATAACACTATGTGAATTATTTCTGAAAGAATCTGCAGTAAGATGCTCTTCCTTAACAATCAATCTGTTCATATAGCTACTACAAAGCAACAATCATTGCATTTAATTTGTAACATCATGTGAATTATTTCTGAAAGAAGCCACAGAACGCTCCCCTCAAAATACTATAAACCTTGATGGTGTAGTTACTACAAAGCCACAATTATTCCATTTGATTCATAGCATGCTGTGAAATATTTCTGAAAGAATCTGCAAAAAGTTCCATTCACTCTAGAACCAAAGTGTTGGTATAGTTATTAAAAAGTGACAATCATTGCACTTCACTCATAATGGTATGTGAATTATTTCTGAAAGAAGCTGCAGAAAGCTCACAATACTATCACCTTGTCGGTATAGTAACTACAAAGTCATATCCATCGCATTTTATGCATAACCCTATGTGAATTATTTCTGAAAGACGCTGCACAAAGGTACTCTCACTGTAGAATCATTTTGTTGCTATAGCTACAACAAAACCACATACATGGCACCTCACCCATAACACTATGAGATTTATTTCTTAAAGAAGCTGCTGGAAGATTCCCTCACAATACTATCACTTTGTTGTTATAGTTACTGAAGACATACAACCATTGCATTTAATCCATAACCATATGTGTATTATTTCTGAAAGAAGGTGCAGCAAGCTCCTCTCACTCAAGTATCAATCTGTTGGTATAGCTATTACAAAGCCACAATCCTAGCATTTCATCCATAAGCCTATGTGATTTATTCCTGAAAGAAGCCGCAGGAAGCTCCCCTCACAATACTATCACTTTTCCAGTATAATTACTAATGAGCCACAATCATCTCATCTCATTCGTAGTCCTATGTGAACTATTTCCAAAAGAAACTGTAAAAAGCTTTCCGACCAATACCACGAGTTTTGGTACAGTTACTAAAAAGCCACAATCATTGCATTTCATTCATAGTCCTATGTGAATTATTTCTGAAAGGAGCTTCAGAAAACTCCACTCACAATACTATCATCCTGTTGGTATAGTTACTACATAGCCACAATCATCACACTTCATCCAAAACCCTATGTGAATTATTTCTGAAAGAAGCTCCAGCAAGCTCCTCTCACTCTATTACACTGTGTTGGTATGGTTACTACAAAGCAACAGTCACCCCATTTCATCCATAATCCTAAGTGCTTTATGGGACATAAGCTGCACGAAGCCCCCTCACAATACAATCACTTTGTTGGTTTCCTGAATGAGATTTTCACTCTGCAGCGGAGTGTGCATTGATATGAAACATCCTGGCAGATTAAAACTGTGTGCCCTACCGAGACTAGAACTCAGAAACTTTGCCTTTTGTGGGCAAGTGCTCTACCATCTGAGCTACCATAGCATGACTTACGCCCGGTCCTCACAGCTTTACTTCTGCCAGTATCTCGGCTCCTACCTTCCAAACTTTACAAATTTTTTCCTGTGAATCTTGCAGAATTAGCACTCCTGAAAGAAAGGATATTGCGGAGACATGGCTTAGCCACAGCCTGGGGGATGTTTCCAGAATGAGATTTTCACTCTGCAGTGTAGTGTGCACTGATATGAAACTTTCTAGCAGATTAAAACTGTTCTGGAAACATCCCCCAGGCTGTGGCTAAGCCATATCTCCACAGTATCCTTTCTTTCAGGAGTGCTAGTTCTGCAAGGTTCACAGGAGAGCTTCTGTAAAGTTTGGAAGATAGGAGACGAGATACTGGCAGAAGTAAAGCTGTGAGGACCTGTATCTTCATTAGGGTGATCCCCATATGCATCTGCTTCCCACTTACTTACTGTTTTTAGAGTGTCATATGCCTGTAACGCTATCAGGTGGCATCCGACATCACAGTGGGCAGTGGTCATAATGTTTTGGCTCCTCGGTGTATAGGGGATCTATACAAGGGAGATATAACTGAGGGCAACATCATACAAATAGTAGAAGAGACAGATGAAGGTAACAAGGGAGATATACTGTGAGAAGCATTTGACTGAGCACTGAAGACTCACAGTGAAACAAGGAAACAAGTACCCAGGGGTAGACAACATTCTGTCAAAACTACCGATAGCATTGGGAGAGACAACAATGACAAAATTATTCCATTTGCTGTGCTAGATGTACGAAACAGGTGAAATATCCACAAATTTCACTAAGAATGTATTAATTTCACTTCCAAAGAAATAAGGTGCTGTGAGGTGTGAATATTCCCAAACTGTCAGTTTAGGAATTTGTCGTTGCAGAATACAAACACAAATTCTTATATAAAAGGACCAAAAAGCAGCAGATACTGACTTCATAGAAGATAACTTTGGATTCTGGAGAAATGTAGGACCACATGTGACAATACTGACCCTACAACTTATCTTAGAAGATGCATTAAGGAAAGGCAAACCTATGTTTCTACCATTTGTAGACTTAGAGAAAGCTTTTGACAATGTTGACTGGAATGCTCTTCTTCAAATTATGAAGCAGGGATGAAATACAGGGAGTGAAAGACTATTTAAATTTTTTACAGAACCAGATGGCAGCTATAACAGTTGAGGGGCATGAAAGGGAAGCAGTGGTTTGGGAGCAAGTGACACAGGGTTGTAGCCTATACGTGACGTTATTCAAACTGTATATTTGGCAACCAGTAAAAGAAACAAAAGAAAAGTTCAGAATAGGAATTAAAATACATGGAGAAGAAATAAAAAACTTTGAGGTTTGCTGACAACATTGTAATTCTGTCAGAGACAGCAAAGGACCTGCAAGAGCAGTTGCACGGAATGGACAGTTCTTGAAAGGAAGATATGATATGAACATAAACAAAAGCAAAAGAAGTTAATGGAATGTAGTCAAATTAAATCAGGTGATGTGAGGGAATTAGATTAATGAATGAGACACTTAAAGATGATGATTTTTGCTATTTGGGTAGCAAAATCGCTAATGATGTTCAAGGTAGAGATGATATAAAATCTAGGCAGACAATGGAGAGGAAAGTGTTTCTGAAGAAGAGAAATTTTGGAGCATTGAATATAAACTTAGGTTGTAGAGTAATTGCACTTTATGCAAGACACCTTTGTAGCTTTGTTTTCAGTGAGACATTTTTCAGCACTTTTTTTTGCTATCTTCAGACATGTAGATGTAGATAGTACAGAAAATGCTGAAACAGGTTTGTGTGAAAACACAGCTATGAACATGCCCGAAAAAAAAAGAGAGGGGAAATTTCTCTCTAATTTTCTTAGACACAGAAATAAAGAGAACTGCAATATTCACAACATGGAACTGCAATATTCACAACATGTTTATAGATTTAGGTGTTACAAAGATTTTTCTGGAAACATTTGTATTGATTGTTGTCATATACGAAGTGAAACATGGATATCAAACAGCTTAGACAGGATGAGAATAGAAGCTTCTGAAATGTGGTGCTACAGATGTATACTGAACATAAGGTGGGTGAATGGACTTGGAGAGAAAAGAAATTTCCTACACAATCTGACTAAAAGAAAGGATTAGTGGACAGGATGCATTCTAAGATGTTAACGGATCACTAGTTTAGCACTGGAGAGAAGTGTGGAGCAGTGGCACCACTCCCATATCGTATATTAAGATCCTCATAAGCCTTTTGGTAACTTTATTTTCAAAATTCTGATGATGAAGTTCATACTTTATGCAAAGTCTTACGACTTAATAGGTATATTTTGAAGGAAAGATCACTTTCAAATTAAAGGGCTATTTTTCCTCTTTTCAGTAAACTTTACTATCTTAACAGATATTGAATATAATAGAGGGAAACATTCCACATGGTAAAAATATACATAAAAAACAAAGATGCTGTGACTCACCAAATGATAAAACACTGGTAGACAGACGTTGCTTCATCTATGGGTTGTGAAAGTTTGAAATTTGTGTGTGTGTTTGTGTATTTTTTATTGTGTCTATCTACCATCACTTTCTCATTTGGTAAGTCACAGCAACTTTCTTTGTTATATGCATTAACAGATATTGATAATTGTTAGTTTAACTTTATCCACATTTGTATTGCCAGTTATGGACATATTGCTGTGAATTTCCAGGATCTGTTGATACACTTTTGATCATCTGATTTTTCTAATTTCTATTGACACCAGTACTAATGAGCAAGAGTCCTGAATTACAAATTACAGATTTTTCAGTAACTACATTTTAATATGCAAGATGGGTCCCATAATAATAATAATAAGCCCTTGATTTCCAATGCATAGGCATAAATTAGAATTGAACTTTTGAATAGACGCTGCTCATGCGAAGTAACATACTGCTACAAACAAAATATAATGACAATATCCACAGCCAATAAAACTTAGCCTTCTGGCTCACAGGTTTTGTAAATAATAATAAATTAACATAATTCATTAATACCGTAGAACAAATCTGTTTACGGCCTACATTCACTCCACTTTCTTGATTCTGCTGTTAATCTTCTTCAGGTATGGCTTCAGTTTAACTAGGCTGCATTCTAGACCACTCTTGGGAACTATTTGTGTTGCCTCTCCATTCATTTAAGTCAGGCTGAGAGAACTTATTTTACAATTATGAGCAATAAATATCATTATGTGTGTGTTTCAGTTTTGTTTAGTAATATTTGTGTTTACAACAACCATTCTTTGCCGTGTTTTACTTAACTGTATGTGAAACAACTTTTGATCACTTCGTCTGTATTGTGTGCACATTTACTTTCTGAAGAGATAATAAGTATTGTGCTCCACAGATGTCCATACTAAGTACCTGTCTGCATAAATCATTAGAAACTGTAAGAGATCTGGTCATCCCCAACAGGATCTTAAAGACATGATTAAAGATTAGTGAGCTCATAATTTTGAACTTATAAAAGAAACTTCTGGCTATCCATTTTAAGTACGGAACTATCAACAGTAATTTCAGGTGCTGATCCTCCGAAACTGTACAGCTTCTGAACGGCTTGTATCACAACTATTGATGTGACATAACACCTATGGTATATTTTCTATTGTCATCTGGAATGAAGTTCCCATTCTATCCATTACAGGGTTTAACCTTACTTGAACCATCATCATGATGATGAACATCTCAATAATTTAGTGGGTTCTGAACCTGAAACATGAAATGGTAGAGGACTACAAATACGACAGTGGGAGCTCATCTTCAGTGCTGTGTGAAAGATCATGCACAAAAATCCTTGTGGGATAGTGTTGCAAACAACTATTGTTTTGATTTAGTTAACTTCAGTGCTAGTAAACAGTCACTATTGCTCAATAGATATTAAAACTGAAAATAAGTAAATTTTGGAAATATGTAGAATCTGATCACAGATGAAAGAAAATAGAAATAATCTTAAATATATGTTCTTGATTATTAGCATTATTTTCAGAGAGAGATAACAGAAATAAGATTGAGCCCACAGTGTTTTAAATGTTTCAAAGCCAGAAGCTTCTTCAAGGAAATGCACCCAACTGTAGAGCTTTTCTTTGACGGTAGACAATGATAATCCCATTCCTTAATAGAATGTTGATACCTTGCATATTGGCTGCATATTAATAATCATAACAAATCTTCATCAGAGCAAGGAAAACAAACACAAAAGCACACAAGCTCTGGCACCCAAGACCAGACTGCAAGCAGAAGCACATGGTGGGAGAAGCAAACAGGTGGTAGGGAAGGAGGAGAATGGGGCAGGGAGAGATAGTAGGGTAGGGGGACAGTTATGTGCTGCTTGTGGACGGTTACAGGGACAAAGTGGGGAGAGAGTACGGCAGCTAGTTGGAGTCAGGAGATTAGACAGATGTCAGCAGGGGGGTGGGAGGGCAATCAGAAAAGGAGGTAGCTATAAAAACTGTGGGTGCATTACTGGAATTGAGTTCTGGAATGGGAACAAGGAATGGTATAGTTTGGTGGTAGACAGTGACTAATGAAGGTTGAGAGTTACTTAAATGTAAGCTATACTGTAGGGAGAGTTCCCACTAGTGCAATTCAGAAAAGTTGGTGTTGGTGGGAAGAATCCAGAAGGCACAGGTTGTGAAGCAGTCACTGAAATGACAAATGTCATGCTGCGCAGCATGCTCAGCAATTGATTGGCCCAACTGTTTCTTCATCACAGGATTTTGGTTGTCATTCATGTGAACATACATTTTGTCAGTTGCCGTGTCAACATAAAATATAGCTCAGTGGTTGCAGCTTAGCTCTTGGATCACATGACTGGTTTCACAAGTAGCATTGTCTTTGATTGGGCAAGCGATAATTGTGAGTGGACTGGAGTAGGTGGTGGAGGGAGGATGTATGGGACAAGTCTTGCATCTATGTCTATTACAGGGGCATGAGCCATGAGGAAAGGGCAGCAAGCAGGGGTTGTGTAGTAGTGATATTCTCTAGGTTCAGTGGTCAGTGGAATACTACTGAGGAAGGGATGTAAAAGATAGTGCTTAATAGATTCCCCATTCCAGGGTACTATGATATATATTTTTGGTTTGTAAATAAAGCTTCCTTTTCCTTCTGCTAGTTACTTTATTTATCCTATATGTGTTTCGCCTTCTGTTCTAAGGCATCATCAGTGGGATATATAATGATACAATTTTGTTACTTTTAGATTATTAAACAGTTCACTTTGTAAAAAAAAGTAATTACTTATGATTTGCTAATTTGCTTATCCTCACATCTGGTCTGGAGGTCACACTACCACTTTTATCACTGCCATATAATCACATTTTTGTGTTCTCACCTTCCATACACCATTCACCATATTTCTTCCCTTTCTTTGGTCGACTATTGTTCCTTTGTCACTCAATACATTTATTTCGTCGTACACTGTTTTTCTCAACGTAAATATCGCAACTCTATTATTTGTTTCATCTTCTTTGAGAAATTTACCTATTTGTTGCAAATGTAACGAAGTATATGTTCGAGACTAACTTCTATTTCTGATGTTTATACTGTGTGTGCGTATGATTGAGAGAGAGGGAGGGAGGGGGATAGAGCTGACGAGTTTTAATTTGGGTGGGGGGGGGGCAGTGGAGGGGGGAATACAAGCTATCAGTGAGTGGTTGAAAACTTTGGTGACAGCGACAGCTGATTTGACTTTTCCTTTCAATATTCTGTGGAGGGGCTCATGGATTTTTTGGATTCTATTATTATTATATTGGACTGTACTATTTTATTAATCCTTTTTGCAGATGGTATTCTATTATTTTAAATAATGAATGGCTTGGCATGTGTACTTGGTCATTCAACAGGATTTTCCCTTCTGCTTTGGTTTTCTGTATGTGGTAATTTTCTTGCATTATTAGGGGGTGTTGTTTTACTGTCGATTATAATTATTTTATGTCATTGTCTCTAGTGGTTGGTTTGTGGTCATTTTCTCTTAGGCATTCTGCAAATGTGATGTGGTTTGTCCCATATTTCCAAACTCTCATGTGTTTTTTTATCTGACATCAGATGTTCCCCTGTTTGCTCTATGTAACTGCCTTCACAAGTGTTACACTGTAGCTGATATATACCTGCTTTCTGGTATATGTCTCTGTTATTAGTCAGTTTTGGGGTGTATTTTTGCATAGAACTGTCTGTTGTGTCTGCTATGTTTATTCCTTGTCTCTTGAAAATATTGGTGATTTGATAGGTGAGTTTGCGTTTGTATGTCATTGTGTACCATCTATTGTTTTCTTTCAACTTTTTCTGATTATCCTGTGCAGTTGTTATGGGACTACATGTTTGTGTTTGGTTCTGTTGTGTTGTTGTCTGTGGTTTGGAGATTTCTGCTTTTATTTTACTTTTAATTTTGTTGTTAAGCTTTGTTACTGTGTTACTGTTGTAACCATTATTTTGTGCCTTCTGCATCATTATGTCCCATTCTTTTTGGTAGCCTTCTTTGGCAAGTGGTACTGTGTTGAGTCTATGGAGCATGTGTTGAAGTGCTGTTTGCTTTTGTGTGTGCGGGTGGTTAGAGGACTGAGGAATCATATTGTCTGTTGCTGTGGGTTTACGGTAAATTTCAAACATATGCTTATGGTTCTGTTTTTTTATTGTTATATCCAGGAAGTTAATTTGGTTGTTCTGTTCTCTTTCAATTGTGAATTTTATATTTTTATGGATCTTGCTGATGTCAGTATGTAGTTTTTCAATTTATCTTTGTGGTATATTTGTTAAGCAAAGGATGTCATCCATGTATCTGAACCACTATAATATGTTGTATTCTTTTGCTAATATTTTTGTGAAAATGATCTGTTAAATGTGGTTTACCAAAATATCTGCTAAGGCTTCTGAAACTGGGGACCCAATTGGTAATCCATCTTCTTCTAAATAAAATTCATTACTGAATTTGAAGTAATTTTGTTGTGTTATGAGCTTTATTAGTGTGTATATTTCCTTAATCTGTTCATCAGGAAGGTGACTATAAGTTTTCAGGTACTTATCTATAATTTCTATTACTTCTGGTACTCCTGGCTGGTGTGACCAAGCCATTCTAGGCACATCAGTCAGGAACTGCGCAGCCACTAAGGTTGCAATTTCGAATCCTGCCTCGGGCATGACAGTGTGTGTGTTGTCCTTAGGTTAGTTAGGTTTAAGTAGTTCTAAGATCTAAGGGA
Source organism: Schistocerca gregaria (assembly GCF_023897955.1). Classification (NCBI taxonomy): domain Eukaryota; kingdom Metazoa; phylum Arthropoda; class Insecta; order Orthoptera; family Acrididae; genus Schistocerca; species Schistocerca gregaria. The sequence goes on along the minus strand of NW_026061873.1, from coordinate 1,257,134 downwards.
CTGACGACTTCAGATGTTAAGTCCCATAGTGCTCAGAGCCATTTGAACCATTTCTGGCACTGGTATGTTGCAATACATGATTTCTATAACAAATGAAAAGAGGGTTATATCTTTTGTTCGTTGTATTTGCTGTGTAGTGTTTTTAATGGTTCTGTCTTCTTGTACTTTTAAATTTTCAGACAGAAATTTTAACATGTATCCTGCAAGCTCTGAAGTGGGGGGAGTTTCTGAAATCCAGTATTGGCCTCACAGAAGATTCGGTTTGTGGATTTTTGGTTGGCTTTGGAGAACCAGCGCAGTGGGACTGATCTATGACAACTTTCTTTTCTCTATGTTATCCAATATGATGTCAATATTTTTCAGAGTGTGTTTTCTTTTTTTTTTTTTTTTACTTTTGTCTTTAATCAGAATGTCATGTCTGATTTTAAATTTGTAATGCTATTTTGTAAAATGAATTCTTGTGTTTTTTCAATGTATTGTTCTTTGTGTATCAGTAATATTGTGGTCTCCTTGTCTCCTTTTAAAATGTTGTTGTTGTTGTTGTTGTTGTTGATGTGGTCTTCAGTCCTGAGACTGGTTTGATGCAGCTCTCCATGCTACTCTATCCTGTGAAAGCTTCTTCATCTCCCAGTACCTACTGCAACCTACATCCTTCTGAATCTGCTGAGTGTATTCTTCTCTTGGTCTCCCTCTATGATTTTTGCCCTCCATGCTGCCCTCCAATACTACATTGGTGATCCCTTGATGCCTCAGAACATGTCCTACCAACCGATCCCTTCTTCTAGTCAAGTTGTGCCACAAACTTCTCTTCTCCCCATTCCTATTCAATACCTCCTCATTAGTTACGTGATCTACCCATCTAATCTTCAGCATTCTTCTCTAGCACCACATTTCGAAAGCTTCTATTCTCTTCTTGTCCAAACCAGTTATCATCCATGTTTCACTTCCATACATGGCTACACTTCATACAAATACTTTCAGGAAAGAGTTCCTGACACTTAAATCTATACTCGATGTTAACAAATTTCTCTTCTTTATAAATGCTTTCCTTGCCATTGCTAGTCTACATTTTATATCCTCTCTACTTCAACCATCATCAGTTATTTTGCTCCCCAAATAGCAAAACTCATTTACTACTTTAAGTGTCTCATTTCCTAATCTAATTCCTTCAGCATCACCCGACTTTATTTGACTACATTCCTTTATCCTCATTTTGCTTTTGTTGATGTTCATCTTATATCCTCGTTTCAAGCCACTATCCATTCCATTCAACTGCTCTTCCAAGTCCTTTGCTGACTCTGACAGAATTACAATGTCATAGGCGTACCTCAAAGTTTTTATTTCTTCCCCATGGATTTTAATACCTACTCTGAATTTTTCTTTTGTTTCCTTTACTTCTTGCTCAATATACAGATTGAATAACATCAGTGAGAGGCTACAACCCTGTCTAACTCCCTTCCCAACCACTGCTTCCCTTTTATGCCCCTCGACTCTTATGACTGCCATCTGGTTTCTGTACAAATTGCAAATAGCCTTTCGCTCCCTGTATTTTACCCCTGCCACCTTTAGAATTTTGAAAGAGAGTATTCCAATCAACATAGTCAAAAGCTTTCTCTAAGTCTACAAATGCTAGAAACATAGGTTTGCCTTTCCTTAATCTTTCTTCTAAGATAAGTCGTAAGGTCAGTATTGCCTCATGTGTTCCAGTATTTCTATGGAATCCAAACTGATCTCCCAGAGGTCAGCTTCTACTAGTTTTTCCATTTGTCTGTAAACCATTCATGTTAGTATTTTGCAGCTGTCACTTATTAAACTGATTGTTTGGTAATTTTCTCATCTGTCAACACCTGCTTTCTTTGGGATTGGAATTATTATTTTAAAATGATAACATTTTGTTTTTGTAGTTTTCTCCTAATTTTTCCTAGTGTTGCAGATCTGAGTTTTTGTTGTTTTGTGTTGTTGCATTTTTATGCTGGTTATTATATTCTGGATTTCTTTTTTTACTAGTTCTCTAGTTAATCCAATGCTGACACTGCTATTTTCATTCCTATCATCCCTTGTCAAAACACTTTATACTTCTATAATTAGATTTCATAAGTAACCTTCATCTATTTCTGAATTTAGATTGTATTTTCATCCTTTCTCCAACAGCTGTCTTTCTTTACTGTTTAACTGTGTGTCCGTAAGGTTCACTAATCTTGGGTAGAATTTGTGTGTGTGAGTAAAGGTAATATGTTGTAACTGGAGTTTTTTGAGTTGGTTGATCTTTCTTCTATGAACTGTTTCTATTCTTTGTGCAGCAGTTTTTGTAAGCTTTTCGACCCTGTTGACCAGATGGGAGAAAACTTTCATATTATTTATGGTGTCTGCGAGTTGTAAATATGTCTTATACAACTCGTAATTTAACTCTTGTTTTTTAGAGTCTAGGGATTTTATCTCGTATTTTAACCATATTTTCTGAGCAGAATGCATTGCTTTTTGGGTGGTGGTTCAACTGTTTTTAATTTTTACATTGAATATTTAGGTACCAGATTGTTACATTTGCATATGTTGAATTTTGTGTGTTGTACGGTTTTATGGATGTTCAGATGATTCTTCTGAATTTCTGGTATGGGCCATGTGGAAATGCCTGGCATGGCATGAATAACAAGTCTGTTTGTGTGGCCATCCTCTGCAGCAAGCATATAAAAATTTGTTTTGTAAATAAAGCTGCCTTACCCTGCTGCTAGTTACTTTATTTATCCCGTACACTTTTCACCTTCTCCTGTTCTAAGGTATCATCAGTGGGATTTATAACGATACAGTTGTGTTAGTTTCATATTATTAAACAGTTAAATTCACATTTTTTTAAAAAAGAGTAGCTACTTACATTTTGGTGATTTGCATTTTCTCACAACTGCCTATCATACAAGTTCATGGCCAGGGATAATGACGTGTCCTGGGGTCCACTGATAAACCACGGAATGGCTCCCAAGCAGGCGACGTGGAAACTGCTTCATGAGATAGGCATTCTCTGAAGCTGACCTACATTCTGTCTACACCATGGGGTTTTCTGGCTTTGGGAGATGGAATGGCATAACAGCACACATAACAAACTGCATGTCGTTAAGGAGGCTATGAATGTGTGGAAGTCTTCCAGGCAGGCCTCTCCCAGGGAATCAGTCATCCTCTTCCGGCTCTGCATTGACTATATGAGGCTAATGCATGGTTAACTACTCTGTAGCGAAAAGCCACATAAGTGTTGATGTGGCTTCCAAATGACAGTTGTTCACCTCTTGCTGGACTACTCACATTTAACCGCTCTGTGACAGACTTTCAACTTTCCCACCAACCTGCCTTCGGTGTTGGACACAATGACTCCACAGCAGCTTTAGTTCTACATTTTATCCGTGAGAGTGGGTTTTATACTTCTATATATTGTTTAGTGTATCCTTTGACCCTCTGTGTCCTCCAGCCTAGTGCTTTACGGTTGAGTTTTTAATGTGTTGCAGAGTCACTGGCTTTCCCTTTCTATTCTCGTGCTTGCCAGCCACTGTAATCTGCTTTCATGTTTTACTCTCTTCTGTTGTTTCCTTGTCCTCTTTTGTTCCTTTTAGTGTTCATAGTGTGCCCTTCATTTTTATGGCTTTTCCTTTCTTTCTGTTTTGTGTTACACATTTAATCCGTTTTATTCTCACTCTTGTGGCATTGCTTTTTAGGAACATTGGTGAGGCAGATGGTGTGATAGCTGTCCACATCAAGTGCGTTTTTACACAATCTCACCATAGCCGGTTGAAGATGATGATTATATGTCACTTGTAGTCAGATGAGGTATGTTTAATCACCTGGCTGTGGATGCGGTCAGGCCCAGGAACTGTGTCGGTGCAATGTGCAAGAGCACTGAAAAGCTTCCACTTTGTAAATGGGGCGTTATAGGATTCACCACAGCATGTAGTGCATTAGAGTACATTACCTTTCAGCCAGCGTTCCAGTGTGCGAAACCTTGGGGGGTGATTATCCAATGCAGTGCCCGGCAAAGTGCCCGGAAATCGCATTTGTGTTGGTACATAACTCGCCATTTAAGGTAACACCAGGGACAGCCATTGAGGCTTGGTACCCAAAGAGACATTTGATCTTTTTCCAGACTTTGGAAGACATGTGGCCTCCAATGGTGGAGACTTATCTCTCCCAACACCACTCCTTCTGTTGCTCGATAAAGTAGCGAACACTGGCACAGAGCCATTTAAAGACTATGATGTGCTCCAGGGAAGGGTGCCACTTACGGGCTGTAAAGCTTGCAGACACTCTTCAATTGCCTGAACGATTTGCAGCGACTACCAAGTGACTGCCTTACTCCTTGGGCAACCTAAAGAGCGAGGGATTCCGTTTTCTGTGACATAAACAATTGTGCTAGTCATCTGCTCAACCATCACATCGATATTACAATGTAGGGGAGATTCAGCGGTGACAGCTAAGGTGAAAGTTACCCAGTTAGCCTTGTTCAAAGCCCATCTGGGCAGGCATCTGTGTGCCTGATGCTGGGGCACTGCCAGGAAGATGGGGAAGTGCTCACTACCACACAGGTAGTCATGTCTTCTTCAGTGGATGGATGGGAGATGTTCTGGGCTGCAGATTGATACGTCAATGGCTCAGTAACTCCCATGAGCCACACTGAAACATGTGGCGGCCCCAGTATTTAAGAGTCATAGGTCAAATTGCAACACTAAATTTCGACAACTCTGCCTCGCCCAGTAACTATGGTACCACCCCACAAGGGGTTATGGGCATTAAAATCTTCCCGAAGAAGGAAAGGTTTAGGCAGTTTATCAATTAGTGCAGCTAATACATTCAGGGGTACTGCACCATCTAGATGAAGATATACATTTCAGACAGTTATTTCCTGCATCATCTTTATTCTGATAGCCACAGCTTCAAGAGAGTTTTGAAGGGGCACATGCTCACTACAGACTGAGTTTAGAACATAAACGCAAACTCCACCTGTCAATCGATTATAGTCACTGTGGTTGCTGTAATATGCCTTATAGTCACGGAGGGCAGGGAACCAGGTTACCTGGAGGGCAATGCAGATGGCAGGTTTAAACATCAACAGTTGCTGTAGCTCAGCCAGGCAGTGGATAAAACCACCACAGTTGCACTGGACGATGACATCGTGAGACTGGGAGGGCACGGAAAATTCAGTGAAGCACTGTATGGCTCACAGTCACCTGCTTCCACTGATTTATTGCCTGAATAGTCTATATCCATCATGTGAGAGGGTCTGGCAAGATCTACACTCCTGGAAATGGAAAAAAGAACACATTGATACCGGTGTGTCAGACCCACCATACTTGCTCCGGACACTGCGAGAGGGCTGTACAAGCAATGATCACACGCACGGCACAGCGGACACACCAGGAACCGCGGTGTTGGCCGTTGAATGGCACTAGCTGCACAGCAGTTGTGCATCGCCGCCGTCAGTGTCAGCCAGTTTGCCGTGGCATACGGAGCTCCATCGCAGTCTTTAACACTGGTAGCATGCCGCGACAGCATGGACGTGAACCGTATGTGCAGTTGATGGACTTTGAGCGAGGGCATATAGTGGGCATGCGGGAGGCCGGGTGGACGTACCGCCGAATTGCTCAACACGTGGGGCGTGAGGTCTCCACAGTACATCGATGTTGTCGCCAGTGGTCGGCGGAAGGTGCACGTGCCCGTCGACCTGGGACCGGACCGCAGCAACGCACGGATGCACGCCAAGACTGTAGGATCCTACGCAGTGACGTAGGGGACCGCACCGCCACTTCCCAGCAAATTAGGGACACTGTTGCTCCTGGGGTATCGGCGAGGACCATTCGCAACCGTCTCCATGAAGCTGGGCTACGGTCCCGCACACCGTTGGGCCGTCTTCCGCTCACGCCCCAACATCGTGCATCCCGCCTCCAGTGGTGTCACGACAGGCGTGAATGGGGGACGAATGGAGACGTGTCGTCTTCAGCGATGAGAGTTGCTTCTGCCTTGGTGCCAATGATGGTCGTATGCGTGTTTGGCGCCGTGCAGGTGAGCGCCAAAATCAGGACTGCATACAACCGAGGCACACAGGGCCAACACCCAGCATCATGGTGCGGGGAGCAATCTCCTACACTGGCCGTACACCTCAAGTGATCATCGAGGGGACACTGAATAGTGCACAGTACATCCAAACCGTCATCGAACCCATCGTTCTACCATTCCTAGACCGGCAAGGGAACTTGCTGTTCCAACAGGACAATGCACATCCACATGTATCCTGTGCCACCCAACGTGCTCTAGAAGGTGTAAGTCAACTACCCTGGCCAGCAAGATCTTCAGATCTGTCCCCCAATGAGCATGTTTGGGACTGGATGAAGCGTCGTCTCACGCGGTCTGCACGTCCGGCACGAACACTGGTCCAACTGAGGCGCCAGGTGGAAATGGCATGGCAAGCCGTTCCACAGGACTACATCCAGCATCTCTACGATCGTCTGCATGGGAGAATAGCAGCCTGCATTGCTGCGAAAGGTGGATATACACTGTACTAGTGCCGACATTGTACATGCTCTGTTGCCTGTGTCTATGTGCCTGTGGTTCTGTCAGTGTGATCATATGATGTATCTGACAACAAGAATGTGTCAATAAAGTTTCCCCTTCCTATGACAATAAATTCACGGTGTTCTTATTTCAATTTCCAGGAGTGTAGGTACTTAGCAGGTGCCCAAATCTCCACCCCACCCTCAGCTGCAGAGCCTGTAGGTAGCAGTGGTGTGGGTGCGACCGCGATTTCTTTGGTCTTAGCGGTTTTCGTTTTGGATTTCTCTCACTGCTCCTTGGGTTGCCCTGGCTGGGAGGACTTCACTGGCTCAGTCTCCAGGACTGAGGATGAGCGTGACGTCCTACAGCCAGCTGCTTTTTTTGCTCTTTGGCCACTGGCAGGTGTCCTGTTTCCCACTAGAAGATACCTAGGAATGGAGTGACCCAAGGGACCACTTCCTAGGGAGAGAAGCTGAAGAACACTTACGCTTCTCCAGCTCCAGCCATGATTGTTGCTCCTCAAGTAGGTGGTGCAGGATCAACAGGGATGGAAATGCTCTCCTACATAAAGGGGGCAGGTGAGTCTACCAGCTCTGAGAGGTGACCTGGGTTGGCAGAGCTCATGGTGTCAGAACTGTTGTAGTGGTGGTGTAAGACTATGTCATACACACAGGGTGCAGGTGTTAAAATTTTCTCTTATCCTCAGTGTAGGTCATTCATTCCAGGGTCTTGTACTCCATGATTCTCCTTTCTTTCTGGAGAATCCTGCAGTCAGGTGAGCAAGGTGAATGGTGCTCTCTGCAGTTGACACAGGTGGAAGGCAGTGCACATGGAGTATTGGGATGTGATGGGCATCCAAAATCTTGGTTTGTGACACTGGAAGTAGTGCGGGAAAACATATTGCTGAACTTCCAGCACTTCAGGCACCGAGTTGGGGGGTGGATACAGGGCCTTACATCACACCAGTAGACCATCACCTTGACCTTCTCGAACAATGTATCACCCTCAAAGGCCAATATGAAGGCACCGCTGGCAACCTCATTATCCTTCCGACCCCGGTGGACATGCTGGACGAAATTTACACCTCGTCACTCTAAATTGGCCAGCAGCTCAATTTCGGACTGCAAAAGAATGTCTCTATGAAATGTGATACCCTGGACCACATTTAGGCTCTTACTTGTTGTACTGTTGTGTGTTGAATTGTGCTTGTGATCGCTTAGAGACTGCTGGTGTTTCACCACCAGCAAGAGGTGATGGACTGCGCTTCATCGTTTGTCATCCACCCTGATGCCGCCCACTCTGACCAGGGGCCCTCCCAACAGGCGCCACCTGATAGGATGGCCTTTGCTGGGAGTCCTGATGCCTCAGGAGGATGGGCATCTACCCCTTGGCATATGCAGGGAGTTAACAGTGCAGTCATCAGTAGCACAATGCCTGTGTGGTTATGGGTCTAAAGATCTTAATTCACGAAGAACACGATGGACCTTTTAAGGCTCCCTTCTCCAGTTGGCTCATTCTTTTGGAAATGTTTGAAGAATGGAAGTCAAACCCTACAGGGGGCCATCACATAAAGGCTGAAACAAGTGAAACTCCTTTTAGTCACCTTGTACGACAGGCAGGAATACCCCGGACCTGCAGGGGAGAAGGAGAATATGATATGGTTGCTCCAGTATTGATTGTGCTACCATGTCATGAGTGGAATGCTGCACCTTTGCGAGGTGGTGGGTGACTGGAGCAATAAGGCAGGGGGATGTGTTGTTGTACGAAGCTGGGAAGGTAATAACAGTGTGTGAAGGCCTCAGTGAGATCGTCAGCATATTTTCAGAGGAACTGCTCATCACTACTGATGCAACAGCCATGGATGACTAGGCTGTATGGAAGGGACTTCTTGGTATAGAAAGTGTTGCAGCTGTGAAAGTGTTCTAGAAACTAGAACTGAGATCCAGACATTTTTATTAATTAGATTGCGCATCTTATGTGGTGAGAAAAAGTCAATAATTGTATCTGGGGACTTTATAATGTCAATATGTTGGTACACAGTGCAATTAAAATTCCGTTCCTTAACTTTCTATGTAGTTTCAACTTTTATTCTAATACACACATCAAAAAAGTTTTGCATAACCTCATTCCCTAGAGTTGGAGAGTAGAGAACCTGTACAGAAAATTGGAATAGAAATCAACATAAACAACATTTCTGCCCTTTTTATTGCTCATAAAAACCACACACTGCATGTTGTACCACTATACAGTGATACCTTCACAGGTAGGGGGTCCAGATTTCTGTATACACTGGTACCTCTAATACCCAATAGCACATCCACTTGCATTGATGCATGCCTGTATTTGTCATGGCATACCATCCACAAGTTCATCAAGGCACTGTTGGTCCAGATTGTCACAGTCCTCAACGGCGATTTGGCATAGATCCCCAAGAGTGGTTGGCGGGTCATGTTATCCATAAACAGCCATTTTCAATAAATCCCAGACAAGTTTGATGGGTTCTGTCTGGAGAGCATGCTGGCCACTCTAGTTAAACAATATAATTATCCCGAAGGAAGTCATTCATGGGGGTATGAATTCTCGTCCACAACAATTAATGCCTCACGAATATGCTGCCGATATCATTGCGCTATTGGTTGGAGAATGGCATTCATGTATCATGCAGCCATTATGATGCCTTCCATGACCAGCAGCAACATACATCAGCCCCACATAATGAAACTACACCTGCTGTACAGTGTGTCTTAGGTGTTCAGCTTCACCGTGTTGCCTCTAAACACGTCTCCAATGATTGTGTGGTTGAAGGCATATATGATACTCATTAGTGAAGAGAATGTGATGCCAATCCTGAGTGGTCTGTTCAGCATGTTGTTGGACCCATCTGTAAGACACTGCATGTTGTCATGGTTGCAAAAATGAACCTCACCATGGATGTCAGGAGTGGAGTTGCCCATCATACAGCCTGTGGTGCACAGTTTGAGTCATAACACGACATCCTGTGGCTCCACAAAAAGCATTATTTTGGCATTGCTGTCAGGGTTCCTATGAGCCATAATCCATAGCTAGCAGTCATCCACTGCAGTTGTAGCCCTTGGGTGGCTTGAGCGAGGATTGTCATCAGGAGTTCCTGTATCTCTGTAGGTCCTCTATGTTTGAACATTATCACTTTGGTTCACTTCGAGATGCCTGGACACTTCCCCTGTTGAGAGACCTTCCTAGCACAAAGTAACTAAGTGGATGTGATCAAACCACAGTATTGGCCATCTAGGCATGGCTGAACTTCAGACAACATGAGCTGTCTACCTCCTTCCAGGTGGAATGACTCGAACTTATTGGCTGTCGGAGCCCCTCCGTCTAATAGGTGCTGCTCATGCATGGTTGTTTACATCTTTGGGTGGGTTTAGTGACATCTCTTAACAGTCAAAGGGACTGTGTCTGTAATACAATATCCACAGTCAACATCTATCTTCAGGAGTTCTTGGAACTGGGATGATGCAAAACTTTTCCAGCATGTGTATAAATATCCCAGCTATGCTAACAAACTCTTCAAAAAGTTTCATAGACAATACATCTTCAAATCTAGAAACCTCAGATATAGAAGTAAGGAACATTGACCTAGGCTTATCTGACCACAATGCACTCATTACAGTTCTCACACTTCCCGTAAATACAACAATAGTACATCATAGGTACAAAAGAAATTTCTCCCCTGAAAACTGCCACCAGTTTACTACCACACTGACTGACCAATCCTCAGCATACATATTGTCACAAACAAATACAAATGCCATGTTCTCTCTTTCCATGATAGATCTGGAAATGTGCTGTCTATAAAGATTCATGAAAGTCCACTCACATACACTTACAAAAACACACTGAGAAACTTCTACACTGAAGTGAAATTTTTTTCTGACACTAAAAAAGAAAAAAAAAGTATGAAACTGCAAATGTAAGTGTATAAAAAGGATAATTAATGTAGCATACATATTACATAATTATAGGTTGGTAAGGGAGTCAGACAATGAATCAAGCAGAACATGGTAAATAGTTAAAGAGAACTGGGAAAAGCAGTAAGGAACAGGAGACTATACTTATATCTGGAGATAACAATCAACTAAAAAAAGAAGCATTGCTCAATTACATTATTAACTACTTTCTAAGTGTACTTGAGAAACTAAGCATGAACTTTAACAAACAAAAGTAAAAACGAGCACCAAAGTAGGCATCAGTAGGAGAATAAGTTCCAAGTTCCACTAATGAATATGAAATGTGGAAGTAATTAATAGTCTGAGGCCAAAAATGTCTGCAGAAATAGATAAAGTGCAAGTGTCACAAATAAAAAAGTTGCGCCACAAATTTTGTAGCCACAGGTACATACTGCCAATTTCTCATTCAGTGAAGGTGTGTTCACACAGAGGATGAAAATTTCTAAGGTTAGAACTCTGTTCAAAAATGGGTATTCATGCTAGGTAGAAAACTGCAGACGTATGTCCCTCCTTCAATCTCTTTCATAAATCTTTAGGAAGTTGATGAAAATCAGGATCATAAGCTATCTCGACACCTCCAATCTTCTGAATTGTAATGAACACAGCTTTCATACAGGTTATAACACAGGAGCCATACAAGCCCAATGAAGGAGCCAGAAGGAATTTCGACCATAACAAAAGTGTTGTAGCAATCAACCAAGATCTTATCAATGCCTTTGATACAGTAAACCACTAAATACTCCATGAGAAACTGGAAGCTATAGCATCAAAGATATTGGCAAGGAACTAACTTAATCCTATCTACAACATAGAACACAGGTTTTGGAACTCACAGTGTCTCAAAACAGGCAAAAAATAAAGTGGCTATCAGATGCTAAGAGGGTGGCAAAAGGTGTCCTGTAGGGTACTGTTCATGGCCCCACCTATAATTTCTGATCTATATAATTGACATTAAAAGCCCAAACAGTTTGTCAAAAATGATGTTATTTGCAGACCATACAACCATATTTTGGTGATGATGGAAAATCCTTATCTATTACTGCTGAAAAAGTTGTGAAATGCGTGCTGCAGCAGTTTCTTCCTAATAAGTTAACATTTAATTTAAATAAAATAAATTAGCTACAGTACAGTAAAGGAAATGAGAAGTATATCCTCCAGTTTTTATTGAGTGCCCACGAAATAGAGAAAGTAAAGTTTACAGAATTATTGGGCATGCACACTGACCATGTCTTCAGCTGGAAAAGCCATTGCATTTACATATCCCAAAAACTCAATTCTGCATGTTTTGCACCGAGCATAATTTATGGAATTTGTTGCAAACAATGTACAACGTTAGTGTATTTTGCTTATTTCCAGTCTGCTGTATCTTATAGAAGAATGTTCTGAGGTGTCAAAAAACCTCACTTGCAGATACTTTGAAATGACAGGAAAATGTCATTAAAATTATTAAATACAGCTCTCCACAAACACACTGCAAGCCCTTATTCATGCATTTAATAATACTTACAGTACCATTGTTGTTCATATTCAAAAGTATGTCTGATAGAAGTACACACACAAGTAATTTACATATGAATTCAGATTTACAGAAGTACAACACACGTCAGTAAGAATCTGCATGTAGAAAGAGCTATAAAAACAAAAACTCAAAACAGGTTGAGCCATTATGGAATAAAGCTGTATAACACACTGTCAATTTAGATCAAGGGAATTATGGATGACAAAAAATTTAAGTCAGAAATAAAACTTAAGTATTAAATTAATGTTTCTATATCATGGATGAGTATTTTGAATTCCTTGATGACTAATAACCACTTGTTTTCTTTTCATTATCATTCAAACATGCTGTTCTGATTGTAAATATTAAATATTGTTTGTATATTCTTGTTTCTTGAAGTGTACTGCTTGTATGTCAGAATTGTTATAGGGCACATCTAATACCAATCCATTAGTCCATTATGAAATTTTTTAAACACATTGTATAATGTTAATTTCATATTAGTTATATTAACATCTAGAATTGTGATGTATGTATGCTGTATCTCATTATGACAATACCTACATCATGTATGTGATGCAGAGGATACTATGGTGAACAGTAATTACTTACTTAAATCTGAACACACTTTTCTTTTTGTAAATAATAAAGAAAAAACACAAACTAGGAAATGATCGGAAAGTAATTACATGTACAAATTAACTTGGAATGTCAATGTAAAATGACTTTCTCCACATCATTACAATCTGTCATGCAAAATTGTCCATGGAATGTGTAACTAACTAACTTTATAATGGGTCACTGATGAAGACGGAGTAGTTTCTTCTTTTATTTCTTTGATACACTAATAATAACACACAAATGGTAAAAACATTAAGCCGTTTTCAAGATTTTTAGTGTTGTTGTTGTTGTTGTTGTTGTTGTGATCTTCAGTCCTGAGACTGGTTTGATGCAGCTCTCCATGCAACTCTATCCTGTGCAAGCTTCTTCATCTCCCAGTACATACTGTAGCCTACATCCTTCTGAATCTGCTTAGTGTATTAATCTCTAGGTCTCCCTCTATGATTTTTACCCTCCACACTGCCCTCCAATACTAAATTGGTGATCCCTTGATGCCTAAGTACATGTCCTACCAACCAATCCCTACTTCAAGTCAAGCTGTGCCACAAACTCCTCTTCTCTCCAATTCTATGCAATACCTTCGCATTAGTAATGTGATCTACCCATCTAATCTTCAGCATTCTTCTGTAGCACCAAATTTTGAAAGCTTCTATTCTCTTCTTGTCCAACTATTTATCATCCATGTTTCACTTCCATACATAGCTACACTCCATACAAATACTTTCAGAAACGACTCCCTGTATTCCAGCCAACATTGTCAAAAGCTTTTTCCAAGTCTAGAAATGCTATAAACACAGGTTTGCCTTTTCTTAATCTAGCTTCTAAGATAAGTCATAGGGTCAGTGTTGCTGCACGTGTTCCAATATTTCTACGGAATCCGAACTGATCTTCCCCGAGGTCAGCTTCTACCAGTTTTTCCATTCATCCGTACAGAATTCTCGTTAGTATTTTGCACCTGTGACTTATTGAACTTATAGTTCGGTAATTTTCACATCTGTCAACACCTGCTTTCTTTGGGATTGGAATTATTATATTCTTCTTGACTTCTGAGGTTATTTCACCTGTCTCATACATTTTGCTCACCAGATGGTAGAGTTTTGTCAGGACTGGCTCTCCTAAGGCTGTCAGTAGTTCTAAAGGAATGTTGCCTACTCCCAGGGCCTTGTTTCAACTTAGGTCTTTCAGTGCTCTGTAAAACTCTTCGCGCAGCATCATATCTCTCACTTCATCTCAGCATTTTAAGTGTTATATAGGGACAAAATGGAAGAATCTGATGTCTTGGTTCAGTTACACGTAATATTTTTTGAGTGTTTTATCTACCAATGGGAAAATGCTCCTCTCTAAACACAAATAAGTGTATATGCTCCTTTTTAAATAATTGACTGAAAAATCTGATTCTAGCTGCCTCATCCTACTTTACACAGCACCTTCCCAAAAATTTCCCAAAACTTTTGGTACACAAATATACTTGTTCTCTTCTCACTAATATGTCACTCATACCCCTCACAGCGGCTTGCCCATTCTCACTCACTCACTACTACTATTACTACTACTACCACTACTAGTAGTACTAGTAGTAGTAGTAGTAGTACTAGTATTTCCTCTTGCTGTCACTGTCTCTGCCTTGCTCTATCTTACTGCTACTATCTGTTTCACTCCTTCCTAGTGCTGCTGTATCTTTTCACTGACACACTGTCTCTCTTCTTTTTTGCCATTGTCACAGACTCAGTGTTGCATAATCATTGGTTCTCACCTACTTCCACATCCCAATTTTCTTCATTCCTCTCCAACCATGGAGAAAAGTTCGCATGGTGCATGTTGTATTAAATTCCGATGCAATTTCTATCTTTCATCAACACTCTGAAGGTACACCGATTACATAATGCCTCCAGTTGTGCTTTGGAAACTACTATTAGTCTTCCAGGGAACGATCAAAGCGTAGACAGTTTGAGACATTACTCCCATGGAGAAAAGTCCCCATGTTGCCTGTTGTATTCAATGCTGATGCAATTTCTGTGTTCCATCAACACTCTGAATGTCCAAAGATTACTGAATGCCTCCAGATGTGCTTCGGAAACTACTACTGGTTTTCCAGGGAACGATCAAAGCGTAGACAGTTTGAGACATTACTCCCATAGAGAAAAATCTAGTGCCTGTTGTATTCAATCCCGATGCAATTTCTATGTTTCATCAACACTCTGAAGGTCCACAGATTACATAATGACTCCAGATGTGCTTCGGAAACTACTACTGGTCTTTCAGTGAACGATCAAAGCGTAGACAGTTTGAGACATTACTCCCATGGAGAAAAGTCCCCATGTTGCCTGTTGTATTCAATGCTGATGCAATTTCTGTGTTTCATCAACACTCTGAATGTCCAACGATTACTGAATGCGTCCAGATGTCCTTTGGAAAATACTACTGGTCTTCCAGGGAACGATCAAGCCGTAGACAGTTTGAGATATTACTCCCATGGAGAAAAGTCCGCATGGTACCTGTTGTATTCAATCCCGATGCAATTTCTGTGTGTCATCAACACTCTGAAGGTCCAAAGATTGCAGAGTGCCTCCAGATGTGCTTCGGAAACTACTACTAGTCTTCCAGGGAACTATGTAAATCCAGACAGTTTGAGACTTTACTCCCACGGAGGAACATCCGCATGGTGCCTGTTGTATTCAATCCCGATGCACTTTCTGTGTTTCATGAACACTCTGAAGGTCCACAGATTTCAGAATGCCTCCAGATGTGCTTCGGAAACTATTGCTGGTCTTTCAGTAAACGATCAAAGCGTAGACAGTTTGAGACATTACTAACATGGAGAAAAGTCCGCATGGTGCCTGTTGTATATAATCACAATACAATTTCTACGTTTCATCAACACTCTGGACGTCCACAGAATACAGAGTGCCACCAGATGTGCTTCGGAAACTACTACTGGTCTTCCAGGAACGATGTAAGAGTAGACAGTTTGAGACATTACTCCCATCGAGAAAAGTCCGCATGGTGCCTGTTGTATTTAATCCCGATGCACTTTCTGTGATTCATGAACACTCTGAAGGTCCACAGATTACAGAATGCCTCCAAATGTGCTTCGGAAACAACTACTGGTCTTGCAGGCAAGGATCAAAGCGTAGACAGTGTGAGACATTACTCCCATGGAGAAAATTCCGCATGGTACCTGTTGTATTCAATCCCGATGCAATTTCTGTGTTTCTTCAACAATCTGAATGTCCGCAGATTAAAGAATGGCTCCAGATGTGCTTCTGAATCTATGACTGGTCTCCCAGGAACGATCAAACGGGAGACAATTTGAGACATTACTCCCATGGAGAAAAGTACGCATGGTGCCTGTTGTATTCAATGCCGATTCAATTTCTGTGTTTCATCAACACTCTGAATGTCCAAAGATTACTGAATGCCTCCAGATGTGCTTTGGAAACTACTACTGGTCTTCCAGGGTACGATCAAAGCGTAGACAGTTTGAGACATTACTCCCATGGAGAAAAGTCCGCATGGTACCTGTTGTATTCAATCCCGATGCAATTTCTGTGTTTCATCAACACACTGTAGGTCCAAAGATTGCAGAGTGCCTCCAGGTGTGATTCGGAAAATACTACTGGTCTTCCAGGGAACGATGTAAATCTAGACAGTTTGAGACATTACTCCCATGGAGAAACATCCGCATGGTGCCTGTTGTATTCAATGCCGATGCACTTTCTGAGTTTCATGAACACTCTGAAGATCCACAGATTACAGAATGAATCCAGATGTGCTTCGAAAACTACTACTGTTCTTCCAGGGAACGATCAAAGCGTAGACAGATTGAGACATTTCTCCCATGGAGAAAAGTCCGCATGGTGAATGTTGTATTCCATCACGATGCAATTTCTTTGTTTCACCAACACTCTGAAGGTCCACTGATTACAGAATGCCTCCAGATGTACTTCGGAAACTACTACTGGTCTTCCTGGGAACGATCAAAGCATAGACAGTTTGAGCATTAGTTCCATGGAGAAAATTCCGCATGTTGAATGTTGTATACCATCTCGATGAAATTTCTGTGTTTGACCAACACTCTGAAGGTCCACAGATTATAGAATGCCTCCAGATTTGCTTCGGGAACCTACTACTTGTCTTCCAGGTAACGATCAAAGCGTAGACAGTTTGAGACATTACTCCCATGGAGAAAACTCCGCATGGTGCATATTGAATTCAATCCCGATGCAATTTTTTGTTTCATCAACACTCTGAAAGTCCACAAATTACAGAATGCCTAAAGATGGGCTTCGGAAACTACTACTGGTCTATCAGGAATCGATCAAAGCGTAAACACTTTGAGACAATACTGCCATGGAGAAAAGTCCGCATGGTGGCTGTTGTATTCAATCGCGATGCAATTTCTGTGTTTCATCAACACTCTGAAGGTCCACAGATTACAAACTGCCTCCAGATGTGCTTCGGAAACTACAATTGGTATTCCAGGGAAAGATCAAAGCGTTGACAGTTTAGGACATTTCTCCCATGGGAAAAAGTCCGCATGGTGAATGTTGTATTCCATCACAGTGCAATTTCTTTCTTTCACCAACACTCTGACGGTCCACTGATTACAGAATGCCTCCAGATGTTCTTCGGAAACTACTAATGGTCTTCCTGGGAAAGATCAAAACATAGACAGTTTGAGATATTACTCCCATGGAGAAAATTCCGCATGGTGAAGGTTGTACACCATCTCGATGCAATTTCTGTGTTTCACCAACACTCTGAAGGCCCACAGATTATAGAATGCCTCCGGATTTGCTTGGGAAACTACTACTTGTCTTCCAGGGAACGATCAAAGCGTAGGAAGTTTGAGACATGCCTCCCATGGAGAAAGGTCCGCATGGTCACTGTTGTATTCAATCCCGATGAAATCTCTGTGTTTCATCAACACTCTGAAGGTCCACAGATTACAGACTGCCTCCAGATGTGCTTCGGAAACTACTACTAGTCTTCCAGGGAACGATCAAAGCGAAGACAGTATGAGACATTACTCCCATGGAGAAAAGTCCGAATGGTGCCTGTTGTATACAATCTCGATGCAATTTTTGTGTTTCATCAACACTCTGAAAGTCCAGAGAATACAAACTGCCCCAGATATGCTTCGGAAACTACTATTGGTCTGCCAGTGAACGATCATATCGTAGACAGTTTGAGACATATCACCTATGGAGAAAAGTCCGCATGGTGAATGTTGTATTCAATCCCGATGCAATTTCTATGTTTCATCAAGACTCTGAAGGTCCACAGATTACGATTTGCCTCCACATGTGCTTCGGAAACTACTATTGGTCTTCCAATGAACGATCAAAGCGTTGACAGTTTAGGACATTACTCCCATGGAGAATAGTCCGCATTGTGCCTGTTGTATTCAATCCCGTTGCAATTTTTGTGTTTCATCAACACTCGGAAGGTCCACAGATTACAGTATGATTCCAGATGTAATTCAGAAATTGCTGCTGGTCTTCCTGGGAGCGATCAAAGTGTAGACAGTTTGAGACAATACTCCCATTGAGAAAAGTCCGCATGGTGCCCTTTGGATTCAATCCCGATGCAATTTCTGTGTTTCACCAACACTCTGAAGGTCCAAAGATTACTTAATGCCCCCAGTTGTGCTTTGGAAACTACTAGTGGTCTTCCAGGGAACGATCAAAGCGTAGACAATTTCAGACACTACTCCCGTGGAGAAAAGTAGGCATGGTGTCTGTTGTATTCAATCCCGAAGCAATTTCTGTGTTTCATCAACACTCTGAAGGTCCACAGATTACGGAATGCCTCCAGATGGGCTTCCGAAACTACTACTGGCCTCCCAGGAATCGATCAAAGCGTAGACAATTTCAGACACTCTTCCCATGGAGAAAAGTCCGCATGGTGCCTGTTGTATTCAATCCCGATGAAATTTCTGTGTTTCATCAACACTCTGAAGGTCCACAGATTACAGAATGCTTCCATATGTGCTTCGGAAATTGCTACAGGTCTTCCTGGGAACGTTCAAAGCGTAGACAGTTTAAGACAATACTCCCATTGAGAAAAGTCATCTTGGTTACTGTTGGATTCAATCCCGATGCAATTTCTGTGTTTCACCTACACCCTGAAGGTCCAAAGATTACAGAATGCTTCCAGATGTGCTTCGGAAATTGCTACAGGTCTTCCTGGGAACGTTCAAAGCGTAGACAGTTTGAGACATTACTCCCATGGAGAAAAGTCCGCATGGTGCGTGTTGAATTCAATCACGATGCAGTATTTTGTTTCATCAACACTCTGAAGGTCTACATATTACAGAATGCCTCCAGATGGGCTTCGGAATCTACTACGTGTCTATGAGGAATCGATCAAAGCGTAGACAGTTTGAGACATTACTCCCATGGAGAAAAGTCCGCATGCTGCCTGTTGTATTCAATCCCGATGCAATTTCTGTGTATCAACACTCTAAAGGTCCACAGATTACATAATGCCTCCAGATTTGCGTCGGAAACTACTACTGGTCTTCCAGGGAACGATCAAAACGTATACAGTTAGAGGCATTACTCCCAAAGAGAAAACTCCGCATTGTGCCTGTTGTATTCAATCCCGAAGCAATATCTGAGTTTCATCAACACTCTAAGGGACCAAACATTACTGAATGCCTCCAAATGTGCTTCGAAAACTACTACTGGTCTTCCAGTGAACGATCAAAGCGTAGACAGTTTGAGACATTACTCCCATGGATAAAAGTCCGCAGGGTGAATATTGTATTCGATGACGATGCAATTTCTATGTTGGATCAACACTCTGAGGTTCAACTGAGTACCGAATGACTCCAAATGTGTTTCGGAAACTACTACTGGTCTTCCAGGGAACGATCAAAGCATAAACAGTTAGAGACATTACTCCCATGGAGAAACGTCCGCATTTTGCCTGTTGTATTCAACGCCGACGCAATTTTTATGTTTCATCAGCACTCTGAAGGTCCACAGATTACAAACTGCCTCCAGATGTGCTTCGTAAACTACTATTGGTCTGCCAGGGAACGATCAAAGCGTAGACTCTTTGAGACATTACTCCCATGGAGAAAAGTCCGCATGGTGCCTGTTGAATTCAATCCCGATGCAATTTCTTGTTTCATCAACACTCCGAAAGTCCACAGATTATAGAATGCCTCCAGATGGGCTTCGGAAACCACTACTGTCTCCCAGGAATCGATCATATCGTAGACAGTTTGAGACATTACTCAGATGAAGAAAAGTCCGCATAGTGCCTGTTGTATTCAATCCCGATGCAATTTTTGTGTTTCATTAACACTCCGAAGTTCCACAGATTACAGAATGACTCCAGATGGGCTTCGAAAACCACTACTGGTCTCCCAGGAATCGATCAAATCGTAGACAGTTTGAGACATAACTCCCATGGAGAAAAGTCTGCATTGTGCCTGTTGTGTTCAATCCCGATGCAATTTCTGAGTTTTATCAACCCTCTGAGTATCCACAGATTACAGAATGCTTCCAGGTGTGCTTCGGAAGCTACTACTGGTCTTCCAGGGATCAATCAGAGCGTATACAGTTTGAGAAATTACTCCGATTGAGAAAAGTCAGCATGGTGCCTGTTGTATTCAATCCCGATGCACATTCTGTGTTTCATCAACACTCTGCAGGTCCAAAGATTACTGAATGCCTCCAGTTGTGCTTTGTAAACTACTACAGGTCTTGCAGGGAACGATCAAAGCATAGACAGTTAGAGACAATACTCCCAACAAAGAAAATTCCGCATGGTGCCTGTTGTATTCAATCTCGATGCAATTTCTGTGTTTCATCAACACTCTGAAGGTCCACAGATTAGAAACTGCCTCCAGATGTGCTTCGTAAACTACTATTGGTCTGCCAGGAAACGATCAAAGCGTAGACTGTTTGAGACATTACTCCCATGGAGAAAAGACCGCATGGTGCCTGTTGAATTCAATCCCGATGCAATTTCTTGTTTCATCAACACTCTGAAGGTCCACATATTACAGAATGCCTCCAGATGTGCTTCGGAAATTGCTACTGGTCTTCCAGGGATCGATCAAAGCGTAGACAGTTTCAGAAATTACTCCCATTGAGAAACGTCCGCATGGTGCCTGTTGTATTCAATCCCGATGCAATTACTGTGTTTCATCTACACTCTGAAGGTCCACAGATTACAGAATGTCTCCAGATGTGCTTCGGAAACTACTACTGGTCTTCCAATGAACGATCTAAGCGTAGACACTTGATACGTTACTCCCATAGAGTAACGTCCGCATGGTGCCTGTTGTATTCAATCCCGATGCAATTTCTGTGTTTCATCAACATTCTGAATGTCCACAGATTACAGAATGATTCAAGATGTGCTTCGGAAGCTACTACTGGTCTTCCAGGGAACGATCAAAATGTAGACAGTTTGAGAAATTACTCTCATTGAGAAAAGTCAGCATGGTGCCTGTTGCATTCAATCCCGATGCACATTCTGTGTTTCATCAACACTCTGCAGGTCCAAAGATTACTGAATGCCTCCAGTTGTGCTTTGTAAACTACTACTGGTCTTCCAGGTAACGATCAAAGCGTAGACAGTTTCAGAAATTACTCCCATTGAGAAAATACCGCATGGTGCCTGTTGTATTCAATCCCGATGCAATTTTAGTGTTTCATCAACACTCTGATGGTCCCCACAATACAGAATGTCTCCAGATGGCCTTCGGAAACCACTACTGGTCTCCTAGGAATCGATCAAAGCGTAGACAGTTTGAGACATTACTAATGTGGCGAAAAGTCCACATGGTGCTTGTTGTATTCAATCCCGATGCAATTTCTATGTTTCATCAACACTCTGAAGGTCCACTGATTACAGAATGCCTCCAGATGTACTTCGGAAACTACAATTGGTATTCCAGGGAAAGATCAAAGCGTTGACAGTTTAGGACATTTCTCCCATGGGAAAAAGTCCGCATGGTGAATGTTGTATTCCATCACAGTGCAATTTCTTTCTTTCACCAACACTCTGACGGTCCACTGATTACAGAATGCCTCCAGATGTACTTCGGAAACTACTAATGGTCTTCCTGGGAAAGATCAAAACATAGACAGTTTGAGATATTACTCCCATGGAGAAAATTCCGCATGGTGAAGGTTGTACACCATCTCGATGCAATTTCTGTGTTTCACCAACACTCTGAAGGCCCACAGATTATAGAATGCCTCCGGATTTGCTTGGGAAACTACTACTTGTCTTCCAGGGAACGATCAAAGCGTAGGAAGTTTGAGACATGCCTCCCATGGAGAAAGGTCCGCATGGTCACTGTTGTATTCAATCCCGATGAAATCTCTGTGTTTCATCAACACTCTGAAGGTCCACAGATTACAGAATGCCTCCAGATGTGCTTCGGAAACTACTACTAGTCTTCCAGGGAACGATCAAAGCGAAGACAGTATGAGACATTACTCCCATGGAGAAAAGTCCGAATGGTGCCTGTTGTATACAATCTCGATGCAATTTTTGTGTTTCATCAACACTCTGAAAGTCCAGAGAATACAAACTGCCCCAGATATGCTTCGGAAACTACTATTGGTCTGCCAGGGAACGATCATATCGTAGACAGTTTGAGACATATCACCTATGGAGAAAAGTCCGCATGGTGAATGTTGTATTCAATCCCGATGCAATTTCTATGTTTCATCAAGACTCTGAAGGTCCACAGATTACTATTTGCCTCCACATGTGCTTCGGAAACTACTATTGGTCTTCCATGGAACGATCAAAGCGTTGACAGTTTAGGACATTACTCCCATGGAGAATAGTCCGCATTGTGCCTGTTGTATTCAATCCCGTTGCAATTTTTGTGTTTCATCAACACTCGGAAGGTCCACAGATTACAGTATGATTCCAGATGTAATTCAGAAATTGCTGCTGCTCTTCCTGGGAGCGATCAAAGTGTAGACAGTTTGAGACAATACTCCCATTGAGAAAAGTCCGCATGGTGCCCTTTGGATTCAATCCCGATGCAATTTCTGTGTTTCACCAACACTCTGAAGGTCCAAAGATTACTTAATGCCCTCAGTTGTGCTTTGGAAACTACTAGTGGTCTTCCAGGGAACGATCAAAGCGTAGACAATTTCAGACACTACTCCCGTGGAGAAAAGTAGGCATGGTGTCTGTTGTATTCAATCCCGAAGCAATTTCTGTGTTTCATCAACACTCTGAAGGTCCACAGATTACGGAATGCCTCCAGATGGGCTTCCGAAACTACTACTGACCTCCCAGGAATCGATCAAAGCGTAGACAATTTCAGACACTCTTCCCATGGAGAAAAGTCCGCATGGTGCCTGTTGTATTCAATCCCGATGCAATTTCTGTGTTTCATCAACACTCTGAAGGTCCACAGATTACAGAATGCTTCCATATGTGCTTCGGAAATTGCTACAGGTCTTCCTGGGAACGTTCAAAGCGTAGACAGTTTAAGACAATACTCCCATTGAGAAAAGTCATCTTGGTTACTGTTGGATTCAATCCCGATGCAATTTCTGTGTTTCACCTACACCCTTAAGGTCCAAAGATTACAGAATGCTTCCAGATGTGCTTCGGAAATTGCTACAGGTCTTCCTGGGAACGTTCAAAGCGTAGACAGTTTGAGACATTACTCCCATGGAGAAAAGTCCGCATGGTGCGTGTTGAATTCAATCACGATGCAGTATTTTGTTTCATCAACACTCTGAAGGTCTACATATTACAGAATGCCTCCAGATGGGCTTCGGAATCTACTACGTGTCTATGAGGAATCGATCAAAGCGTAGACAGTTTGAGACATTACTCCCATGGAGAAAAGTCCGCATGCTGCCTGTTGTATTCAATCCCGATGCAATTTCTGTGTATCAACACTCTAAAGGTCCACAGATTACATAATGCCTCCAGATTTGCGTCGGAAACTACTACTGGTCTTCCAGGGAACGATCAAAACGTATACAGTTAGAGGCATTACTCCCAAAGAGAAAACTCCGCATTGTGCCTGTTGTATTCAATCCCGAAGCAATATCTGAGTTTCATCAACACTCTAAGGGACCAAACATTACTGAATGCCTCCAAATGTGCTTCGAAAACTACTACTGGTCTTCCAGTGAACGATCAAAGCGTAGACAGTTTGAGACATTACTCCCATGGATAAAAGTCCGCAGGGTGAATATTGTATTCGATGACGATGCAATTTCTATGTTGGATCAACACTCTGAGGTTCAACTGAGTACCGAATGACTCCAAATGTGTTTCGGAAACTACTACTGGTCTTCCAGGGAACGATCAAAGCATAAACAGTTAGAGACATTACTCAGATGAAGAAAAGTCCGCATAGTGCCTGTTGTATTCAATCCCGATGCAATTTTTGTGTTTCATTAACACTCCGAAGTTCCACAGATTACAGAATGACTCCAGATGGGCTTCGAAAACCACTACTGGTCTCCCAGGAATCGATCAAATCGTAGACAGTTTGAGACATAACTCCCATGGAGAAAAGTCTGCATTGTGCCTGTTGTGTTCAATCCCGATGCAATTTCTGAGTTTTATCAACCCTCTGAGTATCCACAGATTACAGAATGCTTCCAGGTGTGCTTCGGAAGCTACTACTGGTCTTCCAGGGATCAATCAGAGCGTATACAGTTTGAGAAATTACTCCGATTGAGAAAAGTCAGCATGGTGCTTGTTGCATTCAATCCCGATGCACATTCTGTGTTTCATCAACACTCTGCAGGTCCAAAGATTACTGAATGCCTCCAGTTGTGCTTTGTAAACTACTACAGGTCTTGCAGGGAACGATCAAAGCATAGACAGTTAGAGACAATACTCCCAACAAAGAAAATTCCGCATGGTGCCTGTTGTATTCAATCTCGATGCAATTTCTGTGTTTCATCAACACTCTGAAGGTCCACAGATTAGAAACTGCCTCCAGATGTGCTTCGTAAACTACTATTGGTCTGCCAGGAAACGATCAAAGCGTAGACTGTTTGAGACATTACTCCCATGGAGAAAAGTCCGCATGGTGCCTGTTGAATTCAATCCCGATGCAATTTCTTGTTTCATCAACACTCTGAAGGTCCACATATTACAGAATGCCTCCAGATGTGCTTCGGAAATTGCTACTGGTCTTCCAGGGATCGATCAAAGCGTAGACAGTTTCAGAAATTACTCCCATTGAGAAACGTCCGCATGGTGCCTGTTGTATTCAATCCCGATGCAATTACTGTGTTTCATCTACATTCTGAAGGTCCACAGATTACAGAATGTCTCCAGATGTGCTTCGGAAACTACTACTGGTCTTCCAATGAACGATCTAAGCGTAGACACTTGATACGTTACTCCCATAGAGTAACGTCCGCATGGTGCCTGTTGTATTCAATCCCGATGCAATTTCTGTGTTTCATCAACATTCTGAATGTCCACAGATTACAGAATGATTCAAGATGTGCTTCGGAAGCTACTACTGGTCTTCCAGGGAACGATCAAAACGTAGACAGTTTGAGACATTACTCCCATGGAGAAAAGTCTGAATTGTGTCTCTTGTATTCAATCCCGATGCAATTTCTGAGATTTATAAGACTCTAAGGGTCCACAGATTACAGAATGCTTCCAGATGCTCTTCGGAAGCTACTACTGGTCTTCCAGGGAACAATCAAAACGTAGACAGTTTGAGACATGACTCCCATGGAGAAATGTCCGCATGGTGCTGTGGTATTCAATCCCGATGCAATTTCTATCTTTCATCAACACTCTGAAGGTCCACAGATTACATAATGCATCCAGATGTGATTCGGAAACTACTATTGGTCAGCCAGGGAACGTTCAGATCGTAGACATTTTGAGACATTACTCCCACTGAGAAAAGTCCACATGGTGCCTGTTGTATTCAATCCAGATGCATTTTCTGTGTCTCATCAACACTCTGAAGGTCCAAAGATTACTGAATGCCTCCAGTTGTGCTTTGTAAACTACTACTGGTCTTCCAGGGAACGATCAAAGCGTAGACAGTTTGAGACATTACTCCCATGGAGAAAAGTCCGCATGGTGAATATTGTATTCGATCACGATGCAATTTCTGTGTTGCATCAACACTCTGAGGGTCCACTGAGTACAGAATGCCTCCAAATGTGTTTCGGAAACTACTACTGGTCTTCCAGGGAACGATCAAAGCGTAAACAGTTAGAGACATTACTCCAATGGAGAAACGTCCGCATGGTGCCTCTTGTATTCAATCCCGAAGCAATTTTTGTGTTTCTTCAACACTCTGAATGTCCGAAGATTACAGAATGCCTCCAGATGAGCTTCGGAAACCACTACTGGTCTCCCAGGAATCGATCAAAGCGTAGAAAGTTTGAGACATTACTCCAATGGAGAAAAGTCCGCTTGGTGCCTGTTGTATTCAATCTCGATGCAATTTCTGTGTTTCATCAACACTCTGAAGGTCCACAGATTACAGAATGCCTCCAGAAGTGCTTCGGAAATTGCTACTGGTCTTCCAGGGAACGATCAAAACGTAGACAGTTTCAGAAATTACTCCCATTGAGAAAATACCGCATGGTGCCTGTTGTATTCAATCCCGATGCAATTTTAGTGTTTCATCAACACTCTGATGGTCCCCACAATACAGAATGTCTCCAGATGGCCTTCGGAAACCACTACTGGTCTCCTAGGAATCGATCAAAGCGTAGACAGTTTGAGACATTACTAATGTGGCGAAAAGTCCACATGGTGCCTGTTGTATTCAATCCCGATGCAATTTCTATGTTTCATCAACACTCTGAAGGTCCACAGATTACAAACAGCCTCCAGATATGCTTGGGAAACTACTATTGTTCTTCCAGGAAACGATCAAAGCGTACACAGTTGAAGACATTACTCCCATGAAGAAAAGTTCGCATGGTGCCTGTTGTATTCAATCCCGATGCAATTTTTGTGTTTCATCATCACTTTGAAGGTCCACAGATTACAGAATGACTCCAGATGGGCTTCGGAATCCACTACTGGTCTCCCAGGAATCGATCAAATCGTAGACAGTTTGAGACATTACTCCCATGTAGAAAAGTCTGCATTGTGCCTGTTGTGTTCAATCCCGATGCAATTTCTGAGTTTTATCAACACTCTGAGTGTCCACAGATTACAGAATGCTTCCAGGTGTGCTTCGGAAGCTAATACTGGTCTTCCAGGGAACAATCAAAGCGTAGACAGTTTGGGAAATTACTCCGATAGAGAAGAGTCAGCATGGTGCCTGTTGTATTCAATCCCGATGCACGTTCTGTGTTTCATCAACACTCTGCAGTTCCAAAGATTACTGAATGCTTCCAGTTGTGCTTTGTAAACTACTACAGTCCTTGCAGGGAACGATCAGAGCATAGACAGGTAGAGACAATACTCCCAATAAAGAAAACTCCGCATGGTTCCTCTTGTATTCAATCTCGATGCAATTTCTGTGTTTCATGAACACTCTGAAGGTCCACAGATTACAAACTGCCTCCAGATGTGCTTCGTAAACTACTATTTGTCTGCCAGGAAACGATCAAAGCGTAGACTGTTTGAGACATTACTCCCATGGAGAAAGGTCCGCATGGTGCCTGTTGAATTCTATCCCGATGCAATTTCTTGTTTCATCAACACTCTGAAGGTCCACATATTACAGAATGCCTCCAGATGGGCTTCGGAAGCTACTACTGGTCTCCCAGGAATCAATCAAAGCGTAGACATTTTGAGACATTACTCACATGGAGAAAAGTCCGCATGGTGCCTGTTGTATTCAATCTCGATGCAATATCTGTGTTCCATCAACACTCTGAAGATCCACAGATTACAAATTGCCTCCAGATGTGTTTCGTAAACTACTATTGGTCTGCCAGGAAACGATCAAAGCGTAGACAGTTTGAGACATTACTCACATGAATATAAGCCGCATGGTGCCTGTTGTATTCAATCCCAATGCAATTTCTATGTTTCATCAACACTCTGAAGGTCCACAGATTACAGAATGCTTCCAGGTGTGCTTCGCAAGCTACTACTGGTCTTCCAGGGAACAATCAAAGCGTAGACAGTTTGAGAAATTACTCTCATTGAGAAAAGTCAGCATGGTGCCTGTTGCATTCAATCCCGATGCACATTCTGTGTTTCATCAACACTCTGCAGGTCCAAAGATTACTGAATGCCTCCAGTTGTGCTTTGTAAACTACTACAGGTCTTCCAGGGAACGATCAAAGGGTAGACACTTCGAGAGATTACTCCCATGGAGAAAAGTCCACGTAGTGAATGTTGTATTCCATCACGTTGCAATTTCTGTGTTTCACGAACACTCTGAATTTCCACAGATTATAGAATGACTTGAGATGGGCTTCGGAAAGTACTACTGGTCTTCCAGGGAACAATCTAAGCGTAGACAGTTTAAGAAATTACTCCAATGGAGAAACGTCCGCATGGTGCCAGTTGTATTCAATCCCGATGCAATTTCTGTGTTCCATCAACACACTGAAGGTCCACAGATTACACAAAGCTTCCAGATATGCTTCGGAAACTACTACTGGTCTTCCAGGGAACTATAAAAGCGTAGACAGTTTGAGACATTACTCCCATGGAGAAAAGTCCCCATGTTGCCTGTTGTATTCAATGCTGATGCAATTTTTGTGTTTCATCAACACTCTGAAGGTCCACAGATTACAGAATGCCTCCAGATGGGCTTCGGAAACCACTACTGGTCTCCCAGGAATCGATCAAATCGTAGACAGTTTGAGACATTACTCCCATGAAGAAAAGTCCGCATGGTGCCTGTTGTATTCAATCACGATGCAATTTTTGTGTTTCATTAACACTCCGAAGGTCCACAGATTACAGAATGACTCCAGATGGGCTTCGAAAACCACTACTGGTCTCCCAGGAATCGATCAAATCGTAGACAGTTTGAGACATAACTCCCATGGAGAAAAGTCTGCATTGTGCCTGTTGTGTTCAATCCCGATGCAATTTCTGAGTTTTATCAACCCTCTGAGTATCCACAGATTACAGAATGCTTCCAGGTGTGCTTCGGAAGCTACTACTGGTCTTCCAGGGATCAATCAGAGCGTATACAGTTTGAGAAATTACTCCGATTGAGAAAAGTCAGCATGGTGCCTGTTGTATTCAATCCCGATGCACATTCTGTGTTTCATCAACACTCTGCAGGTCCAAAGATTACTGAATGCCTCCAGTTGTGCTTTGTAAACTACTACAGGTCTTGCAGGATACGATCAAAGCTTAGACAGTTAGAGACAATACTCCCAACAAAGAAAATTCCGCATGGTGCCTGTTGTATTCAATCTCGATGCAATTTCTGTGTTTCATCAACACTCTGAAGGTCCACAGATTAGAAACTGCCTAAAGATGTGCTTCGTAAACTACTATTGGTCTGCCAGGAAACGATCAAAGCGTAGACTGTTTGAGACATTACTCCCATGGAGAAAAGTCCGCATGGTGCCTGTTGAATTCAATCCCGATGCAATTTCTTGTTTCATCAACACTCTGAAGGTCCACAGATTACATAATGCATCCAGATGTGGTTCGGAAACTACTATTGGTCAGCCAGGGAACGTTCAGATCGTAGACATTTTGAGACATTACTCCCACTGAGAAAAGTCCACATGGTGCCTGTTGTATTCAATCCAGATGCATTTTCTGTGTCTCATCAACACTCTGAAGGTCCAAAGATTACTGAATGCCTCCAGTTGTGCTTTGTAAACTACTACTGGTCTTCCAGGGAACGATCAAATCGTAGACAGTTTGAGACATTACTCCCATGGAGAAAAGTCCGCATGGTGAATATTGTATTCGATCACGATGCAATTTCTGTGTTGCATCAACACTCTGAGGGTCCACTGAGTACAGAATGCCTCCAAATGTGTTTCGGAAACTACTACTGGTCTTCCAGGGAACGATCAAAGCGTAAACAGTTAGAGACATTACTCCAATGGAGAAACGTCCGCATGGTGCCTCTTGTATTCAATCCCGAAGCAATTTTTGTGTTTCTTCAACACTCTGAATGTCCGAAGATTACAGAATGCCTCCAGATGAGCTTCGGAAACCACTACTGGTCTCCCAGGAATCGATCAAAGCGTAGAAAGTTTGAGACATTACTCCAATGGAGAAAAGTCCGCTTGGTGCCTGTTGTATTCAATCTCGATGCAATTTCTGTGTTTCATCAACACTCTGAAGGTCCACAGATTACAGAATGCCTCCAGAAGTGCTTCGGAAATTGCTACTGGTCTTCCAGGGAACGATCAAAGCGTAGACAGTTTCAGAATTTACTCCCATTGAGAAAAGTCCGCATGGTGCCTGTTGTATTCAATCCCGATGCAATTTTAGTGTTTCATCAACACTCTGAAGGTCCCCACAATACAGAATGTCTCCAGATGGCCTTCGGAAACCACTACTGGTCTCCTAGGAATCGATCAAAGCGTAGACAGTTTGATACATTACTAATGTGGCGAAAAGTCCACATGGTGCCTGTTGTATTCAATCCCGATGCAATTTCTATGTTTCATCAACACTCTGAAGGTCCACAGATTACAAACAGCCTCCAGATATGCTTGGGAAACTACTATTGTTCCTCCAGGAAACGATCAAAGCGTACACAGTTGAAGACATTACTCCCATGAAGAAAAGTCCGCATGGTGCCTGTTGTATTCAATCACGATGCAATTTTTGTGTTTCATCATCACTTTGAAGGTCCACAGATTACAGAATGACTCCAGATGGGCTTCGGAATCCACTACTGGTCTCCCAGGAATCGATCAAATCGTAGACAGTTTGAGACATTACTCCCATATAGAAAAGTGTGCATTCTGCCTGTTGTGTTCAATCCCGATGCAATTTCTGAGTTTTATCAACACACTGAGTGTCCACAGATTACAGAATGCTTTCAGGTGTGCTTCGGAAGCTACTACTGGTCTTCCAGGGAAGAATCAAAGCGTAGACAGTTTGGGAAATTACTCCGATTGAGAAAAGTCAGCATGGTGCCTGTTGCATTCAATCCCGATGCACATTCTGTGTTTCATCAACACTCTGCAGTTCCAAAGATTACTGAATGCTTCCAGTTGTGCTTTGTAAACTACTACAGTCCTTGCAGGGAACGATCAAAGCATAGACAGGTAGAGACAATACTCCCAAAAAAGAAAACTCCGCATGGTTCCTCTTGTATTCAATCTCGATGCAATTTCTGTGTTTCATGAACACTCTGAAGGTCCGCAGATTACAAACTGCCTCCAGATGTGCTTCGTAAACTACTATTGGTCTGCCAGGAAACGATCAAAGCGTAGACTTTTTGAGACTTTACTACCATGGAGAAAAGTCAGCATGGTGCATGTTGAATTCAATCCCGATGCAATTTCTTGTTTCATCAACACTCTGAAGGTCCACATATTACAGAATGCCTATATATGTGCTTCGGAATCTACTACTGGTCTGCCAGGAACATATCAAAGTGTAGATAGTTTGAGACATTACTCCCGTGGAGAAAAGTCAGCATTGTGCATGTAGTATTCAATCCCGATGCAATTTTTGTGTTTCATCAACACTCTGAAGGTCCACAGATTACAGAATGCCTCCAGATGGTCTTCGGAAACCACTACTGGTCTCCCAGGAATCGATCAAATCGTAGACAGTTTGAGACATTACTCCCATGGAGAAAACTCCGCATGGTGCCAGTTGTATTCAATCCCGACGCAATATCTGTGTTCCATCAACACTCTGAAGGTCCACAGATTACAGGATGCCTGCAGATGTGCTTCGGAAACTACTACTTGTCTTCCAGGGAACGAAGTAAGCGTAGACAGATTGAGACATTACTCCCATGGAGAAACGTCCGCATATTGCCTGTTCTATTCAATCCCGATGCAATTTCTGTGTATCATGAACACACTGATGTTCCGCAGATTACAGAATTCCTCCAGATGTGCTTCGGAAACTACCACTGGTCTTCCAGGGAACGATCAAAGGGTAGACACTTCGAGAGATTACTCCCATGGAGAAAAGTCCACGTAGTGAATGTTGTATTCCATCACGTTGCAATTTCTGTGTTTCACGAACACTCTGCAGTTCCACAGATTATAGAATGACTTGAGATGGGCTTCGGAAAGTACTACTGGTCTTCCAGGGAACAATCTAAGCGTAGACAGTTTAAGAAATTACTCCAATGGAGAAACGTCCGCATGGTGCCTGTTGTATTCAATCCCGATGCAATTTCTGTGTTCCATCAACACACTGAAGGTCCACAGATTACACAAAGCTTCCAGATATGCTTCGGAAACTACTACTGGTCTTCCAGGGAACTATAAAAGCGTAGACAGTTTGAGACATTACTCCCATGGAGAAAAGTCCCCATGTTGCCTGTTGTATTCAATGCTGATGCAATTTTTGTGTTTCATCAACACTCTGAAGGTCCACAGATTACAGAATGCCTCCAGATGGGCTTCGGAAACCACTACTGGTCTCCCAGGAATCGATCAAATCGTAGACAGTTTGAGACATTACTCCCATGAAGAAAACTCCGCATGGTGCCTGTTGTATTCAATCCCGATGCAATTTTTGTGTTCCATTAACACTCCGAAGGTCCACAGATTACAGAATGACTCCACATGGGCTTCGAAAACCACTACTGGTCTCCCAGGAATCGATCAAATCGTAGACAGTTTGAGACATAACTCCCATGGAGAAAAGTCTGCATTGTGCCTGTTGTGTTCAATCCCGATGCAATTTCTGAGTTTTATCAACCCTCTGAGTATCCACAGATTACAGAATGCTTCCAGGTGTGCTTCGGAAGCTACTACTGGTCTTCCAGGGATCAATCAGAGCGTATACAGTTTGAGAAATTACTCCGATTGAGAAAAGTCAGCATGGTGCCTGTTGTATTCAATCCCGATGCACATTCTGTGTTTCATCAACACTCTGCAGGTCCAAAGATTACTGAATGCCTCCAGTTGTGCTTTTTAAACTACTACAGGTCTTGCAGGGAACGATCAAAGCATAGACAGTTAGAGACAATACTCCCAACAAAGAAAATTCCGCATGGTGCCTGTTGTATTCAATCTCGATGCAATTTCTGTGTTTCATCAACACTCTGAAGGTCCACAGATTAGAAACTGCCTCCAGATGTGCTTCGTAAACTACTATTGGTCTGCCAGGAAACGATCAAAGCGTAGACTGTTTGAGACATTACTCCAATGGAGAAAAGTCCGCATGGTGCCTGTTGAATTCAATCCCGATGCAATTTCTTGTTTCATCAACACTCTGAAGGTCCACATATTACAGAATGCCTCCAGATGTGCTTCGGAAATTGCTACTGGTCTTCCAGGGATCGATCAAAGCGTAGACAGTTTCAGAAATTACTCCCATTGAGAAAAGTCCGCATGGTGCCTGTTGTATTCAATCCCGATGCAATTACTGTGTTTCATCTACACTCTGAAGGTCCACATATTACAGAATGTCTCCAGATGTGCTTCGGAAACTACTACTGGTCTTCCAATGAACGATCTAAGCGTAGACACTTGATACGTTACTCCCATAGAGTAACGTCCGCATGGTGCCTGTTGTATTCAATCCCGATGCAATTTCTGTGTTTCATCAACATTCTGAATGTCCACAGATTACAGAATGATTCAAGATGTGCTTCGGAAGCTACTACTGGTCTTCCAGGGAACGATCAAAACGTAGACAGTTTGAGACATTACTCCCATGGAGAAAAGTCTGAATTGTGTCTCTTGTATTCAATCCCGATGCAATTTCTGAGATTTATAAGACTCTAAGGGTCCACAGATTACAGAATGCTTCCAGATGCTCTTCGGAAGCTACTACTGGTCTTCCAGGGAACAATCAAAACGTAGACAGTTTGAGACATGACTCCCAAGGAGAAAAGTCCGCATGGTGCTGTGGTATTCAATCCCGATGCAATTTCTATCTTTCATCAACACTCTGAAGGTCCACAGATTACAGAATGCCTCCAGAAGTGCTTCGGAAATTGCTACTGGGCTTCCAGGGAACGATCAAAGCGTAGACAGTTTCAGAAATTACTCCCATTGAGAAAAGTCCGAATGGTGCCTGTTGTATTCAATCCCGATGCAATTTTAGTGTTTCATCAACACTCTGAAGGTCCCCACAATACAGAATGTCTCCAGATGGCCTTCGGAAACCACTACTGGTCTCCTAGGAATCGATCAAAGCGTAGACAGTTTGAGACATTACTAATGTGGCGAAAAGTCCACATGGTGCCTGTTGTATTCAATCCCGATGCAATTTCTATGTTTCATCAACACTCTGAAGGTCCACAGATTACAAACAGCCTCCAGATATGCTTGGGAAACTACTATTGTTCTTCCAGGAAACGATCAAAGCGTACACAGTTGAAGACATTACTCCCATGAAGAAAAGTCCGCATGGTGCCTGTTGTATTCAATCCCGATGCAATTTTTGTGTTTCATCATCACTTTGATGGTCCACAGATTACAGAATGACTCCAGATGGGCTTCGGAATCCACTACTGGTCTCCCAGGAATCGATCAAATCGTAGACAGTTTGAGACATTACTCCCATGTAGAAAAGTCTGCATTGTGCCTGTTGTGTTCAATCCCGATGCAATTTCTGAGTTTTATCAACACTCTGAGTGTCCACAGATTACAGAATGCTTCCAGGTGTGCTTCGGAAGCTACTACTGGTCTTCCAGGGAACAATCAAAGCGTAGACAGTTTGGGAAATTACTCCGATTGAGAAAAGTCAGCATGGTGCCTGTTGAATTCTATCCCGATGCAATTTCTTGTTTCATCAACACTCTGAAGGTCCACAGATTACAGAATGCCTCCAGATGAGCTTCGGAAACTACTACTGGTCTCCCAGGAATCAATCAAAGCGTAGACATTTTGAGACATTACTCACATGGAGAAAAGTCCGCATGGTGCCTGTTGTATTCAATTTCGATGCAATATCTGTGTTCCATCAACACTCTGAAGATCCACAGATTACAAATTGCCTCCAGATGTGCTTCGTAAACTACTATGGGTCTGCCAGGGAACGATCAAAGTGTAGACAGTTTGAGACATTACTCCCATGAATATAAGCCGCATGGTGCCAGTTGTATTCAATCCCAATGCAATTTCTATGTTTCATCAACACTCTGAAGGTCCACAGATTACAAACTGCCTCCAGATATGCTTGGGAAACTACTATTGTTCTTCCAGGAAACGATCAAAGCGTACACAGTTTGAGACATTACTCCCATGAAGACAAGTCCGCATGGTGCCTGTTGTATTCAATCCCGATGCAATTTTTGTGTTTCATCAACACTCTGAAGGTCCACAGATTACAGAATGACTCCACATGGGCTTCGGAAACCTCTACTGTTCTCCCAGGAATCGATCAAATCGTAGACAGTTTGAGACATTACTCCCATGGAGAAAAGTCTGCATTGTGCCTGTTGTGTTCAATCCCGATGCAATTTCTGAGTTTTATCAACACTCTGAGTGTCCACAGATTACAGAATGCTTCCAGGTGTGCTTCGGAAGCTACTACTGGTCTTCCAGGGAACAATCAAAGCGTAGACAGTTTGAGAAATTACTCTCATTGAGAAAAGTCAGCATGGTGCCTGTTACATTCAATCCCGATGCACATTCTGTGTCTCATCAACACTCTGCAGGTCCAAAGATTACTGAATGCCTCCAGTTGTGCTTTGTAAACTACTACAGGTCTTCCAGGGAACGATCAAAGCGTAGACAGTTAGAGACAATACTCCCAATAAAGAAAATTCCGCATGGTGCCTGTTGTATTCAATCTCGATGCAATTTCTGTGTTTCATCAACACTCTGAAGGTCCACAGATTACAAACTGCCTCCAGATGTGCTTCGTAAACTACTATTGGTCTGCCAGGAAACGATCAAAGCGTAGACTGTTTGAGACTTTACTACCATGGAGAAAAGTCAGCATGGTGCATGTTGAATTCAATCCCGATGCAATTTCTTGTTTCATCAACACTCTGAAGGTCCACATATTACAGAATGCCTATATATGTGCTTCGGAATCTACTACTGGTCTGCCAGGAACATATCAAAGTGTAGATAGTTTGAGACATTACTTCCGTGGAGAAAAGTCAGCATTGTGCATGTAGTATTCAATCCCGATGCAATTTTTGTGTTTCATCAACACTCTGAAGGTCCACAGATTACAGAATGCCTCCAGATGGGCTTCGGAAACCACTACTGGTCTCCCAGGAATCGATCAAATCGTAGACAGTTTGAGACATTACTCCCATGGAGAAAACTCCGCATGGTGCCAGTTGTATTCAATCCCGATGCAATTTCTGTGTTCCATCAACACTCTGAAGGTCCACAGATTACAGGATGCCTGCAGATGTGCTTCGGAAACTACTACTTGTCTTCCAGGGAACGATGTAAGCGTAGACAGATTGAGACATTACTCCTATGGAGAAACGTCCGCATATTGCCTGTTCTATTCAATCCCGATGCAATTTCTGTGTATCATGAACACACTGTTGTTCCGCAGATTACCGAATTCCTCCAGATGTGCTTCGGAAATTACCACTGGTCTTCCAGGGAACGATCAAAGCGTAGACACTTCGAGAGATTACTCCCATGGAGAAAAGTCCACGTAGTGAATGTTGTATTCCATCACGTTGCAATTTCTGTGTTTCACGAACACTCTGAAGTTCCACAGATTATAGAATGACTTGAGATGGGCTTCGGAAAGTACTATTGGTCTTCCAGGGAACAATCTAAGCGTAAACAGTTTAAGAAATTACTCCAATGGAGAAACGTCCGCATGGTGCCTGTTGTATTCAATCCCGATGCAATTTCTGTGTTCCATCAACACACTGAAGGTCCACAGATTACACAAAGCTTCCAGATATGCTTCGGAAACTACTACTGGTCTTCCAGGGAACTATAAAAGCGTAGACAGTTTGAGACATTACTCCCATAGAGAAAAGTCCCCATGTTGCCTGTTGTATTCAATGCTGATGCAATTTCTGTGTTCCATCAACACTCAGAATGTCCAAAGATTACCGAATGCCTCCAGATGTTCTTCGGAAACTACTACTGGTTTTCCAGGGAACGATCAAAGCGTAGACAGTTTGAGACATTACTCCCATAGAGAAAAATCTAGTGCCTGTTGTATTCAATCCCGATGCAATTTCTGTGTTTCATCAACACTCTGAAGGTCCACTGATTACAAACAGCCTCCAGATATGCTTGGGAAACTACTATTGTTCTTCCAGGAAACGATCAAAGCGCACACAGTTGAAGACATTACTCCCATGAAGAAAAGTCCGCATGGTGCCTGTTGTATTCAATCCCGATGCAATTTTGGTGTTTCATCATCACTTTGAAGGTCCACAGATTACAGAATAACTCCAGGTGGGCTTCGGAATCTACTACTGGTCTCCCAGGAATCGATCAAATCGTAGACAGTTTGAGACATTACTCCCATGTAGAAAAGTCTGCATTGTGCCTGTTGTGTTCAATCCCGATGCAATTTCTGAGTTTTATCAACACTCTGAGTGTCCACAGATTACAGAATGCTTCCAGGTGTGCTTCGGAAGCTACTACTGGTCTTCCAGGGAACAATCAAAGCGTAGACAGTTTGAGAAATTACTCCGATTGAGAAAAGTCAGCATGGTGCCTGTTGTATTCAATCCCGATGCACATTCTGTGTTTCATCAACACTCTGCAGGTCCAAAGATTACTGAATGCCTCCAGTTGTGCTTTGTAAACTACTACAGGTCTTGCAGGGAACGATCAAAGCATAGACAGTTAGAGACAATACTCCCAACAAAGAAAATTCCGCATGGTGCCTGTTGTATTCAATCTCGATGCAATTTCGGTGTTTCATCAACACTCTGAAGGTCCACAGATTAGAAACTGCCTCCAGATGTGCTTCGTAAACTACTATTGGTCTGCCAGGAAACGATCAAAGCGTAGACTGTTTGAGACATTACTCCCATGGAGAAAAGTCCGCATGGTGCCTGTTGAATTCAATCCCGATGCAATTTCTTGTTTCATCAACACTCTGAAGGTCCACATATTACAGAATGCCTCCAGATGTGCTTCGGAAATTGCTACTGGTCTTCCAGGGATCGATCAAAGCGTAGACAGTTTTAGAAATTACTCCCATTGAGAAAAGTCCGCATGGTGCCTGTTGTATTCAATCCCGATGCAATTACTGTGTTTCATCTACACTCTGAAGGTCCACATATTACAGAATGTCTCCAGATGTGCTTCGGAAACTACTACTGGTCTTCCAATGAACGATCTAAGCGTAGACACTTGATACGTTACTCCCATAGAGTAACGTCCGCATGGTGCCTGTTGTATTCAATCCCGATGCAATTTCTGTGTTTCATCAACATTCTGAATGTCCACAGATTACAGAATGATTCAAGATGTGCTTCGGAAGCTACTACTGGTCTTCCAGGGAACGATCAAAACGTAGACAGTTTGAGACATTACTCCCATGGAGAAAAGTCTGAATTGTGTCTCTTGTATTCAATCCCGATGCAATTTCTGAGATTTATAAGACTCTAAGGGTCCACAGATTACAGAATGCTTCCAGATGCTCTTCGGAAGCTACTACTGGTCTTCCAGGGAACAATCAAAACGTAGACAGTTTGAGACATGACTCCCAAGGAGAAAAGTCCGCATGGTGCTGTGGTATTCAATCCCGATGCAATTTCTATCTTTCATCAACACTCTGAAGGTCCACAGATTACAGAATGCCTCCAGAAGTGCTTCGGAAATTGCTACTGGGCTTCCAGGGAACGATCAAAGCGTAGACAGTTTCAGAAATTACTCCCATTGAGAAAAGTCCGAATGGTGCCTGTTGTATTCAATCCCGATGCAATTTTAGTGTTTCATCAACACTCTGAAGGTCCCCACAATACAGAATGTCTCCAGATGGCCTTCGGAAACCACTACTGGTCTCCTAGGAATCGATCAAAGCGTAGACAGTTTGAGACATTACTAATGTGGCGAAAAGTCCACATGGTGCCTGTTGTATTCAATCCCGATGCAATTTATATGTTTCATCAACACTCTGAAGGTCCACAGATTACAAACAGCCTCCAGATATGCTTGGGAAACTACTATTGTTCTTCCAGGAAACGATCAAAGCGTACACAGTTGAAGACATTACTCCCATGAAGAAAAGTCCGCATGGTGCCTGTTGTATTCAATCCCGATGCAATTTTTGTGTTTCATCATCACTTTGATGGTCCACAGATTACAGAATGACTCCAGATGGGCTTCGGAATCCACTACTGGTCTCCCAGGAATCGATCAAATCGTAGACAGTTTGAGACATTACTCCCATGTAGAAAAGTCTGCATTGTGCCTGTTGTGTTCAATCCCGATGCAATTTCTGAGTTTTATCAACACTCTGAGTGTCCACAGATTACAGAATGCTTCCAGGTGTGCTTCGGAAGCTACTACTGGTCTTCCAGGGAACAATCAAAGCGTAGACAGTTTGGGAAATTACTCCGATTGAGAAAAGTCAGCATGGTGCCTGTTGAATTCTATCCCGATGCAATTTCTTGTTTCATCAACACTCTGAAGGTCCACAGATTACAGAATGCCTCCAGATGAGCTTCGGAAACTACTACTGGTCTCCCAGGAATCAATCAAAGCGTAGACATTTTGAGACATTACTCACATGGAGAAAAGTCCGCATGGTGCCTGTTGTATTCAATTTCGATGCAATATCTGTGTTCCATCAACACTCTGAAGATCCACAGATTACAAATTGCCTCCAGATGTGCTTCGTAAACTACTATTGGTCTGCCAGGGAACGATCAAAGTGTAGACAGTTTGAGACATTACTCCCATGAATATAAGCCGCATGGTGCCAGTTGTATTCAATCCCAATGCAATTTCTATGTTTCATCAACACTCTGAAGGTCCACAGATTACAAACTGCCTCCAGATATGCTTGGGAAACTACTATTGTTCTTCCAGGAAACGATCAAAGCGTACACAGTTTGAGACATTACTCCCATGAAGACAAGTCCGCATGGTGCCTGTTGTATTCAATCCCGATGCAATTTTTGTGTTTCATCAACACTCTGAAGGTCCACAGATTACAGAATGACTCCACATGGGCTTCGGAAACCTCTACTGTTCTCCCAGGAATCGATCAAATCGTAGACAGTTTGAGACATTACTCCCATGGAGAAAAGTCTGCATTGTGCCTGTTGTGTTCAATCCCGATGCAATTTCTGAGTTTTATCAACACTCTGAGTGTCCACAGATTACAGAATGCTTCCAGGTGTGCTTCGGAAGCTACTACTGGTCTTCCAGGGAACAATCAAAGCGTAGACAGTTTGAGAAATTACTCTCATTGAGAAAAGTCAGCATGGTGCCTGTTACATTCAATCCCGATGCACATTCTGTGTCTCATCAACACTCTGCAGGTCCAAAGATTACTGAATGCCTCCAGTTGTGCTTTGTAAACTACTACAGGTCTTCCAGGGAACGATCAAAGCGTAGACAGTTAGAGACAATACTCCCAATAAAGAAAATTCCGCATGGTGCCTGTTGTATTCAATCTCGATGCAATTTCTGTGTTTCATCAACACTCTGAAGGTCCACAGATTACAAACTGCCTCCAGATGTGCTTCGTAAACTACTATTGGTCTGCCAGGAAACGATCAAAGCGTAGACTGTTTGAGACTTTACTACCATGGAGAAAAGTCAGCATGGTGCATGTTGAATTCAATCCCGATGCAATTTCTTGTTTCATCAACACTCTGAAGGTCCACATATTACAGAATGCCTATATATGTGCTTCGGAATCTACTACTGGTCTGCCAGGAACATATCAAAGTGTAGATAGTTTGAGACATTACTTCCGTGGAGAAAAGTCAGCATTGTGCATGTAGTATTCAATCCCGATGCAATTTTTGTGTTTCATCAACACTCTGAAGGTCCACAGATTACAGAATGCCTCCAGATGGGCTTCGGAAACCACTACTGGTCTCCCAGGAATCGATCAAATCGTAGACAGTTTGAGACATTACTCCCATGGAGAAAACTCCGCATGGTGCCAGTTGTATTCAATCCCGATGCAATTTCTGTGTTCCATCAACACTCTGAAGGTCCACAGATTACAGGATGCCTGCAGATGTGCTTCGGAAACTACTACTTGTCTTCCAGGGAACGATGTAAGCGTAGACAGATTGAGACATTACTCCTATGGAGAAACGTCCGCATATTGCCTGTTCTATTCAATCCCGATGCAATTTCTGTGTATCATGAACACACTGTTGTTCCGCAGATTACCGAATTCCTCCAGATGTGCTTCGGAAATTACCACTGGTCTTCCAGGGAACGATCAAAGCGTAGACACTTCGAGAGATTACTCCCATGGAGAAAAGTCCACGTAGTGAATGTTGTATTCCATCACGTTGCAATTTCTGTGTTTCACGAACACTCTGAAGTTCCACAGATTATAGAATGACTTGAGATGGGCTTCGGAAAGTACTATTGGTTTTCCAGGGAACAATCTAAGCGTAAACAGTTTAAGAAATTACTCCAATGGAGAAACGTCCGCATGGTGCCTGTTGTATTCAATCCCGATGCAATTTCTGTGTTCCATCAACACACTGAAGGTCCACAGATTACACAAAGCTTCCAGATATGCTTCGGAAACTACTACTGGTCTTCCAGGGAACTATAAAAGCGTAGACAGTTTGAGACATTACTCCCATGGAGAAAAGTCCCCATGTTGCCTGTTGTATTCAATGCTGATGCAATTTCTGTGTTCCATCAACACTCAGAATGTCCAAAGATTACCGAATGCCTCCAGATGTTCTTCGGAAACTACTACTGGTTTTCCAGGGAACGATCAAAGCGTAGACAGTTTGAGACATTACTCCCATAGAGAAAAATCTAGTGCCTGTTGTATTCAATCCCGATGCAATTTCTGTGTTTCATCAACACTCTGAAGGTCCACTGATTACAAACAGCCTCCAGATATGCTTGGGAAACTACTATTGTTCT
Source organism: Schistocerca gregaria (assembly GCF_023897955.1). Lineage (NCBI taxonomy): Eukaryota > Metazoa > Arthropoda > Insecta > Orthoptera > Acrididae > Schistocerca > Schistocerca gregaria. The sequence continues at coordinate 1,215,438 of NW_026061873.1, read as the reverse complement.
TCCAGGAAACGATCAAAGCGCACACAGTTGAAGACATTACTCCCATGAAGAAAAGTCCGCATGGTGCCTGTTGTATTCAATCCCGATGCAATTTTGGTGTTTCATCATCACTTTGAAGGTCCACAGATTACAGAATAACTCCAGGTGTGCTTCGGAATCTACTACTGGTCTCCCAGGAATCGATCAAATCGTAGACAGTTTGAGACATTACTCCCATGTAGAAAAGTCTGCATTGTGCCTGTTGTGTTCAATCCCGATGCAATTTCTGAGTTTTATCAACACTCTGAGTGTCCACAGATTACAGAATGCTTCCAGGTGTGCTTCGGAAGCTACTACTGGTCTTCCAGGGAACAATCAAAGCGTAGACAGTTTGGGAAATTACTCCGATTGAGAAAAGTCAGCATGGTGCCTGTTGTATTCAATCCCGATGCACATTCTGTGTTTCATCAACACTCTGCAGTTCCAAAGATTACTGAATGCTTCCAGTTGTGCTTTGTAAACTACTACAGTCCTTGCAGGGAACGATCAAAGCATAGAAAGGTAGAGAAAATACTCCCAATAAAGAAAACTCCACATGGTTCCTCTTGTATTCAATCTCGATGCATTTTCTGTGTTTCATGAACACTCTGAAGGTCCACAGATTACAAACTGCCTCCAGATGTGCTTCGTAAACTACTATTGGTCTGCCAGGAAACGATCAAAGCGTAGACTGTTTGAGACATTACTCCCATGGAGAAAGGTCCGCATGGTGCCTGTTGAATTCTATCCCGATGCAATTTCTTGTTTCATCAACACTCTGAAGGTCCACATATTACAGAATGCCTCCAGATGGGCTTCGGAAACTACTACTGGTCTCCCAGGAATCAAAGCGTAGACATTTTGAGACATTACTCACATGGAGAAAAGTCCGCATGGTGCCTGTTGTATTCAATCTCGATGCAATATCTGTGTTCCATCAACACTCTGAAGATCCACAGATTACAAATTGCCTCCAGATGTGCTTCGTAAACTACTATTGTTCTGCCAGGGAACGATCAAAGCGTAGACAATTTGAGACATTACTCCCATGAATAAAAGCCGCATGGTGCCAGTTGTATTCAATCCCAATGCAATTTCTATGTTTCATCAACACTCTGAAGGTCCACAGGTTACAAACTGCCTCCAGATATGCTTGGGAAACTACTATTGTTCTTCCAGGAAACGATCAAAGCGTACACAGTTTGAGACATTACTCCCATGAAGACAAGTCCGCATGGTGCCTGTTGTATTCAATCCCGATGCAATTTTTGTGTTTCATCAACACTCTGAAGGTCCACAGATTACAGAAAGACTCCACATGGGCTTCGAAAACCACTACTGGTCTCCCAGGAATCGATCAAATCGTAGACAGTTTGAGACATTACTCCCATGGAGAAAAGTCTGCATTGTGCCTGTTGTGTTCAATCCCGATGCAATTTCTGAGTTTTATCAACACTCTGAGTGTCCACAGATTACAGAATGCTTCCAGGTGTGCTTCGGAAGCTACAACTGGTCTTCCAGGGAACAATCAAGACGTAGACAGTTTGAGAAATTACTCTCATTGAGAAAAGTCAGCATGGTGCCTGTTGCATTCAATCCCGATGCACATTCTGTGTTTCATCAACACTCTGCAGGTCCAAAGATTACTGAATGCCTCCAGTTGTGCTTTGTAAACTACTACAGGTCTTCCAGGGAACGATCAAAGCGTAGACAGTTAGAGACAATACTCCCAATAAAGAAAATTCCGCATGGTGCCTGTTGTATTCAATGTCGATGCAATATCTGTGTTTCATCAACACTCTGAAGGTCCACAGATTACAAACTGCCTCCAGATGTGCTTCGTAAACTACTATGGGTCTCCCAGGAATCGATCAAATCGTAGACAGTTTGAGACATTACTCCCATGGAGAAAAGTCTTCATTGTGCCTGTTGTGTTCAATCCCGATGCAATTTCTGAGTTTTATCAACACTCTGAGTGTCCACAGATTACAGAATGCTTCCAGGTGTGCTTCGGAAGCTACTACTGGTCTTCCAGGGAACAATCAAAGCGTAGACAGTTTGAGAAATTACTCTCATTGAGAAAAGTCAGCATGGTGCCTGTTGCATTCAATCCCGATGCACATTCTGTGTTTCATCAACACTCTGCAGGTCCAAAGATTACTGAATGCATCCAGTTGTGCTTTGTAAACTACTACAGGTCTTCCAGGGAACGATCAAAGCGTAGACAGTTAGAGACAATACTCCCAATAAAGAAAATTCCGCATGGTGCCTGTTGTATTCAATGTCGATGCAATATCTGTGTTTCATCAACACTCTGAAGGTCCACAGATTACAAACTGCCTCCAGATGTGCTTCGTAAACTACTATTGGTCTGCCAGGAAACGATCAAAGCGTAGACTGTTTGAGACTTTACTACCATGGAGAAAAGTCAGCATGGTGCATGTTGAATTCAATCCCGATGCAATTTCTTGTTTCATCAACACTCTGAAGGTCCACATATTACAGAATGCCTATATATGTGCTTCGGAATCTACTACTGGTCTGCCAGGAACATATCAAAGTGTAGATAGTTTGAGACATTACTCCCGTGGAGAAAAGTCAGCATTGTGCATGTAGTATTCAATCCCGATGCAATTTTTGTGCTTCATCAACACTCTGAAGGTCCACAGATTACAGAATGCCTCCAGATGGGCTTCGGAAACCACTACTGGTCTCCCAGGAATCGATCAAATCGTAGACAGTTTGAGACATTACTCCCATGGAGAAAACTCCGCATGGTGCCTGTTGTATTCAATCCCGATGCAATTTCTGTGTTCCATCAACACTCTGAAGGTCCACAGATTACAGGATGCCTGCAGATGTGCTTCGGAAACTACTACTTGTCTTCCAGGGAACGATGTAAGCGTAGACAGATTGAGACATTACTCCCATGGAGAAAAGTCCGCATATTGCCTGTTCTATTCAATCCCGATGCAATTTCTGTGTATCATGAACACACTGATGTTCCGCAGATTACAGAATTCCTCCAGATGTGCTTCGGAAACTACCACTGGTCTTCCAGGGAACGATCAAAGCGTAGACACTTCGAGAGATTACTCCCATGGAGAAAAGTCCACGTAGTGAATGTTGTATTCCATCACGTTGCAATTTCTGTGTTTCACGAACACTCTGAAGTTCCACAGATTATAGAATGACTTGAGATGGGCTTCGGAAAGTACTACTGGTCTTCCAGGGAACAATCTAAGCGTAGACAGTTTAAGAAATTACTCCAATGGCGAAACGTCCGCATGGTGCCTGTTGTATTCAATCCCGATGCAATTTCTGTGTTCCATCAACACACTGAAGGTCCACAGATTACACAAAGCTTCCAGATATGCTTCGGAAACTACTACTGGTCTTCCAGGGAACTATAAAAGCGTAGACAGTTTGAGACATTACTCCCATGGAGAAAAGTCCCCATGTTGCCTATTGTATTCAATGCTGATGCAATTTTTGTGTTTCATCAACACTCTGAAGGTCCACAGATTACAGAATGCCTCCAGATGGGCTTCGGAAACCACTACTGGTCTCCCAGGAATCGATCAAATCGTAGACAGTTTGAGACATTACTCCCATGAAGAAAAGTCCGCATGGTGCCTCTTGTATTCAATCCCGATGCATTTTTTGTGTTTCATTAACACTCCGAAGGTCCACAGATTACAGAATGACTCCTGATGGGCTTCGAAAACCACTACTGGTCTCCCAGGAATCGATCAAATCGTAGACAGTTTGATACATAACTCCCATGGAGAAAAGTCTGCATTGTGCCTGTTGTGTTCAATCCCGATACAATTTCTGAGTTTTATCAACCCTCTGAGTATCCACAGATTACAGAATGCTACCAGGTGTGCTTCGGAAGCTACTACTGGTGTTCCAGGGATCAATCAGAGCGTATACAGTTTGAGAAATTACTCCGATTGAGAAAAGTCAGCATGGTGCCTGTTGTATTCAATCCCGATGCACATTCTGTGTTTCATCAAAACTCGGCAGGTCCAAAGATTACTGAATGCCTCCAGTTGTGCTTTGTAAACTACTACAGGTCTTGCAGGGAACGATCAAAGCATAGACAGTTAGAGACAATACTCCCAACAAAGAAAATTCCGCATGGTGCCTGTTGTATTCAATCTCGATGCAATTTCTGTGTTTCATCAACACTCTGAAGGTCCACAGATTAGAAACTGCCTCCAGATGTGCTTCGTAAACTACTATGGGTCTCCCAGGAATCGATCAAATCGTAGACAGTTTGAGACATTACTCCCATGGAGAAAAGTCTTCATTGTGCCTGTTGTGTTCAATCCCGATGCAATTTCTGAGTTTTATCAACACTCTGAGTGTCCACAGATTACAGAATGCTTCCAGGTGTGCTTCGGAAGCTACTACTGGTCTTCCAGGGAACAATCAAAGCGTAGACAGTTTGAGAAATTACTCTCATTGAGAAAAGTCAGCATGGTGCCTGTTGCATTCAATCCCGATGCACATTCTGTGTTTCATCAACACTCTGCAGGTCCAAAGATTACTGAATGCATCCAGTTGTGCTTTGTAAACTACTACAGGTCTTCCAGGGAACGATCAAAGCGTAGACAGTTAGAGACAATACTCCCAATAAAGAAAATTCCGCATGGTGCCTGTTGTATTCAATCTCGATGCAATTTCTGTGTTCCATCAACACTCTGAAGGTCCACAGATTACAGGATGCCTGCAGATGTGCTTCGGAAACTACTACTTGTCATCCAGGGAACGATGTAAGCGTAGACAGATTGAGACATTACTCCCATGGAGAAACGTCCGCATATTGCCTGTTCTATTTAATCCCGATGCTATTTCTGTGTATCATGAACACACTGATGTTCCGCAGATTACAGAATTCATTCCAGATGTGCTTCGGAAACTACCACTGGTCTTCCAGGGAACGATCAAAGCGAAGACACTTCGAGAGATTACTCCCATGGAGAAAAGTCCACGTAGTGAATGTTGTATTCCATCACGTTGCAATTTCTGTGTTTCACGAACACTCTCAAGTTCCACAGATTATAGAATGACTTGAGATGGGCTTCGGAAAGTACTACTGGTCTTCCAGGGAACAATCTAAGCGTAGACAGTTTAAGAAATTACTCCAATGGAGACACGTCCGCATGGTGCCTGTTGTATTCAATCCCGATGCACATTCTGTGTTTCATCAACACTCTGCAGGTCCAAAGTTTACTGAATGCCTCCAGTTGTGCTTTGTAAACTACTACAGGTCTTGCAGGGAACGATCAAAGCATAGACAGTTAGAGACAATACTCCCAACAAAGAAAATTCCGCATGGTGCCTGTTGTATTCAATCTCGATGCAATTTCTGTGTTTCATCAACACTCTGAAGGTCCACAGATTATAAACTGCCTCCAGATGTGCTTCGTAAACTACTATTGGTCTGCCAGGAATCGATCAAAGCGTAGACTGTTTGAGACATTACTCCCATGGAGAAAAGTCCGCATGGTGCCTGTTGAATTCAGTCCCGATGCAATTTCTTGTTTCATCAACACTCTGAAGGTCCACATATTACAGAATGCCTCCAGATGTGCTTCGGAAATTGCTACTGGTCTTCCAGGGATCGATCAAAGCGTAGACAGTTTCAGAAATTACTCCCATTGAGAAAAGTCTGCATGGTGCCTGTTGTATTAAATCCCGATGCAATTACTGTGTTTCATCTACACTCTGAAGGTCCACAGATTACAGAATGTCTCCAGATGTGCTTCGGGAACTACTACTGGTCTTCCAATGAACGATCTAAGCGTAGACACTTGATACGTTACTCCCATAGAGTAACGTCCGCATGGTGCCTGTTGTATTCAATCCCGATGCAATTTCTGTGTTTCATCAACATTCTGAATGTCCACAGATTACAGAATGATTCAAGATGTGCTTCGGAAGCTACTACTGGTCTTCCAGGGAACGATCAAAACGTAGACAGTTTGAGACATTACTCCCATGGAGAAAAGTCTGAATTGTGTCTCTTGTATTCAATCCCGATGCAATTTCTGAGATTTATAAGACTCTAAGGGTCCACAGATTACAGAATGCTTCCAGATGCTCTTCGGAAGCTACTACTGGTCTTCCAGGGAACAATCAAAACGTAGACAGTTTGAGACATGACTCCCATGGAGAAAAGTCCGAATGGTGCTGTGGTATTCAATCCCGATGCAATTTCTATCTTTCATCAACACTCTGAAGGTCCACAGATTACATAATGCATCCAGATGTGATTCGGAAACTACTATTGGTCAGCCAGGGAACGTTCAGATCGTAGACATTTTGAGACATTACTCCCACTGAGAAAAGTCCACATGGTGCCTGTTGTATTCAATCCAGATGCATTTTCTGTGTCTCATCAACACTCTGAGGGTCCAAAGATTACTGAATGCCTCCAGTTGTGCTTTGTAAACTACTACTGGTCTTCCAGGGAACGATCAAAGCGTAGACAGTTTGAGACATTACTCCCATGGAGAAAAGTCCGCATGGTGAATATTGTATTCGATCACGATGCAATTTCTGTGTTGCATCAACACTCTGAGGGTCCACTGAGTACAGAATGCCTCCAAATGTGTTTCGGAAACTACTACTGGTCTTCCAGGGAACGATCAAAGCGTAAACAGTTAGAGACATTACTGCAATGGAGAAACGTCCGCATGGTGCCTCTTGTATTCAATCCCGAAGCAATTTTTGTGTTTCTTCAACACTCTGAATGTCCGAAGATTACAGAATGCCTCCAGATGAGCTTCGGAAACCACTACTGGTTTCCCAGGAATCGATCAAAGCGTAGAAAGTTTGAGACATTACTCCAATGGAGAAAAGTCCGCTTGGTGCCTGTTGTATTCAATCTCAATGCAATTTCTGTGTTTCATCAACACTCTGAGTGTCCACAGATTACAGAATGCCTCCAGAAGTGCTTCGGAAATTGCTACTGGTCTTCCAGGAAACGACCAAAGCGTAGACAGTTTCAGAAATTACTCCCATTGAGAAAAGTCCGCATGGTGCCTGTTGTATTCAATCCCAATGCAATTTTAGTGTTTCATCAACACTCTGAAGGTCCCCACAATACAGAATGTCTCCAGATGGCCTTCGGAAACCACTACTGGTCTCCTAGGAATCGATCAAAGCGTAGACAGTTTGAGACATTACTAATGTGGCGAAAAATCCACATGGTGCATGTTGTATTCAATCCCGATGCAGTTTCTATGTTTCATCAACACTCTGAAGGTCCACAGATTACAAACAGCCTCCAGATATGCTTGGGAAACTACTATTGTTCTTCCAGGAAACGATCAAAGCGTACACAGTTGAAGACATTACTCCCATAAAGAAAAGTCCGCATGGTGCCTGTTGTATTCAATCCCGATGCAATTTTTGTGTTTCATCATCACTTTGAAGGTCCACAGATTACAGAATGACTCCAGATGGGCTTCGGAATCCACTACTGGTCTCCCAGGAATCGATCAAATCGTAGACAGTTTGAGACATTACTCCCATGTAGAAAAGTCTGCATTGTGCCTGTTGTGTTCAATCCCGATGCAATTTCTGAGTTTTATCAACACTCTGAGTGTCCACAGATTACAGAATGCTTCCAGGTGTGCTTCGGAAGCTACTACTGGTCTTCCAGGGAACAATCAAAGCGTAGACCGTTTGGGAAATTACTCCGATTGAGAAAAGTCAGCATGGTGCCTGTTGTATTCAATCCCGATGCACATTCTGTGTTTCATCAACACTCTGCAGTTCCAAAGATTACTGAATGCTTCCAGTTGTGCTTTGTAAACTACTACAGTCCTTGCAGGGAACGATCAAAGCATAGACAGGTAGAGACAATACTCCCAATAAAGAAAACTCCGCATGGTTCCTCTTGTATTCAATCTCGATGCAATTTCTGTGTTCCATCAACACTCTGAAGATCCACAGATTACAAATTGCCTCCAGATGTGCTTCGTAAACTACTATTGGTCTGCCAGGGAACGATCAAAGCGTAGACAGTTGGAGACATTACTCCCATGAATATAAGCCGCATGGTGCCAGTAGTATTCAATCCCAATGCAATTTCTTGTTTCATCGACACTCTGAAGGTCCACAGGTTACAAACTGCCACCAGATATGCTTGGGAAACTACTATTGTTCTTCCAGGAAACGATCAAAGCGTACACAGTTTGAGACATTACTCCCATGAAGACAAGTCCGCATGGTGCCTGTTGTATTCAATCCCGATGCAATTTTTGTGTTTCATCAACACTCTGAAGGTCCACAGATTACAGAATGACTCCACATGGGCTTCGGAAACCACTACTGGTCTCCCAGGAATCGATCAAATCGTAGACAGTTTGAGACATTACTCCCATGGAGAAAAGTCTGCATTGTGCCTGTTGTGTTCAATCCCGATGCAATTTCTGAGTTTTATCAACACTCTGAGTGTCCACAGATTACAGAATGCTTCCAGGTGTGCTTCGGAAGCTACTACTGGTCTTCCAGGGAACAATCAAAGCGTAGACAGTTTGAGAAATTACTCTCATTGAGAAAAGTCAGCATGGTGCCTGTTGCATTCAATCCCGATGCACATTCTGTGTTTCATCAACACTCTGCAGGTCCAAAGATTACTGAATGCCTCCAGTTGTGCTTTGTAAACTACTACAGGTCTTCCAGAGAACGATCAAAGCGTAGACAGTTAGAGACAATACTCCCAATAAAGAAAATTCCGCATGGTGCCTGTTGTATTCAATCTCGATGCAATTTCTGTGTTTCATCAACACTCTGAAGGTCCACAGATTACAAACTGCCTCCAGATGTGCTTCGTAAACTACTATTGGTCTGCCAGGAAACGATCAAAGCGTAGACTGTTTGAGACTTTACTACCATGGAGAAAAGTCAGCATGGTGCATGTTGAATTCAATCCCGATGCAATTTCTTGTTTCATCAACACTCTGAAGGTCCACATATTACAGAATGCCTATATATGTGCTTCGGAATCTACTACTGGTCTGCCAGGAACATATCAAAGTGTAGATAGTTTGAGACATTACTCCCGTGGAGAAAAGTCAGCATTGTGCATGTAGTAATCAATCCCGATGCAATTTTTGTGTTTCATCAACACTCTGAACGTCCACAGATTACAGAATGCCTCCAGATGGGCTTCGGAAACCACTACTGGTCTCCCAGGAATCGATCAAATCGTAGACAGTTTGAGACATTACTCCCATGGAGAAAACTCCGCATGGTGCCAGTTGTATTCAATCCCGATGCAATTTCTGTGTTCCATCAACACTCTGAAGGTCCACGGATTACAGGTTTGCCTGCAGATGTGCTTCGGAAACTACTACTTGTCTTCCAGGGAACGATGTAAGCGTAGACAGATTGAGACATTACTCCCATGGAGAAACGTCCGCACATTGCCTGTTCTATTCAATCCCGATGCAATTTCTGTGTATCATGAACACACTGATGTTCCGCAGATTACAGAATTCCTCCAGATGTGCTTCGGAAACTACCACTGGTCTTCCAGGGAACGATCAAAGCGTAGACACTTCGAGAGATTACTCCCATGGAGAAAAGTCCACGTAGTGAATGTTGTATTCCATCACGTTGCAATTTCTGTGTTTCACGAACACTCTGCCGTTCCACAGATTATAGAATGACTTGAGATGGGCTTCGGAAAGTACTATTGGTCTTCCAGGGAACAATCTAAGCGTAGACAGTATAAGAAATTACTCCAATGGAGAAACGTCCGCATGGTGCCTGTTGTATTCAATCCCGATGCAATTTCTGTGTTCCATCAACACACTGAAGGTCCACAGATTACACAAAGCTTCCAGATATGCTTCAGAAACTACTACTGGGCTTCCAGGGAACTATAAAAGCGTAGACAGTTTGAGACATTACTCCCATGGAGAAAAGTCCCCATGTTGCCTGTTGTATTCAATGCTGATGCAATTTTTGTGTTTCATCAACACTCTGAATGTCCAAAGATTACTGAATGCCTCCAGATGTGCTTCGGAAACTACTACTGGTTTTCCAGGGAACGATCAAAGCGTAGACAGTTTGAGACATTACTCCCATAGAGATAAATCTAGTGCCTGTTGTATTCAATCCCAATGCAATTTCTGTGTTTCATCAACACTCTGAAGGTCCACAGATTACATAATGACTCCAGATGTGCTTCGGAAACTGCTACTGGTCTTTCAGTGAACGATCAAAGCGTAGACAGTTTGAGACATTACTCCCATCGAGAAAAGTCCGCATGGTGCCTGTTGTATTCAATCCCGATGCAATTTCTGTGTTTCTTCAACAATCTGAATGTCCGCAGATTAAAGAATGGCTCCAGATGTGCTTCTGAATCTATGACTGGTCTCCCATCAACGATCAAACCGGAGACAATTTGAGACATTACTCCCATGGAGAAAAGTACGCATGGTGCCTGTTGTATTCAATGCCGATTCAATTTCTGTGTTTCATCAACACTCTGAATGTCCAAAGATTACTGAATGCCTCCAGATGTGCTTTGGAAACTACTACTGGTCTTCCAGGGTACGATCAAAGCGTAGACAGTTTGAGACATTACTCCCATGGAGAAACATCCGCATGGTGCCTGTTGTATTCAATGCCGATGCACTTTCTGAGTTTCATCAACACTCTGAAGATCCACAGATTACAGAATGAATCCAGATGTGCTTCGAAAACTACTACTGTTCTTCCAGGGAACGAACAAAGCGTAGACAGATTGAGACATTTCTCCCATGGAGAAAAGTCCGCATGGTGAATGTTGTATTCCATCACGATGCAATTTCTTTGTTTCACCAACACTCTGAAGGTCCACTGATTACAGAATGCCTCCAGATGTACTTCGGAAACTACTACTGGTCTTCCTGGGAACGATCAAACCATAGACAGTTTGAGCATTAGTTCCATGGAGAAAATTCCGCATGTTGAATGTTGTATACCATCTCGATGAAATTTCTGTGTTTGACCAACACTCTGAAGGTCCACAGATTATAGAATGCCTCCAGATTTGCTTCGGGAAACTACTACTTGTCTTCCAGGTAACGATCAAAGCGTAGACAGTTTGAGACATTACTCCCATGGAGGAAACTCCGCATGGTGCATATTGAATTCAATCCCGATGCAATTTTTTGTTTCATCAACACTCTGAAAGTCCACAAATTACAGAATGCCTAAAGATGGGCTTCGGAAACTACTACTGGTCTATCAGGAATCGATCAAAGCGTAAACACTTTGAGACAATACTGCCATGGAGAAAAGTCCGCATGGTGGCTGTTGTATTCAATCGCGATGCAATTTCTGTGTTTCATCAACACTCTGAAGGTCCACAGATTACAAACTGCCTCCAGATGTGCTTCGGAAACTACAATTGGTATTCCAGGGAATGATCAAAGCGTTGACAGTTTAGGACATTTCTCCCATGGGGAAAAGTCCGCATGGTGAATGTTGTATTCCATCACGATGCAATTTCTTTGTTTCACCAACACTCTGAAGGTCCACAGATTATAGAATGCCTCCGGATTTGCTTGGGAAACTACTACTTGTCTTCCAGGGAACGATCAAAGCGTAGGAAGTTTGAGACATGCCTCCCATGGAGAAAGGTCCGCATGGTCACTGTTGTATTCAATCCCGATGAAATCTCTGTGTTTCATCAACACTCTGAAGGTCCACAGATTACAGAATGCCTCCAGATGTGCTTCGGAAACTACTACTAGTCTTCCAGGGAACGATCAAAGCGAAGACAGTATGAGACATTACTCCCATGGAGAAAAGTCCGAATGGTGCCTGTTGTATACAATCTCGATGCAATTTTTGTGTTTCATCAACACTCTGAAAGTCCAGAGAATACAAACTGCCCCAGATATGCTTCGGAAACTACTATTGGTCTGCCAGGGAACGATCATATCGTAGACAGTTTGAGACATATCACCTATGGAGAAAAGTCCGCATGGTGAATGTTGTATTCAATCCCGATGCAATTTCTATGTTTCATCAAGACTCTGAAGGTCCACAGATTACGATTTGCCTCCACATGTGCTTCGGAAACTACTATTGGTCTTCCATGGAACGATCAAAGCGTTGACAGTTTAGGACATTACTCCCATGGAGGATAGTCCGCATTGTGCCTGTTGTATTCAATCCCGTTGCAATTTTTGTGTTTCATCAACACTCGGAAGGTCCACAGATTACAGTATGCCTCCAGATGTAATTCAGAAATTGCTGCTGGTCTTCCTGGGAGCGATCAAAGTGTAGACAGTTTGAGACAATACTCCCATTGAGAAAAGTCCGCATGGTGCCCTTTGGATTGAATCCCGATGCAATTTCTGTGTTTCACCAACACTCTGAAGGTCAAAAGATTACTTAATGCCCCCAGTTGTGCTTTGGAAACTACTAGTGGTCTTCCAGGGAACGATCAAAGCGTAGACAATTTCAGACACTACTCCCGTGGAGAAAAGTAGGCATGGTGTCTGTTGTATTCAATCCCGATGCAATTTCTGTGTTTCATCAACACTCTGAAGGTCCACAGATTACAGAATGCCTCCAGATGGGCTTCCGAAACTACTACTGGCCTCCCAGGAATCGATCAAAGCGTAGACAATTTCAGACACTCTTCCCATGGAGAAAAGTCCGCATGGTGCCTGTTGTATTCAATCCCGATGCAATTTCTGTGTTTCATCAACACTCTGAAGGTCCACAGATTACAGAATGCTTCCATATGTGCTTCGGAAATTGCTACAGGTCTTCCTGGGAACGTTCAAAGATTAGACAGTTTGAGACAATACTCCCATTGACAAAAGTCATCTTGGTTACTGTTGGATTCAATCCCGATGCAATTTCTGTGTATCAACACTCTAAAGGTCCACAGATTACATAATGCTTCCAGATTTGCGTCGGAAACTACTACTGGTCTTCCAGGGAACGATCAAAACGTATACAGTTAGAGACATTACTCCCAAAAAGAGAAAACTCCGCATTGTGCCTGTTGTATTCAATCCCGAAGCAATATCTGAGTTTCATCAACACTCTAAGGGACCAAACATTACTGAATGCCTCCAAATGTGCTTCGGAAACTACTACTGGTCTTCCAGGGAACGATCAAAGCGTAGACAGTTTGAGACATTACTCCCATGGATAAAAGTCCGCAGGGTGAATATTGTATTCGATCACGATGCAATTTCTATGTTGGATCAACACTCTGAGGTTCAACTGAGTACCGAATGACTCCAAATGTGTTTCGGAAACTACTACTGGTCTTCCAGGGAACGATCAAAGCATAAACAGTTAGAGACATTACTCCCATGGAGAAACGTCCGCATTTTGCCTGTTGTATTCAACGCCGACGCAATTTTTGTGTTTCATCATCACTCTGAAGGTCCACAGATTACAAACTGCCTCCAGATGTGCTTCGTAAACTACTATTGGTCTGAGAGGGAACGATCAAAGCGTAGACTCTTTGAGACATTACTCCCATGAAGAAAAGTCCGCATGGTGCCTGTTGTATTCAATCCCGATGCAATTTTTGTGTTTCATTAACACTCCGAAGGTCCACAGATTACAGAATGACTCCAGATGGGCTTCGAAAACCACTACTGGTCTCCCAGGAATCGATCAAATCGCAGACAGTTTGAGACATAACTCCCATGGAGAAAAGTCTGCAATGTGCCTGATGTGTTCAATCCCGATGCAATTTCTGAGTTTTATCAACCCTCTGAGTATCCACAGATTACAGAATGCTTCCAGGTGTGCTTCGGAAGCTACTACTGGTCTTCCAGGGATCAATCAGAGCGTATACAGTTTGAGAAATTACTCCGATTGAGAAAAGTCAGCATGGTGCCTGTTGTATTCAATCCCGATGCAATTACTGTGTTTCATCTACACTCTGACGGTCCACAGATTACAGAATGTCTCCAGATGTGCTTCGGAAACTACTACTGGTCTTCCAATGAACGATCTAAGCGTAGACACCTGATACGTTACTCCCATAGAGTAACGTCCGCATAGTGCCTGTTGTATTCAATCCCGATGCAATTTCTGTGTTTCATCAACATTCTGAATGTCCACAGATTACAGAATGATTCAAGATGTGCTTCGGAAGCTACTACTGGTCTTCCAGGGAACGATCAAAACGTAGACAGTTTGAGACGTTACTCCCATGGAGAAAAGTCTGAATTGTGTCTCTTGTATTCAATCCCGATGCAATTTCTGAGATTTATAAGACTCTAAGGGTCCACAGATTACAGAATGCTTCCAGATGCTCTTCGGAAGCTACTACTGGTCTTCCAGAGAACAATCAAAACGTAGACAGTTTGAGACATGACTCCCATGGAGAAAAGTCCGAATGGTGCTGTGGTATTCAATCCCGATGCAATTTCTATCTTTCATCAACACTCTGAAGGTCCACAGTTTACTTAATGCATCCAGATGTGATTCGGAAACTACTATTGGTCAGCCAGGGAACGTTCAGATCGTAGAAATTTTGAGACATTACTCCCACTGAGAAAAGTCCACATGGTGCCTGTTGTATTCAATCCAGATGCATTTTCTGTGTCTCATCAACACTCTGAAGGTCCAAAGATTACAGAATGCCTCCAAATGTGTTTCGGAAACTACTACTGGTCTTCCAGGGACCGATCAAAGCGTAAACAGTTAGAGACATTACTCCAATGGAGAAACGTCCGCATGGTGCCTCTTGTATTCAATCCCGAAGCAATTTTTGTGTTTCTTCAACACTCTGAATGTCCGAAGATTACAGAATGCCTCCAGATGAGCTTCGGAAACCACTACTGGTCTCCCAGGAATCGATCAAAGCGTAGAAAGTTTGAGACATTACTCCAATGGAGAAAAGTCCGCTTGGTGCCTGTTGTATTCAATCTCGATGCAATTTCTGTGTTTCATCAACACTCTGAAGGTCCACAGATTACAGAATGCCTCCAGAAGTGCTTCGGAAATTGCTACTGGTCTTCCAGGGAACGATCAAAGCGTAGACAGTTTCAGAAATTACTCCCACTGAGAAAAGTCCACATGGTGCCTGTTGTATTCAATCCCGATGCAATTTTAGTGTTTCATCAACACTCTGAAGGTCCCCACAATACAGAATGTCTCCAGATGGCCTTCGGAAACCACCACTGGTCTCCTAGGAATCGATCAAAGCGTAGACAGTTTGAGACATTACTAATGTGGCGAAAAGTCCACATGGTGCCTGTTGTATTCAATCCCGATGCAATTTCTTTGTTTCATCAACACTCTGAAGGTCCACAGATTACAAACAGCCTCCAGATATGCTTCGGAAACTACTATTGTTCTTCCAGGAAACGATCAAAGCGTACACAGTTAAAGACATTACTCCCATGAAGAAAAGTCCGCATGGTGCCTGTTGTATTCAATCCCGATGCAATTTTTGTGTTTCATCATCACTTTGAAGGTCCACAGATTACAGAATGACTCCAGATGGGCTTCGGAATCCACTACTGGTCTCCCAGGAATCAATCAAATCGTAGACAGTTTGAGACATTACTCCCATGTAGAAAAGTCTTCATTGTGCCTGTTGTGTTCAATCCCGATGCAATTTCTGAGTTTTATCAACACTCTGAGTGTCCACAGATTACAGAATGCTTCCAGGTGTGCTTCGGAAGCTACTACTGGTCTTCCACGGAACAATCAAAGCGTAGACAGTTTGGGAAATTACTCCGATTGAGAAAAGTCAGCATGGTGCCTGTTGTATTCAATCCCGATGCACATTCTGTGTTTCATCAACACTCTGCAGTTCCAAAGATTACTGAATGCGTCCAGTTGTGCTTTGTAAACTACTACAGTCCTTGCAGGGAACGATCAAAGCGTAGACAGTTAGAGACAATACTCCCAATAAAGAAAATTCCGCATGGTGCCTGTTGTATTCAATCCCGATGCAATTTTTGTGTTTCATCATCACTTTGAAGGTCCACAGATTACAGAATGACTCCAGATGGGCTTCGGAATCCACTACTGGTCTCCCAGGAATCGATCAAATCGTAGACAGTTTGAGACATTACTCCCATGTAGAAAAGTCTGCATTGTGTCTGTTGTGTTCAATCCCGATGCAATTTCTGAGTTTTATCAACACTCTGAGTGTCCACAGATTACAGAATGCTTCCAGGTGTGCTTCGGAAGCTACTACTGGTCTTCCAGGGAACAATCAAAGCGTAGCAGTTTGAGAAATTACTCTCATTGAGAAAAGTCAGCATGGTGCCTGTTGCATTCAATCCCGATGCACATTCTGTGTTTCATCAACACTCTGCAGGTCCAAAGATTACTGAATGCCTCCAGTTGTGCTTTGTAAACTACTACAGGTCTTCCAGGGAACGATCAAAGCGTAGACAGTTAGAGACAATACTCCCAATAAAGAAAATTCCGCATGGTGCCTGTTGTATTCAATCTCGATGCAATTTCTGTGTTTCATCAACACTCTGAAGGTCCACAGATTACAAACTGCCTATATATGTGCTTCGGAATCTACTACTGGTCTGCCAGGAACATATCAAAGTGTAGATAGTTTGAGACATTACTCCCGTGGAGAAAAGTCAGCATTGTGCATGTAGTATTCAATCCCGATGCAATTTCTGTGTTCCATCAACACTCTGAAGGTCCACAGATTACAGGATGCCTGCAGATGTGCTTCGGAAACTACTACTTGTCTTCCAGGGAACGATGTAAGTGTAGACAGATTGAGACATTACTCCCATGGAGAAACGTCCGCATATTGCCTGTTCTATTCAATCCCTATGCAATTTCTGTGTATCATGAACACACTGATGTTCCGCAGATTACAGAATTCCTCCAGATGTGCTTCGGAAACTACCACTGGTCTTCCAGGGAACGATCAAAGCGTAGACACTTCGAGAGATTACTCCCATGGAGAAAAGTCCACGTGGTGAATGTTGTATTCCATCACGTTGCAATTTCTGTGTTTCACGAACACTCTGAAGTTCCACAGATTATAGAATGACTTGAGATGGGCTTCGGAAAGTACTACTGGTCTTCCAGGGAACAATCTAAGCGTAGACAGTTTAAGAAATTACTCCAATGGAGAAACGTCCGCATGGTGCCTGTTGTATTCAATCCCGATGCAATTTCTGTGTTCCATCAACACACTGAAGGTCCACAGATTACACAAAGCTTCCAGATATGCTTCGGAAACTACTACTGGTCTTCCAGGGAACTATAAAAGCGTAGACAGTTTGAGACCTTACTCCCATAGAAAAAGGTTCGCAAGGTGAATGCTGTATTCAATCACGATGCAATTTCTGTGTTTCACCTTCACTCTTAAGGTCCACAGATTATAGAATGCCTCCAGATTTGCTTCGGAAACTACTACTGGTCTTCCAGGGAACGGTCATTGCGTAGGCAGTTTGAGACGTGACTCCCATGGAGAAAAGTCCGCATGGTGCCTGTTGTATTCAATCCCGACGCAATCTTTGTGTTTCATCAACACTCTGAAGGTCCAAAGATTACAGAATGCCTCCAGATGGGCTTCGGAAACCACTACTGGTCTGCCAGGAATCGATCAAATCGTAGACAGTTTGAGATATTACTCACATGGTGAAACGTCCGCATGGTGACTATTGTATTCAAACCCGATGCAATTTTTACGTTTCATCAACTCTTTGAAGGTCCAAAGATTACGAATGAATCCAGATGGGCTTCGGAAAACACTACTGGTCTCCCAGGAATCGATCAAAGCGTAGAAAGTTTGAGACATTACTCCCATGAAGATAAGCCGCATGGTGCCTCTTGTATTCAATCCCGATGCAATTTCTATGTTTCATCAACACTCTGAAGTTCCACAGATTACAAACAGCCTCCAGATATGCTTGGGAAACTACTATTGATCTTCCACGGAACGATCAACGCGTACACAGTTTGAGATATTACTCCCATTGAGAAAAGTCCGCATGGTGCCTGTTGTATTCAATCCCGATGCAATTTTTGTGTTTCATCAACACTCTGAAGGTCCAAAGATCACAGAATGCCTCCGGATGGGCTTCGGAAACCACTACTGGTCTCCCAGAAATCAATCAAATCGTAGACAGTTTGAGACATTACTCCCATGGAGAAAAGTCCGCATGAGGCATGTTGTATTCAATCCCGATGCAATATCTGTGTTTCATCAACACTCTTAAGGTCCAAAGAATACTGAATGCCTCCAGTTGTGCTTTGTAAACAACTACTGGTCTTCCAGGTAACGATCAAAGCGTAGACAGTTTGAGACATTACTCCCATCCAGAAAAGTCCGCAAGGTGAATATTTTATTCCATCACGATGCAATTTCTGTGTTTCATCAACACTCTGAAGCTCCACTGAGTACAGAATGCCTCCAAATGTGTTTCGGAAACTACTACTGGTCTTCCAGGGAACGATCAAAGCGTAGACAGTTAGAGACATTACTCGCATGGAGAGAAGTCCTCATGGTGCCTGTTGTATTCAATCAGGATGCAATTTTAATATTTCAACAACACTCTGAAGGGAAGGTCCACAGATTACAGAGTTCCTGCAGATGTGCTCCGGAATCTGCTACTGGTCTTCCAGGGAACGATCAAAGCGTAGACAGTTTGAGACATTAGTCCTATGGAGAAAATTACTCATGGTGCCTGTTGTATTCAATCTCGATACAATTTCTGTAATCCATCAACACTCTGAAGGTCCACAATTACAAACTGCCTCGAGATGTGCTTCAGAAACCACTACTGGTCTCCAAGGAATCGATCAAAGCGTAGACAGTTTGAGACATTACTCCCAAGGAGAAAAGTCCGCATGGTGAATGTTGTATTCCA
The DNA here is from genome assembly GCF_023897955.1 of Schistocerca gregaria. NCBI lineage: Eukaryota > Metazoa > Arthropoda > Insecta > Orthoptera > Acrididae > Schistocerca > Schistocerca gregaria. Next base: position 1,196,560 of record NW_026061873.1, on the reverse strand, counting down.
TCTCGGTGCAAACTTCTGTGTTTCATCAACACTCTGAAGGTCCACAGATTACAAACTGCCTCCAGATGTGCTTCGGAAACTACTATTGGTCTGCTAGGGAACGATCAAAGCGTGGAGAGTTTGAGACATTACTCCCATGGGGAAAAGTCCGCATGGTGCCTGTTGTATTCAATCGCGATGCAATTTCTGTGTTTTCATCGACACCTTTCTTTCGTGAATTTGGACATGAGCTAGGAACTTAAGATTTTGCATGAAAGGAGGACTATTAGCCGCGTTGCACGGCAGATTGTGAAAAGTGTTCATATGTAGAAAAAACCAGAGAAATCCGTCCGTATTCGTCATTTGATATCGAATCGACTTAAAACCAGATCGTCACATTGTCCGCTCTTCTTTCTGAAACGGTTACATTTATCGTCTGCAATGCTATGTCACGTGCTACGGTATGCGGAGACTCTGGAAGCACCACAGTAGAACACAGAAGAAGCTTCTAAGTTGATCTAATAGCCAGTAAGAAGCAGTACAATTCGAGTTTTAGTTATCGATTATTGACTTTTTACCCTTCTTTGGTGCTTTTGTACATGAGCTAGGACCTTAACATTTTGCATGAAAGGAGGACTAGCAGCTGCGTTGCACGGGAAAATGTGAAAAGTGTTGATATGTACTAAAAACCTGAGAAATTCGTGCGTTCTCGTCATTTGAATCGACTTAAAGCCAGATCGCCACATTGGCCGCAATTCTCTTTGAAACGGTTACATTTATTGCCTGAAAAGCTATGTCGCGTGCTGCGGAATGCAAAGACACTAAAAGCACCGTAGGAGAACACAGAAGAAGCTTCTAAGATGATGTAATAGCCAATAAGAAGCAGTACTACTCAAGTTTTAGTAATCGATTATTGACTTTTTAGCAGATTTGTTGCCTTGGACATGAGTTTAAGACCTTAAGATATTGCATGAAAGGAGGACTAGCAGCCGCGTTGCACGGAAGAATGTGAAAGGTGTTCATATGTAGAAAAACCTGAGAAATCCGTCCGTTCTCGTCATTTGTTGTCGAATCGAGTAAAAGCCAGAACGTCACATTGGCCGCTATTCTCTCTGAAAATGTTAAATTTATCGTCTGAAAAGCTATGTCGCGTGCTGCGGTATGCGGAGACACTAAAAGCTCCATGGTAGAACACAGATGAAGCTTCTAAGTTGATGTAATAGCCTGTAAGAAACAGTACAATTCATATTTTAGTTATCGATTATTGATTTTTTTACCATTCTTTGGTGCTTTGGACACGAGCTAGGACCTTAAGATTTTGCATGAAAGGAGGACTAGCAGCCGCGTTGCACGGGAAAATGTGAAAAGTGTTCATATCTAGTAAAAACCTGAGAAATCCGCCCGCTTTCGTCATTTGTTATCGAATCGACTTAAAGCCAGATCGTCACTTTGGACGCTCTTCTCTCTGGAACGGTTGCATTTATCGTCTGAAAAGCTATGTCGCGTGCTGCGGTATGCGGAGACACTAAAAGCACCATAGTAGTTGATGTAATAGCCTGTAAGAAGCAGTACAATTCAAGTTTTAGTTATTGATTATTGACTTTTTAGCCTTCCTTGTTGCCTTGGACATGAGCTAGGACCTTACGATTTTGCGTGCAAAGAGTACTAGCAGCCGCGTTGCACGGGAGAATGTGAAGAGTGTTCATATGTAGTAAAAACCTGAGATATCCGTCCGTTTTCGTCATTCGTTATCGAATAGACTTAAAGAATGGTCGTCACATTGTCCGCCGCTCTTCTCTCTGGAACAGTTACATTTATCGTCTGCAAAGCTATGTCGCGTGCTGCGGTATGCGGAGACACCAAAAGCACCATAGTAGAACACAGAACAAGCTTCTAAGTTGATGGAATAGCCAGTAAGAATCAGTGCAATTCAGGTTTTAGTTATCGATTATTGACTTTTTACCCTTCTTTGGTGCCTTAGACATGAGCTAGGACCTTACGATTTTGCATGAAAGGAGGACTAGCGGCTGCGTTGCACGGGAGAATGTGAAAAGTGTTCATATGTAATAAAAAACTGAGAAATCCGCCCCCTTTCGTCATTTGTTATCGAATCGACTTAAAGCCAGATCGCCACATTGGCTGCAATTCTCTTTGAAACGGTTACATTTATTGTCTCAAAAGCTATGTCGCGTGCTGCGGTATAGTAGTATATTAGCGTTTAACGTCCCGTCGACAGCGAGGTCATTAGAGATGGAGCGCAAGCTCGGGCGAGGGAAGGATGGGGAAGGAAATCGACCGTGCCCTTTCAAAGGAACCATCCCGGCATTTTCCTGAAGCGATTTAGGGAAATCACGGAAATCCTAAATCAGGATGGCCGGAGACGGGATTGAACTGTCGTCCTCCCGAATGCGATCCAGTGTGCTAACCACTGCGCCACCTCGCTTGGTAGCTGCGGTATGCGAAGACGCTAAAAGCACCATAGGAGAACACAGAAGAAGCTCCTAAGTTGATATAATAGCCAGTAAGAAGCAGTACAATTCAAGTTTTAGTTATCGATTATTGACTTTTTATCCTTCTTTGGTGACTTGGACATGAGCTAGGACCTTAAGATTTCACATGAAAGGAGGATTAGCAGGTGCGTTGCACTGGAGAATGTAAAAAGTGTTCATATGTAGAAAAACCCTCAGAAACCCGTCCGTTCTCGTCATTTGTTCTCGAATCGAGTAAAAGCCAGATCGCCACATTGGCCTCTCTTCTCTCTGAAACGGTTACATTAATCGTCTGCAAATCTATGTCGCGTGCTGCGGTATGCGGAGACACTAAAAGCACCATAGTAGAACACAGAAGAAGCTTCTAAGTTGATGTAATAGCCTTTAAAAAGCAGTACAATTCAAGTTTTAGCTATCGACTATTGACTTTTTACCTTTCTTTGCTGCCTTGGACATGAGCTAGGACCTTAAGATTTTGCATGAAAGGATGACTAGCAGCCGCATTGCACGGGAAAATGTGAAAAGTGTTCATATCTAGTAAAAACCTGAGAAATCCGCCCGCTTTCGTCAATTGTTGTCGAATCGACTTAAAGCCAGATCGTCACATTGGCCGCTACTCTCTCTGAAACGGTTAAATTTATCGTGTGAAAAGCTATGTCGCGTGCTGCGGTACGCTGAGACACTAAAAGCACCATGGTAGAACAACGAAGAAACTTCTAAGTTGATGTAATAGCCTGTAAGAAGCAGTACAATTCACATTTTAGCTATCGATTATTGATTTTTTACCATTCTTTGGTGCTTTGGACATGAACTAGAACCTTAAGATTTTGCATGAAACCAGAACTAGCAGCTGCGTTGCACGGGAGAATGTGAAAAGTGTTCATATGTAGTAAAAACCTGAGAAACCCGACCGTTCTCGTCATTTGTTATAGAATCGACTAAAAGCCAGATCGTTACATTGGCCGCTCTTCTCTCTGAAACGGTTACATTTATCGTCTGCAAAACTATGTCGCGTGCTGCGGTATGCGGAATCACTAAAAGCACCGTAGTAGAACACAGACGAACCTTCTAAGTTGATGTAATAGCCAGTAAGAAGAAGTACAATTCAAGTTTTAGTTATCGATTATTCACTTTTTACCCGTCTTTTTGGCCTTGAACATGAGCTGGAATCTTATGATTTTGATAAAAAAATGAGGACTAGCAGCCGCGTTGCAAGGGAGAATGGGAAAAGTGTTCATATGTAGTAAAAACATGAGAAATCCGTCCGTTTCCGTCATTTGTCATCGAATCGACGTAAAGCCAGATCGTCACAAAGACCGCTATTCTCTCTGAAACAGTTACATTTATCGCCTGCAAAGCTATGTCCCGTGCTGCGATATGCGGAGACACTAAAAGTACAATAGTATAACACAGAAGAAACTTCTAAGTTGATGTAAAAGCCAGCAAGAAGCAGTACAATTCAAGTTTTAGTTATCGATTATTGACTTCTTAGCCTTCCTTGGTTCCTTGGACATGAGCTAGGACCTTAAGATTTTGCATGAATGGCGGACTAGCAGCCGCGTTGCACGGGAGAATGTGAACTGTGTTCATATGTAGTAAAAACAGAAGAAATCCGTCCGTTTTCGTCATTCGTTATCGAATCGACTCAAAGCCAGATCGTCATATTGGCCGCTCTTCTCTCTCGAACGGTTACATTTATCGTCTGCAAAGCTATGTCGCGTGCTGCGGTATGCGGAGACACTAAATGCACCATAGTAGTTGATGTAATTGCCAGTAAGAAGCAGTACAATTCAAGTTTTAGTTATCAATTATTCACTTTTTAACCTTCTTTGGTGCCTTGGACATGAGCTAGAATCTTATGATTTTCATAAAAAAGTGAGGACTAGCAGCCGCGGTGCACGGGAGAATGTGAAAAGTGTTCATATGTAGTAGAAACCTGAGATATCCGTCCGTTTTCGTCATTCGTTATCGAATAGACTTAAAGCCAGATCGTCACATTGGCCGCCGCTCTTTCTCTGGAACGGTTACATTTTTCGTCTGCAAAGCTATGTCGCGTGCTGCGGTATGCGGAGACACTAAAAGCACCATAGTAGAACACAGAACAAGCTTCTAAGTTGATGTAATAGCCAGTAAGAAGCAGTACAATTCAAGTTTTAGTTATCGATTATTGACTTTGTAGCCTTCCTTGGTTCCTTGGACATGAGCTAGGACCTTAAGATTTTGCATGAATGGTGGACTAGCAGCCGCGTTGCACGGGAGAATATGAACTGTGTTCATATGTAGTAAAAACAGAAGAAATCCGTACGTTTTCGTCATTCGTTATCGAATCGACTCAAAGCCACATCGTCACATTTTCCGCTCTTCTCGCTTAAACGATTACATTTATCGTCTGCAAAGCTATGTCGCGTGCTGCGGTATGCGAAGACACTAAAAGCACCATAGTAGAACACAGATGAAGCTTCTAAGTAGATGTAATAGCCAGTTAGAAGCAGTACAATTCAAGTTTCAGCTATCGATTATCGACTTTTTACCCTTCTTTGGTGCCTTGGACATGAGCTAGGACCTTAAGATTTTGCGTGAAAGGCGTACTAGCAGCCGCGTCGCACGGTAGAATGTGAAAAGTGTTCATATGTAGTAAAACCAGGAGAAATCCGTCCGTTTTCGTCATTCGTTATTGAATAGTCTTAAAGCCAGATCGTCACATTGGACGCTCTTCTCTCTGGAACGGTTACATTTATCTTCGGCAAAGCTATGTCGCGTGTTGCGGTATGCGGAGACACTAAAAGCACCATAGTAGAACACAGATGAGCTTCCAAGTTGATGTAATAGCCAGTCAGAAGGAGTACAATTCAAGTTTTTGTTATCGATTATTGACAATTTAGCTGGCTTTGGTGCTTTGGCCATGAGCTAGGATCTTAAGATTTTTTATGAAAGCAGGACTAGCAGCCGCGTTGCAAGGGAGAATGTGAAAAGTGTTCATATGTAGTAAAAACCTGAGATATCCGTCCGCTTTCGTCATTTGTTATCGAATCGACTTAAAGCCAGATCGTCACTTTGGACGCTCTTCTCTCTGGAACGGTTGCATTTATCGTCTGAAAAGCTATGTCGCGTGCTGCGGTATGCGGAGACACTAAAAGCACCATAGTAGTTGATGTAATAGCCTGTAAGAAGCAGTACAATTCAAGTTTTAGTTATTGATTATTGACTTTTTAGCCTTCCTTGTTGCCTTGGACATGAGCTAGGACCTTACGATTTTGCGTGCAAAGAGTACTAGCAGCCGCGTTGCACGGGAGAATGTGAAGAGTGTTCATATGTAGTAAAAACCTGAGATATCCGTCCGTTTTCGTCATTCGTTATCGAATAGACTTAAAGAATGGTCGTCACATTGTCCGCCGCTCTTCTCTCTGGAACAGTTACATTTATCGTCTGCAAAGCTATGTCGCGTGCTGCGGTATGCGGAGACACCAAAAGCACCATAGTAGAACACAGAACAAGCTTCTAAGTTGATGGAATAGCCAGTAAGAATCAGTGCAATTCAGGTTTTAGTTATCGATTATTGACTTTTTACCCTTCTTTGGTGCCTTAGACATGAGCTAGGACCTTACGATTTTGCATGAAAGGAGGACTAGCGGCTGCGTTGCACGGGAGAATGTGAAAAGTGTTCATATGTAATAAAAAACTGAGAAATCCGCCCCCTTTCGTCATTTGTTATCGAATCGACTTAAAGCCAGATCGCCACATTGGCTGCAATTCTCTTTGAAACGGTTACATTTATTGTCTCAAAAGCTATGTCGCGTGCTGCGGTATAGTAGTATATTAGCGTTTAACGTCCCGTCGACAGCGAGGTCATTAGAGATGGAGCGCAAGCTCGGGCGAGGGAAGGATGGGGAAGGAAATCGACCGTGCCCTTTCAAAGGAACCATCCCGGCATTTTCCTGAAGCGATTTAGGGAAATCACGGAAATCCTAAATCAGGATGGCCGGAGACGGGATTGAACTGTCGTCCTCCCGAATGCGATCCAGTGTGCTAACCACTGCGCCACCTCGCTTGGTAGCTGCGGTATGCGAAGACGCTAAAAGCACCATAGGAGAACACAGAAGAAGCTCCTAAGTTGATATAATAGCCAGTAAGAAGCAGTACAATTCAAGTTTTAGTTATCGATTATTGACTTTTTATCCTTCTTTGGTGACTTGGACATGAGCTAGGACCTTAAGATTTCACATGAAAGGAGGATTAGCAGGTGCGTTGCACTGGAGAATGTAAAAAGTGTTCATATGTAGAAAAACCCTCAGAAACCCGTCCGTTCTCGTCATTTGTTCTCGAATCGAGTAAAAGCCAGATCGCCACATTGGCCTCTCTTCTCTCTGAAACGGTTACATTAATCGTCTGCAAATCTATGTCGCGTGCTGCGGTATGCGGAGACACTAAAAGCACCATAGTAGAACACAGAAGAAGCTTCTAAGTTGATGTAATAGCCTTTAAAAAGCAGTACAATTCAAGTTTTAGCTATCGACTATTGACTTTTTACCTTTCTTTGCTGCCTTGGACATGAGCTAGGACCTTAAGATTTTGCATGAAAGGATGACTAGCAGCCGCATTGCACGGGAAAATGTGAAAAGTGTTCATATCTAGTAAAAACCTGAGAAATCCGCCCGCTTTCGTCAATTGTTGTCGAATCGACTTAAAGCCAGATCGTCACATTGGCCGCTACTCTCTCTGAAACGGTTAAATTTATCGTGTGAAAAGCTATGTCGCGTGCTGCGGTACGCTGAGACACTAAAAGCACCATGGTAGAACAACGAAGAAACTTCTAAGTTGATGTAATAGCCTGTAAGAAGCAGTACAATTCACATTTTAGCTATCGATTATTGATTTTTTACCATTCTTTGGTGCTTTGGACATGAACTAGAACCTTAAGATTTTGCATGAAACCAGAACTAGCAGCTGCGTTGCACGGGAGAATGTGAAAAGTGTTCATATGTAGTAAAAACCTGAGAAACCCGACCGTTCTCGTCATTTGTTATAGAATCGACTAAAAGCCAGATCGTTACATTGGCCGCTCTTCTCTCTGAAACGGTTACATTTATCGTCTGCAAAACTATGTCGCGTGCTGCGGTATGCGGAATCACTAAAAGCACCGTAGTAGAACACAGACGAACCTTCTAAGTTGATGTAATAGCCAGTAAGAAGAAGTACAATTCAAGTTTTAGTTATCGATTATTCACTTTTTACCCGTCTTTTTGGCCTTGAACATGAGCTGGAATCTTATGATTTTGATAAAAAAATGAGGACTAGCAGCCGCGTTGCAAGGGAGAATGGGAAAAGTGTTCATATGTAGTAAAAACATGAGAAATCCGTCCGTTTCCGTCATTTGTCATCGAATCGACGTAAAGCCAGATCGTCACAAAGACCGCTATTCTCTCTGAAACAGTTACATTTATCGCCTGCAAAGCTATGTCCCGTGCTGCGATATGCGGAGACACTAAAAGTACAATAGTATAACACAGAAGAAACTTCTAAGTTGATGTAAAAGCCAACAAGAAGCAGTACAATTCAAGTTTTAGTTATCGATTATTGACTTCTTAGCCTTCCTTGGTTCCTTGGACATGAGCTAGGACCTTAAGATTTTGCATGAATGGCGGACTAGCAGCCGCGTTGCACGGGAGAATGTGAACTGTGTTCATATGTAGTAAAAACAGAAGAAATCCGTCCGTTTTCGTCATTCGTTATCGAATCGACTCAAAGCCAGATCGTCATATTGGCCGCTCTTCTCTCTCGAACGGTTACATTTATCGTCTGCAAAGCTATGTCGCGTGCTGCGGTATGCGGAGACACTAAATGCACCATAGTAGTTGATGTAATTGCCAGTAAGAAGCAGTACAATTCAAGTTTTAGTTATCAATTATTCACTTTTTAACCTTCTTTGGTGCCTTGGACATGAGCTAGAATCTTATGATTTTCATAAAAAAGTGAGGACTAGCAGCCGCGGTGCACGGGAGAATGTGAAAAGTGTTCATATGTAGTAGAAACCTGAGATATCCGTCCGTTTTCGTCATTCGTTATCGAATAGACTTAAAGCCAGATCGTCACATTGGCCGCCGCTCTTTCTCTGGAACGGTTACATTTTTCGTCTGCAAAGCTATGTCGCGTGCTGCGGTATGCGGAGACACTAAAAGCACCATAGTAGAACACAGAACAAGCTTCTAAGTTGATGTAATAGCCAGTAAGAAGCAGTACAATTCAAGTTTTAGTTATCGATTATTGACTTTGTAGCCTTCCTTGGTTCCTTGGACATGAGCTAGGACCTTAAGATTTTGCATGAATGGTGGACTAGCAGCCGCGTTGCACGGGAGAATATGAACTGTGTTCATATGTAGTAAAAACAGAAGAAATCCGTACGTTTTCGTCATTCGTTATCGAATCGACTCAAAGCCACATCGTCACATTTTCCGCTCTTCTCGCTTAAACGATTACATTTATCGTCTGCAAAGCTATGTCGCGTGCTGCGGTATGCGAAGACACTAAAAGCACCATAGTAGAACACAGATGAAGCTTCTAAGTAGATGTAATAGCCAGTTAGAAGCAGTACAATTCAAGTTTCAGCTATCGATTATCGACTTTTTACCCTTCTTTGGTGCCTTGGACATGAGCTAGGACCTTAAGATTTTGCGTGAAAGGCGTACTAGCAGCCGCGTCGCACGGTAGAATGTGAAAAGTGTTCATATGTAGTAAAACCAGGAGAAATCCGTCCGTTTTCGTCATTCGTTATTGAATAGTCTTAAAGCCAGATCGTCACATTGGACGCTCTTCTCTCTGGAACGGTTACATTTATCTTCGGCAAAGCTATGTCGCGTGTTGCGGTATGCGGAGACACTAAAAGCACCATAGTAGAACACAGATGAGCTTCCAAGTTGATGTAATAGCCAGTCAGAAGGAGTACAATTCAAGTTTTTGTTATCGATTATTGACAATTTAGCTGGCTTTGGTGCTTTGGCCATGAGCTAGGATCTTAAGATTTTTTATGAAAGCAGGACTAGCAGCCGCGTTGCAAGGGAGAATGTGAAAAGTGTTCATATGTAGTAAAAACCTGAGATATCCGTCCGTTTTCGTCATTTGTTATCGAATCGACTTAAAGTCAGATCGTCACATTGGCTGCTATTCTCTCTCAAACGGTTACATTTATCGTCTGCAAAGTTATGTCGCGTGCTACGGTATGAGGAGACACTATATGCACCATAGTAGAACACAGAAGAAACTTTTAAGTTGATGTAAAAGCCAGTAAGAACCAGTACAATTCAAGTTTTAGTTATCGATTATTGACTTTTTTGACTTGCTTGGTTCCTTGGACATGAGCTACGACCTTAAGATTTTACATGAATGGCGGTCTAGCAGCCGCGTTGCACGGGAGAATGTGAACTGTGTTCATATGTAGTAAAAACAGGATAAATCCGTCCGTTTTCGTCATTCGTTATCGAGTCGACTCAAAGCCAGATCGTCACATTGGCCGCTCTTGTCTCTGGAACTGTCACATTTATCGTCTGCAAAGCTATGTCGCGTGCTGCGGTATGCGGAGACACTAAAAGCACCATAGTAGAACACAGAAGAAGCTTCTAAGTTGATGTAATTGCCAGTAAGTAGCAGTACAATTCAAGTTTTAGCTACCGATAATTGACTTTTTACCCTTCTTTGGGGTCTTGGACATGAGCTAGGACCTTAAGATTTTGCATGAAAGGAGGACTAGCAGATGCTTTGCACGGAAGAATGTGAAAGGTGTTCATATGTAGAAAAACCTGAGAAACCCGTCCGTTTCCGTCATTTGTTATCGAATCGACATAAAGGGATCGTCACATTGGCCGCTATTCTCTCTGAAACGGTTACATTAATCGTCTGCAAAGCTATGTCACGTGCTGCGGTATGCATAGACACTAAAAGCACCATAGGAGAACACAGAAGAAGCTTGTAAGTTGATGTAATAGGCAGTAAGAAGCAGTGCAATTCAAGGTTTAGTTATCGATTATTGACTTTTTACCCTTCTTTGGTGCCTTAGACATGAGCTAGGACCTTACGATTTTGCATGAAAGGAGGACTAGCGGCTGCGTTGCACGGGAGAATATGAAAAGTGTTCATATGTAATAAAAACCTGAGAAATCCGCCCGCTTTCGTCATTTGTTATCGAATCGACTTAAAGCCAGATCGCCACATTGGCTGCAATTCTCCTTGACACGGTTACATTTATTGTCTGAAAAGCTATGTCGCGTGCTGCGGAATGCGGAGACACTAAAAGCGCCATAGGAGAACACAGAAGAAGCTCCTAAGTTGATATAATAGCCAGTAAGAGGCAGTACAATTCAAGTTTTAGTTATCGATTATTGACTTTTTATCCTTCTTTGGTGACTTGGACATGAGCTAGTACCTTAAGATTTCACATGAAAGGAGGAATAGCAGGTGCGTTGCACGGGAGAATGTAAAAAGTGTTCATATGTAGAAAAAAACCTGAGAAAAACGTCCGTTCTCGTCATTTTTTTTCGAATCGAGTAAAAGCCAGATCGCCACATTGGCCGCTATTCTCTGTGAAACGGTTACATTTATCGTCTGCAAATCTATGTCGCGTGCTACGGTATGCGGTGTCACTAAAAGCACCGTAGTAGAACACAGAAGAAGCTTCTAAGTTGATGTAATAGCCTTTAAAAAGCAGTACAATTCACGTTTTAGCTATCGACTATTGACTTTTTACCCTTCTTTGGTGCCTTGGACAAGAGCTAGGACCTTAAGATTTTGCATGAAAGGAGGACTACCAGCCGCGTTGCACGGGAGAATGTGAAAGGTGTTCATATGCAGTAAAAACCTGAGAAATCCGTCCGTTTTCGTCATTTGTTTTCGAATCGACTTAAAGCCAGATCGTCACCTTGACCGCTATTCTCTCTGAAACAGTTACATTTATCGTCTGCAAAGCTATGTTGCGTGCTGCGGCATGCGGAGACACAAAAAGCACCTTATTATAACACAGAAGAAACTTCTAAGTTGATGTAAAAGAAAGTAAGAAGCAGTACAATTCTAGTTATAGTTATCGATTATTGACTTTTTAGCTTTCCTTGGTTCCTTGGACATGAGATAGGACCTTAAGATTTTGCATGACTGGCGGACTAGCAGCCGCGTTGCACGGGAGAATGTGAAAGGTGTTCATATGTAGTAAAAACCTGAGAATTCCGTCCGTTTTCGTCATTTGTTATCGAATCGACTTAAACCCAGATCGTCACAATCGCCGCTCTTCTCTCTGGAACGGTTACATTTATCGTCTGCAAAGCTATGTCGCGTGGGGCGGTATGCGGAGACACTAAAGGCACCGTAGTACAACACAGAAGAAGCTTCTAAGTTGATGTCATAGCTAGTAAGAAGCAGTACAATTCAAGTTTTAGCTATCGATTATTGACTTTTTACCCTTCTTTGGTGCCTTGGGCATGAGGTAGGACCTTAAGATTTTGCATGAAAGGAGGACTAGCAGCCGCCTTGCACGGGAAAATGTGAAAAGTGTTCATATCTAGTAAAAAACTTAGAAATCCGCCCGCTTTCGTCATTTGTTATCGAATCGACTTAAAGCCAGATCGTCACTTTGGCCGCTATTCCCTCTGAAACGGTTAAATTTGTCGTCGGAAAAGCTATGTCGCGAGCTGCGGTATGCGGAGACACTAAAAGCACCATGGTAGAACACAGAAGAAGCTTCTAAGTTGATGTAATAGCCTGTAAGAAACAGTACAATTCACATTTTAGCTATCGATTATTGATTTTTTACCATTCTTTGATGCTTTGGACATGAGCTAGGACCTTAAGATTTTGCATGAAAGGAGGACTACCAGCCGCCTTGCACGGGAAAATATGAATAGTGTTCATATCAAGTAAAAACCTGAGAAATCCGTCCGTTTTCGTCATTTGTTATCGAATCGACTTAAAGCCCGATCGTCACATTGACCGCTATTCTCTCTGAAACAGTTACATTTATCGTCTGCAAAGCTATGTCGCGTGCTGCGGCATGCGGAGACACAAAAAGCACCATAGTATAACACAGAAGAAACTTCTAAGTTGATGTAAAAGAAAGTAAGAAACAGTACAATTCTAGTTATAGTTATCGATTATTGACTTTTTAGCTTTCCTTGGTTACTTGGACATGAGATAGGACCTTAAGGTTTTGCATGAATAGCGGACTAGCAGCCGCGTTGCACGGGAGAATGTGAAATGTATTCATATGTAGTAAAAACCTGAGAATTCCGTCGGTTTTCGTCATTTGTTATCGAATCGACTTAAACCCAGATCGTCACAATCGCCGCTCTTCTCTCTGGAACGGTTACATTTATCGTCTGCAAAGCTATGTCGCGTGGGGCGGTATGCGGAGACACTAAAGGCACCATAGTACAACACAGAAGAAGCTTCTAAGTTGATGTCATAGCTAGTAAGAAGCAGTACAATTCAAGTTTTAGCTATCGATTATTGACTTTTTACCCTTCTTTGGTGCCTTGGACATGAGCTAGGACCTTAAGATTTTGCGTGAAAGGCGTACTAGCAGCCGCGTCGCACGGTAGAATGTGAAAAGTGTTCATATGTAGTAAAACCAGGAGAAATCCGTCCGTTTTCGTCATTCGTTATTGAATAGTCTTAAAGCCAGATCGTCACATTGGACGCTCTTCTCTCTGGAACGGTTACATTTATCTTCGGCAAAGCTATGTCGCGTGTTGCGGTATGCGGAGACACTAAAAGCACCATAGTAGAACACAGATGAGCTTCCAAGTTGATGTAATAGCCAGTCAGAAGGAGTACAATTCAAGTTTTTGTTATCGATTATTGACAATTTAGCTGGCTTTGGTGCTTTGGCCATGAGCTAGGATCTTAAGATTTTTTATGAAAGCAGGACTAGCAGCCGCGTTGCAAGGGAGAATGTGAAAAGTGTTCATATGTAGTACAAACCTGAGATATCCGTCCGTTTTCGTCATTTGTTATCGAATCGACTTAAAGTCAGATCGTCACATTGGCTGCTATTCTCTCTCAAACGGTTACATTTATCGTCTGCAAAGTTATGTCGCGTGCTACGGTATGAGGAGACACTATATGCACCATAGTAGAACACAGAAGAAACTTTTAAGTTGATGTAAAAGCCAGTAAGAACCAGTACAATTCAAGTTTTAGTTATCGATTATTGACTTTTTTGACTTGCTTGGTTCCTTGGACATGAGCTAGGACCTTAAGATTTTACATGAATGGCGGTCTAGCAGCCGCGTTGCACGGGAGAATGTGAACTGTGTTCATATGTAGTAAAAACAGGATAAATCCGTCCGTTTTCGTCATTCGTTATCGAGTCGACTCAAAGCCAGATCGTCACATTGGCCGCTCTTGTCTCTGGAACGGTCACATTTATCGTCTGCAAAGCTATGTCGCGTGCTGCGGTATGCGGAGACACTAAAAGCACCATAGTAGAACACAGAAGAAGCTTCTAAGTTGATGTAATTGCCAGTAAGTAGCAGTACAATTCAAGTTTTAGCTACCGATAATTGACTTTTTACCCTTCTTTGGGGTCTTGGACATGAGCTAGGACCTTAAGATTTTGCATGAAAGGAGGACTAGCAGATGCTTTGCACGGAAGAATGTGAAAGGTGTTCATATGTAGAAAAACCTGAGAAACCCGTCCGTTTCCGTCATTTGTTATCGAATCGACATAAAGGGATCGTCACATTGGCCGCTATTCTCTCTGAAACGGTTACATTAATCGTCTGCAAAGCTATGTCACGTGCTGCGGTATGCATAGACACTAAAAGCACCATAGGAGAACACAGAAGAAGCTTGTAAGTTGATGTAATAGGCAGTAAGAAGCAGTGCAATTCAAGGTTTAGTTATCGATTATTGACTTTTTACCCTTCTTTGGTGCCTTAGACATGAGCTAGGACCTTACGATTTTGCATGAAAGGAGGACTAGCGGCTGCGTTGCACGGGAGAATATGAAAAGTGTTCATATGTAATAAAAACCTGAGAAATCCGCCCGCTTTCGTCATTTGTTATCGAATCGACTTAAAGCCAGATCGCCACATTGGCTGCAATTCTCCTTGACACGGTTACATTTATTGTCTGAAAAGCTATGTCGCGTGCTGCGGAATGCGGAGACACTAAAAGCGCCATAGGAGAACACAGAAGAAGCTCCTAAGTTGATATAATAGCCAGTAAGAGGCAGTACAATTCAAGTTTTAGTTATCGATTATTGACTTTTTATCCTTCTTTGGTGACTTGGACATGAGCTAGTACCTTAAGATTTCACATGAAAGGAGGAATAGCAGGTGCGTTGCACGGGAGAATGTAAAAAGTGTTCATATGTAGAAAAAAACCTGAGAAAAACGTCCGTTCTCGTCATTTTTTTTCGAATCGAGTAATAGCCAGATCGCCACATTGGCCGCTATTCTCTGTGAAACGGTTACATTTATCGTCTGCAAATCTATGTCGCGTGCTGCGGTATGCGGTGTCACTAAAAGCACCGTAGTAGAACACAGAAGAAGCTTCTAAGTTGATGTAATAGCCTTTAAAAAGCAGTACAATTCACGTTTTAGCTATCGACTATTGACTTTTTACCCTTCTTTGGTGCCTTGGACAAGAGCTAGGACCTTAAGATTTTGCATGAAAGGAGGACTACCAGCCGCGTTGCACGGGAGAATGTGAAAGGTGTTCATATGCAGTAAAAACCTGAGAAATCCGTCCGTTTTCGTCATTTGTTTTCGAATCGACTTAAAGCCAGATCGTCACCTTGACCGCTATTCTCTCTGAAACAGTTACATTTATCGTCTGCAAAGCTATGTTGCGTGCTGCGGCATGCGGAGACACAAAAAGCACCTTATTATAACACAGAAGAAACTTCTAAGTTGATGTAAAAGAAAGTAAGAAGCAGTACAATTCTAGTTATAGTTATCGATTATTGACTTTTTAGCTTTCCTTGGTTCCTTGGACATGAGATAGGACCTTAAGATTTTGCATGACTGGCGGACTAGCAGCCGCGTTGCACGGGAGAATGTGAAAGGTGTTCATATGTAGTAAAAACCTGAGAATTCCGTCCGTTTTCGTCATTTGTTATCGAATCGACTTAAACCCAGATCGTCACAATCGCCGCTCTTCCCTCTGGAACGGTTACATTTATCGTCTGCAAAGCTATGTCGCGTGGGGCGGTATGCGGAGACACTAAAGGCACCGTAGTACAACACAGAAGAAGCTTCTAAGTTGATGTCATAGCTAGTAAGAAGCAGTACAATTCAAGTTTTAGCTATCGATTATTGACTTTTTACCCTTCTTTGGTGCCTTGGGCATGAGGTAGGACCTTAAGATTTTGCATGAAAGGAGGACTAGCAGCCGCCTTGCACGGGAAAATGTGAAAAGTGTTCATATCTAGTAAAAAACTTAGAAATCCGCCCGCTTTCGTCATTTGTTATCGAATCGACTTAAAGCCAGATCGTCACTTTGGCCGCTATTCCCTCTGAAACGGTTAAATTTGTCGTCGGAAAAGCTATGTCGCGAGCTGCGGTATGCGGAGACACTAAAAGCACCATGGTAGAACACAGAAGAAGCTTCTAAGTTGATGTAATAGCCTGTAAGAAGCAGTACAATTCACATTTTAGCTATCGATTATTGATTTTTTACCATTCTTTGATGCATTGGACATGAGCTAGGACCTTAAGATTTTGCATGAAAGGAGGACTACCAGCCGCCTTGCACGGGAAAATATGAATAGTGTTCATATCAAGTAAAAACCTGAGAAATCCGTCCGTTTTCGTCATTTGTTATCGAATCGACTTAAAGCCCGATCGTCACATTGACCGCTATTCTCTCTGAAACAGTTACATTTATCGTCTGCAAAGCTATGTCGCGTGCTGCGGCATGCGGAGACACAAAAAGCACCATAGTATAACACAGAAGAAACTTCTAAGTTGATGTAAAAGAAAGTAAGAAACAGTACAATTCTAGTTATAGTTATCGATTATTGACTTTTTAGCTTTCCTTGGTTACTTGGACATGAGATAGGACCTTAAGGTTTTGCATGAATAGCGGACTAGCAGCCGCGTTGCACGGGAGAATGTGAAATGTATTCATATGTAGTAAAAACCTGAGAATTCCGTCGGTTTTCGTCATTTGTTATCGAATCGACTTAAACCCAGATCGTCACAATCGCCGCTCTTCTCTCTGGAACGGTTACATTTATCGTCTGCAAAGCTATGTCGCGTGGGGCGGTATGCGGAGACACTAAAGGCACCATAGTACAACACAGAAGAAGCTTCTAAGTTGATGTCATAGCTAGCAAGAAGCAGTACAATTCAAGTTTTAGCTATCGATTATTGTCTTTTTACCCTTCTTTGGTGCCTTGGGCATGAGGTAGGACCTTAAGATTTTGCATGAGAAGAGGACTAGCAGCCGCGTTCCACGAGAGAATGTAAAAGTGTTCATTTGTAGTAAAAACCTGAAAAATCCGTCCATTTTCCTCCTTTGTTATCGAATCGACTTAAAGCCAGATATTCACATTGACCGCTCTTCTCTCTGAAACGGTTACATTTATCGTCTGCAAATCTATGTCGCGTGCTGAGGTATGCGGAGACACTATATGCACCATAGTAGAACACAGCAGAAGCTTCCAAGTTGATGTGAAAGCAAGTAAGAAGCAGTACAATTCAAGTTTTAGTTAGCGATTATTGACTTTTTAGCCGCCTTTGGTGCCTTGGACATGAGCTAGGACTTTAAGATTTTGCATGAAAGGAGGACTACCAGCCGCGTTGCACGAGATAATGTGAAAAGTGGTCATATGTAGTAAAAACCTGAAAAATCCGTCCGTTTTCCTCCTTTGTTATCGAATCGACTTAAAGCCAGATCTTCACATTGACCGTTCTTCTCTCTGAAACGGTTACATTTATAGTCTGCAAAGCTATGTCGCGTTCTGCGGTACGTGGAGACACTAAAAGCGTCATAGTAGATCAAAGAAGCAGTAAAATTCAAGATTTAGCTATCGATTATTGACTTATTAGCCGGCTTTGGTGCCTTGGACATGAGATAGGACCTTAAGATTTTGAATGAAAGGAGGACTAGCAGACGCGTTGCACGGGAGAATGTGAAAAGTGTTCATATGTAGTAAAAACCTAAGAAATCAGTCCGTTTTCCTCATTTGTTATCGAATCGACTTAAAGCCAGATCGTCACATTGGCCGCTATTCTCTCTCAAACGGTTACATTTATCGTCTGCAAAGTTATGTCGCGTGCTACGGTATGCGGAGACACTATATGCACCATAGTAGAACACAGCAGAAGTTTCCAAAATAATATAATAGCCAGTAAGAAGCAGTAGAATTCAAGTTTTACTTTTCGATTATTGACTTTTTAGCCGGCTTTGGTGCCTTGGACATGAGCTAGGACCTTAAGATTTTGCATGAAAGGAGGACTAGCAGCCCCCTTGCACGGGAAAATGTGAAAAGTGTTCATATCTAGTAAAAACCTGAGTAATCCGCCCGCTTTCGTCATTTGTTATCGAATCAACTTAAAGTCAGATCGTCACATTGGCCGCTATTCTCTCTCAAACGGTTACATTTATCGTCTGCAAAGTTATGTCGCGTGCTACGGTATGAGGAGACACTATATGCACCATAGTAGAACACAGAAGAAACTTCTAAGTTGATGTAAAAGCCAGTAAGAAGCAGTACAATTCAAGTTTTAGCTACCGATAATTGACTTTTTACCCTTCTTTGGTGCCTTGGACATGAGCTAGGACCTTAAGATTTTGCATGAATGGCGGACTAGCAGCCGCGTTGCACGGGAGAATGTGAACTGTGTTCATATGTAGTAAAAACAGAAGAAATCCGTCCGTTTTCGTCATTCGTTATCGAATCGACTCAAAGCCAGATCGTCATATTGGCCGCTCTTCTCTCTCGAACGGTTACATTTATCGTCTGCAAAGCTATGTCGCGTGCTGCGGTATGCGGAGACACTAAATGCACCATAGTAGTTGATGTAATTGCCAGTAAGAAGCAGTACAATTCACGTTTTAGTTATCAATTATTCACTTTTTAACCTTCTTTGGTGCCTTGGACATGAGCTAGAATCTTATGATTTTCATAAAAAAGTGAGGACTAGCAGCCGCGGTGCACGGGAGAATGTGAAAAGTGTTCATATGTAGTAGAAACCTGAGATATCCGTCCGTTTTCGTCATTCGTTATCGAATAGACTTAAAGCCAGATCGTCACATTGGCCGCCGCTCTTTCTCTGGAACGGTTACATTTTTCGTCTGCAAAGCTATGTCGCGTGCTGCGGTATGCGGAGACACTAAAAGCACCATAGTAGAACACAGAACAAGCTTCTAAGTTGATGTAATAGCCAGTAAGAAGCAGTACAATTCAAGTTTTAGTTATCGATTATTGACTTTGTAGCCTTCCTTGGTTCCTTGGACATGAGCTAGGACCTTAAGATTTTGCATGAATGGTGGACTAGCAGCCGCGTTGCACGGTAGAATGTGGACTGTGTTCATATGTAGTAAAAACAGAAGAAATCCGTACGTTTTCGTCATTCGTTATCGAATCGACTCAAAGCCAGATCGTCACATTTTCCGCTCTTCTCGCTTAAACGATTACATTTATCGTCTGCAAAGCTATGTCGCGTGCTGCGGTATGCGAAGACACTAAAAGCACCATAGTAGAACACAGATGAAGCTTCTAAGTAGATGTAATAGCCAGTTAGAAGCAGTACAATTCAAGTTTCAGCTATCGATTATCGACTTTTTACCCTTCTTTGGTGCCTTGGACATGAGCTAGGACCTTAAGATTTTGCGTGAAAGGCGTACTAGCAGCCGCGTCGCACGGTAGAATGTGAAAAGTGTTCATATCTAGTAAAACCAGGAGAAATCCGTCCGTTTTCGTCATTCGTTATTGAATAGTCTTAAAGCCAGATCGTCACATTGGACGCTCTTCTCTCTGGAACGGTTACATTTATCTTCGGCAAAGCTATGTCGCGTGTTGCGGTATGCGGAGACACTAAAAGCACCATAGTAGAACACAGATGAGCTTCCAAGTTGATGTAATAGCCAGTAAGAACCAGTACAATTCAAGTTTTAGTTATCGATTATTGACTTTTTTGCCTTGCTTGGTTCCTTGGACATGAGCTAGGACCTTAAGATTTTACATGAATGGCGGTCTATCAGCCGCGTTGCACGGGAGAATGTGAACTGTGTTCATATGTAGTAAAAACAGGATAAATCCGTCCGTTTTCGTCATTCGTTATCGAGTCGACTCAAAGCCAGATCGTCACATTGGCCGCTCTTGTCTCTGGAACGGTCACATTTATCGTCTGCAAAGCTACGTCGCGTGCTGCGGTATGCGGAGACACTAAAAGCACCATAGTAGAACACAGAAGAAGCTTCTAAGTTGATGTAATTGCCAGTAAGTAGCAGTACAATTCAAGTTTTAGCTACCGATAATTGACTTTTTACCCTTCTTTGGGGTCTTGGACATGAGCTAGGACCTTAAGATTTTGCATGAAAGGAGGACTAGCAGATGCTTTGCACGGAAGAATGTGAAAGGTGTTCATATGTAGAAAAACCTGAGAAACCCGTCCGTTTCCGTCATTTGTTATCGAATCGACATAAAGGGATCGTCACTTTGTCCGCTATTCTCTCTGAAACGGTTACATTAATCGTCTGCAAAGCTATGTCACGTGCTGCGGTATGCATAGACACTAAAAGCACCATAGGAGAACACAGAAGAAGCTTGTAAGTTGATGTAATAGGCAGTAAGAAGCAGTGCAATTCAAGGTTTAGTTATCGATTATTGACTTTTTACCCTTCTTTGGTGCCTTAGACATGAGCTAGGACCTTACGATTTTGCATGAAAGGAGGACTAGCGGCTGCGTTGCACGGGAGAATATGAAAAGTGTTCATATGTAATAAAAACCTGAGAAATCCGCCCGCTTTCGTCATTTGTTATCGAATCGACTTAAAGCCAGATCGCCACATTGGCTGCAATTCTCCTTGACACGGTTACATTTATTGTCTGAAAAGCTATGTCGCGTGCTGCGGAATGCGGAGACACTAAAAGCGCCATAGGAGAACACAGAAGAAGCTCCTAAGTTGATATAATAGCCAGTAAGAGGCAGTACAATTCAAGTTTTAGTTATCGATTATTGACTTTTTATCCTTCTTTGGTGACTTGGACATGAGCTAGTACCTTAAGATTTCACATGAAAGGAGGAATAGCAGGTGCGTTGCACGGGAGAATGTAAAAAGTGTTCATATGTAGAAAAAAACCTGAGAAAAACGTCCGTTCTCGTCATTTTTTTTCGAATCGAGTAAAAGCCAGATCGCCACATTGGCCGCTATTCTCTGTGAAACGGTTACATTTATCGTCTGCAAATCTATGTCGCGTGCTGCGGTATGCGGTGTCACTAAAAGCACCGTAGTAGAACACAGAAGAAGCTTCTAAGTTGATGTAATAGCCTTTAAAAAGCAGTACAATTCACGTTTTAGCTATCGACTATTGACTTTTTACCCTTCTTTGGTGCCTTGGACAAGAGCTAGGACCTTAAGATTTTGCATGAAAGGAGGACTACCAGCCGCGTTGCACGGGAGAAAGTGAAAGGTGTTCATATGCAGTAAAAACCTGAGAAATCCGTCCGTTTTCGTCATTTGTTTTCGAATCGACTTAAAGCCAGATCGTCACCTTGACCGCTATTCTCTCTGAAACAGTTACATTTATCGTCTGCAAAGCTATGTTGCGTGCTGCGGCATGCGGAGACACAAAAAGCACCTTATTATAACACAGAAGAAACTTCTAAGTTGATGTAAAAGAAAGTAAGAAGCAGTACAATTCTAGTTATAGTTATCGATTATTGACTTTTTAGCTTTCCTTGGTTCCTTGGACATGAGATAGGACCTTAAGGTTTTGCATGACTGGCGGACTAGTAGCCGCGTTGCACGGGAGAATGTGAAAGGTGTTCATATGTAGTAAAAACCTGAGAATTCCGTCCGTTTTCGTCATTTGTTATCGAATCGACTTAAACCCAGATCGTCACAATCGCCGCTCTTCTCTCTGGAACGGTTACATTTATCGTCTGCAAAGCTATGTCGCGTGGGGCGGTATGCGGAGACACTAAAGGCACCGTAGTACAACACAGAAGAAGCTTCTAAGTTGATGTCATAGCTAGTAAGAAGCAGTACAATTCAAGTTTTAGCTATCGATTATTGACTTTTTACCCTTCTTTGGTGCCTTGGGCATGAGGTAGGACCTTAAGATTTTGCATGAAAGGAGGACTAGCAGCCGCCTTGCACGGGAAAATGTGAAAAGTGTTCATATCTAGTAAAAAACTTAGAAATCCGCCCGCTTTCGTCATTTGTTATCGAATCGACTTAAAGCCAGATCGTCACTTTGGCCGCTATTCCCTCTGAAACGGTTAAATTTGTCGTCGGAAAAGCTATGTCGCGAGCTGCGGTATGCGGAGACACTAAAAGCACCATGGTAGAACACAGAAGAAGCTTCTAAGTTGATGTAATAGCCTGTAAGAAGCAGTACAATTCACATTTTAGCTATCGATTATTGATTTTTTACCATTCTTTGATGCTTTGGACATGAGCTAGGACCTTAAGATTTTGCATGAAAGGAGGACTACCAGCCGCCTTGCACGGGAAAATATGAATAGTGTTCATATCAAGTAAAAACCTGAGAAATCCGTCCGTTTTCGTCATTTGTTATCGAATCGACTTAAAGCCCGATCGTCACATTGACCGCTATTCTCTCTGAAACAGTTACATTTATCGTCTGCAAAGCTATGTCGCGTGCTGCGGCATGCGGAGACACAAAAAGCACCATAGTATAACACAGAAGAAACTTCTAAGTTGATGTAAAAGAAAGTAAGAAACAGTACAATTCTAGTTATAGTTATCGATTATTGACTTTTTAGCTTTCCTTGGTTACTTGGACATGAGATAGGACCTTAAGGTTTTGCATGAATAGCGGACTAGCAGCCGCGTTGCACGGGAGAATGTGAAATGTATTCATATGTAGTAAAAACCTGAGAATTCCGTCGGTTTTCGTCATTTGTTATCGAATCGACTTAAACCCAGATCGTCACAATCGCCGCTCTTCTCTCTGGAACGGTTACATTTATCGTCTGCAAAGCTATGTCGCGTGGGGCGGTATGCGGAGACACTAAAGGCACCATAGTACAACACAGAAGAAGCTTCTAAGTTGATGTCATAGCTAGTAAGAAGCAGTACAATTCAAGTTTTAGCTACCGATAATTGACTTTTTACCCTTCTTTGGTGCCTTGGACATGAGCTAGGACCTTAAGATTTTGCATGAAAGGAGGAATAGCAGATGCTTTGCACGGAAGAATGTGAAAGGTGTTCATATGTAGAAAAACCTGAGAAACCCGTCCGTTTCCGTCATTTGTTATCGAATCGACATAAAGGGATCGTCACATTGGCCGCTATTCTCTCTGAAACGGTAACATTAATCGTCTGCAAAGCTATGTCACGTGCTGCGGTATGCATAGACACTATAAGCACCATAGGAGAACACAGAAGAAGCTTGTAAGTTGATGTAATAGGCAGTAAGAATCAGTGCAATTCAAGTTTAAGTTATCGATTATTGACTTTTTACCCTTCTTTGGTGCCTTAGACATGAGCTAGGACCTTACGAATTTGCATGAAAGGATGACTAGCGGCTGCGTTGCACGGGAGAATGTGAAAGGTGTTCATATGTAATAAAAAACTGAGAAATCCGCCCCCTTTCGTCATTTGTTATCGAATCGACTTAAAGCCAGATCGCCACATTGGCTGCAATTCTCTTTGAAACGGTTACATTTATTGTCTGAAAAGCTATGCCGCGTGCTGCGGAATGCGGAGACACTAAAAGCGCCATAGGAGAACACAGAAGAAGCTCCTAAGTTGATATAATAGCCAGTAAGAAGCAGTACAATTCAAGGTTTAGTTATCGATTATTGACTTTTTATCCTTCTTTGGTGACTTGGACATGAGCTAGTACCTTAAGATTTCACATGAAAGGAGGAATAGCAGGTGCGTTGCACGGGAGAATGTAAAAAGTGTTCATATGTAGAAAAAAAACCTGAGAAAAACGTCCGTTCTCGTCATTTTTTCTCGAATCGAGTAAAAGCCAGATCGCCACATTGGCCGCTATTCTCTGTGAAACGGTTACATTTATCGTCTGCAAATCTATGTCGCGTGCTGCGGTATGCGGTGTCACTAAAAGCACCGTAGCAGAACACAGAAGCAGCTTCTAAGTTGATGTAATAGCCTTTAAAAAGCAGTACAATTCACGTTTTAGCTATTGATTATTGATTTTTTACCATTCTTTGGTGCTTTGGACATGAGCTAGGACCTTAGATTTTGCATGAAAGGAGGACTACCAGCCGCCTTGCACGGGAAAATATGAATAGTGTTCATATCAAGTAAAAACCTGAGAAATCCGTCCGTTTTCGTCATTTGTTATCGAATCGACTTAAAGCCAGATCGTCACATTGACCGCTATTCTCTCTGAAACAGTTACATTTATCGTCTGCAAAGCTATGTCGCGTGCTGCGTCATGCGGAGACACAAAAAGCACCATAGTATAACACAGAAGAAACTTCTAAGTTGATGTAAAAGAAAGTAAGAAACAGTACAATTCTAGTTATAGTTATCGATTATTGACTTTTTAGCTTTCCTTGGTTACTTGGACATGAGATAGGACCTTAAGGTTTTGCATGAATGGCGGACTAGCAGCCGCGTTGCACGGGAGAATGTGAAATGTATTCATATGTAGTAAAAACCTGAGAATTCCGTCGGTTTTCGTCATTTGTTATCGAATCGACTTAAACCCAGATCGTCACAATCGCCGCTCTTCTCTCTGGAACGGTTACATTTATCGTCTGCAAATCTACGTCGCGTGGGGCGGTATGCGGAGACACTAAAGGCACCATAGTACAACACAGAAGAAGCTTCTAAGTTGATGTCATAGCTAGTAAGAAGCAGTACAATTCAAGTTTTAGCTATCGATTATTGTCTTTTTACCCTTCTTTGGTGCCTTGGGCATGAGGTAGGACCTTAAGATTTTGCATGAGAAGAGGACTAGCAGCCGCGTTCCACGAGAGAATGTAAAAGTGTTCATATGTAGTAAAAACCTGAAAAATCCGTCCATTTTCCTCCTTTGTTATCGAATCGACGTAAAGCCAGATATTCACATTGACCGCTCTTCTCTCTGAAACGGTTACATTTATTGTCTGCAAAGCTATGTCGCGTGCTGCGGTATGCGGTGACACAAAAGCACCATAGTAGAACACAGAAGAAGCTTCTAAGTTGATGTCATAGCTAGTAAGAAGCAGTACAATTCAAGTTTTTGCTATGGATTATTGACTTTTTACGCTTCTTTGGTGCCTTGGACATGAGGTAGGACCTTAAGAGTTTGCATGAAAGGAGGACTAGCAGACGCGTTGCACGCGAGGTTGTGAAAAATGTTCGTATGTAGTAAAAACCGGAGAAATCTGTCCGTTTTCGTCATTTGTTATCGGATCGACTTAAAGCCAGATCGTCACATTGGCCGCTATTCTCTCTGAAACGGTTACATTTATCGTCTGCAAAATTATGTGACGTGCTGCGGTATGCGAAGACACTAAAAACACCATAGTAGAACACAGAAGAAGCTTCTAAGGTGATGAAATAGCCAGTAAGAAGCAGTACAATTCAAGTTTTAGGTATCGATTATTGACTTTTTACCCTTCTTTGGTGCCTTTTGCATGAGGTAGGACCTTAAGATTTTGCATGAGAAGAGGACTAGAAGCCGCGTTGCACGAGAGAATGTGAAAAGTGTTCATATGTAGTAAAAACCTGAGATATCCGTCCGTTTTCGTCATTCGTTATCGAATAGACGTAAAGCCAGATCGTCACATTGGCCGCTCTTCTCTCTGGAACTGTTACATTTATCGTCTGCAAAGCTATGTCACGTTATGCGGTATGCGAAGACACTAAAAACACCATTGTAGAACACAGAAGAAGCTTCTAAGGTGATGTAATAGCCAGTAAGAAGCAGTACAATTCAAGTTTTAATTATCGATTATTGTCTTTTTACCCTTCTTTGGTGCCTTGGGCATGAGGTAGGACCTTAAGATTTTGCATGAAAGGAGGACTACCAGCCGCGTTGCACGAGATAATGTGAAAAGTGGTCATATGTAGTAAAAACCTGAAAAATCCGTCCGTTTTCCTCCTTTGTTATCGAATCGACTTAAAGCCAGATCTTCACATTGACCGTTCTTCTCTCTGAAACGGTTACATTTATAGTCTGCAAAGCTATGTCGCGTTCTGCGGTACGCGGAGACACTAAAAGCGTCATAGTAGATCAAAGAAGCAGTAAAATTCAAGTTTTAGCTATCGATTATTGACTTATTAGCCGGCTTTGGTGCCTTGGACATGAGATAGGACCTTAAGATTTTGAATGAAAGGAGGACTAGCAGACGCGTTGCACGGGAGAATGTGAAAAGTGTTCATATCTAGTAAAAACCTGAGTAATCCGCCCGCTTTCGTCATTTGTTATCGAATCAACTTAAAGTCAGATCGTCACATTGGCCGCTATTCTCTCTCAAACGGTTACATTTATCGTCTGCAAAGTTATGTCGCGTGCTACGGTATGAGGAGACACTATATGCACCATAGTAGAACACAGAAGAAACTTCTAAGTTGATGTAAAAGCCAGTAACAAGCAGTACAATTCAAGTTTTAGCTACCGATAATTGACTTTTTACCCTTCTTTGGTGCCTTGGACATGAGCTAGGACCTTAAGATTTTGCATGAATGGCGGACTAGCAGCCGCGTTGCACGGGAGAATGTGAACTGTGTTCATATGTAGTAAAAACAGAAGAAATCCGTCCGTTTTCGTCATTCGTTATCGAATCAACTCAAAGCCAGATCGTCATATTGGCCGCTCTTCTCTCTCGAACGGTTACATTTATCGTCTGCAAAGCTATGTCGCGTGCTGCGGTATGCGGAGACACTAAATGCACCATAGTAGTTGATGTAATTGCCAGTAAGAAGCAGTACAATTCAAGTTTTAGTTATCAATTATTCAATTTTAACCTTCTTTGGTGCCTTGGACATGAGCTAGAATCTTATGATTTTCATAAAAAAGTGAGGACTAGCAGCCGCGGTGCACGGGAGAATGTGAAAAGTGTTCATATGTAGTAGAAACCTGAGATATCCGTCCGTTTTCGTCATTCGTTATCGAATAGACTTAAAGCCAGATCGTCACATTGGCCGCCGCTCTTTCTCTGGAACGGTTACATTTTTCGTCTGCAAAGCTATGTCGCGTGCTGCGGTATGCGGAGACACTAAAAGCACCATAGTAGAACACAGAACAAGCTTCTAAGTTGATGTAATAGCCAGTAAGAAGCAGTACAATTCAAGTTTTAGTTATCGATTATTGACTTTGTAGCCTTCCTTGGTTCCTTGGACATGAGCTAGGACCTTAAGATTTTGCATGAATGGTGGACTAGCAGCCGCGTTGCACGGGAGAATGTGAACTGTGTTCATATGTAGTAAAAACAGAAGAAATCCGTACGTTTTCGTCATTCGTTATCGAATCGACTCAAAGCCAGATCGTCACATTTTCCGCTCTTCTCGCTTAAACGATTACATTTATCGTCTGCAAAGCTATGTCGCGTGCTGCGGTATGCGAAGACACTAAAAGCACCATAGTAGAACACAGATGAAGCTTCTAAGTAGATGTAATAGCCAGTTAGAAGCAGTACAATTCAAGTTTCAGCTATCGATTATCGACTTTTTACCCTTCTTTGGTGCCTTGGACATGAGCTAGGACCTTAAGATTTTGCGTGAAAGGCGTACTAGCAGCCGCGTCGCACGGTAGAATGTGAAAAGTGTTCATATCTAGTAAAACCAGGAGAAATCCGTCCGTTTTCGTCATTCGTTATTGAATAGTCTTAAAGCCAGATCGTCACATTGGACGCTCTTCTCTCTGGAACGGTTACATTTATCTTCGGCAAAGCTATGTCGCGTGTTGCGGTATGCGGAGACACTAAAAGCACCATAGTAGAACACAGATGAGCTTCCAAGTTGATGTAATAGCCAGTAAGAACCAGTACAATTCAAGTTTTAGTTATCGATTATTGACTTTTTTGCCTTGCTTGGTTCCTTGGACATGAGCTAGGACCTTAAGATTTTACATGAATGGCGGTCTATCAGCCGCGTTGCACGGGAGAATGTGAACTGTGTTCATATGTAGTAAAAACAGGATAAATCCGTCCGTTTTCGTCATTCGTTATCGAGTCGACTCAAAGCCAGATCGTCACATTGGCCGCTCTTGTCTCTGGAACGGTCACATTTATCGTCTGCAAAGCTATGTCGCGTGCTGCGGTATGCGGAGACACTAAAAGCACCATAGTAGAACACAGAAGAAGCTTCTAAGTTGATGTAATTGCCAGTAAGTAGCAGTACAATTCAAGTTTTAGCTACCGATAATTGACTTTTTACCCTTCTTTGGGGTCTTGGACATGAGCTAGGACCTTAAGATTTTGCATGAAAGGAGGACTAGCAGATGCTTTGCACGGAAGAATGTGAAAGGTGTTCATATGTAGAAAAACCTGAGAAACCCGTCCGTTTCCGTCATTTGTTATCGAATCGACATAAAGGGATCGTCACATTGGCCGCTATTCTCTCTGAAACGGTTACATTAATCGTCTGCAAAGCTATGTCACGTGCTGCGGTATGCATAGACACTAAAAGCACCATAGGAGAACACAGAAGAAGCTTGTAAGTTGATGTAATAGGCAGTAAGAAGCAGTGCAATTCAAGGTTTAGTTATCGATTATTGACTTTTTACCCTTCTTTGGTGCCTTAGACATGAGCTAGGACCTTACGATTTTGCATGAAAGGAGGACTAGCGGCTGCGTTGCACGGGAGAATATGAAAAGTGTTCATATGTAATAAAAACCTGAGAAATCCGCCCGCTTTCGTCATTTGTTATCGAATCGACTTAAAGCCAGATCGCCACATTGGCTGCAATTCTCCTTGACACGGTTACATTTATTGTCTGAAAAGCTATGTCGCGTGCTGCGGAATGCGGAGACACTAAAAGCGCCATAGGAGAACACAGAAGAAGCTCCTAAGTTGATATAATAGCCAGTAAGAGGCAGTACAATTCAAGTTTTAGTTATCGATTATTGACTTTTTATCCTTCTTTGGTGACTTGGACATGAGCTAGTACCTTAAGATTTCACATGAAAGGAGGAATAGCAGGTGCGTTGCACGGGAGAATGTAAAAAGTGTTCATATGTAGAAAAAAACCTGAGAAAAACGTCCGTTCTCGTCATTTTTTTTTCGAATCGAGTAAAAGCCAGATCGCCACATTGGCCGCTATTCTCTGTGAAACGGTTACATTTATCGTCTGCAAATCTATGTCGCGTGCTGCGGTATGCGGTGTCACTAAAAGCACCGTAGTAGAACACAGAAGAAGCTTCTAAGTTGATGTAATAGCCTTTAAAAAGCAGTACAATTCACGTTTTAGCTATCGACTATTGACTTTTTACCCTTCTTTGGTGCCTTGGACAAGAGCTAGGACCTTAAGATTTTGCATGAAAGGAGGACTACCAGCCGCGTTGCACGGGAGAATGTGAAAGGTGTTCATATGCAGTAAAAACCTGAGAAATCCGTCCGTTTTCGTCATTTGTTTTCGAATCGACTTAAAGCCAGATCGTCACCTTGACCGCTATTCTCTCTGAAACAGTTACATTTATCGTCTGCAAAGCTATGTTGCGTGCTGCGGCATGCGGA
This sequence comes from Schistocerca gregaria, assembly GCF_023897955.1. Taxonomy (NCBI): domain Eukaryota; kingdom Metazoa; phylum Arthropoda; class Insecta; order Orthoptera; family Acrididae; genus Schistocerca; species Schistocerca gregaria. The sequence continues at coordinate 1,167,278 of NW_026061873.1, read as the reverse complement.
GACACAAAAAGCACCTTATTATAACACAGAAGAAACTTCTAAGTTGATGTAAAAGAAAGTAAGAAGCAGTACAATTCTAGTTATAGTTATCGATTATTGACTTTTTAGCTTTCCTTGGTTCCTTGGACATGAGATAGGACCTTAAGATTTTGCATGACTGGCGGACTAGCAGCCGCGTTGCACGGGAGAATGTGAAAGGTGTTCATATGTAGTAAAAACCTGAGAATTCCGTCCGTTTTCGTCATTTGTTATCGAATCGACTTAAACCCAGATCGTCACAATCGCCGCTCTTCTCTCTGGAACGGTTACATTTATCGTCTGCAAAGCTATGTCGCGTGGGGCGGTATGCGGAGACACTAAAGGCACCGTAGTACAACACAGAAGAAGCTTCTAAGTTGATGTCATAGCTAGTAAGAAGCAGTACAATTCAAGTTTTAGCTATCGATTATTGACTTTTTACCCTTCTTTGGTGCCTTGGGCATGAGGTAGGACCTTAAGATTTTGCATGAAAGGAGGACTAGCAGCCGCCTTGCACGGGAAAATGTGAAAAGTGTTCATATCTAGTAAAAAACTTAGAAATCCGCCCGCTTTCGTCATTTGTTATCGAATCGACTTAAAGCCAGATCGTCACTTTGGCCGCTATTCCCTCTGAAACGGTTAAATTTGTCGTCGGAAAAGCTATGTCGCGAGCTGCGGTATGCGGAGACACTAAAAGCACCATGGTAGAACACAGAAGAAGCTTCTAAGTTGATGTAATAGCCTGTAAGAAGCAGTACAATTCACATTTTAGCTATCGATTATTGATTTTTTACCATTCTTTGATGCTTTGGACATGAGCTAGGACCTTAAGATTTTGCATGAAAGGAGGACTACCAGCCGCCTTGCACGGGAAAATATGAATAGTGTTCATATCAAGTAAAAACCTGAGAAATCCGTCCGTTTTCGTCATTTGTTATCGAATCGACTTAAAGCCCGATCGTCACATTGACCGCTATTCTCTCTGAAACAGTTACATTTATCGTCTGCAAAGCTATGTCGCGTGCTGCGGCATGCGGAGACACAAAAAGCACCATAGTATAACACAGAAGAAACTTCTAAGTTGATGTAAAAGAAAGTAAGAAACAGTACAATTCTAGTTATAGTTATCGATTATTGACTTTTTAGCTTTCCTTGGTTACTTGGACATGAGATAGGACCTTAAGGTTTTGCATGAATAGCGGACTAGCAGCCGCGTTGCACGGGAGAATGTGAAATGTATTCATATGTAGTAAAAACCTGAGAATTCCGTCGGTTTTCGTCATTTGTTATCGAATCGACTTAAACCCAGATCGTCACAATCGCCGCTCTTCTCTCTGGAACGGTTACATTTATCGTCTGCAAAGCTATGTCGCGTGGGGCGGTATGCGGAGACACTAAAGGCACCATAGTACAACACAGAAGAAGCTTCTAAGTTGATGTCATAGCTAGTAAGAAGCAGTACAATTCAAGTTTTAGCTATCGATTATTGTCTTTTTACCCTTCTTTGGTGCCTTGGGCATGAGGTAGGACCTTAAGATTTTGCATGAGAAGAGGACTAGCAGCTGCGTTCCACGAGAGAATGTAAAAGTGTTCATATGTAGTAAAAACCTGAAAAATCCGTCCATTTTCCTCCTTTGTTATCGAATCGACGTAAAGCCAGATATTCACATTGACCGCTCTTCTCTCTGAAACGGTTACATTTATTGTCTGCAAAGCTATGTCGCGTGCTGCGGTATGCGGTGACACAAAAGCACCATAGTAGAACACAGAAGAAGCTTCTAAGTTGATGTCATAGCTAGTAAGAAGCAGTACAATTCAAGTTTTTGCTATGGATTATTGACTTTTTACGCTTCTTTGGTGCCTTGGACATGAGGTAGGACCTTAAGAGTTTGCATGAAAGGAGGACTAGCAGACGCGTTGCACGCGAGGTTGTGAAAAATGTTCGTATGTAGTAAAAACCGGAGAAATCTGTCCGTTTTCGTCATTTGTTATCGGATCGACTTAAAGCCAGATCGTCACATTGGCCGCTATTCTCTCTGAAACGGTTACATTTATCGTCTGCAAAATTATGTGACGTGCTGCGGTATGCGAAGACACTAAAAACACCATAGTAGAACACAGAAGAAGCTTCTAAGGTGATGAAATAGCCAGTAAGAAGCAGTACAATTCAAGTTTTAGGTATCGATTATTGACTTTTTACCCTTCTTTGGTGCCTTTTGCATGAGGTAGGACCTTAAGATTTTGCATGAGAAGAGGACTAGAAGCCGCGTTGCACGAGAGAATGTGAAAAGTGTTCATATGTAGTAAAAACCTGAGATATCCGTCCGTTTTCGTCATTCGTTATCGAATAGACGTAAAGCCAGATCGTCACATTGGCCGCTCTTCTCTCTGGAACTGTTACATTTATCGTCTGCAAAGCTATGTCACGTTATGCGGTATGCGAAGACACTAAAAACACCATTGTAGAACACAGAAGAAGCTTCTAAGGTGATGTAATAGCCAGTAAGAAGCAGTACAATTCAAGTTTTAATTATCGATTATTGTCTTTTTACCCTTCTTTGGTGCCTTGGGCATGAGGTAGGACCTTAAGATTTTGCATGAAAGGAGGACTACCAGCCGCGTTGCACGAGATAATGTGAAAAGTGGTCATATGTAGTAAAAACCTGAAAAATCCGTCCGTTTTCCTCCTTTGTTATCGAATCGACTTAAAGCCAGATCTTCACATTGACCGTTCTTCTCTCTGAAACGGTTACATTTATAGTCTGCAAAGCTATGTCGCGTTCTGCGGTACGCGGAGACACTAAAAGCGTCATAGTAGATCAAAGAAGCAGTAAAATTCAAGTTTTAGCTATCGATTATTGACTTATTAGCCGGCTTTGGTGCCTTGGACATGAGATAGGACCTTAAGATTTTGAATGAAAGGAGGACTAGCAGACGCGTTGCACGGGAGAATGTGAAAAGTGTTCATATCTAGTAAAAACCTGAGAAATCCGTCCGTTTTCGTCATTTGTTATAGAATCGACTAAAAGCCAGATCGTTACATTGGCCGCTCTTCTCTCTGAAACGGTTACATTAATCGTCTGCAAACCTATGTCGCGTGCTGCGGTATGCGGAGACACTAAAAGCACCATAGTAGAACACAGATAAACCTTCTAAATTGATGTAATAGCCAGTAAGAAGCAGTACAATTCAAGTTTTAGTTATCGATTATTCACTTTTCACCCTTCTTTTTTGCCTTGGACATGAGCTAGAATCTTATGATTTTGATAAAAAAATGAGGACTAGCAGCCGCGTTGCACGGGAGAATGTGAAAAGTGTTCATATGTAGTGAAAACCTGAGAAATCCGTCCGTTTCCGTCATTTGTCATCGAATCGACGTAAAGCCAGATCGTCACAAAGACCGCTATTCTCTCTGAAACAGTTACATTTATCGTCTGCAATGCTATGTCGTGTGCTGCGGTATGCGGAGACACTAAAAGCACCATAGTACAACACAGAAGAAACTTCTAAGTTGATGTAAAAGAAAGCAAGAAGCAGTACAATTCACGTTTTAGTTATCGATTATTGACTTTTTAGCCTTACTTGGTTCCTTGGACATGAGCTAGGACCTTATGATTTTGCATGAATGGCGGAATAGCAGCCGCGTTGCACGGGGGAATGTGAACTGTGTTCATATGTAGTAAAAACAGGAGAAATCCGTCCGTTTTCGTCATTCGTTATCGAATCGACTTAAAGCCAGATCGTCACATTGGCCGCTATTCTCTCTGAAACACTTACAGTTATCGTATGCAAAGCTATGTAGCGTGCTGCGGTATGCGGAGACACTAAAAGCACCATAGTATAACACAGAAGAAACTTCTAAATTGATGTAAAAGCCAGTAAGAAGCAGTACAATTCAAGTGTTAGTTGTCGATTATTGACTTTTTTGCCTTCCTTGGTTCCTTGGACATGGTCTAGGACCTTAAGATTTTGCATGAATGGCGGACTAGCAGCCGCGTTGCACGGGAGAATGTGAACTGTGTTCATATGTAGTAAAAACAGGAGAAATCCGTCCGTTTTCGTTATTCGTTATCGAATCGACTTAAAGCCAGATCGTCACATTGGACGCTCTTCTCTCTGGAACGGTTACATTTATCGCCTGCAAATCTATGTCGCGTGTTGCGATAAGCGGAGACACTAAAAGCACCATAGTAGAACACAGATGAGCTTCCAAGTTGATGCAATAGCCAGTAAGAAGCAGTAGAATTCAAGTTTTAGTTATCGATTATTGACTTTTGAGCCGGCTTTGGTGCCTTGGACATGAGCTAGGACCTTAAGATTTTGCATGAAAGGAGGACTAGCAGCCGCTTTGCCCGGAAGAACGTGAAAGGTGTTCATATGTAGTAAAAACCTGAGAAATCCGTCCGTTTTCGTCATTTGTTATCAAATCGACTTAAAGCCAGATTGTCACATTGGCCGCTATTCTCTCTGAAACGGCTACATTTGTCGTATGCAAAGCTATGTCGCGTGCTGCGGTATGCGGAGACACTAAAAGCACCATAGTATAACACAGAAGAAACTTCTAAGTTGATGTAAAAGCCAGTAAGAACCAGTACAATTCAAGTTTTAGTTATCGATTATTGACTTTTTTGCCTTCCTTGGTTCCTTGGACATGAGCTAGGACCTTAAGATTTTACATGAATGGCGATCTAGCAGCTGCGTTGCACGGGAGAATGTGAACTGTGTTCATATGTAGTAAAAACAGGATAAATCCGTCCGTTTTCGTCATTCGTTATCGAATCGACTCAAAGCCAGATCGTCACATTGGAGGCTCTTCTCTCTGAAACCGTTACATTTATCGTCTGCAAAGCTATGTAGCGTACTGCGGTATGCGGAGACACTAAAAGCACCATAGTAGAACATAGCAGAAGATTCTAAGCTGATGTAGTAGCCAGTATGGAGCAGTACAAATCAAGTTTTAGTTATCGATTATTCATTTTTTACCACTCTTTGGTGCCTTGGACATGAACTAGGACCTTAGGATTTTGCATGCAAGGAGGACTAGCAGCCGCGTTGCACGGGAGAATGTCAAAAGTGTTCATATGTAGTAAAAACCTGAGACACCCGTCCGTTTTCGTCATTTTTAATCGAATCGACTTAAAGCCAGATCGTCATATTGGCCGCTGTTCGCGCTGAAACGGTTACATTTTTCGTCTGCAAAGCTATGTCGCGAGCTGCGGTATGCGGAGATACTAAAAGCACCATAATAGAACACAGAAGAACCTTCTAAGTTGATGTAATAGCCAGAAAGGAGCTGTACAGTTCAGGTTTTAGCTATCGATTATTGACATTTTAGCCAGCTTTAGTGCCTTGGACATGAGCTAGGACCTTAAGATTTTACATGAAATTAGGACTTGCAGACGCGTTGCACGGGAGAATGTCAAAAGTGTTCATATGTAGTAAAAACCTGAGACATCCGTGCGTTTTCATCATTTGTTATCGAATCGACTTAAAGCCAGATCGTCATATTGGCCGCTCTTCTCTCTGAAACGGTTACATTTATCGTCCGCAAAGCAATTTCGTGTGCTGCGGTATGCGGAGACACTAAAAGCGTCATAGTAGAACTAAGAAGAAACTTCTAAATTGATGTTATAGCCAGCAAGAAGCAGTACAATTCATGTTTTAGTAATCGATTATTGAGATTTTACCCTTCTTTGGTGCCTTGGACATGATCTAGGATATTAAGATTTTGTATGAATGGATTCCTGGCAGCCGCGTTGCACGGGAGAATGTGAAATGTATTCATATGTATTAAAAACCTGAGAATTCCGTCCGTTTTCGTCATTTGTTATCGAAAAGACTTAAAGCCAGATCGTCACATTGGCCGCTCTTCTCTCTGGAACGGTTACATTTATCGTCTGCAAATCTATGTCGCGTGCTGCGGTATGCGGTGTCACTAAAAGCACCGTAGTAGAACACAGAAGAAGCTTCTAAGTTGATGTAATAGCCTTTAAAAAGCAGTACAATTCAAGTTTTAGCTATCGACTATTGACTTTTTACCCTTCTTTGGTGCCTTGGACATGAGCTAGGACCTTAAGATTTTACATGAATGGCGGTCTAGCAGCCGTGTTGCACGGGAGAATGTGAACTGTGTTCATATGTAGTAAAAACAGGATAAATCCGTCCGTTTTCGTCATTCGTTATCGAATCGACTCAAGCCAGATCGTCACATTGGCCGCACTTGTCTCTGGAACGGTTACATTTATCGTCTGCAAAGCTATGTCGCGTCCTGCGGAATGCCGGGACTCTAAAAGCACCATAGTAGAACACAGAAGAAACTTCTAAGTTGATGTAATAGCCAGTAAGAAGCAGTACAATTCAAGTTTTAGTTATCGATTATTGACTTTTTTCCCCTTTCTTTGGTGCCTTGGACATGAGCTAGGAGCTTAAGATTGTGCATGACTGGAGGCCTAGCAGACGCGTTGCTTGGGAGAATGTGAAAAGTGTTCATTAGTAGTAAAAACCTAAGAAATCCGTCCGTTGTCCTCATTTGTTATCGAATCGACATAAAGCCAGATCGTCAAATGGGCCGCTATTGTCTCTCAAACGGTTACATTTATCGTCTGCAAAGCTATGTCGCGTGCTACGGTATGAGGAGACACTATATGCACCATACTAGAACACAGCAGAAGCTTACAAGTGTATGTAATAGCCAGTAAGAAGAAGTAGAATTCAAGTTTTAGTTATCGATTATTGACTTTTGAGCCGTCTTTGGTGCCTTGGACATGAGCTAGGACCTTAAGATTTTACATGAATGGCGGTCTAGCAGCTGCGTTGCACGGGAGAATGTGAACTGTGTTCATTTGTAGTAAAAACAGGATAAATCCGTCCGTTTTCGTCATTCGTTATCGAATCGACTCAAAGCCAGATCGTCACATTGGAGGCTCTTCTCTCTGAAACCGTTACATTTATCGTCTGCAAAGCTATGTAGCGTACTGCGGTATGCGGAGACACTAAAAGCACCATAGTAGAACATAGCAGAAGATTCTAAGCTGATGTAGTAGCCAGTATGGAGCAGTACAAATCAAGTTTTAGTTATCGATTATTCATTTTTTACCACTCTTTGGTGCCTTGGACATGAACTAGGACCTTAGGATTTTGCATGCAAGGAGGACTAGCAGCCGCGTTGCACGGGAGAATGTCAAAAGTGTTCATATGTAGTAAAAACCTGAGACACCCGTCCGTTTTCGTCATTTTTAATCGAATCGACTTAAAGCCAGATCGTCATATTGGCCGCTGTTCGCGCTGAAACGGTTACATTTTTCGTCTGCAAAGCTATGTCGCGAGCTGCGGTATGCGGAGATACTAAAAGCACCATAATAGAACACAGAAGAACCTTCTAAGTTGATGTAATAGCCAGAAAGGAGCTGTACAGTTCAGGTTTTAGCTATCGATTATTGACATTTTAGCCAGCTTTAGTGCCTTGGACATGAGCTAGGACCTTAAGATTTTACATGAAATTAGGACTTGCAGACGCGTTGCACGGGAGAATGTCAAAAGTGTTCATATGTAGTAAAAACCTGAGACATCCGTGCGTTTTCATCATTTGTTATCGAATCGACTTAAAGCCAGATCGTCATATTGGCCGCTCTTCTCTCTGAAACGGTTACATTTATCGTCCGCAAAGCTATGTCGTGTCCTGCGGTATGCGGAGACACTAAAAGCGTCATAGTAGAACTAGGAAGAAACTTCTAAATTGATGTTATAGCCAGCAATAAGCAGTACAATTCAAGTTTTACCTATCGATTATTAACTTTTTACCCTTCTTTGGTGCCTTGGACATGAGCTAGGACCTTAAGATTTTGCATGAAAAGAGGACTAGCAGCCGCGGTGCACGGGAGGATGTGAAAAGTGTTCATATATACTAAAAACCTGAGAAATCCGTGCGTTTTCGTCACTTGTTATAGAATCGACTTAAAGCCAGATCGCCACATTGGCTGCAATTCTCTTTGAAACGGTTACATTTATTGTCTGAAAAGCTATGTCGCGTGCTGCGGTATGCGAAGACACTAAAAGCACCATAGGAGAACACAGAAGAAGCTTCTAATTTGTTGTAATAGCTAGTAAGAAGCAGTAGTTGTGTACTCACCTGATGATGGCCGGACGTCTCTGGGCCGAAATATCGTGGCAGAATGTCGACGGGATCCGGCTGCATACCCGGAAATTATTAGAAGAACAAATACGCCGGGAAAATTTCAGAAGTCACAGTACAATTCAAATTTTAGTTATCGATTATTGACTTTTTACCCTTCTTTGGTGACTTGGACATGGGATAGGACATTAAGATTTCACATGAAAGGAGGACTAGCGGGTGCGTTGCACGGGAGAATGTAAAAACTGTTCATATGTAGAAAAAACCTGAGAAAAACGTCCGTTTTCGTCATTTGTTCTCGAATCCAGTAAAAGCCAGATCACCACATTGGCCGCTATTCTCTCTGAAACGGTTACATTTATCGTCTGCAAATCTATGTTGCGTGCTGCGGTATGCGGAGACACTAAAAGCACCATAGTAGAACACAGAAGAAGCATCTAAGTTGATGTAATAGCCTTTAAAAAGCAGTACAATTGAAGTTTTAGCTATCGACTATTGACTTTTTACCCTTTTTTGGTGCCTTGGACATGAGCTAGGACCTTAAGATTCTGCACGAAAGGAGGACTAGCAGCTGCGTTGCACGGGAGAATGTGAAAAGTGTTCATATGTAGTAAAAACCTGAGAAACCCGTCCGTTCTCGTCATTTGTTATCGAATCGACTTAAAGAGGTCGTCACATTGGCCGCTATTCTCTCTGAAACGGTTACATTTATCGTCTGCAAAGGTATGTCGCGTGCGGCGGTATGCGGAGACACTAAAAGCACCATAGCTGAAGACAGAAGATGCTTCTAAGTTGATGTAATAGCCAGTAAGAAGCAGTTGAACTCAAGTTTTAGTTATCGATTATTGACTTTTTTGCTGGCTTTGGTGCCTTGGACATGAGCTAGGACCTTAAGATTTTGCATGAAAGGAGGACTAGCAGACGCGTTGCTTGGGAGAATGTGAAAAGTGTTCATATGTAGTAAAGACCTGAGAAATCCGTCCGTTTTCGTCTTTTGTCATCGATTCGACTTAAAGACAGATCGTCACATTGGCCGCTATTCTCTCTCAAACGTTTACTTTTATCGTCTGCAAAGCTATTTTACGTGCTGCGGCATGCGGAAACACAAAAAGCACCATAGTATAACACAGAGGAAACTTCTAAGTTGATGTAAAAGCCAGTAAGAAGCAGTACAATTCAAGTTATAGTTATCGATTATTGACTTTTTAGCTATCCTTGGTTCCTTGGACATGAGCTAGGACCTTAAGATTTTGCATGAATGGCGGATTAGCAGCCGCGTTGCACGGGAGAATGTGAACTGTGTTCATCTGTAGTAAAAACAGGAGAAATATGTCCGTTGTCGTCATTCGTTATCGAATCGACTCAAAGCCAGATCGTCACATTGGCCGCTCTTCTCTCTGGAACGGTTACATTTATCGTCTGCAAAGCTATGTCCCGTTCTGGGGTTTGCGAAGACACTAAAAGCACAATAGTAGAACACAGAAAAAGCTTCTAAGTTGATGTAATAGCCAGTAAGATGCAGTACAATTGAAGTTTTAACTATCGATTATTGACTTTTTACCCTTCTTTGGTGCCTTGGGCATGAGGTAGGACCTTAAGATTTTGCATGAGAAGAGGACTAGCAGCCGCGTTGCACGAGAGAATGTGAAAAGTGTTCATATGTAGTAAAAACCTCAAAAATCCGTATATTTTCCTCCTTTGTTACCGAATCGACTTAAAGCCAGATATTCACATTGCCCGCTCTTCTCTCTGAAACGGTTACATTTATCGTCTGCAAAGCTATGTCGCGTGCTGCGGTATGCGGTGACACTAAAAGCACGATAGTAGAACACAGAAGAAACTTCTAAGATGATGTAATAGCTAGTAAGAACCAGTACAATTCAAGTTTTAGCTATGGATTATTGACTTTTTACCATTCTTTCGTGCCTTGGACATGAGGTAGGACCTTAAGAGTTTGCATGAAAGGAGGAGTAGCAGCCGCGTTGCACGCGAGAATGTGAAAAGTGTTCATATGTAGTAAAAACCGGAGACATCTGTCCGTTTTCGTCATTTGTTATCGAATCGACTTAAAGCCAGATCGTCACATTGGCCGCTATTTTCTCTGAAACAGTTACATTTATCGCCTGCAAAGTTATGCCGCGTGCTGCGAAATGCGGAGACACTAAAAGCACCATAGTAGAACACAGAAGAAACTTCTAAGTTGATGTAAAAGCCAGTAAGAAGCAATACATCAAAATTTAGTTATCGATTATTAACTTTTTAGCCTTCCTTGGTGCCTTGGACATAAGCTAGGACCTTAAGATTTTGCGTGAAAGGCGTACTATCAGCCGCGTCGCACGGGAGAATGTGAAAAGTGTTCATATGTAGTAAAAACATGAGATATCCGTCCGTTTTTGCCATTCGTTATCGAATAGACTTAAAGCCAGATCGTCACATTGGACGCTCTTCTCTCTGGAACGGTTACATTTATCGTCTGAAAAGGTATGTCACGTGCTGCGGTATGCGGAGACACTAAAAGCACCATAGTAGTTGATGTAATAGCCAGTAAGGAGCAGTACAATTCAAGTTTTAGTTATCGATTATTGACTTTTTAGCCTTCCTTGGTGCCTTGGACATGAGCTAGGACCTTAAGATTTTGCGTGAAAGGGGTACTAGCAGCCGCGTCGCACGGGAGAATGTGAACTGTGTTCATATGTGGTAAAAACCTGAGAAATCCGTCCGTTTTCGTCATTTGTTATCGAATCGACTTAAAGCCAGATCGACACATTGGCCACTATTCTCTCTGAAACGGTTACATTTATCGTCTGCAAAGGTATGTCGCGTGCGGCGGTATGCGGTGACACTAAAAACACCATAGTTGAATACAGAAGAAGCTTCTAAGCTGATGTAATAGCCAGTAAAAAGCAGTTGAACTCAAATTTTAGTTGTCGATTATTGACTTTTTAGCTGGCTTTGGTGCCTTGGACACGAGCTAGGACCTTAAGATTTTGCATGAATGGTGGATTAGCAGCCGCGTCGCACGGGAGAATGTGAACTGTGTTCATATGTAGTGAAAACCTGAGAAATCCGCCCGTTTTCGTCATTTGTCAACAAATCGACTTAAAGCCAGATCGTCACATTGGCCGCTATTCTATGTGAAACGGTTACATTTGTCGTCGGCAAATCTATGCCGCGTGCTGCGGTATGCGGAGACACTAAAAGCACCATAGTAGAACACAGAAGAAGCATCTAAGTTGATGTAATAGCCTTTAAAAAGCAGTACAATTCAAGTTTTAGCTATCGACTATTGACTTTTTACCCCTCTTTGGTGCCTTGGACATGAGCTAGGACCTTAAGATTTTGCATGAAAGGAGGACTAGCAGCCGCTTTGCACGGGAAAATGTGAGAAGTGGACATATCTAGTAAAAACCTGAGAAATCCGCGAGCTTTCGTCATTTGTTATCGAATCGACTTAAAGCCAGATCGTCACATTGGCCGCTATACTCTCTGAAACGGTTACATTTATCGTCTGCAAAGCTATGTCGCGTGCTGCGGTATACGGAGACACTAAAAGCACCATAGTAGATTACAGATGAAACTTCTACGTTGATTTAAGAGCCAGTAAGATGCAGTACAATTCAAGTTTTAATTATCGATTATTGACGTTTTAGCCGGCCTTTGTGCCTAGGAGAAGAGCTAGGACCTTAAGATTTTGCATGAAAGGAGGACTAGCAGCAGTGTTGCACGGGAGAATGTGAAAAGTGTTCATATGTGGTAAAAACTTGAGAAATCCATCCGTTTTTGTCATTTGCTATCGAATCGACTTATAGCCAGATCGTCACATTGGCCGCTCTTCTCCCTGAAACGGTTACATTTATCGTCTGCAAAGCTATGTCGTGTGCTGCGGTATGCGGAGACACTAAAAGCAACATAGTAGAACACAGTAGAATCTTCTAAGTTGGTGTATTAAACAGTAAGAAGCAGTACAATTCAAGTTTTACTTATCGATTATTCACCTTTTACCCTTCTTTGTTGCCTTGGGCATGAGCTAGGACTTTACGATTTTGGATGAAAAGAGGACAAGCAGCCGCGTTGCACGGGAGAATGTGAAAAGAGTTTATATGTAGTAAAAACCAGAGAAATCCGTCCGTTTTCGTCATTTGTTATCGTTACGACTTAAAGCCAGATCGTCACATTGGCCGCTCTTCTGTCTGAAACGGTTACATTTATCGTCTGCAAAGGTATGTCGCGTGCGGCGGTATGCGGTGACACTAAAAACACCATAGTTGAATACAGAAGAAGCTTCTAAGCTGATGTAATAGCCAGTAAAAAGCAGTTGAACTCAAATTTTAGTTGTCGATTATTGACTTTTTACCCCTCTTTGGTGCCTTGGACATGAGCTAGGACCTTAAGATTTTGCATGAAAGGAGGACTAGCAGCCGCTTTGCACGGGAAAATGTGAGAAGTGGACATATCTAGTAAAAACCTGAGAAATCCGCGAGCTTTCGTCATTTGTTATCGAATCGACTTAAAGCCAGATCGTCACATTGGCCGCTATACTCTCTGAAACGGTTACATTTATCGTCTGCAAAGCTATGTAGCGTGGTGCGGTATGCGGGGACACTTAAAGCACCATAGCAGAACACAGAAGAAGCTTCTCAGTTGATGTAATAGCCAGTAAGAAGCAGTACAATTGAAGTACTAGTTATCGATTATTCACTTTTTACCCTTCTTTGGTGTCTTGTAGATGTGCTAGGACCTTAAGATTTTGCATGGAAGGATCACTAGCAACCGCGATGCACGGAAGAATGTCAAAAGTGTTCATATGTAGTAAAAACCTGAGAAATCCGTCCGTTTTCGTCATTTGTTAGCGAATCGACTTAAGGCCAAATCGTCACATTGGCCGCTTTTCTCTCTGAAACGGTTACATTTATCGTCTGCAAAGGTATGTCGCGTGCTGCGGTATGCGGAGACACTAAAAGCACCATAGTATACCACAGATGAAGCTTCTAAGTTGATGTAATAGCCAGTAAGAAGTAGTACAATTCAAGTTTTAGTTATCGATTATTAATTTTTTACCCTTCTTTGGTGCCTTGGACATGAGCTTGTAAGTAGGCTGTTTAGGTCTTCTTATTGGTAACGCCACATAGCGCTCGGTATGAAAAAATCACTGGCTGTGCCGTGTGCAGTCTGTGTTTAGTTTGCATTGTTGTCTGCCATTGTAGTGTTGGGCAGCGGCAGCTGGATGCTAACAGCGCGTAGCGTTGCGCAGTTGGAGGTGAGCCGCCAGCAGTGGTGGACGTGGGGAGAGAGATGGCGAAGTTTTGAAATTTGTAAGAATTGGTGTCATGAACTGATATATATATTATGACTATTAAGGTAAATACATTGTTTGTTCTCTATCAAAATCTTTCATTTGCTAACTGTACCTATCAGTAGTTAGTGCCTTCCGCAGTTTGATTCTTTTAGTTAGCTGGCAGTAGTGGCGCTCGCTGTATTGCAGTAGTTCGAGTAACGAAGATTTTTGTGAGGTAAGTGATTTGTGAAACATATAGGTTAACGTTAGTCTGGGCCATTCTTTTGTAGGGATTATTGAAAGTCAGATTGCGTTGCGCTAAAAACTATTGTGTGTCAATTTAAGCACAGTCTTGTATAATTTTTCTAAGAGGACGTTTCATATGTCGACCCTTAGCCGAGGATACCTCACTGGAATCTTCTGATTTTTTCCTTGTAGTTTGTGTAATTAGTGTAGCTTTTGTTTATTGCTAGCGCCTAATCTTAGAGTGAATTTCCTTTGTAGTTGTAGTCTTTCATTGTTGTACAGTACAACAGTTGTGGCATGCATGTAGAGTTGCACCAAGTATTTCGCAGCTGCGCTTGCAATGAACTAGATATTATTTTCAGTGCTATGTTAATGTGTTCTCTTATTTTTGCTCTTCAAATTGTGCTTTTCTGTGTTATCGTGTGAAATATTGTGACAATAATGGCGTGTGAAAAACGTAATACTAGACTACAAAGTAAACTGGGAAATGACAGTGAAGACGGAAGCAATGTGTTAGCGCCACCATGTAATGAATTCACAAATGTTCAAAGTAGTAATTTGGTAATAGTGCATAGGAAAATGGAGCGGGCTGCAAATAATGGTGTAGGAAGTGAAACAGTTAGTGAACAGGGAAGCATTATCGATCGATTGGTCGGCAACAGCTCGCGTCAGGAATCCGATATGACAGGACACAATCTTGCAAATACTGTACATTCAGGTTTTGCGTCCTCACCGTTTTCTCAAATAAGCCGAGACACATTTTCTGCTTGTCAAACTGTGAATGTTGCCGGTGCAAATGCACTGCCGTAAAGCATAGATGATCAAATTCCAGACACTAATACATTATTATTGCAATTAATGCAACAAATGAAACAAAACCAGAGACAAACACAGCAACAGTTAGACACAATGGAACAAAATCTTCAAAAGTTAGACACAATGGAACATAATCTTCATAAGTTAGACACAATGGAACAAAATCTTCAAAAGTTAGACACAATGGAACAAAATCAGAGACAAACACAGCAACAGTTGGACACAATGGAACATAATCTTCGGAAGTTAGACACCACACTTGAACAAACACGTGAAGATTTAACTACTGAGTTACATAACATTGAATCGAAATGTCAAAAAATCTGTAATGACGTAAAAACACAAATTTGTGAGCATTTTCAACCTATTTTTTCGCGGCATGAAAACTCATTACAGAATCACGCAGCAGCCATAAAAGAATTGCAAACTGTTGTTCGTGAAAATCACGACACCTTGCAAGCTAAAATGGACTCAGTTGCATCCACCGATTCGGTTATGCAACTTGCAAGAACTCAGGAAAATTTAAAGGACACAGTAGATTCGATTTCAACACAAATGGACATTCTGAAATTTGGTTCAGAAAAACACACTGAGGAAATGTGTTCACTATCGGAGAAAGTAGCCGAACTTTCGGATCAGTTCACTAATTTATCTACGAAGGTAGATGATAATTTGAATGACACAAAACCGGTAGTCTTTAATGACACAGAAGAGTGCGAACAAATTAGGAAATTCAAACAAAGTCTGAATCAAATTAGTACGCAACACCAAAGAGAAATCCGGGAAGTACAAGATCAGCTGACACAGGTAATACAACAATTACGTATTTCAGAGGACACTCGCGCTCCAATACGGAAAGAGGGACATAGAAATACGGAACAGCCACAAAATAATATCACAGGGCACTTCGGAAATTATGAAAGAAATTGGCAAGGTACACCGAATTCTGAGATGGAACCGCCGACACGACGTAACAATGACCGATATGCTACCCGCCGAGACGATGATTTTGACTATAAGCTGTTCATTACTACACGTAAATTCAAAACATTTAAGAATTCTGGCAACGACATTCATCCACAAGCGTGGCTCCATCAATTCTCTCATTGTTTTCCTCCCAACTGGTCACTAGAGCACAGATTAGAATTTATGTATGGCTACTTAGAGAATGAACCAGCTGTAAGAATGCGATCGGTCATTCACGATTGCCACAGTGAAGGAGAATTTTACCATGCCTTCCTCTCAGCATATTGGCCGCAAGCCACACAAGACCGAGTAAAACATGGCATCATGATGATGAAATATTTCGAACAATCTGAATTTTCCAGTCTTGTGAAATATTTTGAAGACATGTTGCACAAGAATCAGTACCTGTCAAACCCATACAGCCTGTCAGAACTCATCCGCATTTGCTTAATCAAATTGCCTGAACATTTACGGCATATTATTTTGGCAGGCCGTTGCAAAGACGACATTGAAGCTTTTCAGGGACTCTTACAAGAATTAGAAATTGACACTGACAATCGCGGAACGCGAAAACAGGAACACAACAATTACAGGTCACATCCGTCGCAATTCCGCTATGAAAGAAATAATAACTGGACACGACAAGGCTATTCTCACAATACAAATCGTGACCAAAACAGACACCACCCGTATGACAACCGTTGGCAGAGTAGTAATAATTACAGGGAAAGGTCACCTCTCCGCGGTAATGACTATCACAGAGAAAATCAGAGAAACAGACAATATGGGAACAAAAATAATTACTATCAAGGGAGACAGAATAACTTTAGACGCAACGGTCCAGCGCGCAGTTACGATTCAGAGAGAAATTCTCCACCACGTGACCGACAAGAAAGAAACTATGGAATCTACCAACATGACGACAGACGATATGATCGTAACGACAGACCTGAATTGCAGCAGAACTGGCGGGAATCAAACAGAGCAGGGCCCTCTCGACAAGGTGAATTTGTAGAAGTTAGGTCTCCAAATCCCAATAACGACGCGCGCCAACAAAGACACAATAGGCAATGACTCATACCGCTGGCAGCCTCAAAACGTACTTATCAAACTGACGACGCAGCTGCCGTAGCTAGTAATTACGTTAAAATGGAAGACATTAGGGACATATTACTCCAGGAACACGACGTAAAACACAACATTGCATATCCTGTGATTCACATTACTGTAAATGACGTAACATTTACGGCAGTACTTGACTCAGGCAGTCCCATTTCAGTAATTAGTGAAACAGCTTTTAGCAAATGCAATAAATCGAACGATTGCCCCACACTTCCGTTACGCAAGATTAAATTACAAAGTGCAGTCATTGGAAAAAGTGTAGATGTACACCAACAAACCAACTTAGAATTCTTTTGTCAGAGCCACAGCTTCTCTATGAACTTTCTTATTGTTCCATTGTTGTCGACGGAAATTATACTGGGAGTAGACTTTTTGAATGAATACAAAGCAATCTTAAACTTTCACGATGCTGAAATAAGTTTAGAGAAAGAAGGTAAGTCAATAGCTTTGAAATTTGAAGATTGGCTCTCAAACCATGACGAGTAAATTAATCGGATTTACCTTCTGTTAGACAACAGTTCGGAATTTTCTACGGAACTAGACACTAACAGTCGCTCTGCAAGTACTGACAGGGATGATATCGACGGCACAATTGAAACTAATGAGTTAATTCAGAATAAAATTCAAACAATTGAGAATTGTAATGACACTGATAGGCAGGACCTTTCTGAGATTTTACAAGCACATTCCACAGTTTTTACTCACAAAACAGGAACAATCAAGGGATTTCAATACCAATTTCGTGTTCGTGAGCATACTAAATTTTGTGTTAGACCATACGTAATTCCAGCACATTATAGGGACCGTGTTAGAACAGAAATACAATCCATGCTTGACGACGGCATTATTGAGCCTGCAGTAAGCTCATACAACAATCCATTACATGTTGTTGAGAAGAAAAATGGATCGATCAGGCTTGTCTTAGATTCGAGACAAATCAATACTATCATTATTCCTGAAACAGACAGGCCGCAAACGTTGGAAGAACTTCTTCAAAATTTTAATGGTGTAAAAGTGTTGTCTTCCATTGATCTCAGATCCAGCTTTTATCAGATCGAACTTCATCCAGAATGTAGAAAATATACAGCTTTTCTTTGTTTTGGCGTTTGTTATCAGTTTCGGAAACTTCCTTTTGGTTTGAACATTTCCTCGGCAGCATTCATTCGCGGGCTAAATTCCATATTACCTGAGCTCTTAAAACGTCACATCACCTTATATGTGGACGATATTCTGATAGCAGAAGCCTCATGGGAACAACATAATCGCATCCTGAACAGCGTGTTACATATTTTTGCAGAATCTGGAATTACAGTTAACTTGGAAAAGTCTGAATTCGGTAGGACAAAAGTGAAGTTTTTGGGACATATTATTTCTTCTGAAGGCATCCAGCCGGTTCCTGAAAAGTTAGAAGCAATCAGAGCCATTCCAATTCCATCCACAAAAAAACAAGTCCGCAGTTTTCTAGGTCTCACAAATTTTTACCGTCGTTTTCTGAATATGCAAATTCTAGTTACACCAAAACTTTGTTCTCTCACTGGAAAAAATACTATTTGGAATTGGGACGAACAAGCACAGTTGGAATTCAATTCTTTGAAAGAATCGCTCCTTAACGCGCCAATACTAGCTCATCCAGATCTTTCACAAGACTTTTGCCTAAGCACGGATTCTTCTAAAGTCGGTCTTGGTGCCCATTTATTTCAAGAAGCCACAGAAAATGACATTACTGTTCAGAAAACCATTGCTTTTGCTAGCCGAGTGCTAACAAAATCTGAAAAAAATTATTCCGTTACTGAATTAGAAGCTTTAGCTATCGTTTGGGCATTTAACAAATTCCGTTTCTTTCTTTATGGTAAGCACGTAAAAGTATACAGTGACCACCGTGCATTACAATTTCTTATGTCTTCAAAATTAAATCATGACAGGTTAAAACGTTGGGCATTGTTTCTGCAAGAATTCCACTTCACAATAGTCTACATTCCCGGCAAGGAGAACATTGTTGCGGACGCACTGTCACGCGCACCGGCTGGGCTTGAGAAAAGTAACACAGAAAGCAACCTCGAGAGAAATTTCAGTATTCTTTACATCCAGAAAGTCGCCTTTGAAAACTTCATCACCACATCTTTAAAGGACATTGCTCATGAACAAGACAAAGATCCGATTTGGAAAGACATCAAAAGTAAATGGCATGAAAAGACACACACACAGATTCGGCTTTATTATCTGGTTAGAAACAACATACTGTTCAAACGATGCACTGTTGATGACAAGCTATGGGTACTTTGCATTCCAGACGATTTTGTTAATAAGCTCATTTGGTACATTCATTTCAGCTATGCACATTTTGGTCCACGAAAATGTTATCATATCCTTCGAACGACTTGTTATTTTAACAATATGGAAAAGAGAATTCGAAGAGTCTTGTCTATTTGTAAACTTTGTCAAAAGGCGAAACCATCTACTGTCACTCATCGTGCTCCATTGTTTCCTATCATTCCTTCTAAATTAAAAGAATTTGCTGCTGTTGATCTCTTGGGACCGCTTGTCAGAACATCTAATGGATTTTCGTACGTTCTAGTCGCTGTTGAACTTACTTCAAAATTCGTTTCTTTCACTCCGTTACGTAAAGCCACTGGACGGTCTGTATTCAACGCCTTTGTTAGAAATTTCTTACGTGAAGTTGGACACGTTAGTAAAGTAATTTCAGATAACGGACCGCAATTCAGATCTGCTGTTTGGTCACGCATGCTTCGTAACCATAAAATCAAATCTGTTTTTATTTCATTGTACTCACCACATTGTAACCCGTCTGAACGGATTATGAAAGAAATCAATAAGCTTTGCAGACTTTATTGTCACAGAAAGCATCAGCATTGGGACAGATATTTACACTTATTTCAAAACGTGCTGAATGAAATGCCTCATGACTCCACTGCTTTACCACCTGTTCTTGTACTGAAGAATAAAGAACCACCAAACAGAATCAGAGAGCTTGTACCTTTTCCGAATACACGTAAACTTCGACACAAAGACATAATTGATTTGGCTATTAAAAATATAAATTCTGCTGCAGACAAAAGGAAAAAATTACACGGTAAAGCAAATGCAAAGAAATTATATATTGGTCAGAAAGTTCTCATTAAAGCTCATCCATTGTCACATAAGAAGAAACACTTGAGTCACAAATTCTTTCTAGTTTACAATGGACCTTACAGAATCCGACGTATACCACATGATAATTGCGTTGAAGTTGAAACTCTGCGTACTAGGAAGAGTAAAGGTTTACACCACATTTCACATGTAAAACCGTTTATTGAAAGATAATCTGCTTTTTAACTTTGTCTTTGCCATAAAACATTTCACTTCACATTTCTAGTATGCTTTGTCACACTGAGAAACTGTTAACATGCAACAATGTTTGAAGTTTACTATCCAGTTTAGAACCTACGGAACATATTTAAACAGAAATTACGAATGCATTGTTATAGTGAACAGATGTCACAGTGTTATTGTGCGTGTACATTCTTGCTTGTTAGTTGCACGATTATGTAACGACCATAAGGTTCACATACTTAGAACATTTACCAGTATTGCTAATGGGATTTTAATGCAACATTTTGGTTTACTTGAAAATACATTCTGGATTTAAAGTACTTTCTGTGAGATACCAGATGATACAGTGGTTAGTTTATGTGACAGCTACACGATTTTATCACGACGCTACTGATGAGTGACAATTTACAACGTTGCTTTTGCAGTTTATCTGTTTTATATCTACACAGTTTTTCTGAATTTTTCTGGAAAGTAAAACATGTTTTAGTAGTAACGTTTGTGGTATAGCTACAATGAGACAGCCTTTTCTGTAGCACAACAATACGTACAGTACAGTACTTACTTCATCACGGCAATAAGTGTAATAACTATGATATCTATACTCAAAGCATTTCAATTTCGTTTATCATGAGGTAAGTACATTGACTTCTGCAGAACTTAGCCTTCGGAGGACAACAACTACGACACTTCCACAGAGATTGCCTTACAGCAAGACGCACATTTAGCGCTACAGGACACGCATTAAACTATTTATTTTTCAACATATTTTAATTACAAAGAAAGTTTTCCGTAATACATTTCATTCCATTGCTGTAATCTGTAACACTTGAGGATATAATTACATTATCCTCAGGGGGATACACGCATGCTTTGTGTACCATGTGTTTGGCAAGCACAAGGAGCCCTAGCTAATATGGTATTTGCTTATACAACTTTACACATCGGTACCATATTTCTCTAACACATAAATTACACAGCTATCTGATCATTTAACTGAGAGAGACAAACATTTACTTTACTACATCAGCGACAGATGTTTACGTAATTACACCATTGGATAACTTCACACTTACGAAGTTGTATTTTGTCTGTACTTTGTGAACTGTTCATATTTTTTCGGAACCATTGTGATACTATGAGAGCTTTGAATGACATATTTGGTATGGGATCACGATTTTTAAAGTACGTTTGAGGCAGATGACACTTTTGACAAGAGCAGAGAATTTTTTTTTTTTAGGTTTTGAAATTATTGGAGGAAGTTACGGAGATTTTGAGAGTTGACTGAGGTGTTATGATGTTATTATTACGATTACTATGTGTATTATGCTCTTGCGGTATGTTTATGATCGATAAGCCGATGCTATATGAGTCATTTGATTATGCTATGTATCTGTTATGATGAAATATTGAAGAAGTGTCGACGAATAAGGTAAGAAATAATGAGAAGAGGTTAGGGACTCTGGTTTGTGAAAAAAGTTGTTGGAAACCAAGAATCGTACTTTAAGAGTTATGAAATGTATGTAAATGCGTGAACGTATTACAATGCCGACGAAAATTTTTTGGACACTGTTATATCGATAGTATTTTGTTTCTACAGATGTGTAACACAAATTCTTGACCTGTGAATTTTTTTATATGAGCCTGCCACTGTAGCGGAAACTGGTGTCGTAAATATTTCGATAAGATAGTTAAGTGACCACCTGCATGTAATGCGTCGTGGGCACCCAGCTGCGCGACAACCACCTGACAAAAAGAAAGCCATTAGTGTGTGCCTTTCAGAGACACAGGTAAAAAAAAAGAGGCCATTATCCTCGCTATTGACATTCAATCCTTTGTAGAAAGCATCGCAAATACGCCACGCCCAAACCTGAAAACATATGATTACACTGTGAAGCTCTTAATTTATGATATTTACTGAAATGAAAGATGAGAAATATTTTATATCTATTGTCTTTCTAGCTGAGAGATTGCTCATTTTCTTTAATATCCAGTTTCTATCTGCACTGCAGCATTGGCTAAAACAAAATTTAATAGATGTACTAATATCACTATTTTCTGTCTACAGACCCAGTAAAGAATCATTTTATGATACTTTCTTAGAAAAGAGAACACAAATAGACATTTCCCTTCACAGGAATTGCAAAAATAATCTTTTTACGATTTGGTAACTTATCTGCTAGCGTATGTTTTCGTGATGCATCACTCTAGTGTTAAGATGTGACATAGGTATTAAACATTTATACTGTAACATTTTTTCTGCTTCAGCTTTGTCATGTTTAGGTATAAGTTATAGCATTTGCTGCGGCTGCTTGCCATTCATAGTGCTACTGAATGTCACTTTGTATTACTAGGTTAAGCTAATTTTATTACTGATTTATTTTTCTTGTTTGCCTTATATTAGTTGTAATATTGCTGCCTTCTTTTGCCAATTTCCATTTGTTTATCATTGATGTTTGTGTTAATTGTTTTGTGCTGCTGCATTGCCTCGTCCCTTAGTTTCGTATCTGAGCTCAGTAGATTTAAGTTAGCTTAAGAGGGGGTAGACTATATAAGAAACTAACTATGATGAATTGGAAGAAAAGCATTGAGAAGCTTTAAGAAACTGGTTTGGCCAAAAAAGTAGTGTACAGTGGAGAAAAACTATTTTTGAAAGAGGATGTGAACCGAATACAGAAAGCAGGTTTAGATAGGACTTTTTGGAAAAATGATGAACTAAGGGAGATCTCTATGCAAAATACTGCAGTAAAACAAACCCTGTCCTTTCCTTTCGTATTATCCCTCTATGTGTTTATGTACCCTTGTGTATTTGTCTTTTTCCTGTCTTTATGTGTTTAGCTAATAAGATTTATGTTGTAGAATTTTTCAAATACTATGTCATTTTCTTTGTAAATATGTTCAGACATTATTTATAGTGTTTTGTTTTAATGCTCATGTGTGAAGTTGATGTTTCAAAAGTTATTCTGAACCTTATGTATGTACTTTTGTTGTAATTTTTGTAACACTGATATATTTGCTATTTCGATTTTTTTGTAAAGCCTGTACTACTGCAAATGTTATCTGTATTGTTATGTTCTTTAAAGATGTATTTTGTACCTTTGTTATTGCATTCTTATGTTATAAAATTGTAATTGACACCAGTTCATCAAATTAAGTAACTTGTAAATTACATTTCACGTCACACGTTTCTGTTGGTCATAGTATATGGACAATATGTGAGAAGTAGGGACTGATAGTGTTTGCACTTGTGTTAATAACTCAGTAAGGGAATGGATAACAGCATTGCTGGTTCTAAGGACAATTCAAAAACAATTTTTCTGAGTGCACAAGTGGTGGTTATGGACTTGTTATATTATCCGCAAGACTCTTCAATGGTGATTGTGCGCCTGCACAGTCAAACAGATAGCTGCTGGCCATCTCTACAAGGACTACAGTGGGTCTACACCTTTGATGACTCACCAATACCATTATTTCTACAAGGACTGCAATGGGTCTGCACCTCTGGTGGCCCACCAATACCGTAATCTCTACCAGGACTACAATGGGCCTATTCCGTGACGACCTACCTACCAATATTCTTCAAAACTTGGGCTGACTCTGCTGTGGGTTTGCTCTGTGGTGGCCCATTACCTGTCAGCATCTGAAGAGCCAGCACTGTCTTTCTGTTGGAAGGAAAACACTACTTCTTCAAGACTGCATGGAAATCCACTACTTCAGTGTGCATTTTCTTTTACTGCATAGACATTGATCAAAAACACTGCTATTTTACTATGATGAACGATCAGGACTGTCTTTATGGACTGTGAGAAAGTTTTAGCTTCTCACCAACATTGTATCAATAAGTGTGTGTATTTGATATCTTTGTTATAGTAATTATGAAAAATTTTATCAAATCATTATTGGCCACTGCCCAAAACAATTTGTAAAAATTTTTTGTGGGGAGCATGGGGGCTATGTAAATAGGCTGTTTAGGTCTTCTTATTGGTAACGCCACATAGCGCTCGGTATGAAAAAATCACTGGCTGTGCCGTGTGCAGTCTGTGTTTAGTTTGCATTGTTGTCTGCCATTGTAGTGTTGGGCAGCGGCAGCTGGATGATAACAGCGCGTAGCGTTGCGCAGTTGGAGGTGAGCCGCCAGCAGTGGTGGACGTGGGGAGAGAGATGGCGGAGTTTTGAAATTTGTAAGAATTGGTGTCATGAACTGATATATATATTATGACTATTAAGGTAAATACATTGTTTGTTCTCTATTAAAATCTTTCATTTGCTAACTGTACCTATCAGTAGTTAGTGCCTTCCGTAGTTTGATTCTTTTAGTTAGCTGGCAGTAGTGGCGCTCGCTGTATTGCAGTAGTTCGAGTAACGAAGATTTTTCTGAGGTAAGTGATTTGTGAAACGTATACGTTAATGTTAATCAGGGCCATTCTTTCGTAGGGATTTTTGGAAGTCAGATTGCGTTGCGCTAAAATATTGTGTGTCAGTTTAAGCACAGTCGTGTATAAATTTTTCAAAGGGGACGTTTCAAGCTAGGACCTTAAGAGTTTGCATGAAAGGAGGACTAGCAGCCGCGTCGCACGGGAGAATGTGAAAAGTGTTCATATGTAGTAACAACCTGAGAAAACCGCCCGTTTTCGTCATTTGTTATCGAATCGACTTAAAGCCAGATCGTCACATTGTCCGCTATTGTCTCTGAAACGGTTACATTTATCGTGTGCAAAGCTATGTCGCGTGGTGCGGTATGCGGGGACACTAAAAGCACCATAGTAGAACACAGAAGAAGCTTCTAAGTTGATGTAGTAGCCAGTAAGAAGCAGTACAATGCAAGTTTTAGTTGTCGATTATTAAACTTTTAGCCGGCTTTGGTGCCTTGGACATGAGCTAGGACCTTAAGATTTTGCATGAAAGGTGGACTAGCAGCCGCGTTGCACGGGAGAATGTGAAAAGAGTTCGTATGTAGTAAAGACCTGAGAAATCAGCTTGTTTTCGTCATTTGTATCGAATCGACTTAATGCCAGATCGTCATATTGGCCGCTCTCCTCTCTGAAACGGTTACATTTATCGTGTGCAAAGCTATATCGCGTGTTGCGATACGTGTAGACGCTAAAAGAACCACAGTAGAACACAGAGGAAGCTTCGAAGTTGATGTAATAGGCAGTTAGAAGCAACACAATTCAAATTTTAGTTATCGATTATTGATTTTAGCTGGCTTTGGTGCCTTGAACATGAGCTAAGACCTTAAGATTTTGTATGAAGGGAGGTCAGGGTGCCGCGTTGCACGGAAGAATGAGAAAAGTGTTCATATGTAGTTAAAACCTGAGAAATACGGCCGATTTCGTCATTTGCTATCGATTCGACTTCATTCCACATCGCCACATTGGCCGCTCTTCTGTCTGAAACCGTTACATTTGTTGTGTGTAAAGCTATGTCGCATGCTGCGGTATGCGGAGACACTAAACGCACCATAGTAGAACACAGAAGAGGCTTCTAAGTTGATGTAATAGCCAGTAAGATGCAGTACAATTCAAGTTTTAGTTATCGATTATTGAATTTTTACCATTCTTTGGTGCCTTGGACATGAGCCGGGACCTTAAGATTTTGCATGAAAGGAGGACTAGCAGCCGCGTTGCACGGGAGAATGTGAAAAGTGTTCATATGTATTAAAAAAATAAGAAATCCATCCGTCTTCGTCATTTGTTATCGAATCGACTTAAAGCCAGACCGTCAGATTGGCCGCTCTTCTCTCTGAAACGGTTACATTTATCGTCTGCAAAGTTATGTCGCGTGCTGCGGTATGCGGAGACACTAAAAGCACCATAGTAGAACACAGAAGAAGCTTTTAAGTTGAAGTAATAGCCATTAAGAAGCAGTACAATTCAAGTTTTAGTTATCGATTATTGACTTTTTAACCGGCTTTGGTGCCTTGGACATGAGCTAGTACCTTACGATTTTGCATGAATCGAGGTCTAGCAGCCACGTTGCACGGGAGAATGTGAAAGGTGTTCATATGTAGTAAAAACAAGAGATATCCGTCCGTTTTCGTAATTTAGTATCGAATCGACTTAAGGCCAAATCGTCACACTGCCTGCTCTGTTCTCTGATAGGGTTACATTTAACGTCTGCAAAGCTATATCGCGTGCTGCGGTACGTGGAGACACTAAAAGAACCACAGTAGAACACAGTAGAATCTTCGAAGTTGATGTAATAGCCAGTTAGAAGCAGTAAAATTCAAGTTTTAATTATCGATTATTGACTTTTTAGCTGGCTGTTGTGTCTTGGACATGAGCTAAGACCTAAAGATTTTGCATGAAGGGAAGTCAGGGAGCCGCGTTGCACGGACGAATGTGAAAAGTGTTCACATGTAGTGAAAACCTGAAAAATCCGTCCGTTTTCGTTATTTATTATCGAATCGACTTAAAGCCAGGTCGTCACATTGGCCGCCCTTCTCTCTGAAATGGTTACATTTATCGTCTGCAAAGCTATGTCGCGTGCTGCAGTATGCGGAGACACTAAAAGCACCATAGTAGAATACAGAACAAGCTTCTAAGTTGATGTAACAGCCACTAAGAAGCAGTACAATTCCAGTTTTAGTTATCGATTATTGACTTTTTAACCGGCTTTGATACCATGGACATGAGCTAGTACCTTAAGATTTTGCATGAAAGGAGGACTAGCAGCCACGCTGCATGAGAGAATGTGAAAATTGTTCAGATGTAGTAAAAACCTGAAAAATCCGTCCGTTTTCGTCATTTGTTATCGAATCGACTTAAAGCCAGATCTTCACATTGGCGCTCTTCTTTCAGAAATGGTTACATTTATCGTCTGCAAAGCAATGTCGCGTGCTGCGGTATGCCGAGACACTAAAGGCACCATAGTACAACACAAAAGAAGCTTCTAAGTTGATGTAATAGCCAGTAGGAAGCAGTACAATTGAAGTTTTAGTTATGGATTATTGACTTTTTACCCCTCTTTGGTGCCTTGGACATGAGCTAGGCATTAAAGATTTTTGTATTAAAGGAGGACTAGCAGCCGCGTTGCACGGGAGAATGTGAAAAGTGTTCATATGTAGTAAAAACCTGAGAAATCCGTCCGTTTTCAACATTTGTTATCGAATGGACTTAAAGCCAGATCGTCACATTGGCCGCTTTTCTCTCTGAAACGGTTACATTTATCGTGTGCAAAGCCATATCGAGTGCTGCGGTATGTGGAGACACTAAAAGCACCACAGTAGAACACAGAAGAAGCTTCGAAGTTGATATAATAGCCAGTAAGAACACTACAATTCAATTTTTAGCTATCGATTATTGACTTTTAATCTGGTTTGTTTCCTTGGACATGAGCTAGGACCTAAAGATTATGCATGAAAGGAGGACTAGCAGCCGAGTTGCACGGGAGAATGTGAAAAGTTTCATATGTAGTAAAAAACTGAGAAATACGACCGTTTTCGTCATTTGCTATCGAATCGACTTATAACCAGATAGTCATACTGGCCGCTCTTTTCTCTGAAACGATTACATTTATCTTGTGCAAAGCTATGTCGCTTGCTGCGGTATGCCTGGACACTAAAAGCACCATAGTAGAACACAGAAGAAGCTTCTAAGTTGATGTGATAGCCAGTAAGAAGCAGTACAATTCAAGTTTTGGTTATCGATTTTTGACTTTTTAGCCGGCTCTGGCGCCTTGAACATGAGCTGCGACATTACGATTTCGAATGATGGGAGATCTAGCCGCCGAGTTGCACGGGAGAATGTGGGAAGTGTTTGTATGTAGTAAAAACCTGAGAAATTCGCCCGTTTTCGTCATTTGCTATCAAATCGACTTAATGCCAGATCGCCATATTGGCCGCTCGTCTCTCTGAAACGGTTACATTTATCTTGTGTAAAGCTGTCTAGCGTGCTGCGGTATGCGGAGACACTAAAGGCACCATAATTGAACACTGAAGAAGCTTGTAGGTTGATGTAATAGCCAGTAATGCCAGTACAATTCAAGTTTTAGCTATCGATTATTGATTTTTAGCCGGCTTTGTTTCTTTCGACATGAGTTAGGACCTAAAGATTTTGCATGAAAGGAGGACGAGCAGCCGCGTTGCACGGCAGAATGTGAAAAGTGTTCATATGTAGTAAAAACCTGAGAAATCTGTCCGTGTTCGTCATTTGTTATCGAATGGACTTAAAGCCAGATCGTCATATTGGCCGCTTTTCTCTCTGAAAAGGTTACATTTATCGTGTGCGAAGCTATATCGATTGCTGCGGTATGTGGAG
The DNA here is from genome assembly GCF_023897955.1 of Schistocerca gregaria. Taxonomy (NCBI): domain Eukaryota; kingdom Metazoa; phylum Arthropoda; class Insecta; order Orthoptera; family Acrididae; genus Schistocerca; species Schistocerca gregaria. Next base: position 1,139,119 of record NW_026061873.1, on the reverse strand, counting down.
ACACTAAAAGCACCACAACAGAACACAGAAGAAGCTTCTATGTTGATGTGATAGCCAGTACGAAGCAGTACAATTTAAGTTTTAGTTATCGATTATTGACTTTTTAGACGGCTTTGGTGCCTTGGACATGGGCTAGGACCTAAAGATTGTGCATGAAAGGAGGACTAGCAGCCGAGTTTCACGGGAGAAAGTGAAAAGTGTTCATATGTAGTAAAAACCTGAGAAATCCAACTGTTTTCTCATTTCTTAACGAATCGACTTAAAGCCAATTCGTCACATTGGCCGCTATTCTCACTAAAACGGTTACTTTTATCGTCTGCAAAGCTATGTCGCGTGCTGCGGTATGCGGAGACACTGAAAGTAGCATAGTAGAACACAGAAGAACCTTCAAAATTGATGTAGTAGCCAGTAAGAAGTAGTACAATTCAAGTTTTAGATATAGATTATTGACTTTTTAGCTTCTTTGCTGGCTTGGACATGTGCTAGAACCTTAAGATTTTGCATGAAGGGAAGTCTAGCTGCCGCATTGTACGGGAGAATGTGAAATGTGTTCATATGTAGTAAAAACCTGAGAAATCCGTCCGTTTTCGTCATTTGCTATCGAATCGACTTAATGCCAGATCGCCACATTGGCCGCTCTTTTCTCTTAAACGGTTACATTTATCGTGTGCCAAGCTATGCCGCGTGCTGAGGTATGCGGAGACACTAAAAGTACCACAGTAGAACACAGAAGAAGCTTGTGAGTTAATATAATAGCCATTAAGAAGGAGTACAATTCAAGTTTTAGTTAACGATTACTGATTTTTTAGCCGGCTTTGTTTCTTTGGACATGAGTTAGGACCTAAAGATTTTGCATGAAAGGAGGACTAGCAGCCGCGTTGCACGGGAGAATGTGAAAAGTGGTAATATGTAGTAAAAACCTGAGAAATCCGCCCGTTTTCGTCATTTGTTATAGAATCGACCTAAAACCAGATCGTCACATTGACCGCTTTTCTCCCTGAAACGGTTAAATTTATCGTGTGCAAAGCTATATCGAGTGCTGCGGTATGTGGAGACACCTGGTAAGGATCCCACACTGCGCATGAATATTCTAACAGAGGACGAACGAGTGTAGTGTAAGCTGTCTCTTTAGTGGAGTTGTTGCATCTTCTAAGTGTCCTGCAAATGAACCGCAACCTTTGGCTCGCCTTCCCGACATTATTATCTATGTGGTCCTTCCAACTGAAGTTGTTCGTAATTTTAACACCCAGGTACTTAGTTGAATTGACAGCCTTGAGAATTGTACTATTTATCGAGTAATGGAATTTCAGCGGATTTCTTTTGGAACTCATGTGGATCATCTCACACTTAATACCAGATCGTCACATTGGCCCCTATTCTCTATGAAATGGTTACACGTTTTGTCTGTAAAGCTATGTCGCGTGCTGCGGTATGCGGAGACACTAAAAGCACCATAGTAGAAAACAGAAGAAGTTTCTAAGTTGATGTAATAGGCAGTAAGAAGCAGTACAATTCGTTTTAGTTATCGATTATCGACTTTTTAGCCGGCTTTGGTGCCTTGGACATGAGCTAGTACCTTATGATTTTGCCTTAAGCGAGGTCTAGCAGCCATGTTGTACGCGGGAATGTGAAATGATTTCATATCTAGTAAAAACCTTAAAAAGAGCTCGTTTTCGTCATTTGCTATCGAATCGACTTAATGCCAGATCGTCACATTGGCCGATCTTCTCTATGAAACGGTTACACTTTTCGTCTGCAAAGCTATTTCACTTGCTGCGGTATGCGGAGACACTAAAAGCACCATAGTAGAACATAAAACAAGCTTCTTAGTTGATGTAATAGCCAGTAAGAAGAAGTAAAATTCAAGTTCGAGTTATCGATTATTGTTTTTTTAGCCGGCTTTCGCGCCGTGGACATGAGCTAGTTCCTTGAGATTTTGCCTGAAGGGAGGTCTAGCAGCCACGTTGCACGGGAGAATGTGAAAAGTGTTCACATGTAGTAAAAACCTGTAAAATCTGCCCGTTTTCGTCATTTGCTATGGAATCGACTTAATGCCAGATCGTCACATTGGCCGCTCGTCTCTGTGAAATTGTTACACTTTTCGTCTGCAAAGCTATGTCTGCTGCTACGGTATGCGGAGACAGTAAAAGCAACATAGTAGAACACAAAAGAAGCTTCTAAGTTGATGTAATTGCCAGTGAGAAGCAGTACAATGAAAATTTTAGTTATCGATTATTGAATTTTTAGTCGGCTTTGGTGCCGTGGACATGAGCTAGTTCCTTGAGATTTTGCCTGAAGGGAGGTCTAGCAGCCACGTTGCACGGGAGAATGTGAAAAGTGTACATTTGTAGTAAAAACCTGTAAAATCCGCCTGTTTTCGTCATTTGCTGTCGAATCGACTCAATGCCAGATCGTCACATTGCCCGCTCTTCTCTAAGAAACGGTTACACTTTCCGTCTGCAAAGCTACGTCGCGTGCTGTGGTATGCGAAGACACTAAAAGGACCATAGTAGAACGCAGAAGAAGCTTCTAAGTTGATGTGATAGCCCGTAAGAAGCTATACAAGTCAAGTTTAAGTTTTCTATTATTGTCTATTTAGCTGGCTATGGTGCCTTGGATATGAGCTAGGACCTTAAGATTTTGCATGAAGGGAGGTCTATCAGCCCGCGTTGCACGGTAGAATGTGAAAAGTGTTCATATGTAGTAGAAACCTGTAAAATCCGCCCGTTTTCGTAATTTGCTGTCGAATCGACTTCATGCCAGATCGTCACAATGTCCGCTCCTCTCTATGAAACGGTTATATTTATCGTCAGCAAAGCTATGTCTTTTGCTGCTGTATGCGGAGACACTAAAAGCACCAAGTAGAACATAAAATAAGCTTCGAAGTTGATGTAATAGCCAGTAAGAAGCAGTACAATTCAAGTTTTAGGTATCGGTTATTCACTTTGTAGCCGGCTTTGGTGCCTTGGACAATAGCTAGGACCTTAAGAGTATGCATGAAGAGAGGTCTAGCGGCCACGTATCACGGGAGAATGTAAAAAGTGTTCATATGTAGTGAAAACCTGTAAAATCGGCCCGGTTTCGACATTTCCTATCGAATCGACTTAATGCCAGATCGCCACATTGGCCGCTCTTCTCTAAGAAACGGTTACACTTTCCATCTGCAAAGCTATGTCGCGTGCCGTGGTATGCGAAGACACTAAATGGACCATAGTAGAACGCAGATGAAGCTTCTAAGTTGATGTGATAGTCAGAAAGAAGCACTACAAATCAAGTTTTAGTTATCGATTATTGACTTTGTAGCCGGATTTGGTATCTTGGACATGAGCTAGGAACCTACGATTTTGCATGAAGAGAGGTCTAGTAGCCACATTGCACGGGAGAATGTGAAAAGTGTTCATATGTTGCAGAAACCTGTAAAATCGGCCAGTTTTCTTCATTTGCTATCGAATCGACTTAAAGCCAGATCGTCACATTGGCCGCTCTTCTCATTGAAACGGTTACATTTTTCGTCTGCAAAGCTATGACACGTGCTGCGGTATGCGGAGACACTAAAAGCATCATAGTAGAACATAAAACATGCTTCTAACTTGATGTAATAGCCAGTAAGAGGAAGTAAAATTCAAGTTTGAGTTATCGATTATTGCCTTTTTAGCCGGCTTTGGTGCCTTGGACATGAACTAGGACCTTAAGTGTATGCATGAAGAGAGGGCTAGCAGCCACGCTTCACGGGAGAATGTAAAAAGTGTACATATGTAGTAAAAACCTGTAAAATCCAACTGTTTTCGTCATTTCCTATCGAATCGTCTTAATGCCAGATCGTCACATTGGCCGCTCTTCTCTAAGAAACGGTTACATTTATCGTCTGCAAAGCTGTGTCGCGTGCTGTGGTATGCGAAGACACTAAAAGGACCATAGTAGAACGCAGACGAAGCTTCTAAGTTGATGTGATAGCCAGTAAGAAGCTATACAAATCAAGTTTTAGTTGTCGATTATTGACTTTTCAGCCGGCTTTGGTGCCTTGGACAAGAGCTAGTACCTTAAGATTTTGCCTGAAGAGAGGTCTATTACCACGTTGCGCGGGAGAATGTGAAAAGTGTTCGTATGTAGTAAAAACCTGTAAAATCTGTCTGTTTTCGTTATTTGCTATCGAATCGACTTAATGCCAGATCGTCACATTGGCCGCTCTTCTCTATGAAACGGTTACACTTTTCGTCTGCAAAGCTATGTCGGGTGCTGCGGTATTTGGAGACAGTAAAAGCAATATAGTAGAACACAAAAGAAGCTTCTAAGTTGATGTAATTGCCAGTAAGAAGCAGTACAATTCAAATTTTAGTTATCGATTTTTGATTTTTTAGTCGGCTTTGGTGCCTTGGACAAGAGCTAGGACCTTAAGGTTTTGCATGAAGTGAGGTCTAGCAGCCACGTTGCACGGAAGGGTGTGAAAGGTGTTCGAATGTAGTAAAAACCTCTAAAATCCGCCCGTTTTCGTCACTTGCTATCGAATCGACTTAATGCCAGATCGTCACATTGGCCGATCTTCTCTATGAAACGGTTACACTTTTCGTCTGCAAAGCTATTTCACTTGCTGCGGTATGCGGAGACACTAAAAGCACCATAGTAGAACATAAAACAAGCTTCTTAGTTGATGTAATAGCCAGTAAGAAGAAGAAAAATTCAAGTTCGAGTTATCGATTATTGTTTTTTTAGCTGGCTTTCGCGCCGTGGACATGAGCTACTGAAGGGAGGTCTAGCAGCCACGTTGCACGGGAGAATGTGAAAAGTGTTCATATGTAGTAAAAACCTGTAAAATCTGCCCGTTTTCGTCATTTGCTATGGAATCGACTTAATGCCAGATCGTCACATTGGCCGCTCTTCTCTGTGAAATTGTTACACTTTTCGTCTGCAAAGCTATGTCGCGTGCAGCGGTATGCGAAGACACTAAAAGGACCATAGTAGAACGCAGAAGAAACTTCTAAGTTGATGTGATAGATAGTAAGAAGCAGTAGAAATCAAATTTAGTTTCCGATTATTGTCTTTTTAGCCGGCTTTGGTGCGTTGGACATGAGCTAGGACCTTAAAATATTGCATGAAGGGAGATCTAGCAGTCACGTTGAACGGTAGAATGTGAAAGGTGTTCGAATGTAGTAAAAGCCTCTAAAATCCGCCCGTATTCGTCATTTGCTATGGAATCGACTGAAAGCCAGATCGCCACACTGGCCGCTCTTCTCTATGAAAATCTTACACGTTTCGTCTATAAAGCTATGTCGCGTCCTGCTGTATGCGGATACACTAAAAGCACAATCGTAGATCACACAAGAAGTTTCTAAGTTGGTGTAATAGCCAGTAAGAAGCAGTACAATTCAAGTTTTAGTTTTCGATTATTGACATTTTTGCCACCTTTGGTCCATGGACATGAGCTCGAACCTTAAGATTTTGCATGAAGGGAGGTCTAGCAGACCGCGTTGCACGGTAGAATGTGAAAGTTGTTTGTAGGTAGCAAAAACCTGTAAAATCCGCCCGTTTTTGTCATTTGCTATCGAATCGACTCAATGCCAGATCGTCACATTGGCCGCTCCTCTCTAAGAAACGGTTACACTTTCCATCTGCAAAGGTACGTCGCGTGCTGTGGTATGCGAAGACACTAAAAGGACCATAGTAGAACGCAGAAGAAGCTTCTAAGTTGATGTGATAGCCAGTAAGAAGCTTTACAAATCAAGTTTTAGCTGTCGATTATTGACTTTTTAGCCGGCTTTGGTGCCTTGGACAAGGGCTAGGACCTTAAGGTTTTGCATGAAGTGAGGTCTAGCAGCCACGTTGCACGGAACGGTGTGAAAGGTGTTCGAATGTTGTAAAAACCTCTAAAATCCGCCCGTTTTCGTCACTTGCTGTCGAATCGACTCAATGCCAGATCGTCACATTGGCCGCTCTTCTCTAAGAAACGGATACACTTTCCGTCTGCAAAGCTATGTCGCGTGCTGCGGTATGCGGAGACACGAAAAGCACAATCGTAGATCACACAAGAAGCTTCGAAGTTGGTGTAATAGCCAGTAAGAAGCAGTACAATTCAAGTTTTAGTTATCGATTATTGACATTTTTGCCATCTTTGGTCCATGGACATGAGCTCGAACCTTAAGATTTTGCATGAAGGGAGGTCTAGCAGCAAGCGTTGCACGGTAGAATGTGAAAGGTGTTCGTAGGTAGTAAAAACCTGTAAAATCCGAGCGTTTTCGTCATTTGCTATCGAATCGACTTAATGACATATCGTCACCTTGGTCGCTCTTCTCTATGAAACGGTTACACGTTTCGTCTGTAATGCTATGTCGCGTGCTACGGTATGCGAAGACACTAAAATCACAATAGTAGAACACAGAAGAAGCTTCTAAGTTGATGTATTAGCCAGTGAGAAGCACTACAATTTTAGTTTTAGTTATCGATTATTGTCTCTTTAGCCGCCTTAGGTGCCTTCGACATGAGCTAGTACCTTAAGATTTTGCCTGAAGAGAGGTCTATTACCACGTTGCGCGTGAGAATGTGAAAAGTGTTCATATGTATTAAAAACCTGTAAAATCTGCCCGTTTTCGTTATTTGCTATCGAATCGACTTAATGCCATATCGTCACATTGGCCGCTCTTCTCTATGAAACGGTTACACTTTTCGTCTGCAAAGCTATGTTGTGTGCTGCGGTATGTGGAGACAGTAAAAGCAACATAGTAGAACACAAAAGAAGCTTCTAAGTTGATGTAATTGCCAGTAAGAAGCAGTAATATTAAAATTTTAGTTATCGATTATTGATTTTTTAATCGGCTTTGGCGTCGTGGACATGAGCTAGTTCCTTGAGATTTTGCCTGAAGGGAGGTCTAGCAGCTACGTTGCACGGTAGAATGTGAAAGGTGTTCGTAGGTATTAAAAACCTGTAAAGTCTGCCGGTTTGCGTTATTTGCTATCGAATCGACTTAATGCCAGATCGTCACATTGGCCGATCTTCTCTATGAAACGGTTACACTTTTCGTCTGCAAAGCTATTTCACTTGCTGCGGTATGCGGAGACACTAAAAGCACCATAGTAGAACATAAAAAAAGCTTCTTAGTTGATGCAATAGCCAGTAATAAGAAGTAAAATTCAAGTTCGAGTTATCGATTATTGTTTTTTTAGCCTGCTTTGGCGCCGTGGACATGAGCTAGTTCCTTGAGATTTTGCCTGAAGGGAGGTCTAGCAGCCACGTTGCACGGGAGAATGTAAAAAGTGTTCATATGTAGTAAAAACCTGTAAAATCTGCCCGTTTTCGTCATTTGCTGTCGAATCGACGGAAATGCCAGATCGTCACATTGCCCGCTCCTCTCTAAGAAACGGTTACACTTTCCGTCTGCAAAGCTACGTCGCGTGCTGTGGTAATCGAAGACACTAAAAGGACCATAGTAGAACGCAGAAGAAACTTCTAAGTTGATGTGATAGATAGTAAGAAGCAGTAGAAATCAAATTTAGTTTCCGATTATTGTCTTTTTAGCCGGCTTTGGTGCGTTGGACATGAGCTAGGACCTTAAAATATTGCATGAAGAGAGATCCAGCAGCCACGTTGAACGGTAGAATGTGAAAGGTGTTCGAATGTAGTAAAAGCCTCTAAAATCCGCCCGTAATCGTCATTTGCTATGGAATCGACTGAAAGCCAGATCGTCACATTGCCCACTCTTCTCTAAGAAACGGTTACACTTTCCGTCTGCAAAGCGACGTCGCGTGCTGTGGTATGCGAAGACACAAAAAGGACCATAGTAGAACGCAGAAGAAGCTTCTAAGTTGATGTGATAACCAGTAAGAAGCTATACAAATCAAGTTTTAGTTGTCGATTATCGACTTTTTAGCCGGCTTTGGTGCCTTGGACAAGAGCTGGGAACTTAAGGTTTTGCATGAAGTGAGGTCTAGCAGCCACGTTGCACGGAAGGGTGTTAAAGGTGTTCGAATGTAGTAAAAACCCCTAAAATCCGCCTGTTTTCGTCCTTTGCTATCGAATCGACTCAAAGCCAGATCGTCACACTGGCCGCTCTTCTCTATGAAACTCTTACACGTTTCGTCTGTAAAGCTATGTCGCGTCCTCCTGTATGAGGATACACTAAAAGCACAATCGTAGATCACACAAGACGTTTCTAAGTTGGTGTAATAGCCAGTAAGAAGCAGTACAATTCAAGGTTTAGTTTTCGATTATTGACATTTTTGCCACCTTTGGTCCATGGACATGAGCTCAAACTTTAAGATTTTGCATGAAGGAAGGTCTAGCAGACCGCGTTGCACGGTAGAATGAGAAAGTTGTTTGTAGGTAGTAAAAACCTGTAAAATCCGAGCGTTTTCGTCATTTGCTATCGAATCGACTTAATGCCAGATCGTCACATTGGCCGCTCTTCTCTATGAAACAGTTACACGTTTCGTCTGTAATGCTATGTCGCGTGCTGCGGTATGCGGAGACACTAAAAGCACAATAGTAGATCACACAAGAAGCTTCTAAGTTGGTGTAATAGCCAGTAAGAAGCAGTACAATTCAAGTTTTAGTTATCGATTATTGACATTTTTGCCATCTTTGGTGCCTTGGACATGAGCTAGAACCTTAGGATTTTGCATGAATGGAGGTGTAGCTACCCGCATTGCACGGTAGAATGTGAAAAGTGTTCATATGTAGTAAAAACCTGTAAAATCTACCCGTTTTCGTCATTTGCTATCGAATCGACTCAATGCCAGATCGTCACATTGGCCGCTCCTCTCTAAGAAACGGTTACACTTTCCATCTGCAAAGGTACGTCGCGTGCTGTGGTATGCGAAGACACTAAAAGGACCATAGTAGAACGCAGAAGAAGCTTCTAAGTTGATGTGATAGCCAGTAAGAAGCTTTATAAATCAAGTTTTAGCTGTCGATTATTGACTTTTTAGCCGGCTTTGGTGCCTTGGACAAGAGCTAGGACCTTAAGGTTTTGCATGAAGTGAGGTCTAGCAGCCACATTGCACGGAAGGGTGTGAAAGGTGTTCGAATGTTGTAAAAACCTCTAAAATCCGCCCGTTTTCGTCACTTGCTGTCGAATCGACTCAATGCCAGATCGTCACATTGGCCGCTCTTCTCTAAGAAACGGATACACTTTCCGTCTGCAAAGCTATGTCGCGTGCTACGGTATGCGAAGACACTAAAATCACAATAGTAGAACACAGAAGAAGCTTCTAAGTTGATGTATTAGCCAGTGAGAAGCACTACAATTTTAGTTTTAGTTATCGATTATTGTCTCTTTAGCCGGCTTTGGTGCCTTTGACATGAGCTAGTACCTTAAGATTTTGCCTGAAGAGAGGTCTATTACCACGTTGCGCGTGAGAATAAGAAAAGTGTTCATATGTACTAAAAACCTGTAAAATCTGCCCGTTTTCGTTATTTGCTATCGAATCGACTTAATGCCATATCGTCACATTGGCCGCTCTTCTCTATGAAATGGTTACACATTTCGTCTGCAAAGCTATGTTGTGTGCTGCGGTATGTGGAGACAGTAAAAGCAACATAGTAGAACACAAAAGAAGCTTCTAAGTTGATGTAATTGCCAGTAAGAAGCAGTAATATTAAAATTTTAGTTATCGATTATTGATTTTTTAGTCGGCTTTGGCGCCGTGGACATGAGCTAGTTCCTTGAGATTTTGCCTGAAGGGAGGTCTAGCAGCTACGTTGCACGGTAGAATGTGAAAGGTGTTCGTAGGTAGTAAAAACCTGTAAAGTCTGCCCGTTTGCGTTATTTGCTATCGAATCGACTTAATGCCAGATCGTCACATTGGCCGATCTTCTCTATGAAACGGTTACACTTTTCGTCTGCAAAGCTATTTCACTTGCTGCGGTATGCGCAGACACTAAAAGCACCATAGTAGAACATAAAAAAAGCTTCTTAGTTGATGTAATAGCCAGTAAGAAGAAGTAAAATTCAAGTTCGAGTTATCGATTATTGTTTTTTTAGCCGACTTTGGCGCCGTGGACATGAGCTAGTTCCTTGAGATTTTGCCTGAAGGGAGGTCTAGCAGCCACGTTGCACGGGAGAATGTGAAAAGTGTTCATATGTAGTAAAAACCTGTAAAATCTGCCCGTTTTCGTCATTTGCTATGGAATCGACTTAATGCCAGATCGTCACATTGGCCGCTCCTCTCTAAGAAACGGTTACACTTTCCGTCTGCAAAGCTACGTCGCGTGCTGTGGTATGCGAAGACACTAAAAGGACCATAGTAGAACGCAGAAGAAACTTCTAAGTTGATGTGATAGATAGTAAGAAGCAGTAGAAATCAAATTTAGTTTCCGATTATTGTCTTTTTAGCCGGCTTTGGTGCGTTGGACATGAGCTAGGACCTTAAAATATTGCATGAAGAGAGATCTAGCAGCCACGTTGAACTGTAGAATGTGAAAGGTGTTCGAATGTAGTAAAAGCCTCTAAAATCCGCCCGTATTCGTCATTTGCTATGGAATCGACTGAAAGCCAGATCGTCACATTGCCCGCTCTTCTCTAAGAAACGGTTACACTTTCCGTCTGCAAAGCGACGTCGAGTGCTGTGGTATGCGAAGACACTAAAAGGACCATAGTAGAACGCAGAAGAAGCTTCTAAGTTGATGTGATAGCCAGTAAGAAGCTATACAAATCAAGTTTTAGTTGCCGATTATCGACTTTTTAGCCGGCTTTGGTGCCTTGGACAAGAGCTAGGAACTTAAGGTTTTGCATGAAGTGAGGTCTAGCAGCCACGTTGCACGGAAGGGTGTTAAAGGTGTTCGAATGTACTAAAAACCCCTAAAATCCGCCCGTTTTCGTCCTTTGCTATCGAATCGACTCAAAGCCAGATCGTCACACTGGCCGCTCTTCTCTATGAAACTCTTACACATTTCGTCTGTAAAGCTATGTCGCGTCCTGCTGTATGCGGATACACTAAAAGCACAATCGTAGATCACACAAGAAGTTTCTAAGTTGGTGTAATAGCCAGTAAGAAGCAGTACAATTCAAGTTTTAGTTTTCGATTATTGACATTTTTGCCACCTTTGGTCCATGGACATGAGCTCAAACCTTAAGATTTTGCATGAAGGAAGGTCTAGCAGACCGCGTTGCACGGTAGAATGTGAAAGTTGTTTGTAGGTAGTAAAAACCTGTAAAATCCAAGCGTTTTCGTCATTTGCTATCGAATCGACTTAATGCCAGATCGTCACATTGGCCGCTCTTCTCTATGAAACAGTTACACGTTTCGTCTGTAATGCTATGTCGCGTGCTGCGGTATGCGGAGACACTAAAATCACCATAGTAGAACACAAAATAAGCTTCTAAGTTGATGTAATTGCCAGTAAGAAGCAGTACAATTCAAGTTTTAGTTATCGATTATTGACATTTTTGCCACCTTTGGTCCATGGACATGAGCTCAAACCTTAAGATTTTGCATGAAGGGAGGTCTAGCAGACCGCGTTGCACGGTAGAATGAGAAAGTTGTTTGTAGGTAGTAAAAACCTGTAAAATCCGAGCGTTTTAGTCATTTGCTATCGAATCGACTTAATGCCAGATCGTCACATTGGCCGCTCTTCTCTATGAAACAGTTACACGTTTCGTCTGTAATGCTATGTCGCGTGCTGCGGTATGCGGAGACACTAAAAGCACAATAGTAGATCACACAAGAAGCTTCTAAGTTGGTGTAATAGCCAGTAAGAAGCAGTACAATTCAAGTTTTAGTTATCGATTATTGACATTTTTGCCATCTTTGGTGCCTTGGACATGAGCTAGAACCTTAGGATTTTGCATGAATGGAGGTGTAGCTACCCGCATTGCACGGTAGAATGTGAAAAGTGTTCATATGTAGTAAAAACCTGTAAAATCTACCCGTTTTCGTCATTTGCTATCGAATCGACTCAATGCCAGATCGTCACATTGGCCGCTCCTCTCTAAGAAACGGTTACACTTTCCATCTGCAAAGGTACGTCGCGTGCTGTGGTATGCGAAGGCACTAAAAGGACCATAGTAGAACGCAGAAGAAGCTTCTAAGTTGATGTGATAGCCAGTAAGAAGCTTTACAAATCAAGTTTTAGCTGTCGATTATTGACTTTTTAGCCGGCTTTGGTGCCTTGGACAAGAGCTAGGACCTTAAGGTTTTGCATGAAGTGAGGTCTAGCAGCCACATTGCACGGAAGGGTGTGAAAGGTGTTCGAATGTTGTAAAAACCTCTAAAATCCGCCCGTTTTCGTCACTTGCTGTCGAATCGACTCAATGCCAGATCGTCACATTGGCCGCTCTTCTCTAAGAAACGGATACACTTTCCGTCTGCAAAGCTATGTCGCGTGCTGCGGTATGCGGAGACACGAAAAGCACAATCGTAGATCACACAAGAAGCTTCGAAGTTGGTGTAATAGCCAGTAAGAAGCAGTACAATTCAAGTTTTAGTTATCGATTATTGACATTTTTGCCATCTTTGGTCCATGGACATGAGCTCGAACCTTAAGATTTTGCATGAAGGGAGGTCTAGCAGCAAGCGTTGCACGGTAGAATGTGAAAGGTGTTCGTAGGTAGTAAAAACCTGTAAAATCCGAGCGTTTTCGTCATTTGCTATCGAATCGACTTAATGACATATCGTCACCTTGGTCGCTCTTCTCTATGAAACGGTTACACGTTTCGTCTGTAATGCTATGTCGCGTGCTACGGTATGCGAAGACACTAAAATCACAATAGTAGAACACAGAAGAAGCTTCTAAGTTGATGTATTAGCCAGTGAGAAGCACTACAATTTTAGTTTTAGTTATCGATTATTGTCTCTTTAGCCGGCTTTGGTGCCTTTGACATGAGCTAGTACCTTAAGATTTTGCCTGAAGAGAGGTCTATTACCACGTTGCGCGTGAGAATAAGAAAAGTGTTCATATGTACTAAAAACCTGTAAAATCTGCCCGTTTTCGTTATTTGCTATCGAATCGACTTAATGCCATATCGTCACATTGGCCGCTCTTCTCTATGAAATGGTTACACTTTTCGTCTGCAAAGCTATGTTGTGTGCTGCGGTATGTGGAGACAGTAAAAGCAACATAGTAGAACACAAAAGAAGCTTCTAAGTTGATGTAATTGCCAGTAAGAAGCAGTAATATTAAAATTTTAGTTATCGATTATTGATTTTTTAGTCGGCTTTGGCGCCGTGGACATGAGCTAGTTCCTTGAGATTTTGCCTGAAGGGAGGTCTAGCAGCTACGTTGCACGGTAGAATGTGAAAGGTGTTCGTAGGTAGTAAAAACCTGTAAAGTCTGCCCGTTTGCGTTATTTGCTATCGAATCGACTTAATGCCAGATCGTCACATTGGCCGATCTTCTCTATGAAACGGTTACACTTTTCGTCTGCAAAGCTATTTCACTTGCTGCGGTATGCGCAGACACTAAAAGCACCATAGTAGAACATAAAAAAAGCTTCTTAGTTGATGTAATAGCCAGTAAGAAGAAGTAAAATTCAAGTTCGAGTTATCGATTATTGTTTTTTTAGCCGACTTTGGCGCCGTGGACATGAGCTAGTTCCTTGAGATTTTGCCTGAAGGGAGGTCTAGCAGCCACGTTGCACGGGAGAATGTGAAAAGTGTTCATATGTAGTAAAAACCTGTAAAATCTGCCCGTTTTCGTCATTTGCTATGGAATCGACTTAATGCCAGATCGTCACATTGGCCGCTCCTCTCTAAGAAACGGTTACACTTTCCGTCTGCAAAGCTACGTCGCGTGCTGTGGTATGCGAAGACACTAAAAGGACCATAGTAGAACGCAGAAGAAACTTCTAAGTTGATGTGATAGATAGTAAGAAGCAGTAGAAATCAAATTTAGTTTCCGATTATTGTCTTTTTAGCCGGCTTTGGTGCGTTGGACATGAGCTAGGACCTTAAAATATTGCATGAAGAGAGATCTAGCAGCCACGTTGAACTGTAGAATGTGAAAGGTGTTCGAATGTAGTAAAAGCCTCTAAAATCCGCCCGTATTCGTCATTTGCTATGGAATCGACTGAAAGCCAGATCGTCACATTGCCCGCTCTTCTCTAAGAAACGGTTACACTTTCCGTCTGCAAAGCGACGTCGAGTGCTGTGGTATGCGAAGACACTAAAAGGACCATAGTAGAACGCAGAAGAAGCTTCTAAGTTGATGTGATAGCCAGTAAGAAGCTATACAAATCAAGTTTTAGTTGCCGATTATCGACTTTTTAGCCGGCTTTGGTGCCTTGGACAAGAGCTAGGAACTTAAGGTTTTGCATGAAGTGAGGTCTAGCAGCCACGTTGCACGGAAGGGTGTTAAAGGTGTTCGAATGTACTAAAAACCCCTAAAATCCGCCCGTTTTCGTCCTTTGCTATCGAATCGACTCAAAGCCAGATCGTCACACTGGCCGCTCTTCTCTATGAAACTCTTACACATTTCGTCTGTAAAGCTATGTCGCGTCCTGCTGTATGCGGATACACTAAAAGCACAATCGTAGATCACACAAGAAGTTTCTAAGTTGGTGTAATAGCCAGTAAGAAGCAGTACAATTCAAGTTTTAGTTTTCGATTATTGACATTTTTGCCACCTTTGGTCCATGGACATGAGCTCAAACCTTAAGATTTTGCATGAAGGAAGGTCTAGCAGACCGCGTTGCACGGTAGAATGTGAAAGTTGTTTGTAGGTAGTAAAAACCTGTAAAATCCAAGCGTTTTCGTCATTTGCTATCGAATCGACTTAATGCCAGATCGTCACATTGGCCGCTCTTCTCTATGAAACAGTTACACGTTTCGTCTGTAATGCTATGTCGCGTGCTGCGGTATGCGGAGACACTAAAATCACCATAGTAGAACACAAAATAAGCTTCTAAGTTGATGTAATTGCCAGTAAGAAGCAGTACAATTCAAGTTTTAGTTATCGATTATTGACATTTTTGCCACCTTTGGTCCATGGACATGAGCTCAAACCTTAAGATTTTGCATGAAGGGAGGTCTAGCAGACCGCGTTGCACGGTAGAATGAGAAAGTTGTTTGTAGGTAGTAAAAACCTGTAAAATCCGAGCGTTTTCGTCATTTGCTATCGAATCGACTTAATGCCAGATCGTCACATTGGCCGCTCTTCTCTATGAAACAGTTACACGTTTCGTCTGTAATGCTATGTCGCGTGCTGCGGTATGCGGAGACACTAAAAGCACAATAGTAGATCACACAAGAAGCTTCTAAGTTGGTGTAATAGCCAGTAAGAAGCAGTACAATTCAAGTTTTAGTTATCGATTATTGACATTTTTGCCATCTTTGGTGCCTTGGACATGAGCTAGAACCTTAGGATTTTGCATGAATGGAGGTGTAGCTACCCGCATTGCACGGTAGAATGTGAAAAGTGTTCATATGTAGTAAAAACCTGTAAAATCTACCCGTTTTCGTCATTTGCTATCGAATCGACTCAATGCCAGATCGTCACATTGGCCGCTCCTCTCTAAGAAACGGTTACACTTTCCATCTGCAAAGGTACGTCGCGTGCTGTGGTATGCGAAGACACTAAAAGGACCATAGTAGAACGCAGAAGAAGCTTCTAAGTTGATGTGATAGCCAGTAAGAAGCTTTATAAATCAAGTTTTAGCTGTCGATTATTGACTTTTTAGCCGGCTTTGGTGCCTTGGACAAGAGCTAGGACCTTAAGGTTTTGCATGAAGTGAGGTCTAGCAGCCACATTGCACGGAAGGGTGTGAAAGGTGTTCGAATGTTGTAAAAACCTCTAAAATCCGCCCGTTTTCGTCACTTGCTGTCGAATCGACTCAATGCCAGATCGTCACATTGGCCGCTCTTCTCTAAGAAACGGATACACTTTCCGTCTGCAAAGCTATGTCGCGTGCTGCGGTATGCGGAGACACGAAAAGCACAATCGTAGATCACACAAGAAGCTTCGAAGTTGGTGTAATAGCCAGTAAGAAGCAGTACAATTCAAGTTTTAGTTATCGATTATTGACATTTTTGCCATCTTTGGTCCATGGACATGAGCTCGAACCTTAAGATTTTGCATGAAGGGAGGTCTAGCAGCAAGCGTTGCACGGTAGAATGTTAAAGGTGTTCGTAGGTAGTAAAAACCTGTAAAATCCGAGCGTTTTCGTCATTTGCTATCGAATCGACTTAATGACATATCGTCACCTTGGTCGCTCTTCTCTATGAAACGGTTACACGTTTCGTCTGTAATGCTATGTCGCGTGCTACGGTATGCGAAGACACTAAAATCACAATAGTAGAACACAGAAGAAGCTTCTAAGTTGATGTATTAGCCAGTGAGAAGCACTACAATTTTAGTTTTAGTTATCGATTATTGTCTCTTTAGCCGGCTTTGGTGCCTTTGACATGAGCTAGTACCTTAAGATTTTGCCTGAAGAGAGGTCTATTACCACGTTGCGCGTGAGAATAAGAAAAGTGTTCATATGTACTAAAAACCTGTAAAATCTGCCCGTTTTCGTTATTTGCTATCGAATCGACTTAATGCCATATCGTCACATTGGCCGCTCTTCTCTATGAAATGGTTACACTTTTCGTCTGCAAAGCTATGTTGTGTGCTGCGGTATGTGGAGACAGTAAAAGCAACATAGTAGAACACAAAAGAAGCTTCTAAGTTGATGTAATTGCCAGTAAGAAGCAGTAATATTAAAATTTTAGTTATCGATTATTGATTTTTTAGTCGGCTTTGGCGCCGTGGACATGAGCTAGTTCCTTGAGATTTTGCCTGAAGGGAGGTCTAGCAGCTACGTTGCACGGTAGAATGTGAAAGGTGTTCGTAGGTAGTAAAAACCTGTAAAGTCTGCCCGTTTGCGTTATTTGCTATCGAATCGACTTAATGCCAGATCGTCACATTGGCCGATCTTCTCTATGAAACGGTTACACTTTTCGTCTGCAAAGCTATTTCACTTGCTGCGGTATGCGCAGACACTAAAAGCACCATAGTAGAACATAAAAAAAGCTTCTTAGTTGATGTAATAGCCAGTAAGAAGAAGTAAAATTCAAGTTCGAGTTATCGATTATTGTTTTTTTAGCCGACTTTGGCGCCGTGGACATGAGCTAGTTCCTTGAGATTTTGCCTGAAGGGAGGTCTAGCAGCCACGTTGCACGGGAGAATGTGAAAAGTGTTCATATGTAGTAAAAACCTGTAAAATCTGCCCGTTTTCGTCATTTGCTATGGAATCGACTTAATGCCAGATCGTCACATTGGCCGCTCCTCTCTAAGAAACGGTTACACTTTCCGTCTGCAAAGCTACGTCGCGTGCTGTGGTATGCGAAGACACTAAAAGGACCATAGTAGAACGCAGAAGAAACTTCTAAGTTGATGTGATAGATAGTAAGAAGCAGTAGAAATCAAATTTAGTTTCCGATTATTGTCTTTTTAGCCGGCTTTGGTGCGTTGGACATGAGCTAGGACCTTAAAATATTGCATGAAGAGAGATCTAGCAGCCACGTTGAACTGTAGAATGTGAAAGGTGTTCGAATGTAGTAAAAGCCTCTAAAATCCGCCCGTATTCGTCATTTGCTATGGAATCGACTGAAAGCCAGATCGTCACATTGCCCGCTCTTCTCTAAGAAACGGTTACACTTTCCGTCTGCAAAGCGACGTCGAGTGCTGTGGTATGCGAAGACACTAAAAGGACCATAGTAGAACGCAGAAGAAGCTTCTAAGTTGATGTGATAGCCAGTAAGAAGCTATACAAATCAAGTTTTAGTTGCCGATTATCGACTTTTTAGCCGGCTTTGGTGCCTTGGACAAGAGCTAGGAACTTAAGGTTTTGCATGAAGTGAGGTCTAGCAGCCACGTTGCACGGAAGGGTGTTAAAGGTGTTCGAATGTACTAAAAACCCCTAAAATCCGCCCGTTTTCGTCCTTTGCTATCGAATCGACTCAAAGCCAGATCGTCACACTGGCCGCTCTTCTCTATGAAACTCTTACACATTTCGTCTGTAAAGCTATGTCGCGTCCTGCTGTATGCGGATACACTAAAAGCACAATCGTAGATCACACAAGAAGTTTCTAAGTTGGTGTAATAGCCAGTAAGAAGCAGTACAATTCAAGTTTTAGTTTTCGATTATTGACATTTTTGCCACCTTTGGTCCATGGACATGAGCTCAAACCTTAAGATTTTGCATGAAGGAAGGTCTAGCAGACCGCGTTGCACGGTAGAATGTGAAAGTTGTTTGTAGGTAGTAAAAACCTGTAAAATCCAAGCGTTTTCGTCATTTGCTATCGAATCGACTTAATGCCAGATCGTCACATTGGCCGCTCTTCTCTATGAAACAGTTACACGTTTCGTCTGTAATGCTATGTCGCGTGCTGCGGTATGCGGAGACACTAAAATCACCATAGTAGAACACAAAATAAGCTTCTAAGTTGATGTAATTGCCAGTAAGAAGCAGTACAATTCAAGTTTTAGTTATCGATTATTGACATTTTTGCCACCTTTGGTCCATGGACATGAGCTCAAACCTTAAGATTTTGCATGAAGGGAGGTCTAGCAGACCGCGTTGCACGGTAGAATGAGAAAGTTTTTTGTAGGTAGTAAAAACCTCTAAAATCCGAGCGTTTTCGTCATTTGCTATCGAATCGACTTAATGCCAGATCGTCACATTGGCCGCTCTTCTCTATGAAACAGTTACACGTTTCGTCTGTAAAGCTATGTCGCGTGCTGCGGTATGCGAAGACACTAAAAGCACAATAGTAGATCACACAAGAATCTTCTAAGTTGGTGTAATAGCCAGTAAGAAGCAGTACAATTCAAGTTTTAGTTATCGATTATTGACATTTTTGCCATCTTTGGTGCCTTGGACATGAGCTAGAACCTTAGGATTTTGCATGAATGGAGGTGTAGCTACCCGCATTGCACGGTAGAATGTGAAAAGTGTTCATATGTAGTAAAAACCTGTAAAATCTACCCGTTTTCGTCATTTGCTATCGAATCGACTTAATGACAGATCGTCACATTGGCCGCTCTTCTCTATGAGACGGTTACACTTTTCGTCTGCAAACCTATGTCGTGTGCTCCGGTATGCGGAGACACTAAAAGCACCATAGTAAAACACTGAAGAAGCTTTTAAGTTGATGTAATAGCAAGTAAGAAGCAGTACAAGTCAAGTTTTATTTATTGATTATTGACTTTTTAGCCGGCTTTGGTGCCTTGTACATGAGCTAAGACGTTACGATTTTGCATGAAGGGAGGTCTAGCAGCCGCGTTGCAAGGGAGAATGTGCAAAGTGTTCATATGTAGTACAAACCAGAAAAATCCGCCCGTTTTCTTCATTTGCTATGGAATCGACTTAATGCCAGATCGTCACATTGGCCGCTATCATCTATGAAACGGTTACATTTTTCCTCTGCAAAGCTATGTCGGGTGCTGCGGAATGCGGAGATACGTAAAGCAACATAATAAAACACAGAAGAAGGTTTTAAGTTGATGTAATAGCCAGTAAGAAGAAGTACAATTCAAGTTATAGTTATCGATTATTGACTTTTTAGCCGGCTTTGGTGCCTTGGACTTGAGCTAGGACCTTAAGATTTTGCACGAAGGGAGGTCTAGCAGCCACGTTGCACAGTAGAATGAGTAAAATGTCCATATGTAGTAAAAACCTGTAACATCCGCACGTTTTCTTAATTTGCTATCGAATCCACTTAATGCCAGATCGTCACATCGGCCGATCTTCTCTATGAAACGGTTACATATGTCGTCTGCAAAGCTATGTCGCGTGCTGCGGTATGCGGAGACACTAATAGCACCATAGTAGAACACAGAAGAAGCTTCTAAGTTGATGTAATAGCCAGTAAGAAGCAGTATAATTCAAGTTTTAGTGATCGATTATTGACTTATTAGCCGTCTTTGGTGCCTTAGACATGAGCTAGGACCTTACGATTTTGCATGAAAGGGGGTCTACCAGCCACGTTGCACGGGATAGATTGAAAAGTGTTAATATGTAGTAAAAATCAGTGAAATCCGCCCGTTTTTGTCATTTGCTATCGAATCGACTTAATGCCAGATCGTCACTTTTGCCGATCTTCTCTATGAAACGGTTACACTTATCGTCTGCAAAGGTATGTTGCGCACTGCGGTATCCGGAGAGACTGAAAGCACCATAGTAGAACACAGACGAAGCTTCTGAGTTGATGTAATAGCCAGTAAGAAGCAGTACAATTCAAGTGTTAGGTACCCATTACTGATTTTGAAGCCGGCTTTGGTGCCTTGGACATGAGCTAAGACCTTACGATTCTGCATGAAGGGAGGCCTACCAGCCACATTGCACGGAAGAATGTGAAAAGTGTTCATATGTAGTAAAAACCTGAGAAATCCGCCCGTTGTTGTCATTTGCTATCGAATCGACTACATGCCAGATCGTCAGTTTTGCCGATCTTGTCTATGAAACGGTTACACTTATCGTCTGCAAAGCTATGTTGCGCGCTGCGGTATCCGGAGACACTGAAAGCCCCATAGTAGAACACAGAAGAAGCTTCTATGTTGATGTAATGGCCAGTAAGAAACAGTAAAATTCAAATTTAAGTTATCGATTATTGACTTTTTAGCCGGCTTTGGTGCCCCAGACTTGAGCTAAGACCTTATGATTTTGCATTAAAGGAGGTCTAGCAGCCACGTTGCACGGGAGAATGAGAAAAGTGTTCATATGTAGTAAAAACCTGTGAAATCCGCCAGTTTTTGTCATTTGCTATCGAATCGACTTAATGCCAGATCGTCACTTTGGAAGCTCTTATCTATGAAACGGTTACACTTTTCGTTCTCAAAGCTATGTTGCCTGCTGCGGTATCCGGAGAGGCTGAAAGCACCATAGTACAATACAGACGAAGCTTCTAAGCTGATGTAATAGTCAGTAAGAAGCAGTACAATTCAAGTTTTAGTTAACGATTATTGACTTTTAAGCCGACTTTGGAACTTTGGACATGAGCTAAGAACTTACGATTTTGCATGATGGGAGGTCTAGCAGCCACGTTGCACGGGAGAATTTGAAAAGTGTTCATATTTAGTAAAAACCTGAGAAATCCGACCGTTTCCACATTTGCTATCGAATCGACTTAATGCCAGAACGTCACTTTGGCCGATCTTCTCTATGAAACGGTTACACTTATCGTCTGCAAAGCTATGTTGCGTGCTGCGGTATCCGTTGACACTGAAAGCACCATAGTAGAACACAGAAGAAGCTTCTACGTTGATGTAATAGCCAGTAAGAAGCAGTATAATTCAAGTTTTAGTTATCGATTATCGAGTTTCAAGCCAGCTTTGGTGTCTTCGACATGAGCTAAGACGTTACGATTTTGCAGGAAGGGAGGTCTAACAGCCACATTGCATGGGAGAGTGTGAAAAGTGTTCATATGTAGTAAAAACCTGAGAAATCCGCCCGATTTTGTAATTTGCTATCGAATCCACTTAATGCCAAATCGTCACTTTGGCGGCTCTTCTCTATGGAACGGTTACACTTATCGACTGCAAAGCTATTTTGCGTGCTGCGGTATCCGGAGACACTGAAAGCACCATAGTGGAACATTGATGAAGCTTCTATATTGATGTAATAGACAGTAAGAAGCAGTACAATTCAAGTATTAGTTATCGATTATTGACTTTTAAGCCGGCTTTGGTGCCTTGGACATGAGCTAAGACCCTACGATTTTGCATGAAGGGAAGTATAGCAGCCACGTTGCAAGGGACAGTGTGTAAAGTGTTCATACGTAGTAAAAACATGAGAGAAACGCCGGTTTTTGTCATTTGCTATGGAATCGACTTCATGCCAGATCGTCACTTTGGCCGCTCTTCTCTATGAAACATTTACACTTATCGTCTGGAAAGCTATATTGCGTGCTGCGGTATCCGGAGACACTGAAAGTACCATAGTAGAACACAAGCTTCTAAGTTGATGTAGTGGATAGTAAGAAGCAGTATAATTAAAGTTTTAGTTCTCGATTAGTGACGGCTTTGGTGCCTTGGACATGAGCTAAGACCTTACGATTTTGCATGAAGGCAGGTCTACCAGTCACGTTGCTCGGGAGAGTGTGAAAAGTGTTCATTTGTAGTAAAAACCTGAGAAATCCGCGCTTTTTTGCCATTGGCTATCGAATCGACTTAGTGCCAGATCGTCACAATGGCAGCTTTTCTCCCTGCAACGGATACATTTATCGTCTGCAAAGCTATGTCGTGTGCTGCGGCAATGCGGATACACTAAAAGCACAATATTAAAACACAGAAGAAGCTTCTAAGTTGATGTAATCGGCCAGTAAGAAGCAGTACAAATCATGTTTTAGCTATCAATGATTGATTTATTAGCTGGCTTTGGTGCGTTGGATACGACCGAGGCCTTTAAGATTTGGCATCGAACGAAGTCTGTCAGCCACGTTGCACAGTAGAATGTGAAAACTGTTCATATGTAGTAAAAACCTGAGAAATCCGCTAGTTTTCGTCATTTTCTATCGAATCGACCTAATGCCAGATCGTCACATTGGGAGCTCTTCTCTCTGAAACGGTTACATTTATCGTTTGCAGAGCTATGTCACATACTGCTGGTTGCGAAGACACTAAGAGCACCACAGTAAAAGACAGAAGATGCTTCTAAGATGATGTAATCGGACAGCAAGTGCCACTACAACTAAAGTTTTAGTTATCGATTATTGACTCATTACACGGCTTTGGTACTTTGGACATGAGCTAGGACCTTAAGATTTTGCATGAAACGAGGTCTGTCGACCACGTTGCACGGGAGAATGTGAAAGGTGTTGATATGTAGTAAAAACTCGAGAAATCCGCCCGTTTTAGTCATTTGCTATCGAGTCGAATTAATGCCAGATCGTCACAATGGCCGCTTTTCTCCCTGCAACGGATACATTTATCGTCTGCAAAGCTATGTCGTGTGCTTCGGTAATGCGGATACACTAAAAGCACCATATTAAAACACAGAAGAAGCTTCTAAGTTGATGTAATCGGAGAGTAAGAAGCAGCACAAATCAAGTTTTAGCTATCAATTATTGATTTATTAGCTGGCTTTGGTGCGTTGGATATGACCGAGGCCCTTAAGATTTGGCATCGAACGAGGTCTGGCAGCCACATTACACGAGAGAATCTGAAAGGTGTTCATATGTAGTAAAATTCTAAGAAAACCTATCGTTTTCGTCATTTGCTTTTGAATCGACGTAATGCCAGATCGTCACATTCCCCGCTTTTCTCTCTGAAACTGTTACATTTATCGTCTGCAAGCTTATGTCGTGTGCTGCGGTATGCGGAGACACTAAAAGCAACAAAGTATAAAACAGATGAAGCTTCTAATTTGATGTAATCGGCCAGAAAGAACCAGTACAATTCAAGTTTTGGTTATCGATTATTGACATATTAGCCGGCTTTGGTGCCTTGGACATGATCGTGGACCTTAAGCTTTTGCATCAATCGAGGTCTGGCCGCCACGTTGCACGGAGAAATGTGAAATGTGTTAATATGTAGTAAAAACCTGAGAAAACCTTTCGCATTTATTTAAGTTCCGTTAGTACAATAAGAAACTGGCTACAATAATCATAATCTTGCTCTACAAATCAAGTAGCTACTATTATTAACAGTATTTATCAACAGCAAATATAACAAAAGACAAAACAGAAAGATAATCAAACGTCTAATGACACAGTAACGAAACTGAAAACAGTTCGCGAAAAGTTCGTTTGAAATTATTTCACCAGATGACAATAAGAACACCGACTCTTAAAGTTCCAAAATAAGCCACTATACACAAACAAGTAATTAGTACTTAGCTTTGGATGCGCCGCTGCAGCTGCACCTGGTCAGCGCGGAATGTAAACACAGGTAAGAAGTTAAGGTGCTCGATACGAAACACTCACAAAGATCGGGTCACAACTCAAGAAAGGCGGAGGTGACTGAAGAAACCATTAATAAGTAACTTATATAGTAAATATTATCACAAAAACCGTTAAAATATGTATCTGAAACCTAAAAATGTATGAAAACTTAGAGAGCGATTTCACACGCACTCACGCGCTTAATCGTAATGCCAGATCGTCGCAGTGGCAGCTTTGCTCACGGAAATGTTTACATATACATCTGGATACTTACGTCATGTGCTGAGGTATGCGGTGGGACCACAACCAACAAAATATGAGCTTCTAAGTCGATGCAATAGGTAGGTAAGAAGTAGTTCTACTCAAGTTTTAGGTATCGAAAATTAAACTGTAGGCCGGTTTTGGTGCCTTGCATTTGACCGAGGACCTTATTATTTCGCATGAACCGAGGTCTGGCACCCACATTAAACGAGAAAATGCGAAAAGTGATAATATGTAGTAAAAAACTGAGAAAACCTCACGATTTCGTCTTTTTCTTTCGTAATGACGTAATGACATCTCGTCACATTGATCTCTTTTTTTCCGGAAAGGTTTACATTTATCATCTGAAAACTTCTCTCGCCTGCTGATGTATGTGATGACTCCACAAGAAACAAAATAGAAACTTCTAAGTTGATGTAATAGGCAAGTAAGACATATTATAAGTCTAGTTTTAGTAATAGAAAATTCAGTTATTGGTCGGTTTTGGTGTTTTGCAGTTGATAGAGTACCTTGGAACATATCTGTCTATCTACCACCCCCCCTTCGTAAGATGACAGCCTACGTACACCACCCCCCTTCGTAAGATGTCTGTCTACCTACTTCCCCCTGAGATGTCTCTTTACTTATCCCCTCAACCGGAAAACGTGTTTTCAAACCCGCCATCAGAAGATGACTTTCTTCGTACACACCCTTGGAAGATACCTGTCTACCTACCTCCCCCCCCCCCCCCCAGAAGATGTCTGCCCATCTACCTAGGTACCGCCATTTAGAAGGTGTCTGCAATACCTACCCCCACTTCGAAAGATGTTTAACTGCCTACCCCACCTCTGAAGATCTCTGTCAAACCCTCCCCCATCCCTGGAGGATGTCTGTGTACATACCCCCCTTTTGGAAGTCATTTGACAACCGAAAAAACCGCTTTGGAAGATGTATGACTTCCTATCACTACCCTCGTAAGGTGTATGTCTACCTAGGACCCCTCTGGAAGATGTCTGTCTAACTAACGAACCTCGGTATATGCCAGTCTCACCCCCTCAGAATATGTCTGTCTACGTACCCCACATGGAAGATGTCTGTCTACCTGCCCCCCCCCCCCCCCATAAGATGTTTGTCTATCTACCCCTCCTTGGAACATGTCTGTCTAACAACCACCCCCCCCCCCCCCCCCCAGTTGTCTGTCTACCTACCCCCTTGAAGATGTCTGTCTACCTACCCCCCACAAAATGTCTGTGTACCCATCTTACCCTGAGAAAATGATAGTCTACCTACCCCTGTATGTAAAATGTCTCACTACCTACCCCCCTCCCCCCCCCCCCCTTCGGGAAATGTCTGTCTATCTACCCAATCCACTCTTGAAAGATGCTTATCTAACCACCTTGGAAGATGCCTTTCTACCCCAGCTCAGAAATTGTCTATCTACTCCCTCGTCAGAAGATGTCGGCCAACATACCGTCCCCTCAGAAAATGTATATCTATCACCCTTGGAAGATGTATGTCTGTCTACCCCCTCAAAGAATATATGTCTATCTGCCCAACTCGGAAAATGTCTGTCAACATGCCCCCTTCGGAAAATGTCTAACATCACCAAGCTCAGTAGATGTGTGTCTATCTGTCCCGCCCCCTCGGAAAATGTCTATTTCCAGCCCCCCTCGGAAGAAGTATGTTTACCAACCCTCCATCAGGAGAAGTCTGTCAAACTACGCCCCAGGAAGGTCTCTCTCTACCTACCCCCCTCCCCCCCCCCCCCATCGAATATATCTGTCCACTCAACCCATCCTTGGAAGATGATTGGCTACCTACCCCATGGAAGATGTCAGGCAACCTGCCCCCTCACTTAGGAAGATGCCTACTTCCCCTTTGGAAGTTGTCTATTTTCCACCACTCGGAAGATGTCTAACTACCCCCTCCCAATATATATGCCTATCAAATCCACACAAATGATGTCTGTTTACCTACTCCCATAAGATGTCTATCATTCCCTTCAGAAGGTATCTTCCTATATACCCCCTCCCCTTGGAAGATGCCTGTCTACATACCCAAACTAAGATGATGTCTATCAACCTTCCACCGCACATATGATGTCTGTCTACCTACCACCCTTGGAATATCTATGTCTTTCTACCCCCCGGAAGATGTCTGTCAGCCTGCCCAACTTGGAAAATATCTGTCCATTTGCCCTCCTTCGGAAGATTTCTATTATCCCCAGCCTCAGAAGAATTGTGTCTATCTGTCCTGCACCAACAGTAGATGTCTGTGTACCTACCCCTCTTCAGAAGAAGTCTGTTTACCAACCCCCCATCAGGAGATGTCTCTCAAACTACCACCAAGGAAGTCTCTGTCTACCTACCCCCCTTTGGAAGATATCTGTCTACCTATAACACAACTCAGAAAATGTCTGTCTACCTACCCCTCAGAAGATGTCTGTTTATCCACACCTCCACAGATAATGTCTATCTACCTACCCCCGCCCCCTATCCTCTGAGGATGTCTGTCTACCTACCCCCCCCCCCCTCTTGGAAGATGTTGGTCTACTTACCCCTCTAGAAGATGTCTGTCTAAGTACGCCCCTCGGAAGTTGGCTGTCTACCAACCCACCAATGGGAGATGTCTGTCTACCTACCCCCCTCGGAAGGTGCCTTACTGCCTACTCCCTCAGAAGATTGTCTACCTACATACACTCAGAAAATGTATGTATACCCACCCCCCACCCCCCGGAAGAAGTCTGTCTAAATTTTCCCCACCCCTTGGTAATTTCTGTCTACATATCACTCCCTTGCAAGATGTCTGTCTACCTACTCCCTCTCGAAAGATATCTGTTTACCTACATCTTCTGTGGGGAGGTAGGAAGACACACATCTTCTGCGAGGGGTAAGTAGACGGACATTTTCCGAAGCAGGGTATGTGGTCAGACATCTTCTGAGGGGGTGGTAGGTAGACAGACATCTTCCAAGGGGGGAGGGAGTAGACATCTTCTGTGGTGATAATGGTAGACAAACAATTCCGAGGAGGGGTAGATAGACAGACATCTTCTGAGTGGTTGTTTCTTAAACAGACGTCTTCCAGGAGGGAGCTTGGTAGACAGACATTTTCCAAGGGGGAGACATTTTTCGATTCGGGCCGGATAGGTAAACAGATATCCTTCGAGAGAGAGGGTTGACATTTTTCTGGGGGGGGGGGGGGGAGGTAGATATTTTCGAGAGGTAGATTGACATCTTCTGGGAGGGGGGGGAGATAGTATTCTTCCATGGGGGGAGGTGAGTAGTCAGGCATCTTCAAAGGGGGAGGGGGGTAGACAGACATCTTCCAAGAATGGTCGGTAAGTAGACAGACATGTTCTGTGGGGAGTGATGGTATGTACACTTACATCTTCCGATGGGTTCTGGTAGATAAACAGGCATCTTCCGTGAAGGGGTGATAGAGCTCCTCGAAGATGGGGTGTAGATATCTTCGGTGAGGAGGGTAGGTATACATCTTCCGAGAGAGGGTTAGATAGATTTCTTCCATAGGGGGGATAGATAGCCTTTTCCCGAGTTTGTGAGGAAGACAGACATACAGACATGTTCCTAGAATTTGGAGGTAGACAGACATCTTCAGAATAGGCGGTAGACACATTCCAAATGAAGGAAGGCTGTAGAAATCTTTTGAGTGTAGGATAAACGTCCTCTGAGGGGAGGGGCTAGATGGAAATCTTACAGGGGTGGGGTAGGTAGACAGACATATTCCGAGAGGAGGGGGTTGGTAGACAGGCATCTTTCATGAGGTGGGTTATATACATCCTCCTGGGGGATATACATCTTCTGAGGTGGGGATAGGTATCTTCCAGAGGGTGTAGATGTCATCTGAGGGTGGGGTAGATAGACATCTTCCAAGCTGTTGGTTGATTTTCACCATCCGAGTGGAGGGATACATAGATATTTTCCGCCTGGGCTGGGTAGATAGACATCTTCAGAAGGGGGTAGACATCTTCCATGGGGGGTAGGGAGACAGCTTCTAAGGGGGTAGATAGACATTTTCCAAGATTAGTGGTAGATACACATCTTCTGAGGGGTGTAGATAGACCTCTTCCGAGGAGGGAGATTGGCATCTTTGGAGGGAATGGATAGATAATCTTATGAGGTGGGTGTGGGTAGGCATCAACCTAAGGGGCGAGACTGGCATCTTCCGATGTGGAAGGGGTTAGGTAGGCATTTTAGAGGGAGGGATATCTTCCTAGGGGTTTAGATAGGCATCTTCCAAGGGGATGTAGGAAGACATCTCAGAGATGGGGTATACAAAATCCTCCGAGAGGTGGTAGGTAGACAGACATCTTTGGATGGGAGAGTAGGTAAGCAGACATCTTTTGAGTGGGGTTGGTAAACTGACATATTCCAAAGGGGCAAGGTAGACAGACAGTTTCTGAGGGTGGGGCATAAGTAGACTGACACTTTCCGAGATGTGGTAAGTAGAATTACATCTTCTGAGGTGATGGGGTAGGTAGACAGACATTTTCCGAAAGGGCGTAGGTATAAAAAAAATGGTTCAAATGGCTCTGAGCACTATGGGACTCAACTGCTGTGGTCATCAGTCCCCTAGAACTTAGAACTACTTAAACCTAACTAAACTAAGGACATCACACACATGTATGCCCGAGGCAGGATTCGAACCTGCGACCATAGCAGTCGCACGGTTTCGGACTGTGCGCCTAGAACCGCGAGACCACCACGGCCGTCTGTAGGTATACAGACATATGCCTAGGTGGGAAGGTAGACAGACATGTCCCGATTGGGGGTAGGTAGACAGCCATCTTCCAGGTGGGTAGGTACACAGACATCATCCGAAGGGGTTAGAAGGACAGACACTTTCCATGTGGGCGTTGGTAGACATACATCATCTGAGGGGGAAGAGACATCTTTCGAGGGGAGGGTACATAGACAGATATCTTCAGAGAGGAGGTAGTCATCCTCCGAGAGGGAGGTAGTTGTCCATCATCCACTGGTCTTAGGTAGGCAGACATCTTCTGAGGGAGGGTATGTAGACAGACATCTTCTGAAGGGGATAACGTCGACAGTCATCTTCTGATGGGGGTGGGTAGGTAGACAGACATCTTCTGAGTGGTGGTAGGTATGGAGACATCTTCTGAGGCTGGGTTTGGTAGACAGACATGTTCCATGGGGGGGATGGGGGGTTTTGGAAGACAGATATCTTCCAAGGGGTGGGAAACAGCTTCTAAAGGATGTAGTTTGGTAGACAGACATCCTCCGAGAGGGGTGTAGACATTCTCAGATGGGGAGTGTATAACTTCTGAGAGGAGTGGTAGACTGACATCTTCCGAGAGGGGAGAGATACTTTTCTTCCATGGTGGCAATAGATAGATATCTTTCGAGAGGAGGTACATAGATAGACATCTTCAAATGTGTGGGGAATGTAGAGAGACAACTTTTGAGAAGGGGGGTAGGTATACAGACACCCTCAGAGGGGGTGGGTAGGGAGACAGACATCTTCCGAGATAGGGATAAGATAGACACAAATCATTCGACGTTGGGTAGGTAAATATACAGATTCTGAGGGGTTTAGGTACACATTCATATTATGAGGGGTTGTGGGTGTAGGTAGACAGAAACCATCTGAGGAGGGCTATTTAGGCAGATAACGTCTGAGAGGGGGTTAGGTAGACTGACATCTTCTGAGGGGTTGTAGGAAGACAGACATCTTCCAATAGGGGGTTGGTTGGCAGACATCTTTTGTGAGGGGATGGTAGTAGACAGCCTTCTTCTGATGGGTGGGTGGGTAGACAGACATCTTCCATGATGGGGCTTAAGTAGAGAGACATTGTCCGAGGTAGGGTGACTATAGACATTTTTCGAGAGGGGGGGTAGGTAGACAGACTCCTTCTGGGGGGTTGTAGGTAAACTGACCTCTTCAGAGGGTTGGTGTAGAATGACATTTGCCAAGAGGGGATAGGTAGAGAGACATATTCCGATGGTGGTAAGTAGACAACATCTTCTGATGGGTGTAGGTAGACAGACATCTTCCGAGGGGGATGTGTAGGTGGACAGACATCTTCCGATGGGTGGTGGGTACGTAGACTGACATATTCCAATGGGTGCGGTAGGTAGCCAAACATCTTCGAAGTGCAGGCATTGTAGATAGATATCATACAAAAGTTCATGTAGGTAGGCAGACATCTTCTGAGGGGGCGTAGGTAGACAGACATTTTCCTTGGGGTGTACATAGACATACATTTTCCAAGTGGGGGCTAGGTAGACAGACATCTTCAGATGAGGGGGTAATCAGACAATCATCTTCTGGGGGGTAGATAGACAGACATATTCCGAGGTATGGGTTGGTAGACAATATTTTATGACTGCGGCTATGTAGAGAGACATCTTCCAAGGGGTGTAAGTAGGTAGATAGACCTCTTCTGTTGTGAGATTTGTAGGAAGGCAGACATCTTCTGAGGCAGAGCGGTTGGTAAATAGACATCAATTGTGGAAAGGGTTAGGTAGGCAGACATCTTCCCAGTGCAGTTTTGTAGACAGGCATCTTCCAAGGAGGGGTTAGGTAGACTGACACCTTCTGAAGCAGGGTAGGTAGATAGTCATCTTCGGAGGGGTGTTTGGTATACAGACATCTTCCAAACGGGTGTAGGTATACGGACATATACCTAAGGGGGAGGTAGACAGACATCATGGGTGGGTAGGTACACAGACATCTTCCGAGGGGGATTAGGAGGACAGACATTTTCCATTTGAGGGTTGATAGACTTACATCATGTGACGGAGGAGAGATACCTTTCGAGAGGAGGGTACGTAGACAGATATCTTCAGAGAGGGGTAGACATCCTCCGAGAGGGAGGTAGTCATCCTCCAAGACAGGGGTAGATATCTTCCAAGAGGGCTGTAAATAAATATCTTCCAAGATGGGAGAAGATGGACCTCTTCCGAGGGTTTTAGGTAGGCACACATGTTCCGAGGGGTGGTATGTAGACATACACCTTCTGAGGGGAATAAGGTAGACAGTCATCTTCTTATGGGGAATTGGGTAGGTAGACAGACATATTCCAAGGTGGGGGGGGGGGGGGGGGTAAGTAAGGAGGAGACATATTCTGAGGGTGAGTTCAGTAGACAGACATCTTCTGAGTGGTGTCCTTGTTAGACAGACATCTTTCAAGGGGAGGGAGACATCTTTCAAAGTATGCGTTTTGGTAGACAGACCAAGAGGGGTGTAGACATTCTCTGATGTTGGAGTAGATATCTTCGGAGAGGAGTGGAAGTTTGACATCTTCCGAAAGGGGGGGTAGGTAGACAGATATCCTCAGAGGTAGGGGTAGGGAGACAGACATCTCCCACAGGAGGGATAAAATCGAATCATTTGAAGGGGGGGTAGATAAGCATACATCTTCTGAGGAGTATAGGTAGACATTCATCTTATGATGGGGGGGGGGGGTAGGTAGACAGATCATGTGGGGGGGGGGGGTATGTAGACAGATATCTCACAAGACGGGCGTAGGTAGGCAGACATATTCTGAAGGGTTGTAGGAGGACAGACATCTTCCAAGGGGGTTAGGTAGACAGGCTTCTTCAGAGGGCGGTTAGGTAGACAGTCGTCATCAGAGGGGTACAGGTAGACAGACATCTTCTAAGGGGGTTGGTAGACCGACATTTCCTGAGGGGGTGGGCAGGTAGACAAACTTCTTCCGAGTGTGGGTGGGTATGTAGACAGACACATTCTGAAAGGAATTGTAGGTGGACAGACATCCTTCATGGTAGAGGATAGGTAGGCAGAAATATTCTGAAGGGAGGGTAGGAAAACATACATCTTCCAAGACATCTTCCAAGGGGAGGGGTAGGTAGTCACACATCTTCTGAGGGGTGGGTTTAGGTAGACAGAGATCTTTCCGAGGGAGGACAGGTAAGTAGACAGACATATCCTCTGGTGGGGGGATGAGAGACAGACATTTTCCGAGGGGGAGGGGTAGGTAAACAGACATCTTCCGGCGGTTGGGTAGGTAGACAGACATCTTTTGGGGTGGATAGCTAATCGGATATGTTTTGAGGGAGCTTAGGTAGACAGACATTTCCGACGGGGAGTGTAGGTAGACAGACATATTTCAAGGGTGGGGAGATGAGACAGACATTTTCTGATGTGGGGATAGCTAGACCGACATCTTCTGAGGGCTGTTGTAGGTAGACAGACATCTTCCAAGCGGGAGCTACAGGTAGACAGACATCTTCAGAGGGCGATTGTAGGTTGATGGACATCTTTTGTGCTGGTAATAATAGATAAACATATTCCAAGGGGTGGTAGTTTAACAGACATCTTTCCAGGGGGGCTGAGTAGATAGACAGACATCATCCAACATGGGTAGACAGACATTTTCCAGGGGGAGTAGACATCCTCCAAGGGGGTAGACATCTTCGAATGATGATGAGGGCTGGAAGACACCTTCTGAAGTTTGGGGGTCTCTAGACATCTTCCATGATAGGGGTAAACAACTTCTGAGCGGGGGGCTGGATGGGGGTTGGGATAGGTAGACAGACATATTCCGAGAGGGCAGGTAGGTAGATAGACATCTGCGTAGCGAGTGGGGGGGGGGGGGGGGGAGGGTTGAGAGACATCTTCCAGAGTGATAGACATCTTACGAGGTGGGGAGAAAGTTTTTCTGGGGCATGTAGATAGACATCTTCAGAGGGTGAGGTAGGTGGACAAACATCTTCCTTAGGGGGCTGAGGTAGGCAGACATCTGCCGAGGGGGTTAAGTAGATAGACGTATTTCACGGGGCAGGTAGACAGACATCGCCTGTGGGGGGGTTATGTAGACTGATATTTTCTAAGGAGGCAAGTAGGTAGAATGACATATTAGGTGGTGGGGCGATGAGAGACAGACAGTTTTCAATGAGGAGAGGTAGAATGACATCTTCCGATGTGGGAGGTGTAGGTAGATATCTTCTGAGGGGTGGGGTAGGTAGACATACATATTCCGAGGGGAGTGGTAGGTAGTCATACATATTCTGAGGGGGGGGGGGGTTAGGTAGACAGACATCTTCCAAGGGTGTGGGTAGGTACACAGACATCATCTGAGGGGGTGGGGAGGTAGGTGCAGGTTGACATAGATCTTCCGAGGAGGGGTAGGTGACAGATATCTTCCGAGGGGGGGGGGGGGAGGGTAGCTAGGCAGATATCTTCTGAGGGGGATAGATAGGCATATTCGAGTGTGGGGTAGATAGGCACCATCCCAGGGGGGGGGGGGGGCAGATCATCATGGGTGTGACGTCAAGTGAGCTGCACTGCTGTTGAAGTAGCTTGTTAATGTTTTATAACTTTTAGGCTTCATTTACGTATTTTATAGTTTGTTTGTGTTATTATTTTAGCTGTAAAAGCAACTTATTAGTGGATATTCATTTACCTCCGTCTTTCTTCCTGTTGCATTGACTCGAGTGGTCTATTATTTGTGAGTGTGCTTTCGTGGTTCGTCTAAGCCTCGCGCCTCATCAGTGTGTTTACATTTTGCGGCGTGCACTGCATCTGTAGCGGTTATAAGCTAAGTACTGACGAACTTGTTTGTGCTCTGTAATACAGTTATTAAATTGAATGGATTACAGTGGTGTTGCTTGCCGTTTGTGGTGAAATAATGACTTAATAAACTTTTGTAATCGTTCGCTCGCTGTGTTTTATAGAGCTTTCAGTAAATTTCGTGCTTTAGTTTTGAACTGGCGTTTAGTTTAATTTTTTGGTTTTAGCCAATAATTTTGTGAAGTTTTGCTGGTATTGGTATCGGCTGTGTTGTAGTAGTATTAATACAAGTAGCTGCTTTCTTAGTAGTTAGAGAATTTCGAGACCATAGTTGTTAGTTCTTAAACAGTGCTGCTTTTGTAACTGAACTTTGGTAACGTAGACGTATAGTTTTTTTTAGTAACTGTAAAATTTTATCATGAATGAGAAGTGTGGGTTCTGTCGTAGGTTTGTGAGTAGTGGATTACACTGTGGGATTTGTTCAAAGTGTTTTCATTGCGGGAAATGCATTGGGGAAGCCAGTGGTAATTTTAGGGTGATCCTGTCCTGGGAATGTAGAATCTGTAGTAGAAACAAGTTAATAGAGGAGCAGGAGTGTAAGATCTGTGCCCTTCAGGTGCAGTTACAATGCGCAAAGAAGGAACAAGATAAGTTGAGGAGGGTGAAGGGTGCTAGGGAATGGGAACTGGCAGTTGCAGGAAGATAGCTAGGAAAAGGAGGTAGTCAGACAGTTTTACTTTGCATACATGCAATAGATACGACAAACTGTCAGAGTAGAGCGGAGAGGAGCCTCGTGAAGCTGTATATGTAGGTAACTTGCAGCAGTCCTCAGCAATTAGGAGGCCTAGGTTCTGCTGCTAGGTAGTTCCCACGGTAGAGGTGTGGGCCAGCATTTGCAGGAAGTTTTGTGGAGTCAGTACCAGGTCACAAGCATTGTGAAGCCTAGTACAGGGTTGGCTCAGGTGGCTGAAAGCGTAGGGGAGTTATGTAAGAATTTTACAAAGGAGGATAAGGTAGTGATAGTGGATGGAGCTGGGAGCAGTCGCAATAGGGACAGGGGGTATGATGTCAGTGGTGACTTGGTTAAGATAGCTACTCAAACTGGTGGCACTAATGTGCTTTTCGTGAAACTGTTACAGCATCATGATCGGCCACACCTTAATGCGGCTGTTAGGCGCGTTAATGTGGGGCTGGAGGGTGCACTGATGACAGAGGGCATGGATCACATCTCAGTGGTACCAGTTGGGTCTATCAGTAAATTGGGTTTCACTAGGCATGGCCTGCACCTCAATAGGTATGCGAAGGGGAGGCTACCTAAGCTTATAGGTGACAGTGTAGTGGGTGGTGGTGGCGGTAGTGGTGTCACTCATGGAAAAGTTCCTGTAGTAGTTGCTGTTAGAGCTGCACCTTTTTAATACTGAAGTCAGCTGATAGGTATACCTGCTTAAAGGAAGTGCCTTTAAGGGCTCTCCTCCAGAGGATGTAATGTTTCCAAGTAAAGAAGGAATTAGCATATTTCATCAAAATATAAGATTTATTAGAGATAAAGATAGTGAACTGCTAATAGATGTTAATGCTGAAATTATTGGTACATCAGAGCACCACTTCAATAAATTGATAATTTATAGGCTTGCTTTACCAGGCTACAGATTAGCTGGCTGTTTCTCAAGGAGTTCCTTGCGGGGTGGGGAAGTGTCTCTGTACATAAAAAAACAGTATGTTATTTGAGTCCATAGACTTGTCGCGACACTGCACTGAACAGATATTTGAAAGTTGTGCAGCATTTGTTGAATTTAGTGAAATTAAACTTCTAATTGCTGTTGTTTATAGGGCCTCTAACTCCAACTTCAGAGCATTTTTGCTTAAGCTAGAGAGGGTTCTTGATTCAATTGTGTAGGAAGTACCAGAAAGTAGTTATATGTGGGGACTTCAATATTAATTTTGTATATGATTGTGCAAGAAAAAGGGGGGTTGGGTTGTTTGGGGAAGGAGACCAGACATCGAGGTCATTGGTCTCGTCGGGTTAGGGAAGGATGGGGAAGGAAGTCGGCCATGCCCTTTGAGAGGAACTAACCCGGCATTTGCCTGAAGTGATTTAGGGAAATCACAGAAAACCTAAATCAGGATGGCTGAACGCGGGACTGAACCGTCGTCCTCCTGGATGTGAGTCCAGTGTCTTAACCACTGCGCCACCTCGCTCGGTCCCAAGAAAAATGATGTTGAAGATCTCCTAATTCATATGATCTGATGCAAACTGTGTTTTTTTCCAACTAGGGTGCAGGGGAACAGTAGCACAGTCATAGACCATATTTTTATTCGTTCTTCATTACTAGATGGGCATTCTGTTAGTAAAGAGTGAATGGCCTTTCAGACCATAATGCACAAATTTTAACACTAAAAGGTTTTTTACTCCAACCAATGTCATATTTAGTTACATAGATCATAGGAAAGTCAATCCAACAGCAATAGAGAGTTTTTTAAAACTTGTCAAGGTACAAGAGTGGCAAGATGTTTATAGTGCCAATAATACAGAGGATAAATGCAATGCTTTCCGTAACACATTTCTCATGCTCTTTGAGAGTTGTTTTCCATTAGAACATTCTAAATGGGGTACTAGCAGTCATGGACAGCCCGGTTGGCTGACTAGTGGGATAAGGATATCATGTAGAACATAGCGGGAATTACATCAAAATGTTAGAAGTAGTCACAATCGAGCTACCATAGCCCCTTACAAACAGGATTATAAGGTGCCTAAAAATGTTATTAGCAAGGCAAAAAGTATGTGATATGCAAATAGAATAGCTTATTCACAGGATAAAATTAAAGACATTTGGTTAGTTGTGAAGGGAGTGACTGGTCATCAGCACAAGGTCGATGATATAAAGTTAGTTCTAAGTAATAATATCTTCGTTAGTGATAAATCAGATATATGTACGGTATTTAACAATCACTTTCTGAGCATTGCTGGCGAGCTAAATAAAAATTTAGTTTCAACAGGAAATCATACAAATTTCTTAGCAAATACCTTTCTGAGATTGATGTCTGAAATACTCCTCTGTGATACAGACAAGGGGAGATTGAGTCAATAATTAAATCACTGAATACTAAGGACTCTCATGGTTATGATGGAGTGTCTTGCATAATATTAAAGTACTGTGCTGCACATGTTAGTCCTGTATTCAGCCAAATTTGTAATTTTTCTTTAGGAACGGTCAGTTTCCTGAGCGATTAAAGTACTCAGCTGTAAAGCCGCTTTATGAAAAGGGTGAAAGAGATAATTTAGAAAATTTTAGACCTATTTCTATGCCATCAGTGTTTGCAAAAGTTACCGAAAAGGCTGTGCATGTAAGGTTAGTTGATCATTTTATATCACACGATTTGTATCAAATGCACAGTTCGGTTTTAGAAGTCGTTTTGGCAACTGAAAATGGTATATTCTCTTTTCTCTGTGAAGTACTGGATGGGCTAAACAAAAAGGTAGTCAGAACCTTACGAGGGGAGGTAGGCAGACAGACATCTTCAAAGTATAGGGTAGGTAGACAGACATCTTCCTAGGGGGGGGGGGGGGGGGGAGGGGTAGGTAGACAGACCTGTTCCGAGGGGTGGGTAGGGAGACATACATCTTCATAGAGAGTGAGTATGTAGACAGATATCTTCCAAGTGGGGTAGGTAGACAGACATCTTCCAAGGGTGCGGGTAGGTAGACAGACATCTTCAGATGGTAGGTAGGTAGACAGATATCCTCTGAAGGGGTAGGTAGACAGACATTTTCCGAGGGTAGGTAGACATCTTCCGAGTGGTGGTAGACATCTTCCGAGGGGGTTAGATACTTTCTGAGAGGGTGTGGTAGATAGACATATTCCGAGAGGGGGGAGACATCTTCCGACAGTTGGTTAGATAGCCTTCTTTCTAGGGGTGGTAGGTAGAGTGAAATCCTCCAAGACGGGAGGGGGGAGGGCGTAGATAGACACACATCTTCCAAAGCAGTGTGTATGGTAGAAAGACATCTTCCGAGTGAGGGATAAGGTCGACAGACATCTTCTGTGGGGAGGGTTGGCAGACAGACATCTTCCGAGGGGGAGTAGGAAGACATGTTCCAAGAGGGGGTAGACAGACATCTTCCAAGGAGGGGGGGATAGACACATCCTGGCATGGGGTAGGTAGACAGACATCTTCCAAGGGGGTAGGAAGACAAACATCTTCCGATTGCGTGGGTGGGTAATCAGACATCTCTGGAAAGGGGGAGGTCGACAGACATCTTCTGATGGGAGGAAGGTAGAGTGACAAATTCCATGGAGGGGAGTAGGTAGACAAATGTCTTCCAATGGGTGGGGTAGGTAGAGAGAGATCTTCCAAGGGGTGGTAGGTAGGCAGACCTAATACGAGAGTAGCGGTAGCGGAAGAGCGATAGGTAGACAGAAATCTTCCGGACGGGAGGGGAGGGGGGAGCGTAAGTAGACAGATAAGTTCCAGGTCCTCAATCTACTGCAAGACACCAAAACTGGCCAATAATTGACATTCCGTAACCGAAACTTGTCTTGTACTACTTCTTACTAGTCAATTGCAACAACTTAGAAGCTTCTATTTTGTTCCTTGTGTTACTACTGGATACCTCAGTACGTGACATAGGTTTCCAGACCATAAATGTAACGTTTCCAAGAGAAAAGATACCTATGTGACTATCTAGCAATACGTGATAAGGCAAGTGACGCAAACGGGTGCTCTTCTACAGTTTTTAAATACATATTAAAAGTTTTCGCATTTTTGCTTGTAACGTGGCTGCCTGACCTCGGCTCATGCTAAAGCATAGGGTCCTCGGTCACATGCAAGGCAATAAAAGCCGGCCAATAATTCATCAATGAGTAACAAAAATCTCACTTATACTACTTCTTACTGGCCGATTGCATCAACTAAGAAGCTCCTATTTTGTTGCTTGTAGTGTCACCCCACACCGCAGCAAGCGAAATAAGTTTTCAGACGATAAATGTAAACGTTTCAGAGAGAATAGGGGACAATGTGACGATATGGCATTACGTCGATTCGAAAGCAAAAGGTGAAACAGGGTGGATTTCTCAAGTTTTACCATATATAAACACTTTTCACATATCCCGTGCAACGTGGCGTCCAGACGTCGTTTCATGCAAAATCGCAAAGTCCAAGCTCATGTCCAAGGCACTAAAGCAGCGAAATAAGTCAATAACCGATAAATAAAAATGAATTGTACTGCTTGTTACTGGCCGATTACATCTTCTTTGAAGCTTCTTCTGTGTTCTACTATAGTGCTTTTAGTGTCTCCGCATACCGCAGCACGCGACATAACTTTGCAGACGATAAATGTAAACGTTTCAGTGATTAAAAAGCGACCGATGTGACGATCTGGCATTAAGTAAATTCGATAGCATATGACGAAAAGGGGCGGATTTCTCAAGTTTCTATTACATATGAACACTTTTCACATTCTCCCGTGCAACGTGGCGTCCAGATGTCGTTTCATGCAAAATCGCAAGGTCCTAGCTCATGATCAAGGCGCCAAAGCCGGCTAATAAGTCAATAATCGATGACTAAAACTTAAACTGTACTGCTTTTTACTCGCCGATTACATCGACTTAGAAGTTTCTGTGCTCTACTGTGGTGTTTTAGTGTCTCCACATACCGCAGCACGCCACACAAATTTGCAGACGATAAATGTAACCGTTTGAAAGAGGAAAGCGGCCAAAGAGACGATCTGGCATTAAGTCGATACGATAGCAAATGACGAAAACGGTGCGATTTCTCTGGTTTTTACTGCATATGGACACTTTTCATATTCCCTCGTGTAACGTGGCTGCCAGTCGCTGTTTCATGCAAAATCTTAAGGTCGTCGGTCATTTCCAAGTCACTAAATCCGGCTAATAAGCCAATAACCGATAACTAAAACTTCTTACTGGCCGATTACATCAACTTGGAAGCTTCTTCTGTCTTCTATTGTGGTCTTTTAGTGTCTCCGAATACCATAGCACGCGACATAAGTTTGCAGTCGATAAATGTAACCGTTTGAGAGAGAAAAGCGGCCCAACTGACGATCTGGCATTATTCCCCCGCCGGAGAAACAATGCACTTGACAGTTCGCTTTTTGTCTAGTTAGGTTGGCTATACTGTAATAGCGATGTTGCAACAGCAGCCTCTATACACACAGCAGACGATACAGTTTTCCGTCCCGTCTCGTAAATGCAAGCGATTGAGCAATTGCAATGTATATAAAAACTCGTTTTTAGTTGTACTACAATGACAGGAAGTAAACAACCGTATAATAATGCATGTAAAAGCATAACAATGCGCACCCTTTCGATAACGGAGCATATAAATACAAAAAACAAGCATCTGACGACTGGTACTTTAAAATCAATAATGTACGTAGTTTACAAAATAAATAATAACCGAGATTGCAATAAATAACCAATATTAGAATTTTTTCACTCACCAAATTTACAGCGATAATGGCGCAATTCCATCCAGCTCGCCATCGTCACTGTTGTCCGATTCATCGCTAAAACCGTCTTCATCGTCGTCATCGGCAAGACAAATCATTAATTGTTCAGGCCACTGATAATGCCTTCTATTGTCTGTGCTGCTCGTATAAGCTTCTCGACGTGCTCTACTTTTTTTCTCCGTGAGGCTGCATCCACAGTCACAAGAGCTTCACGCAACAGCTTTTCCACCTCTGCTATTGTAAAGGACTTGTTGTTGTTCCTTACATACATTTTTACGTCACTCCATACTAACTCAATAGGGTTGAAATGGCAGTGATATGGTGGCAGCCTTATTACAGTATGACCCTGCTCTTGGCAATTTCGGTCTACTACGTATGTAGGTGTCGTAGGCTTATTTTCTTTAAAAAGAGAATATAACAGAACCTTTGTCATACCCATATCCCCTGCAATATTTCGAGCCTGTAACCACTGCACCATAATTTCTTTCCGATCATTTGTAGTTGGGGCATTAACACGCGATCTAGTGTATATGGAGCATTGTCCATTACAATTGTTGTAGGGACAAGAAATTGTTTTAAAAGGTTCCTGAACTACTCAACAAATCGTGCGTGATCCATATCTTCATGGTAATCACCAGTCTTTTTTGATCTAAAAACTGAAAGTGCGTCAGGGACAAAACAACTGGAGGAGCCTGCATGGACCACAATTAATCTAGCTCCTCTTCCCGTCGGCTGATGGCCGGTACTGCTGGGTGTGTTATCCCTCCAACATTTACTGACAGCTTC
Source organism: Schistocerca gregaria (assembly GCF_023897955.1). Taxonomy (NCBI): domain Eukaryota; kingdom Metazoa; phylum Arthropoda; class Insecta; order Orthoptera; family Acrididae; genus Schistocerca; species Schistocerca gregaria. The sequence continues at coordinate 1,098,324 of NW_026061873.1, read as the reverse complement.
CCCGGCATTAACCCACGTTTCGTCTAGCCAAATTATGGAATGAATGTATCTGCCCACAATTTTGTGCAAGAAAATGCTACGAGCGGTAACAATATGTGCCCTCTCTAACAGTACTTTGCGTCCGTCTAGCGTTTTGTAACGGAAACCCATATTTTTTAGCACAAATTTTAGTGATGTTTTACCACCCCTGAAGAGTTCACTTTCTTTTAAAGAGATTAATAACTTAGCTACAGTCGGATACTCTTTTCTGCTGTAGTAAGCATAAACATGCCTACGAACTGCATCAGTCTGGAAAGAATCTAATTCTGTGATAGGACTACGCAGCTTTTTCTTCTTTCCCGGGGTTGATAAAAATGTATTATTTGATCCAGACAGCTCGGAATCGTTACGGCTCACTTCAGTATCTTCAAAGTTTTGTAGTAATACTCCCTTACTTACTACCGTTCTTGCACTAATACCAAGAGTTTTCGACGTACGTTCCACCACTTTGTCGGCAGGAATTGATGGCTGTCCATGAATGCTTACGTAGCTTTTCTCCTGCTCGTAAAACTCACGAGTTCTGCGTAGCAACTCCAGTGCCTGGCTGTTTAGCGGCACCCCTCGACGCAAAGGATTGTCACTAGGTGAACGAAGTCTTTTCGGTGGCATTTTCCAAGTACGTAAACTCACAACGTAACAAAAGTCACAACGATATAGCACACAGTACAACGAAAATACGCGGTAAACAACACACAACTCACGTTGTATACACATTCACTAAACAAAGCCGGCAACGCGGTAACTTTAACGTCACAGCACGTGAGTAACAGCAGTGCTCACTGCGCTGTGATTGGCTGGCGCCCCACGCTGAACGCCTAGTGCCTATCGTTCTTCACTTGTTACTCTGTTACGCTGCCAACTTCATACGCAAACGTCAAGTGCAACGTTTCAACGGCCCGGGTATAAGTCGATTCGATACCACATGACGAAAACGGTGCGATTTCTCAGGTTTTCACTACATGTGGATATTTTCTTCATTCTCTCCTGTAAAGTTTCTCCCAGTCGTTGTTTCCAGCAAAATCGAAAGATCGTCGGTCATGTCCAAGGCACCAAAGCCGGCTGATAAGTCAATAATCAATTACTAGCACATGAATTGTACTGCTTCTTACTGGCCGATTACATCAACTTAGAAGCTTCTTCTGTGTTCTACTGTGGAGCGTTTAGTGTCTCCGCATATCGCGGAACGCGATATAAGTTTGCAGAAGTTAAATGTAACCGTTCTAGTGAGAAACGCGGCCAAAGTGACGAACTGGCATTACGTCGATACGATAGCAAATGACGAAAACGGTGCGAATTCTCAGGTTTTTACAACATTTGGACACTTTTCACATTCTCTCGTTTAACGTGGCTGCCAGCCGTTGTTTCATGCAAAATCTTAGGGTCGTTGGTCATGTCCACGTCACCAAAGCCAGCTAATAAGTCAATAATCGATAACTAAAACTTGAATTGTACTGCTTCTTACTGTTTGATAACATCAACTTAGAAGCTTTTTGTGTGTTCAACTGTTATGCTTTTAGTGCCTCCGCATACCGCAGCACGCCACATAGGTTTGTAGTCGATATATGTAACCGTTTGAGAGAGAAAAGCTTCCAATGCGACGATCTGGCATTCCGTCAATACGATTGCACATGACGAAAACGGTCTGATTCCTCAGACTTTTACTATTTATGGACTCTTTTCACATTCTCTCTTGTAACGTGGCTGCCAGCCGTTGTTACATGCAAAATTTTATGGTCCTCGATCATGTCCAAGACACCAAAGCCGGCTAATAAATCAATAATTGATGAATAAAACTTGATTTGTACTGCTTCTTACTGTTTGATAACATCAACTTAGAAGCTTTTTGTGTGTTCTGCTGTTATTCTTTTAGCGTCTCCACATACCACAGCACGCCACTTAAATTTGCAGGCGATAAATGTAACCGTTTGAGACAGAAAAACTTCCAATGTGACTATCTGGCATTACGTCGATACGATAGCAAATGACGAAAACGGTGCGATTTCTCAGGTTTTTACTACATATGAACACTTTTCACATTCTCCCGTGCAACGCGGCTGCTAGACCTCCCTTCATGCAAAATCTTAAGGCCTGGCTCATGTCCAATGCACCAAAGCCGGCTAAAAGTAAACAATCGATAATTAAAACTTGAATTTCACTGCTTCTTATTGGCTATTACATCAACTTAGAAGCTTCTTCTGTGTTCTACTGTTGTGCTTTTAGTGTCTCCGCGACATAAGTTTGCAGACGATAGAAGTTACCGTTTGAGAGAGTAAAGCGGCCAATGTGACGATCTGGCATTCCGTCGATACGATAGCAAATGACGAAAACGGTGCGATTTCTCAGGTGTTTAGTACTTATGGACACTTTTCACATTCTCTCGCGTAACGTGGCTGCCAGTCGTTGTTTCATGCAAAATCGTAGGGTCGTTGGTCATGTCAAAGGCACCAAACCCGGCTAATAAGTCAATAATTGATAACTAAAACTGGAATTGTACTGCTTCTTACTGGCCGATTACATCAACTTAGGAGCTTCTTCAGTGTCCTACTGGGGTGCTTTTAGTGTCTCCGCATACTGCAGCACGCCACATAGGTTTGCAGACGATATATGTAACCGTTTGAGAGAGAAAAGCTTCCAATGTGACGATTTGGCATTCCGACGATAGGATAGCAAATGACGAAAAAGGTTAGATTTCTCACGTTTTTACTATTTATGGACACTTTTCACATTCTCTCGCATAACGTGGCTACCCCCCCCCCCCCCCCCCCCCATGAACCATGGACCTTGCCGTTGGTGTGGTGGCTTGTGTGCCTCAACGATACAGATAGCCGTACCGTAGGTACAACCACAACGGATTGGTATCTGTTGAGAGGCCAGACAAACGTGTGGTTCCTGAAGAGGGGCAGCAGCCTTTTCAGTAGTTGCAGGGGCAACAGTCTGGATGATTGACTGATCTGGCCTTGTAACAATAACCAAAACGGCCTTGCCGTCCTGGTACTGCGAACGGCTGAAAGCAAGGGGAAACTACGGCCGTAATCCTTCCGGAGAGCATGCAGCTTTACTGTATGATCAAATGATGATGGCGTCCTCTTGGGTAAAATATTCCGGAGGTAAAATAGCCCCCATTCAGATCTCTGGGAGGGGACTACTCAGGAGAATGTCGTTATCAGGAGAAAGAAAACTGGCGTTCTACGGGTCGGAGCGTGTAATGTCAGATCCCTCAATCGGGCAGGTAGGTTAGAAAATTTAAAAAGGGAAATGGATAGGTTAAAGTTAGATATAGTGGGAATTAGTGAAGTTTGGTGGCAGGAGGAACAAGACTTTTGGTCAGGTGAATACAGGGTTATAAACACAAAATCAAATAAGGGTAATGCAGGAGTAGGTTTAATAATGAATAGGAAAATAGGAATGCGGGTAAGCTACTACAAACAGCATAGTGAACGCATTACTGTGGCCAAGATAGATACGAAGCCCACACGTACTACAGTAGTACAAGTTTATATGCCAACTAGCTCTGCAGATGACGAAGAAATTGAAGAAATGTATGATGAAATAGAAGAAATTATTCAGGTAGTGAAGGGAGACGAAAATTTAATAGTCAAGGACGACTGGAAAACGAGTGTAGGAAAAGGGAGAGAAGGAAACGTAGTAGCTGATTATGGATTGGGGCTAAGAAATGAAAGAGGAAGCCGCCTCGTAGAATTTTGTACAGAGCACAACTTAGTCATAGCTAACACTTGGTTTAAGAACCATGAAAGAAGGTTGTATACATGGAAGAACCGTGGAGATACTAAAAGGTATCAGATAGATTATATAATGGTAAGACAGAGATTTAGGAACCAGGTTTTAAATTGTAAGACATTTCCAGGAGCAGATGTGGACTCTGACCACAATCTATTGGTTATGACCAGTAGATTAAAACTGAAGAAACTGCAAAAAGGTGGGAATTTAAGGAGATGGGACCTGGACAAACTGAAAGAACCAGTGGTTGTACAGAGTTTCAGGGAGAGCATAAGGGAACAATTGAGAGGAATGGGGGAAAGAAATACAGTAGAAGATGAATGGGTAGCTCTGAGGGATGAAGTAGTGAAGGCAGCAGAGGATCAAGTAGGTAAAAAGACGAGGGCTGGTAGAAATCCTTGGGTAACAGAAGAAATATTGAATTTAATTGGTGAAAGGAGAAAATATAAAAATGCAGTAAATGAAGCAACCAAAAAGGAATACAAACGTCTCAAAAATGAGATCGACAGGAAATGCAAAATGGCTAAGCAGGGATGGCTAGAGGACAAATGTAAGGATGTAGAGGCTTATCTCACTAGGGGTAAGATAGATATTGCCTACAGCAAAATTAAAGAGACATTTGGAGATAAGAGAACCCTTGTATGAACATCAAGAGCTCAGATGGAAACCCAGTTCTAAGCAAAGAGGGGAAAGCAGAAAGGTGGAAGGAGTATATAGAGGGTCTGTACGCAGGCGAAATACTTGAGGGCAATATCATGGAAATTGAAGAGTATGTAGATGAAGATGAAATGGGAGATACGATATTGCGTGAAGAGTTTGACAGAGCACTGAGAGACCTAAGACGAAACAAGGCTCCAGGAGTAGACAACATTCCATTAGATTTACTGACAGCCTTGGAAGAGCCAGTCCTGACAAAACTCTACCAGCTGGTGAGCAAGATGTGTGAGACAGGTGAAATACCCTCAGACTTCAAGAAGAACATAATAATTCCAATCCCAAAGAAAGCAGGTGTTGACAGATGTGAAAATTACCGAACTATCAGTTTAATAAGTCACAGCTGCAAAATACTAACACGAATACTTTACAGACGAATGGAAAAACTAGTAGAAGCCGACCTCGGGGAAGATCAGTTTGGATTCCATAGAAAAACTGGAACACGTGAGGCAATACTGACCTTACGACTTATCTTAGAAGAAAGATTAAGGAAAGGCAAACCTACGTTCCTAGCATTTGTAGACTTAGAGAAAGCTTTTGACAATGTTGACTGGAATACTCTCTTTCAAATTCTAAAGGTGGCAGGGGTAAAATACAGGGAGCGAAAGGCTATTTACAATTTGTACTGAAACCAGATGGCAGTTATAAGAATCGAGGGACATGAAAGGGAAGCAGTGGTTGGGAAGGGAGTGAGACAGGGTTGTAGCCTCTCCCCGATGTTATTCAATCTGTATATTGAGCAAGCAGTCAAGGAAACAAAAGAAAAATTCGGAGTAGGTATTAAAATCCATGGAGAAGAAATAAAAATTTTGAGGTTCGCCGATGACATTGTAATTCTGTCAGAGACAGCAAAGGACTTGGAAGAGCAGTTGAATGGAATGGACAGTGTCTTGAAAGGAGGATACAAAAGCAAATCGAGGATAATGGAATGTAGTCGAATTAAGTCGGGTGATGCTGAGGGAATTAGATTAGGAAATGAGACACTTAAAGTAGTAAAGGAGTTTTGCCATTTGGGGAGCAAAATAAATGATGATGGTCGAAGTAGAGAGGATATAAAATGTAGACTGGCAATGGCAAGGAAAGAGTTTCTGAAGAAGAGAAATTTGTTAACATCGAGTATAGATTTAAGTGTCAGGAAGACATTTCTGAAAGTATTTTTATGGAGTATAGCCATGTATGGAAGTGAAACGTGGACGATAAATAGTTTGGACAAGAAGAGAATAGAAGCTTTTGAAATGTGGTGCTACAGAAGAATGCTGAAGATTACATGGGTAGATCACATAACTAATGACGAAGTGTTGAACAGTGTTGGGGAGAAGAGAAGTTTGTGGCAAAACTTGACCAGAAGAAGGGATCGGTTGGTAGGAAATGTTCTGAGGCAACAGGGGATCTCGTATTTAGTATTGGAGGACAGGATGGAAGGCAAAAATCGTTGAGGGAGACCAAGAGATGAAACACTAAGCATATTCAGAAGGATGTAGGTTGCAGTAGGTACTGGGAGATGAAGAAGCTTGCACAGGATAGAGTAGCATGGAGAGCTGCATCAGACCAGTCTCTGGACTGAAGACCACAACAACAACAACAACAACAACGTGGCTGCCAGCCGTAGTTACATGCAAAATCTTATGGTCCTCGGTCATGTCCAAGACACCAAAGCCGGCTAATAAGTCAATAATCGATAACTAAAACTTGAATTGTACTGCTCCTTACTTGCCGATTACATCAACTTAGAAGTTTCTTCTGTGTTCTACTGCGGTGCTTTTAGTGTCTCCGCATTCCACAGCACGCCACATAAGTTTGCATATTATAAATGTAGCCGTTTCAGAGAGAAAAGCGGCCAAAGTGACGATCTCGCATTACGTCGATACGATAGCAAATGACGAAAACGGTGCGATGTCTAAGGTTTTTACTATTTATGGACACGTTTTACATTATCTTGGGTAACATGGCTGCCAGCCGTTGTTACATGCAAAATATTATGGTCCTCGGTCATGTCCAAGACACCAAAGCCACCTAATAAGTCAATAATCGATAACTGAAACTTGAATTGTACTGCTCTTTACTGGCCGATTACATAATTTTAGAAGCTTCTTCTGTGTTCTACTATGGTCTTTTTAGTGTGTCCACCTACCGCAGCACGCCACATAGGTTTGCAGACGATATATGTAACCGTTTGAGAGAGAAAAGCTTCCAATGTGACGATCTTGCAATCCGTCGATACGATAGCAAATGAAGAAAGCTTTGCGATTTCTCAGGGTTTTATTACATATGGACCCTCTTCACATTCTCTCGTGCAACGTGACTGCCAGTCGTTGTTTGATGCAGAATCTTAAGGTCGTCGGTCATGTCCAAGGCACCAAATCCACCTAATAAGTCAATAATCGATAGCTAAAACTTGAATTGTACTGTTTCTAACTGACCGATACATCAAGTTAGAAAGTTTCTTGTGTGTTCTACTGTGGTGCTTTTAGTGTCTCCGCATACCGCAGCATCCCACATAAGTTTTCAGACGATAAATGTAATCGTTTGATAGAGAAAAGCGGCCAATGTGACGATCTGGCATTAAGTCGGTTCGATAGCAAATGAAGAAATCGGGTGGATTTCTCAGGTTCTTACTACATATGAACACTTTTCACATTCTCCCGTGCAACGTGGCTGCTAGACCTCCCTTCATACAAAATCGTAAGGTCATAGCTCATGTCCAAGGCACCAAAGCCGGCTAAAAAGTCAATAATCGATAACAAACCTTGAATTGTACTGCTTCTTGCTGTCTATTAATCAACTTAGAAGCTTCTTCTGTGTTCTACTATGGTGCTTTTAGTGTCTCCGCATACCGCAGCACGCGACATAGCTTTGCACACGATAAATGTAACCGTTTTCGAGAGAAGAGCGGCCAATGTGACGATTTGGCATTACGTCGATTCGATAGCAAATGACGAAAACGGTCGGATTTCTCAGGTTTTTAATACATATGGACACTTTTCACATTCTTCGTGTAACGTGGCTGCCAGGTCTCGTTTCATGCCAAATCTTAAGGTCGTTGTTCATGTCCCAGGCACCAAAGTTGGCTAATAAGTCAATAATCGATAACTAAACTTCAATTGTACTACTTCTTACTGGCCGATTACATCAACTTATAAGCTTCTTCTGTGTTCTACCTTATTGCTATTAGTGCCTCCACGTACCGCAGCACGGAACATAAGTTTGCAGACGATGAAGGTAACCGTTTCAGAGAGAAATAAAAAATTCCGTGTCTGTGTTTACTGCCTGCTCATATTGTTTAAAGCAGGTTGCTCTAAATGCCCAGTGGATCTGATTCCCTTGATACATTCTAAACAAACTCGGAATGGGAAAGACCGAGCTCTGCTTATACTTATAGTCTGGAAAGTTGATATATCTTAGACAGTAAAATATGACTGTAATAGATGTCCACTGAGTATTCCCATTTATACTGAAATTAGCTTTGAACAACAAATTATTAATTGGCCACCTAGTCATGACTCAATAGCTACTAAGATCTTTCACTGGTGAAGGAGGTGACGACGTTGTTATGTCCATTAGAGGCTTCTGTAGCTTGCTGAGAATGATGTAAAATAATTGTGCCATGTGATTTTCTATGGAGTTTCAGAGTATGTTCTATACTGGTGCAGGACATTCATTCCTGCTGTTCTCATTATAGGCAATCCTAGATTCTGAATCTCAAACACCAGAAGATTAGAAACAGCAATGCAACCTCTGTCTTCCTGGCTGTGCACTATTTCAAAGTCTCTTCTCATTGTGCAGTACTTGTAGATTATTGTAAATAGATTATCTGTAATATTTAGAACATCTCATTCTAAACTTTCTAAATAATGGGTCTTTTCTGTTATGACCATGTCATAACGCCGAGGTCGGCGTTTTACTCCGAGGTCGGCGGTTTTCCCCGAGGTCGGCGTTTTTCCCCCGAGGTCGGCGTTTTTCCCCGAGGTCGGCGTTTTTCCCCGAGGTCGGCGTCTTTCCCCGAGGTCGGCGTTTTACCCCGAGGTCGGCGTTTTTCCCCGAGGTCAGCGTTTTTCCCCGAAGTCAGCGTTTTTCCCCGAGGTCAGCGTTTTTCCCCGAGGTCGACGTTTTTCCCCCGAGGTCGGCGTTTTTCCCCCGAGGTCGGCGTTTTTCCCCCGAGGTCGACGTTTTACCCCGAGGTCGGCGTTTTCCCCCGAGGTCGGCGTTTTTCCCGATGTCGGCGTTTTCTCCCGAGGTCGGCGTTTTCTCCCGAGGTCGGCGTTTTACCCCCGAGGTCGGCGTTTTTCCCCCGAGGTCGGCGTTTTTCCCCCGAGGTCGGCGTTTTTGTCCCGAGGTCGGATCGGCGTTTTGTTTCCCGAGGTCTAGGAAGCTATCGATATATTGAAAATCGAAACTATTTTCATGTATATCGAACTATACTGATATGTGTTGTCATCTTGAAACACATATCTGACCACTAGATATCGTTATTTATCGAGTTAGCGATATATTTCGATATTTATTTATTTATTTCGTGAATCGTTTTCTTAGAGGTCAGATTTATTTTGAGACATCCATACATATCACATTATCGATTCATTTCGATATACCATTTTATTTCGAGGCCCAGTTTTGTATTGAGCAGTCGATTTATTTCTATATATCTGTCTATATCGAGTAGTCGACGTATTTCGAGATATCGATTGATTCAGTGTATCCGGTTATGTCGAGATATCGATTTATTTTGATATACCGACACAATACGGGTTGTCTATATATTTTGAGGTATCTATATATTTCCATGTATAGGTGTACTCCAGATAGCGATTTCTTTCGAGATATCGATATATTTCGAGATATCTCTATATCTCAAGTAACCATAAATTTCTAGATATCCCTATTTTTAGAGAAATCTTTGTATTACGAGGTATCGATATATTTCCAGATATGGATGTGTTTCTAGACCCCGCATCATATCGAGACCTCGAATTATTTCGAATTATCGATCCATTTCGTACGTCGTAATGCATCTTGATGTCTATACATTTCGATATTTCGACTCATTTCGATGTGTCGGTTGTTTTGGATGTGTCGGTTTATATCGAGGTTTTGATTTATCTCTGGGTCTCGATTTCTTTCGTGGTTTCGATTTATTTCGAGGTGTTGATTTATTTCGAGGTGTCGATGTATTTCGAGGTGACAATATATTGCGACCATACTTGTCGACTGCATCACCTTAGAACCTACTGTATTTCGTACAGAGTGGTGCGACTGCATACCTCAGCACGCGACATTAAATGCCAGACGATAAATGTAAACGTTTCTGAGAGAAAAGCGTTCATTCTGACGATTTCCCATTTCGTTATTAGGAAAACAAATGTAGAAAACGTAAGGTTTTCTTCGGTTTTTACTACACATTAACACTCCTCGCATTTTCCCGTGTGGTGTGGCTACCGGACCTCGGTCGTGCAAAATCGCAAGGTCCTATGTCAACTACAAGGCAGCAAATAAGGCCTATAATTGAATTTTCCATATCTAAAACAAGACAGACACTGCTCCTTACTTGTCGACTCCATCAACTTAAGCTTCTATTTCGTACAGAGTGGTGCGACTGCATACCTCGGCAGGCGACATTGATTGCCAGACGATGAATGTAAACGTTTCCGAAAGAAAAGCGTCCTATGTGACGAACTGGCACTACGTCAAACAAATGACGAAAACGTTAGGTTTTCTTCGGTTTTTCTGCCACTCAAAGTGCTGCCAACTTTAAATTCACCCCCTCCTCCCCCTCCCCAGTCATGGCGATCAGCTGGTGTGATACAAATGGACACAGGAAAGTAATAACGTTCCATGAAATCCCATTCCAGGGACGTTCAAGGGTAAACGTTCCAGACGGTTTATTTCCATTAAGACACGCATACTGGGCATCTACAATGCCACATCTACCAGATCGTTTCTATTGTCAGCAGTGGAAAACAAATCTGTACTGAAGTAGCCATAGTGAGACGCGGTTTTTGGTAGACGAAATAATAGGAATTCTCTAGCCACTGGTAATGATGATCTAATGAGAATTCTGTTATTGTTTTGAAAGATGCATTTAAATATGCATTGAACGTAGCTCCAAATTATTTTGAGAATTATAATTGTGGCATGATGAATCTACATTGGAGATTTTGTAATGCTAAACATTTCGATCTGAGAATACTTTATGTGATAGAACGGCATTGACCTTGTGTGTCATTAGGGTAAAGTTAATTTGCCGCCATTAACATGAAATTTGAAACTTCCTGGCAGATTAAAACTGTGTGTCCGACCGAGACTCGAACTCGGGACCTTTGCCTTTCGCGGGCAAGTGCTCTACCATCTGAGCTACCGAAGCACGATTCACGCCCGGTACTCACAGCTTTACTTCTGCCAGTATCCGTCTCCTACCTTCCAAACTTTACAGAAGCTCTCCTGCGAACCTTGCAGAACTAGCACTCCTGAACGAAAGGATATTGCGGGCACATGGCTTAGCCACTGCCTGGGGGATGTTTCCAGAATGATATTTTCAGTCTGCAGCCGAGTGTGCGCTGATATGAAACTTCCTGGCAGATTAAAACTGTGTGCCCGACCGAGTCTCGAACTCGGGACCTTTGCCTTTCGCGGGCAAGTGTTCTACCATCTGAGCTACCGAAGCACGATTCACGCCCGGCACTCACAGCTTCCTTTCAGGAGTGCTAGTTCTGCAAGGTTCGCAGGAGAGCTTCTGTAAAGTTTGGAAGGTAGGAGACGGATACTTGCAGAAGTAAAGCTGTGAGTACCGGGCGTGAGTCGTGATTCGGTAGCTCAGCTGGTAGAGCACTTGCCCGCGAAAGGCAAAGGTCCCGAGTTCCAGTCTCGGTCGGGCACACAGTTTTAATCTGCCAGGAAGTTTCATATCAGCGCACACTCCGCTGCAGAGTGAAAATCTCATTCTGGAAACATAAAATTTATCTTCCATTAACGTAAAATCTATTTTTCAGCGCACTGTAATAAGGACTCACTTCAGATGATTGGACAATTAAAGAGAACTCAAACTGTTATTTTAATAGTATTCGTAGGTCCAATGCAGCATTTACCGTGGACAGTCCCTGAGCCTAGACTGTCAGTTTTATCTAGGCAGCACTACTTTAAAAAAGCACTCCGTCTTCTGCCCACAAGTGGCCAATCAGGACCATCCTACCGCCACGTTATCCTCACTGAGGGTGGAGGAGGAGCTGGCTCTCCCACTCGTTGTGGTAGTTTCTTTTGACTGGAGCCGCTACTATTCGGTCGAGTAGTTCCTCAACTGGCATCGCAAGGCTGAGTGCAACCCGAAAAATGGCAACAGCACATCGCGGCCCAGATGGTCACCCATCCAAGTGCCGACCTCGCCCGATAGTGCTAAACTTCAGTAATCAGACGGGAACCGGTGTATCCACTGCGGCAAGGCCGTGGCCCCTACCACATTTACAAGATATTTTTGATCGTAGATCAGGTCCGATGGCTCGAAAGAATGGACGTTTACCATGTTATGCACATTTATATTTTCACTACGTCGACACAGATGGTCCAATTTCGACCATAGGTGATGGTAGCTATAATGATCGTGCCAAGCATTCCGTGTACATTAGTTGCACCCAAGTGTGTGGGCATCACAGCATTCGTGACATTTAAATTTGTTACTTCTTTGCTACTATATTCGCAATAAATTTCGCAGACAGTATCCGCATATGACGCTGAACGTACCTACAAAATTATATCATTGTACGACACATGTTTCAGGAGATACGTTATAAAAATTCAGGACAAGGCCAGACGCTGCATTGTACGGGCGTGGACGCACAGCTGTAAATAAATGCCTGGTCAACGCCATGCTTTTCCGCTAGTCATCTATAAAGATAAAAAATCCCCAATATTGTCCACCAGCGTATTTTTCAAAAACCTTTATTTTGTCATCCATTATTTTCCTGTAAAAATCGAAAATACCGTGTACCATTGTGTTTTTAAAAGTCGTCTCTTATTGTCATCTCTTTTTATGTATTTTAAGCCATCTATCGCTTGTGTAACCTGTGGCTACAAGTCCATTCCCTTTATGGGAGAATCGAAATAATACACAACGGAAAAAAGTGTGGGCCAATTTCTTCCTCATTTTTCGGAACTTCTGATAATAGTAAATCGTTGGCTTTTTGAGGGCGTGGTAGGTAGATACAAGAGATTAGTGTAAGATTAGAATTTGGGTCAAATATAGTGCCAGGAACTTCTGTTTCTATCTGGCTAGCTTCAGAGTACTTCACCATCTACTAAGTGATGCGTTTCAATGTGAATGGTGTGTTCTGTGCTAGGTCTACCCTTTACTGCACAATGCTGTTCCTTCGATGCTATTAAAACCAGGATGTTATCAAAACATATGCACAGTGGCAGACTGGAATCTGCAGAAATATTTCCAGTGGAGGGGAGTGCGGGAGGCGCGTCGGGGCTGGAGTGCATGATTCTGAAACTGGCACTGTGTGTACAAATCAGCTGGTCAGTTACGAGATGCAACAAGCTGCAAGACCCTAACTCTATAAGCGCTACAACTGGTCAAAGCTAAGGTTTAGCAGTATTGTGGAGAAGTCTTATCTGGAAGAGTATGAGTATACTGTAACGAATAAAACCTCTTTACTCCAGATTCCAGGGAGGGTTGGGGGCTATGGGTGAAAGTGCCCCTTTGCCTCTTCTCCCCTCCCCACCTCCTCCCCTCCCCGTCGAGGACGCCAATGGCTGGCCCGTTCATTTTGAGAACATCAGAGCTGCAGTAACCTTCCTGAAAAACTGTTCTAGATGTCTAAATCTACATCCATACTAGGCACGCTACCTGACGGTCTGTGGCGGAGGGTACTCTATCGGTTCTCCCTTCTATTCCAGTCTCATATTGTACGTGGAAAGAAGGATTGTCGGTATGCTTCTGTGTGGGCTCTAATCTCTCTGATTTTATCCTCATGGTCTCTTCGCTAGATATACGTAGAAGGGAGAAATATACTGCTTGACTCTTCGGTGAAGGTATGTTCTCGAAACTTTATCAAAAGCCCGTACCGGGCTACTGAGCGTCTCTCCTGCAGAGTCTTCCACTGGAGTTTATCTGTCATCTCCGTAACGCTTTCGCGATTACTAAATGATCCTGTAGCGAAGCGCGCTGCTCTCCGTTGGATCTTCTCTCTCTCTTCTATCAACCCTATCTGGTACGGATCCCACACTGCTGAGCAGTATTCAAGCAGTGGGCGAACAAGCGTATTGTAACCCACTTCCTCTGTTGTCGGATTGCACTTGTCTACATTGAGATTCAATTGCCATTCCGTGCACCATGCGTCAATTGCGCGTCAATCTTACCACGCAGAACTCCAGTGGGAATGTCGGTTATCGCTGAAACAACTGGTTTTCGGCTCACTTTAACCTAATTGTTAAAGCCCGTCACTATTCCAGTGCTTGTAATAACCGATTTTCAGTCTTTTATTTACATTATTTCCTCTAGTAAACGTAGGAATCCTACAAAGATTTAAAAAATTTGACTTTCTCAGTTTCTTGATAAATGGAATCAACACGTAAAATTAAATACTTTTATGATGACCTGCAGCCGTCCAGAACGAAATTAGAATTATATTAATACGGTCAGCTGCTCTCGGGTGTCGATATACATCAACGGGGACAGGTGACAATGTGTGCCCCGTCTGGGACTAAAGCCCGGGATCTCTTGCTTACATGGCAGACGCTCTGTCCATCTGAGCCACCGAGGGCACAGACTGCAGGGACTATCTCGCACAGGCCTCCCGCGAGACTCACATAGTATGTGCACACACTACATTCGTAGTGTCCCACACCAACACACTCATTACACGTGGAAGACATTCTTACCAAGTGCCGTAACAGTTCGGGGAATACGTGTGCATCTTCACAGAAGAAGGTCATGGCTGGTATTGCCAGAACCATATACGTATATGGATATGGTGTCTGTTCTTTCGGACATAATTTAAAATAAATAGTCAAATAAAACTTTGTCAGCTGTTCGCTGCTTCTCTCAAAATATGGCGAGTGCTTCCGTACTACAGAAAACTGCCAGTATTCTCCTACTGATTTTAGTTTTTAGAAGCTCTGCTCAAAAATTATATTGTAATCGGTTATCACAGCACTATGCGGGAGTTACGTATAGTCCTGCAATAAAGGGTGAATACTTCGGCTGGAGAACTCTTTTTCGTTTTAATTTCTCTGTTTTCAAGGGCTACAAGCAGATAACGGCATACTACGTAGACACAGGCAGCAGATCAGGCACTTTCTATTTTTATCCCGGAAATTTTAACTTTTTTCCTTGTATGATGTTTCAAGTCGACCAAATCAACCCATGTGCTTCACTCGTTACCGCATATCGTAAAATACTTCCAGACTTCCAGATGGTGCCATTCTGTGTTACAACTGACGTTCGACAACAGCGAGAAACTGCGTCCAGTCTCGCGCACTGCTTGTATAACAGGCACAATATTGTCTCGGCAATGCTGGACCAATCCATTTGTTGCTCGTTTCTGTCAGCAGTGTTATTAAAGTGGCATACATCACTTTTCCCATTTTTCTGTAATAACGCAGTATTTCAGAGCTATGGAAATCTTACGAATAAAAATTACTCGTCTTTTTTAAAAAAAGGTTTACTTGAAAACTAAAAATTTTACTGCGGCTTCTGTGGCTAATCGATATATCTGTTTTTACGTGGTTATCAGGAAAAAAAAGATACTTGTTATAACCGAGAGCAAACAAATACCGAAAGACATGGGTTATTCAGAACTAAAATACCCATATCGTTTTAACCGATCGGTTTTTCTATCTCTAAACTGAAGTGTCGCCATAGAAAAGTGTGTCGTTCCATCACTGTCCATAGCAACTTTGAGATATGTAAGTGTTTATGAGCAATATCGGCAAATAGAAACACGAAGAGGTAATAAGCATCTGAGCGATAGAATTTATTTCCCGATCAGAAAAGTCGAGTGACAGACAAGACTGAATCACTGTAATAGAAGTTATATGGAAAGCTGTGTAAAGGAAAATTTCCAGTTCTTTCGTGGATTCCAAAATTGAAGCAAATTCCGGGTCATCAAGGTGACATAGTCTTATACGGATAGTATTCCATGACTAACGTAATTGGCCCACATACTATACTGGTATACGGATAATATTACACGACTAACGTAATTTACCTGAAATAATGTACAAACATGTTACTATAACATTCGCTACTACTCATTACGCTAATTCACCTTCAGCCATTAAGCGCAAGCGCAGATCTCAGTTATGATACGTGCGCCATCCAAAAATTTATCAAGGTAGTATCTCAACACAACTACAAATGATCATTGTGTGTAAAATAAATAGAACACTTCATAAGAAGAACATGACAGGTTTGAATCATTCCCACCGCAAAGGATGAAAAATTCAGGCTCGCACACAAAACCACTTGATAACTAACCAGAAATTCAGATTAGTTGTAGCTTCGGTGACAATCGCCATTTTTACGTTTTCCCCGTAAACTAGATAATTATGAAACGTTAGCAACTACTCTAAAATATCTGCGGCAACGGCCTTGCCCCTGAGGTTGCATTGGTTCACGTGAGATCACCGAAGTTAAGTGCGTTGTCGGACGTGGTCGGCACTTGAATGGGTGGTCATCCAGGCCGCCATGCGCTCTTGCCATTTTTCGGGGTGCACTCAGCCTCGTGGTGCCAATCGAGGAGCTACTCGACCGAATAGTAGCGGCTCCGGTCAATGAAAACCGCCATAACGACGGGGAGAGCAGTGTGCTGACCCCACGCCCCTCCTGTTCGCATCCTCCACGGATGATGACGCAGCGGTCGGATGGTCCCGTCCCAGTAGGCCACTCGTGGACTGAAGACGGAGTGCTTACAAAGCAACTACTCTCCAGTGCATGGCCGTACTACTGAGACCTTGATGCCTGGCATCAACAACAGGTAGCAGCACACGAGGTTGGCTTACGCCTACTGCCGAATTTTGAGATCTGTCGTAAGCCTGCGTAAGCACGTGGGGCTTTCCGTCTTAAGTGCAAGCATATCCATTGCGTGTTCTGCCGCGCGACTTGAGTGGAATATTTCATTATTTCTGAAATTTTATAGAAATGTTTTTCGTTGTATATCCTCTCCATCGGTACTGAATTTACTGTAAAATTACTTGCTCACTTTTCGGAACTTCCGTTCATGGTAAATCGATATTATTAGAAGCCGTGGTAGACACGAGTCTAGTGTGCTTCACCTTCAGCACCTTCTGTGTCAGTCTCGGTTCCTATGTCGCTGATTTCACAACTAGCAGTTCGTTGTCTACTGAGTATACTGTCTCTTGTACGACACTATCCCTCCTACACTGAAAGGGGGAGACACAGGAAATTATAGGATTTTTGAAACATGTAGCTGTTAAGGTAATTTTGAAGCTAGGCATACGAAAATTTGTATCTGGTTTCTAGGTCAGAAATAAAGAAATATGTGTTCCATTATTACTGGGAATGAAGTGAAATAGCGGGTGAACATTTTATTTTGAGATAAATAATTATGGAATAACTATGAAAGTATTTTTAAGGCTACATCTACGAAAATTGGTATTTGACTTCAAGGTTACAAATAAGGAAATACGTGTTTTAGTGTTTTTGGAAGTTCAACCCCTAAGGGGATGAAATAGAGTGAGCTGGTGCGTTTCTGGCGCCAGTTTCCATCGATCGTTGCTTCGATCTTTGAGTCGCGGTCCAGAGGACACTGCTTCCTAAGCGACTGTAGTAGTTCTCTGCACGGACCCACATCGGGCTTACCGCGCTTACACTGGACACAGTTGCCAACAAATCTCCTGACATCGCGATATAGGTTGGGCCAAAACATGTGTTCCCGAACTCGGTTCTAGGTCTTGTATAGCGCCAAATGACCCCCGACCACCGAATCGTGGATATATCATGCTAACTCGTTCCTGTGGAATAGAGACCTTCACATCACCACGGTTGTCTCCCCCTTTACACAAGAGCCCCCCGCCCCCCCGAAGGCAACAGGGCAACAGCCAGTAACGACGTCGCCATCCGCCTACTGCTGCCTATTCGGTCCCCACCTGGGGTCCACAGCCTGTTTGCCGGCTGAGTCGCAGAAGAAACCGGGTGTCTCGGAGAGAAGGAAATTCGCTCCAAGATCCGGCTCCACGTGGCCCTTGCCTTCCCCAGACTCTCCCGCGAACATACGGCTAAGAGCGTCGCCAATTCATTGTCTCTGCCCCTAATATGCGGAACCTGGAGATAAATCTTGTCATCTTAACTTCGGCATGACTTTTAGCGAACTTATTAATCAAAGTTTAAGGGCTGGCACTGGGCAAGTAACTGACGGAGGCTCATTTGTTTCAGTTCAGTTGTAATGCTCACCTGTTCTCCAGATAAGGTTGTGTAGTATATGTCTCAGAAAACTCTCTACCCTTGATGTGTGTTGTGTTAGAGATAATTGGCAGCGGTCGACGCTAGCATACTGGGAACAGAGCACCACGGCGGCAGAGAGATGTTTAAGGCCATGTCCTCTCCTTTACATCTTCGGTTATGTTGTCACTTTCGCGTGATTCCATCGTTCCGGTGGAGAACTATAGCATCCAAAGTTCAATTGCATTGTCAAGTTGAGTATATTTCTATGTCACTCCCTGTCTCGTGGATCTCTCGTATTGATTTGAATCCTTGGTCTGCTCGCGTCTATCGCCAATTCACACGAAATATTGAAGCAACCTTATTTTAAGGGAATTGTCATATGGTCATGTTCTAGTTGTAATCATTCTAAGAATATTGTTGATTAATCAATTGAGTAAGTAAATTTGAAGGTCGGTTTGGTCAAAATTAAAGTACCTCCTTAATTGCTTTAATCATTTGTATATAGTTTTGTTATGGAAAGTTGGGTAGCCATACGTTAAAAAATCTGTTTCTTAGGCTTAATCTGTTTCTCTGCTGATTGGAAGTAATGAGAGTTCTGCTGCGCATTCTATGCACATTTGTACTATTTAAGTAAAGCCTTACCTAAGTATATTTACCTAGTCATATCCAAATTTGAAGTTTAACGGGTCTTGTTCCACGTAAAGAAATTTATTTATTATTTGTCCATTTGATCTGGCCTTATAAGGCAATCTCTTGTATTTTTGTGATTGTGATTTTATAATGCTTTTGATTGTAATAAAATGTGTAGCAACTACAACGGATTACTATTGTGATTTTGGTGTGTCACTACCACAATCCCATTACATAGAGGATGAAATGTTTCATGAAATATTTAATTATGAAAGCATTTTTAAAGCTAAATATATTTAAACCTGAATTTGGCTTCTCGGTTGAAGTAAAAATAAAAAAAATTACATGTCTCACTGTTTTTGATACATTCAATTCATAAGGAGGGGGAATATAGGATGAAATGTTTTATGAAAATAATTCAGTGTGAAAGAATTTTTAAAGATAAATCTATGGAAATTCTGTTATTGAAATATACGTGTTTCACTGTTTTTGGAACTACAACCTCCAAGGAGATGCGATAGGGGCACATGTATCCACTCACTCATCGCCTTCCAGCCCAACCTGCAAAGTATACAGACTTGAAATTTGATGAAGGTGTAAATATTACGCTGAAAGCACCATTTAAGAAGAGATTTTTCGAAATTCCACTCCTAAGGGGGTGAAATATGGGTTGAAAAGTTTTTTTTTTTTTAAATATGTCCCTATGTCACTGTTGAAGCTAGAACTACAAAACTACGAAAATGGACATTTGGTTTCTCAGCCAGAAACAAAAAAAAAGGTTTTTATCATTTTCCGAAATTCTTTCATTGGGGGGGGGGGGATAGAATAAATAGTGAAGGTTTTTTGAAAATAAATCATTATTAAAGAACTACTAAAGCATTGTTAAAGTTACATCTATGAAAATAGGTAATTGACTTCTCAGTTGGATGTAAAAAGAATGTGTTTCGTTGCTTTTGGAAATTTAACTCATTAATAGAGTGAAATAGGGGATGAAAAGTTTTATGAAATATTTCACTATGAAAGCATTTTTAGAATTAAATGGATGAAGATTTGAATTTGGCTCCTTGGTTCTAAATAGAAGAATACATGTTTAATTGTTTTTGAAAACCTAACTCCTAAAGGGTGTGAGATGTTTCTCAAAATGGTTCATTATGAAAGCATTACTAAATATATCTGACAATTCGTATTCGGCTCCTCTGTTAGAATTTTTAAAAACTATGTGTTTCAGTGGTTTTGGAACTTCGATAGTAAGGGGATGAAAATTTTAATCAAATATTTATTGCGTTATATTAAAATATGTTAAATCTGCATCTATGAAAACCGGTATTTCACTTCTCAGTTATATAAAAGAAATATGTGTTGCGGAATGAAAGATTCTATGGAGATATCACCACAAGAATACAAACGGCTTGATTAACAAAAACCTTCGACTCCAGCTGTCGGCATTGTTTTTTGGTCATTCAGTAAAAGACCATGCTTCAATGGCGTTAAGTTTAGAAAGTGTTGCAGTTTATAAAAGACATAAAAAAACGATTAAAGAAAAAAAAATCTTTGAAGAACATAAACGGTCTACGCAAGTAAAGAAGCGGATGATAAGTTAGCTCTTTATGCAAATGAGTTGGTCACTTTAAGTTAAGAGACATGTCATGCACCAGGAACCAAATATTATAGTTGCTACGATTGGCTAACGGAAAAGTTTTGCAGAATCACGGGAAATCACTTCTGCAAGTGGCTGAGAATCTCGTAATGGATAAAAATTCTGTACTGAGAATTCCAAGGTGGGAGATGCAAATTCCTCGAATTAGGAATTGTTAATCCACATGTGAAACCTGAGTACATAATCCCTGTGACATTTTATCAACGGTGTTCCATAGGGACAGGTTCTCATCCAAAAAGTTCGAAAATTCAATTTCTTTGTAGTTGCATTTTTTTTAAGGTGTACTTGTCCAGACTCTAGGAACGGAAAGGTTTTTTTCTTAATCCGTGCTTTAAAAAAGTTTCTACAGCCCATTGTTTGAAGCAGTGTCACGACTGCCATGAGCCGCGCGGGGTATCCGCCATGTCTCAAACGCCTTGTCACGGTTCGCGCGGCTCCCCCCGTTGGAGGTTCGAGTCCTCCCTTGGGCATCGTTGTGTGCGTTTGTTGTCCTTAGCATAAGTTAATGTAAGTAGTGTGTAAGCACAGGGACTGATGGTTCAAATGGCTCTGAACACTATGGGACTTAACAATTGAGGTCATCAGTCCTCTAGAACTTAGAACGACTTAAACCTAACTAACCTAAGGACATCACACACATCCATACTCGAGGCAGGATTTGAACCTGCGACCGTAGCGGTCGCACGGCTCCCGACTGAAGCGCCTAGAACCGCTCGGCCATATAGGCCGGTCTGTCATGTATTCTAGAGAAGCTGCCCGGTCGTCAGTGGCGCCTGTTCTTTCGAGAACAGTTACTATCTTCATATATATGGTTAAACGTTACCCAGCCATTGACCTTCGTCTGTGCGAATGCGCACAGATTGCCCGAAATCTTACGGGAATCGTCACCTTAGTGTGGGCCAGTATTGAGTGGATGGGCAAACACCTATTACGTACATTACGTTTGTGGATTGTGGCCGGTTGGAAATGTGAGTCTCACGGGAAGCGTGTAAGGGATAAATGCCTGCAGTCGCGGTATTCATCTGTGTCCTCGGTGGCTCAAATGGATAGAGCGTCTGCCATGTAAGCAGGAGATCCCGGGTTCGAGTCCCGGTCGGGGCACACATTTTCAGCTGTCCCCATCGAAGTATATCAACAACACCTGTCGGCAGCTGAGGGTTTCAATTAACTATCAATTGTGAAGGGGATTCGAAGAACCCTTTGCCAGGCACTTAAATGTGATTTGCAGAGTATCCATATAGATGTAGATCAAAGCTCGTCCCGTGACGCACGTGCACAAAATGATTCATACTGCAAACATACTCGCCGATAACACTGACGAATAACGAGTGCTGCATATCCAGGTTAGACAGATCGGCTTTTCCTGCCAAGAAGAACAGGGAGTTGCTATCTAGGAACAATTCCAGCCAGAGGAAGGGTTGAAAAGTGCTCCTTGGATTGCACACTAAACGTAAATAACGAAAATGCATTTTTGGTAAAAATTGGACAAAGCATAATCCTGTGCTCTCCGTATTGCATTAGCCATTTTGAATATTGAAAATCTTACTGCAGATTCGTGTTCAGCGACATTAAAAATATACATGTAACCCTCAGTTCATGCAAATCGAAGTAATAATATAACTAAAAGGTTTCCCTAGACGTTGAACTTTTTTTTTTTTTTTTTTGGAGAAACAATTTTCTCAGAACGGCATGCAGCATTAACTAAAAATGGTTCAATCTCTTAACTTCTACCTCTGACCCAGAAAAGTAAACACTTTTCTTAGGAGCTTATACCTATAATATATGACACTGATTAATATTAAGTAATTTTTGTGAAGGCATCAGGAGTGAAATAAACCACCCAAAAAATCGAACTCAGAGTTCGAATTAGTACCGTATCGTTAAATTTACGGTTGTTTCATTGCGGTTAGGTATGCGCTCACATAAATTTTATGTAATATCGACTGATGTTTTCCATTTTCAATTTCAGAGAAGTAATTTAGTATCAACTGATGTCATCCATTTTTGATTTCAGGTAACATCTGAGAGGCCACACTGCACGCAGTCCGCGTGATCAAATCATAATTGCGGGCGCCATTTTTTTTTACTGAAAATCTAAAATAAAGCTCATAGTATGATCACTCGTAACTCCCAAACAGATCCTTCAAGTGTATTTTCACTGTCTCAAAAAAAATATATAACATTTTTTGCTCATTTGAATAAGAACCTGGCCGTAATGCCGGAATATAGTCACTAGATTTTTTTCGGAGACGCTGTACGTTCGCGAGAAGAATTTCGTTCTGCGCGTGTCGATGGACATCCTACAGATATTACTGTTTGTGTGTTTGTGTGTGTGTGTACTACTCAGTCGTGCCATTCGAGTGTACATCTTTGCATAGTTTTCCTTTGACGGTGTAAACAGTGTTCGGCTCAGTTGCTAACTGGCCAGTTGAGTGGTTCCGAAGTTGTCGGATGTGCGGTGCGTTCTGTCTGCTAGGATAACAACAGACTGGCGTGGTGCGATGGCAGAAGCAGACACTGAAGGAGCTAGCTGCTGGGACGCCAGCGAACAATTTATGCCAAGTAAGACGAAGAGAACTATTCTAAAATTACGAGCCGCCTCAATAGTGTTTATCATTAGTAAATCTTGTAGTTGAGACTGCCACCAATCTACAATAACTGACATTTTTGCCTAGAGAGAGATTAGCGAGAAATACAGGATATCCCCCACACACTGAAATTTTGGTTGTGATGACAGGCCTATGGGCAGTGTAGCCCGAGATCTAAGTTAGGTTGGAAGGGGGTAATTTGATTGAGAGATGTTTACGCCAACGATTATTAATGCCGAGTAAACGTTGTGTAAGCAGATTTCCTTGTAGCGTAGCCTAGTGTTTCCGTCCGCGCCATGTTTAACACACTTTCTCTGGCTGTGTACAAAAGTCGCACAACAGCGACGAAAACTACGTTTCTGGTGGGGGGACGGGAGAGTTCCCTATGTAACTTTCACTACAAATTTTAGTAACCGCCGAAACTAGCCGAATTAGAAGCGTAATTTTAACTATATTTCCGTTTGTGGGAAAATAGTGATTCTCCTCTTTCGGCAGCAACTATAATATGTAGGCGACTTATTAGTTTCTTTTTTTAAAAAAAAAACTCTGAATCATGATCTCAGTAGACGCAGTGCTTTTTACGTTGCTTGATCCGTGGTCGATAGTAAACAATGCAATGTATTGGTAAACTCTTTGAAGTGTGACGCGTGTTGCATAGACGGCGTCTGCAATGTTCGTAAGGCCAAGCTTGTATATATTCTGTGTGTGTTTAATTAAGGCGAGGAGGATAATGTTCAAGGAGCACTGCATTAGCAGTCTATGGAGAAATTGAGAATTTGGATCTGACGAACGGCATGCTCGGGCAGTTCGTGCTATTATGTTGACCACTGCGTAATTCGGACACAGTGATCATTGCCTCTCCCTAGTAACCAGGAGACTCGGGTGGTAATCCTGGTCTGGCACAAATTTTCAACAGTGCCTATTGTCAGATAATTTTATTAGTGGTCCGGTCTTAAATTGTGTTTTGTTCACGAAACGTCGTTTAGCTTTTTCATGGATAACAGCTTTGGAAAGCGTACAGTCTGTACAGGTTACATTGATAATCACACGTCGTTAGTCCAAGGCAACTACAGCTACATAGTTTTACCAAGAACTTCTTCGTAGGTAGTTTCCCTGTAGTGGTATTTTGTTTTAGTATTTATAGACTGTAGGCTTGGATGAAATATGAAACACACATCCGAAGTTTCTGTTGATGCTGTAGATCCTGTTTTATCCGTGCTAGGGGCACAAACACTTCATCAAATACTGGAGGACACAATTTGCCTCGAGATTTAGCAATTTTTCGTAATATAGGCCTAGCTTCGATATATTTTTCTCTAATTTTTGTTTGGATTTAATCTTAAAACACACTAACTTTTCCACCAGTTATTCTATATGTGGTTTCATCCCTTTCGTAGCATAGAGTTCCTAAACGGTCGATAATATTAATAATTTCCTTTCTCACTTTGATTTTCTGTAGAATCTCCTGTTTGTGGTTATTGCTAACCTGTTTCACATTCTCACTTTTATTATTTTTATTTTTCTAGTTTTGTGACTGGAAGCCAAATTTTCTTTGAATTCAGTCTTTAATTCTGAAACAGTTTCAGTTAAAGGTCAAGTGAAGATGGCGATCTATTTGAGGAGAATGGTTAGGAGATCTTTTATATTAGACGTACACAGGTCATTGAGATCCTTATCTATATAAAATTACTTCGAGTTTGATGTAGCCCATTCTCTTGTCATCATGTCGGCTGTATCGTAGCGTATTGTCTCGATTAGGTTGGAGATTTTGATTGAGAGTTGCAGAAGTCCACGAAAGTGATTACGAAGTCAAGACTATACTAACAGAACGATGTGTAGCGTAGACCAAAACGCTCTTTCTGTCCTTTTAAAATCTCTTTTAATTAAAAATAACTAAAGCTGCAAGATACAATCACAAAAACTGTTTTATGTAATACAGAAATCCCAGACTATTGTTGTGTACGTACACTAATTTTTTGTCACTGAATATATATTTTTTACTCATTTGCTGGATTCCAGTTTCCCGCTTTTTGCGGCGAAAACCCTTTCCCTGCGAAGGGCCCAATAGCATGTCGGTTATATTCGCGACTTTATCGACGATCAGTAATTTCATATAGTCTATCCACCGGCGTCATTGTTAACATCGAATATAGATTTAAGTATTAGGAAGGCCAATATGAACCTAACGCATGGGTAGGTCTAATGATGAATATAAAAAAAATTCGAATGCGGGTTAGCTACTACAAGCAGCACAGTGAACGCGTTATTGTGGCCAAGATAGACATGAAGCCCACACCTACCATAATCTTAAAAGTAGTCCGCAGATGAGGAAGAAATTGATGAAATGTGTGATGAGATAAAAGAAATTATTCAGATAGTGAAGGGAGATGAAAATAGAATAGTGACAAGTGATTGGAATTTGATAGTAGAGAAATGAAGAAAAGGAAACGTAGTAGGTGAATATGGAATGGTGGTAAGAAATGAAAGAGGAAGCCGCCTGGTAGGTTTTTGCCCAGAGCATAACTTAATCATCGCTAACACTTGGTTCAAGAATCGTGAAAGAACGTTGTATACGTGGAAGAGACCTGGAGATACTGCAAGATTTTAGATAGATTATATAATGGTAAGAAACCAGGTATTAAATTGTAAGACATTTCCAGGGGCAAATGTGTACTCTGACCACAATCTATAGGTTATGAACTGTAGATTAAAACTGAAGAAACTGCAAAAATGTGGGAAATTAAGGAGATGGGACCTGGATAAACTGAAAGAACCAGAGGTTGTACAGAGTTTCAGGGAGAGCATAAGGGAACAATTGATAGGAATGGGGGAATGAAATACAGTAGAAGAAGAATGGGTAGCCTTGATGGATGAAGTAGTGAAGGCAGCAGAGGATCAAGTAGGCAAAAAGCCGAGGGCTAGTAGGAATCCTTGGGTAACAGAAGAAATATTGAATTCAATTGATGAAAGGAGAAAATATAAAAATGCAGTAAATGAAGCAGGCGAAAAGGAATACAAACGTCTCAAAAATTAGATCGACATGAAGTGCAAAATGGCTAAGCAGGGATGGCTAGAGGACAAATGTAAGGATGTAGAGGCGAAAATCACCATGGGTAAGATAGACACCGCCTACAGGAAAATTAAAGTGACAGCATAGATCGAGGTGGTGGGATCACTCATGGGAAAATTCCTGCAGTAGTTGATGTTAGAGCTGCACCAGTCAGCTGATAGGTGTTCCTGCTTAAGGGAAGTCTCTCTAACAAAAGATCCACTTTTGACAAAGCTTAAGTATCCAAGTAATGAGACAATTAGTATATTTCATCAAAATATACAAGATGTTAGAGATAAAGTTAGTGAACTGCTTATAGATGTTGACTCTGAAATTATTGGTATATTTGAGCACTTCTTAAATAAGGAGATAATTCAGAGGCTTCCTTTACCAGAATACAGGTTGGCTGGCAGCTTTTCTAGGAGCTATTTTCGGTGTGGGGGAGTAGCCATGTATGTGAAAAACAGCATCCCATTAGAGTCAATTGATGTTTCTAAGTACTGCACTGAAAAGGTGTTAGAATGTTGTGAAGGTATGGTTAAATTTAATGGAGCTAAACTTCTAATTGTTATTTATAGAGCCACAGACGCCAATTTCACAACATTTTTGCTAAAGCTAGAGGAGGTTTTTGGTACACTTTGTAGGAAATACAAAAAATTATTTATATGTGGTGATTTCAATATTAATTGTAAAGTGATTGTGCAAGTAAAAGGATGCTGGTAGATCTCCTTAATTCATATAATCATATGTAAACTGGTATGGCAAAGTGGTATGCAGATAGAATAGCTACGTCTCAGGATACAATTAAAACCATATGGTCAGTCGTAAATGAAGTGGCTGGTCTGTAGAGACAGGTCGACGATATAGAATCAGTGCGTAGTGGGAATGTTCGTGTTACTGATAAGTCGCATATATGTACAGTACTTAATAATCACTTTCTGAATGTACCAGGTGAACTAAATAGAAACCTAGCCCCAACAGGGAATCATATAGCGCTCTTAGAAAAAAGTGTTCCGAGACTGTTACCTGAAACGGTCCTCCATGATACTGACAAGAGGGAGATTGAGTTAATAATTAAATCACTAAAGACCAAGAACTCTCATGGATATGGCAGGGTATCTAGCAGAATACTGAAGTATTGTTCTGTGTATGTTGGCCCAGTACTTAGCCATATCTGTGACTTTTCCTTTAGCGGTGGTCGGTTTCCTGACCTATTAAAGTACTCTCTACTGAAGCCACTTCATAAAAAGGGAGACAAGGATAATGTTGACAACTTTAGACCTATTTCCATGCCATCGGTGTTTGCTAAAGTTTTCGAGAAGGTTGTATATACAAGGTTACTGGAGCATTTAAATTCACATTATTTGCTGTCAAATGTACAGTTTGGTTTTAGAAATGGTTTAACAACTGAAAATGCTATATTCTCTTTTCTCTGTGAGGTTTTGGACGGATAAAATAAAAGGTTGCGAACGCTAGGTGTTTTCTTTGATTTAACGAAGGCTTTTGACTGTGTTGACCACAAAATATTACTGCACAAGTTGGACCATTATGGAGTAAGGGAGTAGCATACAATTGGTTCCCCTCTTACTTTAAGAACAGAAAGCAGAAGGTAATTCTCTGCGATATTGAGAGTGGTAGTGATAATCATTCGCAATGGGGCTCTGTTAAGAGGGCATTCCCCCAAGGGTCGGTTCTGGGGCCACTGCTGTTTCTTACTTATATAAATGATATGCCCTCTAGTATTACAGGTGATTCAAAAATATTTCTGTTTGCTGATGACACCAGTTTGGCAGTGAAGGATCTTGTGTGTAATACTGAAACAGTATCAAATAATGTAGTTAATGGAATAAGTTTTTGCAGTTTCTAATTCACAATTCAACAAGGACCGATATTTTGATCAGACAGAATGGGCATGTTATAAGCGAGACAAAACAGTTAAAGTTCCTAGGCGATCGGATATATAGTAAGCCGTTGTGGAAAGCCCATGTCCAGGATCTTTTTCAGAAACTAAATGCTGCTATAGTTACCATTAGAACAGTATCTGAAATTAGTGACAGTTCAACATGGAAAATAGTCTACTTCGCATATTTTCATACGCTTAGGTTGTATGGTATTATATTCTTTGGGTAATTCTTCTGATTCAAAAAGGGTATTTTTGGCTCAAAACGGGCTGTTCGAGCTATATGGGGTGTAAGTTCGAGAACCTCTTGTTGGCCCCTATTCAATAGTCTGGGAATTCTGACATTGCCCTGACAGCATATATTTTCTTTAATGTTGTTTATTGTTAGCAGTATTAGCGTATTCCCAACAGTTAGCAGCTTTCAATCAGTTAATACTAGGCACAAATCAAATCTGTATGTGGAATGCACTTCCTTGACTCTTGTGCAGAAAGGAGTGCAGTATTCTGCTGCATCCATTGTCAATAAGCTACCACAAGAACTCAAAAATCTAACCAGTAGCCCAAAATCTTTTAAGTCTAAACTGAAGAGTTTCCTCATGGCTCACTCCTTCTATTCGGTCGAGGAGCTCCTGGAAGAGCTAAAAAATTATGCAAATTTCAGTGTTACGTAGTTAATTTTCTTTATTTAAACTTACGACTTGTCGCCTTAATATGTTTTTATATTTCATTTTATCTGTTTCTACTATCGTGTTATAATTTCATGTATTGACTCGTTCTATGACCATGAAGATTTCTCCTTAATATGGTCCCACGGAACAATAAATTATTAAAAAATATAAGCTTTGGAGAAAAGAGATCCACTTGTATGCATATCAAGAGCTCAGATGGAAACCCTGTTATAAGCGAAGAAGGGAAAGCAGAAAGGTGGAAGGAGTATATAGAAGATCTATACAAGGGCAATGTGCTTGAAAACAGAATTTGGAAATGGAAGAGCATGTAGATGAAGATGAAATAAGAGATAATATACTGCGTGAAGAGTTTGGCAGAGCAGTGAAAGACCTACGCCGAAACAAGGCCCCGGGAGTATTCAACATTCCATTATAACTACTGACACCCGTGGGAGAGCCAGCCCTGACTAAACTCTACCATCTGATGAGCAAGATGTATGAGACAGGCGAAATACCGTCAGACTTCAAGAAGAATATAATAATTCCAATCTCTAAGAAAGCAGTTGTTGACAGATGTGAAAATTATCGAACTATTTGTTTAGTAAGTCACAGGCGCAAAATACTAAAGCCAATTCTTTACAGACGAATGGAGAAACTGGTAGAAGCCGACCTCGGGGTATACCAGTTTGGATTCCGTAGAAATACTGGAACACATGAGGCAATACTGACCCTACGTCTTCTCTTAAGAGCTAGATTAAGGAAAGGCACACCTACGTTTCTAGCGTTTGTAGACTTAGAGAAATCTTTTGACAATGTTGACTGGAAAACTCTTTCAAATACTGAAGTGGCAGTGGTAAAATGCAGTGAGTGAAAGGCCATTTACAATTTGTACACATACCAGATGGGAGTTGCAAGAGTCAGGGGGCATGAAAGGGAAGCAGTGGTTGGGAAGGTAGTGAGATGCGGTTCTAGTCAATCGCCGATGTTATTCAATCTGTTTATTGAGCAAGCAGTAAAGGAAAAAAAGATAAAAATCGAAGTAGGAATTAAAATCTATGGAGAAGAAATTAAAACCTTGAGGTTCGCTCATGACATAATTCTGTCAGAGACATCAAAGGACCTGGAAGAGCAGCTGAATGGAGTGGAGTGTCCTGAAAGAATGATATAAGATGATCATCAATAAAAGCAAAACGAGGATAATGGAATGTAGTCGAAACATGTTTGGTGATGCTGAAGGAATTAGATAAGGAACTGAGACACTTACAGTAGTAAAGGAGTTTTGGTATTTGGGGAGCAAAATAACTGATGACGGTCGAAGTATAGAGGATATAAATTGTATACTGGCAATGGCAAGGAAAGTGTTTCTGAAGAAGAAAAACTTGTTAACATCGAGTATAGCTTTACGTATCAGGAAGTGTGTTATCCGAGTATTTGTATGGAGTGTAGCCATGTATGGAAGTGAATCATGGACGATAAAGAGTTTGGATAAGAAGAGACTAGAGGCTTTAGAAATAAGGTGCTACAGAAGAATGCTGAAGATCAGATGGGTAGATCACTTAACTAATGACGAGGTATTAAATAGTATTGGGGAGAAGAGAACTTTGTGGCACAACTTGACTACAAGAAGGAATCGGTTGGTAGGACACGTTCTGTGGCATCAGCGGATCACCATTTTAGTATTGGAGGGCAATGCGGAGGGTAAAGGTCGAGGAGGGAGACCAGGAGATGAATACACTAGCAGATTCAGAAGGATGTAGGTTGCAGTGGGTATTGGGAGATGGCGCTTGCACATGATACAGTAGCATGGAGAGCTGCATCAAACCAGTCTCTGGACTGAAGACCACAACAACAACAATAAGAAGGCATCTGTCTCATGTGTACCCTTCAACAGAGATAGGACAGACAAGACGGTTAGATTAGACTATATGTAGTTTCTGTTGCAAATGATCCATAATGAGGAGATGCTCAGTGGGAAACTAATATGCTAATTTACCTTCCACAGATCGCAAGTGGACTGATCATCGACGTGAAATGAGGGATGAAAATTTAAACGTACTTCTGATCGTACTCGTATTATTTGACACCCTCCCCCCCCCCCCACTCTCTCTCTCTCTCTCTCCTCGTATTATTTGACACCCTCCCCCCCCCCCCACTCTCTCTCTCTCTCTCTCTCTCTCTCTCTCTCTCTCTCTCTCTCTCTCTCTCTCTCTCTCTCTCTCTCTCTCTCTCTCTCTCTCTCTTTTTCTAACTCACTCACTCCTCACTCACTCTCAATCGCGCACGCCCTAGTTCTACTAAAAAATTCAATACATTAATGGTGTCGGAGGAGATGGTTAAATAAATCCTTTAGGCTGCTCTTAAACTGAATTTTGACAGTAGTAGAACTTGTATGGCTGCTGACAAGTTATTGAAAATTCGTTTTCCTGAATGATCGAGACTTTCTTGCACCAAAGTAATTAACTTCCAAATTTTTGTGGAGATTATTCATGTTTCTAGTAAGGAGTGCATGCAATGAGCTGTTGATTTGAAAATAATAATTTGACACAAAAGAAGCTCCTAAGTTGATGTGATACCCAGTAAGAAGCAGTACAAATCAAGTTTTAGTTAACGATTATGGACTTTTTAGCCGGCTGTGGTGCCTTGGACATGAGCTAGGACCTTAAGATTTTGCATGAAAGGAGGACAAGCAGCCGCGTTGCACGGGAGAATGTGAAAAGTGTTCATATGTACTAAAAACTGTAAAATCCGCCCGTTTTTGTCTTATGCTATCGAATCGACTTAAAGCCAGATCGTCTCTTTGGCCGCTCTTCTCTACGAAACGGTTACACTTATCGTCTGCAAAGCTATGTTGCGTGCTGCGGTATCCGGAGACACTGAAAGCACCATAGTAGAACACAGACGAAGCTTCCAAGTTGATGTAATAGCCAGTAAGAAGCAGTACAATTCAAGTTTCAGTTATCGATTATTGACATCCAAGCCGGCTTTGCTGTCTTGGACATGAGCTAAGGCCTTACGATTTTGCATCAAGGGAGGTCTACCAGCCACGTTGCACGGGAGAGCGTGAAAAGTGTTTATATGTAGTAAAAACCTGAGAAATCCGCCCTTTTGTGTCATTTGCTATAGAATCGACTTAATGCCAGATCGTCTCTTAGGCCGCTCTTCTCTATGACACGGATACACTTGTTGTTGTCTTCAGTCCTGAGACTGGTTTGATGCAGCTCTCCATGCTACTCTATCCTGTGCAAGCTGCTTCATCTTCCAGTACCTACTGCAACCTACATCCTTCTGAATCTGCTTGGTGTATTCATGTCTTGGTCTCCCTCTACGATTTTTTACCCTCCACGCTGCCCTCCAATGCTAAATTT
This sequence comes from Schistocerca gregaria, assembly GCF_023897955.1. Taxonomy (NCBI): domain Eukaryota; kingdom Metazoa; phylum Arthropoda; class Insecta; order Orthoptera; family Acrididae; genus Schistocerca; species Schistocerca gregaria. Next base: position 1,066,583 of record NW_026061873.1, on the reverse strand, counting down.
GTGATCCCTTGATGCCTCAAAACATGTCCTACCAACCGATCCCTTCTTCTAGTCAAGTTGTGCCACAAACTTCTCTTCTCCCCAATCCTATTCAATACCTCCTCATTAGTTACGTGATCTACCCATCTAATCTTCAGCAATCTTCTGTAGCACCACATTTCGAAAGCTTCGATTCTCTTCTTGTCCAAACTAGTTATCGTCCATGTTTCACTTCCATACATGGCTACACTCCAAACAAATACTTTCATAAACGACTTCCTGATACATAAATCTATATTCGATGTTAACAAATTTCTCTTGAGAAACGCTTTCCTTGCCATTGCCAGTCTGCATTTTATATCCTCTCTACTTCGACCATCATCAGTTATTTTACTTCCTAAAGAGCAAAACTCCTTTACTACTTTAAGTATCTCATTTCCTAATCTAATTCCCTCAGCATCACCCGATTTAATTTGACTACATTCCATTATCCTCGTTTTGCTTTTATTGATGTTCATCTTATATCCTCCTTTCAAGACACTGTCCATTCCGTTCAACTGCTCTTCCAAGTCCTTTGCCGTCTCTGACAGAATTACAATGTCATCGGCGAACCTCAAAGTTTTTTTTCCTCTCCATGAATTTTAATACCTACTCCAAATTTTTCTTTTGTTTCCTTTACTGCTTGCTCAATATACAGATTGAATAACATCGGGGAGAGGCTACAACCCTGTCTCACTCCTTTCACAACCACTGCTTCCCTTTCATGCCCCTCGACTCTTATGACTGCCATCTAGTTTCTGTACAATTTTTAAATAGCCTCTCGCTCCCTGTATTTTACCCCTGCTACCTTCAGAATATGAAAGAGAGTATTCCAGTCAACATTGTCAAAAACTTTCTCTAAGTCTACAAATGCTAGAAACGTAGGTTTGCCTTTTCTTAATTTTTCTTCTAAGATAAGTCGTAAGGTCAGTATTGCCTCACGTGTTCCAACATTTCGACGGAATCCAAACTGATCCTCCCCGAGGTCCGCATCTACCAGTTTTTCCATTCGTCTGTAAAGAATTCGCGTTAGTATTTTGCAGCTGTGACTTATTAAACTGATTAATTCGGAAATTTTCACATCTGTCAGCACCTGCTTTCTTTGGGATTGGAATTATTATATTCTTCTTGAAGTCTGTGGGTATTTCACCTGTCTCATACATCTTGCTCACCAGCTGGTAGAGTTTTGTCATGACTGGCTCTCCCAAGGCCGTCAGTAGTTCTAATGGAATGTTGTCTACTCCGGGGTCCTTGTTTCGACTCAGGTCTTTCAGTGCTCTGTCAAACTCTTCACGCAGTATCTTACGTCTCATTTCGTCTTCATCTACATCCTCTTCCATTTCCATAATATTGTCCTCAAGTACATCGCCCTTGTATAAACCTTCTATATACTCCTTCCACGTTTCTGCCTTCCCTTCTTTGCTTAGAACTGGATTGCCATATGAGCTCTTGATATTCATACACGTGGTTCTCTTCTCTCCAAAGGTCTCTTTAATTTTCCTGTAGGCAGTATCTATCTTACCCCTAGTTAGATAAGCTTCTACATCCTTACATTTGTCCTCTAGCCATCCCTGCTTAGCCATTTTGCACTTCCTGTCGATCTCATTTTTTAGATGTTTGTATTACTTCTTGCCTGCTTCATTTACTGCATTTTTATATTTTCTCCTTTCATCAATTAAAATCAATATTTCTTCTGTTACCCAAGGATTTCTAGCAACCCTCGTATTTTTACCTACTTTATCCTGTGCTGCCTTCACTACTTCATCCCTCAGAGCTACCCATTCTTCTTCAACTATGTTTCTTTCCCCCATTGCTGCCAATTGTTCCCTTATGCTCTCCTTGAAACTCTGTACAACCTCTGGTTCTTTCAGCTTATCCAGATCCCATGTCCTTAAATTCCCACCTTTTTGCAGTTTCTTCAGTTTTAACCTACAGGTCATAACCAATAGATTGTGGTCAGAGTCCACATCTGCCCCTGGAAATGTCCTAGAATTTAAAACCTGATTCCTAAATCTCTGTCTTACCATTATATAATCTATCTGATACCTTTTAGTATCTCCAGGATACTTCCATGTATACAACCTTCTTTTATGATTCTTGAACCAAGTGTTAGCTATGATTAAGTTAAGCTCTGTGCAAAATTCTACCAGACGGCTTCCTCTTTCATTTCTTAGCCCCAATCCATAATCACCTACTATGTTTCCTTCTCTCCTTTGTCCTACTGACGAATTCCAGTCACCCATGACTATCAAATTTTCGTCTCCCTTCACTACCTGAATAATTTCTTTTATCTCATCATACATTTCATCAATTTCTTCATCATCTGCAGAGCTAGTTGGCATATAAACATGTACTACTGTCGTAGGCATGGGCTTTGTGTCTATCTTGGCCACAGTAATGCGTTCACTATGCTGTTTGTAGTAGCTTACCCGCATTCCTATTTTCCTATTTATTATTAAACCTATTCCTGCATTACCCCTATTTGATTTTGTATTTATAACCCTGTATTCACCTGACCAGAAGTCTTGTTTTTCCTGCCACCGAACTTCACTAATTCCCACTATATCTAACTTTAACCTATCCATTTCCGTTTTTAAATTTTCTAACCTACCTGCCCGATTAAGGGATCTAACATTCCACGCTCCGATCCGTAGAATGCCAGTTTTCTTTCTCCTGATAACGACGTCCTTTTGAGTAGTCCCCGCCCGGAGATCCGAATGGAGGACTATTTTACCTCCGGACTGTTTTCCCAAGAGGACGCCATCATCATTTAACCATACAGTAAAGCTGCATGCATTCGGGAAAAATTGCGGCTGCAATTTCCCCTTGCTTTCAGCCGTTCGCAGTACCAGCGCAGCAACACCGTTTTGGTTAATGTTACAAGGCCAGATCAGTCAATCATCCAGACTGTTGCCCCTGCAACTACTCTTCAGGAACCACACGATTGTCTGGCCTGAAACGGCTACACTTATCGTTGGCAAAGCTATGTTGCGTGCTGCGGTATCCGGAGGCACTGAAAGCACCATAGTAGAACACAGACGAAGCTTCTAAGTTGATGTAATAGCCAGTAAGAAGCAGTACAATTCAAGCTTTAGTTATCGATTATCGAGTTTTAACCCGGCTTTTGTGCCTTGGACATGAGCTAAGACCTTACGATTTTGCATGAAGGGAGGTCTACCAGCCACGTTGCACGGGAGAGCGTGAAAAGTGTTCATATGTAGTAAAAACCTGAGAAATCCGCCCGTTTTGGTCTTATGCTATCGAATCGACTTAAAGCCAGATCGTCTCTTTGTCCTCTCTTCTCTATGAAACAGTTTCACTTATCGTCTGCAAAACTATGTTGCGTGCTGCGGTATGCGGAAACACTAAAAGCACCATAGTAGAACACAGAAGAAGTTTCTAAGTTGATGTAATAGACTGTAAGAAGCAGTACAATTCAAGTAATCAGACACATTGAAATTAAGTAAGTCCAAATGTTCAGATTGGTTTTTTAGGTCCGATTTTCTCAACAACTTGGTGATCAAACCAATATATCAGTCCGGAACAAGGACAAAATATTTCCACACTTCTGGAACGAAGGCACAAACGTTTTGCCCAAAATAGTCATTTTTTGTTAACTTGCAAGTATGTGTGAAGGAAGGAATTGGTGTGTAGTCTAGTCAAGTAACCACTCCAATTTTACCTGAATGCTAGAATGAGATACTGTTATACAGTAGCTTCCAGAATTCAGAAGGTTACTGAAGTGTATCTAAAAAAAAAAAAAAGGAACTATCCAATATTAAAAACTCTTGTGTCACGAATAATATATATAAAGCAATTGATTTAGTAACAGATGTTGATGAGAACTCAGAGCTTGTATGTATGAAACGTAAAAGGAGACCTCTGTAGGAAAAACAAATTAAGTTTTCGAAAAAACCAAGTGATTTTGTAAAGAAACGAAGACTTTCTCTTCTTATGATTCACTTATGTTTTGACATTCGATGTACTAAGAGGAGGGTTGCCGAAATTCCTACGTCTTATTTTTTTTATGGAATAATAAGATTATCATTCATAAATATCGGTCTCTGCAGTTATTGTAGTGAACCTTTTAATACTACCGCACTGAACTACTTAAATGATTTTATACTTTTTAGGTAGATGTATCACGAAATTGTGGTCACGTTATTTGAAAGCAAGATGAACGACATACTTAAGCGGCACATTGCGATAAGCAATTATTCTCCATAGGTCGGACCTGAAGGCCTGCTTTCAGGAAGACCAGTAGATCATTGACAGCAGTGTCGTGCAGTCAACGAGCCTTAAAACAGCGGTTGACGATGGTGTTCAGTAACACCACGATCTCATACATTGAAATAATGTAACAGAGTTGGCATAGAGGGTAAATAATAGTAATGGTCCAGTAGATTACAAAGGTTAATTATATATATATGCGCGTACGGATACTGCCACAGGAAGGACACGTTACAAATATGATGCCACGGTGGGGTTAAACTCATAATTATGCGCAGATTATTTTTTTTTTCATTTATTTGAATATTTCTCTCACTTTTAACTACCCATAAGGAAAGAAACGTTACAGTGGACGCTAGTGTGCCATCTTTCTTGCTGAAGTGGAATATCGCGTTTATTAAATTTCCTTGATAGCTTAACTGAAACTGTTTTCCCTATCCCAGCGAATTGCTGGAAAGTCCGCCCTGAGAGTTCTCTGTCGACTTGTAGATTGTGAGTCTGTCTAATATCCGGAAGTGATCCACGTCGATTGCTGGTACGGAGGGCGCTAGAGTAGATTACACGTGGTATCTGTCACACGATGTTACCCATTAACGCTCGTAACATTGAGTGCCGCACTTCGGGCTTGTGGCGTGAGGCTTTCTTTTCACCTTCGAGCGCTGGCGTCTCTACAGCTGTTGGACGTGTCTGGAGTGTGTTTGTAAATATGGCTTCAAAGTTAGTTTCGTCGAATTTTTAAAAATAAAGTAGCTTGGGCTATGGGTGGGAGGGGGGGGGGCAAGGGGCATAATTCATGCTATCATTTGTGTGTTGATAGGAGGTGGAATATACTGCACTCGACTTCATGTCCAAAATCACAGCTACAGTCATCCATCCCTACATCTGGAAACATACATGCAGCAAGCCGGAATAGAGGATGTGGTCACACTCAAAAATTCTTTCTTAGCTTTCCTTTCCACTTTGTCTGTTTTTAGATTCTGGATGCGACAAATTAAAAAGCGCTTCATCTGTTTCGAACTTTGTATTAATTTTGCCGTTGTGGTAACACTATTTAAAATTAAAAATTGTTCTTATAGTCCCCATAAAGTGTACTAAACGTTTATTTACCTTCACATATTCCACCTTCATCGGTTTATAAATCGCTTGACACGTTTCTGAAATTATTTTGTTTGATTACAATGTGATATTAATGTGCCGTGTCATAAACCAGAGTAGCTCTCATGTATCAAGAAATCGCAGTGACACAGTTTATTCTTAGAAATGCTGTATGTCCAGAAGACATTCTGTTTTGTAACATGAGAATCCACTTTACTGAGCAAATACTGAAATAATCTCATCCATTCATAAGTAATTTATATGTTAAGACTTGAATTCCTCCTCTTGTAGCTCTCGTAACAAATTTTGCTGAATTCTTTTACTATCTTCACGTAATACCTAGGGCTTCATTCAAGTGTTTATTGTTTCTCTACCGCTTTTCTTCCAAATACACACACAATGCAATTGTGGTGTTTGCAAGAGTGTAAGAAAGAAAGCTGACGCAGTTTGTCTATCAAATTTTAGGGAAAATTTGTAAGAAGCTTTCAAACACAATAGTAAAATTCAAAACGGTGGTAAAGTGGCAGCGTTGTAAGGAACAACTTTTGTCCTTACTTTGTGTTATTTGGAATGGTTGACGGTTGATCGCGTAAGTGGGGACTAGGCGAAGAGGCATCAAAATTTTATTTCGAATGCTAAAAAGGACCAAGGTTCAATTTCACATGTTACAGCAACTGTTAAATACAATCAGCTAAGCACAGTAAGAATTGTCCATGCTCTTTCACAAGCAGCACGATTGGAACATTGAAACACAACGAGAAGGTTACAGAAACAGAAGCGGAATAGATGCATTACGACTATCTGCTTTTCAGCATGGCAAAAGTTGTCTCCGAACTCGTGAGGAATCTGAGGCATGAGTGAATAAAATTTTTAGAACTTCTGAAATTCTTCGCTGGATACGAACACTCACGAAAGATTATTTAGCATCATGGAGTACTTGAAGCCACTTTCTGACAATCATTTAACAACTTGTATTATGGATGTTGTTAAAGAACAGATTTCAAGTGAAGTTAAAATAATCCTCTAGAGCAAGTTTCAAGTGAAATTAAGTCCTTTGTCAGTACAAGCAAACGAAATAACGGATGTCTGAAGTAAGCTATTAGTAATTTTTCGTTTTGCAAATAAGGAGAAATATGAGATGGATGTGGTTTTATGACTTAGCTAAAAACTGGTGTGCACAAGGCATAGCCACTGTTTAGCTGCAAGTGCTAAGCAGTTAGAATATTGATAAAAACAAACTAGTATCGCAAACATAAGACGGCTGTAGTGCAATAACACGGAAAAATTGTGTACATCCTATAGTGAAAGAGGCACACCCTCGTGCAGTCTGTATCCACTGCTGTGCACATCAGTTGGACCATCCTCTGTGCTTCTAAAAATTACGCAATTAAAATTTTTTATAGCAAACCAGTATTTCACGAATCTTAGCCGTTGCGGTAAAACAAGTTAAATTCAGGGGGAAGGGGGATTTAAATTATAAGGTCCTTGCGAATCAAGGTATTTTCATGCACACGCTGTTAAAACCATTTTTCTTCACTACACGGACATGAGCAGCATTGAATGTGAAATACAAGCAAGACTGGGATTATATTTCTTTACATCGACCAATTGGGCTAAATTGTATACTTGATCACCAGACTTCTCTTTTTCTACTGCAGGTGTACAAATAGATTTTCCAGCATACCAGTATCTTGTTCGACATTTTGCAAAGTAAATCTGTAAGCCTGAAATAGAAAACTGCATTAAGGCTAGTGAGAGACTAATATGCATGAAACGCAAAGTGGAAGGCAAGAAAGAGCCTTACAATTTCAGCAGGAGTATTTGAACTAGTGTAACGAAACAGAAATATGTATTTAGAAATGGAGAAGGCTAGTATTAGAGGTAATCGACACAGTAATAGTAAACACGGAAACTAGATTCCAGGACTACCGTGAAACAATTTCCCTATACGTAATGTTGAAAAGCTACTTAAAATGTATCTTTTGACAATGAGAAACTGAAGAGAAGAAATTTTATTTACAGCAGTGAGGATAAATGTCTGGAGCTTCATGACATCCTTCAGTCCATTGTAAACAATTGATTTAAAAAACGTGTTCTCCGGAGGAGTGTAATGACTGTCGTTGCTTCTTGCAATTCCACGAACCACCGTGTCTTGCAAAACAAGCGTGAGTACGTTGAAACGCGTTAAAGCCTACTTCCACAACACAATGACAAATGACACTGTCAAGCATCACTGTGTTGGCTGTAGAGAAGAGAACTCCGAAATCAAATCGACAGGATTCCATATCTCTCGTCACCGGTCTACGCCCAGGAAAAAGGGCTGCAGGATAGAACTTTATAAAAAGGTGTGAGGGTGTATTAATAAGTATTATATCCTGATGAATGTATAGCTGTTAAATACTTTTTGCATTTGTTTATAACAATTGCTGTAGTAATTTGTCTTACGAAGTATGTAAGTTACTTTCGCATTGTTTATTGGAATTGATAACGTTTATGTCAACGTCTTTTATTTTGCTTAACCGTGCTGTACTTCTTCAGTCATGTATAAATCGCTTTGCAGGGAAATGAATCATTTTAGTCAATTGTGGGGATACAACAGCCCTGAATTTGAGGTGCGCTCAAACCCTACCATTGGCTAGAAATCGTAATGTAGCGAGATGTTTCTCCTCGGAGCTTACAACCTATGATGAATTCATTTTTGGTTAAAAACGGTTTGATGCTCAGCAGTTCTTAAATAATTCCGAATATCATTAGCTACCGTCTAAGTAACAACGTAGTTAAATTTCATTCCTGCAATTAGTCGCATCTTTGCCTTGGCTTTGAGTAACAAGGCCAGAAAATCCTAGATAAATGCTGGCAAACTCCAGTTTCTTTTCCTTTGTAAAACCAACCGGAATCGCGTAGATATTTATCATACGAACAAATCACATGAGGCACCGTGATTGCGTTGTGCAAGCGGTTACGAAATTGGTCCGTTGGTCGGTCGGCCGACAGATATAATAGTGCGTGTGGAGGGGCCTTAGCAGAACGATTTTCAGTGCAGCCCAGTCCCGTTCGCGCCATATTTACACACCTTTAGTCGTAGTTAGCAGACTAAGCATAAAAACCAAAACTTCGAGGTAAATGGAGACCCCCCCCCCACTACAGGTCCAGGGGTTGGAATAGACCCGAGGTATTTCCGCCTGTCGTAAGAGGCGACTAAAAGGAGTCTCACGTTTTGGCCTATATGTGGTGGTCCCCTCTATGAATTGACCTTAATTTTTCAAAATTTTCCCGAAGAGCGAGCCAATTTAGGAAGGACGCCTTACATGGAGTATAGCATTCATGTGCTCAGACTTACCGCATCCTTTGTCGACGTGGATCTGCACTTCTGCTCATTCACCTACTGTTGGGCGAGGCCACCCTCCTGGGTGCGTATTTTTCCATAAACTGTGCAGTATCGTTTTCTATACCGACGATTATAATGGACTTGTTCGCTTGGTTGCACCTGACATCCAGCACGGTAGCTTGCCCATTGTAGTGGGGCCGCTATGTACCCTGTCAGTTGTAGCCCTCTGACCACACCCCCTGATGCCTGTGCCATTAACTCCCCATGTATGCCCAGTCACGGTATTTACTCGCTTATGACAAGCTGGGGATGTTTCTGTAACCACAAGAACTTACATATGGTCGAGGGTATCATATTTCACAGGGACCTTATTTTGCAGTCTGACGATGAGCTGCGCGCAAATTTGGAGCGGCGCGGTGTTCATTTCGTCCAGCGTGTCCACTGGGGTCCGAGGTATAATCAGGTTGCCACCGCTGCTTTCGTCTTGGCCTTCGAGGGTGATACATTGACAGAGAAGGTCAACGTGACGGTCTAATACTGTGTTGTAAAGCCCAATGTTCCTCACACGATGCGGTGCGTTAAGAGCTGCAAGTTAGGACATATACAGCTGTACATCCAGCGTCACATGTCAAGATTCTGGATGCCCCCCGCCTCCAATCTGTCAAACTGTGGAGAGCACCATTCGCCTTGCTCACTACACTGCAGGATTCTCCAGAAAGAAAGGAAAATCATGGACTAAAACATACTGGACAGAATGACCTACACTGGGGCGAAGAGAAAATTTGAATGCCTGCATCCTGTGCCTGTGACATTGTACCACGACTGTTGTAACATCGGCGTAATACGATCAGCTCTGCCAATCATAGCCACCTCTCAGTGCCGAAAGATGTTCCTTGATGGTGGAGGGCATTTCCCTCCCTATTGCTCCTGCACCACCTACTTTGGAAGCAACACACCTCCAACCATCGGGGACATATGCTTCTCCATCTTGGAAGGGAACAGAAGTCTTCCTCGCTTCTCTCGCTAGGAAGGGGTCCCCTTCCCAGGTTTCTCCTAGTGGGAAATTTGACACCTGCCAGTGACTGAAGAGCCCAAAAGCAGCTTGTAGAAGGGCTTCACGCTCATTCTCAGTCCTGGAGACTGAATCAGTGAAGTTCTCCCAGCCAGGGAAACCAAGGTGCAGTGAGAGAAATCCAAAAATAAAACCACTAGGACCAAGCTGTGTGTGTGTGTGTGTGTGTGTGTGTGTGTGTGTGTGTGTGTGTGTGTGTGTGTGTGTGTGTGTGTGTGTGTGTGTGTGTGCATGGATGGTGATTTATGCATCTCAGCCTCAGTAAATGCATAAATCACCATCCCATGCACACACACACACACACACACACACACACACACACACACACACACACACACACACACACACACACACACACACACACACAGACATGACTGTTATAGACTGCTCAGAGTCACATGCTGCCACCGGCTTATTGCCTGAGGCATAAACCACTTCATTGAATGTTCCATGCCTTCACAGTGTCACGATGACGTCATTCTATAGTGGAATTACAGACCTTATTCCACCACCTGGATGAGCTACGGCAACAGTTGGGCTTTACACCTGCTATCTGTATTGCCCTCCAGGAAATCTGGTTTTTGACAATGCGGACCCTCTGCCCTCCATGGCTAAACAGATATTACAGTAACTGTAGCGGCTATAATAGGGTGTCAGGTGGAGTTTTCGTTTATGTCCTAAACTGTCTGTAGTGAACCTGTGCCCCTTCAAATCCCCCTTGAAGCTGTGGCTATCAGAATAAGGACGATGGAGGATCTTACTGTGCAATATATACCTTCCTCCAGATGGTGTCGAACCCCTAGATGTATTAGCTGCACTGATTGGTAAAATCTCCGAAAAGTGGCAAAGGTTTAGGGAGTTAATCAACCATAACCCCTTGTGGGTTGTCACTGTGCTTATTTGCCAAGACAGAGATGTCGAATCTTTGTCTCAGTTCGACCTCCGCCTCTTAAATACTGGGACTGCTACACATTTCAGTGTGGCTCGTGGTAGTTACTCAGCCATCGATTTGTCACTTCAAACCCCAAGACTTCTCCCATCAACCCACTGGAGAACACGTGACGACCTGTGTGGTAGTGACCACTTCCCCATCTTTCTGTCACTGCCCCAGTATCATGCTCATGGACGGCTGCCCAGATTGGCTTTAAACAAGGCGGAATGGGAATCTTTCACCTCTGCTGTCACCTTTTAATTTCCCCCACACAGTTACATTTAAGTGATGGTTGAGCAAGTTACTACAGCAATTGTTTCTGCAGTAGAAAACTCAATCCCTCGTTCTTCATGGTGCTCAAGGCGTAAGGCAGTCCCTTGGTGGTCGCCGGAAGATGCTGAAGTAATTAAGGAGCGCCGGAGATCTCTACAGTGGCATAAGCAGCACCCTGCCATGGAGCACCTCATACAGTAGCCTTTAAATAGCTCTGTGCCCGCGTTCGGCAACTTATCAAGCGACGGAAGCAGGAAAGTTGGATGAGATACATCTCGACCATTAGACGCCATACGTCACCTTCCCACGTCTGGGCAAAGATCAATCATCTTTTTGGGTACCAGACCTTAACAAGTGTTACTGGTGTTAGCGTAAATGGCGTGTTATCTACAGGCACAAACGCGATTGCCGAACACTCTGCCGAGCACTCTGCCGAGCACTCTGCCGAGCACTCTGCCGAGCACTCTGCCGAGCACTCTGCCGAGCACTCTGCCGAGCACTCTGCCGAGCACTCTGCCGAGCACTCTGCCGAGCACTCTGCCGAGCACTCTGCCGAGCACTCTGCCGAGGACTCTGCCGAGCACTCTACCCTGGAAAATTACCCCCAGCCTTTCACACACTATAAATGCGGCGTTATAGGGTTCACTGTGGCGTGTATTGACTGAGGTGATGTTCTCGTCCAGCCGCAATTAAAGTGGGAGGTTCTCAGTGCAATTGCATATTGCCCTGACAGAGCTCCTGGACATGATCGGATCCACAGCCAGATACTTAAATGTCTCTCATCTGACTACAAGCGATATCATCTCGTCATGTTCAACCGGATCTCGAGCAGTGGCGTCTTTCCATTGCAATTGCAAGGAACAACATCATTCCGGTGCTCACACCCGGTAAAAACTCGCTTGACATGGTTAGCTGTCGGCCCATTAGCCTCACCAACGTTCTTCATAAGCTGCTGGAATGTATGGTATGTGGGCGGTTTTGTTGGGTCCCTTTAGTCACATGGCCTACTGGCTCCATGTCGGGGTGGTTTCTGCCAGGGTCGCTCTACCACTGCTAATCTTGTGTCCCTAGAGTTTACCATCCAAACGGCCTTTTCATGACGCCAACGCCTGATTGCTGTCTCCATTGATTTACGAAAACCATATGACACGACCTGGCGATATCACATCCTTGTCACATTGTATGAGTAGTGTCTCTGGGGCCACTCTGGATGTTCATCGGAAACTTCTTGTCACTCCATGTCCGAGTTGGTGCCTTCCATAGTACGACCCATATCCAGGAGAATGGAGTTCCACAGTGCTCTGTATTGAGTGTCTCTATTTTTAGTGTCTCTATTTTTAGTGGCCTTTAACGATCTACGAGCAGCTGTTTGTTGGACTCTCCATCTCACCTTCCCTGAATGCAGACGACTTCTGCATTTAGTACTGCTGCTCCAGTACTGGTGTTGCTGAGCATCACCTACAGGGAGCCATCCTCAAGGTGCAGGCATGGGCTATAGCCCACAGCCTCCAGTTTCCAGACGCAAAGTCGTGTTTCATACACTTCTGTCGGCGTCGTACCATTCATCTGGACCCAGAACTTTACCTTCATGACGATCCACTCACTGTAGTGGAGACACACACATTCTTAGGACTGGTTTTCGTTGCTCGATTGACTTGGCTTCCTCATCTTCGTCAGCTTAAGCAGAAGTGCTGGCAGCACCTCAATGCCCGCCGACGCCTGAGCAACACCAACTGGGGTGCAGATAGATCTACGCTGCTGTGGCTCTACGGAGCCCTTGTCCAATCACGAATTGACTATGGGAGTGTGATTTAGGGTTCGGCAGTGCCCTCAGCGCTGAATTTACTCGACCCTGTGCACCACTGTGGGGTTCGATTAGCGACAGGAGCGTGTAGGATGAGTCCGGTGACCAGTGTACTGGTGAAGGCTGGGATCCCTCCATTATAAATTAGACGTGCAAAATTGCTCGCCAGTTACATTGCACACATTTGTAGTTCTCCTGAGTATACAAATTACCCTCTCCACGGCATTCCAGCCCCCACAACAGCAACCCAGATCAGGGGGTTAATGATTACGGTTTGCATTCGATTGCTTCTGTCTGGAGTCCTTGCCTGTTCTACCTCTCCTCGAGGTCCATTCACGTACATCTCCATGTTGTAAGCCTCAGCCACAGCTTTGTCTAAACCTTTCACGTGGCCCTAACGACTCCATTAACCTTGCGGCTCTCCACTGTCACTTCATCTCTATTCTTGACACGTACTGAGGCGACAAATTGGTTTACGCTGATGGCTCGATGGCTGATGCTCTCGTCAGCGTCGCGTATGTCCATGGAGGACATAATGAACAGCATTCCTTCCCGATGGCTGCAGTTCTTCCACGGCGGAGCTGTTGGCTGTATCTTGAGCTTTTGAGCTGATGTGTTCATGCACTGGGGAGTCGTTTCTGTGTGCCAACTCCTTGAGCAGCCTACAAGGTATCGACCAGTGCTCTCCTCGTCATCCGTTGGTAGCGATCATCTAGGAGTTCATCTACGCCCTGGAACGGTTCGGTCGTTCATTGGTGTTTCTCTGGACCCCTGGTGACTTCGGAATCCCAGGCATCAAACTTGCTGAGAGATTGGCCAACAGGCTACGTGGAAACCACTCATGGAGATCGGCTTCTCTGCAACTGACAAGCTTGCTGTACTACGCCGCAAGGTTTTGCGGCTTGGGAGACGAAAAGGCATAACCTCAGCTTGCACAACAAACTGCGTGCCACTAAGGAGACTTCGAATGTGTGGCAATCCTCCATGTGGGCCTCTCGTATGGACTCTGCGGTTCTCTGCCAGCTCCGCATTGGCCACGCTTGTGTGACACATGGCTGCCTCCTGCACCGTGATTACCCACCTCAGTCAGTTTCGGTGTGGCGCCCGGCTGACGGTGGCCCATATCTTGGTGAGCTGTCCTCCTTTGGCTGCCCTGTGACGGACTCTTCAGCTACCGGACTAGTTGTGACTTCGTAGGCTTTCCCGGCGTAATAAGTCTTGAAAATCTCTTCGGGTTTGCTGCCGGACTAGTTGCCATTAATTTCAACTGAAAAAGCCTCATTGGCTAATTTAGGTTTAAGTTTTATTCGTGAGGGTGGGTTTTATCATTCTTTATAAGTTTCAGCTCTAAAGCTTGTGTGGTGGATGTTTTCATGTGTCGCAGAGTGGCTAGCTTTTTCCTTTTTGTTCTCGTGGTGGGTCAGCCACGATCATCTGCTCATGTTTTTATCTGTTCTATCTTGTTTCTTGCTCCTCTGTGGCTTTCTTTTCCTGTTTTGTCCATGGTAGTGTTGATTGTCCTGTTCTTCTCCTGGTTCCTCCATTCTCCTGTTACCGTGCTGTACATCTCTTTTATTTCCCTTGTGTAATAATTTTGTTGGGAACGAGAGACCGATGACCTCACAGTTTGGTCCCTTCCCCCCTCTTTCAAACCAACCAACCTAAATGGAGGAAACCTGTAGTAAGTGGTTGACAAGAATGAATATTTTTAGACCATTTGGATGTGTATTACGCTCTCGTATTATACACAAGCAACGGAAAATTTTATCCATATGTTACGCAAGTTTCATCGGAGTTCCTCGTCCGTGTAAAATCTGCAAATGTAGCACAGCATAGAGGTTAAATGAAAAGAACCGAAATTTTTTTAGCGTTTAGTGTTTCTGAAGTGTTTGCAGTGAGAGCTGATAGCGGAAAATGAAAGTATGACGTTGTTACGTAGGATTACATTGCTTTATTGTTAAAAACCATTTCATTGCTTGTAGTTTAGGTAGAGAATTTGTGTTCACATTGCCATCGAGGGCTTAGATGTAGGCTAATTGCTCTCGTGCCGTCGAAATCAAAAGAGACGCCTTTACAATATTAAAGGCTCAATAACTCGCGTTGAATATTTGTAGAGTTCAACTCATACTTAGTTGACACATATATCGTTCGGAGCTAGGTGGCCTCTCTTTACAGGTTGAAAGAATTCTCTTGCTTAACGTAAATTTCATTCCCGGAATATTTCCGAAATCCTCATTTTCAGGATGTTACCTTTAAACTTCCGTGCAAGCGCGCAGCCAGTGGTATCGGGTTTTCTGTATGAATCGTTGTCTTCACTGCTGCGTATTCCTTTGCTATTGTAATTTTGCAGAAGAAATTTTGTAACGCAGATGAAGTGACGTCTTTGATTTCACATTACGTGTATTAACGAAGCGCAAGTCAACAGTGTGGAAACATTTAGACGTAGAAATGTAATCGTAATTTGATGATAAATTAACCATTTTAGTCTGTTGTACTAAACTGATAATGAATTAGTGTTTTTCAAAGTAGAGAACAGCCAGAAAATATTATGTATGTTACAGAAGTTATTCCGAAGTACCGGTCGGTGCGCATTATTCTGCCGTCTTGGGAAAGGTGAAGTGTGCGCGGTGACAGTTGCTCGCCTGTGACATCCGCCTCTCGTGCTAAGACACGTTTCCTTGGGTGCAGAAACGTGTTGCAGCGTGCTGCGGAATACGGTTGCGTCATTCTGTGTGATGCTGGCTGCGTGGTCCTGCGTGAAACGTCTACCAAGGTGCGGGGAAAAAAAAAAGAAAAAAAGTGGCGGCGCTTGTTGCTCTCACTGTCCTTTGGAGAACGTCCACCTACCTCTATAGTCTTCAGGTTTTCTGCACACTCACTGTGTGTTGGTAGATACTGGATTAGCCAACAGAAATAGCGTTGGCGAAAATTCGGTTAAGTGCCCACCACGAAAAAGCCACAACTCCAGTCCATGGGCAGAAACCGAAAGTTAAACTACCGAGCGTTCGGGTTTCTTGCATGTCTCGTTCAGGAGAGTCTAAAATTTCTTTCTAGTTGTTTTGTCTCCATAACACTGAAAATATCGGGTCGGAATAAATACCTTGGGCTGCTTTCAGGTGTGAACTTTTAACGGAAAATCAGCGATATGGCGTAAATAAAGTCCGGATATTAAATACGGGCTTGATGGCAGTTTTCTGAGTCCGAAAAAGTCGCTGACCCACGACTACTTGAGTCAATACATTGTGTTCAGTAGGCGTCTTATAGAGAAGTGGTCAACATAATGTGTAGCAATCTGCAAGAAACATGCCAAGCGGAATTCATGTTGAAAGGTTCGCACACGAATATCTCCTACATCAAGCCACTCACAAAACTCGAACTTCCACAAAATACTCAGCACTGCAGTCGCTTTTCGTCAGCAATGAGAGAACCGATCAACTGCGCGAATTTAATAATTTTCAACTACAAATTTGATTCTTGAGATTTAACAAACGTTAACCGGAATACGGCTCCAAGGCGACTACATCGTCTCCTAGATCTAAGGCGCAAAGCCTAATCAAAGGCGCGGCGAATACTGAATTCCTATTGGCGACGCAATCATTACAAGATGACAACTAGTAATAATTTGCTACGTTATAGTGGTATTTATAATTAGACGACTGTGCATGATAGCGATACGACAACTACTCTCTAACACCTTTTCTTAATTCATTTAAAATATGCTATGGAAATGCAGAAGCATTTAAGCTTTTAGGAGGAGTTGGTTTTTCTCGATACTCGCCGTTTACCACGTCTCGTCTCCTAACCTGTGTCGTACGACATACTTGTCTACTCAGCTTCAGTGGTACACGTCGATAACGTGAGGAAACATTTTGGCTAATAGCCAGTAACACTGAAGTACAAATTAATATAACATGACGAGGAATTTTAGGAAGCCAACATTCGAGATGTAGAGGTGGAGAAACTTTTACCTTTATACTTTTTGTGAGGGGGAGGTGCGGCGGTGAAGGGAGTAACAGTTTCGGAAAAGAATTAATTTATTTTTGCAATCCGTTGGAGGTCGGTGGGTGCCACAGTTTACCCTTTACTGGCGCGACGCGAGTTTCAGTGGGCTGTGATCAACAGTTTGCTTCTACACGCACGACAGCAGTAGCGGAAGCAGCTAAAGCAAAACATGCAGCTCTGTGATCGAGTGGAAAACCTGTTCGTTTTGGCAGTCAGAAAGTACATCGAAATTATGGAAGAGGAATACTGAATATTACCGGAAAGGGTAATCACAAGTGTTATGCAGCCAATGTTCATAAAACGCGAAGGACGGGGCATAACATTTCAGTAACAAAATTGCTCGACGATGCGGAGAGACAAAAGGTCCCACAACTTCACAACACAGACTTTGGTCGCTTTGTGTCGGTATCTACGGCAACAACGGTGTAAGACAGTGACAAATTCGAAAGATAAGGAAACCAGTTTAGAGAGCAAGAACAGCGTATCATCGGTCTCTGGGAATCGAACGAAATGAAATTCACTTACGTAGAGAACAGAAGGCGGAATGCTGATATTAGAAGGCAACAGCGGAAAAATACTGAAATTCGGACATCGTTCTAAGACTATTCGTTGTAACAAGGAACATGAACTTCCATCCTCCCTGTTAACAATTCTGGAACAAATGGAGAATCTGTTTTGTGTCGCAATACTTGGCTACCTTTGCTTGATAATGAACTCAGGCACTCGTGGAGAGCTGAACAAGTGCTACAAACTCTTCATAACAGTAAGTTATTTGTGGACATCGTCACCGATAAGAACAGGATGCGTTACACGACAGAGCGAACACACTTTGCCGAAGAGGTTATCAGAATAGTGTGTACAGCAGTCACGATTTGGAACAGACCGTTACAGTATCCGGGATCGATGCGGTGAAGTTTTCCAATCTTTCGTGGCCCTGCTGTGAGAAAATAGGCGCATCTCGCACGTAGACCCACATACGAACTACCTGGATCGCCCGTTTGGTGCCCTGAAGAGTTGGTTTGCCAACTGAAACTCTAGTTCGTAAGTGAATAAGTGGACAGATGTGAGCTCTGTTGACACTGTGCTGTTGGCTTTTGTGTCACTGGGGGTTTGAGTCACTGGGTCGACAGATTGACCATATTTCGTACTGACAGGATACCAAAATTCCCTTCTCGCGGGAGAGGGTCTGTGCAGCGATAGCAGCAACGAAGAGGAATCACGTAGACATGGCAACGAGCGCGTGGAAGTGCTAAGAGGCTAGAGGGAAGAGTGCCTTCAGTATGGAAAAAGATAATTTTACCAAATGGCAGAAAATGGGTCAGCAATATGGGAAGCTCGGTGGCCTGTATGCCTGCTAAAGACTTCGTGCAGTAAGACATTCCTGTAAGGCTGCGGTCACGTCGACGACGGTATCTGTGCATTTTACATCGACCGAAGATCTTTCCAAACCAGTAAGTCGCTACGTGCGCGGTCACAGGGTAGCCGATGTTACCGCCCGATCGTGCACATTTCGGATAATTGCTGAAATTCATATGTTTTTATTGGCATATCGGCCGACATTATACGAAGCAGACTGCAAGAAACAGATCGGTAAAAGGCGTTTGTGCCATTTTGTGAATCAAAAGTCATCGGGATATATTTTGGTATCAATAGATTGAAATCTCAGCTTTGTCGGAAACCACCCGTAGGATAAATCATTATCGGGAATTGTAAGCGTAACTTTACTTTTTAACGTCAAAGAATCTGTTAGAGAGGGATGCTGCATCTCACGGTTAGTTGCTTTAGTGGATATGTCTTGGGCTGTGATAAGTGGACAAAAGTTGCATAGCTGTTATTATTACTGCTACCAACTGGGACTATGTCGGTAGTGTGATGGTTGCATGAAGGGGTTTCAGATGTGTGTGTTTCTTCATTTTTCAGTCTGTAGGTGAGCACAACATCAAATAAATTCGGCAACACATTAACTGTAATCTTGCTGTTAAAGGTTACCACGAATCATCGAGAAAATATTGTACCGAAGACTCGTACGTGACTCACTTTCGGATAACGGAAGATGATTTTCAACACCAGCAGAGGTGTGATTAGGGTCTAATAAAATCCGACAATCTGAGGGTGCAGTTCTGGCTAACGTAAAACGGGAAATTACACGACTGTATTTGCCATCTGGCGTTTACATCTTTCCAATACTGAGACCTATACGACGTTCTGACAAGTTCTTGTCACGTGTTGCATGCTATTCAGGCTACAATGCCCTGAAGATTAAAAAGCTACTTATTTCACTCCTGCGACCCACATAAAGTACGACTAAGGATTGCATTTCTTCCATACCGAATTTTGGAGCTACGCTTCGTTCAACCCCAGCGGGTTTGGGGTCAGAATAGGCCCAAGGTATTCCTGCCTGTCGTAAGAGGAGACTAAAAGGAGTCCCTCCCCCTCAAGGGGGTAGTTTGCGACTGTGTCCGGAGACGAACGGTTCAACGACTTACATTTGATGTCATTTTTGTTTTTGGATTATTCTGGTTTCTTCCTCCCTTTCTTTGTTTTTCTTTCATTTCTTTTTCCTTCCATTCCTTTTCATTCCTTTGTTTTCCTTCCTTTGTTTTTCCTTCCTTTGTCCTTCTCCCTCCATCACTGTATTCCTTCCTTTTTTCCTTGCATTCTCCTCCTCCTCCTCCTCCTCCTATTTCTCGCCTTCTCCTCCTTCTCCTCCTCATCATCACCTTCTCCTCCTCCTCCACCTCCTCCTCCTCCTCCTCCTCCTCCTCTTCCTCGACTTGCCCTTCCCTTCCTCGACTTCTTCTCCTCCTCCTCTTCCTCATCCTCGACTTCTCCTCCCTCCCTGCCTCCTCCTTACCTTTTTGTCCGCCCTATTGTCTCCAGCTCAGCGTTTAAAACTGTCTGTCCTTTCTCTCCCTCTCTCCCTTTTTTTCTATTCTTCTTTCCTCCCTGTGCGTGCCTGAAGGCCGACCCACGCATTCACACGCATAGCTGGTGACGGCGTAATGCTTAATTCCGCGCCCTGGGTAGGCACGTAAGGTTCACACGTACCCCCTGGTAAAGGCCAGGCCCGGGTAGGGATGATCGCCTGAGCTGACACCTTCTGACTATGCCGATTGTTCCCTCAGTCCGTTTCTCGGGAAGTGTGACCTGAGGTGTAAACATTCACCTAAGGCAGGAGCACCCTCTGGGAGGGTCCCAACAAGGAAGGAGCACGCCATCTGAGATGGTGGCAATCATAGAGGATTCATCCGCAATGAATTCTTCTTCTTCTTCTTCTCCTTCTCCTCTCTCGACTTCTGCCATAAAAACGGAAACATGACTGGCCACCAGTGACAAAAGTACTGCCGCCTGCCCCAAAGTTTCTCGTAGTTTCTAGATCTGAGGATGGAAAAGATTTTTCATCTGTCAACCCCTTCGTTATTCATAATTGCGTAGATGTCATAGGTGGATCTGACAAGTCTTGCACCAGGATGCGTAACTGTACCTTGTTGTTGGAAACTGAGAGCGCCTTTCAGGCACAAAAACTCCTTCGCGACACACTCCTGTACACGTTCCCTGTCCAGGTGGGGGCTCACTGCACTTTGAATTCATCTCGTGGTGTGGTATCTACTAGATCACTTGATGGATTGATTGACGAGGAGATTCAGTCTTTCCTCGCTGAGCAGAGCGTGACAGCTGTCCATAGGGTCATGAAAAAGGTCGACTATGACCTTGTAATGACCCAGACAGTTTTCTTGCCCCCCTATGGGGTCCACAACTTTTTTGTGGATACGTGTGTGGCGAGCAAGGGGCCCTGAGCTATTGCAGCCTTCTTTCTCTCCAGGGCTGCATTTCCTTTCCCTTCCCCTCCTTTCCCCTCCTTGTTTCTTTCCCCTCGCCCTCTCCTCTCCCTCTCTTGGCGTCCTTGCTTAAGTTGGCCCCTGCTAACCTCCTGGTTCTGTTGGTTTTACAATTTGGCTTTGTTGCATAATCAGCTCCTCCTATTGGCATTCCCTGGTCCCCCTCTGGGGTTTGACCCCCATTCCTAAATTTTTGCTCCATAGTGTGAACCATTTGGGGAAGAGCACCTTACCTAGTGTCTCCTAGTACATTCCACCTTCTCTTTTACGTCGTTGTCTGATACTAGGTTGCATAGCCAGCACGGTAGCCAGCCCATGTGGTGGGGTCGCTATGTACCCTTTTGGTTGAGCCCCCTGAACACACAGGGATTACACTTCATATACCTGAGCTGTGACCTTCTCATGCATGCCTTGGAGTGGTTGCTCGTCATGCTGGAGCATCGGAACTCCTGGCAATGTCGGCCATGCCAGACGGCCCTTGCTGTGGTTAGGTGGCACCTGTGAGGAGAGCCCCTGATCTGAGTTGGTGGTATCAGGGCGGACGCTATGCAAATGAAATGTATATGGGTCCAGAACTCTGGCTGTTCTTCTGCAGCTGTCTCTCAGCGTAGAACTGATTCTTAAAGTGCTTCTTCTCTTGCCCCCTTCGGCCTTCCCTTCCACGACTACCCCCTGGGAAGAGGGTCAGGCCCGTTGGCTACTGGCGACGCACTTCCCCCGTTATCCAGTTTGCACCAGGACTGATGCGGATACTTTCACCAATACCAACTTTATTTTTTGTGTAACACATGGAAGACAATTTTGGTGAAGTGGACTCCCTGATCAAGGGTTTGTTGCTGATCAAAATTGCTTCACTTGCCCAATCTATGGCCCTTTGTGCCTGTACCCATCTTGGATCAATGTGTATTTTTCACATGGTCCTCATCCTTCAAACTGATGAGGAACTTCGGGACAATCTCGGATGGCGGGGTGTTCAGATTGTTCGGCGTGTTCAGAAGGGTTCTAAAGACAGTCGTATTGATACTGGTGCCTTTATCTTGGACCCTGAAGGGGATACCCTGCCTGCAAAAGTTAAGATTATGTTTTATCGATGTGATGTGAAGCCGTACTTCCCACCACCTATGAGCTTGCGTTTTGGACACGTCTTCCTGCTGTTCACAGGCCCCTCTCTGTGGTGACTGTGGACGTCCACTCCATGTGTTCCCCCTCCTGTGTGTGTAAATTGTCATGGTAGTCATTCTCCACGTTCACCCGATTGCCCAGTATATAAGAAGGAAAAGATGATACAGGAGTATAAGTCCCTCGATTGTTTAACCTACACAGAGGCCCGTAAGAAGTATCCAGGTCTTCAGCCTGTGTCCATGACATCTAGTTATGCTTTGGTTTCATCTTCACCCCTTCCTCACCCCCATCTCGGACCCCTCGCCTCCCCCCTCCCCTGCAGTTCCAGCACTTTCTTCTCTGGGCGGTGCTCCCCTCTCCAGCCGGAAAAGTGTCCCACTCCTTCGGCGTCTGCCGGTCAAGGGCGCCTATTCATGATGCCCCTTCCCAGCACCTTCCAGGCCAAAGGTCTGCTGCATCGTGACGACCGCGAGAGCCGCGGTCTGTCGGCCCCCAGGTTGCCCGGTCTTTCTGTTCGCGATATTGCAGCAGCTTGCTCCTTTATGCCACACGGCCCTCCTAGATCTCAAAGAGAAAAGAAGAAACAAAAGTCCGAGACAAAGAGCCTCTGGTGTCAGCAGAGGTCCTCGTGTTGAGTTTTATTCGGGGGGGGGGGGTTTATCGTATGATTTGAGTGTTTGTCCTTTTCTTTCCTGTATTGACTTGGGCCTTTCGCCTGTGGTTTTAAACTGTGGGTTTTAATGTCATTTGGTGGTTGGCTTTTCCTTATTTTCATGGTCGGCCAACCACCTTCACACTCGGTGTGATTTTAGTTCCGTTTGTCTGGTCTTTGTCTGTCTTTCTCGTATTGTGTCGTCCCTTGTCTCAGTTCTCCGTTTTTAACGACTGACAGTTTTTATTTCGTGTGATTTTATCGTGGAACAAGGGACCGATGACCTTAGCAGTCTGGTCCCTTCAATCCCACACCCAACCAACCAATCAGCAGAGGTCCCATCCGGATTCTGTCGTTCATGGATGTCGCCCCCTCCTTGTCGGTGACAGATGGTGACTGGGTGGTATGACTGGCTTTAGCCTGTTCAACCTCCATTGAAATCATTGTTCAGTGGTTATCCAATGGAACTGTAATGGATACTACCATCACCTTCAAGAATTGAAATCCCTTATTTCGTCTTACTCTGCACCTTGTGTGGTTCTACAGGAATCTCATTTTACTGATGATCACTCACAGACCCTCTGTCGGTTCAGTGTTTTCTGTCGAAATCGGGTCGGACCCTCACGGGCTTCTGGTGGCGTTTGTACGTTGGTCCATACAGACATTGCTAGCAGGTGGATTCCTCTTCAAACTATATTGGAAGCTGTTGCTGTTAGGGTACACCTAGACTCTGAGGTCACGGTTTCCAATCTTTACCTCCCTCCTGACAGGACTCTTACACCTGCTGCCTTAACTGCCCTCCTTCAGCAACATCGTCTTCCCTTCTTCCTTTTTGGGGATTTTAATGCTCATCATCCCTTGTGAGGCAGTGCCTTTCCATCTAGACGAGGTCTTCTCATAGACCAGTTTATTGCAGACCACGACTTGTGCCTTCTTGATGATGGCTCTCCTACTCATGTCAGTGCCGGTCATGATACCTTTTATACCATTGATCTTTCTCTTTTCTTTGCACACTCTCCTCCATTCATTACACTGGTCGCCAAACGACGACCTTTGTGATAGTGACCATTTCCAGTTGATTATCTCTCTCCCTTCCCGCTCCCCAAATGACACGTTACCTTGTTGGTGTTTCCAACGCACCGATTGCCCTCTATAAACTAAACAGGTCTTGTTTTCTCCCTCTTTGTCGGGCTGTATTGATGACGTTCTACATGACGTGTCTGACGCGATTGTTCGCGCTGCTAGCCCTGCTGTCCCGCGTTCATCTGGGCCATTAAGTCGCCGGCAAGTCCCATGGTGGAGTACAGCCATTGCCATTGCAATCCGTGATCGCTGTCGAGCTTTGCAACACCTTAAGGGGCACCCATCCGTAGCCAGACTTACTACCTTTAAACGCCTCTGCGCTAAAGCACGTTATTGAATCAAACAGAGCAAGTGGATATGTTGGGAACGATTCGTTTCTTTCCTTGGTAGTACTGTCCCTCTGTTACGAGTATGGGCTACACTTCGCTCTCTCCAAGGTTGCCATTGGCAGTCCACCCTCACAGGCCTTCACCTCCCAGATGGCCTTTGTACGGACCCATTAGCTTGTGCAGACTACCTTGCGACCCATTTTGCACTGGCATCAGCCTCCTATCCAGCTGCTTTCCTTCACCAGAAACTGGTGGCTGAAGCTTTCATCTTATGTTTTACCCCTTGTGAGTCAGAATCTTAAAACAAACCTTTTACTGAATGGGAATTTCTTTCTGTTCTATCTTCTTCTCATGATACGGCCCCTGGCCCAGATTCCATTCATAACGAACTGCTTCAACACCTCAGTGCTCCACAATGACAACATCTTCTCCAGCTGTTTAACTGTATCCGCTCCAGGGCGACTTCCCTTCTCTGTGGAGGGATAGCATCGTGGTTCCTGCCCTTAAGCCTGTTAAGAACCCCCTATTTGTAGACAGCTATTGGCCAATTAGTCTGACCAATGTTGTTTGTAAGTTACTTTAATGGATGGTAGCCCGTCGGCTCAATTCGGTCCTCCAGTCTCGAGATCTATTGTCCCCTTACCAGTGTGGCTTCCAAGAGGGACTGTTTCCAATCATCCAATCATTTACTTCACTTGGAATCTGCAGTTCGGCAGGCTTTTTCCCAGCGCCACCATTTAGTTGCAGTGTTTTTTGACCTTCTAAAGGCCTATTACATGGCCTGGTGCCATCACATTTTGCTTACCCTTCATCAGAAGGGTCTTGGGGCCCACTACTGATTTTCATCCGCCAGTTCCTGTTCCATCGGTCATTCAGAGTTTGAGTTGGTACTGTGTTTAGTTCTCCACGGACCCAGGAGACAGGTATCCCACAGGGTTCTGTCTTGAGTGTCCCTCTTTTCCTCATTGCTATCGATGGACGTGTGGCCTCAGTCAGTCATTTGGTTGCCCCTGCCCTGTATATGGATGGTTTCTGCATTTGGGTTAGTTCCTCCTCGATGGCATCTGCAGAACGGCAGCTCCAGGGAGCTACACGGAGTGCCTCTGCATGGACCCTCTCCCACGGGCTTCAATTTACTCCTCTACAATCGCAGGTGGTCCACTTCTGCCGCCGTACTATGATCCACCCCGATCCAGAACCCTATCTTTATGCACAACGATTGCCAATGGTCCCACAGTTTCGTTTCCTTGGTTATCTTTTCCACAAAAACTCATTTGGCTGCCCCATATCAGACATCTGAGGGTAGGATGTTTCTGTAAACTCAATGTCCTTCACTTCCTTACCCACTCCTCTTCGGGTGCAGACCGTTCCCCCATCCTCCATTTTTATCATGCTCTAGTTCTGTCTCGCTTGGACTATTGTTGTCAAGTTTATGGTTCAGATGCTCCTTCCACACTGCACGTGCTGGATCCAGTCCACTATTGTGTTATCCATTTGGCCACCGGTGCCTTCCCTACTACCTTTGTTGATAGTCTCCTGGTTGAATCTGGGATTCCCCTCCCCCCTTTTCTGTTCGGCAGTCCCAGCTTCTGGTGTCTTAAGCACTCGCTGTCCCTCCCTCTCATCCTTCCTATTCTGTCCTGTTACGAGACCATGGACGTCGCCCACCCCATTCCATCCCTCGGGCGGGTTTACCGGTTGGGCTCTGCCTTGCGTCTCTTTGCTGTGATTTTCAGCTTTCTTCTTTGTCCTGTCTTCCTCGCTCTCTCCCCTCCACCCCCCCCCCCCCTTGGCTAGTTCCTCAGCCTCTAATTTGGATTGATCTCCTCCAACGTCCAAAAGATTCCATCCCCCCATTGGTGATCCATTCCTTTTTCCGCCTAACTTAATGGGAGTTTCGGGATGCTGTCGTTTTTACACTGATGACTCAAAATCTGCTGATCATGTGGGGTATGCTTTCACGTCCCCTGTTGGAACGAAAAATCACCTGCTGCCACCTACATGTGGGGTTTTTACTGCGTAATTGATGGCAATTTCCCAGGCCCTTTACTTTTATTAAACAGTCCCAACACAACTGTGTTTTGTTAATGTAACGACTCAATGAGTGGCCTTCTTGCTATTGACTGATGTTTTTTGCGTCGTCCCTTGGTCTCTGTCATCCATCACCATCTCGTTGATATTCACTGTGCTGCTTGTTCCATTGACTTCCTTTGTGTCCCTGGCCATGTGGGTATCGTGAGTAATGAGCTCGCTTATCATTTGGCTGGAGAAGCAGTCACTTACCCCCCGTTTTCTTTAACCCCTCCTGCAGCGGATTTACTGCTTCACATCAAATCCCACTTCACACAGGCATGGGCCAACTTTTGGGACGCTTCTCCCCTGTCTAATAAACCTCGTGCGATCAAGGTGATACAAGGATCATTGTGTTCTTCCTTCCACCTCTCGCGAAAGACTCGACCACACTGTGTCGTCTCCGCATTTGCCATACCAGGCTTTTGCGGGATGGGTCACCCCCACTTTGTGGTTGTGGAGCCTTCCAGTCAGTAGCCCACATTTTTCTTGAATGCCCCCTTCTTTTGGCTCTGCGTGCTAAGTACAGACTCACCCACACTTTACCTCTGATGTTGGCTGACGATTCCCACATGGTCTCTCTGGTTCTGTTTCCTCCGGGAAAGTGGTTTTTATTCTCAGTTTTAAGGTGTTGGGGCAGGGCGGTGAGTGCTTGGGTGTCTCCCACTGTAAGCCATGTTTGGAGATTCCAGACTCACCGCCCTGACAGAGATAATATTTTCTTCCCCTTTTACTCTGTTTTACCCTTTTTTAAAGGATTGGTTAGTCTCCTTTTCTCATAGGTACTTCTACATTCTAGCGGTTGCACGTCTTAAGTCATAGGTGGTATTGCCTATGCTGCTTCATCATAGTGTTGGGTTCGTTGTCTTGCTGACTTCCCTCATTTTGTTTTTTACCATTTACAACATGACTGCCCTTTTACGTTTTCACCTTCTTCCCTTTTATTGTTCTGACTTTCCTGAGATGTCAAACAAGTGGAATGGACCACATTTGCAACAAGGGGCTGATGACCTTGCTGTTTTTTCCTATAAACCCCACACAACCAACCAAGTAACCAAGCTTTCTTGCCTTTGACAGTGTTCAGCTGCCGTCGCGCATCAAAGTGGGCTATGAAGTTATTTCTGTTCGCCCTTACGTCCCGACACCTACTCGCTGCTACCAGTGTCATCGTTTTAATCACACCCGCCAGTCTAGTTCTAATGCCGATAAATGAGTCACTTGTGGCAGGGACGCCCATGGGGGTGACTGTCTGTCTGTCACCTTGTTGTGTGAACTGTCAGGGTGACCATGCAGCATCCTCCCGCGAGTGTCCCATCTACAAGGATTAATGCTGTTTACAGGAAATTCGGGTCAAAGAGAAAGTGTCCACCTCGGCTGCTCGCAAGCTATTTGTTAGTAGGAAGCCCACGCTGCTCCCAACAAGGAAATACAGTACTGTCCCCTCCCCTCCTTCGCCTACTAGGTAGGTGTCGACACAGACATGCTATCTGACCTTTAGCATTACGGTCGTCCGTTCGGCCAGTGCTAAGATCGCCCGATCAACGTCTCCTCTTCCTCCAGTCACCCCTAAGACACAAGAACCTTCATCAGCTTCTGCCTAGCCGAAGACCCAGAAGTCAGCTGCACGGGCCTTCAAGAAGGAACCGTCCCGTGAAGACTTCCTATGTACCTCGAACTCCCAGCCATCGACCAGTACTTCGACTAAACAACCTTCCAAGAAGGCTCATAGGAAGCACAGTTCTCCTTCTCGGCCACAGCGCGTTCCTTCTCCTGCGCCACCCAGCAGTTGCCCCCCCAGGCCGTCATCCGTTTCGCCTGGCCGCACCGCTGGTAGCCGAACATCTGGCCGTTCACCGCCGGAGGAAGCTCCCCCTCCCGGCCGTCTTAACAAGATGGCTGACGAACCTATTGAACAAATGGACAAGAACTCTTCGCCTATTGATAGCGACCATCTCGCTTACCATCTATGTCTGTAAGGTGATGGAACGAATGGTTAACTTTAGGCGTCGAGATTCGAGCAGCCAAACCAAACTACTTACCGATGTACAATGTGGATTTCGTAGGCGCCTCTCTGCTGACGACCATTTGGTTACCTTCTCGACCTTCATTATGAATAACTTCTTGCGGAAGTGCCAGACAGTAGCTGTGTTGATTGATTTGGAGAAGGCTTAAGACACCTTTTGAAGGGCGGGCGTTACCCACACCATGCTTACATGGGGATTTCACGGTCGCCTCCCTCTTTTTTTTCGTGAATTTTTAATCGATCGACAGATAAGGGTACTTGTGGGTTCTGTGCTGTCCGACGCCTTTCGCTAGGAGAATGGGGTGCCACATTGCTCATTTTTGAGCGTCACTCTCTTCGCCATAGCGATCAATCCAATAATGGATTGCCTCCCAGCTGATGTATTAGTCTCCCTTTTCTTGGACGATTTTACCATCTACTGCAGCGCACAGCGTACATGATTCCTGGAGCGCTGTCTTCAGCGTTGTTTTGACCAGCTTTACTCCTGGAGTGTCACCAATGGCTTCCGTTTTTCTGCCGAGAAGACATTCTGTATTATCTTCTGGCGCTACAAAGAGTTTCTCCCACCGTCCTTAAATCTGGGCTCCGTTGCTCTCCCATTCGTGGAGACAGGATAATTTTTAGGTCTTACATTTGACAGGAAACTTATCTCCACATGTCTTTTTTGGCTGCCAGTTGTACCCGTTCTCTAAATGCCCTCCATATTCTCAGCGGTACGTTGTGGGGAGCGGATCGAACCGTCCTACTTCGCTTATATCGGTCGATCGTCCGCTCCAAGCTGGATTGTGGGAGCTTTGTACACTCCTCTTTACGGCCGTCCATCTTACGCCGTCTCAACTCCATACAACATCGGGGTTTACGTCTTGCGATCGGAGCGTTTTATACTAGTCCCGTCGAGAGTCTTCATGCTGAAGCCGGTGAATTGCCACTAACCTCCCAGCGCGATGTACTGCTATGTTGGTATGCCTGTCGGCTATTATCAGTGGCCAACCAGCCGTCTTATAGTTCCTTTATTGATAACTCTCTCGACTGTCAATACGGGTTCTATGTATCTGCCCTGCTACACCCTGGAGTTCGCTTTCGTTGCCTCCTTCAGCAACTTAATTATCCACTCCCTGCAACCTTTAGAGTGGGCGAGAGCAAAACGCCACCTTGACCCTACGCTCAGGTTCGCGTTCATCTTGACCTCAGCTCGTTCCCAAAGGAGGTAACCTCAGCTTCACTATATCTCTCGCGGTTTGTCGAACTTCGTTCGAAGTTCGTTAATACGAACTTCATTTATACAGATGGCTCTAAGACCAATGACAGTGTCAGGTGTTCTTTTATTGTCGGGGCACACAGTTTCAAATACCGGCGCCATGGCCATTGTTCGGTTTCACAACTGAGCTCTTTGCCCTCTACCAGGCTGTTCTATACATCCGCCGCCACCGACATTCTGCTTATGTCATCTGCTCTGATTCCCTGAGCGCCATCCAGAGCCTCAGTGATCCGTATCCGGTTGACCCTTTCGTGCGCCAGATCCAACGCTCTCTTCAGCAGCTGGCTGACGATGGTTCTCCGGTTACCTTTATGTGGGTTCCTGGCCATGTCGGTATCCCTGGGAATGAAGTTGCAAGATGCCGCCGCCAAGGCTGCGGTCCTCCAGCCTCGGACAGGTTCTTGTTTTGTGCCTTCATCTGATTTCAGCAGGGTCATTTGTCAGCCCATTTTATCGCTGTGACATGCCAATTGGTCTACACTTATTGAAAACAAGCTTCGGACCTTGAAACCTCTCCCCACGGCTTGGACAACCTCTTCACGCCCTTCTCGGTAGGAGGAGGTCGTTTTGTCCCGGTTACGTATTGGACACTGCCGGTTCAGCCGCCGCCGTCTGCTGACGGCTGCGTCGGCGCCGTCCTGCCAATGTAGGCAATCGCTAACTGTACGCCACATTTTAATGTCCTGTCCAAATTTTAGTGCACTGCGCTTTGATCATAGCCCTCCATGTACTCTGGAAGAAATTTTAGCGGATGACCCAAAAGCAGCTGCTCGCGTTCATCGTTTATCCACTCGACAAACCTGTCTGACATTTGATTATGCTGTTTTTTATTATTCCTTGCCTGTTAATGTGCCTTTTATTAGTGTTGTCCTTTTTAGTTGCTGCTTTAACATTGTGCCTCACAGTGCATTCATAATTTAGTCTGGGCGCTAATGACCACTGTAGTTTGCGCCCGAAAACTACAAAAAACCACACATTGACAGAAAACCACAATTTCAAGGTGCACGCCGACAATTTCTTTATGAGTGACACTCTTTAGTACTCTCTTGAGTATTAGGAGTAAATATGCTGAAAGATTGACCTCCCCAACGAAAAGACATGCAGGCTGGAGAACGAGGAGCAATAGCACGTCCAATAGAAGATACAGGAGATCCATTGTAGTAATACGTACGATAACAAACGTCTTACTCTGCAATCATCTTTCGTTGGTATTGAGACTCAGGGTGAGAAACAGGTGGAACATTCCACAAAGACAATACGTGCAAGTCCCAAGATGGGTCATTGCACCTTACAACACCTGTATTGGTGGTATTTGATTGACAAATTATCATAACTATAGAAATACTACATAGCATCGATGATTTAGTATTTATACAGCTTCCAGGACGCAATTAAAATTGCGGTGATCACCAGGTGACTCGAATGGACTGCAGGTTACTTCAAGAACAACACATTCCACTGCGCAAATTAAAAGCGGAAATTGCGGGTGGACTATTAGCCGTTAAGAGAAATCAAAGCGAGGACGCCCAAGTAAAGAGAACTTGTCAAAAAAGAATAGAGCTACGAAAACAGTTCCGCCAGTTTTTGACTGCCAAAAGAAAAAGTAAGATGATTGGCTTGTAAGGGAGGAAACAAGAGGACGATGCAGATGAGTTTCAAGGTGGTAGCGTCTAAGTCTGCATCTGCATCTATACTCCGCAATCCATCATGAGGTCCATGGCAGAAGTTACGTCCCATTGTACCAGTTACTAGAGCTTCTTCCTCTTGTATTCACGTATACAGCACGGAAAGAACGATCATTCGTATGCCTCTGTGCGTGCAGTACTTACTCTAATCATATACTCACGATCCCAATGTGAGCAATTGGGATGGTAGTATATCCTAGAGTAATCATTTAAAACCGGTTCTTGAAACTTTAACACTTTCTCGGGATAGCTTCTGTATTCGAGAATTAGTACTTTCATTCTCTCTCCCACGAATTAACCCTGTGACCATTCGTGCTGCCCATCTCTATATACGTTAAATGTCCTCATCGAAACGTCGCGGGTTTTCGACGCAGATACCCGGATGGAAGCCCGAGAAGATTTCATCAGCAGTACATGCCGGGAAAGCCTACATTCACATATTTGGCTACGGTAGTCACTGCCTGTCAACAGAGCGTGATCCCTCCAAACATTTCATTCAGCACCTATCTATAGCCCTAAGCTTTCAGACCTATTTTGCACTAATGTTCCTTTAAAAGTTCCGTTACAGCGTTTCTATACCATGGAGGTTATCTCCCATTATGAACTGTTCTGTGGGACACACATCTATCCAGCATGTGGTCAATTACCCTTTCAAATTTGAGCCATATTTCTTCTACATGCTCCTGCCTTGTGTTGCCAGTTCCTCATTCACATATGACAACATCCATTTTCATCTAGTTTACAGAACATACTTATCTTTCTGCTCTAGTTGACCTCTGTACTTCAATAATCACTGTTGCCAGAACCCCACCATGGTCACTGATCCCAGTTTCGATGTGGGTATCCTCAGAATTCAGGTATGTTCGTTGCATTAAATCCAATATATTTCCATCATAACTAGGGTTCTTAACTGTCAGTTAACAGTAATTGTTAGTGAACTTTCACAGGACGCCCTACCATACCCACCACTAGACGAAACCTCCGTTCACTTCTCAACAAGTTCCCCAATCATATTGTAATCAGTGGTGGAGACTTTAATCATCCAACAATTAACTGGGAAAATTAGTTTTGTTCAAGTGTTCGATTACATCAGTAGAGGAGTCTGTTGGGCGATAGGATCCTTTTATACCCACTCGTGGTACTCAGTCTTGTGCAGTCACCCACATGCAGCTTCAATTTCTCTCTGTGGATTTGAGTTACTGTACTGCGACAAATACACGACCTGTATTTGTCATTTGGCTATACTTTCGATGTACACCTAAATTTTCCCTAAAAATCTACCATTTCGGATTTGAACCAGCTTTCTGTACCTACCATAATGTGAGCATCACTGCTTTTGATGAGCACCTCAAACTCCGGCACTTAGTTGAAGTTTACCTTTAGGATTTTAATACTCTCACCAGTGGGACGTATTTTTCGAACTTCCACTGATATTTCTGGTTTTTCTGCAGCGAGTGTTATCTGGATGGATGAAGACCATCAGGTAATGAAACAGGTTGACAAAACCATAGTGCCTACACACACTGTTCCATGTCCGATGTAGTAGTGCTTCTGTCAGATCACGGCAAGCTAAGTAGTTCATCACGTGCCACATGACAAGCCCAGTCAGCTGTTGCTGGTGTCTACATTACAACCATACTCAAATATCTTGACGAAGCACAGCCGAATGTAGTACTTGTGGTAGGGATGCTCATGAGTGCAATTGCCCACCACCTTCTCCCTGCTGCATAAATTACAATATCAACTATGCTGCCTCATCTCGTTAATTTCCTCTGTATCTCCGTGAGTAAGCTGTCAAGGCGATCAGAGTGAAGGAAAAAGAGCCTTAACCTATCGTTAACAAGCTGTTGGATAGTGAAAGCTGTGTTTTCCACCATCTGCTACTAAAAGTATAAATCTCGATACTCCTCGCTCCTCAAAGGAAATCGCCACACGGACATGCGTTCTCAAATGCAGCATCGCAGTTGTAAAATAGCCTAGTGTCACGGTAGTATCCGCTTCTCCTTCTCCGAAGCTGCAACTCGCAACATCTTCACCTCTGGCGGCGAAATCACCTGCTACACAACCAGCAGGCTAGAAATCAGGGACTAAAGTGCCCTGTGAAGATTTTAAACATCCTTCAAGCCAACAGACATCTGAAACTTCATCTGCCGACAGCAAAGGCTCAGATATCCAAGGAAAACTGTCTTTCCTTTCGCTGACTCGCTGGTCCTCATAAGCAGCGTCGTCACATGACACCCTCACCTGCCCAACCTCCGTTCTGCCAGTGCCAACCTTTTTCGTGCCATGGAACCTGCACACTTACTCAGTGAGGATGCCGACACTTTCGTAGGTTGCATGGAACAGGATCCTCCAGCCACTACGCCCTATAGCATTGATTCTTTGAAGGCTGACACTCAGCAGCCCATGAGGTGACAACCCACCATTATTCCTCCTCCCATATCCGTCATGACTTCCCTCCAGTGGAATGTTTGTCACTACATCCAACAATGAGGATTTAAACTGCTCTTGGAATCCCTGCCCCAAAGAAACAAAATTGCCCTTGTGATGGCTTCGACGTCTTCCGTTTCTTTCCAGTCCACTTTAATCTCCCCCCTCCCTCCCAATGATTACATTCCATCTCGTGAAGGATTCATGCTGCTCCTATTGGTTAACGTTCATATTCAATCACTCTCACTGAACACTTGGCTGCAAGCTGTTACAGTCTGAATTTCCTTTCATCACTTGTTCCCTTTCTATTATTGACATCACTCCAGCATTTGATGTTAGCAGTGGCCAACACCCTCACCTCTTTTTGCTACTTCGTGACTTTAATGTACACAATACCCTTCAGGGCCCTACCCCCATGAACCACGGACCTTGCCGTTGGTGGGGAGGCTTGCGTGCCTCAACGGTACAGATATCCGTACCGTAGGTGCTGTGGTGTCACCGCCAGATACCACACTTGCTAGGTGGTAGCCTTTAAATCGGCCGCGGTCCGGTAGTATACGTCGGACCCGCGTGTCGCCACTATCAATGATTGCAGACCGAGCGCCGCCACACGGCAGGTCTAGAGAGACTTCCTAGCACTCGCTCCAGATGTACAGCCGACTTTGCTAGCGATGGTTCACTGACTTCTACGCTCTCATTTGCCGAGACGATAGTTAGCATAGCCTTCAGCTACGTTATTTGTTACGACCCAGCAAGGCGCCATTATCCGTATTATTGATATTGTGAATCATGCACTTTAAAGAGCGACGTTCTCCATTAATGGATTAAAGTTAAGTATTCCACCAGCTACGTCCGTTTTTCTCAATTCTAATTCCCTTGTCATGTTCCAGACCTCACGCGAGCCTGCGTGAGCTAAAACGCGAGCATTTCGGCCTCCTTTACTATCACGGTTGGCTCTCCTGCCAACCACAACAGGTGCAACTACAACGGAGGGATATCTGTTGAGAGGCCAGACAAACGTGTGGTTCCTGAAGAGTAGTTGCAGGGGCAACAGTCTGGATGATTGACTGATCTGGCCTTGTAACATTAACCAAAACGACGTTGCTGTGCTGGTACTGCGAACGGCTGAAAGCAAGGGGAAATTGCAGCCGCAATTTTTCCCGAGGGCATGCAGCTTTACTGTATGGTTAAATGATGATGGCGTCCTCTTGGGAAAATATTCCGGAGGTAAAATAGTCCTCCATTCGGATCTCCGGGCGGGGACTACTCAAAAGGACGTCGTTATCAGGAGAAAGAAAACTGGCATTCTATGGATCGGAGCGTGGAATGTCAGATTCCTTAATCGAGCGGGTAGGTTAGAAAATTTAAAAAGGGAAATGGATATGTTAAAGTTAGATACAGTGGGAATTAGTGAAGTTCGGTGGCAGGAGGAACAAGACTTCTGGTCAGGTGAATACAGGGTTATAAATACGAAATCAAATAGGGGTAATGCAGGAGTAGGTTTAATAATGAATAAAAAAATATGAGTGCGGGTAAGCTGCTACAAACAGCATAGTGAACGTATTATAGTGGCCAAGATAGACACGAAGCCCATGCCTACTACAGTAGTACAAGTTTATATGCCAACTACCTCAGCAGATGGCGAAGAAATTCAAGAACTCCATGATCAGATAAAAGAAATTATTCAGGTAGTGAAGGGAGACGAAAATGTAATAGTCATGGGTGACTGGAAGTCGAAAGTAGGAAAAGGGAGAGAAGGAACCATAGCAGGTGAATATGGATTGGGGCTAAGAAATGAAAGAGGAAGACGTCTGGTGAAATTTTGCACAGAGCACAACTTAATCATAGCTAACACTTGGTTCAAGAATCATAAAAGAAGGCTGTAAACATGGAAGAAGCCTGGAGATACTGGCAGGTTTCAGACAGATTATATAATGGTACGACAGAGATTCAGGAACCAGGTTTTAAATTGTAAGACATTTGCAGAAGCAGATGAGGAGTCTGACCACAATCTATTGGTTATGAACTGTAGATTAAAACTGAAGAAATTGCAAAAAGGTGGCAATTTAAGGAGATGGGACCTGGACAAATTGACTAAACCAGAGCTTGTACAGAGTTTCAGGGACAGCATATGGGAACAACTGAAAGGAATGTGGGAAAGAAATACGGTTGAAGACGATTGGGTAGCTCTGAGGGATAAAGTAGTGAAGGCAGCAGAGGATCAAGTAGGTAATAAGACGAGGGCTAGTAGAAATCCTTGGGTAACAAAAGAAATATGGAATTTAATTGATGAAAGGAGAAAATATAAAAATGCTGTAAATGAAGCAGGCAAAAAGGAATACAAACGTCTCAAAAATGAGATCGACAGAAAGTGCAAAATGGCTAAGCAGGCATGGCTAGAGGAGAAGTGTAAGGGTGTAGAGGCTTACCGCACTAGGGGTAAGATAGATACTGCGTATAGGAAAATTAAAGAGACCATTGGAGAAAAGAAAACGACTTGTATGAATATCAAGAGCTCAGATGGAAACACAGTTCTAAGCAAACAGGGAAAACAGAAACGTGGAAGGAGTATATAGAAGGTCTATACAAGGGCGATGTACATGAGTACAATATTTTGGAAATTTAAGAGGATGTAGATGAAGATGAAATGGGAGATAAGATACTGTGTGAAGAGTTTGACAGAGCACTGAAAGACCTGAGTTGAAACAAGGCCCCCGGAGTAGACAACATTCCATTGGAACTACTGACGGCCTTGGTAGAGTTTTGTCAGGACTGGCTCTCCCATCTGGTGAGCAAGATGTATGAAACAGGCGAAATACCCTCAGACTTCAAGAAGAATATAAAAATTGCAGTCCTAAAGAAAGAAGGTGTTGACAGATGTGAAAATTACCGAACTATCAGTTTAATAAGTGACAGCTGCAAAATACCAACGCGAATTCTTTACAGACGAATGGAAAAACTAGTAGAAGCCGACCTCGAGGAAGATCAGTGTGGTTTCCGTAGAAATATTGGAACAAGTGAGGCAATACTGACCCTACGACTTATCTGAGAAGCTAGATTAAAGAAGGGCAAACCTACGTTTCCAGCATTTGTAGACTTAGAGAAAGCTTTTGATAATGTTGACTGGAATACTCTCCTTCAAATTCTGAAGGTGGCAGGGGTAAAATACAGGGAGCGAAAGAGTATTTACAATTTGTACAGAAACCAGATGGCAGTTGTAAGAGTCGAGGGACATGAAATGAAATGGAAGCCCCTTCAGGGCTCTTCAAGAACCTGACAGAGGCGTGACGTCTTTGCTGACATTCACAATTAACTCAACCTCATCCGCCTTAACATTGGAGCACCCACTCCACACACACCTATCACTATTTGGACTCCTTGTTCTGCACTGCACAGCTTGTAGAGTGGCCCGTTCTGTGACGTGTACTCCAGCAACTGTTTCCTTTGTGCTTTCTGTTTGCTGACACATACCCCTACATATGTGCAAAATTGATTGGTAGCTTTCTAAGGCTGAATGGAGGCTTCACTCCTCGCTGGCGACCTTCGATGAACAAACTTCCGCACTAGCGATGAGCAGGTTACCCTTAGTGCAGCCGAAAATTTCATTCCTCGAACTTCCTCTCTACTGCTCTGTGTCCTGGTCCCTTGGTGGACTGAGGCGTACTGCGAGGCACTTCGTGCGCGGAACCGTGCTCTCCGCGTTTATAACTGTCCTCCTACGATGACAAACTACATCTGTTGTAAACAGTTGTGTGCACAGTGCCACTGCATTCTTAGAGACAAAATTAGTAAATGAAATCCATCTACGTTTTTGCTAAGTTCCTCTCGCTCTTCTGTCATTTGCGCCAAACTCGTAGGGATATCTGGGAGAAAGGGCCTTTCTCAGATCTCTGGATGACAGTACCAGATGTCATAGTGGACTCTATCGCTATCTTAAACTTCCTGGAGCTTTGTTTTGCGGAGATTTCGAGCTCTACGCATTATTACCCGGCCTTCCTCTATCGGAAAAAAGTGGAGGCGGCTTGGACAATAACCTTGCTTTTTCAGAATCTTGAGGCTACAATGCCGGATTTACTATGAGAGAGTTGTACTATAATCTCACTTAATCCCGATTCTGTTCCCCAGGGCTGGAAGATGTTAACATTCAGAGGTTGCAGCACCTTCTCTTGCAGGCAAGTATTTTATCCTCCATACGGACAATCCCCTCTAGGTAGAGGGAAGGTTTCCGAGATGCTGGACTGAAGCCACCGTCACACCCAAGCATAAGCAGGGTAAGGAGAAGCACTCTTCCAGCTACTGCCCCATTTCTCTCAGCAGATGTTTGCAAGGTTATTGAACATATGATTCATCCCACCTGGCGTGGTGGTTAGTCCTGCAATTTACTACCCAGTGCCCAATGTGGATTTAGAGTGCGCCATTCTCCAGTTGACCATTTCTTCACTTTGTCCACCTATGCCATGAAGGGCTTTCTGTGGAAATCCCTGGCAAGCAATATTTTTCGATTCTGTGGAAGACACCTGCTGGAGGACTGGTATGTCTGTATTCTACACATAGCTTCCCTGTTCACCTCAGCAATTTTTAGAAGATGGAGTTTTCAAGGTGTATGTGGGTTGTGCCTCGTCAGACAACTTTATCCAGGAAAACGGTGTACCTCAATTTCCATCCTCAGCGTTGTCCTCTTTGCTATCGCCATTAACGCTATAATGGCCTGCCTCCTGCTGAGCACCTCTGGCTCCCTTTTTTGTTGACGATTCTGCCATCCATTGCAGTCCTCCAGGAACCTCTCACATTGAGCGACGTCTCTAACTTCTTCACTCATGGAGCATCGAGAATGGTATTGTTTTTTCCACTGACAAAACCGTTTGTGTTGGTTCCTGTCAGTGCAGTTGATTTCTCCCCCCATATTCTCAACTTTGGCCTGCTGCTCTTCTGTTAGTTGAAACTACGAAATTCCTGTGGCTCATGCTCAATAGGAAACTGTTCGTTCTCACGCGTGTCCCACCTGGGAGCCCACTGTACGTAGTTCCTCAATGTAGGACATGTCCTCAATGATACTTCCTGGGGGCAGATTGAACCCCCCTTATCGGTTTGTACTGGTCCCTTGTCCAATAAAAACTAGAATATTGGTGCTTTGTTTACGCATCTGCGCGTCTGTTCTTCGTATGCCATCTCAACACTACCCACCATCGTCGCATCTGTTTGGCCACTGGCGCCTTTTATGCTAGCCAAGTTCAGCGCGTATGCCGAAGCTGTTGAATTACCAGTCATACTAAAGTTATCCTCAAGAGATAAACATGGAGTTTTTCCGCCATGCCAGGCCACCCATCCTATGCCTCCTTCGATGACTACTTTGATAGCCAGTATCGGGCCCACTCCTCTTCAGTTACCTCCTGGAGCCCATTTTCAGTTCTTGCTCCAGCAGCCGAACTTTACACTACCTGCAACTATCCTAGTGGGAGTGAACCCTTCTCCACCTTGGCTTTCTGTGGCAGCCTGTGTTCACCTTAGCCTTCATTTGCTCCCCAAGGACACTACTGCAGCCTCGTTCTATTGCCTTGACTTCCACTACCTACACACGCGACTTTTTAATAGTACCTTTCTGTATGCTGATGGCTCTGACTGTGGTATCAGGTGTGCCGTTGTCATCTGCACCAACGTTTTTCCGTATCTGCCTTTGCAACACTACTCAGTATTTCCAGCAGAGCTCTTCGCCCTCTGAGGCCAGAATAGATCTGGTGACACAGGCTTTTCCATTGTCCTGTGCACGAAGACTAAAGGGCACAGAGTCTGACCACTGTACACTGCCCATCCCTTGGTGCAACGGGTCCAGGAAAACTCAGTTTCTCACTCCTGAGGGATCCACTGTGATGTTCATGTGGTTTCCTGCTCAGGTCAGTCTGCCAGGAAATGAGGCTGCTGACGCTGCTGCCTAGACTGCAGTCCTCGTACCTCAGCCTGCTGGTTCTTATATTCTCCCAGATGATCTCTGTTCCTGTCTGCCAGCAGGTGGTGTCACTTTGGCATCACCAGTTGTCCTCCATTCTAGGAATAATCCCTGGGTTTTTAAGGCTCTCCCAGTGGCTTGGACAGCCTCCTCCTCTGCCCTCTTGACGTCAGATCATCTTAGCTGGGTTGCGTATTGGGCACTCTCTTCTTAGCCATCGTCCTTAGTTTAGAGGTGATCACTTACCACTTTGTACTCATTATCCTGAGTCTCTGACGGTTCACAATGCACTTTTCTTAACCACTTATGTTCTCATTTACGTTTGCCGTCTACGTTATCAGGCGTGCCGCGGGCTATCGACCGTGTTTTACTCTCGATCTGTTGTAGCGATATGGCGAAGGACATTTAATCTTCAGTGTAGCACCTCCATTGTCTCTATGGTGTATTTTATAGACTTTTATCAGTCTTTGTTTTTAAGCTGTCTTTTCCTCCATCAATTGAGTTTACCGTTTAGTCGTTTTAACCCCTTTTTCATCTTCGTGTTCTACAGTTCTGACGTTGGCACGAAAGAACAAAATCTTTGCGCCTTACAACAAAAAACAGCAAACCACCTGGAATGACAGAAGCCATTTGTTCAGAGCCCCGGTGTTCCTAGGACAGGCACCTGCTCCTTGGCGTGGACGGCGTCAACAAATTGCGTATATGTTGTGCTCCCTGCGTCGTCAGAGGTGGCGTTTCACTAATGTTAGCTGTAAGCCTCCGTTTTCAGAAGTACTGTCAGTGCAGACAAATTATATGTGAGGACGTCTTCCGTATTTTAACAAATTTTGCTCGTTCTTATTATCCAATCAGCAACGTAACCAGATTTCTTAGATATTATTTCTGGCACATCCACGATGTGAAGTGTAAGTACCATTGGGACTAATATTGCACTTTCATGTGAGCCATTGAGGAGGAATTCCTAGCTACTGATTGTATTTACTACAGTGACCTGGTATCATGTCACAAAACATGCTTTCAAGATTATTTAACCTTTTGAATTGGGATTTCATTACCACTTCATACATTAGGCCCAGTCTCCCGATGATACCCTAGGCTTCAAACAAATTAATAAAAGCCAAAGATGTAGGCATCATCTTCTGAAAGTTTGCATCAGTATGAGATGTCCAAAACTTAGCATGCACTGTTTCGTCTGGGGGCAAAAGCTGGCTGGCTGTCCATTTGTTTGACCAATCCCTATTACCAGTTCGCGTTCCAGAAGTCTATAGAAAGGGGCGATAAAGTTAGAGAGCGTTGCTGCTGCGTGCCTGGAACACTCGGTAGAGCGTTTGAACAATAAAACTGTGTACTGAAAATAAAATTCTTGGCAGATTAAAGGCTAAGGTCCTGAGTAGTTGTAACTTGTAGAGTTTCTAATATTTCTTGTCTCAGCTTCGAATATATTCTTTGAATATTCTCAGGGTACATGCATCTTCGCTGTTACAGTAACCGCCCTCAAAAAGCTGTTGCCGTTATCGGCAGAAATAACTGAATGGTATGACTTCGTGTAAAACGATGAATGCCTGTATTCAATTCCTGTTTGTAGGTACCCTTTGCAACATAGGAATTAACATCATTAATGGGATTGTTCCTCCGATTCCTGCAGGAGCGAGACAGTATTGAAAATGAGGGAAATCTGACAAAATTTTGAGTTGTGACAAAGCTATGGTTCCCATCAGCAGTGCCAAACGTGAGTTTGTGCCGTTCTCCAATTCCAAGCTACTTAACTGAATGCAACCGTCTTCAGCATTGCAAACAAAATGTATGTCGTTTTTCTACCGCCTACTTAACGAATGTTTGAATAACATGTCGACCAAGGAAAGAGATTAGTTCGTCAGTTTAGGTGGTAACGTAACAGTGTCGTGAGTTGGTTAGCAGGTAAACATTTCTATTTTAGTACAGACGTGTTGCCTGCCTACTCAGTAAGCATCGTGTATGTCGCACCAACAGTATCGTGTCACACCATTTTCTCTTGTATAGCGTAGTTGATTTCCATTATCTGAACGACTTCCCTGTGGGACATATCATTGCTTTTGAACAGCATGTTCTGTAGAATTTCTGCTAACGTTCTCGACGTTCATTTGACATAAACACCTACTCCCATTCTCCTAGAGATGTGGCCCTACAAAAGGAGCTTTTTATGTACTGATTCGTTCCATCTCTGTCCAGTAAGGTCTTGGAATACATTAAGAAGACGTACAGCCATTGTCTGGCAGACAGTTGTTGCTCTACTAGCACCACGCGGTGGTCACATGTGGGACACGTTCAGGGAACACCTACGGATGTGAAGCTAAATAGACCCCTGAAACAGCTGTCAATTGTGAAACTAGAAAGCTTCTTACCTTAGATAAGGAGTCTGTTCACATGATGCGCAAGAGGGGTAGCATAAGGGGTGAGAGACAATGAATGCCAGTTATGCAACCTGCTGTGAGGAGGTGGTAAGTATGCTGCTCTGTAACTTTTTAATCTCCCTCCCACTGAGCTGAAAAGCTCATGGAATATTACTTCAGAAGTGGACTACAGCATTCATTTATTTGGAGTTACACATGTGAAATGCTGAGTTGTTCAGACAATGGAGTCCTTGATAGCAACACATTAGAGAACTAAATGTATCGAGAAGCAAATCAGTTTAGCCAACTGAGAATACGCGAAACAGATTCTTGAACTTAGTTTACACACGAGTTTACTCACTTCACTAAGCAGTGAAGATAGTATGAGGAAGAGAATAGGTGGCCCAGAAGATAATTAGGTTTCTTTTCATAGAGTGCACAGAAACAACGTAAGCTGTTTTTGTGACCGTTTCGTCTCCAATATGAGAGACGTTTTGATGTAAAGGCTGCTGATCTCACTTTTGCTCAGTTGAATGAACGCCATGTTCCCAGCGTAGTTGGAAGCTAGCGCAAATGCCCAGGAACGTGGTGCTACCAACTCACCTGCTGGCTGTTGACTGTCTTTGTGTTAATCTGGCTTCTCGTGACTTCATATACATTGTGTAATAGCTGTCAACTACTCCTTAGCCAGCCCAAGCAAAGGAATTCAGCATACCAAGTGGTATATGGAGCCTGCACTGGGTCTTAAAACGCAGAGTAACACTCAAAAACGTTTAGTTTTAATAACCATTACTTTCCAAATTTTTTACGTCAAAGTAGACTAATGAAGAGCATGAAGTTGAAAGGATTCGCAAGAACCATACATTTAATTAACATAGATCCTTCAAATATTGCAAATTCTTGGAACACTGAGACAACTTTTTTTTAAATCAGAAAATAATCGTGCAAACAGTCAGTGAGTGAAACAGACATGCAGGCCACTTAACAATGGGGAATGAATTAAAATCTCAACACTATTTACACACCTTGGACCTAAGGGAATATTGAAATGTATGATGCAGCAAATGCAATAATAAAGATTTGAAAGACAGGAAAAAACTAGGTTTAACAGAATGCAACGTAGCTTCCCCTGACGAAACCTTGGCCAACCCAAGCTGCCACAGTCCACTGTGCTACTAACAGCCGTTAACCTCCGGTTGGTAGCAACTGACGTCACATTTCAGACGCCAACATTTACTGGACATCAAATGCCCATCCAAGCACACGTCACACACATTTTACACAGTCTCAAATCAACCATAATTAGTTTCTGGAAGCCAGCATCGTAAAATTGATAGCCATAGCAAGGACACTCACAAGATAACTATGACAGCATAACGGTGGTATCCTCAATTTCAAATTCATTCCGAATTACTAATCACATGGCTATCTCCATCAGTTAATCACATTCTGCTACGATCTTTACGTAAATCCACATCTCTATACAGGTACGTCAAACCCATCAAAGGTTGGCAGCAGTGCTTCAGTAACCTTCCATTGAATATAACTAGTGAGAACCTATGTTTAACGTACTGTCGTGTTTGTCCATGTGTTAATGAAATAATAATAGGTTTGATTACAACACTTGTCACACACAATGCCATGTGCTGCATATGACAGATGAGGAGTGTTCCGTAAAACTTGGGAAGGTTCTTGTGAGATGACAAACGTCTTAGGTTAAGTCACAGTCAGTATCTTAATACTGCCACGATCAGCGGAAGTAAATTGACCCACGGAAGTGCTGCTCCTTCTCCTACCCAAGTTTTGAGCCACCAAAATGCAAGACGTCTTCAATCACGATGGAAGTATAGAAATATATAGGGATGTGTAAGCTGATGTAAAGAATTAATCGTTAGCCACTAACAAGTAACATATTACTTCTGTAGGGAAGTCCATTCTCCTCTGCCTAAATCCACTATTGTAAGAAGTCTTACCATGCAAGTAAGGACATCACTCCAGTTAAGCACTGCCATATCAGCAGAATCAAGGCAGCGCCATTCATCACACAATTACTTAAAATGTGCTATCACTGCCCGTATATTGCAGATATCATTGTCTTGCCCCACCAGCCTCCACCCTCCCAGGGGGTCAATAAGTCTTTTGTGAATACGTGCGTGGCGAGCATGGGGCCCCGAGCCATTGCAGCCTTCTTTCTCTCCAGGGCTGCATTTCCTTTCCCTTCCCCTCCTTTCCCCTCCTTGCTCCTTTCCCCTCGCCCTCTCCTCTCCCTCTGTTGGTGTCCTTGCTTATGTTGGCCCCTGCTATCATCCTGGTTCTGTTGGTTGTACAATTCGGCTTTGTTCCATAATCATTTCCTTCTTTTGGCATTCCTTGGTCCCCCCTCTGGGGTTTGACCTCCGTTACAAAATTTCTCCTCCATAGTGAGAACCATTTGGGGAAAAGCACCTTACCTAGTGTCTCCGACATGCGCCCTCCTAGTACGTTCTACCTTCTCTTTCATGTCGTTGTCTGACACTAGGGTGCATAGCGAGCACGGTAGCCAGCCCATGTGGTGGGGTCGCTATGTACCCTTTTTGTTGAGCCCCCTGAACACACAGCTCAGGTATCAGAAGTGTGATCCCTGTGACATCCTCATGCATGCCTTGGAGTGGTTGCTCGTCATCCTGGAGCATCGGAACTCCTGGCAATGGACGCGGTGCCAGACGGCCCTTGCTGTGGCTAGGTGGCGTCCGTGAGGAGAGCCCCTGATCGGAGGGGATGGTATCAGGGCGGACGCTATGCAAATGAAACGCATACGGGTCCTGAACTCTGGCCGTTCTTCTGCGGCCATGTCTCCGTGTGGAACTGATTCCTCAAGTGCTGCTTCTCTTGTCCCTTCGGCCTTCCCTTCCGTGGCTACACCTGGGAAGAGGGTCAGGCCCGTCAGCTAGGGGCAAAACCTTTCCCCCATTATCTAGTTTGCA
This sequence comes from Schistocerca gregaria, assembly GCF_023897955.1. Taxonomy (NCBI): domain Eukaryota; kingdom Metazoa; phylum Arthropoda; class Insecta; order Orthoptera; family Acrididae; genus Schistocerca; species Schistocerca gregaria. The sequence goes on along the minus strand of NW_026061873.1, from coordinate 1,022,063 downwards.
CTAGGACTGATGGAGATACTTTCACCAATACCAAACCTTTATTCTTTGTGGAACACACTGAAGACAAGTTTGGCGAAGTGGACTCCCTGAGCAAGATGCGGTCGGGTTTGGTGGGGGGTAATGGACACAGCAATTGTGCCAAGGTGGATACAGGCACGTAGGGCTGCAGACTGGGCAGCTAAAGCAGTTTTTATCAGCAACAGTCTCTAAATATGGTACAAGGTGTGGTTTTAACAGGGACCTCATACTTCAAACTGATGAGGAACTTCAGGACAATCTCGGATGGCGGGGTGTTTACTTGGTTCAGCGTGCTCAGAAGGGTCCTAAAGACAATCGTATTGATACTGGTGCCTTTATTCTGGCCTCTGAAAGAGATACCCTCCCTGAGAAAGTTAAGATTATGGTGTATCGATGTGATGGGAAGCCGTACATCCCACCTCCTATGAGGTGTTTTAAGTGCTTGCGTTTTGGACACGTCTTCCCACTGTTCACAGGCACCTCTCTATTGCGACTGTGGACGTCCACTCCATGAGAGGAGTGCCTGTGTTCCCCCTCCTGTGTGTGTAAATTGTCACAGCAGTCATTCTCCACATTCACCAGATTGCCCAGTATATAAGAAGAAAGTCACTCGATCGTTTAACCTACACAGAGGGCACCTAAGAAATATACATGATTTCACCCTGTGTCTGTGACATCTAGTTACGGCTTGGTTACATTTTCACCCCTTCCTCACCCTTCCTTACCCTCATCCTGGATCCCTCTTTCCCCCCCCCCCCTCCCCTGCGGCTCCCACAACTTCTCCCCTGGGGTCTGCCCTCCCTCCCCAGCCAGAGAAGTGTCCCACTCCTTCGGCGTCTGCCGGCCAAGGGCGCCTCCCCAGGATGCCTCTTCCAGGCACCTTCCAGGCCAAAGGTTTGCTGCCCTGCAACGACCGAGAGAGCCGCGATCTTTTGGCCCCCAAGTCGCCCGGTCTCTTTCTGTTCCTGATCTTGCTGCAGCTGGCTCCTTTTTGCCACACAGCCCTCCTCGAGCGCAGCCTGAAAAGAAGAAGAAATATAAGTCCCGGGACAAAGAGCCTCTGGTGTCACCGGAGGTCCCTTCTCCGACTTCACAACCGGATTCTGACCTGTAGTTCATGGTTGTCGCCCCCTCGTTGTCGGTGACGGGTGGGGACCCTGCGGTATGACAGGATCCATTACAATTCCGTTGGAGAACCACAGAACGATGGTTTAAAGGGAGGCTGAACACGCTAAATCCAATCGTCGACTTCCAGAATTGAAATCCCTTCTTTTGTCCTACTATGCAGCTTGCGTGGTTCTCCAGGAATCTCATTTTACTGGTGCTCACTCACCGACCCTCCTTGCGTTCCGTGTTTTCTGTCGAAATCGGGTCGAACCCCTGCGGGCTTCTGGTGGCATTTGTACGTTGGTCCGTACACACATTACTAGCACGTGGATTCCTCTTCAAACTACATTGGAAGCGGTTGCTGTTAGGGTCCACTTACTCTGCGCTCACAGTTTGCAATCTTTATCTCCCTCCTGAGAGGAGTCTTACACGTGCTACCTTAACTGCCCTTCCTCAGCAACTTCCTCCTCCTTTCCTCCTTTTTGGGGATTTTAATGCTCATCATCTATTGTGGGGCAGTGGTCTATAAGAAGACCTCGTCTAGATGGAAAGGCAGTTTATAGCAGACCACGACTTGTGCTTTCTTAATGATGGCTCTCCTACTCATTTCAGTGCCGGTCATGGTACGCTTTCTGCCATTGATCTTTCTCTTTCTTTTCCCTCTCTCCTACCTTCATTACACTGGTCGCCACCTTTGTGATAGTGAACATTTCCCATTCATTATCTCGCTCCCTTCCCGCTCTCCGATGGACACATTACCTCGTTGGTATTTCCAACGTGCCGATTGGCCTCTATACACAGCACAGATCGTGTTTTCTCCCTCTTTGTCCGGTTGTATTGATGACATCCTACGTGACGCGTCTGACGCTATCGTTCATGTTGCTAGCCTTCCTGTCCACCGCTCATCTGGGCCATTTCGTCGCCGGCAAGTCCCATGATGGAGTACAGCCATTGCCATTGCCATCCGTGATCAACGTTGAGCTTTGCAACACCTTAAGAGGCACCCATCCATAGCCAGCCTTGCTACTTTTAAACGCTTCCGCGCTAAAGCCCGGTATTTAATCAAACTGAGCAAGCGGATATGTTGGGAACGATTCGTTTCTTCCCATGGTTCTTCTGTCCCTCTGTCACGGGTATGGGCTACACTTCGCTCTCTCCAAAGATGCCATCGGCAGTCCACCCTCCCAGGCCTTCACCTCCCAGATGGCCTTTGTACGGACCCATTAGCTTGTGCAGACTACCTTGCGACCCATTTTGCAGTGGCATCAGCATAAGCCTCCTATCCAGCGGCTTTCCTTCACCAAAAGCAGCAGCCTGATGCTTCCACCTTATGTTTCTCCCCTTGTGAGTCAGAAACTTAAAACAAACCTTTCACTGAATGGGAATTTATTTCTGCTCTATCTTCTTCTTATGATACGTCCTCTGGTCCAGATTTCATTCATAATCAAGTGCTTCACCATCTCAGTGCTCCACAACAGCAACATCTTCTTTGGGTGTTTAACCGTATCTGGCTCCAGGGTGACTTCCCTTCTCAGTGGAGGGATAGCATCATGGTTCCTGTCCTTAATCCTGGTAAGAACCCGCTATCTGTTGACAGCTATCGGCCAATTAGTTTCACCAATGTTGTTTGTAAGTTATTTGAATGGATGGTAGCCTGTTGGCTCAATTGGGTCCTCGAATCTTGGGATCTATTGTCTCCTTACCAGTGTAACTTCCGAGAGGGACAATCTCCAATCGATCATTTTCTTCACTTGGAATCCACAGTTCGGCAGGCTTTTTCGGAGCGCCGACATTTGGTTGCAGTGTTTTTTGACCTTCGAATGGCCTATGACACGGCCTGGCGCCATCACATCTTACTTACCCTTCATCAGTGGGGTCTTTGGGGCCCACTACCGATTTTTATCGGTCATTCAGAGCTTGAGTTGGTACTGTTTTTAGTTCTCCACAGACCTAGACGACCAGTGTCCCACAGGGTTCTGTCTGGAGTGTCCTTCTTTTTCTCATTGTTGTCGATGGACCTGTGGCCTCTGCCAGTCCTTTGGTTGCCCCTGCCCTGTATGTGGATGATTTCTGCATTTGGGTTAGTTCCTCCTCGATGGCATCGTCAGAGCGGCAGCTCCAGGGAGCTATACGGCGTGCATCTGCATGGACCCTCTCACACGGGTTTCAATTCTCTCCTTCAAAATCGCGGGTGATCCACTTCTGTCGCCGTACTACGATCCACCCTGATCCAGAGCTCTATCTCGCTGCACAACGATTGCCTTTTGGTCCCACAGTTTCGTTTCCTGGGTCTTCTTTTCGACAACAAGCTCACTTGACTGCCACATATCAGACTCCTGAAGGTAGAATGTTTCTGTAAACTCAATGTCCTTCGCTTCCTTGCCCACTCCTATTGGGGTATGGACCGTTGCCTCCTTCTCCGTCTTTATCATGCTCTAGTTCTGTCTCGCTTGGACTATGGTTGACAAGTTTATGGTTGTTGCTCCTTCCACACTGCACATGCTGGATCCAGTCTACCATTGTGGTATCCGTTTATCAACAGGGCTAGTAGGGAAGGCACTGGTGACCAGTCTCCTGGTTGAAGCTGGGATCCACCCCCCCCCCCTCTGTTCGGCGGTCCCAGCTTCTGGTGTCTTATGCACTCGTTATCCGTTCCTCTCCTACGCATCCTTCCTATTCTATCCTGTTCCCAGACCATGGACGTCGCCCACCCGACTCCCGACCACAGGCGGGTTTATCGGTTGGGCTCCGCCTTGCATCTCTTTGTCGTGTTTTCAGCTTCCTTCTTTGTCCTGTCTTCCTCGCTCCGTTCCCTCCACCCCCCCCCACCCCCCTCTTGGTTAGTTCCTCGGCCTCGAATTCGGATGGATCTCTGCCGTGGTCCGAAAGATTCCATCCCCCGTGGTGGTGTTCCTTTCCTTTTTCCGCCGAATTTTGTGGGAGTTTTGGGATGCTGTCGTTTTTTAGACTGATGGCTCTAAATCTACTGATCATGTTGGGTATGCCTTCACGTCCTCTATTGGAACGGAAAATCATCTGCTGCCATCTACATGTGGGGTGTTTACTGAGGAATTGATGGCAATTTCCCAGACTCTTACCTTCATTAAAGAGTCCCAACACAACCGCATTTTGTTATGTACGGACTCGATGAGTGGCCTTCTTGCTATTGACCGGTGTTTTTCGCGCCATCCCTTGGTCTCTGCCATTCATGACCATCTCGCTGATATTCACCGTGCTGCTTGTTCCATTGACTTTCTTTGGGTCCCTGGCCATGTTCTCATCTCGGGTACTGAGCTCGCTGTTCGTTTGGCTGGAGGTGCAGTCACTTACCACCCATTTTCTGTAACCCCTCCTGCAGACGATTTACGGCTCCACATCAAATCCCACTTCGCACAATCATGGGCCCATACTTGGTTCGCTACTCCTCTCTCTAATAAACTTCACGTGATTAAGGTGACCACAGGCCTGTGGCGTTCTTCCTTTCGCGTCTCCCGAAAGACTTCACCACACTGTGTCATCTCCGCATTCGCCATACCATGCTGACCCATGGTTTTCTTTTGCGTCATGAGCCACCCCCACTTTGTGGTTGTGGAGCCTTCCAGTAAGTTGCCCATATTTTGTTTGAATGCCCCCTTCTTTTGGCTCTGCGTGCTAAGTACAGACTGCCCCACACTTTACCTTTGATGTTGGCTGACGATTCCCGGATGGTCTCTCTGGTTTTCGGTTTTCTCCAGGAAAGTGGATTTTATTCTCAGTTTTAAGGTATTGGGGCAGGGCGGTGAGTGTTTGTGTGTCTCCCACTGTAAGCCATGTTTGGAGATTCCAGACTCATCTGACAGAGATAATGTTTTCTTGCCCTTTTACTCAAACCAATCCTTTAAAAAAAGGGTAAAACAGTCTCCTTTTACCATAGGTTGCACATCTTAAGTCACAGGTGGTCTTGCCTATGCTGCTTCAGCATAGCGTTGGGTTTGTTCTCTTGCCAACTTGCCTCATTTTGTTTTTTACGATTTACAACATGACTGCCCTTTTACTTTTTTGCCTTCTTCCCTTTTATTGTTCTGACTTTCCTCAGATGTCCCATTAGCGGAATGGACCCTATTTGAAACAATTGACTGATGACCTTGCTGCTTGGTCCCTTAAACCTCAAACAACCAACTAACCAGTCTCCTCCACACGGCTCTCCTCTGATTCCCTTGGCGCCACCAGTGGAGACCAAGGAGGCTGTAATTTGCAGATTTGCCACTGAGTCGTAAAAGATGTGTCAGAATTCTGGTGCCATGTGAAAACATGGTAAGTTTATTCTACACCATTCACAACTGCATTAGATCATTGAAATAAATCAGAAAAGCATGGACCCAGGACTGAAGGCACTTTTTTCCCAAACACTATTCCACTGATCTTACTAAAAGTTGAATCTAGTGCTGCATATCATGAATTTGGTTAATCATTCCTATCTGATAGCTTCCTGGTTCAACAGAAATGAATCTTGGATGTAAGATCATACCTATTTCTGAGTAAATCCAGACAATTTTATTTTTGTGTTACATATATTTTCCTGCATCTTAAAAGATTACAACACACGAAGAAAAGGATTTGTCAGAAACGGTGAGAGGTCATCAGGCAGTGCAGATAAGGATGCACAACATACACTCACTTTCATAATAAGCACTTTGTTGCTTCCAACAAACATTAGACACAATTTCAAACCTCTAAATGCTGAACAACAGATATGTAAAATATTATCATTTGCAAAATACCAGAGATTCAAAGAAACCGCAGTGTATAAAACAGCTTTAAATAATTGTAATTGTAACTGATAACAATTAGAAACACAATAGTAAACTTTTCCTCCTATTTTGTATTTGGCCATCTCCCATAGCATTTTCAAAGTTTGCTTGAGGTCCAATACATCCTGGCCTATGGAAACCACATTTCCAGTCAGAGAATTCAAACAAAAGTTTTCTAAAATCCATCATATTCATTTAAAATAAAGGCTTAAAACAACAAATGTATTAAATTTCTGCTTTGTGTCCTTTAGCTTTATCATTTTTCATGGGTTTTATTGCATGCTGTTGAAACTTTAATAACACACAATCATAATATGGTACAACACTTGTTCCTGTCGTTATATGTAATAGGCCATAGTCAAGTACGAGGGTTGAGTGAAAAGTAATGCTCCACCTTCGTTAATTGGTTTTGGATGGCAATATCTTAATAAATCACATGTAGACATAGTCTGCAGAACGTGATCCTTAACTAAAAGTATTCACTTTTCCACATAATCAACACGAGCCAATTGGATAAATTTCTGCCAACAATGAACAAGTATTCTGAATCCATCACAGAAGAAGTCGACACTGTTCCTGAAACCAGTCTCACAGTTCTCTCAACGTATTCATCAGAAGCATAATGTTCCAGCAGATCGCCTTTCATTATCAAGAACAGATGGAAGTCAAATGGTGCTAAATCTGGACTGTATGGAGGATTCTGTATGGTTGTAACGTGCTGGGTTGTTTCCTCACCTGGGGCACCACATGTAACGTGCCGGGACATGTCCTTATTTAGTAGTGTCATTTAAAGTTCACGTCACAATCGGATGTACCGGTACTGAAATATTTCCTCGCCCAGTGTTCTCGATCTAACTTGCTTTGCTTATTCAATTTTGTCTTCCCGGTAGCTACGTCTGTCTCAACTAAATCACACTGAAATTAAGAAGCCAGGATCCTAGGTTAAGTTTTCCAAAGTCAAAAGTCAAGATTGTATTGATTGTTGAACATTTATGTCAACCACATGGCGATTTCTTTGTTCTCACTCGCACACAGAATATTCATGTGACCAGACCTCTTACACTTAATCGTCACATTAGGAAGGTTAAAAACTTCCAGTCTTTAACAAAGTTCACAGTCACAATTACCGAAAAAATTGACCAACTTGCTGCACTTTTGCTCCAAGAGAATCTGACCGAGAACTAACTAGAGCTGCACTAGCTCCGACCTTATATAGACGAGCGCTTGAATGTTTGACTATTCTGTTAATATATTATAGTTTATAATTTCCCAGGGTTAAAATGATCCTTTCTAACTGGTTTTTAAGTTAACTCTTGGGTTTATTATTTAACTAACATGAGTAAGCTGTATCAATTTATTACGCGAAACTAACTTATGCATCCGCCATGGGAATTCCCGATATGTAACCACGGTAGCCCTTTAGAACAATAATTTTTACATATTCAAATTTACTTAATTCTTAATTAATGCACTTACAAAGTTGAGACTGGAGTCACTTTACGTAGAAAAATAAAGATATCAAAAATATCAAAACAGATGTCGGAATTATTTAGTAGTTTGGTCACAATTGGCACTGAAAGTCATACAGGCAACAGATTTTAAGTCTTAATATCTATTGAACTAACAGACTTTGGGTAAATTTAAACACTTTGCTGAAATCAGTAAAATTTAGGCTTTCTTTTGGATGCAGTCTTATAGCTGAATTTGATCTATTAGCTCACTCGAATGTTACTTAATATATATTGCACAATATGTCATCGTCCATAACTGTTAATAGTATGCATTTCCAATAAAACTGATTACCTCATTGCTTTTAGAATATATACTAGAATGTACTGAAATAATAGGTTTTACTAGGGGAATTTTATTTAAACTATTTCTGAATTCTGTGCTATGAGGCTGAAGGCCACAGAATCTGTAGTCGGGATCTGAGTAGTGAAAATGAAAAAAAAAAAAAAATTAAACGTTCATTGCTTAATTAGGTTACTGAAGTAGCGTAAGACCAAAGCAGGATAGCAGTGGGCAATCCTGCTTAGATACATGGTGGTGAGATTGTCCCTGAAATTCTTCTGTGGTTACACGTGAAGCAATAATGTGACCCACACATTCTTGTGAAATGCTGATTGTGCTTGAAATTTCTCTCTGAGTGATAAGACGATCGTTCTGAATCAGTCATCGGTTTGCTTGTGAAACTCAGTGGTTGCTGTTCCAGGACATCCAACTCTGTCACGCCAGTCAGATGTTCTCGCATCAACACCTTTAAACTTACACGCCCAATGACGGACAGTACTCACATCAACACATTCACCATAAAATGCTTACATTCTCTGATGAATCTCCTTTGGAGTGACACATTCTGCTGTCAAGAATCAAATGACTACACGTTGCTTAAATGCATTGCCCTACCGTCTGTAGGGTTCCATACTTTACACTGTAACACTACAACAGTTCAATGCTTAGGCTTCCTGCCACCTGGAGCTGTAGAGGAGAGGCTACAGAACAAGCCAGTACCTGCCACATACCAATGCTGTCAACAGTTGAAATGTTACGGAGGTGAAGGCATTACCTTTCAGTCAACCCTCGTACACGACATGTTAGTTTGAGCTTGGTTTCCTATTAATAACTGTAATATCTAGAGTGTTACCTGGAAAGTGTGTGCAGCTACAAAGTAATTCATTGTTACTCTAGCGCTTATGAGCCTCTCTCTGTAAGAGTGCTTGCATCACAAATGTGTGTTCTTAGTATAATATTTCCTTGTAGATATTTGTACACACTACTGTGATTCAGTTGCGAATAGTTTCCTTTATAATTAGTAATTGTGGAAAGAGAAATGTCACAAGCGCACTCAGTATGATCGGTAATACTGGTTGCCTGTTGTTGACTCCCCACACCTTGTCTCAAGTACGACTAATATGAACGATGTATGGTTACATTATTAAGGATTTATTGTTGTTGTGTGTTTTTTGTTAGTTTAATGTGATTATGCAGAAGCTTATAGAGAGATAGTTTTTGATACGATAGTTTGATATACACATTGCCATCTCTTCATATTATTATACTTCATAAATACTAGATGTAGTACTGCATCTACGTTCCTTGATGATGATGATGATGAGTCCCATACTCCGTTTACCGAGCGTAGGGGAGCGACGCGGGAGACCCGCGCCGCCATACTAGGCAAGGTCCTAGTGGAGGTGGTTTGCCATTGCCTTCCTCCGACCGTAATGGGGATGATTGATGATGATGATGAAGACGACACAAACACCCAGTCATCACGAGGCAGGTGAAAAATCCCTGACCCCGCCGGGAATCGAACCCGGGACCCCGTGCTCGGGAAGCGAGAACGCTACCGCGAGACCACGAGCTGCGGACCTACGTTCCTTGATATGATATAATTTAATTATATCTGACTCCAGTATGTTTAGAGAGTCAGCTGCTTATGACATGGGTGTTTTCTGCTTTCTACACGTTATGGTTTGTACACTGTTTTTATTACGTTTGTATGGCATGTATACATCATGTGCCCCTGTACGTATGTTTGCCATTTGGTTGATTTTTTAAAATGCCTTTGTTGAACACAGCTTTGTTACTGTTATACATTCGTACAAACTTGACATAGAAGTGTTTTTACCTAACGTTATGTATTATGCACATTCACGCTCTTTGTTTGCATGATCTTCGAACTATTAACTTCGACACTTCATATCTTAGCTGTGTACCTCACAGGCAGTTTGTTACTTTAGAATTCCAACACTACGTTCACTGTTTCATATATTTTCATTATGATAATCGTTTTTCGTGTACGATGAAAGGTATGAATTCTGATCATGTGATAGTAATTTTCTCGAAAAGAAACTCTATTTAGTAATCTTACTGGGTCCTCTGTTCAGTTTCGATGTCAGATTGCTGGCCAGATTGGCCAAGCGGTTCTAGGCGCTACAGTTTGGAACCGCGCGACTGCTACTGTCGCAGTTCTAATTCTGCCTTGGGCCTGGATGTCCTTAGGTTAGTTAGGTTTAAGTAGCTCTAAGGTCTAGGGGACTGATGATCTCAGAAGTTAAGTCCCATATTGCTCAGAGCCATTTGAACCATTTTGATGTTAGATTCCATTTCCTTCTGTTTGGTCTTTTACATAAATGGTAAATGACCAAAACCAGTCGTAATAAAAAGTAACCTCTCACTACACTTACCTCTCTGTGAAAGGAATTATTAGTTGAAGCCATAGTGTTCGCAGTTAAATTTTTCTGTTACCATAATCATACGACCTTAAAGCTTTTTAAAAAACTGGCTCAGAGCACTATGGGACTTAACATCTGACGTCATCAGTTCCCTAGACATAGAACTATTTAAACCTAACTAACGTAAGGGCAGCACACACATCCATGCCCGAGGCAGGATTCGAACCTGTGACTGTAGCAGCAGCATGGTTCCAGACTAAAGCGCCTAGAACCGCTCGGCCACAACGGCCGGCCACTGCTATTCACATATGTATTCAACAATTCGTGTAAAATTACTTTTTGGATTAGTTTACAGTCTTAAAACTGCAGGTGTAGACTCCAAATTCAAGTTTCAAAGTAATTAATGAAATTGGTGTTTGTGTGCTTGGAGATGGTTTCGGTATCCATACTCTCTCCCCAAAATAGTTGTATTCCACAAATATATCTTAGTTTAAGTTTGTACTATTAGTCTTTGAAATTAGTTCGCTTTGAAAGGAAACATAGTTTCGGTAATGGCAATCGGAAGTCCCTATTAGTGTTGGTTCTTGCAAGCACTGTAAAAAAAGTCTGGTTCAAACATTTGCAACGATCAGAACTACATGTGGTTCAGTTAGATGATGCAGTGTCATGTTTAGTACTTCCAATGTGGATGGAACAATATTTTCAGATTAATACTACACGAGATTGTAGATGGCTGATGTAGAAATGTTTATTACTCTTCATGTAACATACAGCTATTACTTACTTTACATGCTCCACAATTTTAAAATGTTATTGCTCACTTAACCGGCATCCTTAACAAAGGATGTGTTACATCTAGCTGATTATCCTGAAGGATGTATATTATACCTTCTCTTACAGGTGCTTACAATGTCGATTGACTTGTATATTGTGTTAAGTGTATCTTAGGCAGAAGTTTGAACAGCTAACTATATCTTGACTCTCTGTTGTTACTAGATCAGTTATGGTTTTCACACTACAGAGTGTGGTTCTGAAGTAAAAGGACAGAATTTAAATCATAAAATTTTATTGTCTACTGTTCTTCACATTGTTAAATGCTCTTCTGTTGCTGTTTGATATAATGCGTACTATTATGCATTTATTGTTATACAGGGTGTTACAAAAAGGTACGGCCAAATTTTCAGGAAACATTCCTCACACACAAATAAAGGGAAGATGATGTTATGTCGACATGTGTCCAGAAACGCTTAATTTCCATGTAAGAGCTCATTTTAGTTTCGCCATTATGTATTGATTCACCGCCATGATTTCATACGGGATACTACATGTGCTGCTAGAACATGTGCCTTTACAAGTACGACACAACATGTGGTTCATGCACGATGGAGCTCCTGCACATTTCAGTAGAAGTGTTCGTACGCTTCTCAACAACAGATTCAGTTACTGATGGATTGGTAGAGGCGGACCAATTCCATGGCCTCCACGCTCTCCTGACCTCAACCCTCTTGACTCTCATTTATGGGGGCATTTGAAAGCTCTGGTCTACGCAACTCCGCCAAATGTAGAGACTCTTCGTGCTCGCATTGTGGACGTCTGTGATACAATACGCCATTCTCCAGAGCTGCATCAGAGCATCAGGGATTCCATGCGATGGAGGGTGGATGCATGTTTCCTAGCTAACGGAAGATATTTTGAACATTTCCTGTAACAAAGTGTTTGAAGTCACGCTGGTACGTTCTGTTGCTGTGTTTCCATTCCATGATTAATGTGATTTGAAGAGAAGTAATAAAATGAGCTATAACATGGAAAGTAAGCGTTTCCAGACACAAAGAAAGTAAATATGTTACGTGGACATGTGTGTGAGGAATGTTTCCTGAAAGTTTGGCCATACCTTTTTGTTAACACCCTGTATATGTGGACTGATAATGTGTGCTCTACATTTTGGGGGACATCATACATACTGTTAACATATTTTTAAATAATAGCCAATAATGCTAACTGAAATTAAGCTTGTAAATTGGATTTTTTAAACATTTTAATTAGTAAAACCCATTACTTCCTCTATAAGTCTTATAGAAATACATGGGGACTTTAGAAAAAAGAAATTTATTCTGTTCTATAATCTACATATTAAAAAGTCTATATATTTTGTCTTGGTTGAAGTCAGTCGTTATCTGAACATGCATGGGCTATCATCATGACAATAAATTCCACTGCAAAGTATTTCAACTGACAGACATATCAGCTCTCTTAAAGATTAGCTTTGTGCTGAACATGCAGTGTGTTATTGCTGTATGATGCTTTCCTATAGATACACAATAACTATCTAAGTTAGTATTTTAGACACAGATTGTAACATTTCAGTGGAACAATTTCAATTTAATTATGAGGAATTTTAACTTCTGTGCCAGATCAAACAATATGTGTAATTATTTCCACTATTATTAAAATGAGGAAAATACTTTCATGCCAAGCAGCTTTAATTATTAGCTAAGGAGTGACCTGTGTGTACCAGTTAAACAGTTTTCAATGTCTAATTGAATGGTACATGTAACAAATCTCTATGAAGTGTCCACATGTAAAAATTATATTTATTCAGTAAGTGCTGTTCCTGTTAAAAGCACTTTCCTGTCAGTGCATAGAAAATAATGTTTATTACTTACGGTTTGCTTGCATGTATTGAGTGTACTATGCATTAAGTAACAATTCACAAATCTTCCTTCTCTTTGTGTCAAATAGCCTTAGATGACCTAGCGCTCTGACACCACTTCCACTAACTTTGACTTTTGGTTTCCTTTCCTGTCGGCCTCTCTTGGTCAACTCTTGATTTTTCGACCCCAACGGTATTAGGTTGCGAGCCCGAGGGTGTCCCTCATTCTCTTTCTCTAATCTTACATTCCATATGGAGGAGAGCCTCCATAGATGTGAAGTCAGCCCTGCTAGGAATGCCAACCTGTAAGACAAAATGTCGCCCTCCAAACTGAGGGTAATATGACAATACTGGTAATCTGTGCTAGAATCGTAGTACTCACAAGCTTCAGAACAAGCCCCAGATATGAAGGTTGATGCAAAGATGGCGAGATCATACCATAATGGGTGTGTAGACATCATGCACCCTCTACTACTCTCATTTGGGAACAATGTGGCCTGTGGTTGATGACGTCCCTCTGTATCAAAACTGAAGGAGTTGAGACATAAACCACATAAAATGGTAACAGTTGCTGCATTTGTATCATCGCCAAAAGAAGTAAATGAGAATAATGGTAACCCCCTCCAGGAGCCATTACTAGAGGGACAATCCTAGAGAGAAGCTTAGCACTTCAACACTGCACCGAGAGAAATGAACAAATGAGACAGATGAGGTTGGTGTTCCAAAATTACTGACACGTTATGCACTGGGTTGGTCATTACTGAAGGATAGAACTAAAGTTATGTTGCTGGTGCGAAATGTGAAGACTGAAGTGAAAGTGCTTCCTCAATTTCAGCAACAGTGCCCCACAATGTTTCGACAGTTTACTTCAACCTAAAACAGTTCATTGCACAGCATCTCAAAAAATGTAATGTTCCCGATTGTCAGTCACCCCAGATCTAACGGATGTCTGCACTAATAGTCTTCATTTGGAACCTGGTGACCACTACTAGGAGAAATACGACAGTTACTGAAGAAGACGGTTCTGCATCTTTAACAGGAAGATGACATGATGTACGGTCAGCTTGATAAGGGGCCTGAAGAATCTTCACCTACTGTTTTCTATTTGGAAGAGGGACATAAGATGCCTGTAGGCCAACATGATTCCACAAAACTTAAAATTCTGACAAATAAGCTCTACCTGCCAACCAGCCAGCACGTTTCTTCCTGTTGTGTACTTGTCTCACCTTTGCTGGAAAGTCCAGCATAAGAGCCAAGAAACCAATATACACAGAGCAGTTGACGACGACTGCCTGTGGCTACATGTTGTGAGATTCTGACATGCTTGTACCTCAGTCACTCGGAACACATCGTTGCATCTCAGAATCTTCAGCTGAATGCAATTTTAAATACCAGTGTACTGCTACTTTCGTCTGGCGTGGAAGTGGACAGCTTAGAATGAATAAAGTGCGAGATGCCAATCTTAGTAGATGTACCATCCTGATGTTTCACGGACCAATTTGTGAGATGTGGTAGTACTGTGGGTGCTCTATAAAATGCCAAAGGACAGTGGTAACTCTATGGGTCGCTGTTCCTAAGTTGGCCTGTCTCTGGCTTTACATCAGAACATTTCTTGAGGGAGATAGGATAACCGGAAGAGTGCAATGTGCTACGTGCCACAAGAAACTGCCACCTGTTCTCCAATATCTGTGTTGACTTCGCACTGAACTACAGCAACAAAGAAGACCATCCAGAACTTGGGATATAAGGTAACAAGGTACAAAGAAACATGTTATTGTGAGGAGAAAATTGTGTCCCAGTCACTTCTGTTAACCTGGCTTCAGTGTAACATCAGCCACAGTTCCCACAGGTGTGATGCGCTGTTGCAACATTAGTTCTGACGAGGAGTAGTACACAAGTATCTCATGAGCAAGGGCAGTATTGGAAAAAAGAGCCTGTTGGTTGTTTCACTTCATGTATTCTTCACAAGCTGTTTATGTACGTGCCTCGCCTGCAGCGTTGCTATTACCTTTTTTCTTATTCATTGTATTTAATCATACAATACAGTGTAAATAAATGTTAGCTGAGCATTATTCTCTACATCTGTTCTGCACCACGTAGGAAATGGTTAACATTTCAAGAAAGATGACTTCGTTGTGTGTAATGTGCATATTGAAATGAATGCACTGGATAAGTGAGGTAAATTGGCATCTATAAGATAACAAAACCCATGAATATTTTGCAAATAATAAGTGGCAGAATTCCATGATTTATGAATTAAATGTACTGAAAGTAAATTAGCACCATTTTGGCTATTTACTTATGAGCAATAAACTGTTCAGCGTTTTTGACTATATAACATGTTCAGTGCTGATAAATACATTAATAGAACAACGTTTAACAGCTTGGTATCGTCCTTTTACTACAAAATTCATCTATATTTACTGTGCAGCTACCTTGGTGTGTTTATTTCGCACCGAAAGGGGTTTTATGCAGTCTGTGCAGCAGAACTTTGGTTTTTGTGTGTGTGTGTGTGTACTTTCTGTTACTGTGTCTTTCATCGTCATATTTGGGTGGCCAATGATAAACTTAACAGACGACAGCGCTAGTGGAATAATGACGTTTCTTTAATACCGTAATTTATATGAATTTAGAGCTCCTGTGTAATACTTCATTGTAACGTGATAATTAAGAGACTTGGATAAAATTCGTTATTGCAGTTATCTGCTCATTTTTTAGTTACAAAAATTGTATCCTGGAATGTGAACATCCACCGTAATGCACTCGTTAGTTTTATCACTACAGTCAAGAGACTTGTCATAATGCCAAGCTATACAAGAACTGAAGACTTGCAGTTTTGAGTGTATACATCAGTTACATTGAAGTATACTATGAACAGCTTCTCATAAATTGAGACTGCCAATTTAGATGTTGCATCTGTTCAGTAAGGATGTCTTACTGCTCATTGTTTTATGCACTGCAGGTGATGTGAATTAACTTTGTCTCCTCTCCACCACAAACAAGATACAAAATCTGCAGTTTGCTCTCGCTGTTGTCCGTGTCCAGTGTGTTTCACAATTCCTAACACAGGCCTTCATGGTTTGTAGAGGAGACTTTGTACATTTCTGGACATGAGCTCATTACCAAAACTTCGTCTACTAAGCTTTCTATCAAAAAGTGTAACAGGAAACGTGAAATGCCCTGCATTTATTAGTGATCAGATTGATGGCAGATGCTTTGCACAGTTTATTGAGCGTCAGTATGAAAGTGTCTTATATATCTAGTTTTGCAGCATCTGCTACTATGTAGCAAGTGGAATTACGTCCAATTATTACACACAAAATTATGAAGTTAACGTCTAATTGCTATGTTTCTTCCAGTGTTACCAGTTGGGGTCTTTGGAAGTTCATTGTTCATTGGAAAGTTAACATAGCTAACGTAATGAACTAAGTTTGGAGAGTTGTAAATGATGGGGTTTTGTTGGAGAGAAATTTCGCGGTGAATAAACTTCCTTCCACTTCACAATCTTTCCTTCAATCTTCCTTAATGAACATCAGTGTGCAGTAATAGAAATACCTTGTTATTCTATGATGCCCATAAAATTCTCTGGTAATATTTCTACAATGAAACCTGGACAAAGTCTGTAAAATTAATAGCAAAGTTCCCCATGCGAATTAAACCAATGACTTTACGGCTTATGGATGTGAACAATACAATTAGTTTCTTCACAGTAGTATGAACACTCTGATAATATTTAAGAACGAAGTGATGAATTATGCAAATACTGGTTTGCAAGACACTTTAATTCTCTCATAAAGAACAAAGAAGTTAGTTAAAAGTTACTATGTGGGGCTATGTAATTTTGAATGTAAAAGACACAGGTCTTAAAAATGTACCAGTGTAACTTGAATTTCTAAAGATTCCCACGCATGAGAGTAGAGGACTCATCGCTCTGTAAATTGTGTTAATTGACTTGAAACATGTAAAAACGAAAAGTTCTGGACAGTTTTGAAGTTGAGTGTCAAGTTTGGAAGTTGGTAAGCGCTGTTTCGCCAACAATGAATGGATAAAGTCCATGTATACGCACACAATCTACGGGGAGTCGAAAAGCACTTGGTTCCTCAAGTTCCTAACTATTTGTGTTATTCCGTTGAACTTCCACTATATTACACATCTAAATGAGTAAATTATGGCTTTATGAATGTCTGAATTTGGTCAATTATGTGAGATAATAATTATAAAATTTCTGTTGTCCTTGGAAGCTGTAATGTAGGCAACCTGAAATTAATAACCATCCCAGAGCCCGGTAGCAGTGTCGCCATCTTAGTGACAACCAGGGACATGGAAGACATGATTGAATACCAGTTACAGGAACAATTGTTATAATCGTTGTAACCAAAGTGCTCACATAACAAGAAGGCAAAGTCAGATTTACAGTATGCTCTGACTGCCTGCATAGTGATTTTAACATATTGAACCTTGAGTTACTGGCACTGCGTTTTCACTTGTTACTTCTATGTTTTTATTAGACCAGCTACTGGCTACAGATGTCACCCCCCCCCCCCCCCACAGTCAAATGTATGTATTCATTCATGTAATAGGTTGTCACCCCTACACTGACATTTTTGTAGTATACCAGCAGTTTAAAAATGCTCCCCTGAGAACAAACAGGTGAAAATATTTCTCTGTAAAACAATGACAGAAAAGTGGGGAACCAGCTGCACAGTCTCATTTTCGTTTCTTCATCAAACATTGTGGCGCATGAACGTACGCTGTTGTAACATGGAACATTGCACATCTTTTATCCAATCTCTCTGAGTTAAGTATTCATACTCCACCAAAATGGGGAACAAAAAGATGGCTATAGGGGTGTGGAAAACATGAAAATAATTCCCCCTACCACCCCCCCCTTCCCCCCACCGTGACGATGCCTGGAAAAAATCTAGGCTCCACTCACTCTCAGCAGCGGTCTCCACCAGTTATCTCTACCACTGCCACTGTCGCCTCTGTTCCACAGTGTCTCTCTGCTACTCTCTCAATGCAAAAACGCGAATATGTTCTTCCTTAATTCAGTTCCATTCAGTCAGACCCAAAGGACAGCATGTGGCTAAAAGTTACCTTCCCCACTATGTCCAGTCGATACTCGACTCGTCTCAGGAATATAGTACTATTTCTAGGATCAATATTTTTTATAGCTGAATCCTTAATGGTCTCGACATTCACCTCGACCAAAACAGATTCATTGGGCTGTAGGACAGGTTCCCTGCATAGATCACGGAGCTGATCTCTATTCGATATGAAGGGTTCCCATTGAGAAACTCAGTTGCAGGACTGGTCTTCCACCCACAGTAACAACTTGACCAGTATATTGACCCTGTCGACGAGTGCTAATGAACAGGCTTCTGTGGTGTTTGCAATCATAGAACTTCGTGAAATCAACAGATTAAATCTGGTTCCTTACTGTGTCATCTGTTTTTCAGTGAATTACCAAAGAACGAAGATCTGATCTACTGTTCAGAACCTTGGCTGCAAACCTCTCTGAATTCATCAATTACTAATTTTCAAGAGTTGAGTTCTCTATACGAGCAGCTGGACAAGATGACGTATCTTAGACAAATGTGTGTTATTGTTGAGTGGCCCTCCTTAGTCAATCATCCTCGTTTATGGTCTGCATAGATTAGCAGCGTTTTCCTTTCTGGTATTTCTTCTTTGGTCCTTACAATTATCTGCTGGTGTAGTCTGCTGCAAGTAAGTTTCTCACCTCCAGTCTGGATCAATTTGGCTTGTATTCTGTTTTCACCTGGGCTTCCCTTCTTAAGCTATTTGATTCGTTTGGAAATCATGCTGTGTGCATTGGGAAAGGGGGGGAGGGAGGAGGGACGACAGTGGTGTGGGTCAGCCGTAGTTAGAATGGAAATAGAATCCTACTTTGGTTTCATTACAATTGGAGATGGTAGAAGTACTCCTTCCATCTTCTGGCGATTTCAGTCGTTTGCAACCATTTTACATCTTCGACAATATCCTTTGTAGCCTGTGAACGTTATAAGCATTACTGTGACACTGTCTGCTCTCGCCTGTTTCTGCCTCCACGATGATGTCCTTGATATACTTCCTCTTCGCTCTTCTCAGTGTTGTCAGGGTAGCTCTTCAAGCCACCTCAAATTGTTCTTAATTCTGCACAAGATTTGTCTCCAGCAAACCCCTTCTCATGGTTTTCGGTCTCTGTTCAGAAGGAATTAAAGCTTGTAAATCATTAAACACATAGAACTGGTCACGTTATTGTAAAACTCCAACAACAGCGAAAACTACTCCACCAACAACACCAACTCCATCAAACAACTCAAAAAAAGCACTTCGAACTTTATCTCAACGAGCAATGCAGGAAGAATGATTCACAGCTCTTCCTTTCGTCTGTCGCAGCCGTCAGCCTGATCACGTGACTCGCCAGCAGCGCCTCTCGTGGCGCCTCAACCACTGTCCGTCCGACAAATTGGTTGTGTGTCGGTGTTTTGACCGACCGACCGACCAACTTTCACTGTCGGGCGCGACGCACCACTGGACAGCCGACCCAACAGATTGTGTCGAGTGTGCCTGATCGTGCCAACCGCCCGACTAAAATTCATGTTTTGTCACAGCCGACGGAATTAAATAGTATTCTAATATACATGTCGACGTCCGAGGAGAAGATACTTTAAGGACTGAGTTTTTAAAGAAATTTAAAGACTGCTGATGTATTTGCGGCACATCGTGCGAGGGGTATTAACAATAGAGATGAAAGAAATGAGGCACCTGTTTCATTTTTTAACGAATACATATTGGTTTCTCTTTATGCAACACGAGGTTAAGTCTGTCGACCTTCCTCTTTTTAGGTTTTATTTCCGATACTTATCGGAAATGAAATCGAAAACTGAAGTATCGACATTCCATGGACGTTAATTCATAAAATGTACTTGCCTCACTGTTGTAAGTACTGAAAAATTCCAGCCTATATCCATGCCATCTGCCATGTAGTTTTTTTCAGTTCTAACAGTCGCTAAATGCTTCATTTCTTATTCATCTGTTGTATTTATTAGATGATGCGCGCCTCCACCATGTGTAATCTTTCTTCTTCGAATATGGGTCTCTGAGGTAATCTTGTTGTGCTACATCCACAAATAAATCAATAATGTTTTCACGAATGACTTTTGTTTTATTTATTTTGCTTTACCACGATGTATTTTCTCAGTCAACTATAAATCACGTTGCACATTTCAGGAACAACTTTAGTTAATAATTGTGGCAGCAGAAGAACACTGAATCTTACGTCTCCTGCCATTGGCGACAAATCGTAATATACGTAGCTAACAGTCTCTCCTCGAAGTTTACAACCTCTGTCACGACTGTAGTATTTTCGCCTAAGAATGGTTTTATGATGTTCAGCTGTTTCGTAATGCACGATTTACCCGTTTTTGCTTTTGTGAAAAACCGAGCGGGATCCCATAGGGCAAACACATTGAACTAAACATAAAATAAAGAAACTACGACAGCAGGCCCGCATTGTAATCACAGAGTTTAGTCGGTCGGGACGTGTGTAGGCTGTCATGGAATTGGTCGTCTGTCAGCCAGTAAATTGGTGGGTGTGCAGGGGTGTTATATACGCCCTAATTAACGCAAATAACGTTCGTTTATACTCAAACTAATGACAAATCCGACTTCCCTGCTTTCCGACGCTGAGCTGCCTCTGCTTCCTTTGCCTCGTCTGACGATAGCCAACACAGCCGGATAAATGTTTTCGCTATGGCACCAATTTTAATTACTTGCTGATGAACAAAAGAATCGTTCGCAAAGTATGGCACACAGGTTTTTAGTGACACCACATTCCGTGTGCAAATTGTGGTATCCATAGATATAGGCAAATATTAACTCCTATTTCGTAGCTGGAGGAGTAGCAGGTTAAAGTTTAACGTCCTGTTGACAACGAGGAGGAGCATATTCATGGAAGGATGGAGTAGGAAATCGGCCATGCCCTTTCAAGAGAACCAACATGGCATTCGCAGTAAATAGTTAAGGGAAATTACAGAAAACCTATACTTAACTGGCCGGACGCAGGTTTGCACTGTCAACCTCCCGAATACGAGTACATTTTGCTAACTACTGCGTTACCTTGCTCGATAATTTCATAGTAGTTTCGAGGAACGATCCTGAGCTTACAAACAAACCTCAACGAGAAATCGTGGTCAGCCGCTCAAGCGAACTTCCCTCAAGCATTGCCAGTAACTTCCCATTGGATGTCGCCAGTGATCTGTCGTAATTTTCGCATCGATATACTACATAATTGGTAAGGTATAGTATTGAAACACTTAAGTAAGAAACTTGTTACGAGATGTCGGAATCTGCTGCTTCGAAATCTAGTTTTTCGAGCTCTTTCTATCATTCAGTTACGAGGCCAGGTATCACTGTCTCTCCATCCTGATAGTAGTAACTTTCAGAGAATTCTGTGGTGAGAATCACCGTGTGAGCTGATACAAGAATATGGATTGTCCACAGCCACTTATGGAACTGCTCCTGCTGCCTTTATTGCGACTACATGTCTCCAACAGTTAGGCTTCGAAAATCAAGACAAGTTTTCAGTGGCAGCCTAAACTTCGTTGATTAGTTTCTATGTGGGCGACTTCATAGGCGAGTCAGATATGGAATCTGAAACTCAGAAACCCAGGTGACTCAGCTATCAGCTTCTGGATGGTTTCTACTGAGGAAATGGAACTCCAGTAGCCACAAGGTTGTGGAACAAATTCCAGTGCAGCACACAGAAACGTTTGTACATTGTATTCTCATTGATGGAGAAGTAATAAAAACATTAGGAATCTTACGGTACCACAGCTCTTATCCTTTCCAGTGCCACTCGAAGCTGAAGAATCATCGGTGCTCAAAGATCGCCTGTCTACAACAGCATTCATTTTTGACCAACTAGGCCTTTTAGACCCATTAGTCACAAGATGGAACTGTTCTTGCAGCGCTTGTGTCAACTAAGCCTTGACTTGTATTAAGTCCTTCTATCCAACCTAGCTGATGAATGGAATGTCCTCTATATGTAACTGCCTTAACGAACTGATATTTTTATTTAGCAGGCATGTCATTCCCTGTCCTCAATACGTTAAATTCGAAATTCCATGTTTCTGTGATGTTTCACAGTTGGCATATGATGCCTGTGTATACATCATATGTGTTCTTCCCAACAACAAGATTGTAGTTTCATTGGCTGTGGCCGAATCTCGTTTAGCCCCTGTCACAGAACTATCTGTTCTGTGACTGGAATTATGAGATGCTTTTCGTCTTGCTCGGCTCATTCATAATTTGGCCAGTGACTTAGACATTGTAAACAGTAGTGATATCCATATTTGGACGGATTCTCCAATAGTTCTCAGCTGGCTGCAACGTAGTCTCACGGGAAAACCTTTGTTGTCAACAGAGTCTCTGAAATTCAGGAAATGAGTTGTTTCCAACTGGAGACACATCAAATCAGAAGACACTCCCACTGATTGCTTATCACGTGGCATCAGCGCAGCACATATGGATTCACTTTTGCAGTGGTGCTCTGCCCCATCATGGCTATTCAGTAGTGACCTGGACTACAGCACTTGTCCTTCACTTGTGATAGGAGATGCGCCAGAAAGGGGTGTAGGTGTCTTTGATGTCTGTTATTGAGCTTAATGCTGAATCGTAGTGTAAGTATTCCCCTTTAAAGGAAACTCAAAGATTTTGGCTTATACACTAAGGTGTGTTAACAATATAAGGCGGCAATAAACAGAGGATAACAGGGCCACTCACCCCACAGGAATACCAAAGCGCTATCAAAAGAGCTTTTGGCATAGTTGGTGATTGCGCTCGTGAGATCGCATTGTTGAAGGCCAGTTACGCGGTTATAAGGCATATGACAGGAACCGTAGCGTCTATATCAGTGTCAGGTGGTGTTCATGTTTGTCCTAAACTCTCTAGTGAACCTGTGCCCTTTCAAATTCCTCTTCCCCCTGTGGGTCCAGGGCAAGAATAGGCCAACGGTATTCCTGCCCGTCCTAAGTGGCGACTAAAAAGAGTCCCTCTCCCTCAAGAGGGTAGATTGAACCTGCATCCAGAAACGGTTCCACTACTTATATTTGTGGTCATTTGGTTTTTCACTTATTATGGTTTCTTCCTTCCTTTGTTTGGTTCCTTTCATTATCCTCCTCCCTCTTACTGTCTTCCCTCCTTCTCCTTCCCCCTCTTCCTCCTCCGTCCCCCTCTTCCTCCTCCGTCCCCCTCTTCCTCCCCCCTCTTCCTTCCTCCTCTGCCTTCTCCCCCGCCCCTTCCTCCTCAGCCTTCTCCCCCGACATTCCTTCCTCCTCCACCTTACCCCATCCTTCCCCCCTACTTTTCCCTCCTTCCACCCCTGCACCCTTCCCCCATCCTTCCCCCCTCCGCCCCCTCCTCTGCTCCCCCCTCCCCCTCCTCCTTCGCACCCTCCCCCTCCTTTCCCCCCTCATTTCCCCACTCCTTCCCCACTCCTCCTCGTGCTCATCCTCCTTCCCCCTACTCCTCCTCCTCCTCCTCCTCCTCCACTTCCTCCTTCCCCCCTCCCCCTCCTACTGATCCTCTTCCTTCCCCCCTCCCCCTCCACCTCTTCCTACTGATCCTCTTCCTACTGATCCTCTTCCTTCCCCCCTCCTTCTCCCCTCCTTCTCCTGCTCCTCCTTCCCTGGCCTCCGCCTCGGCGTTTGAGACAGTCTGCCCTCTCTCTCCCTCCCTCCCTACATTTTCCTCTCCTTCTTTCCTCCCTGTGTGCCTGAAGGCCGACCCACACGTTCACACGCGTATTCGGTGACGGGGTAACGCGTAATTCACCGCGCTGGGTAGACAAGTAAGGCACGCACATACCCCCTGGTATAGGCCGGGCCCAGGGAAACCTTCCGACCATGCCTATTGTTCCCTCTGTCCGTTTCTTGGGAGGTGTGACATGAGGTGGGAGTGCCCTTTGAGAGGGTCCCCACAAGGAAGGAACGCGCCATTGGAGACGTTGGCAATCATAAGGGGATTACTCCGCAATGGATATCTCTTCTTCTCTCTCGACTTCTGCCAAAAAACGGAAACTTGACCAGCCACCAGTTACAAAAGTACTACCGCCTGCCACAAAGTTCCTCGTAGTTTCTAGATCTGTGGATGGACAAGATTTTTCATCTTTCAACCCTTTAGTTGTCCAGAAGAGCGTAGATGCCAAAGCTGGATGTGTAAAATCTTGTACCAGGATGCGTAACGGTACCCTGTTACTAGAAACTGAGAGCACATTCCAGGCACAAAAACTGCTTCGGGCCACACTCCTAAACGTTCCCTGTCTGGGTGGAGGCTCACCGCACTTTAAATTCGTCTCATGGTGTGGTATACACTAGATCGATCGACTGACTGACGAGGAGATTCAGTATTTCCTCGCTGAGCAGGGCATGACGGCTGTCCATAGGGTCATGGAAAAGGTCAACAATGACCTTGTACCAACCCGAACACTTTTCTTGACCATTGATAGTGTTCAACAGCTGCTGTGCATCAGAGCGGGCTACCAAGTTATTTCTTTTCGCCCCAAAGTCCCGACACCTACGCGCTGCTACCAGTGTAAGCGTTTTAATCACACTCGCCAGTCTTGTTTTAACGCGGCTAAATGTCACTTGTGGCAGGGATGTCCATGAGGGTGACCGTCCACCTCCATCTCATCATTCTGTGAACTGTCAAGAGTGACCATGCAGCATCCTCCCACGACTGTCCCATCTACAAGGAAGAACGCTGTATACAGGTAATTCGGGTCAAAGAGAAACTATCCACCTCAGCTCCTCGCAAGCTATTTGCTATTAGGAAGCCCACGCTGCTGCCAGCGGGGAAATATAGTACCGTCCTCGCCGCTCCTCGGACTACCAGGGAGTTATCGATGCAGACACGCGATCTGATCTTAAGCACTACGGTCGTCCGTTCGGCCACTGCTAAGACCGCCCGGTCGACGTCTCCTCTTCCTCCCGTCACCCCTCAGACACAAGCACCTTCATCAGCTTCTGCCAAGACGAAAACCCAGAAGTCAGATGCACGGGCCTTCAAGAAGGAACCGTCCAGTGCAGACTTCCTACGAACCTCGAACTCCCAGCTATCGACCAGTACTACCACTAAACGACCTTCCAAGAAGGCTCATAGGAAGCAATGTTCTCCTTCTCCGCCACGGCGCATTTCTTTTCCTGCTGCACCCAGCGGTTGCCGCTCCAAGCCGTCATCTGTTTCCCCTGGCCGCACCGCTGGTAGCCCAACATCTGGCCGTTCACCGTTGGAGGAAGCTCCCCCTCCCGGCCATCTTAACAAGATGGCCGATGAACCTATTGAACCAATGGACAATGACAATCCGCCTATTGATAGCGGCGGCAGTGCTCGCTCAAAGCCAGGCCCTCAGCGGCCTTTGAGGTGACCCCCTTCTTGCATCTTCTTTTTCTTCTCATGATTGCACTTACTCACTGGAATATTCGCGGCATTCGCTCCAACCGAGAGGACTTAAAGGTGCTGCTCCACTTGCTCTGTCCGCTCGTCATAGCTCTCCAGGAAATGAATCGATCAAATTGCCTTGGCACACTATATCCTGTGCGTTTTGACCTACCCACTGCTGCAGGTATTTTAGCTCATGGAGTGGTTATGTTGCTGGTCCAGGATGATATTTACTACGATCCCATCACATTGAACACGGGCCTGCAGGCAGTTGCCGTCCGAATTACTCTTCCCACTTTCACCTTTTCCGTTTGTACCGTTTACACTCCTTCGTCATCTGCTGCTACTGGGGCAGACATGATGCAAATTATTGCTCAGCTACCTGCACCATTTTTGTTAAATGGAGACTTCAATGCTCACCATCCTCTTCGGGGCTCTCCAGCATCCTGTCCGAGGGGCTCTCTTTTAGCAGACGTTTTCAACCAGCTCAATCTTGTCAGCCTCAATACTGCCGCCCCTACTTTTCTTTTGGACACAACTCACACCTATGCCCATTTATTCCTCTATATGTACTACCCAACTTGCACGCTGTTTTGAGTGGTATGCACTTTCTGCTACATATTAGAGTGACCACTTCCCTTGTGTTATCCATCTCCTGCATCATACCCCATCTACATGCTCAACTAGTTGGCACATCTCCAAAGCAGACTGGGGGCTCTTCTCTTCCAGGGCGACCTTCCAGGATCAAACCTTCGCAAGCTGCGATAGTCAGGTCGCACACCTCACGGAAGTCATTCTCACTGCTGCTGTATATTCCATTCCTCACACTGCTTCTTCTCCAAGTCGCGCACCGGTCCATTGGTGGACCACAGCAGGTAGATACGCTATACGTGCTCGTCGACATGCTTTACGCACCTTTAAACGCCACCATACGATGGCGAATTGTATTAATTATAAACTATTACGTGCACAGTGTCGTCGTGTTATTAAAGAAAGCAAGAAAGACAGCTGGGCTGCTTTCACAAGCTCTTTACAGTTTTACTTCTTCTGTTGTCTGGGGTAGCCTGCGCCGGCTATCTAGCACTAAGGTCCACTCACCAGCATCTCGCTTGACGGTCGCGAATGACGTCCTTGTGGCCCCTAAGGATGTCGGCAATGCCTTTGGCCGATTTATTGCAGAGGTTTCGAGCACTGCTCATTACCACCCTGCCTTCCTCCCCCGAAAACAGGCAGAGGAGCCTAGGCCACCTAACTTCCGCTCCTCGAATCTTGAAAGTTACAATGACACATTCACCATGCGGGAACTCGAAAATGCACTTGCCGGGTCACGGTCCTCCGCTCCAAGACCTGATTCTATTCATATTCCGATGCTGAAGAACCTTTCTCTTGTGGGTAAAGGTTTCCTTCTTCGTACTTATAATCCCATCTGGATTGAGGGTGGTGTTCCCACATGCTGGCGCGAATCTATTGCCACGATTCCTACGCCTGGAACGGACAAGCACTTGCCTTCCAGTTATCGACCCATCTCGCTTACCAGCTGTGTCTGTAAGGTGATGAAGCGAATGGATAACTCTCGTTTGGTTTGGCTGCTCGAATCTCGACACCTACTTACCAATGTATAATGTGTATTTCGTAGGCGCCGCTCTGCTGTTGACCATCTGGTTACCTTGTCGAACTTCGTTATGAATAACCTCTTGCGCAAGCGCCTGACCGCGGATGAGTTCTTTGATTTGGAGAAAGCTTACGACACCTGTTGGAGGGCGGGCATTCTCCGCACCATATTTTATTCATGCATTTTTAATCGATGGACAGTTCAGGGTACATGTGGGTTCTGTCATGTCCGTCGCCTTTCGCTAGGAGAATGGGGTGCCACAGGGCTCAGTTTTGAGCGTCGGTCTCTTCGCCATAGCGATCAATCCAATAATGGATTGCCTCCCAGCTGATGTATCAGGCTCCCTTTTCGTGGATGATTTTACCATTTACTGCAGCTCGCCGCTTACATGTTTCCTGGACCGCTGTCTTTAGCGTTCTCTTGACCGTCTTTACTCCTGGAGTGTCGCCGAGAAGACGGTCTGTATTAACTTCTGGCGCTACAAAGAGTTTCTCCCACCATCCTTACGAGTCGGTAGCATTGCTCTCCCATTTGTGGAGACAACAAAATTTTTAGGTGTTACATTTGACAGGAAACTCCTCCGTGTTCTCAGTGCTATGTCGTAGGGAGCGGATCGAACCGTCCAACTTCGCATATATCGGTCGATCGTCCGCTCCAAGCTGGATTATTGGGAGCTTTGGATACTCCTCTGCACGGCCGTCTATCTTACGCCGCCTCAATTCCATACAACATCGGTGTTGACGTCTTGCGATAGGAACGTTTTATACTAGTCCCATCGAGAGTCTCATGCTGAAGCCAGTGAATTGTCACTAACCTACCTGCGCGATTTGTCGTTATGCCTGTCGGCTACTGTCAATGCTGGACCGCCCGTCTTATAGGTCCTTATTTTGACGACACTCTCGACCGTCTATACGGGTTGTATGTCTCTGCCCTGATACCCCCTGGAGTACGCTTTCGTTGCCTCCTTCAGCAACTTAAATATACACTCCCTGCAACCTTTAGAGTGGGCGAGAGCCAAACGCCACCTTGGCTCCAGACTCAGGTTCGCGTTCACCTTGGCCTCAGCTCGTTCCCAAAGGAGGTATCCCCAGCTTCGGTATACCACTCCCGTTTTGTCGAACTTCGTTCGAAGTTCTTTAATATGACCTTCATTTATACAGATGGCTCTAAGACCAATGACGGTATCGGGTGTTCTTTTATTGTCAGGGCACACAGTTTCAAATACCGGCTCCATAGCCATTGTTCGCTCTTAGCAACTGAGCTATTTCCTCTCTACCAGGCTGTTCTTTACATCTGCCGCCACCGACAATCTGCTTATGTCATCTGCTCCGATTCCCTGAGCGCTATCCACAGCCTCAGTGATCCATATCCGGTTTACCTTTTTGTGCACCGGGTCCAACGCTCTCTTCAGTAGCTGGTGGACGACGGTTCTCCGGTTAGCTTTGTGGGTTCCTGGCCATGTCGGTATCCCTGGGAACGAAGCTGCAGATGCCGTGGCCAAGGCTGTGGTCCTCCAGCCTCAGACAGCTTCTTGTTGTGTCCCTTCATCAGACTGTAGCAGGGTCATTTGACAGCGCATTTTGTCACTGTGTCATGCCGATTGGGCTGTACTTAGGGACAACAAGCTTCCGCCCTTGAAACCTCTTGCCGCGGATTGGACGTCCTCTTCATGCCCTTCTCGGTGGGAAGAGGTCGTTTTGGCCTGGTTACGAATTGGAAACTGCCTCTTCAGCCATCGCCATCTGCTGACGGTCCGCCACATATTAAAGTTCGGTCCAAATTTTAATACACTGCGTGTTGATCTTCGCCTGCCATGTACTCTGGATGCCATTTTAGCGGATGACCCAGGAGCAGGTGCTCACGTTCTTCGTTTTGTCAACTTGACAAACCTGTCTGACATTTGATTATGCAGTTTTTTTTAATCCTCTGCCTGTCCGTCTTGTATAGTATTGTCCCTTTTAGTTGCTGTTTTAACCTTGTGCCTCGCGGAGCATTCCTAACTTAGTCTGGGCGGTAATTACAATTACAGTTGTGCCCCCTAAAACCCCCCAAAAAAATCCCTCTTGAAGGTGTGGCTGTCAGAATATGGGCGACGCAGGAAATAACTGTGTGCAATGTATATCTTCCTCCAGATGGTGCAGTACACCTGATTGTATTAGGTGCACTGATTGATCAACTCCCTAAGCCTTTCCTACTTGTGGGAGATTTGAACGCCCATAACCCCTTGAGGTGGCAGTGTGCTTACTGGCAGAGTCAGAGACATCGAAACATTACTGTCTCAGTTCGACGTCTACCTCTTAAACACTGGGGCCGCTACACAATTCAATGTGGCTCGATGTAGTTACTCGGCCATTGATTTATCAATTTGCAGCCCAGGACCTCTCCCATCTATCCATTGGTGATCACTTAACGACAGAGTGAGGTGGCGCAGTGGCTAGCACACTGGACTGGCATTCGGGAGGACGAAGTCTCAATCCCGCGTCAGTCCATCCTGATTTAGGTTTTCCGTGATTTCCCTAAATCGCTCTAGGCAAATGCCGGGATGGATTCTTTGAAAGGCACTGCCGACTTCCTTCCCCGTCCTTCTGTAATCCGATGCTGAGAGAACATAACGGCCTGTATAGTAGTGACCACATCCCCAACTTCCTGTCACTGCCCCAGCATCAGGCATACAGGCCCACATGGGCTTTAAACAAGGCAGACTGGGAAATTTTAACCTCTGATGTTACCGTTGACTCTCCCCCACATGGTAACACCGATCTTATGGTTGAGCAGGTGACAAAATTGTTTCTCTGCAGAAAAACGCGGTCCCTCGCTCTTCAGGGTGCCAGAGGTGTGAGGCAGTCCCTTGGTGGTCGCCAGAACTGTGTAAAGCAGTTAAGGAGCGTCGGCGAGCTCTACAGTGGCATAAGCAGCATCCTTCCTGGAGCACCTCATTGCCTTTACAACAGCTCTGTGCCCTTGTTCGGCAACTTACCAAGTGATGGAAGCAGGAGTGTTTGGAGAGAGAAATCTCGACCACTGGGTGCCATGTGTCACCTTCGCAAGTCTGGGCAAATATCAAGCGTCTTTTCGGGTACCAGACCCTAACAGGTGTTCAGTATTAGGATAAATGGCGTATTGTTTACCGACGCAAACGCGATTGCCGAGCATTTTGCTCAAGTCTCTGTGTCGGAGGCCCACTCTTCCAGCCAAGCAAATCGCTGCGGCAGATTTAGAGATGGGCAGAGCTTCTTCTCTGAAATCGGATCACAACTGGTCAACCACCGGGAAGAACACTTTCTTTTTCATGACTCACCACTCTCACACAGTTAGTGAAAGGAAGTCACATCGCCTTTTTAATTCATGTCACTAACCCTGAATTTTTATCTGGTTTGATCCTAGTTCTAAAGAACTTAAAAATAGTAAAAATTGTTACTGCCCTATTAATGGTGAGATATTAAAGTTTTAAACATCGTCTGCTGTAAAAGTTACAAATGTTGCAAAATAATACTAAATGTTTATCAAGTGATACTTCTTATATCTTGCTACCTCAATTGGAAAAGTACAGTATACAAATTACAACTGTAATTAGTGTGTCTGCTTTCATTTAGTCAGTATTACCAAATGTGTATTCAAAAAGGAATTTATAAATAAAATCTGACCCTCTTCAGTCGATGTCTCTCCTCAGTGGATATTTGTCGTGCTTTTAAAAATATTCGTTAACAGGGCACTGATGTTGCTCCGATGCATAACGCTTTTGGAACAAATTGATACAGCGTCGGCCATTGTAATTTTCTTGTTTCTCACCAGTTTACGGGATCGCTGTTTCTAGGCAAATATCCCTCCGCTAAATATTTATCCGAGTCTACAATTGCCGCATTTTGCACGTGGTGCCTTTCTTGGTTTCACCAAACTCATTCCAGGTTGCTCTGGCATTACAGTGGTAAATAGTTCAGGAATGAGCTGTGTTCTTGTTGAACAACCAACGCTTACTTCTCTGAAATAGCCTTCATGCTGAAAATCCTTGTTTGAATCGGAGGTCCAGTAACGTAACTTTGTCTGACCAGTTCGTTCCTGGAGATAACGCCAAAGCACTCAGATAACCCTTTAAGGAAATTATAACCCAGTGACTCGTTCTTGAGGACATTCTTTCTGTCCTTCAGATTCCAATTGTCGTTCCATTAATCTTGGCAAGATTCTCGTTTTTGAATGTGACAGTTTTGAAGACATCTCTTTGGTCACCTGACTGAAACTTTCAAAATCAGTAAAGGCTGTTGCATTATCTCCCAGGATGTATCTTATAAGTTTAAGATGATAGATTTTTGACCGAAAACAGCGAGGCAAGAAACTGAATCACAAATTGTCAATTTTCGTTTTTTTCACTGAATAGTCATTTATGAGTGTCGC
Source organism: Schistocerca gregaria (assembly GCF_023897955.1). Classification (NCBI taxonomy): domain Eukaryota; kingdom Metazoa; phylum Arthropoda; class Insecta; order Orthoptera; family Acrididae; genus Schistocerca; species Schistocerca gregaria. Next base: position 990,878 of record NW_026061873.1, on the reverse strand, counting down.
GTATCGTTTGGTGTTGAAATGAAACTAGTCATACTTCTACAAATGGCAGAACAAGTAGTGCATTTTACGCTGTATGTTGGTGAAACCAAATAAGTCACTGACTTGTTTCGTTTCAACAGATGCTGCTCGCTCCTGCGTACAGCCTGTTTTCCTTCAATAGTTGACATCCAATTCCTTTGTTGTGCACTAATAGTCGCTGTTAATGCTCATTGCGCGACAGTTGGTTGTACCACCATGGCTCCAAAAGAAGAATAGTACTGCAAATTATGGAGGAAATAAGGTAAAGGCAATCTCTGTAATTGCTTTTGTACGAGCTATGTTCGAGGGAAAACAGTTAGAGAATCTTGCAGGTAAATATCACTCGTCCTTGTAACAACCGTAGGAAACTATAGATGTAAATGTCAATATTACCAGAAATATCATTCTTGTATTATTAATTTCCTTCCAGCTGCAGAATTCAATGTAATGCCTCAATTGACGTAATTCAGCATAATATTTTGACGAAATTCCTTGATCTTTCTCTTTCAAAAGTAATTGTTGTAAACCACTGACAACTCTTAATATCTATTAGAGTTGTTCACAGTCAACAAAGAGATGTAAATTAGAATAATGTTACTACGTAGCCAGTGTTTCATGCACCGGATCTGAGGACGGCCACGTTTGCTCGTTCTAATGCCATTAGCTTGCTGTGTCGCCTGGACGAAAACACTGTCATTTGCTATAAGACAAAAGCACATTCTGCGTAATGGTACTTTTTAGTACTGTACTGTTACTTAGTAATGAGTTTATTTATGATAAAAATAAAAAATGTAAATTATTTCAGATACATAACAAACATCAAACACACATGTTAATGTGGCAGGGGGGATGTTAAGGAGTGGTAATCTAATGGAAGTAAAGGAAACCAAGGAGAGATTTAGGTGACAGATATCGTCCAGTAGAGTGTTTCTTTACAATTGTGATTCTAAGATGTTGTACACATTCAAATTGTCCACAAGATGCACCAGGCACCCATTTTAATCTGATGTTTAGTTGTCATTATGGCTGGAATGAAATATGAGCTACCAGATCCACTTGGAGGTTACAAACTGCCGTCGGGCCTGCCTGGTGAATGGAAGAGGAGAACAAAAAACAAGTTACTTTTTGTGGCCAGACATGAATAGTCAAGGTGAGACTACCTTCAGAAAGTATCAGACTTGGTTGTGAAGTTCTTATGTCGGATAATTTTGTTTGACAAATAGTTCTTCAGGTGTGTTCCATACAATATGACCTTATTTTCATGGTTCATTTGACTCTCTACTTGTGTATAGTATGAAATGTATTATGATACAGGAGTATACCAGATACAGGAAGTATGCATACAAGTAAAGCTGGGATTGCAGACCTAGTTATGTAGAATTGGGACAGACAAGGAAGCATGGTCTGTTGCCCAGTCTACATTAATGTACATTAAAATACGTATCACTTAATGAATCATGAATCAGGTCGTAAGTATGACATCCATGTAAATGTATAATCTAACCTGCAGCCCAGTAATTCCATCAATTCTAAAAAATTAGAGCAGCCAACTAAAAGTCGGACACCAGAGAAACTGCATAACACAAAAAGAAAAAAAAACATCCATTTGCAAAGTGAAGGTACGTAAAAATGCGGTAGGTTCACTACTTAGAAAACAAGAATCGGTGACATTCATCTGTAGGTTAAATTTTCTGTATCAGCCTAGTTACACACCAGGTTAATTACAGAAATAGGGAAAAGACGTGATGAATACTTTAAACACACAGGGGCATATACTGTAAAATGTTGGCCAGACAGAGCACCTTTAGAATATGATAAAAGTAATATGTGGAGAGTACCGAAGTCAGTCTAGTTTAAGGAACCTATCTTGAAGGCCTTCACCACATTAATGGAGGCATGCAGAACATTTTACAGAGCTCTAGGAGGTAGGGAGAGGTCCAATTTTAAATATATATAGTTACTGACAAACATGACACGCTACTTAGAGAATAGGACAAATATACTGCAGTGAAGAAAAATAAGTAGGCATTAAAGAGCTATTTCGAAAACTAGCCACATAAAGAATGACATATACGTAACACACAAGATGGACATATTTTGCTCCATGTGTTTTATTGAGCTCAAATGACCCATCTTCTCACAGATGGTTGTCGGACCTTGGCTTTTCTGTACAGACTGTTTTATACGGACAATTGAGCAGTCGGCAGGTGATGTTTAAAGTGAGCGTCGTATCAAAAATCTAGATGCCAGTCATTGAATACTGGCCCCTATTGTGACTGGGCCAGAGGTGGGAAAACTTCAAACAGATTGGGCGTGGGGCCTGAAGACAGCATAATATATCACCAAAACTGTTTCCTCAATAACAAAGCAATTTGGAAATGTAGATGGTTAAAAGGTGTTTGGTTTGACTTTTGTACATGGAGAGAAAAGTTGTTCATAAATTGTATGGATGCCACACAGCAGTTAAGTGCTGAAAGACGCATAAGGGGAATAGTGTTAAGGTAGGGAGAGAGGGCTGGAGCTTACCAACAATGCTATTCAGTCGGTACATTGAACAAAGAAGTTAAAAAAGATGAAAGGAAAACCTTGGCTATGAAATTTTCAGATGACACATGACTTGGAAGAGCAGTTGAACACAGTGGATAGTGTCTCTGAGAGATCATAAGATGAGCAAGAAAAGTGTAATGGAATGTAGTCTAATTAAATGAAGTGACTATGAGAGAATTACACATAAGGCAATATATTGTATAATAGGATGCCATATAAATGTGGTATTCTCCCGTGATCGTATTTTAGACAGCTGAATAAGATTTTAGGTATTCAACCTAAAAATTTACAGTAAAAGTTTTCTCTTATAAGATTTGTTGTACATGATCCAGAACAGTTCATGAGAAATACTGATGTTTTAGCAGTCTCCTGACTGGTTTGATTTGGCGTACTGTGAACTCCTCTATCCCAACTACATAACCTCACAGTATAACACCCCGTTATTTTCTGGACATATTCCAATCTCTGCCATCTCCTGAAATTATTACCTCTGTAGCTCCCCAAAGTATGATGAAAGTTAATTGTTAGTGTCTTAACGCATGCCCTTTCATTTTGTCCCTTCTTGCCACTGTTCCTGTGGTGAAACTCTTAATTTCTTACCACAGCAGTCCACTGAATTTTAGTCATTCCTCTGTAGAACCAGAGGCCAAATACTTAGAATTATATGAAAGTCAATTACACATTGTGATAAACCAGAAAAATAAATTTGTTTTCCAAAAGTAAAATTCCCCTCCCCAACTGCTTCACTCCCTCCTCCACTAGGAGTTTTAGGACTTCGTGTGCCTCCAGCATTATTGGATTACAGGTCTCCCAATAATTTATTCAACTCCTAATTTTCATTGCATCACCTATGTGTTCAAACTCTTCTTCTGTCATGTCATCAAACAGATCCTACCACACATAGAAGCCTTAATGCACTCTTACCACATGCCAGCTTAGTCCTCCGAGTTCAACAGTGGAATTACTTTCGCGTCATTTAACTTTGCCTCCTTTGCTTTCCTGTTTCAAACAAGTGACTTACTTCGCTGTATTTCTGTGATATATTGCACATTTTTGTAGTTCCTTACTTTACGAATCAATTTCAGTATTTATTCTGTAACAAGAGTTCTTTTACAGTTACCTCGTGCATACATAAATTTGTCTGTCCAACTTCTGTGACTGCCGTTTTCAGATAAATCCTTCCCTCTTCAACTGATCTGCGTGTTGCAGTATTCATTACCACACTATTTATTGCTTCAGATAACTTTAAACACACACCATTCTTCTCAGTACCCCACTTACTTCACCACTAACAGTTATGGACTATTCTCTTACGCCTCGGTCTGCTCTTGGTCATTACTAACTTGTGACATGAATGTATATCTGTTCCTGAGTATACCCTGCTATCCAATATCAGATTTTACAAAATGTCTCAATGATGTAATCCAGATAGAATCTCCTCATGTCCCTCAGACTTTTTCCAAATATACCTCTTCCTCCAGTAACTTTAAAATAGCATATTCATAATTAATAACAGACTTATAGAGAAATGGAACTTTTTTACTCATCACTTCTATTATCAAGCTCATTCTCCTAAACTCTGCCATGTATTACATTGCCTTTTACAGCATTCCAGTCACTCATGATTATTAGATTTACATCCTCATTACATACACATTTTGCATATACTTCTCCCTCTTCGTCAGATTGTGACATTGGCAGATATACCTGAAACATAACCATTAGCTTTTTGGTGCAAATTTTGATGAGAATATTCTTATTACTGAACTGGCCACTGTACTGACCCACACATACACTCCCAAAATCTTTGTAAGCAGTTTGCAGTGTGTACCGTGCAAGTCAGATGGAGATGGTGCTTGTGGATGTACACAGCCTCTCATCCATGCACTCTGCTTTCCAGCTGACATCTTTTGGGTATAGGATGAGCAACCTCTAGCTCAGCCATGTTTACCTTGACATGCATGTTACCTCATTGTTATTGTGCACGTCTCTGTACCTGGTATAATTTCTGTTTTAGATTTAGTTTGTTGTGTCCATCATTATATTGTGTTCTCTTGCAGGATTAGAACATTCAAAGACTCAACCTCTACCCTACATTTCTGCTCGTGAGAAATCCATCTTACCAGAAATGATATTCTTCCTATATCGTTTCACTGACTGCCACTACATCCAGAGTGAACATTAAAATTTCCTCTTCAGATTTTCTAGCGTCTTTACCATATTGAACTTCTACAGATTTGTGAGTCAAAGCATGGAATGTCAGTAGTCACTGGACATTCATGTTTTGCAAGTTCATTTTATCAGGGGGATCTTCAGAGCCGAGATATATCTTTAATGAAGAAATGTATCCCGTACTCGAATCACACAGCATCCGTATGAGTATGCCTTATTTGGTAATTTTTGATGGATTGTAAAATTTAGCTGTCCACACCATGGTTTCATTCCTTCATCAGTTGAGATATTTTGACTTAGATTAAACATTTCTTTATACTTTTTGGAAAAATAATCAACTGCAAATTGCACTTCAAAAAGCCGGTCGGCATTATCTGGTTTATTGTTGTCAGAAAAATGTAAAAATGATAATACTTGTCTGAATATCTTGTGGACATCGCTTTGCGAAATATGTGTCTATCAATGGATTTGTTGATCAGTAATCATGGATCCTTGCGTTTCCAAAATTCCCATAAGGATACTAAGCCCAAATTATTTTATAAAAACGGATCCCATAATGCTGACAAATATGACATTTTTAATCCAGTTTCCTTCTATTGCAATGTTGACTGTAATACTCATGGGTTTCATTGCTAATGTACTCAAACAGATCTTTCCCAATATATAATTCTGAAATATCCATGACGCTCTGTGTATCTTTGGGAAATGTGTGTGGACCCGGAGATTCTTCAAATTTGTTATTGGTCCTCAGTAAATCATAGTCTGTCTTTGTCTGATTCATCTGAGAGCTGGTATCTGATAAAGCTGTTTTCACAGTTTTCACTTGTAGCCTTTCCTCTAATAGGTTGGGATAATCCTGTGTCAGACCTAGAAACATGGTTTTGGTGAATTGGACAGGCTATGCACCTTGTTCTCGAATGGAGATAATACCCCTATGGAGAGGTGATGGGGGATAGGAGTGTCAAAGGGGTGATTAGAATCCTTCGGAGGTTGTGCAGGCGTGGAAGACTACTTCAGGAGAGGTGGGAAGGATATGTTAGGATATCTCTTATTTCAGGTTACATGCTGCTATGTCAACTATTTCAACACTGTGCCTGACCAGCTCACCTCACAAACACAACTGCTGTTATGTAAGGCATAATGTAAGTGTTCACCAGTGGCAGGCTCAGTTGTGATCTACTTCTTACTTCGCGTGTTTTGGAAGACAGTATATGATTACTGTGCTACAGTGCCCTCCTCCTAGACAAGACCTGGCCCTCTGGATCATGACTTAGAACATCATTGCACTAAAATGACTAATCCTGTTGGCTGCCACAAATGGCTCCAGTCAGCTTTTTAAGGATTTCTTTCACCATCATGTTACCTTACTCACAACTCATATCAAGTCTTGTTTCCTGATTGTTTATTGCTACACCTCTCCCTCTGCTGCTTCCTAGTCTCTCGGAATCGAGTCCACAAGAGATCGAACATTGGCTGGATCCAAGCTTTGTCTAGGGATCCACTTCCAGCATGTGTAAACAAGAACTATAGTTGGTAGTGTCACAGCATTAACTATTATTACATTGGTCTATGCTATTTCCCTCTGGTTCTGACTCTCCCTGTGCTGACTTTCATGATGCACCCATGTCTCCATGGAGATGGGCCCAGCCTTACAGAGAATGAATTTGTCTGTGGACTATATAATCTCAGGCCCCAAAGTTCTATTTAACATAGTCAAATTAGTGGCTGGTAGCACTTCCATGTGTTCCCCTGCCCAATATAATCTGTGGGTTGTGCCTGAAACTGTGGCAGGTGGAGCAAAAATAAATATTGTTTTACATGGTGTCCTGTTCATTTATAATTTCCCCAACACGCGATCTAGTGTAACTGCGTGGGATTTCTGACCGTCTCCGCCTAGTCTGTTTGGACAAACCATAATGGCACTACTGTAATACTACGGTAACTTCTAGTTCCATATAGACAATCTGTGTTTGTCTTCCATAACCAATGATTTATTCCTTTACTCCAAGAAAGTTCTTCAGCATCTCACACTTATGAGGATACATGTGAACTGCATGATGTAGGTATTATGCATACTTGCTGCTTCTGGAAAGGAAATTGAAATCCATACTTTCCCCTGCTACTCATTTCCTCTGCTGTGGCTTGGTTAAAATGAAAAGGTTAGGTGCTACGATGATGCTAAAGGACAAACACTCTCTGGTATAGCTCCTTTTGCACTTGACGTTGCACCTCCAGGCATTGTCTGGTGATCGGAATTCCGCTCCTAGCTGGCTTCTCACTTGCTCCATAGATTCATGTAATTCTCTCTCTCTCTCTCTCTCTCTCTCTCTCTCTCTCTCTCTCTCTCTCTTCTCTTCTCTTCTCTCTCTCTCTCTCTCTCTCTCTCTCTCTCTCTCTCTCTCTCTCTCTCTCTCTCTCTCTCTCTCTCTCTCTCTCTCTCTCTCCCCCCCCCCTCTCTCTCACACCCCCTCTATCTCTCTCACCCCCTCTATCTCATCCCCCCTCAGTCCCCCCTCTCTCTCCCCCCTCTCCCCATGCTGTCTTCCAAAGACAGTAGCAACTAAATTATTAGTTCTTTATCCCATTTTCTGCTTCATTTAGCAACATCTCAGTTAAGATTCACCATTTCTTCTGCTGTTTTGTGTAATAAACACTTCCAATTCAGCTGGTGCGTTAAGAGCGTATCCTTCTGCAAACACGAGTTCTTGTGCTGTAGCACTCACTTATTGCCTTCCTTATTCTACCCGTAGTTTTATTACTTCTACTATATCATTCACTCTGTCAACCTCATCAGCTGTCCCACTGTTTCCACATGTCGTCCTAACACAGTGATCCAACCTCTACTTCTGGTATGTGGTATATTCCCCAAAGCCTAAGTCACCTCTTCCCCCAAATCCTCCCATGTTTCCTCCTACACACCCTGGAAACTCCTTCAAACATTCTGTGATCACATACCATCAGTTTAAAATTACTGAGGGCTTCTTCTAACCATGTTACCTCGTTCTATGTCTACCATTCATTAAATAACACTTGTATCCCCCATTGATAAGCACATTTGTTGATGTGCTTGGTGAACAGTTCTCACTGTCAACGTGGTCGTTCTGCAATGCTGCCACTGCAATGACAAGCCATAGTCCTCTTAAGACTGGGTTTATCTTCTCTCCTGGCATAGCTCATCTGAGGACAGTGCATGTGTCTCATGCAAAAATCCACTGCTCCTGTACAGCAGGTAATCTTCCTTGTACCAAACATACAAAGAAAACTCCCTTACATCCTAGGTCTTCCCGTGTAGACCTACTATAGCTGTTTCACTTAAAACTTCTTGCTTGCTACTCATCACTTGTTTCCCACTTTCTTTCTGGCTCAGCCCTCCAATTCTTTGGTTAATCTAAGGACTTGTCACATGTTTCATATTTCCACATGCAGAATTCTCGTAGACAACTGCATTTTGAAAGTCACTGGTGACAGTTTCACAATCTGATATTGGCCATGACACTGCATAAAAAGTAGTGTCTTACTATTTGTAGTATGTGAATTCGATAGATATCACATTGGCCATTTTTGTCTTGGTGTGATCTTTCCCTGTGAGTCACTGCTCCCTCTTGTTTATACAGTGCCAGTCTATTTACCTTAACCAACCTTTTCAATTCTTCTCTTGCCACCCTCACAAATGCGTTAACATGCATTCAATTATTGAAATAGGAAAACAAAAAGAGAAAGACAATAGGTTTTGACAATATTCCACCTCATATGGCTAAAATTCTGTAGTTTTTGCTGTTTTGATTTGTACACAGACAAAGATAACTTGAACAGACATCACAATTGGTATGTGTGTGCTATATGGTATTATAGCATGCTCTCTATTGCTTCATGCACGCTTAACATGGTCCTACTAGCCTGACGATGTAGATGACTTGTCCTCAATTTCTTCCCACATTACAGCTTAAATTCCTTCTATAAATCCAAGATACGGATGACCTCCTTGATTTGTTATTTCTGGTACAATTAAGTTCCCTATTGTTAATTACTGCTTGTACCAATGTTGCTGCCTGTTCATTTGGCACTGCGACCTTTTAGACAGGTTATGAAAAAATGATTCATAATAACAAAACATCAATCCCAAAAAATTCAACCTCCTAAATCGCTCGTCACTTTTCAATGAGTTTGGGCTTGGCTACCATCGGACCTCTGCCATTGTAGCACCTTTGCACTTCCATGCTGCATGTCTATCCTCCCTTTGGAACATGTCATGGACACGTTTTGTGAATGATGTTGAGGTGCTAGAGCTTCAGCACACAGACTACAGTTTCTTCTTTCGTAATCAATCGTTCTCCATTTTGGCGTTTGAGGTTTGGCTTTGTTTCCTCTTCATCCCTGTGCAGTTCTGAAGGCCAGCCCAAGTGTACCATGTGACGGGGTAACACGTAATGACCATCCCCAGGTCTGCAGGTATGGTTTCCACATACATGGTACAGGCCAGGTCCAGGGAGGGGTGGTAGTTTGAGCTGTAACCCTCCCAAATTGCCATTTAGTCCCTCTGTCAGAAGTTTGGGAGGTGTGATCCATCGCCTAATTAGTGTGAGCTCCCCTCTGAGAAAGGGTCCCACAGCAGGAAGGAACATGCTATGCCTTTGGAGATGATGGCGGTCTTGGGGAATCTGTCACAATGAGCCAATTCCAATCTGTGTCTACTAAACGTAATGGGAATGAGGTGAAACATTCAGACTCTTCCAGCTTTCACATTGGTTCCTCATACCACATACTGGACATTGTCATTTCTTTGCTACAGGTAATCCACATATTATTCAGAAAGGTGTTGACAAAATTGCCGGCCCTGTGAAATCCTGCTCTCATTTATGTAATTGCACTTTGCTTTTGGAGACCAAGTGTGGTCCTCAAGCCCAACAACTGCTTGCAGCTTCACTCCTCCAAAGCTATCATGTTAGTGGTAAGGCCCATCGAATCCTGAATTCATGTGGTGGTATTTACACCAGGCTGCTCAATGGTCAGAATGAAGGACAAATCGAAATATACCTTTCTGATGAGTGTGTCACTGCAGTCTATTGGTTAATGAAACAGGTTGATGCAACCTTAGTCCATACATACTCGCACTTTTGGTAGAGTAGTGCCTCTGTCAAACATTGACCAAGTTATGAAGTCATCAAAGTCCAACCACACATTTGAAGCCAGACGAGCTGTTACCACTGCTACTGTAACAACAACACTCCTGTCGCAACACAGCAAAATGTACTTGTGGTAGGGATGCTCATGAGTGATTGCCTGCCTTGTCCTCCCTCCTGCATAAATTTCACTGACGACCATGCAGTCTCATCCTGAGATGAGAAAGTCATGCATCAGATCTGAGTGAAGGCTTGCAAGTTGTTGGCTAGTTGAAAGCCTTGCATTTTACCATCCGGCACTTGCAGTACTGTTCTTGCTACACCTTGCTGCACAAAGGACATATCCAAGCAGACGTGACCTCAAATTCATCACTACAGCTGTAAAATTGCCCAGTGTAACAATAGTGTCACCTTCTCCTCTACCTGTGCAAGCCGCCAAATCTTTGCCTCTGGCAGCGAAATCACGTGCTACATAATAAGCAGGATGGAAAGGACAGAGGAAATGCTTCTGTGGAGGCTTCCTACTTCCTTCAAGCTAACAAACTTCTCAGCTTTCATCTACTGAATGCAAAGCTTGCAAGACACCAAAGGCAAACAGTCTTCTTCTTCACTGACTCACTGGTCCTCCTCAGTAGTCTCACTGAATAATACCCTCACCCACCCAACCTCAATTTTGCCAGTGCACGCTGCTAACCATTTGGATACTCCGGAATCTCCACACTGACTCTGATAGAATGCTGACACACACGTAGCTCACATAGAGCAGGACTCTACAGTGACTGTAGCTGCCAAGTGCCAGCCTTTGAAGATTCATTACTACAGGTGACAGAGGTGACGACCCGTCACTTCTTTACCTCTTCCCATTTCCCCACCGTGACTTCCCTTCAGTGGAACAGTCACAGCACTAGATCCAACAAGGAGGGATTATGGCTACTCTTGCAATTGCAGTGTCCACTTGTTTTCTCCCTCCAGGAAACAAAATTGCCCTCACAACTGCTTCAAACCTCTTGGTAATCTTTCCAGTCCTCTTTCACCTTCCAACTGGGGATAGCATTCCATTTGAGGAGTCACACTGCTCATCTGCAATCACATTCATTGTCACTCTGTCTCACTGAACACCAGACTGAAGCTGTTGCAGTCATCACTTCATCTTTCCTGTTTCCATTGTCCACGTCTCTCCATCATTGTGTGTTACCAGTGCAGACATCCTTCAGCTTATTGGGCAACTTCCTCACTTTTTGCACTTCAATGTGCACCATCCCCTTTTGGGCTCTTCTGAATAAGATATTTTTAAAAATAGCAAAACCATGGTGAACAGATAATAAACTTTTATCCACACCTTGTATTTGCGACTTACTGGCTGATTTTTTAACCTCTTTCTCGACCTTCATGCAGAAATTAGCAGTAGTACCTTCGTCAAAATGGATGTCTCTCACTGGTGTTGGGTCTCTCTTCTTTATTGGTACAGACTTTCCAGCATCAGCTGTCAAAACATTGCTCAGTATTTAGAGCGGTTTTCTTTGTTGTGTATCAGGCCACATAGCGACACAGGCTTTTCAGTCGTATCATCTGCTCTGCCTACACCCTTCAGAGCCTGTGCTGTATGTTGTCCATCCCTTAGTGAAACAGATCCAAGAAATCTTTCACTTGCTGAACCTTTATGGAGCCACTGTGATGTATTTGTGGGTCCCTGGTCACGGCAACCTGAGAGGAAATGAGGGAGCTGATACTGCTGCTGAGGCAGCTGTCCTCTTACCTTGGCCTGCTAGTTCTTCCATTCCCTCTGATCTTTGTGTTGCTGTCTGTCAGCAAATGGTGTCTCTTTGTGATTAATACAGGTCTTCCCTTCATGGAACCAGCTCCAGGGAATTAAACCTCTTAGTGGCTTGGCCAACTTCTTCCTCTTACCTTAAAGAAATGTCTTGGAATGTACACGCTGAGCTACAGAATTAGTCCTTTGCCAGCCACAAATGACACCATATTACTCCATAAGGAAGTTTAATAATCCCAAGCAATCTTGCCCTCAATTCCAATTGTAAGAAGTCTTGCCATGCAACTAAGAACATCATTCCGGATAAGCACTGGTATATCAGCAAAATGAAGGCTGTGCCATTCACTCAAAACAAGGAAGCACTGCTCATACACTGCAGACATTGTCCTGCTGAACTGGCCTCCATCACTTGATTCCACATTGCTCTCCTTTGATTCCCATGACGCCAGCAGTACAGCTCAAGTTGGCAATAATTCACTGATGTGCCACTTGTCCTCATAACAGATATTCCATTGGAATACTGCTGCCATCTGCAAACATGGTAAATTTGGTAAATTTGTACTAAACACCATTCACAATAGCTGGCAGATAATTATCAGATATCAGAGGACAGACACAGGACAGAAGGCCTTTTTCCCCCCAAACCCTATCCCATTGCTATTACTAAAAGACTAACTTCATGGCCTGCAGTACCAGTTTCATATTGCTTATCTGACAGTGTCCTGGGTCAACAGAAATATTCCTTTTTAAAATGCAGGTAGTAATTACAAAAATACTGAAAATGGAACTGTTGTCAGAATGTAGTCAGTAAGAAGTATGATCTTGAATCAGCGGTTAAACATAAGAAGAACAGTATTCAGAAATGGCGTGCATGTCTTCAGCCAGTAGAGATAAAGATGTACAAAAAACACACACTATATTAATCCAGTGTTTCTTCATGAGAGCACTTAGCTGCTTCCAACAAAAACATTGATTATAAATTCAAACCTTCTCAAAATTCCTAATAGCAGACATTTAAAACACCATTTGCAAAGTAACAAAAGTTCAAAGAAACTGCAGTGTGTAAAACAACTCCAGATAATTTGAAGCTCAGTTATTAGAAGCAATAATAGCAATTAGAAACCCAATAGCAAACGATTTCCCTTAGTTTTTTTGTGGCCTTCCATAACATTTTCAAGGTTTGGCTGAGCTACAATAAATCCAGGTTTATGAAAACTATATTATCAGTGTCAGTTTGCTACACTTCACTTTCCTTTGAATTCTGTCACATGCTTTTGAAATTAAGACTTAAAGCAACATATGTATTACATTCCTGCTTTGTGTCCTTTAGCCTTTTCACTATCCAAGGTTTTTATTGCATACTGTGCGCATTGAGAACATAGAAATAACTGTAATCCGATATGACTCTCGTTCCTGTCATGCTATTAAATAGGTTATATTAAGTACATGAAGATCAGAGCATATTTTTCTACTACGTATGTATGTCTACAAACTACTATTTCATGTGCAGCTACACAAGGATGTATTGTTACTTCTGTGCTTTTTAATCTCTCTCTAGGAGAGCTTACATCACAAAGTTATAGGCTTTTTATGATACATTTTCCTGAAAATATATATTTGTGCACACTACTGCCATTCAGTTGTAAATTGTTTTCTTTGAAGCGAACAACTGTGCATATAGAAATATTACACGCTTGTAATATGATCTGAAATGCTGAGTGCCTGTTACTGTTGACATCCCACCTCTTGTCCTAAGCAGACTAATAAAAAGGTTGATGTATTGTTACATTACAAAGCAGTTAATTGTATGTGTTGTCTGGCAGTTTATTGTGATCGTGTATAAGCTTAGGGGTGGCCACTTGTTTAAGATTGATCGACCCACAGATTGCCACCTCTTCATAATATTAGACTTCATAAATAAGACATAGTAATACATTTATGTTCCTTGACATGATGTAATTATAATGGAACTAGCTATAGTGAGTGAGCTGCTTATGACATTGCAGTTTTGTGTGTTTACACAAGTTAGGGTTGGTACACTGCGTTTCTCGTTATGGCATATATATACGTAAAGAATATGTGCACCCTTCTTATTCAGTTTTCTTCAGTCTTTTTTTTTACACAATACTGGTACTGTGAGGATGGGAAATGACTGAAAACAGTTGTAATAAAGTAACCTCTCACTACTCTCACCTGTCTGAGGAAAGAATTATTAGCTCAAGAAGCCATAGTTTCCTCATTTAAACATTTCTATTGACATTTTCACTGTTTTGATATGACTTGTTCACACTCGATTACAGTTGTATGATATTTATTCAAAAGTTTGCATAAAATACAATAGATTTCATGTAAGTTTACATTCTGATACTAGAATTAGTAGTATAAATTTGCATTTGTCAAAGTAGTTACTGAAATCAGAATTTCTGTGCTTGGAGTCTCTTATCCAGAAGCACTCTTCAAAATATTTTGTGTTCCAAAATGTATCATTATTCACATTTGTAACTGTTAGTTGTTTAAATTTGGTCCCTTTGAAAGGAAGCATAAGTATTTCATATTGCAATTACTGAAGCTTCTACATTACTGTCGTTTCTTGCAATCATTGTAAAATGTCTGTGTCATTTAATTGAACTTCATGAAGCTCCCATTATTGCTAATATTTGCACCAATGTCATATTTTGTACTTCCAACATAGACATTACAGTATTTGGAGATTTACGAACTACAGGAAATAGTAAAGCACTGATGTAGAAACTGTATTCTATCCCTAATGTAACATCCAGTATTTAGGTTGCATGTTCCATAATATGAAAATTATTAAAATGATATTCCTCAGTTACTAGAAACTCTTACCCAGCTAGATGACATTCTTTGTTTGCATTTAGGATGTATATTATACCGTCAGCCACAGGGTCATATATTATAGATAGTCTTGTATGTTGTCTTTGTATCTTTGGCAGAAGTTAAAACAGCTAACTGGAACTTGACAAAATAATCTACTAGTAACATCAACATACAGAGTCATTTGTTGTTCGTCTGTCTGTCCGTTCTCAAGAATGGCTATACTATGGTAAACGATCCCTTTGCGATGTAAATAATTTAAGGTTCTAAGTCAATGTAGTCAAAAGATACGGCCACATATGTCACATATTTCGTTACTTGCAAACTCACTCGTCAAATCCTATTGATGAAATCAGAGCTCGACCCTGGGGCCTGGCGCTGTGCAAGTATAGCGCAGAAACCGAGAGGTCGTTATCGTTTCTCGATCGGACCACCAATTTCTCATTCATCGTTTTAACCTAGTCTTCACATCTCAACGATGTGAGGAATCGTGAGGAACAACATGTGGTTCAGATTCCGCGTAAAAATATAGGTTGCCTTTACCCGGTTCGATAACGTAAGCAGGTTAGGGACACGGTAGTCGCTCTGGTGGCGTTGAATACGAAGACTTGCTTCACGCCTCTGAGCCACACTAAATTATTATTATTATTATCTATAAAAATAAGTAATTTGTACAGAAACCTCAGAGCGCCGTCATCCTCCCAGTTGTACTGTCGTTTTTGGCAAATTTTGCCCAGGTGGATTACATAGGTCAGTCCTCCTCAAATAATGTGCTGCATGACAAAAGGTCACAACGCCCTTACCTACTCAGTTATATGACACGAAATTTGGTTTAAAAACATAGGGTGAGAGTGTACTTGAGATCTGGTTTTTGCGTTTACACTCTGTCATTTTTGAATAGACCATGAACACATACATCAACACAGAATCACAGACGGAAAGTAACACTTCCAGCAAAAATTTCCGCATACTACCGTGTTGACAGTATGTGCAACTGATAGTTATGTGATTTCATTTCAAAGATTATAGAATCAAGTCAAATGCAAGTTTTGGTTGTCAATGCAAATAAAATGGGCACTAAGCACTATGGGAGTTAACATCTGAGGTCATCAGTCCCCTAGAACTTAGAACTACTTAAACCTAACTAACGTAAAGACATGACACACCTCCATGCCCGAGACAGGATTCGAACCTGCGACCGTAGCAGCAGCGCGGTTCCGGACTGAAGCGCCTAGAACCGCTCGGCCACAATGCCGGTGGTTGTCAATGCAGATAATGAATATCGATGTGGACGAACAAGGTAATGAATGTGTCGAACAAGTAGCAATAAACCTACAGGGAATCAGAATTCTCTTTCAACGTGGAGCACCCTTACTTACGACGCAAACTGGAACAAATGCTTGGTGTTTTGTATGAACATTCTCTGTGTGCTTAAGGTCTGGGTGGGATTCACACATCAGGCAACCATTTTTAACAAGTAAAAGACCCACTTCACCTGTGGTAAGGCCGGCTGAGCTGTGCCGTGTTGCACCGTGTTTCCATATCCACGTTAAACGCGACTACCGGTCGCTACATACTGGTGGAGTTGGATTGGGTTGTTTCGGGGAGAAGACCAGACAGCAAGGTCACCGATCTCATCGGATTAGGGAAGGATGGGGAAGGAAGTCGGTCGTGTCTTTTGACAGGAACCGTCCCAGCATTTGCCTGGAGCGATTTTGGAAAATCAAGAAAAATTAAATCAGGGTGGTCGGACGCAGGACTGAACCGTCGACCTCCCGAAAGCGAGTCCACTTTGCTGACCACTGCGCCATCTCGCTCCGTCTACTGGTGGAGAGTCGCTAATTGTTGGAGACGTAATAGAGGCTGATGTCACGCTACATAGCGATTCTGTTATCAGTAAGTTTCCTTATACAAGAGTTATTATAATTAATGAACGAATCGTCATGTAAGGTCGCAGGACACTTATTTCTTACGGTGTTTGAACACGAGATGTTGAAAATATTTGTCTGGGACTGAGATTCGAACTCTCATCCTTCCCTTCGCCAGGCTTCACCCCTTTCAGATGATTTAGTTCCAACGATTCAATGTTTCCCCTGGATTTCTGAGTTCTCAAAGTCTCTCCGAAAGACGCATATCTGGGTTCGACAACTGGTCTGGCAAAAAGTTTCCATCACGACGTTTCAAGCTGCAGTACGCGCACACCAGCCTGCAGGTGACAATTATAGCTTTCAACGTCTCTCCGTGCCTTTCAACATTATTGATTGGTGCCGGTTTCGACTCGCAATCAGAACGATTCGTCATATTAATTTCATATACAATCATCGTCGCTTAGTTTGGTGAAAAAGTATTTCATAGTCAATGCCTCTTCGTGTGTAGTCGAAACGAAGACATTTGCAGGGCTCGACTTCCAATCAGCACACAGCTGTACGTCATGTTATTTCCAGTTCAAATACCTGTACATCTCACAACTGGTGAAATAAAATGTTATTTAACATGTGTTCATGACTGTATAACACTAAAAGGGGTACTGGTTTCGAATCCCGGTAAATCAAAAGTTTTTCACCTCGGTATTTCAGTTTTAGTCGTCTTGCTAGTGATGAAAAGATTTCAGATCTAATATTTGATTGTGCTCGATTAACAATTCAGTATCAACTGGGTTCGAATCCCAATCCCCCACAAACTTTATGCCATGTCATTTCAAATTCAATCCTGCACACACTTGTTACTTTTGACCTGAACCATGTTTAAAATTTTTCGTTGTTACTTAACATGAAGAAGAATTGCTGGATTGGAGACTTCAGTCCCATTCCAGTACAAAAATGTCCGTAATATAATTTCAAGTTGAATTTTGCTTTTTGAAATGTTATTTACTGTAATAAATTTGAGTTTGCAAGCGTAATGGCCGTGTCATGTCTAATAACGTGTTTTCTGTATTAATTTGTATGTGGATTGATACCCATTAAGTGCAGTTATTTTTGGAGGCCTCTTGTAATAACCATTTTAGTTAGTCAAACAACTGTATCCAAAAGACCACAGAGGGTATGCAAGACAGTTGCGTTATGGGGATTGCATATAAATCAGGCGAAACGCGATTCATGTCGTTCTGGTACTTTTGACCATGACAGTACCACTCTCCTTAATAAAGCACTTGTGTTTAAAAAGGTATATAATGTTTCTGATATTTATGTCTTGATATAGTCAGATATTAAGCTCTTTAAACTATTTTGGACTTCTTCTGGCATAATGTCTACTGCGTTTCATACGTGGCATGTCTAATTTTCGTGCATGCACATTCACAGAGTCGCTTCGCGTTAGAATAACTTACTATACAAACTGATTGTTTAGGTCACGATATTTATTTCGCCATTAATCTGAAAATTCTGTTGTGATTATTTCCCTCGCAGAAAGATGTAGCACGTTCTTTTACGAACAAAGTTCACCTACACGGTTTCCCATCGTTAGCGAACTATGAAATAGTTCAAGGTAGAGTTACTTGTTACATGGCACAAATCTGAAATACGTATGTTGCTAAATCTTGCAGTGAGAAAAATATGGGAATGTAGAGCATCAATTTCTCAGTTCAGATAAGTTTTGACTTCCAATTCTCTTACTGAGTTTTTACTGCACAAAGGGAAAATCTAATCTCATTACATAATTACTTGTTTACTATATATAGATCCCCCATTGGGATATTTTGAATCGATTATGAGGAATTTCGAATCCTTATCATGCTGTCTGCCAGACAGCAGAAAGCCGTTAACGGTCTGCGGTGACTTCAACATGGACTTACTAAAGGGTTCTGATAAAACATACACTCCTGGAAATTGAAATAAGAACACCGTGAATTCATTGTCCCAGGAAGGGGAAACTTTATTGACACATTCCTGGGGTCAGATACATTACATGATCACACTGCCAGAACCACAGGCACATAGACACAAGCAACAGAGCATGCACAATGTCGGCACTAGTACAGTGTATATCCACCTTTCGCAGCAATGCAGGCTGCTATTCTCCCATGGAGACGATCGTAGAGATGCCGGATGTACTCATGTGGAACGGCTTGCCATGCCATTTCCACCTGGCGCCTCAGTTGGACCAGCGTTCGTGCTGGACGTGCAGACCGCGTGAGACGACGCTTCATCAAGTCCCAAACATGCTCAATGGGGGACAGATCCGGAGATCTTGCTGGCCAGGATAGTTGACTTACACCTTCTAGAGTACGTTGGGTCGATCGGGATACATGCGGACGTGATTGTCCTGTTGGAACAGCAAGTTCCCTTGCCGGTCTAGGAATGGTAGAACGATGGGTTCGATGATGGTTTGGATGTACCGTCTACTATTCAGTGTCCCCTCGACGATCACCAGAGGTGTACGGCCAGTGTAGGAGATCGCTCCCCTCACCATGATGCAGGGTGTTGGCCCTGTGTGCCTCGGTCGTATGCAGTCCTGATTGTGGAGCTCACCTGCACGGCGCCAAACACGCATACGACTATCATTGGCACGAAGGCAGAAGCGACTCTCATCGCTGAAGACGACTCGTCTCCATTCGTCCCTCCATTCACGCCTGTCGCGACACCACTGGAGGCGGGCTGCACGATGTTGGGGCGTGAGCGGAAGACGGCCTAACGGTGTGCGGGACCGTAGCCCAGCTTCATGGAGACGGTTGCGAATGGTCCTCGCCGATACCCCAGGAGCAACAGTGTCCCTAATTTGCTGTGAAGTGGCGGTGCGGTCCCCTACGGCACTGCGTAGGATCCAACGGTCTTGGCGTGCATCCGTGCGTCGCTGCGGTCCGGTCCCAGGTCGACGGGCACGTGCACCTTCCGCCGACCACTGGCGACAACATCGATGTACTGTGGAGACGTCACGCCTCACGTGTTGAGCAATTCGGCGGTACGTCCACCCGGCCTGCCGCATGCCCACTATACGCCTTCGCTCAAAGTCCGTCAACTGCACATACGGTTCACGTCCACGCTGTCGCGGCATGCTACCAGTGTTAAAGACTGCGATGGAGCTCCGTATGCCACGGAAAACTGGCTGACACTGACGGGGGCGATGCACAAATGCTGCGCAGCTAGCGCCATTCGACGGCCAACACCGCGGTTCCTGGTGTGTCCGCTGTGCCGTGCGTGTGATCATTGCTTGTACAGCCCTCTCGCAGTGTGCGGAGCAAGTATGGTGGGTCTGACACACCGGTGTCAATGTGTTCTTTTTTTGCATTTCCAGGAATGTATGATGTGGAAACCATATTTGGTCTTACAGTGTGATCTCAGTGACTAATCTTCCAACATGGGTGGATAAAAGTAGCACCCCAACTAATGATATTTCCTTTGATGAAGCTGAATGCAAGAAAATAACTGTGCACTCACTAACAATGCTGTCTCTGATCATGGTGCACAGTCAGTTAGAATAAAAACGACAGTGCCTCTCCTCAGTGAAAATCCGAATAATTAATGATTGAAGAACAAATGTTTCTTAGAACGCTTTACGAGAAAAAAACATGGGATGAAATTTATAATGAACTAAATGCTAACACAAAATTTAATTTATTCTATGATAAATTCATATAACTGTTTGAAAATAGTTTAAGAAGACAGAGGGATTCATATTGACAATGTTTCCTTTGATGAAGCTCAAAGCCAGGTAATAGCTGCATAACTAATAATAAATTTTCTCTCAGTTCATGATGCACAGTTACTCAGGATAAATAAAACACTGCCTTACTGTATAAGACGTCTAAGTCGATACCAATTAGAGTAATTAATGACGCTAGGACAAATATTTTTGAGAATGGTTTACAAGCAATGACATGGGATAAAATTTATAACGAGCCAAATGTTGACTTAAAATTTAATTTATGGAACTATAAATTGATATCAGAATTAGAAGACAGCTTTCAACATAAGCAAATTAGAAAGAACATTAACAAGCGTATAAAACACATGGATCACTAGAGGAATTTAATCATTTTGTGAAAGGAAAATGGAAATATATACACTCCTGGAAATGGAAAAAGGAACACATTGACACCGGTGTGTCAGACCCACCATACTTGCTCCGCACACTGCGAGAGGGCTGTACAAGCAATGATCACACGCATGGCACAGCGGACACACCAGGAACAGCGGTGTTGGCCGTCGAATGGCGCCAGCTGCGCAGCATTTGTGCACCGCCCCCGTCAGTGTCAGCCAGTTTGCCGTGGCATACGGAGCTCCATCGCAGTCTTTGACACTAGTAGCATGCCGCGACAGCGTGGACGTGAATCTTATGTGCATTTGACGGACTTTGAGCGAGGGCGTATAGTGGGCATGCGGGAGGCCGGGTGGACGTACCGCCGAATTGCTCAACACGTGGGGCGTGAGGTCTCCACAGTACATCGATGTTGTCGTCAGTGGTCGGCGGAAGGTGCACGTGCCCGTCGACCTGGGACTGGGCCGCAGCGACGCACGGATGCACGCCAAGACTGTAGGATCCTACTCAGTTCCGTAGGGGACCGCACCGCCACTTCACAGCAAATTAGGGACACTGTTGCTCCTGGGGTATCGGCGAGGACCATTCGCAACCGTCTCCATGAAGCTGGGCTACGGTCCCGTACACCGTTAGGCCGTCTTCCGCTCACGCCCCAACATCGTGCTGCCCGCCTCCAGTGGTGTCGCGACAGGCGTGAATGGAGGGACGAATGGAGACGTGTCGTCTACAGCGATGTGAGTCGCTTCTGCCTTGGTGCCAATGATGGTCGTATGCGTGTTTGGCGCCGTGCAGGTGAGCTCCACAATCAGGACTGCATACGACTCTTGCACACAGGGCCAACACCCTGCATCATGGTGTGGGGAGCGATCTCCTATACTGGCCGTACACCTCTGGTGATCGTCGAGGGGACACTGAATAGTGCACGGTACATCCAAACCGTCATCGAACCCATCGTTCTACCATCCCTAGACCGGCAAGGGAACTTGCTGTTCCAACAGGACAATGCACGTCCGCATGTATCCCGTGCCACCAAACATGCTCTAGAAGGTGTAAGTCAACTACCCTGGCCAGCAAGATCTCCGGATCTGTCCCCCATTGAGCATGTTTGGGACTGGATGAAGCGTCGTCTCACGTGGTTGCACGTCCAGCACGAACGCTGGTCCAACTGAGGCGCCAGGTGGAAATGGCATGGCAAGCCGTTCCACAGTATTACATCCAGCATCTCAACGATCGTCTCCATGGGAGAATAGCAGCCTGCATTGCTGCGAAAGGTGGATATACACTGTATTAGTGCCGACATTGTGCATGCTCTGTTTCCTGTGTCTATGTGCCTGTGGTTCTGTCAGTGTGATCATGTGATGTATCTGACCCCAGGAATGTGTCAATAAAGTTTCCCCTTCCTGGGACAATGAATTCACGGCGTTCTTATTTCAATTTCCAGGAGTGTATGTTGGGAAGAACAAGTAGAGATCCTGCAGTGATTGAACATTACAAAAGTTTTTCATAATAATCACATAGGGAGTCTCCCAATGCTCAATCTTAGGTCTGCTATGATTCCACATATATGTAAACGATTTTTGGTCTAATATACAGCAAGTGGAATTGGATATTTTTGTGGATGACACTAGTATGGTAATCGTTCCAAGCATTCATATCTTAACAAATGAGATGGTAAACAAGATTCTTAAAAGTATAATTGTTTTTCTGCTTACAGGCTTACCCTCTGTTATAAAAAGACACATACTCAGTTTTGAACATCTAGGGATACTATATCAATGATCAGGGTAAGGCACATAGTGGGGAAATAATAAGTAGGGTGGAAACTTCAGTATTCTTAGGTGCCGAAACTAAAGTTAATTTAAACTGCAAAAGCACATTTCGTTGCTCCCGAAAAAACTTTGTCCATGTAAACACACTTAGAATCATTGTAAATTTAGGGATAAACAAAACAGAAAGTTGACATTTACATGTATTTTCATTCAATAACCTCTATGGAATAATGTTCTGGTATAACTCATCATTAAGGAAGCAAGTCTTCATTGTGAAGCAAAGCAAGCGCTGTATCATGTATAAGATACAGAGGCGAGCGAGTGCACGGGACTTACCCTAGTTCACTGCTAGTAGCGTCACGTCATCGTAACGCGCCTGCATATAGTATTGCACCACATTTAACATAAAAGTAAAAATTAAGATTTGTGTGTAAAACTTTGTTAAAGTATAGTTCTATGTAATAATGTTTCAGGTAACAAATCTTAATGTTATAAAATTAGTAGTTTACGTAAAATTCACGTTTTGAAAGAAAAATAGGAGGCGCTAAATAATGACGCTAGGAAGCCAAAATTTGGTGAGAAGGTGCAGTAAGAAGTCATTAATGAGTGGTGCTGGTTTCCAAAACCATAAAACTAAAATTGACTCCAGAATCCGCGTTTTTCGGAAAAATCAGAGGCGCGAAATAATAGAGCTACAATATTGAAAATTGGTAGGATGCTTCAGTTCACCCTAATAATAATAATGGAAATACCACAATCAGTTACCTCTTCTAGTTTTTTAGTAATTTAGTAAAAACTACTTTTGTGAGTAAAATGTACATAAGCATTATAGATTAAGTACTTTAAATTTTAATGATAAAACAAATTCTTTAAGACCAATGATCAGATAGGACAATTAACAAAGCTACACCAAGTTTTAGTCTTGTAGCATAATTAACAGCTGATACAAGTCTTGATAAAGCTATGGTTCAGAGGTAACAATCTACCGTTAGTTCCATTGTAAAAATTCTAGAGAGTAAAGTTTTAATTTTAGCGGGCTGAGATTTTCTACGTGCTTCTGTACTGCTCAGATGTATGTATACAAAAATTGAGAAGTTTGTAAAGCTATTATTAAATGTGATATTTAAGATTATGTGCCTGAGATAGCGGTCATTTGGAGGCCGCAGGCACCTGCATATGAACGGAAAGAACAGATGCTCTCTTGGCGGTACGCGCCGGAGCTATATAAAAAGAGCGGCAGAGGCAGTAGTAAGCTCACTCCGCATTAGACCAACGCCTAGTCCACGCGAGCTTAACGTCCGATCGCGCCTCGCCTCGGGTGACGTCATAGCGGGCTGTGACATGCGCGTACTTAGCAATGTAAACGGACATTGAAAATCGCGAGGACTGTACACCGTCCTGGATCGTTTAGACTTCGGTAACAAACTGTTATTGTGCCGT
The DNA here is from genome assembly GCF_023897955.1 of Schistocerca gregaria. Taxonomy (NCBI): domain Eukaryota; kingdom Metazoa; phylum Arthropoda; class Insecta; order Orthoptera; family Acrididae; genus Schistocerca; species Schistocerca gregaria. The sequence continues at coordinate 967,230 of NW_026061873.1, read as the reverse complement.
CCGTGTGAAGTATAATTCCGCGTGGCAAGTGGTGACTAACTCCACTTTTAAGGCGAGCATTAATTTTTTTTTTAACATTATTGCGAACTATTAATAGAGCACCGTTAGTTAGAGTAATGAACTATTCGGGAGGAACTTGCTGTAGAAGTCGCCTCTGAACTAGTAAACGATTGGCTGAATTAACAATATTTAATGTCTTTAGCATTTTCAGAAGTTTCGAGTAATTTGTGTGAGCCTTTAAGATAATAAAATCTTGTTTGGAACGTTAAATTTTATTGAAGCAGCCCTAATCCCGTGAAGAACTATGGATATTTTTCGTTTAGCTGGGCTGTACAGGAATGTGGCCGTGCAGACTGGGAACTAAGGTCAGTAAGTTTCCCTTCGCTTTCTGACTGGCCACCAAATTAGTTGCCAGGCTCGCGAGATTTAAGGTGGCAATGTTCAACTTTCATTCAACATTAAACAACGACTTCTTCGCCGTCCCACATATGTTGCATCGGCAATAGTCTGTTACGTGAAATGAACATTCAAACAACTCATTCGACGACTTCTTCGCCGCCCCACATATGGTGCTTATCGGCCGGGAAAACTGAATTAAAAGCAAATAAAAGTGCTCGATGTGTGAAAGCGATTGGTATAAATTAACGAACTCGGTAGGCAATAACAGGACACTGAATTGAACTAGTGTGGGAACAGTGTTACCAGTAAAGGCAGGTGTAGTGTATAAACAATAAGTGTCTACCGCTGTACGTTGGTTAGTGACGATGGTGAGGAAGGCGATGATGCTGGATCGCGGCTGCCGACGGCGCTGAGACTAAAGGAAGACGGTGCGTCATCGCGGAGCTGCGCTGATCTGCGAGACAGCTGCCGGCTGCGCCGAGCGGTCAACGGTGCCTTGCTGCCCCCCCCTGGAGCTATTGCAGTAGGCGATTCCTGTGGCGGTACTCGACGCTACGGCTGCTGCTGCTGCCTTCAATACGTCGCGACGCGTCGCATCACGATTGCTGGTACACCGCGACGACATCATTCGTCGAAATCAAGCATTTAAGTTAAGTCAAAGACTTTTAAAATATTTATTAACTGCTGCTAACAAACTAAAAGATATGGAAAGTAGTGTACATTTCAGAAGGGAACCGGTCTCTGACCAAGAATCCTCAGGATCAGGAATTGAGTTTAATGAGGATGGTTCCATTAATCCCTCAAATATTGAACTAGAACGTAATTTGTCAGCAGTAAATTATGACTTTAATTTAAATGAGAGTGCAGGGATGCAATCAATAAGTGAAATAGAAGTCAAAAGGGAGCCAGTAGAGTTGCTAACTTTGTCAGGTAGTGAAACTGAGCTCAATATATCTCCAGCTCAGTCAAGTCAAGAGATACAAAGTATCAAGGTAGAAGCTCCGGATTGGATGCAAATACTGTTTGCCAAACTCGAATCAAACCAAAATAAAATTGAGGCTAAAATTGAAAATAGTAATAAAGAGTTGGAGAATAAAATTGAGGTTAGTAATAAAGGGTTGGAAAATAAAATTGAGGATAGTAATAAAGAACTAAAAGAAGAACTGCAATCAAAATGGAATAGTTTGAATTATAAGATAGATGCTATTCATCATGACATTCAAGTAAAAGTAGGGCAACAGTTAACTAAAATGCATAGTACTTTCAAATGTGAAATAGATCAAATTCAAAAAAATTATCAAGAGGCAGATGAACTTTTGGAAGTGAGGTTGTCCGAAAGATTGAGCAACGAGTCCAAACTTTGCTCTGACAAAGTTAAAGAGGTACAAATTAAAGTAGATACTTGTCAGAAAAACATTGAGAAAGTAAAAGAAACCTGTACCGAAATTCGTGGTGCAGTGGAACAAAGATGTTCTGCCAGGATAGAAGCAGTAGAGTCACAAGTAGAGGAATTAAATACTAACATTGCTAACCTAGAAAATAGAGTAACCTCTGTTAATTCTAGTCATTCTACTGTACAGCATGTGACTTCAGTTGACGCCGCTTTTATAGGGTGTCGACAGTTTTTGCGCTTTGATCCTGATAAGTACATTCACCCTCTTGAATTTTGGAATGACTTTGAGGATGTTCTCCCCAACACTTGGTCAGAAAGAGAAAAAATTTCATTTATAAGAAGTCATTTGTCAGGTGATGCTTTGCGATGGTCAGCGGATGTAATGATCAAATGTAAAACTTTATCTGAATTTAAGTCTGCATTTCTCAACGAATACTGGTCACATAACAAACAAAATGATGTGTTAAGGGAATTCTGGAGTGGTAAGAAGTTTTTCCCAGGGCGTGAATCAGTAAAGGATTTCGCTAGGAAGTGGGTTTCAAGACTGTCACATTTGACAGAAAAGATGAAGCCAGATATGATCATTATGGGTTTAGAAGGTAAGCTGCCGTGGTACTGGCAGAAGAGGATCATTTCCGCCCCTAGAGATAATATAGACAAATTTATTGAATATCTGGAAAGAGTGGAAAGAGTAGCTGCTGCTGAGGAGCAGGTGCAGCAGAATAACAAATCTTCTAACAATCACGTACAAAATAATGGAAACGTGAACGTTAGAAATATGGAAGTTAGGCACACCAAAACAAACTATCGAAACCAAAGCCGTGGCAGAGGAAGAGGGGGTAGATACTCACCACGCTTTCGTAACAACTACTATGACGAAAGTGGAGAAGTAAATACTATGCCATTAAGACAAGAAGGGAGTCATGATGCTACTATATCTAGTGGTGTCACAGATGAACACAACAGGCCGCGTGTGGGAAACTAAATCCCGTCTATGAGGAAACTGGCGCTCACCAGGCGGTAACAGTAACACAGCCAGTAACGGAAACACAGACAATCAGCCAACATACACAGACAGACAACATGGATGCCGAAATAAATACAGATAATACCAGTGATGTGTTAAGCCACTCTCACAAAATAGTGGATAGTATTTTGGATACACTAGAAAAATGGGTCAAGGAAGAACAGGAACTCAAGGTAGATAATGGGGAAGAAATAGATAATGGGTTTGAGTCTGATGGGAATAATGATGAAGTAAAAGCTTACATCTTCGATGAAAATGGCAATCTAAAAGCTGAAGTAGAAGTAGCAGAAGTAGAATCAGTACTGCAAAACTTTAGAGAGGAGGAAATGATGAATGAAGGGGGTAGAAATAGTAACGAGGTGAAAGAATCTAGTAGCTGTGTAAACGTGCCACAAATGGTTGAAGGTGACGACATTCTTATGAACAGCAATATTGCGCAGGGACGCAGTTGCTCAGAGGTAGAGGATAGTTTGGCTGATGTGCAGCAAACAAAAGTAGAAAAAGTCGTCAGATGCTTCGATTTAAAGTTAGTGGACAGATTAGAGAAAGCAGCTAAGATTATAGAGCATGATGAGCCCCAGGATGTAAATGTAAACGTAATTGCAACTGATCAGAATTACTTTAGCTGGAAGAACATAGAACGAGATTTATTAGACGAGGTGTGTGAGCAACCTGTTCAATGTAAAATAACTCACCCTGTTATCAAAGTAAACATATCAGGAGTCACTGTGCGTTGTCTGCTTGACAGTGGCAGTGAAGCAAGTGCTTTATCACAAACATTTTTTGACACCATACCCAATAAAGAGAAGTTAACAGTTATGAAAGTAAGTGGCTTAAAGATTATAGGTGCTACTGGAAAAGTCTCTAGACCAGTTCAACACGAAGCTTTGATACCCATTGGTATAAATGACGTAGTAATAGATCATCCTTGTTTGATTGTGCTAGGCTTAAGTGTTGATATGTTGATTGGTACTGATTTCTTATCAAAGTACCAGGGAAAGATCAATTTTGATCAGAACAACTTAATTTTAACTTTACCTGACTCTAAAGTGATAAGAGAGTCTTTTATAGGAAGTCATATAGGCGGTAGTAATGAAACTTGGGAACTGCCTATTAGAGTAATAAAGAATAAAGGATACTTGCAGGAAAATTTGGTTTTCAGTGAGAATGAGGAAAGAGCTTTAGATAGGAAAAAGAGGCATGATGCAAGGGCTTCCCCCACTAGTTTTAAAATTGGTGAGCTAGTGCTGGTCAAAACAAAAGAAAAATCAAGGAAAATTTCTGCAGAAACTAAAAAGTTAATGCATGTATATCATGGACCATTTAGAATAGTAAGTAAACCTCATGCAAATGCCTATCGTTTGGAATATCCAAAGAGTAAGAGAGAACTAGGTCTAAGAAATATTGTGGATCTAAAGGAATTTAAAATTAACAGTAATTAATTACTGTAGGGAGTCTGCCACTCTTTGGCGGATACACGGTTTGGCGTACCGTGCAGTCCCAGCTGGGTGAAACTTTATTTCCTTTTCAAGTTTAATTCCCTTCTTCTGGTCTATCATAACAGGTAAGAATCACATATGTCTTCATGTTGTATATATGCTATTAGGTTTTAAGTATTCTTAGTAAGGATCTACCTAGTGAATGGCAAAACAAAAGTCTGAGTACCAATAAGAGGCAAACATGGCTAAAATAAATAAATTAAAATATTTCATGTAATTGTAAAGGGTTAGAAACTACAACTAAGAGAGACACTTTGCAGTATACGAAGTACGGTATGAATATGAATAATCCATGAGATTATGCAGAAGGTAGTATGTTGCTAGAAATAAGGTTGTCTGAAGGAAAACAGCGTAAGAAGGTAATGCTCATAGAGGCAAGCAATGGCGTTTTAGAATTAAATAAATGGAGATGTGTGGAAGTGGTGTGAGGATCGCACCAAATATATAGAAACAGGACGTCAATAGGCTGACAAAAGGAAAAGGGAGAAAGAAGTGGAGAAATGAAGTATTTTTGAATCTGGAAGAAAAGGGAGAAAATGAATAAGGTGAAGAAGTGAAGTAAGTAAATTGAAGTAAATGATGTAGGATTAAAGAATAATTCCCTCACGTCTCGTGAAATGGTGAAAAACGCTAAATCTTGCTTGAGGCAAATAAATAGTTAAACAGACAACAGAAACACACAAATATTGGAAAATGCAGAAATTTGGAATCGGTATGCTGAAAATAACTAATTTTTTTAGTAATTCATACAATAAAGCAAAGTGCTGGTCAGCAAATGACTTCTTTGATGAACTAATCCATACGATAATTAAGCCAGAGTACATTAAAACTAAAAGGTTACTCAATTTTCTAAGTTGAAGCAAGATCTTAATATATTAATTTGCTAAAAGAATTTTCACTATTTAGGAACCTAAAAGATTATTTATGAAAGAAGAAAGTAGGAGCTATTGTATCAGATACGACGTAGTGCTAAATGTCTTTCTGACAACTTCACAATTAGTAAAATAGTGCCAGAATATAAACTATAAAATGTACTTTGTCCTACCTTAGATATAAGTTGAAAACAGAAACTTAGACTGTATTGTCTGTTTCTCAGGGACATGCAGGCTGCATGAATGACTGACAACAAGCGGTAGGGAGATTGGAAGTAGAGACGCAAACCACAGTGAATACAATTTCCTCCCACAATTTTGTCAATCAGTGAAATTAAATGAGTGTTACAATAGGACACCCACCACAGTGCCGAGTATTATAGTAAAAGAAAAATGTGAGTGCGTTGCAGTGATAAAAGTCGTGTGTATTTTCTTTTTCAGGAAGAGACTGATTTTAAAGAAAAAAAAAATTACTATTTTGTAACCATTGAAAAATTTATATTTCCATGTAAATGTATGTAAATAATTTGTGAATGTCTTCTGTACTAGGTTTTCTATGTGTATATGAGTATGGTTATTTTGTTTATGTAGTACTAAGGAATTTCCTAAGAAGAAGCAACTTAAGTTGAAAGAGGTATACTAAAGTAATCCATCGCTTGTTTGTTCTTTTAGAAATTTAATTTTGTTCAAAAATAGATTTTCACGAAAATTAAAAAGGGGGTGATGAAGCAAAGCAAGCGCTGTATCATGTATAAGATACAGAGGCGAGCGAGTGCACGGGACTTACCCTAGTTCACTGCTAGTAGCGTCACGTCATCGTAACGCGCCTGCATATAGTATTGCACCACATTTAACATAAAAGTAAAAATTAAGATTTGTGTGTAAAACTTTGTTAAAGTATAGTTCTATGTAATAATGTTTCAGGTAACAAATCTTAATGTTATAAAATTAGTAGTTTACGTAAAATTCACGTTTTGAAAGAAAAATAGGAGGCGCTAAATAATGACGCTAGGAAGCCAAAATTTGGTGAGAAGGTGCAGTAAGAAGTCATTAATGAGTGGTGCTGGTTTCCAAAACCATAAAACTAAAATTGACTCCAGAATCCGCGTTTTTCGGAAAAATCAGAGGCGCGAAATAATAGAGCTACAATATTGAAAATTGGTAGGATGCTTCAGTTCACCCTAATAATAATAATGGAAATACCACAATCAGTTACCTCTTCTAGTTTTTTAGTAATTTAGTAAAAACTACTTTTGTGAGTAAAATGTACATAAGCATTATAGATTAAGTACTTTAAATTTTAATGATAAAACAAATTCTTTAAGACCAATGATCAGATAGGACAATTAACAAAGCTACACCAAGTTTTAGTCTTGTAGCATAATTAACAGCTGATACAAGTCTTGATAAAGCTATGGTTCAGAGGTAACAATCTACCGTTAGTTCCATTGTAAAAATTCTAGAGAGTAAAGTTTTAATTTTAGCGGGCTGAGATTTTCTACGTGCTTCTGTACTGCTCAGATGTATGTATACAAAAATTGAGAAGTTTGTAAAGCTATTATTAAATGTGATATTTAAGATTATGTGCCTGAGATAGCGGTCATTTGGAGGCCGCAGGCACCTGCATATGAACGGAAAGAACAGATGCTCTCTTGGCGGTACGCGCCGGAGCTATATAAAAAGAGCGGCAGAGGCAGTAGTAAGCTCACTCCGCATTAGACCAACGCCTAGTCCACGCGAGCTTAACGTCCGATCGCGCCTCGCCTCGGGTGACGTCATAGCGGGCTGTGACATGCGCGTACTTAGCAATGTAAACGGACATTGAAAATCGCGAGGACTGTACACCGTCCTGGATCGTTTAGACTTCGGTAACAAACTGTTATTGTGCCGTCCGTGTGAAGTATAATTCCGCGTGGCAAGTGGTGACTAACTCCACTTTTAAGGCGAGCATTAATTTTTTTTTTAACATTATTGCGAACTATTAATAGAGCACCGTTAGTTAGAGTAATGAACTATTCGGGAGGAACTTGCTGTAGAAGTCGCCTCTGAACTAGTAAACGATTGGCTGAATTAACAATATTTAATGTCTTTAGCATTTTCAGAAGTTTCGAGTAATTTGTGTGAGCCTTTAAGATAATAAAATCTTGTTTGGAACGTTAAATTTTATTGAAGCAGCCCTAATCCCGTGAAGAACTATGGATATTTTTCGTTTAGCTGGGCTGTACAGGAATGTGGCCGTGCAGACTGGGAACTAAGGTCAGTAAGTTTCCCTTCGCTTTCTGACTGGCCACCAAATTAGTTGCCAGGCTCGCGTGATTTAAGGTGGCAATGTTCAACTTTCATTCAACATTAAACAACGACTTCTTCGCCGTCCCACATATGTTGCATCGGCAATAGTCTGTTACGTGAAATGAACATTCAAACAACTCATTCGACGACTTCTTCGCCGCCCCACAATTGCTCAAAAATGTCGTGCAAGAATGATATATAGTGCTCACCCATAATCATCTTGTTGACATCTGTTTAAGGAGTTGGGCGTTCTGACTACTTCTTCACAGTATATTTATTACCTCATGAAGTTGACTCTAAATAATCCAGTTCAGTTCAAAAGGAACAAATTACAATACCAGAACAAAAATGACATTCATTATTCCACATTAAAGTTTAGTTATCACAAAAAAGGGTGCACAACATTGCAACTAAAATTTTTGGTAACTTACCCAGTGATTTCAAATTTTACTTAGTTGTCTAAGATTATATTACAAACTGAAAAAGTTTCTAGAACGATAGTTTCTCTCCTCAGTTATTATGGCCAATTGAGTCAATGATGAAGAGCTGGCAAATATTGTTCACGAAAATGTCCATTAACAACAGGAAATTATTCGTTACACATAACATGATTTGGTGGTATATTATGTCTTGCAGCAGTATATCGTTGTCTGAAAGTGTAACATGGACCATAGAAATTCTTCAGATAGTGAGGATGGAAGCATGAGGGAGAATGTTAAAACGTGATGGAACCACAAAATGCAGATGATAATGTATTAGAGTAACTAAGAAGAAATTAGAAGGGCTGCCGTAAGATGACCAGAATTAGAGGGCGGAGGTGTAAAGACTATATACGAAAATGGACTCTTTGAGGCAGTAATTCAGGATGATGTGCGAAATAATCACCCACATTAGAACAGGAAGATATGTAAAAGATAACGAAATCAGTTGCTGGACAGTTGTCAGTTGAGTGAAACACACAAGACAACGTATTCTCAGGAGCTCCTCACACTATAAATTTCGCTTTCAGTAATTTTCTATACTGTTTGTTTCTATGAAAATGAGGTTAGCAAACGCAAGAGATGAAATATAAGTTCATTGTAAAATTATGTTGAAGTGAATATTTGAGACTCCTAGTAATTAGAAAAAACTCACGTGTATGCATTTTTTGTGTTAAACGGATAATGACCTTGAGCAGCTGGTGGGCAAATTTCTTATCCTGAACATTGTCAGCTAACAAATTTTCGCACATAATCCGCTCAATGGAATAGTTATGCATCATTGACATCTGACATTCTCATTTATACAGGGTGTTACAAAAGGTACGGTCAAACTTTCAGGAAACATTCATCACACACAAAGAAAGATGATATATTATGTGGACATGTGTCCGGAAACGCTTACCTTTCATGTTAGAGCTCATTTTATTTCTTCTCTCCAACTCACATTAATCGTGGAATAGAAACACACAGCAACAGAACGTACCAGCGTGACTTCAAACACTTTGTTACAGGAAATGTTCAAAATGTCCTCCGCTACCGAGGATACATGCATCCACCCTCCGTCGCATCGAATCCCTGATGCGCTGATGCAATCCTGGAGAATGGCGTATTGTATCACAGCCGTCCACAATACAAGCACGAAGAGTCTCTACGTTTGGTACCGGGGTTGCGTAGACAAGAGCTTTCAAATGTCCCCATAAATGAAAGTCAAGAGGGTTGAGGTCAGGAGAGCGTGGAGGCCATGGAATTGGTCCGCCTCTACCAATGCATCGGTCACCGAATCTGTTGTTGAGAAGCGCACAAACACTTCGACTAAAATGTGCAGGACCCCGTGCGGGTTTGGGGGTTAGAATAGGTCCACGGTATTCCTGCCTGTCCTAAGAGGCGACTAAAAGGAGTCTCAAACTTTTGGGCCTTATATGATGGTCCCCTGTTGGGTTTGACCTCCATCTTTCAAAATTTTCTGAAGAGCGAGCCGATTGGGGAAGGGCGCTTTACTTGGTGCATTGTGTCCATCTTGCGATCAGACCGTTCGCCTGCTTATACACTGTTGAATTGCAGTCCTCTCCACTCTCCATCTCTTGGGCATGACTCTGTTTCTCTGTGCAGATTACACCTTGCACTGTGCAGTGCCTGTTTCTGCACCGACGGCGACCATGGACCACATGTTACCTAACATCCAGCACGGTAGCCAGGCTGTTGTGGTGGGGCCGCCATGTACCCTATTGATTGTAGCCCCCTGACTACACAGGGATCGCTCTAGTGATGCCTGCGCCGTTAACTCCCCACGTATGCCAAGGAGTAGATGCCTATCCTCCTGGGGTATCGGGACTCCCGGCAACAGCCATCCTGCCAGGTGGCTTTTGCCGTGGCTGGGTGGCGCCTGTGGGGAGGGCCCTTGGTCGGAGTAGGTGGCATCAGGACGGATGACTCTCAATGAAGCGTGGTACATCGTCTCTCGCTGGTGGCCAGCCGCCAGCAGTCTCTAAGCGTTCTCGGGCTCAGTTTAACGCTCAGAAGTACGATCCGAAAACGTTTCCCTCCCTGGCCACAGTGTGGGAGAAACGTATGTCTCAGGATGGCAGTAGCAGTTATTCGCCCCGCTTCTTAGTTTGTATGAGGGCTGATGGGGAGTCTTTGCTCTCCACAAAGCCTCAATTCTTCGTCAAGCATTTAGAGGACAAGTTTGGGGAGGTGGAGGGCTTGTCAAAATGCGCTCTGGGTCAGTCCTGATATAAACGGCATCCTCTGCCCAGTCACGATGGTTACTCGCTTGTGAGAAGTTGGGGGATGTTGCCGTTATGTTCACACCCCATAAGAGTTTAAATATGGTCCAGGGAGTTATTTACCATAGGGATCTTCTTTTGCAGTCTGATGAAGAGCTGCGCGCCAATTTAGAGCGCCGAGGTTTACATTTCGTCCGGCACGTTCATCGGGGTCTGAAGGAAAATCAGATTGCTACCGGTGCCTTCATCTTGTCCTTCGAAGGGGATACATTACCGGAAAAGGTCAAGGTGATGGTCTACCGATGTGACGTTAAGCCCTATATCCCTCCCCCGATGCGGTTCTTTAAGTGCTGGAAGTTCGGCCATATGTCTTCTCGCTGCACTTCCAGCCTCACATGTCGAGATTGTGGACGGCCATCACATCCCAATACTCCATGTGCCCCGCCTCCCATCTGTGTCAACTGCGGGGAGCACCATTCACCTTGCTCGCCAGACTGCCGAATTTTCCAGAAAGAGCGTAAAATCATGGAATACAAGACCCTGGGCAGACTAACCTATACTGAGGCCAAAAGGAAATACGACCGACTCCATCCTGTGAGAATGACATCTTCCTACACTGCTGCTACAACACCTGTGCTAGCCCTGTCTGTTTCTCCAATTGCGGCCGGATCGACGAGTAGTACAACTCCTCCTGCCCCCTCGCCAGTGGGGGCTCTACCCAACGGGTTGCTCCTGCGCCACCTACCTCAGGAGAAACACCATCCCACCCATCGGGGACGTCCATCCCCACTTCTAGGCCAGAGAAGTGTCCAACTTCTTCGGCTTCTCACGCTTGCAAGGGGTCCCTTGGGGGTCCCTCCCTTTCCAGGTTTCCGCCAGCGAGAAGGCTGACGACTGACAGTGGCGTAAGTGCCCGCAATCCGCTGGTCGTAGGGCTTCACGATCCTCCTCCGTCCCGGAGACTGAATCGGTGAAGCCCTCCCAGCCGGTGCGACCCAAGGAACGGCGTGAGAAATCCAAGAAGAGCTCTCAGCCCAAGGAACTCGTGGTGGCAGCCATCCCACCGCAACCTTCCAGCTCTGCATCTGAGGATGAGGTGGAGATTCTGGCGTCCCCTGAGGACCTCAATCTCGCCGGTCCATCAGATGCCATGGAAAGCACTAACACAGGTGCTAAATCGGAGGCAGCAGGTGACCCAGTGGCGTAATCTCCCTTCCCAGTCCCGTCACGCCTTTCTCAGCCATGGACACACCATCCTCCAGTGGAACTGCGGTTTCTTCCACCATCTAGCTGAGCTCCGCCAACTTACCAGCCTTCACCCTTTCCTCTGCATTGCTCTGCAGAAAACTTGGTTTCCGGCAATGCGAACCCCCGCCCTCCATGGCTACCAGGGTTATTATAAGAACTGGGCAGCTTATGAAAGGGTGTCTGGTGGCGTCTGCATATATGTCCTGAACTCTCTTCACAGCGGGTCTGTACCTCTCCAAACACTTTTAGATGCTGTCGCTATTCGGGTGTGGACGCCACAGGCTGTTACCGTCAGCAATCTTTACCTTCCACTGGATGGTGATCCCGTGCAGCATGTTCTGGCTGCTCGGATAGCCCAATTGCCGCCACCTTTCTTGTTACTGGGTGACTTTAACGCCCATACCCATCTGTGAGGTTGGTCAGTGGCAACAGGTCGAGGCGCCATCGTTGAGCATTTATTGGCGCAACTTGATCTCTCGATATTAAATGATGGTGCCTTCACACACTTCAGTGTGGCGCATGGCACATACCCCGACAAAGACCTTTCGATCTGTAGCCCTAGCCTCTTACTGTCTGTCCAATGGAGAGTGCATGACGACCTTTGTGGTAGTGACCAGTTTCCGATCTTTCTGTCACTACCACAGCGTCAGTCTTCTGGGCGCCCTAGCAGATGGGCTCTGAATAAGGCTGACTGGGACTTGTTCTCCTCCACTGCCGCTATTGAGCCTCTCTCTAACGATGACAGTAATGCAGTGGTTCAATCGGTCACCACCGGCATCGTTACTGCCGCCGAATCTGCCATTCCCCGTTCTTCTGGGTACCCTCGGCTGCGGACTGTGCCTTGGTGGTCGCCTGAGATCGCTGAAGCGATTAAAGCTCGCCGGCGGGCGCTCCAGCTTTACAAGCGACATTCCTCAATCGAACTCCTTATCGCCTTCAAACGGCTGCGTGCGCGAGCCCGCCGCATTATCCGCCAACACAAGCAGGAGTGCTGGGAGCTGTATGTGTCCACCATTGGCCTCCATGTCACTCCATCGCAGGTCTGCGTCAAGATTCGCCGCCCCTATGGCTATCGGACCCCTGTCAGCGTCCCTGCGCTCTCACTGAATGGAGCAGTTTGTACTGACTCCGACATCATTGCAAACCGCTTGGCAGAGCTCTTTGCTCTGAATTCCGCTTCTGCCAACTACCCCTTGGGCTTCCGCTCCATTAAAGAGCGGATAGAATGTCGGAGTCTTTCTTTTCGCACCCACCATCCTGAATTGTACAATGTTCCATTCAGTGAGTGGGAATTCCGCAGTGACCTCGCCGCTAGTCCTGATACCGCTCCTGGCCCAGATAGCATCCACTCTCAGATGCTGAAACATCTTTCAGTGGACTGCCAGCGACACCTCCTCGACCTTTACAACTGCATTTGGGTCGAGTGTGAGTTTCTGTCGCAATGGCGGGAAAGCCTTGTTGTCCCCATTCTGAAACCGGGGAAGAACCCTTTGGAGGTGGACAGCTACCGTCCCATTAGCCTCACCAACGTTCTTTGCAAGTTTCTTGAACGGATGGTGAGCCGGCGCTTGAATTGGATACTGGCGTCTCGCGGCCTTCTGGCTCCGTCTCAGGGTGGGTTCCGTAAAGGCCGCTCCACCACCGACAATCTGGTGAGCCTAGAGTCGGCCATCCGTACTGCCTTTGCCCGCCATCAGCATCTGGTCGCTGTCTTTTTCGACATGAGGAAGGCGTATGATACGACATGGCGTAATCACATCCTTTCTACGCTTTATGGATGGGGCCTTCGGGTCCCTCTGCCGATCTATACCCGTAATTTTCTGTCATATCGTACTTTCCGCGTGCACGTCGCGGCCTCATGTAGTTCCTCCGAAGTCCAGAAGAACGGTGTGCAACAGGGTTCTGTTCTAAGTGTCTGTCTGTTTTTAATAGCCATTAACGGGCTCGCTGCGGCCGTGGGAAATTCTGTCTCCGCTTCCCTGTATGCTGACGACTTCTGCCTTTACTACAGCTCTATTGGCATTGCAGTTGCTGAACGTCAGCTACAGGGCGCAATCCGCAAGGCGCAGTCTTGGGCTGTAGCGCACGGTTTTCAGTTTTCGGCAGCCAAGACCTGCGTCATGCATTTCTGCCGGAGACGCACTGTTCACCCAGAGCCGCGGTTTTATCTCGACGGCGAGCTTCTTACAGTGGTGGAGTTACATAGGTTTTTGGGGTGGTTTTTGATGCCCGGTTGACTTGGCTGCAGCTTAAACAGGCGTGTTGGCGGCATGTAAATGCTCTGCGATGCCTGAGCCACACCAGGTGGGGCGCCGACCGATCTACTCTCCTACGGCTTTACCAGGCGTTAATCCAGTCCCGTCTGAACTATGGGAGTCTGGCTAATGGCTCAGCATCCCCATCTGCGCTGCGGATGCTGGACCCAATCCTCCACAACGGGATACGCCTTGCCACTTGTGCCTTCCGGACCAGTCCTGTGGACGGCATACTTGTGGAGGCAGGTGTCCCTCCACTGCGGATACGACGCCAACAATTACTGGCTGCTTATGCTGCCCTTGTTTTTAGCTTGCCCGAGCATCCAAATTATCGTGTCCTGTTCCCGCAGTCCCTCGTCCATCTGCCAGAACGTCGGCCCAGGTCGGGTTGTCCGATCGCCGTACGCGTCAAACAGATTCTCTACGGGCTTGGATGTTTCCCTGTACCACCTCCTTTCCAGGCCCCTCTGCGTACACCCCCATGCCTTCGGCTCGACTTGGCACAGGGCCCAAAGGACTCAGTTTCTCCGGTGGCCTTCCGACGCCGCTTTTATTCCATCCTGGACACGTATCAGGGCTCTGGCGTTGTCTATTCCGACGGTTCGATGGTTCCTGGTCGTGTCGGTTATGCACTAACTCTAGGGGACCATTCTGAACAACGTTCGTTGCCGGCTGGCTGCAGTGTTTACACTGCTGAGCTGGTCACCATCTTTAGCTCCCTAGAGTATATCCGCTCCTGCTCAGATGAATCCTTCATTATCTGTAGCGATTCCCTGAGCGGTTTACGAGCTCTCGACCAGTGTTTCCCTCGTTCTCGTCTGGTGATGGCTATCCCGGAGTCCCTGCATACTCTTACCCGTTGCGGCAGATATGTGGTCTTTGTTTGGACCCCGGGTCATGTTGGGATACCCAGAAATAAAACTGTTGACCGCCTGGCGAAAGAGGCCACTAGTGCACCATCTCTGGAGACTGGCCTCCCGGCGACTGATTTGCGGGCACTATTACGCCGCAAAGTTTTCGATTTATGGGACACTGATTGGCGCAACATGCCCATGCCTAACAAACTCCGCCGTATCAAGGAGACGACTACAGTGTGGCGGTCATCCATGCGAGCTAACTGCAGGGAATCAGTCGGCTCCGCATTGGCCACACCTGACTGACACACTTATTTACTGTGTTGTGAGGATCCCCCTCTCTCTCGTTGTGGGGCGTCCTTGACGGTGGTCCATATTCTGTTTTAGTGCGCCCTTTTATCTGTGCTCAGGCAGACTTTTGCGCTGCCTGATACGCTCTCTGCGCTTTTATCTGACGACTCTTCCATAGCGGACGTAGTTCTGCGTTTTATTCGGGCAGGGAGATTTTATCGCTTAATGTAAGTGTGTGAGTTTTTGTGTTGATTCTGGCCTATGGCCTACGATTTGACTGATTTTTTTTTCATGTCTTTCTCGATGGTTGGCTTTTCCGTTTTTGTTTGTATGGTCGGCCAACCACCGTCATACTCTGTGTGATTTTAGTTCGTCTTGTCTGGTCTTCGTCTACGTTTCTCTTGTTCTGTGTCGTCTGTCTTATCGTCTGTCTTATCGTCCGTTGATCGTTTTATTCTCAGTGGGTGTTTTTAGTATTTGGAAAAAGGGACCGATGACGGTAGCAGTCTGGTCCCTTTAACCCCCACAAACCAACCAACCAAAATGTGCAGGACCTCCATCGTGCATGAACCACATGTTGTGTCACACTTGTAAAGGCACATGTTCTAGCAGCACAGGTAGTATCCTGTATGAATTCATGATTACGTGCTCCATTGAGCGTAGGTGGAAGAACATGGGGCCAAATGAAGACATCACCAACAATGCCTTCCCCAAACGTTCACAGAAAATCTGTGTTGATGACGTGATTGCACAATTGCGTGCGGATTCTCGTCAGGCCACACATGTCGATTGTGAAAATTTACAATTTGATCACGTTGGAATGAAGCCTCATACGTAAAGAGAACATTTGCACTGAAATGAGGACTGACACATTGTTGGATGAACCATTCGCAGAAGTGTACCTGTGGATGCCAATCAGCTGCTGATACATGGTACAGAAACAACTGGTTCTCCCGTAGCTTTCTCCATACAGTGATGTGGTCAATGTTACCTTGTACAGCAACAACTTCTCTCACATTGAAATTAGGGTTATCGTCAACTGCACGAAGAACAGCCTCGTCCATTGCAGGTGTCCTCGTCGTTCTAGGTCTTCCCCAGTCGCGAGTCATAGGCTGGAATATTTCGTGCTCCCTAAGACGCCGATCAATCGCTTCGAACGTCTTCCTGTCGGGACACCTTCGTTCTGGAAATCTGTCTCGATACAAACGTACCGCGCCACGGCTTTTGCCCCGTGCTAATCCATACATCAAATGGGCATCTGCCAACTCCGCATTTGTAAACATTGCACTGACTGCAAAACCACGTTCGTGATGAACACTAACCTGTTGATGCTACGTACTGACGTGCTTGATGCTAGTACTGTAGAGGAATGAGTCGCATGTCAACACAAGCACCGAAGTCAACTTTACCTTCCTTCAATTGGGCCAACTGGCGGTGAATCGATGAGGTACAGTACACACGGACGAAACTAAAATGAGCTCTAACATGGAAATTGAGCGTTTCCGGACACATGTCCACATAACATATTTTCTTTATATGTGTCTGCGGAATGTTTCCTGAAAGTTTGGCCGTACCTTTTTGTAACACCCTGTATAGGTTCTATGTGTATCTATAAACGTTTATAGCTTCTACGAAATTTGGAAGGTATCAGCGTATGAAAAAACTGATGAACAATCAAAGATTATTTCCAAATGAAGAAAGTGAAATAGCAGAAGACCTTCTAAAATAATGGCTTAGAGGCATATCGGACCTAGCGAGGAGGTGCAGTGGTTAGCACAATGGACTCGCTTTCGGGAGGACGACGGTTCAAATTCTGATTTTGATTTTCTGTGATTTCCCTAAATCGCTTCAGGCAAATGCCAGGATGGTTCCCTTGAAAGGGCACGGCCGGCTCCCTTCCCTAAGCCGACGAGACCGGTGGCCTCGCTGTCTGGTCCCCTCCCCAAATCAACCAACCAACAGAGACATCGGAAGAATCATATTGGAATACAGTTTTGTTATCGATTTGTAGACATATTAGATTTATTCTCTCTATGACTCCTTTCCCCTGTCTTCTTTATCTTCGTGGATGCATATTTATTTTTTCCTCGACACTTGGACGATAGTTTACATATGAACGGCGGCTTTCGTCAACGAATTAGACTATCACATGTGGCGATAAAATTGGGAAGTTGTAAGGCTGCAAGTATATGTCTTGGTGGGATTGTTAGAAAAATACGAAGCAGGATCCGCTTTGTACTTCGTACCTTGTATTTTACATCGATAACCTATGTCTGGGGAATAAATAAATTACTGTAGTTATTGAGTCTGTCTAGTCTTGCTGTTCGTTGAGTGCAATAATGATTTCTTCAGATTTACTTACCTCATTAGTAACCTCAACAAGGGTATGTCAGTATAATACTCAGTATGTGATTAGTTCACGTTGTTTGATCAAAATAAACAAAGATCTGAACCGATTTGTAGCACCTATCACGTCAGTTGACCGGCATAAATATTGCCTCCTCTCGCTCTCAGAGAAAACGATATGGCCTACAAATTATTGCTAGATTACGTAGCTAAGGTCTTAAGCTTTAAAATCATCTAAGATTATTGTATGCATCATTTATAGTTTACTAGTTACTGTCGATCATGGACAATATAACGTTTATAACCCAAACTTTTTCGAACATGCCTAAGGGCCTCGAACACGTGTAGCCACTCGCTAGGTAAGCCTTCTCAGTGTTTGTGTGCTTTCTTAACTGCGCCCTCAGAGCTTCGGCGCAAAACAAATCTGGAGCTGCATTTTGTGGAGGGCCGGTGCTTTCCCAGAAGTGTCCTCCTGCTGCGAGACTAGGGGTGGCGGCTGCCCGCCTTTGTTTGTTTGACGTTACATAAGACGTCACTCAGCGGTAGGGTGACGGGAGGGCGACGCCAGTTGTCTGCAGTAACCACATTATCAATCTGCAGACAAACATGACACTTTGTCCTGACGTCGTCCTTGTGCCTCCACAAACATTCCCTGGCTGCGGTTGTGTGTTTCGGACAACATAAAGAAGAGGTTCAGTCACCGAAGTAAAGGAACAGCACATATGTTAACTGCTTCTTGGAGTGAAAACTTTACAGTTCTCTGTTAATACATCGAAAGCGGAGTCATATGCCCTCCTGTAAAATTGCTGAAGGGAATGAAAACTGAACATCAATTAAGTTTGTCTGTGTTTTGAGGACGTTGGTGTAAGAGGAATCGTTACCCCTGTTCATAGATTTGAATCCACTTCTGTCATTTACGAACCCAGGGATTTCTAACGTGGTGAAGCCCTCTATTGGTGATTAAGTAGTTACACCAACGGAATAGAGTCTCAGTTGGACAATGATATGAATCTTTATTAAAGGTATTTTGGGATGATAGTGCTGAAATATTAATCTACTGTCAGAGATATTTCGAATCTTCGAATAAATTTTTATTTTGTTATTTACATTTCTAGTGGTGATGATGTCATCTGTTTGCACTACCATTCCCTGTTACCGAATAACCCACTTGCGTTATTCATTTGCGTGTATAAAAGAAAACGAAGAATGCTCAGAATGCTCACATGTGCATTTCACCAAGTGTCGTGTAGGTTGCACATATATCAGAAATTTTGTGATGACTAAATCTTATACAAATGGTCCGCCCCCGGTAGCTGATTCAGTCTGCTTTCCGCAGCGCTGCGGCGAGGACGTCTTGTTTACGTCCCGTCCGCGCGGTCGCGAGTGCTCGTAGTTGTTTACTACTGCGTTGTCGCTAGTTTAGCGTCCATCACTACCGACGGAACATGGCACATTCATACAGACAAACCACCATCAAGATCAGTTTTCAACCCGATAATGCACGACCGCGTGCTTTTGAAGTGGAACGTTTCCTTCATGACGACGTTAAAATTGACCCGCGAGACCTAATTGGTATCCATCTCTCTATCACGAGCAGTGTTGTCTACGTCAAGCTAGTAAGTGACGAGGTGTGCAACAGAATCGTGAGCGCACATGCCAACGGTCTGAAATTCAAACATTCTGATGGCCATATTCGGGCGGTCTCTATCGATCACGCTGGGCTTGGCCTACGTACGATACGCGTCTTCGAACTCCCTTTTGAAGTACCACTGGACGTAGTCACCGCGGCTTTCCAGCCCAACGGCAGAGTAATCAGCCATATGGCCGAAAAATGGACCACCTTTACAACGTACCCCGTTCTTAACGGGGTACGACAGATTAAAATTGAATTGACCAAACATGTTCCGTCATATCTGTCATCGGCGGATGTAGGGCGATCATTATGTATGACGGTCAGCCACGCACTTGCTCTGGTTGTGGCCAAGTAGGGCACGTCTGTTCGGATTGACTCCGACGACGGCTTACTCAAATCCCGACAGGTGAATCTATGACTCCTTCTATGGTGACGACCCTTCCTCTCAATTACGCCGAAGTTACACGGGGAGCAACCTTTACCGCTGCTGACGACATTAGTCCGATAACCGCCCGCGATGGTGAGAACATAATGGCTTCTGCAGTACAGGATCCGGCACCCCCACCTGAAGATAATCACCGACCGACCTTGCAAGAAGGCGTAGATGCCAGGATGGACATTGACCCACGGGTTGTGCCGACAGCAGCTTTTCTTCCAGACACCGGAGCAGCTGAAGAAATCTACCCACATTCAGATACTGAAGCACACGTCCGTAAACAGCGTTCCCCGCGAAAACACAAGAGACGGCGGCGTGCTCCATCGGACGAGTGCTTGCAGCAATCGTCTGCCATGGACTGTGGAAATTCCAACGACGGTACCGGCGGTACAGAGGCCGCTGTAACTTCAAACTCAACAGATCGCCGTGGTGACGGCTTCAGCCCCTCCGACCCCACAGAACAGCAGGATCACAAGCAGACAGCCGCTGCCGATTCCCAGCCAGAAGAGCCGATGGAGTCAGCGCCGAGTGCCACAGCAGCCACTAACAGCCACCAACAGCCGATGGTATTTCATGGCGACTGAGCAGACGACTGTGAGGCACACTCCTTGCCCAACGTGTCGGACGACACGGGGGGGAATTTATCCCACCAGTGCTGACCCTTTCCCGCCATTAGGTAGAGTGACGAGACAGCCTTACAGGGGTACTGATGGCCAACACAGATGCTGTGGATAGACCTCAAACTTATCGCATTGCAAATATAAACATCAGCACCATACGGACGCGCGCTAAGTTATCATTGCTTCAGGATATGTTGAACTCGGCTTCCATCGACATAGCCCTCCTCCAGGAAGTGTACGTCGACGACTTCCCAGACATGTACGGTTACGATGCTTGCGTCTCTCCACCTTCCCCAAAAGGCAGCGGTGTCGCTGTACTTCTTCAGGAAGGGGTAGTGGCAGACGATATCCTGTTTCTGCCTGGGGCAAGAGGAACGGCACTCACAGTACTGGGTGTCCGCCTTATCAATATCTACGCACCTTCCGGGACGGACAAACGTCGCGAACGTTCACGATTCTTCGCGGAAGACGTCGCCCCGGTCTTCCAAGGCCCCCACGTCCATCTGTCGTTTGGAGGTGACTAAAATTGCGTACTGGCGCCCAGAGACCAACTCCCACGACATAATCCTTGCCCGGAACTGGAGACGCTAATTCGAGACCTGCAGATGGTGGACACTTGGGAACATCTTCACAGCCACCGACCGGGATTCACGCACTTCACGAGTCACTCTTCCAGTCGTATCGACAGGATTTATGTCTGACGCTCTCTCGCCGCTGGAACACAAGATGCGGAACTGTGGCCTGCAGCATTCTCGGACCACTCAGCTTACATTTGTGCCGTCACCCTGCGGCGGCAACAAGTGTGGAGAAGCCGCAGCCCGTGGAAATTAAACATCGCTCACCTGTCGTACCCGGATTGCCGCCAAGCCGTTGAGGATACGTGGCTTTCGTGTGAAAATCCCTTCCGTGCATATCCCACAACGATCCGCTGGTGGTTGGACTGCGCCAAACCGTCACTGAGGCGAACGTTGATAACCTACGGTCGCGACCACGCTACTTGGCGAAGACATACACTCGACTTTTACTTCCGGGTCCAGCGCGACTGCGATACTATGGCGCCGTCTCCGGAACGACAAACTGCTTTCCACCGTGCTAAGGCTCATATTCTCGTTCATATGCGACGCCACCTAGAGGGCGTAGTCATCCGCTCGAGGACGCAGGATCGGATATCTAGCGAACACCCGTTAATGTTCCACGTCCTTCGTGAACGTAAACGACGCCAACGAGCGCTGATACGCTTCATCGACACGGAGGACGGTCATCGCCTCACCACGCAACAAGACATAAACACAGCGTTCTACAATCATTAATCCCAGCTCAATTCCGCACAGACCCCTGATCCGACAGCACTGGAGGACGTCTCTCAGACGATTTACGGCACCGTCACCCCGGTAATAGAAGCGGCCTTGATGGAAGAAATTACAGAAGAAGAAGTGATCAACGCCATTAGAAAAGGGGCTGTCAACAAGTCTCCGGGTCCTGATGGGCTCCCCTTGGAATTTTACCGGACTTTTAATATTTATTAGCCTCCCGATGGACGGACATCTGTCGCGAACTACTATCCCCGGACGTGCCGCTCCCTGCGGCCCTTGTGGAAGGGATGATTATTCCTATTCACAAACCGTCCGGTGGCTCACGACTGCAGGACTACCGCCCGTTGACGCTATTGAACTGCGACTTTAAGATCTTTTCTCGACTGTTGGCGGCGCGGATACGCCAGACCCTACGCAATGTTATCTCACCCGATCAGACGTCATTGGGAGGCGACAATAATATTCAAACGGCACTCAGCGAATATCGTGACTTGATCTCACTGGCGAGGGCATGTAGTCTGAAGGGTGCACTGGCGGCCATCGATTTTAGTCAAGCTTTCGACCACAACTATTTGGAAGCGGTCCTCCAACATATGCGGTACCCACAGCCATTCGTCACTGTCGTCATGCGACTACTCCGCGGCGCGACGTCCAAGGTGATAGTCAACGGCCGACCTACGCAGCCCCTCACCATTTCTCGATCGATACGCCAAAGCTGCCCTCTGTCCACTTATACTTTACGCTGTGGCCACAGAACCTCTCCTCTGCGGCCTGCGCCAACGACTAACGGGTATGACGTTACGAGGCCACACTTTCCGATGTAAAGCGTACGCTGACGACCTGGTGATTGTCATCCGCAACGGTGACGACACCGCTAGCGCACTAACTTGGATAGCGAAATATGGCATGGCCACTGGTAGTCGTATCAACGTCGCAAAATTGGTGGCGATGAACATCGGGGTCGGATTGTCTGAGAACAGTGTCACCCCCTTACAGCTCAGTGATAGTTGGAAATGTCTCGGCATTGATTTTACAGATGATATACGACGGACCGCTGCTCACAACTTTCGAAGGCTTTTACGAAATGTTCGGACTGGAATTGCCAACAACCGCCTACGAGCCCTGGATATCGTCCAACGGACCCAGTATGTCAACACACATTTAGCGTCACGCATTCCGCACTACGCCCAGATATTACCTATACCGGTGATGTCAGCTCGCCGTATACTTGCGGCTTTTGGGTTCTTCGTGAGTTCTGGAATGCTTTTTAAGATCAAATATGAGACTCTCACCCTTCCCCAGGATCGGGGAGGGCTTGGCCTTTATCACGTTTATGACAGAGCGGTCGCCCTATTTGTCAGCACATTAGTCAAACTATGGCACCGCCGTCTGGACAGTCTGACCAGTTTGTTAATAGAAGAACTAGCACCGCCCTCCCTGTTGCCGCCTGTGCCAATACACCACGTCCCCTCATCGCTCTTCTACATCGGTGTCTTTTACCTCGAACTCAGTTACGTTCGACTTGCCTTACCAGCGACTCAACTGGCGACGGCAAAGACTGTTTGTAGGGTCCTGCAACGTGGACGACCCGATAACGTCGTGGAGAGTAAGCACCCAAACGTCAACTAGCGAGTAGTGTTGAGGACAATTCACCACGTAACACTAGACACTGACGTCACGGCGATGTGGTATATCACTATCAACGGTAAGCAGGTGACCAGATCAAGGCTTCATGCGATCCACATGGTAGACTCACCCATGTGCACGAGCTGTGGCGTTCAAGACAACGATGAACACCGCCTTAGCTGTGGCGAGTCTACAGCAGTGTGGCACTTAGTGAGGCAAATGTCAGCATACTTCCTTCGGGTAACGCCGCATCATATCGACCCCAAGACTATCTTATACCCGGATGAAACGTATTACCCACGCACTAAAACTAATGCAACGACGTGGCTTCGTGGACATGCAGTGCACTATTTGTTTCAAGACGGCACTAAGGACACTTTAGACTTTTGGAACTATTTGCAGGAACGGCATTGCAAGATCCTCCGTAACCCAAAGTATCGACAATATTTTTCCAATTTTTTGTGGAGTGCGTTCCACGACCCTCCACGTAGCTGGAACATCACGGGTAAGAGAAGCTAAAATTACAATACGATAATAGAACACTACACGGTACAAGGTGGGATCTACTTTCATCATTACGAGAAGTCATACCTGGATGATACAGCAGATGGAGAGTTTCGTTGGGAACCCTCACACTCTGTAGCAGTATTTGTCCCATTTCCTCTTTTTGTCCCCGGTGCGAAAAGGTCTTCGCAGTTTTAGTTTTCCCATCCGGTGCAAGATGTAGCACTGGTTAATGGTGGTATGGATTCCACCCTTCAGTTTTGTTTCATGGTTTCCTTCGCCCCGCACTTTGCTCTCTTTCTTTATGCCCTTTTCTACAACTATTAGTATGGTTTTAGTTACGTGCGTCCCCAACTCGACGAAACGAGTGCACTTACTAGTTTTCTGTTCCTTACTGTTAAAAGAAATAAAAATAAAAATTAAAAAATAGTGGTCAGCGCGACAGACTGTCAATCCAAAGGGCCCGGGTTCGATTCCCGGCTGGGTCGGAGATTTTCTCCGCTCAGGGACTGGGTATTGTGTTGTCCTAATCATCATCATTTCATCCTCATCGACGCGCAAGTCGCCGAAGTGGCGTCAAATCGAAAGACTTGCATCAGGCGAACGGTCTACCCGACTGGAGGACCTCGTCACACGACATTTCATTTCATTTTACAAATGAACTTGTCAGTTAGTTTTATATGTTGTCACATCGGATCGATATAGGATTTTAACACAATGGCATGTTCGATGTAGTTTTTTAATAGTATGATTGACAGTAAAAAAGTGGTGACCAAAGCTCGTTTTGTTTAAAATCTTTCTGTTTGAATATGTTAGTCAAACATGAAACAGTTCCACGTATAACATAACAAAGAAATGAAATTATTGCGCTAGTCGTACACTGGTCTTACTCAAAGAGCCTAAACAGCCCATCACCCATAAAAACATAGAACCCAAAATATATTTTATTATTATTAGGTGGCATTGAAGTTAGTTGACTACAGGCATACAGTAAAAGTACGGATCGATAATATGGTTTAATGTATATTAGCTAACGAGAAAATACCTATTATGTAAACGTAAACACCCTACGTAACGTAAAAAAAATATAAAAAGATGTCCACTGGCTGCCAAACTAATGCAGCACGTGGTGCAGTTGTAAAGCTACAAGAACACATGACAGGTAATGGAAAGTTAGCGCGCATCACTTATAATGGCGGACACCAAGCTTACTCAGTTAAAAGTGGAAGTATTTCATGTGTGTCGTCAGTCTCTCTTTCATTACTCATTATTTTCGCGCTGGTATTTTATTAAAACGCTCATTGTTAATGTGTAATCATCGACACAGACACTCTTTTATATATTTTGTGGAGTTGTTTAAATATTCCGATACAAAAGTGGCTATGTAACTTATAAACTATTAAAGAGTCCATTTTCTTCCGTTTTCAGTTTATATCATCTACACAGTCTCTCAACTTGTCAACTAATTTTTTTCGCCTCAGGTATGGATCCATTTTTGGTTCAACTGCGTCTTCTGCCACTCATGTACTGCACCCTCCCGAGACAGTTTAACAAAATTTAAGTTGTCAACAATTAATTTTGAACTAAAACGATTAACAAACCAGCTTACTGGTAACAATTGTTCAATATACATACGCTTTTATACTTCACACACGTCTTCTTTGCAACTTGGGCTGCAATCGAGTGTTAATATTCGATCCACCAAGTCTATACTGCCAAAAAAGGAAAGAATCGTACTTCAGTGCATCGTGATTCGTTTAGCTAGACTGAACTATCATTGTCTGTCACCAATAAATCAAACTCTCATACAACGCCTTCATCACACAACTAATGTAACACGAGAAAATCACAAAATTAAATTGATAGCTTCGAGTCGAGTAACGCGAATTATCAAATAAATCTAAATCATTTACTCAGTATCAGCTGCGAGAAATACCGTTAAATTAAAACACAATAGTGACGATCTACATTCCTGTGTTGAAACTGTCTTTTTTGTTGTACTTTTAACACTTCACGTCATCTAGTTAATATTTATTGTAAGCCTTCAGTAAGCTTTTCGATAATTGATGATAACTCTGTGTAGGGCATCTACGTATCTGTTCTTTGTTTTTCATACGATGGGTGCAACAGTTTTGTTTAGACAACGAAAAGAACGACGACTTACTTTCTCAGGTGAACTTCTTCCTCACTGACATCTCAACGGAAAGCCTTCCTCGCTGAGTAGCTGACTGTTTATAATGATCTTTGACAGACCGTGCGCTAAATTCGGCACCATTAACTGCAATAATAGAAAAATGCTAGTTGTTATATCAGATTATATGCCGTGTACAGACCTTCTCCATAAAATTTGCTGATCTGAAAAATAAAATATAGTCTGTCAGATTCACTGCTCAGGATGTTAGCCCTAATTTTTGTGTATAAAATAGATTCATATATTGACGTCTCCGGTACGTGCACAGATACTGAAATTTTGGTAATTCCCAAGAATGATTGCCTATCGAAGTTGGTGGGGTCCAAACGATACATATCGAACGTGCGATAGTAAATCGATTACGGAAGTCTCGTGGCGGGCGTTATGAGTATGTTTCAAGTTGTCACTACAAAAACGACCAAAGAAAAGTGTTGGAGAAGCATTTGTAAATTCAAAGGAGACGACTTACCTTACTCGTCGTTGGTGTTATCGTCTTGTAACAGACCGTGTGATGTATAAAGTACAGGGGCAATTCCATTTTCCTGTGGCCAGGATAAACTCTGCCAATATCGCGCAGGAATATCGGAAGAGTGTCGCATGCATCGACTTTTCCCAGCAAACGCCAAGTTGTGGAAGTACAGGTACTGGAAGGAGTACAGTCCGTTCCTCTGTCCTGGACGCCCTTCTCTTTTTATGGGAGACTTGACAGACTTCCACAGCCGTTCTATATTCTGGGTGTGGACACTGTGGAGTTCGTCTCTTTGGAAGACGCTAGAGTGGTTCACAAATTCGTGGTAGAACCCTTCAGCCTTCAGAGTCTGGTACGACTGAAATCTTGTGTGATTACTTTTGTTCGAGGCAGTATGAAGTGTTTTATGAGACCGATTAAACTCAACTTGTCTCGGGACAATACCCTCACAACACTTGCGGTACTCTCTTTGCCCGCATCTCGTGGTCGTGCGGTAGCGTTCTCACTTTCCACGCCCGGGTTCCCGGGTTCGATTCCCGGCGGGGTCAGGGATTTTCTCTGCCTCGTGATGGCTGGATGTTGTGTGATGTCCTTAGGTTAGTTAGGTTTAAGTAGTTCTAAGTTCTAGGGGACTGATGACCATAGATGTTAAGTCCCATAGCGCTCAGAGCCATTTTATTTGGACACCCTTTCTGTTCCACCGATAACCCAAATATGATCTACTTCACTTTTAGAAGGCCGTCCTCTCTGGTTCTTTCGTCTAATATATATAAGATTCGTCTACTTCTACTATTTTATTCGGTCCTCCAATTTAGTTTGAGTGTGGCTGATTAACGTCTCTGCAAGTTAGTTTTACACTTTACACATCACAGAAACTAAAAAGTGTTGTTACATTGGAGACGTACACGAATTCCGTTAAAAATATCTATTACATGCATAATTGTAACATGACAGTTTTGTTATCCGCATTAAATATTAGTTCACGTGTATATGTACTGCTTCTAAAATTGCCAGAAAAATGGTACCGTAGGAATGAATGTTGAGAAAAGGATTAACTTTGTGGTGTGTTTGGTGCGTTATGTGAGTGCAGTTCATATTCAGCCTTTGATGCCGGCGCCGTGCGCTGTGGCCGAGCACCAGTGCCCGCTGCACGCCGCATTTTTTGCGCGCCCTGCAGCTCTGCTCTGTCCTGCTTTCACACTCGTAGTGCTGTCGCCATTATTGGACTTTGTACTATATATTTATTAGGCAAGATTGATACAAATCACTCATAAGTGTTCCATATTAATCGTCAGATTCGGACGATGATTCCCTTTCATCTTCAGAGTCACTATCCAGTATGTGAGAAAGAGTTTCATCCACAGTATATCGCTTACCTGCCATATCACTTCTAGTAGAAACTGAAGTTAACAACACGTCACTTCAGATCAGAATCAAGGCGGGAAATGAGCGAAACGAACACTTTGAAAGTGATTGCAACTGCATCTAGCGACTGTTGTTAACTACAGACGTTGAACAAAGCCGCTAGATGGTGCATAGGTCAAGCTTCCACACAAGTCGAGCGTAGTGAAGCGGAGAAGTATGACGCGAAGCGGAACTGCTGCACCAGTCCACCGGTTGAGCGCCACATTCGCTCCCGACTTCTACAGAAGTTCATCGTAGCGAAAGGGTTACTCGCGAGGATTGGATCCGGTCTATAAGTATCAGTTTGGCACCTAATTGCAGCACTCTCTCATACCCTAGCCAATCGACACAGCCAGAGTTCGAGCTCTGCGACAGTTCCCAACTCAAGTCATGGGCGGCACTGTCAAGTTTGATTTCTGATATCCATCAAACTCACTCTGAGTTTCGATTTGTGTCATGTTAGCTTTATTGCCGACAGCATTGCAGTTACTAATCTGTTTCGTGCTGTCATTATTAATATTACTCCAAAATTGTTTCAACTGCGAGTAGACGACCTAACGTATTTAATTCACCGTGACAATGTAAACTTTAATCCGACTATGTCAGTGTTCGCCCGCCCGGTTGGCCGTGCGGTCTAACGCACGTCTTCGGGCGGGAAGGAGCGCCTGGTCCCCGGCACGAATCCGCCCGGCGGACTTGTGTCGAGGTCCGGTGAGCCAGCCAGTCTGTGGATGGTTTTCAGGCGGCTTTCCGTCTGCCTCGGCGAATGCGGGCTGGTTCCTCTTATTCTCAGTTCTCCACGTACGCGTACATCACCATTACTCTACCACGCAAACATAGGGGCTACACTCGTCTGGTGCGAGACGTTCCCTGGGAGGTCCACCAGGGGCCGAACCGCACAATAGCCCTGGGTTCGATGTGGGGCGGCGGAGCGGTGAAGTGGACTGCGGTAGTCGTCGTGGGGTTGTGAACCACTGCGGCTGCGGCCGGGACGGAGCCTCTCCGTCGTTTCTAGGTCCCCGGTTAACATACAATACAATGCAATGCAATGTCACTGTTCTCCTGCGGTCGGTCAGAATCCACTCCACATGTTATTTTCAACTAGTATCCGCACTGCGCGACAATCTCGCTCCCCACTGTCTACTTCCGATAGTTTATTCTCGAGTCTTGTACAAGCTTCCGTAAGGATCACATACTCACACAATGAAAATCTGGAACCTAGCAGTTACAATTGGAAACTGATTGATAAGGGCTATCAAATGTCTATTTCGTAAAAGTACCTGCAGATATTAATGAAATATGAAAAATAAATTACAAGGTCTTTTCTTTTTTACTGTTTCCTGTTCACCGTACTTGAGTAATCTTAACTCTGGTTACGGTTCTCCCACAGTTGAAGTGCGAAGGAATGGTTCGACCCTTATTTTGAAAATATAATTTTAAGCTAAACGTCAAAGCAGCAAAAATATTTCTGAATTTATATTTGATGACGAACTACAGTTTCAAACACAGAAACTTAGTTCTTAAATTCAACTTAACTGTAATATATAAGGTGTTCAACTTTGCTTCCGCCGTTTGCCGATAGGTGCCGGCAACGATAAGTAGCGGTCGAGAGAAACAGATCGCAGACGTCAGGCAGTTAGCCTTGACCTCGGTCAACATAACCTCATTCAGACATTAGTCGATTTGTGTCTGCGTAATAAAGTCAGTTTACGATCCTAATTCTCGTCATTTGCGGAAGGTGTTACTGTTTTGTTTTAATATGAACAAAACAGCGGCGAGTCTCATCGAATGTTCTCAAGCACGTATGGTAAGGACGCTATTAGTGAAAGAACGTTGCGTGAGTGGTTTCAACGATTCAAGAGCGGTGATTTTAACGTCTTAGACCGGCATAGTGGTGGAATAGAGAATGTTTTCGAAGATGCAGAATCGGAGGCATTGCTGAGTGAAGACTCTCGTCAAACTTAAGAAGAATTGGCACGATTAGTGGGAGTGACACAGCAAGATATTTCAAAACGTCTCAAGGCTATGGGCACGATTCAGAAAGAAAGAACGTGGATCCCCTGTGAACTGAAACCGAGAGATGTTGAACGGCGTTTTTGTGTGAATAGTTGCTTCAGAGACAAAAACGGAAGGGATCTGCATCGCATTGTGACCGGGGACGAAAAATGGGTTCATTACGATAACCTAAAGGCAGAAAATCATGGGGATATCTCGTCCAAACCGAATATTCACGACTCCGAGATCATGCTCTGCATTTGGTGGAACCAGCTCGGCGTCGTGTGGTGCAGTATGAGGTGTTAAAATCAAGTGAAACAATCACAGGTGCTCGTTATCGAACGCAGTTAATGCGTTTGAGCAGAGCATTTAAAGAGAAACGGCCGCAATAGAGCGAGAGGCACGATAAAGTGATTTTGCAGCACGACAACCCTCGACCCACGTTGTAAAGGAGGTCAAAATGTACTTGGAAACGTTAAAATGGGAGGTCCTACCCCACTCGCCGTATTCTTCACACATTGCTCCCTCTATCACCTGTTTAGATCAATGGCGCATGGCCTGGCTGACGAAAAGTTCTGAACTCGTGAAGAAGTAGGAAATTGGATCTATTCTTGGAACGTTTCAAAAGATGAACAACTTTTTCGACGCTGGATTCGTACAGTGCCCGAAAGATGGGAGAACGTATTGGCCACCGGTCGAAAATACCTTGAATGATACAAGTGTAATCAATTTTTTTCTCTAAAGCCTCAAATGTTGGGGAAAAACGGGGGAAGCAAAGTTGTACACCTTGTAAACAAATTTATGCCGGCCCTGGTATCAGATTTTCAAATGTCAATCGGTAGTACATCTATACCTTTTACAGTTAAGTTGAATTTCAGGAATAAATTTCAGTATTTCACAGTGCTTGTAGAGATATTTACACGGCTTGGAAATTGCTATGTTGGTACTCAGATCTAAAACTCCGGGAATGACGAGGATCGTAAGACGACAACATGTTAATATGTAACTCATTAGAAGGTTTGCTCCATAACGAACGTTGTATAATATATACAGGGTGTTACAGAAAGGTACGGCCAAACTTTCAGGAAACATTCATCACACACAAAGAAAGATGATATATTATGTGGACATGTGTCCGGAAACGCTTACTTTCCATGTTAGAGCTCATTTTATTACTTCTCTTCAAATCACATTAATCATGGAATGGAAACACACAGCAACAGAACGTACCAGCGTACCTTCAAACACTTTGTTACAGGAAATGTTCAAAATAACCTCCGTTAGCGAGGATACATGCATCCACCCTCCGTCGCATGGAATCCCTGGTGCGCTGATGCAGCCCTGGAGAATGGCGTATTGTATCACAGCCGTCCGCAATTCGAGCACGAAGAGTCTGTATATTTGGTAGACAAGAGCTTTCAAATGCCCCCATAAATGAAAGTCAAGAGGGTTGAGGTCAGGAGAGCGTGGAGGCCATGGAATTGGTCCGCTTCTACCAATCCATCGGTCACCGAATCTGTTGTTGAGAAGCGTACGAACACTTCGACTGAAATGTGCAGGAACTCCATATTGCATGAACCACATGTTGTGTCGTACTTGTAAAGGCACGTGTTCGAACAGCACAGTATCCCATATGAAATCATGGCGGTGAATAGAGGAAGTACGAAACTAAAATGAACTCTAACATGGAAATTAAGCGTTTCCGGACAGATGTCCACATAAGATCTTTTCTTTATTTGTGTGTGAGGAATGTTTCCTGAAAGTTTGGCCTTACCTTTTTGTAACACTCTGTATAATATGAGTCGACCAAAAAGTTCCGTTTTAGGGCGTTGCTGCAGCATATATATAACGTAACTTGACTTATATGTGGGTATATAAACAGTAAGATCCAGGCAAGGGATTAGTGTGGTATCCCTTTCTATCCGACGTGTGTTCGGTAAATGTCTAAACGTGGCATATTACCAAATGCGTCGAAAAGGGACCAACGTGCTGTTATTGTTTCCTTCACTGCCGAAGGATAAGCAGCGGTAGACGCCCTTCAGAGAATGAAGAATGCGTGCGCTAAGGGCTGCTGGTGCTTCACGATAACGTACGTCTCCACATTGCACATGCCGTGACGCATTTGTGCCAACTACTGATCTCTGCCCCATGTGATTGTCATACCTTTCGTCCCTTCAGAAAAGCCACTGAAGGATGGACGATGTGTAGCACGCAGCAACGGACTTCTTCACGCAGCAGGACACCGTGTTTCATCAACATGGTGCACCGATGGGGCGAGTACCTCAATGCTGACGGGGATTTCGCCGGATTGAAATATCGTTTCTGGATTGTACGGCCTTCGAACAGAAACATTTTGATCAACCCTTATATGAAGACCTTATCTTCATAATGTTTCCGTGTATGTATTGGAGTAAGTAAAAGTCGTAAAACATAAACGCTCCTTTTGTGTAAGAACCAGACGCTGTGGACAGAAACGGAGACTCATTTGTTACAAAAGGGTGAAAAACATTTTTCAGGAATCGTCAGGAAACTATTCTTCCTGCCAAACTAACATTCTCTCTTCTTCTGTTGCGGAAGCAGTGAACTAAATGGCCCATAATGAAACAAGAACCAGGAAATCATTGTAGAACTGTAGCTGTGTCGCCTGTAAAAAGGACTGTCAATACGTTTCACCTGGCCAGATGTAAAAACTTTAATAATCGCATTAAAACTACGAATTTCGTAAAAATTACACTAACTACGTATTACAAGAGTAATACTAATATAATTCGTTCAGTTGTTAAAATGAGTGCTTGATTTTTAATTACAAATGAGAATAACTGCAAATGTCAGCTCCTCTTCACATCGTGTTTAATGATAGAAACTCAGATTTTCGTCTACGTCTACATCATACTGCGCAAGCCACCTAATTGTGTGTGACGGGGGGTACTTACGGTACCACTATCTGATCCCTCCAGCCCTGTTCCACTCGCGAATACTGCGTGGGCAGAATGATTGACTGTAAGCCTCTGTATTGGCTCTAAGATCTGTAATTTTCTCCGCGTGGTATGTGGAGGGAAGTAATATGTTGTCCGACTCCTCCTGAAAAGTGCTGTCCCGAAATTTCTGTAGTAAATCTCTCCGTGATGCAGAACGCCTCTTTTGTAACGTCTGCCAGTGGAGTTTGTTTAGCATCTCCGTGATGGTCTCTCGCCAGCTAAACGATCCCGTGACGAAACGCGCCGCTCTTCGTTGGAACTTCTGTCCTAACTGACAGGGATCCCAGATGGATGGACAATACTCAAGAATCGGGCGAACAAGCGCCTTATAAACCACTTCGTTCGTTGCTGAGTTAGACTGATCGCAAGAATCGTAAGGAAATAGGAGTCTGGTGTCTGCTTTTCCCATTATTTCTTTTACGTGGTCATACCACTTAAGGTCGCTCTGGATAGTTACGCCTATCGGATATTTTACGGCATATGCTATTTCCAGGTGCTTGTCATCAATGGTATAGCTGTGTAGTTGCGGATTTCTTTTCCTACTTATATGCAATGTTACATTTATTTACGTTCAGGGTCAACGGTCAGAGCCTGCACCACTCATCGAATCTGTGCAGGTCGTTATGCAAATTCGTACCATCTTGTGGCGTTGCTACTATGGTATAGACAACTGCATCATCTGCGAATAGCCTTGAAAGGCATCCCACGCTTATATATATATAGTGTAAACAGCAACGGTGCTATAACACGTCCCTGTGGTACTCTGCATATTACCTTTACATCTGCCGATTTTGTTCCGTTCCCCTTCATGTGGCTTACGTTGTTAGTTGTTGGTGAAACCTGCTAGGCAAGAGAAAGCAGGATTTGGTTACGCTTGTGGACGGGGCCGTTATACACAATTTATTTTAAACCAGTAATTCCATACTCAACAATAAATAAAAAATATCACACGTTAATAATGAAGAAGTAAACAACTGTCTAAAAAAGTTTTCAGTGTGTTAGAATTTAGCAAATCACCATTAAATACAGATACAGCAGATAATGTTTTAAAAGCAAGCCACTGTGATCTGGGCAGAATGTCTTACACGCCAGGAATGGCAATATATTAAGAATTGTATAAGAACTAGCTGCAATTCACAACTTACTGGTATTGGAATATTAAAGGTAAGTCGCCACAAACACAGCAGAAGGCATCAGAGGCCAGGAATGACAAATTAGAATTTTAAGGCAGATGGCCACAATCACGCCAGGAACGGCAATAATATAAAAAAGTTTAGAAATCTGCTGTAAAACAGCAAATACAATAGCAAAGGTTAATTAAAAAACAACGCTTTCAAAGTTAACCAACCACTGAACACTACACTGCTAGATTTATTCCAGAAGGTGACCAGAACTATTAAGTAGACATATATAACCTCTAATGTAGGCATTACAAGGTATTGTAGTAAATAATACAATACTAAAACACAAGGACCAGTACATAAGTTCCCTAAAGGGTACTGAGGCAGATTATACCCGCAGAAGGCGTGGGCTGAAGGAGCGTAACACAGAACTATTGGCCATCAGTCCTTTTGGAACACACATGTCTTACAAGAACCAAGGGGCCACAGACGGTGCTCCAGGAATCGACCTCAGAGAAGCTCCGGCAACAAACACTTTCGCGAGCGATGAGATTGACAGCCAAGAGTTGCATTCACTTCACGAGATGGTAATTCAGACGAATGACTAATGGTAATTTTGGTGAAGCTACCTGACGTCTGATAAACCAAATGCAACGATGGAACAATACGCCAAAGCTGGAACCGGCAGTCTGCATTACGTCCCCAGAATACTGTGTTTAGAGTCCCCGGAACGAGAAAGCAATCACTACAACCGGAGTAGAAGAATCACCAGCCGGCCTACGATCAAGAAAGCTTCCAAAACTACGCGCTTTACTGGACAGCAGAGGAAAGGCGAGGAAACTTACACTGCCGTTACGCACACTAACCCCCAGGGTAGGTAACTGGGACGTTAGCGGCCACCAGGCAAAAAAAAAATACCGTTTGTTGAACTTAACAAATTGTAACAAGTTGAACGCAGTAAATAGTAATAAGAAGCTAATCAGATCTGCCTTTCCCAAGCACTCCACTCGCTACTCTTCGCGTCGGCGAAACTACGAGCAGCAACACGAACCCAAGTCACTGGAGAATCGCGAGATATCACATTGGTGGAGGTTTCTGTACATGGATTGAAATGCACTGACCTTAAAGCTTGCTGGATCCGGTTTACGACGAGGTCGTACTCCCTCGTGAACACAGCCCTTCCATCCGGCAGTCCATGCGTACCGCCAGCGGCCCCGACGTGTTCTGGCACTGTGCGGGCCTGGCTCCTCCTGAGTCCCCAACCGAACTGGCCAACTCACACGACCCAGAAAACCAACGACGTCGCCCCAAAGATGGGGCAACAGTTACTACATATCGATAACAGCCGCAGCTGCCACTAGCTGGCATGCAACCCTTGCGAAACCGAGTGGCGCCAGTCAACACGAGAAGCTGACAAACAAACTCAACCGTGCCAACTAAACGATACCGTCTGGCCTCAAACAGAGGGCGAAAACTGTACGTTGTAGAACAGCACCAACGTGACCGCAGCACGGCTCAGTTGGTGTCACACGCAAGCGTGGTGGAGGCAGGGCGTGCATTGTGGAGGAGGAAATTATAGTTTAACGTCCCGTCGACAACGAGGTCATTAGAGACGGAGCACTAGCACGAATTAGGGAAGGATAGGGAAGGAAATCGGCTGTGCCCTTTCGAAGGAACCATCCCGGCATCTGTGTGAAGCGATGTAGGGAAATCACGGAAAACCTAAATCAGGATGGCCGGACACGGGTTTGAACCGTCATCCCCCGAAAGCGAGTCCAGTGTGCTAACCACTGCGCCACCTCGCTCAGTGGCGTGCATGGTCTGTATGTAGACAGTCCACGTGACCACTGCCTAAGTCTGACGTCAGCGTGCAATAATCACTCACAGACAGCACGCCGCAGCAGTGGCAGTGGAGGGTACATGAAAGATGTCAAGGGAAGCGGAAAACAATACAGTCGTTGAAACTTCCTGACAGATTAAAACTATGTGCCAGACCGAGACTCGAACTCGGGACCTTTGCCAGTCGTTGACATAATCTACATCTACATCTACATCCATACCCTGCAGCCACCTGACGGTGTGTGGCGGAGGGTACCCTGAGTACCACTATCGGTTCTCCCTTTCTATTACAGTCTCGTATTGTTCGTGGAAAGAAAGACTGTCGGTATGCTTCTGTGTGGGCTCTAATCTCTCTGACTTTATCCTCATGGTCTCTTCGAGAGATATACGTAGGAGGGAGCAATATACTGCTTGCCTCTTCGGTGAAGTATGTTCTCGAAACTTTAAAAGCCCGTACCGAGCTACTGAGCATCTCTCCATCTCTCCATCTTCCACTGGAGTTTATCATATCTGTATCGCTTTCGCGATTACTAAATGATCCTGTAACGAAGCGCGCTGCTCTCCGTTGGATCTTCTCTATCTCTTCTATCAACCCTATCTGGTACGGATCCCACACTGCTGAGCAGTATTCAAGCAGTGGGCGAACAAGCGTACTGTAACCTACTTCCTTTGTTTTCGGATTCCATTTCCTTAAGATTCTTCCAATGAATCTCAGTCTGGCATCTGCTTTACAGACTATCAAATTTATATGATCATTCCATTTTAAATCACTCCTAATGCGTACTCCTACGGTGCTACTTGTGGGCTTGAGCAGTAGGCGCCCGCTTCCTGCGCCCGTGGCGACTGCTGTTTGCCATTCACTGGCGACGAAGGGTGGAGTTTGCACGCCAGTACTGCAACTGGACGTCCACCGAGTGGCCTTTTCTGGTAAATCACGTTTTACGCTTCATCTGAATGAGACATCTGAAAGCAGGTACCCTTCAACAGTCATCGGAATGGTCCAGGCGGGGGAGGGGGTGATGGGGAAGGGGGGGGGGGGGCTACGTTATGACCTGGAAATCTTTCCGTGGCTTTCCGTGGGTGATATCGTCATTCCGGAAGGCACAGTCGATCATAACATGTATGCATCCACCACTGTGAACCGTGTCGACTTCTATATGCAGCTCGTTTTTCCTCAGCACCACTGCATCTATCATCAGTACAATGCAACTTGTCACACAGTTGGCAGTGTACGTGTGTAGTTCGAAGAGGACCAGGTCACCAAACTCCACGGATTTAAAACCAGTCGAGAATCTGGGGGACCACTTGGATCCGTGTGTTCGCACCACGGATCCTCAACCTGGATACCTATTGCAGCTCGTCTCGCAATTGGAGTTGTGGTTGCATCAGAACACGATTACTGACCCCGTGGAGTGCGAAAAAAGTAAACAATATTATTAAAATGGCTCAAATGGCTCTGAGCACTATGGGACTTAACCCTAGAACGTAGAACTACTTAAACCTAACTAACCTAAGAAATCACACACATCTATGCCCGAGGCAGGACTCGAACCTGCGACCGTAGCAGCCGCGTGTTTCCGGACTGAAGCGTCTATAACCGTTCGACCACAGAGGCCGGCAAAACCTGACGTCCTGCTATGACTAATGTACAATGAGGGGCAAAATAATAATTTACGCAAAATAATAATTTAGAGTCCAAGAACAGAGCATTACCAATGCCCAAGTTCAGAAGAGCCTGTATTCACATCTCAGCGATTTGTGGAGATTCAGCTTGCTGTTTACGACTGCAAATAGAAGCAACACAATAGTTAGGATATAGTATTTGTCAAGATACATTGCAATTTAACTCATCCTTTCGCTTCGTTTGGAAATCATTATTCGAACTCGTAGACACGGTCGAAATATAAGAATTCCACGTCGGTAGAATTACTGCGACCAAAGTTGGCCGTCAGTGACGGACCGGCGAGGACGCGTCGTCGCCGCCCCGCCGGCCTCGTGGCGTTCGCGAGCGCGAGACGCTTACTACAAGCTCACTGCAATGACATGACGAACTCATTTAGGAAGAACACTACCAAGATTACATTCCAAGCCGAATATCCGAGACCGCGAGCACACGAAGTAGAAAACTTGTTGCGTGACGAACTGCGTCTAGATCCAAAGGACACAACTGGTATTCACTTTTAGCACACAGCCAGCGTAGTCAATATTTAGATGATTGACGAAGAACAGTGCACTGCCGACAAACCACAGTTTACGTACTTTGATGGACTTACCGGCGCTGATACCGCTGAACACGCAGGCAGGGGTGTAAGGCCACTTTCTGAGGTATCCACGAAGTCCGTTATCCCCCCCTCTCAAGTATATATATATATATATATATATATATATATATATAATATGGTATCTGTTCTCTTGGACATGTCCGAAAGAACAGATACCATCGCTGACCATGCAGCTCGTTAGAATGATATTGCAATGAAATGAACACCCATAGCTGCTTACAGGCGTTGACATACGTCAACGGGGGCAGATGAAAATGTGTGGCCCGTACCGGGACTCGAACCCGGGATCTCCTGTTTACATGGCAGACGCTCTATCCATATGAGCCACCGAGGGCACAGAGGATAGTGCGACTGCAGGGATTTATCTCTGGCACGCCTCCTGCGAAACCCACATTCTCAACGTATTGTCCCGCACTACATTCGTTGTGTCCCCGCCCATTATACTCATTCCTCACGGCGCATTGGCGATTCCCGTAAGAGTTCGGGCACTGTTCGTGCATTCGCACAATGTGGATTTCGCAGGAGGCGTGCCAGAGGTAAATCCCTGCAGTCGCGCTATCCTCTGTGCCCTTAGTGGCTTAGATGGACGCCGGCACGGTAGCTCAGCGTGCTCGGTCAGAGGGTTAGCTGCCCTCTGTATTAAAAAAAAAAAAACTGAGATAATCGAGCAACAACGAACTTAAACGGATGGCTTACGACGTCCGCCCCGAGCAGATGCAACGAACAAAATGAAAATGAGATGTCGTACAATTATCGCGTACGATGGACAACCGGGCACATGCTCAGGAAGCAGCCAGGAGAGTCACATTCGCTCTGATTATTTGCAGGGGCGGATCGCCAAGAGTCCTTCAAGAGAAGCGGCACAGCACGTTCCTCCATCGATCCTGCCAGTTACTTATGTACATCTGCGACGTCGTGCGGCGGGGATCGGGACATGCTGCCACCGCAGGCGGGCGAAGACGCTGTTGATGAGCCACATACGGTCCTCCTTATGCAGACGGAGTCGCCTGATTGACCTGAACAGCAATCGTCACCTCACAACGAGCGGCTGGATGTTGATTCACGAGTCGTGCCAACCCGAACTTTCCTGTCTGAAGGCGCCGAGGCACGGAGGCACGCCGTCTCGGGACTGTCTCTTGTGGGCAGGGGCAAACGATCACACCGATGTCGACAGTGTCGTGGATGTCCGTGCTCCGGAGTTGTCGACCGACGCTGCTCACTCTTAGGAACTGACACGACGGACGTTTCTTCTTGCTGACACTAGTGCGGGGATGGAGGGGCGATGGAACACCGACGCAGCCGCGAGGAATCGTAACAAGAGGGGCTTCTCTGATAGCCGATGAACCACACCGACAGCCTCTCTCCAGTAACTCGTGGGCGGACGACTCTCAGGTGGGCACACCACATGCAGAAGAGGGGGAGTTACATCATCCTACCCATCTCCTGCGGACAACATGGTAATGGTAACGTCAGGGTGGCGTGCGGGTGAGCGAACCTGTCGCCACCGGGTGCACCGATGACTGACTCTGCCGTCGAGGGCGAACGACAGTCATGTCGATTCGTGAAGATTAACATTAATATCATCCAGTTGCGCGAGAATCTTGCATTGTTACGCGACACACTTTATTCAGCCGACACTGAGGTGGCCTTATTGCAGGAAATATACATTCTTGGCTTCCAGGACATCTCTGGATGCACGACATGCGTTGGATACAGGCAGTGGCCCCGCAAAACTTTTCAAAGAAAGTTTAATAGCGACCGATATAAGTTACCTATCAAATGCCAGGGGCATGGCTCTTATAATCCCAGAGATACTCCTCGTCAATGATTACGCAGCGTCCGGTACCAACAAAAAGCGTGAACGTTCCTCAGTTCTTTACTGAGGAATTAACACAGTTATGCCCAGGCAGGATAGATGATATGGTGATCAGGGGCAGTTTTATTGTACAATTCGCTATGACCAAATTCCTCAGCATACACTACGCCCAGAACTCGGCACTGTCATTTGCGAGCTCGATTAGATAGACACTTGGATCATCATCTGTGCTGATAGGGTTTCGCGCACTTTACGGGACATTAATCAGGCAGAATTAAAATGATGTATACATCCCGCTCTCTCGAGGATGCGGTCAAGGCAGCCGAGTTGTGGCCAGCTGCATTTACTGATCACACTGCTTACGCCTGTACCATCAAGCTTCGACGACAACTACTATGGCGTAGGCGCTGCCCGCTTACCTGATCTCACCGGAATGTCAACCGGCAGTTGGAGACACGTGTAGACTGTGCCTACTTAAACCTAACTAACCTAAGGACATTACACAACACCCGGTCATCACGTCGCAGAGAAAATCCCTGACCCCCCCCCCCCCCCCCACCCCGGGAATCACAGAGTTTTACTACGCCATCCTCAGGTATTGTTCCGTTATGCGACAAACACGGGCTCGACAGATGACTGTCAACCGAGCACGTCAACACTGTGAAGGGACCATCATTTGAACTCGTCAAATGGTTGGAATCATCAACGACTGCCCTCCATATCCCACGTTGTTTTTGTTGGAGTCTTCAGTCCTGAGACTGGTTTGAAGCAGCTCCTTATGCTTCTCTATCCCTCTGAATCTGCTTAGTGTATTCATCTCTTGGTCTCCCTCTACCATTTTTACTTTCCACGCTGCCCTCCAATACTAAATTGGTGATCCCTTGATCCTACCAACCGATCCCTTATTCTAGTCAAGTTGTGCCACAAACTTCTCCCCAATTCTATTCAATACCTCCTAATTAGTTATGTGATCTACCCATCTAATCTTCAGCATTCTTCTCTAGCACCATATTTCGAAAACTTCTATTCTCTTCTTGTCTAAACTATTTATCGTCCATGTCTCACTT
This sequence comes from Schistocerca gregaria, assembly GCF_023897955.1. Taxonomy (NCBI): domain Eukaryota; kingdom Metazoa; phylum Arthropoda; class Insecta; order Orthoptera; family Acrididae; genus Schistocerca; species Schistocerca gregaria. Next base: position 926,756 of record NW_026061873.1, on the reverse strand, counting down.
CCATACATGGCTACACTCCATACAAATACTTTCAGGAAAGACTTCCTGACACTTAAATCTATATTTGATGTTAACAAATTTCTCTTCTTCAAAAACGCTTTCCTTGCCATTGCCAGTCTACATCTTATATCCTCTCTACTTGGACCATCATCAGTTATTTTGCTCCCAAAATAGCAAAACTCCTTTACTACTTTAAGTGTCTCATTTCCTAATCTAATACCTTCAGCATCAACCGACTTAATTCGAACACATTCTATTATCCTCGTTTGGCTTTTGTTGATATAATCTTTTATCCTCCTTTCAAGACACTATCCATTCCCCACAACTGCTGTTCGTAGTCCTTTGCTGTCTCTGAGGTTTGCCGATGACATTGAGATGAAATAAATACATAAATCTATACTCGATGTTAACAAATTTCTCTTCTTCAGAAATGGTTACCTTGCCATTGCCAGTCTACATCTTATATCCTCTCTACTTCGAACATCATCTGTTATTTTACTTCCTAAATAGCAAAACTCCTATACTACTTTAAGCGTCTCATTTCCTAATCTAATTCCCTCAGCGTTACCCGACGTAATTCGACTACATTCCATTATCATCGTTTTGCTTTTGTTGGTTTTCACCTTATATCTTCCTTTCAAGACACTATCCATTCCTTTCATTTGCTCTTCCAAGTCCTTTGCCCTCTCTGACAGAATTACAATTTCATCGCCGAACCTCAAAATAAAAATTCGGAGTATGTATTAAAATCCATGGAGAAGAAATAAAAACTTTGTTTACTTCACTGCTTACTCAATATACAGATCGAATAACATCGGGGAGAGGCTACAAACCTGTCTCACTCCCTTCCCAACCACTGATTCCCTTTCATGCCCCTCGAATCTTATAAATGCCATCTTGTTTCTGTACAAATTGTAAATAGCCTTTCGCTCCCTGTATATTACCCATGCCACCTTCAGAAATTCAAAGAGAGAAAACTTTTGACAGTGTTGACTGGAATACTCTAAGGAAAGGCCAACCTACGTTTCTAGCTTTTGTAGACATCATCTATTTTCTAAGATAAGTCGTAGGGTCAGTATTGCCTCACGTATTCCAATATTTCCTAACTGATCTTCCCTGAGGTCGGCTTCTACCAGTTTTTCCATTCGTCTGTAAAGAATTCGCGTTAGTATTTTGCTGCCATGACTTACTAAACTGATAGTTCGGTAATTTTCACATTTGCCAACACGTGCTTTCTTTGGGATTGGAATTATTATATTCTTCTTGAAGTCTGAGGGTAATTTTTCTGTCCCATGCATTTTGGTCACCAGATGGTAGTTTTGTTAGGCTTGGCTCTCCCAAGGCTGTCAGTAGTTCTAATTGAATGTTGTCTACTCCTGGGGCCTTATTTCGACTTAGGTCTTCCAGTGCTTTGTCAAACTCTTGATGCAGTATCATATCTCCTATTTCAACTTCATCTACATTTTCCTCCTGTTGTATGATATTGTCCTCAAGAACACCGCCCTTGTATAGACCCTCTATATACTCCTTCCACATTTCTGGTTTCCCTTCTTTGCTTAGAACTGCGTTTCCATCTCAAATCTTGAAATCCATGCAAGTGGTTCTCTTTTCTCCAAAGGTCTCCTTAATTTTCCTGTAGGCAGTGTCTATCTTTCCCCTAGTGACTATCACGACAGCTGTCCCGCAGAAATATGTGGACGGCAATCAGCGCAAAGCGTGTGGCACGTGGTGTCCACTGACAAGCAAATATTCTGTTAGGTCAAATTATGACAATGGTATGATGCACACAGGAGTAAAAAACAAACCAGTTTGAGATGGGCTATAGTACCGTGTATACACGTATTCTGGGTCTGGTGCACAAGCCATGGACTACTTGGGTTGAGCTTAACGTGAGCTACTGATGTGTTTGGCTTTATTTAGGGCTGTCCACATGTTTCGCTTTCGTTCCTAAGTACAGTGTGCCTGGTGGTTCATAAAGAAAGTTTGCTTCACTCCAGACTTACGTCCATTGTTATTCCGTGGTCACGTGATCGGACGACATGCTCATATCACTGAGGCCTGTATGCCCTCAACGTGCACTCCTGTGAGAACATCATTTACCGCATTCACCAGCTAGTAGACATTATAAATAGATTTCATTTGCCGGTTACTTGTTTACTCTTTTGTGCAGAGTCAATGTATTTATGGCAAACAAACCTCATCAAGTTCCATCGCCATGCCATCACTTTATCCTTGTCCCTCAACACAGTACAGGTGTACAGCAATAAAGCTAGTTCACTGCGCAACTGGCATGTGAGCAACAATATTAGCCTGTTCCGTCTTCACTGGTGATCCAGATGTGATCTGTGCATAACATTTGGTGAAGAACTTTCGCTGATGTCTGTGACATGGAACCATTAGGTGACAAACCATCGAGTTTTTTGTAATAAGCCTCTGCATCCTTACATTTGTCCTATAGCCATCCCTGCTTAGCCATTTTGCACTTCCTGTCGATCTCATTTTTGAGACGGTTATATTCCTTTTTGCCCGCTTCATTTACTGCATTTTTAAATTTTCTCCTTTCATCAATTAAATTCAATATATCTTCTGTTACCCAAGGACTTTTACTAGCCCTCGTCTTTTTACTTACTTGATCCACTGCTGCCTTCACTACTTCATCCCTCAAACCTACTCATTCTTCTTCTACTGTATTTGTTTGCCCTATTCCTCTCAATTGTTCCCTTATGCTCTCCTTGAAACTCCTTACAACCTCTGGTTCTTTCAGTTCATCCAGATCCCATCTCCTTAAATTCCCACCTTTTTGCAGTTTATTGAGTTTTAATCTACAGTTCATAATCAATAGATTGTGGTCACAGTCCACATCTGCCCCTGGAAATGTCATACAATTTAAAACCTGGTTCCTAAATCTCACGCATCGAGTGGCAGCTCGAATTCTGCGTACGACATCCCGTGTCCTATCAATTGATGAGTCATCGATAGGTGGGACGCATAATATCCGCTCCGCCCTGTGCCGCTGATTGCCCTCGCTAAGGTGCGTCGCGTATCGGGAGCTCTGGCTGTGATGTTCGTCAAGCATTTGATTGCGTCAGTCATACGTACTAAACTGCTGTTCTTCAGAATAAGCATTACCCCGACGCTTCCTCCGAGGTGTTACTCGTCTCCTACGTGGCGCAACAGGGAAAGCGCTTGTCAACGTTAGACTGTCGAACACCTTGTAAATTCGCCGCTGTGTTACACAGGTACGCCTATTATGGACAATACTGTACGCCTTGCAGTAGAACCTTTGTTGTGCGGGCTGCGACACCGCCTCACGGGTTTGTCTCTTGGTGGCTTCTTTTTTAGGTGCACTGCGTATGCTGATGATCTGATGTTACCTCTTCGTGACGAACGTGATGTGCGCAAATCATTGGATTGGTTAGCCACTTCGAAGCTTCGAGATGCCGTGTAAATGTACATAAATCAATGGTTTTGAACACTGGCGTGGGATGACACCTGCGAGGGTGGCACTGCGCGATAAAATCCGTTGTCTCGGTATCGACTTCACGGACTACATCTCACGCACGACCACCATCAATTATCGGAGTCTCTTGCAAGTGCTGGGCTTGTGGATCTTCGTCTTCGTGTGTTAGACCTTCATCAACGGACCGAATATGTTAACGTCTATCGGGCATCACGAATTCCGCACGTAGCGCAAACACTACCGATGCCTAAACACATAGCTCGGAGCATCGTGGCCGCATTCGGTTCCTTTGTCAGCGCTGGAATGATATTAAAGGTTCGATATTACTCCGTCACTCTTCCGAAAGAACGAGGCGGACTTGGCCTTGTCAGTGTTCACTATCGAGCAGTATTTCTCTTCGTTAGTTTGCACCGCAGGCTATGGCGACGATGACCGACCAGCCTCACCGGCCTACTGACGGATGGCCTGGCACCGTGTTCCCTTGACCCTCAGGTCAGACACGGGTGCCCTTTTCCTGCTTTGGCAGGCTTTACCTGGAGTACGGCTACCTCCCCGTCTCTCGCTTACCAACAGCCAGTCACCTGCCGCACACTACTTCGCCGCCGGTCGCTTAATGTCGTCGAATTGACGTGTCCTACCGTGCACTGGAACGTAGTATGGTGCACTGTCAACGCGGTGACGCTCGATCCTGGTGTACGTTCGACCTGGTATTCGAGGGACTCTCCATAGGACCCATCTTGCAGATTCGCCTTATGTGTGAACTGCAACGTCTAGAATACAGACCAACACCGGCTCCGTTGTGGGCCAGTGGAAGAGATCTGGTGTTTTGAGCGTCAAAGTCTGGCTCTCTTTTTACGTATGTCACCCTCTTATGCCGATTCCCGCACTCTACTCTACCCGGACGATGTTTATTATCCGAGGACGAAACACAACGCTGTCACGTAGATACAGTGCATGTACTACAGCTATTAAAACATCGATATCTAAGCCTCTTGTGGCGGTAATACAACACTAATGCTGTAGGTAGATAATAAATTTAAACAAATTTAAAGAAATTAATACAAATTTACAGAGATTATATTCGAAGTGAATTGGAAACACGCTACTAACTCCCATCGGCTGCTAGAGCAAATTTCGTGAGCAGAGTGGATGGTTGTAGTGCTATAGTCGTTAAAAAAAAAAAGATTTATGTCTAGTTCATGTAATACAGTTATTCATATCTCAGCCTGTTGTGGCGGTAGCATGAAACTAATGCAGCAGATAGGCAATAAATTTATAAAAATTTGAACAAATTATATTCGAATTGAAAGGAAACACCATACTAACTCTCATCAGCTGCAAGAATAAAGTGTTAGAGCAAATTTCGTGAACATTCTCAAAGACGGTGGCGAACACACTTGATGGTTGTAGAGGTTCTAATTGTTTAAATAAGGACTTATGTCCAGTGCAAGTAATAGAGCTATCGATATCTTAGCCCCCTATGGCGGCAACACGACAATAATGCTGTAGGTAGATAATAAATTTAAACAAATTATATCCGAATTGAATGAGCAGGCTCTAGTGGAGGCCACACAACACTAACTCCCATGATTTGTGGGAGTAAGCTCTTAGAGGCAGTACCACAATCCTCTTGGAAAATGCACGTTAATTTCGCTCTAACTGCTTAATAAGGACTTATGTGTAGAGTTGAATGATTTCATGTAACATACCGACAACCTATATCTCAGCCTCGTGGTGGTAACACACTAATGCCGTAGGTAGATAATAAATTTAAAGAAATCTAATCAAATTTAAACATATTTAAACAAATTTATAAAAATTATATTCGAATTGAATGACAATATCATAATAACTTGCATCAGCTGCAGGAGTAAGCTCTTAGAGGAAAATTCGTGAACATTTGACAAGAGCATGGCGAAAACACTTGATAGTGGTACTACCTCTAATGGTTTTAATAAAGACTTATGCCTACTTCCTAGGAAGAGTTGACTTAGGTTAGTGGAGATAGCCAATTCTTTCTCGCCATTTTTTTAGGTTAGTAGAGGTAGCGCAATTGAGCTATCTTCCCTCCAAAAGCCACCATCTTGGATAACGGTAATCGTGTCATCAGCTAACATCAATCGCGTCATCAGTTGCCCCACTACTTGAAGTTACTCATTCTGAAACACTAAATTTTGAAAGTAACGTTAAATGTAATGCAAAAAAAGACGTTCAGTAACCTCAGTGTAACTTAATGCAAAATTTAGAAAACGGCAAGCATTTACTTTTGACTATTGAAAGATTGAACTGAATTACCTTTAAGCATATGAGAAATAGGTTTCACTTTTAAAATAACAACAATCAAATAAATACCAAGGTAGCAGAAGTCACTCTCTAAGGTTAATACAGAGTAAATGAAAGGTCTTTCAGTGCTCTCTCAAACTCTTCACGCAGTATCGTATCTCCCATTTCATGTTCATCTACATACTCTTCCATTTCCATAATATTGTCCTCAAGTACATCGCCCTTGCGTAGACCCTCTATATACTCCTTCCACCTTTCTGCTTTCCCTTCTTTGCTTAGAACTGGGTTTCCATCGGAGCTCTTGATATTCATGCAGTTGGGTCTCTTTTCTCAAACGGTCTCTTTAATTTACCTGTAGGCAGTATCTATCTTCCCCCAAGTGAGATAAGCCTCCACATCCTTACATTTGTCCTGTAGCCATCCCTGCTTAGCCATTTTGCACTTCCTGTGGTTCTCATTTTGAGACGTCTGTATTCCTTTTTGCCTGCTTCATTTTCTGCATTTTTATATTTTCTCCGTTCATCAATTAAATTCAATATTTCTTCTGTTACCCAAGGATTTCTGCTAGCCCTTGTCTTTTTACCTACTTGTCCTCTACTGCATTCACTATTTCATCCCTCAAAGCTACCCACTCTTCATCTACTGTATTTCTTTCCCCCATTCCTTTCAATTGTTCCCTTATGCTCCCCCTGAAATTCTGTACAACCTCTGGTTTAGTCAGTTTATCCAGGTCCCATGTACTTAAATTTTCACCTTTTTGCAGTTTCTTCAGTTTTAATCTACTGTTCACAACCAATAGATTGTGGTAAGAGGCCACATCTGCCCCTGGAAATCTCTTAGACTATACAACGGTAAGATACAACTTAAAACCTGGTTCCTAAATCTCTATCGGATACCTGCTAGTATCGCCAGGATTCTTCCATGTATACAACCTTCTCTTACGATTCTTGAACCATGTGTTGGCTTTCATTAAGTTGTGCTCTGTGCGAAATTCTACCAGGCTGCTTCCTCTTTCATTTCTTACCCCCCATTTACATCTACATGACTACTCTGCAATTCACATTTACGTGCTTGGCAGAGGGTTCATCGAACCACATTCATTCTATCTCTCTACCATTCCACTCCCGATCAGCGCGCGGGAAAAACGAACACCTAAATCTTTCTGTTCGAGCTCTAATTTCTCTTAATTTATTTTGATGATCATTCCTTCCTATGTAGGTTGGGCTCAACAAAATATTTTCGCATTAGGAAGAGAAAGTTGGTGACCGAAATTTGGTAAATAGATCTCGCCGCGACGGAACACGTCTTTGCTTTAATGACTTCCATCCCAACTCGCGTATCATATCTGCCACACTCTCTCCCCTATTACGATATGATACAAAAGGAGCTGCCATTTTTTGCACCCTTTCAATGTCCTCCGCCAATCCCACCTGGTAAGGATCCCACACCGCGCAGCAATATTCTAACAGAGGACGAACGAGTGTAGTGTAAGCTGTCCCTTCAGTGGATTTGTTGCATCTTCTAAGTGTCCTGCCAATGAAACGCAACCTTTGGCTCGCCTTCCCGACAATATTATCTATGTGGTCCTTCCAACTGAAGTTGTTGATAATTTTAACACCCAGGTACTTAGTTGAATTGACAGCCTTGAGAATTGTACTATTTATCGAGTAATCGATTTCCAGAAGATTTCTTTTGGAACTCATGTGGATCACCTCAGACTTTTCGTTATTTAGCAACTGCCACCTGCCGCACCATATAGCAATCTTTTCTAAATTGCTTTGCAACTGATTCTGGTCTTCGGATGACCTTACTAGACGGTAAATTACAGCATCATCTGCGAACAAAATAAGAGAACTGCTCAGATTGTCACCCAGGTCATTTATATAGATCAGGAACAGCAGAGGTCCCAGGGCGCTTCCCTGGGGAACATCTGATATCACTTCAGTTTTACTCAATGATTTGCCGTCTATTACTACGAACTGCGACCTTCCTGACAGGAAATCACGAATCCAGTCACACAACTGAGACGATACCCCATAGGCGCGCAGCTTGATTAGAAGGCGCTTTTGAGGAACGGTATCAAAAGCTTTCCGGAAATCTAGAAATACTGAATCAACTTGAGATCCCCTGTCGATAGTGGCCATTGCTTCGTGCGAATAAAGAATTAGCTGCGTTGCACAATAACGATGTTTTCTGAAACCATACTGATTACGTATCAATAGATCGTTCCCTTCGAGGTAATTCATAATGGTTGACGTCGGTTTTCAGTAGGGTTTTGGAGCATATCCTGTATTCAATGATACAGGTCTGTTCTTCGATGGATTACTCCTACTACCCTTCTTGAACACTGGTGCGACCTGCGCAATTTTCCAATCTGTAGATACAGATCTATCGGTGAGCGAGCGGTTGTATATGGTTTCTACGTAGGGAGCTATTGTACCAACGTAATCTGAAAGGAACCTAATCGGTATACAATCTAGACCTGAAGACTTGCCCATATCTACTTCTAAGAAACTCATGCTAGCAGCTGTTCGTGTTTCAAATTCTGGAATGTTCTATTCGTCTTACCTGGTAAAGGAAATTCGGAAAACTGCGTTCAGTAAGTCCGCTTTAGCTTCACAATGGTCGGTAACAGTACCATCGGCACTGCGCGACGATGGTATTGACTGCGTCTTGCCGCTTGTGTACTTTACATATGACCAGAATTTCTTCGGATTTTCTACCAAATTTCGAGACAATGTTTTGTTGTGGAACCTATTAAAAGCATCTGGCATTGAAGTCCGTGCCAAATTTCGCATGTCTGTAAATTTTAGGCAATCTTCGGGATTTCGCATTCTTCTGAACTTCGCATGCTTTTTCCGTTGCCTCTGCAATAGCGTTCGGCCCTGTTTTGTGTACCATGGGGGATCAGTTCCATCTCTTACCAATTTATGAGGTATGAATATCTCAATTGCTGTTGCTACTATATCTTTGAATTTGAGCCACATCTCGTCTACATTTGCGTAGTCAGTTCGGAAGGAATGGAGACTGTCTCTTAGGAAGGCTTCTAGTGACACTTCATCCGCTTTTATTTTGCGTTTGTTTCTGGTGGATTTGGAAGAAATGGCATTGAGCCTAGCTACAACGACCTTGTGATCACTAATCCCTGTATCAGCCACAAACAGTCCAGAGCTAATAGCATCGTGACTATGAGGTCAAGTGTGTTTTCGAAACCATTTACAATTCAAGTGGGTTCGTGGACTAACTGCTCGAAACAATTTCGGAGAAAGCATTTAGGACAATCTCGGAATATGTTTTCGCCTACCACCGGTTTTGAACAAGTATTTTTGCCAACATATCGAGGGAAGGTTGAATTCCCCACCAACTATAACCGTTAGAGTGAGGGTATTTATTTGTTACGACACTCAAATTTTCTCTGAACTGTTCAGCAGCTATATCATCGGAGTCTGGGGGTCGGTAGGAGGAGCCAATTCAGTTGTTAAGTATAACCACCACACATACGAATTCGCACTGAGTACCTACTTCGGCTTCACTACAAGATAAACCACTACTGACAGACACAAACAGTCCACCACCAATTCTGCCTAATCTATCTTTCCTGAACACCGTCTGAGACTTCGTAAAAATTTCTGCAGAACTTATTTCAGGCTTTAGCCAGCTTTCTGTACCTATAACGATATCAGCTTCTGTGCTTTTTATTAGCGCTTGAAGCTCAGGGACTTTTCCAGCGCAACTACAACAATTTACAACTATAATTCCGACTGTTCCTTGATCCAAGCACGTCCTGTAACTGCCAAGCACCCTTTGACATTGCAGCCCATCCCGCACTTTCCCGAGGACTTCTAACCTAAAAAACCGCCCAGTCCACGCCACACAGCCTCCGCTACCCGTGTAGCCGCCAGCTGAGTGTAGTGAACTCCTGACCTATTCAGCGGAACCCGAAACCCCACCACCCTATGGCGCAAGTCAAGGAATCTGCAGCCAATACGGTCGCAAAACCGTCTGAGCCTCTGATTCAGACCCTCCACCCGGCTCTGCACCAAAGGTCCGCAGTCGGTTCTGTTAACGATGCTGCAGATGGTGAGCTCTGCCTTCATCTCGTAAGCAAGACCGGCAGCCTTCACCAAATCAGATAGCCGCTGGAATCGAGAGAGAATTTCCTCAGATCCAAAGCGACACACGTCATTAGTACCGACATGTGCACCACCTGCAGCTGGCTGCACCCTGTGCTCTTCATGGCATCCGGAAGGACCCTTTCCATATCAGGAATGACTCCTCCCGGAATGCACACGGAGTGCACACTGGATTTCTTCCCCTCCTTAGCCGCCGTATCCCTAAGGGGCCCCATTACATCGCCTAACATTGGAGCTCCCAACTACCAGTAAGCCCACCCTCTGCGATTGCCCGGACCTTGAAGGCTGAGAATGATCCTCTGAAACAGGGCAGGCAGCTACATCTGGCTCAGCCAGAGATAGTGCCTGAAACCGGTTTGTCAGACGCACAGGGGAGGCTTTCTGATCAGCCTCCGGGGACGCCTTTCGCTGCCTGCCACGCCTTGGAACGACCTCCCAATCAACCACAGGCGAGGGCTCAGCCCCACTGCGGGCAGCAACCGGGGCAACCACAGCGGCAGACCGATCTGGGGACAGACGGGACGAGGTTGACATCCCCGTGATACCCGAACCCGGCTCCCCACAGTGGTGCCCATTGGCAACAGCCTCAAGCTGCGCGACCGAAGTCAGCGCCGATTGCAGCTGTGAGCGAAGGGATGCCAAGTCAACCCTCATCCGAACACAGCAATCGCAGTCCCTGTCCATTCTAATCGATGTTTCACAACAGTTACCGAAACACGAGAACGTGCCTAGATAACGCAAGCGGAACACGCAAAGAATATATCAACTAACCTGTACAAATGCCTAACGACTGCGCTACAATCTGCTGAATCAGTTTTGATATTCTTATGACACTCGATGATTGCATAGAAAGGAAAGGGACCCTGCATGGTAATAATGTGTGAGGACAATGCAACACAGGTGTCCTAGAAATTTTAACTTTTGCAAGTTATTATTCAAGTTATTCATACTCTGTGAATGAAATGTTGCTGGTTGAAGCCTCTCTACACTACAATGTTTGTCAATTAACAGTCCTTCGATATTGTAGCTGTGCGGATGACAAGTATGTAGCCGACGACAATGCGGAGCTGCTGTTGCTGCTGCTGCTTGATGAGAGGAACCCCGAGTCGTCTCCAGAGCCACGGATACGTACGGGACAGGCAACAGCTGAATCTGCAGCTTCCCCCGCCTGTCCACTCCTACCGTGCTCTCAGTAATCGCAGGTTAACGAGTGAGGGATGTCTACACTGGCGCGAGTATAGGTACACACCAGGTCGGCCAGAGCGTTCAACAAACACTTCCGCACTCTTTCATGACACAAACTGCTCTGCCTCCCATCTGCACGCCACGCGACAGAGGCTCTCCATGCGCAAAGATAAACATCGGTACAGCTATTATCATTTCGTCGTTGCTATTGATACATCTCAATAAAGCTCCCTTGGCTATTACCCGGCAATTTATAATATTTCTATTATAATTACAATCAATTATATACAGTCAAATTTTTATATAACACGTAATCGAAGTATTGATGTATTTAATTTCTGTAGTGCAGCATATAGCATCAGAATCAAGAGTATAGTGCAAGATATCAACGAAAATTAAACGGCGAAAATTTTGGATGTTGCAGACGGTACTTTGTCTGCATTTTTGGTGTTATACCCTCTATGAGACATGTGTATATTGATGATTACCCGGTACACGCCTGATCACGTGGTACCGTAGACATGCCAGAAAATGGAGAGACACCGAAATCCATTGCAAATAAATACATAAAAAACCACATTTAGACGTCAACTGCTAGGAGTCTCACGCGTATATCCGAAGGACTATCTCATGTATATATGTTTGAGGGAATCCCATCATTCCCAGAGTGACAGGTAGGTATTGCAACTCGCCGGACAATGATGTGACCGCCCAACATTCACCAAGCTTTTGTATGTACAGAAGGACCTCCACTTGCTTTGCCTGTAAGTTAGGACGATAATTGCCCGTGGATGATACTGAGGCCAAGAAGATTTACTAATCATCAGGACACAGTGGTTGCGAATGCTGAGAGATATCGTAAACCAACCATTAACCAGGAAAGGAATCCTTTTACATTGACAATTTTTTTGTGAAATACGTCTTTCTTTATGTGTGTGGCAAAGGCATTGCCCAACCGTAAGGGAAGCTGCTAAGAAGTAATTCAGCTGACTGCTTGTAGAATCCTATCTGGCCAATCAAACGTAAAGAAACGACCACGGTGAATAAAGTGCTCGGAATACTGCTGCATCCAGTAACTGACCTGTGCTGATATTTCGTCCGAGACTTCTTCGTAGCCGTAATATTCTTCACAGATGTCAGCATCTTCCGAATTGCTGTTTTATATTTTTTATTGAGGTCAGAGTATGTGTTACTCGATGCATATATCTCGCTTACCAAGTGGAATGGTGCTACGAAGGTAAGTTCACCCAGAGTTTCAAGAACTCTGACGGAATTTCGTCTACTACAGCTGCCTTCTTTTGATTTATGTGTTTCAGTGCTCTTCGGCAACTGCTGTTGTTATAACGTCAAAACTCAGAGACTAAAAAATATTCCCGTTACGAGCAATACTACCGCTGAAATGGGTAGTTTGAAGCGCGAGAAGTTGTCAGATACTACCCTACGCCTTGTACTGTTCATGAACGCCTGCGGTTCAGCGGGGCAACCTCATGGCTGGATGCACGTTCCCCTCACGCTGCGGCATCCCGTCACACCGGTAAGCTCTGCGGACTGCCGTGTCTCATGCAGAAAAGGTATTTGGCTGGTGCATAAGTTCTAACGTAACACAGACGTTTATCAATAATACGTTCTCCTTCTCTATTTAAAACAATCCGTCAACGCTGGAGTACGTTTTATATTCCGCGACTGTGGAAATCACGTGGTTTTGAGGCGAAGAACTCGTCGAGCCATGTTCATAGAGCATCTTCATTGGAAAGGGAAGTTCCTTCAAGGTTGTATCTGTGTATGAGGACACCAGATCAGCTGAATAACGTGGTTGCGGAAGGACTCCCCAACACAACTCCCGTATAGTGTCTTCCCTCAGCCTAGCAAAATGCGGGTGGTCGTTATCGTGGAGCAGCATCACTTCACGCGGTCTTCCTCCTTGTCGTTCTTTGATTGCGTCTGCAAAACGTCTCGGTTGCCGAGAATAAACGTCAGCAGTGATGGTTACACTTCGGGGAAGCAATTCGTAGCGCACCAGATGCATAACATCATCTTTTGTAGATGATTACAGGTCGTTGTTCGGGGAGTTGCTGCTTTGCTAAGCTCAACCATTCCTTTCGTTTCCCTGTGTTAGCATTGTTGTTGTTTGCTGTCTTCAGTTCTGAGACTTTCTTGATGCAACTCTCCATGCTACTCTATCCTGTGCAAGCTGATTCATCTCCCAGTACCTACTGCAACCTTCATCCTTTAGAATCTGCTTAGTGTATTCATCTCTTGGTCTCCGTCTACGATTTTTACCCTCCACGCTGCCCTCCAGTGCTAAATTTGTGATCCCTTGATGCCTCAGAACATGTCCTACCAACCGGTCCATTCTTCTTGTCAAGTTGTGCCACAAACTCCTCTTCTGCCGAATTCTATTCAATACTTCATCGTTAGTTATGTGATCTGCCCATCTAATCTTTAGCATACTTCTGTAGCACCACATTTCGCAAGCTTCTATTCTCTTCTTGTCCAAACTATTTATCGTCATGTTTCACTTCCATACACGGCTGTCGTGCGGTAGCGTTCTCGCTTCCCACGTCCGGGTTCCCGGGTACTATTCCCGGCGGGGTCAGGGATTTTCTCTGCCTCGTGATGACTGCGTGTTGTGTGCTGTCCTTAGGCTAGTTAGGTTTAAGTAGTTCTAAGTTCTAGGGGACTGATGACCATAGATGTTAAGTCCCATAGTGCTCAGAGCCACTTGAAACATTTGAACCATACATGACTACACTCCATACAAATACTTTCAGAAACGACTTCCTGATACTGAAATCTATACTCGATGTTAACAAATTTTTCTTCTTCAGAAACGCTTTCCCTGCCATTTCCAGTCTATATTCTATATCCTCTGTTCTTCGACCATCATCAGTTATTTTGCACCCCAGTAGCGGTACGGAGTAGTCATCGTCGGTGTTGTTCACGAGCCAAGCAATGATGCACATGTGGTCACCTGCTGATTTTGTGATTTTGGCTTAGGGCATGCGGCACCCGTACTCTTGATGTTTGAGCCTTTCCCATTACACTTAAATTCGTACGGTGTTGAAATAATTGCAGTTTACCACATTTACCAGCTCTCGAGTACACTCGCGTGGATCATTGTGGGTTCATGAGTGTGAACGACTTCCATCAAACAGCGAAATCATTAACGTCAAAACGATCCTCCTTAACAAGAGAAAACCACTTCCTTAGAGTTCTCTGTCCAATAGTCCAATAGTATTATCCCCACACACGGTGCAAATGTTTCTGGGTGCCTCCGTTGCTGTAGCCCCTCGAATGAACTGAGACCGTGAAAAATGTCGGAAATGTTCCGATTTCTCCTGTTTGTACTCCATTTTGTAGCGTCGACAGCTCCACTCACTATCTTCAGACACAATATTTCAACATGTAAACTCAAATAGCAACAGTAAACTAAAAATAAAAACTGACAATCGTTAAATAAACCCATAGCAACCTGAATACCAGCTGACAAAAAAAAAAAAAGAAAAAGCTGTGAACTTCTGCACCAGCCTAATAGATACATATTTTCAAGTGAACCTAGGATTTCAGACTTAATTTTTTTGTTTTAGAGCGATTGTATCAGGACGCTAATTATGGACAAAGTATGGTCACAAAATTTCGACATAATATTTACAGATGACTTTGACATAACACAAATCAATATTTTGCACATTTTGCGCCATTTTCTGGAGCATCTATGTTCCACTACATCCGCATTATGTACAAACCAGCAGAATTTCTGAGATCTATAGTAGTGTTGCAAAACAATACCTATGATGTATAAGAAAACACAATTAGTTACTTCAGACATTTTTTGAGTACACCCTGTGGTCCATAGCATTCTACTTAAAGCTCCTAAAGCATCTCGCTAACACTAGGCAGATATGAGACATCGACGTGACAGTTCTAAACACTGCGTATGACTTTAGTATGACAGATGTATCCCATCAGCAACGAAAGATTTAAGTTTTTCTCAGTTACCCTGATTTATTTAAAGAAGTTAAATCGTTTTTCGCAAAACTAGGCCTCACGCTGGTCTATTTGCTTCCTCATATCCTACTCTTTGTTTCGAACAATTTATAGAGAATCATATTTTCGTTACACTGAAAAATTTGACCAATGAAATACACAGACAGCATTCCGCTCTAGGCAGAAGCACGCCAAAAAGAGAAACTAAAGTGTAGCCTGTATAGAAACAATAACTGTTGTACGTTCTCGCTTCCCACGCCCGGGTTCCCGGGTTCGATTCCCGGCGGGGTCAGGGACTTTCTCTGCCTCGTGATGGCTGGCTGTTGTATGCTGTCCTTAGGTTAGTTAGGTTGAAGTAGTTGTAAGTTCTAGAGGACTGATGACCATAGATGTTAAGTCCCATAGTGCTTAGAGCCATTTTTGAATAACTGTTGTAGAATTAAGGAACATGTTTTATGTGGAAGAACTGCGATGTTTTTGGAAAATGAATATCTCTTCTATAAAAGTCAACATTGACTTATCAGGATGGCAACGTGAGAAGGCAGTATTGAATACTGAAAAGAATTGTCCTCACCATTGCTCTTTGCAACGTATGTGAGCCGTGACTGGCTGGATGGGTGCCTTGCTTTTTTTTTTAATCATTTGTTGTAGCCCAGTGGTTACCGCAATAACGTTGCTGTCTTCTCTCCGTGAGCCGCAGCAGTGTGTATCGATACTAGTACTGCTGTACTATGTCTGGTGTGGCGGATATGTTTTCCGGGTGTGCTGTGTGTGACAGTCGGTCCGTTGGGTCAGAGCAACGAGGAAGTCTCTGTGGCGCGTGGTCAGACCGGAGCCGCTGGCGGCGTGCACGTGCGGTTGGAGTTGTGAGGCACTTCTTGCGAGGGTTACGAAGTTCGTCAGCCACCGAAACTGGACACTAAAGTTGAGTGCTCACTTAACCTACTATCAAGCCTCAACTGCTATCACATCTCTTGGTTTGATCCTGGTTGTCACTTTCTGAGAGATCCACGCGAGCAACAACGTGTGTGCAGCACAGCGTGTAGTGTGACAGCTAAGGTGTTGGTAGTTTTGGGCGTTTATTCTCATTTGGCTTGATTGGCCACCAGTATCCGGAACGTTTAGCGATTGACATCTTGTTGTCGTTTTGCTGTTCAGATGCAGTAGAACTGATGTTGTTGGTTGGTTCCTCGGCTGGCTTTTTGTTGGGTTGCCTTTTGATTAAGAAGTTGTCGGTCTGGCTGCCTGTTTCACCTAAAAGTGCGTTAGTTACTTCCCCAGGTTGGAACCTTCTGAGCGCCGCTCCTTGTGTTTTACAGAGTGATTTCCTTTTTAGTCTTAAGTACTGTGTGTGGCCTTCAGCGGAGTTTTTTCTTATTGAAATTTCAAGGCTTTTCTTCTTAGGCCTTAAGGCGTAAAAAAAGTTTCTTGACTGGTATGTGGCCTTCAGCCGAGTTTTCAGCCTTTTAAAATCAAGAGTTGAAAATTTTGTCTAGGATTTAAGCCGGAAGAAATATTTTGTAGTTTTTATGTGGCCTTCAGCCGAGTTTTTCAGTTAAAGCCCAGACAAAGAAATTTCCAATTTTTAATTTTAAGACGTGAGATTGTTTGGGTTTCGTATGTGAAGCATTTTAGGATAAAGACTTTAGCCTATTTTAGTTGAAATTCAGAATCTCTTCCTTTAGGCCTTAAGTCGTAAAATTGTTTTCTCCATGATGTGTGTTTTAATCTCTATTAAATTAAAAATTCAAAATCCTTGTCTTGCCCTTAAGTCATAAGATTGTTATTTTTTAATATGAGGCCTGCAGCAGAGTTTTACACGAAGTATTTTGAGATCAGGCCTTCAGCCTTTTCAAATTGAAAGCTCTTCTTCCCAGGCAAAATCCGTAAAATTGTTTTGTTGATATGCGGCCTTCAACCGAGTTTTCAGCCAATTTAAATTAAACTTTGAAAATCTTTGTCTCGGCCTTAAGCTGCGACACTATTCTTGTTTAACGTGAGGCCTTCAGCCGCGTTATATGGGATAAAATGAAAGCTAAGGCTTTCAACCTATTTATATTGAAGATAAAAGAAATTCTGAAGAAGTGAAACCGCCAGAAGAACTCCTGTACCTTGCTTAGGCCTTGTGCCTTGGATTTTCGATGTGGCCTTCAGCCGATCTAAATTAAATCAAAGGAGGTCTTTCGTTAAAACCTTGAGAGTTTTGATTCTTGCTTGTCTGATTGTGTGTTTTAAGAAATAAATTTTGTATGTTGGTGTGCAACTGACAGTAATATATTTTGACCTCTTTCCACAAATCTAACCGCATCCGCTCCGTCCTGCTAGCCCAGGGATTTCACTGGTAGCAGAGCGTGGTTACGTTTGTGTTCTTGCCATTCCAGTTACTGTTAGCTTCAATTTTATTTCTGTTCTGTGACACCACATTGTTTTGGGTGTTGATTGTTTCAGGTGTATTGTAATGGCGGTCAGTCAGAGTCCGGGGATCGGCCTGCTCAGAAACATCTTGTTTACGAGTTGGAAATAAGGCGCCAAGCTACTGAGGGCAGTGATCCGGATTTAGTGGCCCGTTTAGGTGCTGCCGTTTTTCAGCCGGTTGACGTCACGCCGGCGGTGTTGGGTGAGACAGAAGCGGCCACTGAATTTTTGTTGAAGGCTGTTAGGGGCCTTGTGGACACTATTTGCGTTTTGGAAGGCACTCAACCTAGTGCCAGTCTATTGGATACGGTGTAGGCCCAGTTAATGTATTTAACAAATCGGAAAGCGGATTTGGGCATGTTAGCTTTGGAAGATCACCATTAAAAATTAGCCGCCGAATTGGGCTCTTTGGTTAGTGCATTGCAGTTTAATCTTACGTGTTTAGAGTTGGTGAGAGGAGGATTGAGTAGCGGGACTTGCTGTGTTCGGGAGAAGGCGAGAGCCTACCCGGGATGGTACTGTTACGTCCTTGGTGAAGTTAGACGCAATGTTTGCCAAGTTGCCTAATCCTCTCGTGATATTACTGAATTAGTCGTGGAGCGGCTTGAACAGGTCGAAAAATTATTACGGTTGTCGGTTCGTCTTGAACTTTATGCTTCTCCCTTTCGTGGTTCCACACCAAGTAATTTTGTCACTGCCGTACCTGTTAGCTAGAAGTGAGTTGCAGAACCTCCTCTTCCGAGCCATGGCTGAAGTGTTCTCCTTACAGCAGTTCAGGGAGCTCGTCATTAGGCAGAGATTGACCACAGGAGTTCGAAAACCGCTTGAATGTCGTTACATTTGGGAGTTGCAGCGGGATAAAGAGCAGTTACATCAGTATGTGGACATAGTTCAGACGGCGTCCTTGGCTTTGTTAATCGATTTGCCTGAACAACAGCCGGTGTCTATTGTTCTTAGGGGAATGCGCGTTGCGGATAAGTAGCACTATGTCTTCCGTAATAAGCCTTCAACTTGGGAAGAACTCCGTGCCGCGGTTGTAGCGATATGGGCGTTGCCGCTTGGATACGATGTATGTCACGAAGTTAAGGGGCAGGCCACCGGTGGTGGCTAGGGAAATTCCGAAGTGTCTGCATCCGCTGAAGCAGTAAAATTGGAACCCCGGTGTTGTTTCAGGTGCGGCAGCACGGCTCACTTGGAGCTCTCTCGGATTCAGCCTCGCGCTCTCAGAGCCAATAAATGACGCCGGACTGGGCAGCTATCTCGTGATCGAGCCTTTAGACGCTGGCGTACCCGTGTTGTCGCTCCCTCTTCACCGCCCTCGCCTTACGTTTGTTCTCGAGTAGGTGGCGAACCGATCTGTGCTCTTTCCGATTCTGGTAGCTCATTTTCATTATTGTGCTTCGAGTGGTTTTTGGAAGTTGGTCATTTTACGAAACTTCGGTCGGTGCTTTCTCCGGTGCAGAGATGTCGGGTGGCCAATGACCAGGTGTTGCCTCTGCATGATTGGGTCCGAGGGAGTATATCGATGGGGGATTTTTCCTGGCCATTGTCATTAGCCTCGGTCAAGGAGCTGCCGGTCGATCTAATTTTGGGATGTGATTTCAATAAATACTTGGTTATTCTTGGATTATTCTGGGCAAACCTTTTTCTTTAAGTTAGGTCCTGTGGAGAAGTTTCTACATCTACATCCATACTCCGCAAGCCACCTTATGTTTCGTTTTATAAGTGCGCTAAACGTATTGTGCATCGAAATGCAGATGCATTGGCCGTTCAGGATGTGGCTAATGAGTTTGATCTTACCCATCTCTCGCCGCATCACGCTTCTCAATTACGGGATTTTTTACAGAGTTTTCCTGAGCTTCTTAGTGATAACTTGAGTGTCACTAAAGTTCTTAATTACCATATCCTTCTATCCGACGATAGTCCTGTCAGGCAGCCCCCACGTCGCCTCTCACCTCCTAAGGTGAAGATACTGAAGGCGAGAATATCACAAATGCTCCAACAAGGAGTTATTACGCCTTCTACATCTACTTATGCTTCCCCCATATGCCATGTTCCCAAGGATCAGGAGCACTATTTCAGAACTGTGGTTAACTACCGGGTGCTTGAACACTAAGGTTGTCTTCGAATGTACCTCTGCCTCTGATCTGCATAACTTTTACCTGGTTTGCCGGTACTAATTGGTTTACTGTTCTTGGTTTGAACCAAGCCTGTTGTCAGATTCCATTAGCTGAAGAATGTAAACATGTTACCGCATTTTGTACTCATTGGAATCTGTTTGACGGAGTTCCTTTTGGTTTGGCAACTCGTTTGCTGGATAATATCCTTAGGAACTTGAAATTAGTGTTTGCCTATAATTATTTGGACGATTTAGTCATCTATAGCTGTTCGTTTCAGTCCATTTGGATCATATCCAGAAAGTTCTTTCGAGGTTTCAGGGAGCCGGGCTGACTGTTAAACCCAGTAAGATGACATTAGAAAGGCAGCAGGTGTTCTTCTTAGGTCACCTAGTGTCAGGTCAGAGTATTCGCATCGAACAAGAGCGAACTAAGACCATACGGGCGTTGCCTACTGATAAACTCGGAATTGCTAGGTTCATAGGCATGTTGAACTATTTTAGGCGTTTTGTCCCTAATTTTGCTTAGTTGGCCGCGACCTCAAACGAACAGTGCCGGAAGAGAGTGCGTTTTGAATAAGGACCTGTCCAGGAGCCCGCGTTTGAGTATATTAAGGCAGCTGTAGCCAATCCTCCATTTCTAGGAGTGCCATACTTTAATAAAAGGCTTATTGTCCAAAATGACACATCTAATGCTGGTATTTGAGCTGTTCGAAGGTCAGACGCAGCCATTAGCTTACGCGTCTCGTCGGTTCACTGGCGCCGAACTTAAGTACTCCATCTACGAGTGCGAGGCGTTGGCCGTTTTGTTTGCATTGGAGAAGTACCACTTCTGCCTTGAGCATCGGGAATTTCAGTTAGAAGCCGACAATCAGGCTTTGAGCTGGGTGCTGGCTAGGCCGCGTAAAACTGGCCGTAGTGCCAGATGAGAGGTACGCATTTAATTAATAATTTAAGTTAAACACGTGAGAGACACTGAAAATATCCTTGCGGATGTCCTCAGCCGGTAGTTCGCCGAATCTACACCTAGTGAGGGAACCCGGGAGACAGATGGAGGCAGGATTGGGAGAAATTCCTCTTTAGTTTGATGTCGCTCAGCGTCGGGATCAGGACCCTATTTGGCTGGGGAACTGTCGCATGAGTATATTATTAACAGTTGCATTCTGCGTAAAAGGGTCGGGCATGCGAAGCAGTTAAAGAAGTTTGCCAGTAGCTCTGGTGCGCCCGGTTTTTCGGTACTTTCATGATTCGTTGGTGGGTAGCCACTTATAAGTTCCTAAGACTCTGAAAAAAGTCAAGGAGCATTTGACTTAGCCCACCATGGAGCGAAATGTCAGAGAGATGGTATAGCAATATCGGCTGTATAATGTAGTCAAACCCAAGAATGCTCTTCAACAGGGTTTGCTGAGCTCTGAGCGCGAGTCCTGTCCTACGCACAAGCTCTATATCGATTATCTAGGACCCTTTCTTCGTACTAAGAAAGGTCATCGATACGTGATAGTTATTATTGATGCGTTCTCCGGATTCACTTGGCTCCTTCCGAGCCGTAACGTCACTGCTACCACCACTATTTCTCATTTAACTAAAGTTTTCATTGTTTTTGGCCCCCCTAAGAAAATTGTTAGCGATAATGCGCCGGCCTTCCTTTCGGCTCCTTTCAAGGCGTCCTATTTTCAGAACGGTGTCAAGCATATCACGACTGCGTCGTATTATCCGCAGGCATGCTTTACGGAGAGGGTTAACCGAAATCGTAAATCCGCTTTGATTTCAGAAAACGCCTAGTAAGTGGGACTCTAGTCTTCCTTGGCTTAGTTTTGCCTTTTAATACCGCCAATCATGAAGCCTTGGGAGCTACTCCCGCCTCTTTGATCCTTTCCTATCCTGTTAATTCCCCTTTTTCGAACTTGTGGGGAATTCAAGATCTAGTTCCTCAAGTCATCAATGAAAACTGGAACCGTCCCAGACGTAATATACTCAGGGTCCATAATAATCAAGGTGAGCGTTACAATCGTAATCGGCGAACCTTTAGAGGGAGGCCAGGAGATCAGGTCTATGTCCGTAGTTTCCCCAGTAGGCAGGTGCGTGTCGGAAATATGAGTAAATTTACTCCTCATTTTCTGGGGCCTAGCACCAATTTGCGCATTTTAGGCCCGGTGAATCTGCTGGTTAAGGATAACCATTCCGGTAACCAGTACTGGGTTCACCTTAGCCAGGTTAAATCCAGTTAGTTAGTCTGATGGTTAAGTAGCCCCCCCCCCCATTCCGGCATCGTGTTTGTTTGAGGGCGGGAGGTTGAGCCGTGGCTGGCTCGTGTTATGCTTCCCATTAAATCTTGGTTTTGGTTGATATTCTGTGATTAGTCTCTCGCGGTTATGCTGTTATCCTCTCTCTCCGTGAGTCGCAGCAGCAGCGCGTATCGATATTAGTACCCTTGTACTATCTATGGCGTCGCGCTTATAGTTTTCCGACTGCAGCGCGTGCGGGTAATGCTCCGGTCCTTTTGCCTCAGAAAGTCTACAAGGAAGAGCTATGTGGTCTACTTAGTTCTGGTGCATACCGGAAGATTAACAAAGATCCTACTATCAAGGCGACAGTATGGACTGCTGCCTTGCTGAACGCTTCATCACTACCAAAGGAAGTCAAAAGAAGTACCACCGAGATATTATGGTCTTCCTAAAGTTCACAAAATGTCTAAGTATGAGAGTGTAGAGGTCTATGAGACCTATAACGAGCGCTATTGGTTCACCGACGTATTTTTCTGCCAAACACTTGGCTTCCTAATTAAAACAATTGGTAGGAAAATGGAGTCACCACATTCGTAATTCTATGGATTTTATTCAGAGACTTAACACGTCAAAACTAACTAGCACATCATTATTATTTAGCCTGACGTTGCTGTCATTATGCACCGGTACCTTTAAAGGACTCTTTCTCTTATCAGCCAACATCTTGATAAGAACATTACGGCCTTATTTGAACATGTGCTTTTATCATCTTATTTCCAGTTTAATGGTGAATTTTATGAGAAGATTGGATAGTTAATAAAAATTTGCTGGTTTCCAGCCGCGTCGGGTGGTTAAAATCCCACGGGCTTTCGACTGAGCTCTCCCCGGTCATTGTCAAGTGGTAAGACTGACTGCTGTGTCGCCGTGGCCGCGTCGTTATACAGCCGCACTGCTGGATGTGACGTCACTGGTGCTCTCTTCCACGCCATATATGATCATGTTTTCATACCGCGTCCATCGCGCCCGTTTTAACATCGCGATAGCCGGGTCCCAGGCTGTGCTGAGCTGCAAACATCCGTCCTTGTTGATGGTGTTTTCAGCGGTTTTTATTTCAATAGCTTCTTTTATGACGCTATCGCAAAATCCCTCCGCTTTCATAACGACAGATGTTTCGTCGAATAGAATTCGGTGTCCATTTTCTAAGGCGTGTTCTTCCACGGCTGATTTTTCTGGATAGCGTAGGTGTAAGCACCTCTCGTGTTCCTTTCCGACGTTGCTCTACCATGCGTACTGTTTGGCCGACGTAGTAACAGCCACACTGACATGGTATCTTGTACACTCCAGGCGTTCTTAGCCCTAGGTAGTCCTTCACAGGCCTTATGAGCTGACAAATTTTTGCTGGGGGCCTGAACACCGATGAAATGTTATATCTCTTCAGGAGTCGGCTAATCTTTCCCGACACTGTACCACAGAAAGGCTAAAACACAAGTTTCTTGCTTTCTTCTTCGGTGGTGTTCTCTTCTCTGTTGGTGTGTTTCTTGCGTGTCACGCCAGATATAGCCTGGACACCTGTCCGTGGCTGTACCCGTTTTCCCGGAAGACGTTTCGGAGGTGGCTCAGTTCTAGTGGCAGACTTGCTGCGCCTGGGACGACTTTAGCACGATGGACGAGGGTATTCAGAACGCCACGTTTTTGTGCCGGATGGTGGTGGCTGAGAGCGTGCAGATACTGATCTGTGTGTGTGTGTGTGTGTGTGTGTGTGTGTGTGTGTGTGTGTGTGTGTGTGTGTGTCGGTTTTCTGTAGACACTGTGGCTGAGGTGCCCCTTGGTTTTCCGTCGAATGAGGACGTCAAGCAAGGGCAATGTACCCTCTGTCTCGACTTCCATCTTACACTTGATGTGGCCGTGAATGCTGTTCACGTGTTCCAAAATTCACGACAATGGGGCTACATGATGAAAGTGTCATCAACGTAACGCTAAAGGCAACTTGGTTTAGCTGGAGCCGTGTCCAAGGCGAAGTCTTCAAATTTTGCCATAAAAAGTTTGGCTATGGATAGAGCCAGAGGGCTTCCCATAGCCACGCCGTCCAACTGGTCGAAATACTGGCCGCCATGTAGGAAGTACGACTATGTCACTGTGTGCTTAAACAGTCCCACAATTGTGCTATCAGATAATTGTGAGAGGAGATCTATACAGTCTTTGACCGGAACACGTGTAAACAGGGAGACCACACCAAAACTAACCATCATATCTCCTTGACTAAGACACAGTTGTTCAATTCTGTTGAGAAAGTCGACGGTGTTCTTGATGTGATGCACACAACGACCCACATGCGGTGCAAGGAGGCTGGTCAGGTGTTCTGACAGTCTATAAGTGGGTGACCCAATGGTGTTCACAATGGGACGAAGAGGAGAATCCGGTTGTGGATTTCTGGTAGTCCAAAAAGCGTAGGTGGTCTCGGCGCCTGAGGGAGCAGAGTCTTAATAACGCCCTCTTCCAGCATTGACTGTTTTAGAAGCTCTGATGTCTTCCTCATTATTCTTGACGTCGGGTCCCGTGGCAGTTAACGCTATATATCCTCTTCAAGCATTAACTGAATTTTGGCATCGTAGTCAGCTTTATTTAGAATGACGGATGCATTGCCCTTGTCGACTGGCAGAACCACGATGAGTGCGTCGTTGCGGAGTGCGTGAAGACTATTGCGTTTAGCCCTAGTCAAGTTAGACCTCGGTGGTTTAGATTTTGAAATGATGCGACACGATTCGCGATGAATTTCGTCAGCATTCTCACTAGGCATCTTACGGATTGCTTGTTCAACCCCACTTATATCATCATAGATAGGGATGCTCTGAGGCGCTGGTGCGAAGTTAAGACCTTTCTTAAGCGCCGAAATGGCACCCGCATCGACCTCTTTCTCCGTCATATTGATGACAGTTCCTTCTGTTGATTTCCGTTCTGCACCGCGTTGTTGTTAAGATATCCGCGCGAACTACCCTTTCTGTTTCTCTGTGGCCTTCTTTTGCTGTGGTGGCAGCGTCGACCCACTCAAAATCTAATTGTGAGAGTACCTCTGTCAACTGCAGATGTATAGCCAGCAGTTCGCGACCTTTTAAATCCAGCTGCCTCCTAGTGAAGTATATCGTTTCCCGCAGCAGGGCAGAGCTGGCTGAACTGTAGATTCACCTGGCTGCCGAGGTAAATCGTGGAATCGCGTTCTCATCTCGACAGCGTAGCAGGAAGGCTAGAGAGCGTAACAGGTTAGCCTTCTTCCCAAGCAGGTTCCCTAGGCGCCACGTTCCCCCCCCCCCCCCCCCCCCCCCCCCCCCCCCCCCCCCCGTAGAGGTACGCCATGTATGAATGCGTGGTTTCGTGGCGATATGAATTAATAAGATTTTCTCGGGCTTCCAGCCGCGTCAGGTGGTTATAATCCAACGAACTTTCGACCGAGCTCTCCTCGGCCACATCAAGTTTACGATGGAAGTCGAGACAGATGATGCACTGCCCTTGCTTGACGTACTCGTTCGACGGAAAACCAACGGGCACCTCAGCCACAGTGCCCGCAGGAAACCTACACACACAGATCGGTAACTCAGCCACCACCATCCGGCACAAAAAGTGGCCTTCTGAATACCCTCGTTCATTGTGCTAAAGTCGTCCCAGACGCAGCAAGTCTGCCACTAGAACTGAGCCACCTCCGAAACGTCTTCCGGGAAAACGGGTACAGCCACGGACAGGTATCACAGGCTATATCTGGCGCGACACGCAAAAAACAAACTGAGAGAGAGGAGAACACCACCGAAGAAGAAAACAAGAAACTTGTGTTTTAGCCTTTCTGTGGTACAGTGTCGGGAAAGATTAGCAGGCTACTGAAGGGATATAACATTTCATCGGTGTTCAGGTACCCAGTAAAAGTTCGTCAGCTCATGAGGCCTGTGAAGGACGATCTAGAGCTTAGAACGCTTCGAGTGTACAAGATACCATGTCAGTGTGGCTGTTACTACGTCAGCCAAACAGTACGCATGGTAGAGCAACGTCGGGAAGGAACACGAGAGGTGCTTACACCTACGCTATCCAGAAAATTCAGCCGTGGAAGAACACGCCTTAGAAAGTGGACATCGAATTCTATTCGACGAAACATGTCGATATGAAGGAGGGATTTTGCGATAGCGTCATAAAAGAAGCTATTGAAATAAAAACCGCTGAAAACACCAACAACAAGGACGGAACCCGACTATCGCGATGTTAAAACGGGCGCGACGGACGCGGAATGAAAACATGACTATATACAGGGTGTTACAAAAAGGGACGGCAAAATTTCAGGAAATATTCCTCACACACAAATAAAGAAAAGATGTTATGTGGAGATGTGTCCGGAAACGCTCAATTTCCATGTTAGAGCTCATTTTACTTTCGTCAGTATGTACTGTACTTCCTCTGTTCACCTCCAGTTGGCAAAATAGAAGGAAGGTAATGTTGGCTTCGATGTTTGTGTTGACCTGCGACTCATTGCTCTACAGTACTAGCATCAAGCACATCAGTACGTAGCATCAACAGGTTAGTGTTCATCACGAACGTGGTTTTGCAGTCAGTGCAATGTTTACAAATGCGGAGTTGGCAGATGCCCATTTGATGTATGGATTAGCACGGGGTAGTAACCGTGGCGAGGTATGTTTGTATCGAGACAGATTTCCAGAACGAAGGTGTCCCGACAGGATGACGTTCGAAGCAATTGATCGGCGTCTTAGGGAGCACGGAACATTCCAGTCTATGACTCGCGACTGGTGAAGACTGAGAACGACGAGGACACCTGCAATGGACGAGACAATGCTTCCTGCAGTTGACAATAACCCTAATGTCAGAGTCAGAGAAGTTGCTGCTGTACAAGGTAACGTTGACCACGTCACTTTATTGAGAGTGCTGCGGGAGAACCAGTTGATTCCGTACCATATACAGCGTGTGCAGGCACTATCAGCAGCTGATTGGCCTCTACGGGTACACTTCTGCGAATGGTTCATCCAATAATGTGTCAATCCTCATTTTAGTGCAGATGTTCTCTTTACGGATGAGGCTTCATTCCAACGTGATCAAATTGTAAATTTTCAGAATCAACATGTGTGGGCTGACGAGAATCCGCACGCATTTGTGCAGTCACGTCATCACCACAGATTTTCTGTGAACGTTTGGGCAGGCATTATTTGTCGGTGATGTCTTGATTGGGCCCCATGTTCTTCCACCAATGCTCAATGGAGCACGTAATTATGATTTCATACGGGATACCCTACCTGTGCTGCTAGAACATGTGTCTTTACAAGTACGACACAACATGTGGTTCATGCACGATGTAGCTCTTATACATTTCAGTCGAAGGGTTCGTATGCTTCTCAACAACAGATTCGGTGACCGATGGACAGGTAGAGGCGGACCAATTCCATGACCTCCACTCTCTACTGACCTGAACCCTCTTGACTTTCATTTATGGGGGCATTTCAAAGCTCTTGTCTACGCAACCCCGGTACCAAATGTAGAGACTCTTTGTGCTCGTATTGTGGACGGATGTGATACAATACACCATCCTCCAGGGCTGCATCAGCGCATCAGGGATTCCATGCGACGGAGGGTGGATGCATGTATCCTCGCTAACGGAGGACATTTTGAACATTTCCTGTAACAAAGTGTTTGAAGGTACGCTGGTACGTTCTGTTGCTGTGTGTTTCCATTCCATGATTAATGTGATTTGAAGAGAAGTAATAAAATGAGCTCTAACATGGAGTTAAGCGTTTCCGGACCCATGTCCACATAACATCTTTTCTTTATTTGTGTGAGGAATGTTTCCTGAAAGTTTGCCGTACCTTTTTGCAACACCCTGTTTGTCGAGGAAGAGAGCACCAGTGACGTCACAGCTAGCAGTGCGGCTGTATAACGACGCGGCCACGTCGACACAGCAGTCAGTCTTACCACTTGACAATGACCGGGGAGAGCTCGGTCGGAAGCTCGTGCGATTTTAACCGCTGGAAGCCTGAGAACATTTTATTAATTCATATCGCCGAGAAACCATGCATTCATACAAGATCGATGGTGTTGTCATGGGACGCCCCCTCTACCCTCTGGTAGCTAATTTATTCATGGAAGACTTCGAGGACAAGGCACTGGACTCAGCAAGTTTTAAACCAACGGTCTTCTGGAGGTACGTGGACGACACATTTGTGGTATCGCCGCACGGGACGAATGAATTACATCGATTTCTTGAGCATTAGAATTCCATCCATTCTAGTATCAAATTTACTATGGAAATATAAAAAGACGTTTACCTCCCATTTTTGGATGTTGTCGCTCGCCGTAAAGTTGATGGCACATTAGGACACGCCGTATACCGGAAACCAACGTATACAAATCTATATGTTCATGCCAGTAGCTGCCATCACCCTTCACAGACCGTAGGTGTTCTTAAGACCTTAGTGCATAGGGCACACTCTATTTCCGATAAAGACAATTTGCAACAAGAGCTTACATACCTTAAGAGTATTTTTAAATCGAATGGATTTTCCCCGCAACAAATTTGTAGAGCATTCAATGTAAAACCTAGGAAGAAGATATTAATTCTTTCAAATCTAGTACTTTTTTGTCGATGTGGGTGTATTCTTGAGAAACTCTGTGTTGTGGTGGTCTTTCACCCCCCCCCCCCCCCCCCAACGAAGACTGCTGCAGCTATACTCTGTGAAGGACGATTTACAGCTTCGTAAAGCGGGTGTGTATCAGATTTATAGCGGAAATTGTGAGAAATCGTACAGAGATCAAACACGCACCGTTCATGAGAGATGTGTAGAGCATCGAAGATACAAACGCTTATTACAGCCAGACAAGTCAGCTGTGGCCGAACATTGTCTTGGTACAGGTCATTCCATGAATTATAGTGATGTGAATATTTTAACATCCACGTCTTCCTTTTGGGAATCTGTCTTCAAGGTATAGAGATTAGAGCAGCTAATAATTTAATTAACAGAGATAATGGTTTTAATTTGGACAAAGCATGGAATCCGGCTCTTGGGGTAATTGAACTGCAGAGAAGTCGTCACGGTGTCACCGCCGCCGATCATACATCGATAAGCGAATCGAATGTCTGTACGCCTTCGCCACAGGCGGTGCATGTATAAGCGTATTTCTTTGCCGCCGACCAACATCTCTGACTCGCATGCGCAGTACCGCCGCGGTGGAGCATCTAAGGCCGCGCTTGGCATCTTGTCGTCAGTCTTATGACTCACTCTAAGGATGGCCGGACGATACGCGGCCGAAATATCAGCGGAGGAAATTTTATTTGCGCGGCTGCGTGCCCAAAATTTAATGGACTGTTCATTACGCCGCGAGAAATTGAAAATGGACAGTGGTTATGAAGTTTTTTAAGTAAGAAACTGAGGAAAAATAGGGAGGAAACGTTTATGAAAAAGCACATCGCCGATACAAAAATGAGCTTGTAATGTCTTCACTTACGTTGTACTATATCCCACAGTATGTCTCGTTTCACCAGCTATCGATGCCCCTTAATAATTACATTGTTTCATCGTATAATGCGGTCAATAATTAAGTTTTGCATGTTAACCATACGGCAAAGCACTCTTCTCTTTGCGTGCTGTCATTTGCCAAAATCTTGTTTCCATATCTCAAACCGTTTGAGATGTGAGGAATGTTGAGAATATCTCATTCTGGCTTTTTCGCTGGCTCGGACGGTTGCAGATGAGTGCGCTACATCAGGTTAATTTTTCCGTCATTGGTGACTGAGACTTCCACCAAAGTCTATAAAGAAAAATTCATTATCTCAGCTGAATTTTATACGCGGCAACATATTATGTAATGTGTACCAAACGCAAAATCTTAGCAACCCCTATTTTCTATTTTAAACTTTTTCATATTTCATGCAGTGTCTTACTTAAATCGAAGTACCATAATAACTGTCACCATTAACGAAATGATGGGCACGTCACACGAAGCTGGCATATAAAGCTATAAGTAGGGAAAAATGATATTTTTTTTTTTTTTTTTTTTTTTTTTTTTTTTTTTTTTTTTTTACGGAATAGTATCTGTAAAATCGTTTGAGGAAGAACGCTGGGCGTGTGGCTCGCTTCTGCCATCGCAGTGTGTCGCCAGCCGGCTGGAAGTGACCAGACAAGGTCGGCCCCGCCTAAAGAAACAAATGAACTCGCTCAGTAACTTTTCCCTGCGCATCGGCCACTGTATCCAGCACGGACTCCACCATCTGCCACATCATATTACACGGCTTGCAGGGTATAGGGTAGATGTGGACATTGATTTTCCACAGCTGCCACTATGCTCTGTATGTAAGTAAAGATTTTACAGCGGGTTTGTCGTTCAGAAATCGCATTTGAGTGTTGTTTGTTTGTGGGAAGACTGTGTGACACCTTGTGTACGAAGGGGAAACGTCTACCAGCACGTACCAAAGTCCGAGACTGCAGTTTGTCGTTACGCTGCTCGCGCTGTCACGTGTATACGGTGCCTATCGGTTCGCGAGCGTCACGTAGGCTGTTAATGGCCCTACGTGACTAGCGCCTGAGAGGCTCGACGTGCTGTTTGGTTGGCTGTGCAGGAGCACACAGACACACCAGGTTCCCTGTGTCATGGAACGCAGCGATCTCACTGGTGGCCAGAAGAGCGCCCTCACGGACAGTGCGGCGACGTCCAGCGACAACTGCTGTCGAAGCCCACATCGACGCGACAGCAGACCGAGGCGGCCGACAGTGGAACTCCCAACAAGGAGACTGGACATACCAAAGTGGCACTATGTCGTCTTTGCAGACGAGTCCCAGTCCTGTGTACAACATCACATTTGACGTATCCGTGCATGCAAGCTCTGAGGAGGACGAACTTTGCCAGACTGCTTTCGTCATCTTCTCATGGGCTCATCATCTGACTTGTTGGTATGGGGTACCACTGGGTAAATAAGATGATCGCGTCTTGTCCACACAGATGGTAATTTGGACTGTACCTATCACATTTCTGGCGCCTTAAGGACGGTGGCTATGACCCTTCTTCGAGATGTTCCTGACATTATCTTTCAACACATTACAGCAACATCGCATGTTGCCCTTGCTGTGCTGAACTGTGCCTCACACCGGAGCATATTTACCGAAATTATGGCCAAAATGGCAAAAATGGGCGTTTGGTCAACTATTGTAGCAAGTACATGAAGGATTCTCGGTTCACTTGCCTCGTCAAATTTTCAGAAAATTCCACGCTTTCGATGATACCCTCCACCATCGTCGTCAGGGACTAAAACTGACTGTCGTGAACTGGCAAGGTTCCCTCTTTCATACTCATAGGAAGGCATCTAATTTGCTGGAATACGTCACGGTGAAGCGTACAGATGTGTTGCCCCCCTACGTCGATAGATTTTGCTTGCAATCTAGCGCTGCATGCAGCACCATCTATCGCATCAGGCTGTGAACTGCGAGAAGTTAGAAAGTAAACCAACGTGCAATTGAAAAGAACTTTGCGACAGGCCTGGGACAATCACCTGCTGTGATCGGTAACATTAGACAAATGAACGTAGCAGAACCAACCTAGATTACACACACTAACATACACTTCTCAATACGCACATATATAACACAGTACATAGCTATAATTAGTTTGAAGGCGCATTTAAAAATTGCGAGAAAAGTATGGCAAACTAACTACATATGGAACAATCATACACGTGACGAGCAATTCGGTGCCCTAGTAGAAGCAGTCCTGTCATCACGTCACCAGTAAAATCGTTACAGCAAATTAAGGGTATCACACGAATCTACTTTGAAATTTTCAAGTACAAAAGGTTAAGAACTTGTGGTAAGTGGCATGGTACAAACTGAAAGACAGGCACACAAACTAACAAATGCATGCCGATTCATCCCAGGCACCTCTCTATGGACGGCAGTGGAGTAGTTTAGGGGTATTCACAACTACAGTTAACCTAGTAGTGAAAGGGAGTGCTTTAAAGGTTTGAAACTATCAAAAATAATTTTGGCCAGGATTTCGGTACATGTAATCCACTGTTGGTTGGTTGAATTGTTGGAGGGCACCAAACACCAAGGTCATCGGTCCCTCACATTAGGGAAGGATGGGGAAGAAAGGTGGCTATGCCCTTTCAGAGGAACCATCCCGGCATTTGCCTGAAGCGATTTGGGGAAATCACGGAAAACCTTAATCAGGATGGCGGAATGGGTTTGAACCGTCGTTCTCCCTAACTAGAGTCCAGTGTGGTAACCACTGCGCCACCATGCTCAGTATATAATCCTCTTTGCGTCGATACAGAGCGTTCCAGACTGTTGCTTTAAACAGACACCAGAAACACTGGCTACGAACTGTGCAGAGACAGCCACAACAGGGGGTGAAACCCGTGTAGGGGCTACACGTAACACGACTTCGGTTCGCTGTCAGGCCACTTGCAGTGCTGCAAGTTTATTAATGCATCATGTCGCTTTCTTATTGGATGATCGTTAGGTTCTGTGTTTGTTTTCGTTCCGTAGTGAACGGAACTTAACAGATGCTCGTTTCAAATCATTGTGCTTCTTAATCCTTATTGTGTGCTTTGCACTCTTTGAGTTACGTTGTAAGTATGTTGCTCATATTCTGATTGAGCTCTGTTGACATCAGTAATACTGGGTCGGGTAAATGATTCCATATTTGGTTGTTGTTCATATAAAACAGAAGTTGGTTTCTTCACATGATGTTCTGAGATTCATGATTTTTGTTACCACTTACGAATCTGTGTGTTAACTACGCGACTTAGACAATTGTTAAGAACGCTGCTTTTATTATACTTTATGTGGTGTCACCGCCAGACACCACACTTGCTAGGTGGTAGCCTTTAAATCGGCCGCGGTCCATTAGTATACGTCGGACACGCGTGTCGCCACTATCAGTGATTGCTTACCGAGCGCCGCCACACGGCAGGTATAGTCTAGAGACTCCCTAGCACTCGCCCTAGTTGTACAGCCGACTTTACTAGCGATGGTTCACTGTCTACATACGCTCTCATTTGCAGAGGCGACAATTTAGCATAGCCTTCAGCTACGTCATTTGCTACGACCTAGCAAGGCGCCATATTCAGTTAATATGAATGTATTCTGAACAGATAATATTGTGAATCATGTACCGTTAAGAGCGACGTTCATCATTGATGGATTAAAGTTAAGTATCAAAATAATTACGTCCGCTTTCTGAATTCTAATTCCTTGTCATGTTCCAGATCTGACGTCAGTATAGTACTTTCCTCCTCACGCCAGCCTGCGTGAGCTACAACGCGTGCATTTCGCCCACCTCTTGTAACACGGTGTTGGCTCTTCTGCCAACACAACACTTTATATCTGTTTACATACGTGTCCTGTACTTTCACGCTTTTAATGAAGAACTCCATCTTAGCGGGTGTCGACAGTATTGCTATTCCACATTATTACATCTGTTGCGGAACTTGTATCTAATTCTGCATTGAGTGCTGTTGCTTCTCGTCACTGGATGCCATGCGTTTCACAATGGCTCGAAGAGTGTCGATGTAGGTGTAGATGTCTGTTTCGTAGTCTCAGTAACTAGCAAATGTTTTCACACGTTATTAACAGGCAGTGCAGATAGTGCATTTTAGCAGAAGTCAATGAAAATTTTGGTGGAGTACGAAAAACGAATGGGAACAAAAATAACAAAGGATACGAAGAGTACACTAACAATGGATTTCAATCGAGGTTCTTAAGCTGTAACAAAAATACGTGAGTCTGCAGAACACCGCGAGACAAAACCAGCGTCCTTTAGCATGCAACAAAAACAAATACAGAAGCATTTAGTTCACCCTATAATACGGATGTCAGCAAAAATTAAACAGAATACGAGCAACGTATTTGCAATGCAATTCAAAGACTGCAATACACATAGAGAGGTCCTCAAGTGGTTTGAATGGCTGTGAGCACTATGGGACTTAACATCTGAGGTCACCAGTCTCCTAAAACTACTTAAACCTAACCAACCTAAGGCCATCACACACATCCATGCCCGAGGCAGGATTCGAACCTGCCACCGTAGCGGTCTCGCGGTAGAGATGTCTTAATCAGGAACATAATTTCAACTCGATTACAGCCAAACGGTAGAAATTGCATTATTGGGTTTTAAAATAAATGCACTTTGGCACCAGACCCACTCATATAAATGAAAAATATTATCATATAGTACTCGCATTTTGCAGAGCAAGAATACAGATTATCACGTCATATTTCCCCGAATTCAAAGTTCACCGCCAGGCCATTTGGAGCGCTAGTGTCGGTCTCTGCGACCGTACCTTAACATAGTCGCTACTCTTGTGATATTTTGGTATTCTGTGTGGCGGATCACCACCCTCCATTCAGTACGATACAGAGTCGTATCAGCGTGGAATGCCTCGCGGCACCCCTGTCTGTCACACGAGCTTAGTTCGACTCGATGTGCTGCCGCTTGTCACTGCCTGATGTAGCTTCACTGTCTATTAATTTTCGAAGCCTGAATGAGCAAAAAATTAAGTACTCTAACTAGAAGAGAAACCAGGCATTGAGCAGGTATTTATTTCTTCTAGTCTTCTGTTATTCCATCTCTTCCTCCCGCTTCACTCTGTCCACCTCCTTCCCCCCCTTTCTCTAGCCATCCTCTCTCTCTCTTTATCCACTCTTCTCTCCCGTCCCTCCTTTATCCACGGCCTCCACATCTCCCCTCTCTCTCTTGCCATCTCGTCCTCTCCCCTCTCTCTGTCCATTTCCTCTCTTCTGCTGTCCATGTCCTCCTCCTCCTCCTCCTCCTCCTCCTCCTCCTCCTCCCCTCGTCTCTCTCCACGCTATCACGCTCACCCCAGCAGGAAGCTGGTGGATTTTAG
Organism: Schistocerca gregaria; assembly: GCF_023897955.1. NCBI lineage: Eukaryota > Metazoa > Arthropoda > Insecta > Orthoptera > Acrididae > Schistocerca > Schistocerca gregaria. The sequence goes on along the minus strand of NW_026061873.1, from coordinate 892,075 downwards.
CTCTTCATTCTAGACAGGGACAAATATGTGTGCCAAATATGACTGAAGTCGTTTCAAGGATTAGGATGAGCATTTTACCGCTAGTTTGCTCGTATACGTACACGTCACCTAATTTCAGACAAATTTCGATCATATTTGTATACATATTTCACCTGTATGCCTAGCGAATTTTCACCCTGCTGTTGTGTTTTCATATAGCTAAATGTTTATGACGTCGTATATCCTGAAATATGTGTTGTACAATGAGATAATTTTCCAGGTAGATCCAGCAGTATACGTGGCCACTATCTGCGAAATGCGTTGTGAACACAGTTGGCAGTAAAGAAGTAATAAATTAAAACGTCACAGATCATCTGACAGTTTCTCGCGCATCTCACTGTTTATGACGTCATATCTTTTGAACTATTTGTTATAAAATTATATATTTTTGTAGGTACGTTGAGCGCCATATATGAATGATGTTTGCGACTAGAGTTGGTTTCTAATAAGTGATAAATTAAAATGTCATGCATAATCTGAACGTTTTTCACTCATGGTTCAGGAGACATGTCAAATACTGAGATGAGTTGTAGAATGATATATTGTAGGTACAAATGTAGATATTGTCTGCAAAAAATGTTGCGAATAGAATAAGTAGCAACTAAGTAATAGATTTAAACGTCTTGCATGATATGGTAGTTTTCCACGCAGTCAGTGTTTATGAAGTCTTGTCGCCTAAACTACACTCCTGGAAATGAAAAAAAGAACACATTGACACCGGTGTGTCAGACCCACCATACTTGCTCCGGACACTGCGAGAGGGCTGTACAAGCAATGATCACACGCACGGCACAGCGGACACACCAGGAACCGCGGTGTTGGCCGTCGAATGGCGCTAGCTGCGCAGCATTTGTGCATCGCCCCCGTCAGTGTCAGCCAGTTTTCCGTGGCATACGGAGCTCCATCGCAGTCTTTAACACTGGTAGCATGCCGCGACAGCGTGGACGTGAACCGTATGTGCAGTTGTCGGACTTTGAGCGAGGGCGTATAGTGGGCATGCGGGAGGCCGGGTGGACGTACCGCCGAATTGCTCAACACTTGAGGCGTGACGTCTCCACAGTACATCGATGTTGTCGCCAGTGGTCGGCGGAAGGTGCACGTGCCCGTCGACCTGGGACCGGACCGCAGCGACGCACGGATGCACGCGAAGACCGTAGGATCCTACGCAGTGCCGTAGGGGACCGCACCGCCACTTCCCAGCAAATTAGGGACACTGTTGCTCCTGGGGTATCGGCGAGCGAGGACCATTCGCAACCGTCTCCATGAAGCTGGGCTACGGTCCCGCACACCGTTAGGCCGTCTTCCGCTCACGCCCCAACATTGTGCAGCCCGCCTCCAGTGGTGTCGCGACAGGCGTGAATGGAGGGACGAATGGAGACGTGTCGATGAGAGTCGCTTCTGCCTTGGTGCCAATGATGGTCGTATGCGTGTTTGGCGCCGTGCAGGTGAGCGCCACAATCAGGACTGCATACGACCGAGGCACACAGGGCCAACACCCGGCATCATGGTGTGGGGAGCGATCTCATACACTGGCCGTACACCCTCTGATCGTCGAGGGGACACTGAATATTGCAAGGTACATCCAAACCGTCATCGAACCCATCATTCTACCATTCCTAGACCGGCGAGGGAACTTGCTGTTCCAACAGGACATTGCACGTCCGCATGTATCCCGTGCCATTCAACGTGCTCTAGAAGGTGTAAGTCAACTACCCTGGCCAGCAAGATCTCCGGATCTGTCCCCCATTGAGCATGTTTGGGACTGGATGAAGCGTCGTCTCACGTGGTTGCACGTCCAGCACGAACGCTGGTCCAACTGAGGCGCCAGGTGGAAATGGCATGGCAAGCCGTTCCACAGGACTACATCCAGCATCTCTACGATCGTCTCCATGGGAGAATAGCAGCCTGCATTGCTGCGAGAGGTGGATATACACTGTACTAGTGCCGACATTGTGCATGCTCTGTTGCCTGTGTCTATGTGCCTGTGGTTCTGTCAGTGTGATCATGTGATGTATCTGACCCCAGGAATGTGTCAATAAAGTTTCCCCTTCCTGGGACAATGAATTCACGGTGTTCTTATTTCTATTTCCAGGAGTGTAGATAGGAGCTGGCGTGTATAGCTTGCTGTCTAACTAGCAGGCGATAACCCTGATACTGGCGGAATGTGTGCGCCACTTAGAAAGCGAGTGTCGTAATGACTGCAAGTCTAGTATACAGGCACGTTAATGCAAGTGCTTTTTCCAAGGGAGGGTGGTCTTCCCTGGCCCTCGCGACGTGTGACGGTGCCTCACGCCGCAAATTCTGAGATCGCAAGCTATTAGGATGGTGCATAAGATCGCAGCGTTTTTTCTGTATATTAATATTGTTATAGGTTTTGGATTTTACTAGGAGTGTTATACGTCATTGGTCCCTTACCTGCATTTGTCGTAAATCCCTCGCCCAGCGTAAAGTTTCAAGCGACTGGAAAAAAAGCGCAGATGACTCCAGTATATAGAGAGGTAAAGAAACGGACCCGTAAAATTAGAGACCAATATCCAAAACTTCTGATTTCTGCAGACTCCCTGAACACATTCTCAGTTCGATTATAATAGACTTACTTGAGGCTAAGCAACTTACGTCGACGAATCAACATGGCTTTAGGAAGCATCGTAAGTGCGAAACTCAGCTTGCCCTTTCCTCACGTGACATACTGAGAACTATGTATGAAGGGCAAAAGGCAGATTCCATATTTCTAGATTTCCGGAAAGAATTTGACATCGTGCCCCATTGCAGATTGTTAAAGAAACTACGAGTATATCGAATAACTTCACAGATATGTGAATGGCTCGAAAACTTCTTGAATAATAGTACGCAGTATGTTGTCATCGACGGTGAGGGTTCATCAGAGACAACGAAATGTGATAGAACGGCTGTTGGTCTTTATACAGGGCGAGGCCATCTAAATGTTCAATACATTAGCTCTGAGGAACAAATGGCAGTTTACTGAAATGTCCAGTCCTAGTTGCTTTTGGTAAAATATGTCAAAAGCTGGGGATAGTGAATTTTACTGGTAATTAAGGAAAGTATTAAATTAATGGGGGTGTTGAAGTAATGACAATTTAATAATTATACTTTGCTAACTTCCAGCATTCTGGAAGGCATTGTAGTGTCTCGAGAATTTCGGGGTAAATCCTAGAGACCCTCGTATTTCCACCGTCTTGAACACGGGTTATTTTAGAGACGAGTGTGGTATAGTAGAATGTATCTACTGCACCACAATTATGTGTGTGCAGAACGGACATGTATGGGACGGATGATAGGCGCGGGCAGGTAGTCGCCGATCCTGGCTAACAAGGGGAAGGCTTCAGACACAGCCAACCGATTCGGCTCAAATTTGGCAGGTTGCTTGTGTAGAACCTAAAATGAAATACTCCAAGATATTTTGGGTCAACACCCCTGCAATTTTGAGAAAATCAACCCTAAAAGTTTTGACGAGCAACGGACTCAGTATTAGAGCGATCGATAGATAATTGTAAATAGAGCATTTTTCATCATCAGGTATGGGGTCCGCAAACGCAAACTTTTCCAAAAATCGAGGAAAGAAACTTTTACAATTGTCGCTCATGTACCCACATGGTAAACGCTTTTCGCCGACAGCGGCGATAGCGGAACAGCTAAGGTAACTAACTGGCTGGGAATCGGAGAACCCTAGTGGATGTTATTATTTTCGTTTGTATTTTTCCATATGTCAATTGATAGGGATAGGATGGTTAATAAGGTAAGTAAATTAATAAAGAATGATAATAATAAGGTAGGCAAACTAATTACCCCAACGCCGTTGGTTAGTAAAGTATTAAACTTTTAAGCCTTGTCACATGACCACAACTACGACTAACAAGGGGAGGCCGCCAATTGTGAAATTCAGATTCGATCCCTACTGCGCATAATAAAAGCTCATGGCCCGAGGTGTAATGTGGCAAAGCACCAAGATGCACTTCTCAGCCGTTGTCGAGAAAATCGACAGTTAAAAGAAACCGTTGCGGTGAAATACTCTCTACGATTGATAGTTTTCTACAGCGTCGTGGCGCAACGGTAAACGCTCGGGTTCGTAATCCGAAGGTGGCCGGATCGAACAGCCGGCACGGTAGCTTAGCGCGTTCGGTCAGTGTGTTAGCTGCCGTCTGTAATAAAAAAACTGAGTTAATAGATCAACGACGAACTGAAACGGGTGTCTTGCGACGTCCGCCCCGAGCAGATACAATGAACAAAAATTAAATAAAAAAATAAACAAAATAAACAATCTATGGAACGCCTAACCAACTAACTAGCAGCACAAGCAGCGCAGGGTATATGAAGCGTGTCGGGAGAGGCGGAAAAATAAAAAAAAAATCTCGCGCCATGCTACATTTTTTATTATTAGTGCTTTGTAATTCATATATGAATTGCTTACACATGTTGGTAAAGGCGGATCGCTCTCCAATTGTACCGCCTCCATTTTTCCGTTTGTTTAACAGGGTGTACCAAAGCTCTCACGTCCGCACTGATTTTCGACGATGTTATAAGTTGCGCTAGGGACCGCACCTACCTTCTTTCGAAGTTGGCAGGCAACTACGCTGTTATGCGGCGGCTCGTTTCGGTCCATTCAACATCTGTCCTTCGAGTGTAACGAGTGAGTAACGGAGTTTATATTTCATACCTGCCACAGCAAATTTGTGTACGTGGGGTTTCTATTCTAATTCGAACGTTTGATTTACGCTATACGTATTCGTTTCGGAATATCGTTTCTACGTCTTCCGTTAACTATACTTGGTTAACATTATGAAGACAATTAATAACATTAATGAAATACAACTTTGTTTGCGGAAAACATAATGATGTTCGAAGTTGCCAGTTTTTCCACGACAAACGACTTTCAACAACTTATTATATGCATAATTGTTGCAACTGATTGCTGGGAATTATATATATATATATATATATATATATATATATATATATATATATATATATATATATATATATAGTGTGTATGTACACACATTTGACTTACAAAAAACAAATACTAAAAAAAAATGGTTGCATTGCGCGAGATTCGATCCGGCGCACTTCGGAATTACGAACCCGAATCCGAGAGCTTACCGCTGCGCCACGACGCTGTAGAAAACTATTAATCGTAGTGAGTATTTCACCGCAACGGTTCCTTTTAACTGTCGATTTTCTCGACAACGGCTGAGAAGTACATCTTGGTGCTTTCCCACATAGCACCTCTGGCCATGAGCTTTTATTATGCGCAGTATGAATTGAATCTGAATTTCACAATTGGCGGCCTCCCCTTGTAAGAGTGCTTCCAATTCCTCACGAGGGATCACAGACAGCCAACCGCGCGACGCTTGTTTACAGCGAGGCACGGGACAGAATGCACGCGGGGAGAGTTATGTTGTCCCGGTTGCCTGTTCGTCATATCATAGTTGTGAATCTGGAAGAGAGAAGGTGTCCAGCACGAGCCTTATAGACGTAAATCGGAAAGAGTTGTTTTCCGTCATTTGGCTGCCGCGATCCTGGCGGATACAGTAGTGATTTTTCCATCATTAATGTGCCGAATGAAATAAGTTTCGTGAATGAATACAGTGTTATTCTGTAAGTAACATATAACGAGTGCTGTATGTAGTTTGTAGAAATTAGCTCGTCTGTTTATGCCGTAGTAACTAGTTATTATTTGTTGTCATATCTTTCAGGTGCATAATCTGAGTAACGGAGGATGTACACCCTTCGACTAGCGTTGTAATATATAGTTGGGAGCCTGTCACAGACGATGGCAAGCGGGAAGTTACCGTCGCTGTGTTTTGGTTTGCCAAATACAGATGCATTATCAACGCACTACTGGAAGCAGCCAGGTCTGTTTCTCGGCGTTCCAGGTTGATAGGAACGGCTATGGTCGAGAGATTTTTGTGGTGACGAACGAAATAACTTTTCTTGATACTGAGGTACTATACCATGAAGACGAAGCAGAAGGTGATTCAGTGGAAGATATCCCGACTAGTGAATCGCTAAATTGTCATAACATTTCAGAAATCTCCACGTCACTGGGAATATGTGCTTCATCCGTTCCCGATGAGTATCACGAACCGGTTACTAAACGACTTAACTACAGCTCTATACCCCTTGAAGTAAAAGTTAAGGCGGTAGCGCTAGCCAGGAATCGTCCAAATTTGAACTTACAAACACTGCAAAAGAATGGAGCAACAACAGCCCTGGAACAGAAGAAGGACTTGAAATTGTGGGAAAGTGATATCGTTAAAGGAGGGACAAGATACGACAAATACCAGGCGATAAATATGTAGACATACGACCGAATTGTCGAATCTTGTTGACGTAACGAGAATGTAACAGCGAGAATACTTCAGGAGTGGGCTGCAGGTGCAGCGCTTGAATATACGGCCAACAAGGATTCTACGTCTGCTGCATCATTATCTTGGGCAAAAAATTTCAGATCGGGGTATAAAATTCGTCAACGGCGAGTCACTAAATACGTCTCTCATAAGGAGGTACAAGATATAGAAGATATACAGAAAGTGGGAGCTCTTTTCAACAGGCAAACGGCGTCACTTATGACCGGTTTTAATAGTGATTACGTGATCAACACCGGTCATACAGGATGCGAGTATTGGGTGAACATTCGACGCACGTTATCGCATAAGGGAGAAAAACGAATCCTTGTCGCAGTTGGCAGTAAAAACCTACTAACACGTTCGTACACGGCGCAACATGCCACTACAGCCTCTGGAAAACTGTCACGTAAGGTTTTCCTATGTTTACAAGAAACGAATGTTACATTTGGTCCTCAGGTTATAGAAGAGGTCAACCGTTTAACCGACTCGTTGAAAAATGTTTACATTACCTTCACCAAACTGACGAATGCGACTTACAGAACATTTCTTGAGAATGTTTTAAAACCATACGTTCCCGATAGCAAGTTTTTTCTAGTAGTGGATTCCTGGAGTGGACAAAGTAATGCTATATTATATGACACAATGATTATAAATGGCGAGGGTCAGCCGACGTGCACGGTAAAAGTAATACCGCCCAACTGTACACCTGTGTACCAGCCGTGTGATGTTGATTTCTATCGCCAGGTTAAAAACTTTATTTCCAGGCTTCAGGATTGCAGTGTGCTTCTGGAAACCCAGCGGGAATTGGACAACCGCACGGATACAATAACTATTTACAACATAATTCATAACCAACTTTTTATGTGACAAGTACCACCCATCTAGTTGTTCGACGAAAAATGAGGACAAGTAACAGTGACTGGAAGAGCCATTCTAAAGTGACCTGGAGTAACATTTTAGTTGTTTACTACCCCAAGATGTTTCAGAAATTTATTTGCCTACCTTATTTTTATCGTTCCTTATAGATTTACCTTATTAACCCTCCTATTCCTATGAAGTGAGATATGGAAAAATACAAACGAAAATAATAACATCCACTGCGTTTCCTCGCGATTCGAACCCGGGTTCTCAGATTCCCAGCCAGTTACCTTGGCTGTTGCGCTATCAGTGCTGTCGGCAAAAACCGTTTAAAAAGTAGGAACAGAAGCGACAGTTGTAAAACTTTCTTTCCTCGGTTTCTGGAATAGTTTGCGTTTTCGGATACCATAGCTGATACTGAAAAATGCTCTATTTACAATTATCTATCGATCCCACCAATTTTGAGTCGATTGCTCTTCATAACTTTTAGGGATGATTTTTTCAATAACGCGGCGGTGTTGACCTAAAATATCTTAGATTCCTCCGTTTTAGGTTGTACACAAGCGGCCTGCCAAATTTGAGCCGAATCGGTTGGCCGTGTCTGAGGCCTTCGATTTGTAAGGAGTTACACGTCCAGCTCAAGGAACAAAAGCGCCGTCTCAATGCGACGTCAAACATTATTTGTGAATATTTGAATGTTGTTGAAAGAGAAGGAACAATTACTTATTCATTCTTTCTCTTACTTTTGTAAGGTCCAGAGGGTTGTCTTGTTAAATTTTGTGAGATTTGTAGACTGTATTTATGGAAAAATGAATGTGATAGTTTCTGATGGACCAGAAGGTTCCGAGCTTGCGAAAAATGTTTTGTTGTTGTTGTTGTTGTTGTGGTCTTCAGTCCTGAGATTGGTTTGCTGCAGCTCTCCATGCTACTCTGTCCTGTGCAAGCTTCTTCATCTCCCAGATCCTACTGAAACCTACATCCTTCTGAATCTGCTTAGTGTATTCACCTCTTGGTCTCCCTCTACGATTTTTACCATCCACGCTGCCCTCAAATGCTAAATTTGTGATCCGTTGATGCCTCAAAACATGTCCTACCAACGGATCCCTTCTTCTAGTCAAGTTGTGCTACAAATTGCTCTTTTCCCCAATTCTATTCAATACCTCCTCATTAGTTGCGTGATCTATCCACCTTATTTTCAGCATTCTTCTGTAGCACCACATTTCGAAAGCTTGTATTCTATTCTTGTCCAAACTATTTATCGTACATGTTTCACTTCCATACATGACTACACTCCATACTTTCAGAAACGATTTCCTGATACATAAATCTATACTCGATGTTAACAAATTTCTCTTCTTCAGAAATGGTTACCTTGCCATTGCCAGTCTACATTTTATATCCTCTCTACTTCGAACATCATCTGTTATTTTACTTCCTAAATAGCAAAACTCCTTTACTACTTTAAGCGTCTCATTTCCTAATCTAATTCACTCAGCATCACCCAATTTAATTTGACTACATTCCGTTATCCTCGTTTTGCTTTTGTTGGTGTTCATCTTATATCCTCCTTTCAAGACACTGTCCATTCCGTTCAAATGCTCTTCCAGGTCCTTTGCTGTCTCTGACAGAATTACAATGTCATCGGCGAACCTCAAAGTTTTTACTTCTTCTCCATGAATTTTAATACCTACTCCGAATTTTTCTTTTGTTTCCCTTACTGCTTGCTCAATATACAGATTAAATAACATCGGGGACAGGCTACAACCCTGTCTCACTCCTTTCCCAACCACTGCTTCCCTTTCATGCCCCTCGACTCTTGTGACTGCCATCTAGTTTCTGTACAATTTGTAAATAGCCTCTCGCTCCCTGTATTTTACCCCTGCTACCTTCAGAATTTGAAAGAGAGTATTCCAGTCAACATTGTCAAAAGCTTTCTCCAAGTCTACAAATGCTAGAAACGTAGGTTTGCCTTTTCTTAATCTTTCTTCTAAGATAAGTCATAAGGTTAGTATTGCCTCACGTGTTCCAACGTTTCTACAGAATCCAAACTGACCATCCCTGAAGTCAGCTTCTACTAGTTTTTCCATTCGTCTGTAAAGAATGTGCGTTAGTATTTTGCAGCTGTGACTTATTAAACTGATGGTTAGGTAATTTTCACATCTGTCAGCACCAGCTTTCTTTGGGATTGGAATTATTGTATTCTTCTTTTAGTCTGGGGGTATTTCGCCTGTCTCATACATCTTGCTCACCAGCTGGTAGAGTTTTGTCATGACTGGCTCTCCCAAGGCCGTCAGTAGTTCTAATGGAATGTTGTCTACTCCTGGGGCCTTGTTTCGACTCAGGTCTTTCAGTGCTCTGTCAAACTCTTCACGCAGTATCTTATCTCCGATTTCATCTTCATCTACATCCTCTTCCATTTCCATAATATTGTCCTCAAGTACATCGCCGTTGTATAGACCCTCTATATACTCCTTCCACCTTTCTGCCTTTCCTTCTTTGCTTAGAACTGGGTTTCCATCTGAGCTCTTGATATTCATACAAGTGGTTCTATTTTCTTCAAAGGTCTCTTTAATTTTCCTGTAGGCAGTATCTATCTTCCCCCAAGTGAGATAAGCCTCCACATCCTTACATTTGTCCTGTAGCCATCCCGTAGTGCTCAGAGGCATTTGAACAATTTCCTTCACTGACTCTCCACAGTTCCTGACTCTTTACCACAAAGTGCCATGCTTGTCACTATTGGTGCCACCTCCCTGTACACTAATATCCCTAATGCCCATGGCCTTCCTGCTATTGAACACTCCCTTTCCCAAAGATTGACAGATTCCAAACCAACAACCTAGTCACCATGACAAGTTTATCCTCACACACAATTTCTTCTTCTTTGAAGGCATTACCCACAAACAAATCCAGGGTATGGCTATGGGCACCCTCATAGCACCATCTAATGCCAACCTATTCATGGGCCATATAAACGAGCCCTTCCTAAAAACAGAGAATCCTAAACCCCACTCCTGGTTCAGATTCAATGATTACATCTTTGCTATCTGGAGTGAGGATTAGGATACCCTATCCACATTCCTCCAGAACTTCAACTACTTCTCCCCCATTTGCTTCACAAGGTCCTACTCAACCCAACAATCTACCTTCCTAGATGTTGACCTCCACCTCAAATGTGGTTACATCAGTACCTCCGTCCATATCAAACCTACTAACCACCAGCAATACCTCCACTTCAACAATTGCCATCCATTCCATACCAAGAAGTCCCTTCCATATAGCCTATCCCCACTCGGTCACCGCATCTGCAGTGATGAGCAGCACCAATCTAAATATCTCACTAAAGGCTTCACTGACCATAATTATCCTCCCAACCTTGTATAAAAACAAATCTTGCGTGCCTTATCTATTCAGTCTCCCACCACCTCCCAAAATCCCACTGTCTGACCACAGACGACCATGCCCCTCATAACTCAGCACCACTCAGGACCGGAGAAACTGAATTACACTCTCTGCAAGGGTTTCGATTACCTCTTGTCGTGGCCTGAAATGAGAAGTATCCAGACCACTATCCTTCCCATGCCTCACATGGTATTCTGTCATCCACCAAACGTACATAATGTACTCATTCTTACACAACCCCTGCTCCCAATCCCTTACCTCATGGCTCATACCTCTGTAACACACCTACATCCATACATTCTCCTGCCACCACCTACTCCAGTTCAGGCACCATCACCACTAAACCCATCAAAGGCAGGCCTACCTGTGAAAATGGTCATGTGATTTACAAGCTAAGTTGCTACCACTGTGCTGCATTCTATGTAGGAATGAGAACCAACAAGCTGTCTGTCCACACAAATGGCCACCAACAAACTGCAACCAAGAAACAAATGGACCACCCTGTTGCTGAACATGCTGCCAAACATGATATTTCAATGACTGCTTCACAGTGTGTGCTGTATAGATCCTTCCCGCCAACACCAGCTTTTCTGAATTGTGCAGGTGGGAACTTTCCTTGCAATACATCCAATATTCCCATAACCCTCCTGGTCTCAACCTTCATTAGTCACTGTTCTCATCCATCCCACACCTTCCCTGCACCCGTTCCAGCACTATGCAGCCATTATTAAACCACCACTCCCAGTCTTTTTATTTCCCTCTGTTTCTGCTACTTCTGCCCCCCTCCCCACCTCTCCCAAACCCGTGGTCTAGCCTGCAGCACTTTACATCACTTTCACCCTCCCTCCCTGCAGCACTTTACATCACTTTCACCCTCCCTCCCTGCCCCAGTATCCTGTGTGTGTGTGTGTGTGTGTGTGTGTGTGTGTATTATACTAATTCATGAACGAGATAGATGAACACTTAAAATAAAGGGCCAAAGGGCCAAAATGAACACCCTTGGCCTCTTTCAAAACAGAAAGAGCATATATTATTCAAAAAATTTCATGTAGAATACCCAAGTACAAGTAGACCCTAATATAAGTAAATCTATATTTTTATTTGAATGCTCCTGACAAAGTACCTGATCTGACTATTGTTGTAAGCATACCTGTATTCATTCCATCTATGCTGCGATCAAATGGTTAATTTTCCATACTTGTGTGTGAAGTGTAAATATTCCATTGTACAATTTCCCTGTATAAAACTGATGTGCTCAATACTATGTGGAAAATGATTCAAAATCAGTAGCCAATAATTAATTAAATAAAAAAAGTCCATTTGCAGTGTATATGTAAAAATTGAGAAAGCTCATTTTTCTTAGTAAAGCCACATAGACAAGTTTTATGAAATTAGACCAGTTTTTTTTTTGTACTCAAGTTGATAAGATACACTAATTACATACAGCACCAGCGTTTTTTCATCATAATGGCGCCGCTAGGCATTGGGGATATGGTATTCTTTGAGAAGGTACTCCACTCTTCTCCATTTTTAGATCATGTACAATGCTCAAACATTTCAATATGTGTAAAACTCTAAAAACCATTAACAATACCCTCTAACACAACCGAAGGCCAGATAGAAGGTCAACTGTTACAGGAACTACAAGAAATGGAAAGAACAGAATCCCATTAGTTGTCAACTGCTGGACACTGGGGGTTCTAGATAGTTATTTCCATAGCGGTACAAAAATATTTTGCTCACTCCAGTAAATATTCTCTCCGGAAATGTCACTGGCTTACCTGTAGTGGTAGCCTGTTAAGTGTCAGAGAATGAAACTTAGAGAGAATAATAACAGCTAGAGAAAAATAACAACCTCTGACAGTTATTTCCATTGTCGCTCCAATTGCTTTATTTGTACTAACTGCCCAAACTAATGACGCAAGGGAACTCTAGTACATGTACAATGCCTTTAAGTTTGCTCCTATCAGCAACCACTCTGACATTAACTTTATTTCATTTTTGTGCTGAAAGTAGCGAGAGCGCACAAAGTAACACATAGTTGTATCAATAGATGGCGCGTAGTCTCTGTTATTTCCATGACATGTAGAACATCTTCCAGATGACATATCCCTCTCTATCATAGCCAGATCTCAGATTAGTTGACGTGAAAGCATAGTATGATCTTCTGTAAACAGGTGACGCAAAGCACTGTTATTTAAGTAACTGCTAGTATCAGATGAGCCCTTATCACAGTAACTGCTACTTCTCAATAACCAGTTACTTCTATCAGTTATGTTATTTTCTTGTCACCTCTAATGTACACCATTACGCCAGGAGATACTGATTTACTGAATACTGGGGAAAACATCTGCAGTAAAATTCATTTTTACAGCCTTATATACACTCCTGGAAATGGAAAAAAGAACACATTGACACCAATGTGTCAGACCAACCACACTTGCTCCGGACACGCACCAACATCGTGCATATTGCCTCCACTAGTGTCGCGACAGGCGTGAATGGAGGGACGAATGGAGACGTGTCGTCTTCAGCGATGAGAGTCGCTTCTGCCTTGGTGCCAATGATGGTCGTATGCATGTTTGGCGCTATGCAGGTGAGTGCCACAATCAGGACTGCATACGACCGAGGCACACAGGGCCAACACCCTGCATCATGGTGTGGGGAGCGATCTCTTACACTGGCCGTACACCCCTGGTGATCGTCGAGGGGACACTGAATAGTGCACGGTACATCCAAACCGTCATCGAAACCATCGATCTACCATTCCTAGACCGGCAAGGGAACTTGCTGTTCCAACAGGACAAAGCATGTCCGCATGTATCCCGTGCCACCCAATGTGCTCTAGAAGGTGTAAGTCAACTACCCTGGCCAGCAAGATCTCTGGATCTGTCCGCCATTGAGCATGTTTGGGACTGGATGAAGTGTCGTCTCACGTGGTTACATGTCCAGCACGAACGCTGGTCCAACTGAGGCGCCAGGTGGAAATGGAATGGCAAGCCGTTCCACAGGACTACATCCAGCATCTCTATGATTGTCTCCATGGGAGAATAGCAGCCTGCATTGCTGCGAAAGGTGGATATACTCTGTACTAGTGCCGACTTGTGCATGCTCTGTTGCCTGTGTGTATGTGCCTGTGGTTCTGTCAGTGTGATCATGTGATGTACCTGACCCCAGGAATGTGTCAATATAGTTTCCCCTTCCTGGGACAATGAATTCACGGTGTTTTTATTTCAATTTCCAGGAGTGTATATATCAACATAGACGACAAACAATGTCATATAGTGATTAGCCATATCAAGCGAGAACAAATTCCCTCTCGGTCATGCCACTACACTTCATAACTGTATCAAGAAGAAGATTCCGTAACCTAAACGGCAGCAGATGTCCAGGGCTGTTAAAATGACAATTTTTGCTATGCCTAGGTTGTATAATCTGAGTTGACAAGTAGCATAAATAATAGTTGAAGGAGACCAAAAGAGTGTTACAATACAGTACAAACATGGACAAAGACAACAGTATGGAGATAGCTACACATTGTATAAAAGTCTCATTCACAGTGATTATTAATTTTATAAAAATCATTCATGCACTGCAGCTTGTTTGATATTTCACTGTACACATATGGACCAAAAATTCACACAATTCAGAGCAATGATCAGTTAATGATTTCAGATTTCTAAAATCAAGGCTATGTTTTATACTTGTGGTGGTAGGCTGTTCTGTATCTTGGTTAAATGGTGCCATTGTTCATTGTTTGGACATGGAGTTTCCTATCTAATACAAAGTGTGTTGAAATGATGATAATGTAATAATAATCCTTTGAGTTATTTTCTCTTTGTCTTTTTTATGTGTTTTTTCTGTGTTTCTTCGCTCTGTTTGTATTTTGTCTTCATTGTTGTCCCGTGGTTGTAATTGTAAATTGTGTGAAGTAACGAGTTGAAATTACTTATCCTAAATAACTGTTATTTTCTTAGCAACTGGTCATGGACCCAGGTGCCAGGTGTTGCAGTACAACAAATAAAGGTGGAAAAAATTAATCCAGTACCTAATTTAGAGTCATGGCTCAAGAGGAGGAGGAATACAAGGTACTGTTATTTAATGGGAAGAACTTTAGCAACTGAAAATTTAGGACTGAAATACTTCTATGTGAGCTGGAAGTGAGTTTTGTGTGAAAGAGATACATGGACATGGCTGAGACAGCTGTATAGTGTGCGTGGAAGCAAACTCTTCTGGGAGAGCTTGGCAAAACCGATAAGAAGTGTAAGTCTCAAGTAATCCAAAGAATTTCACAAAGTTGCTTGGAGTAGGCCTACACCAAAAATGAGAAATACATTAATTCAAACATTTGAGCTGAAAGGTGTGGCTTTTATTAAGAACGACCTTTAAAGTTTAATGCAAATGACAATAACTCTTGAAATTAATTTTTTGGAGTTTCGTAAGTTAATGGGTAATTTGAAAGATCGGATGATAATATTGGAGGAACTTATATAGTATGCGGTTTCTTACAAACAATTCCACCAGAATCCGAAGTAGTTGTTACTGCTCTGAATACCTTCTCAAGTGAGGAATTGGAACCGAATTTCTTAAAGGGTAGATTACTAGACAAAGAAGCAAAACTTAATAATTCTAAAGGTAACAACTGGACAGTAAATGAATTGCCATCGTCGACAGCATCTGACAGCAAGGTAAAAGGATGTATTCAGAGACAACCAAGTCTCAAGCTATGTATGATGCAGCCAAAGCTTTGTCTAAAAATAAGATTTTAGTTGATATTGTGGATGCTAGGAGTTGTCATTTTTTACTTTGTAATTTACTGTTGCTATATGAGTTCACATATTGTCATTTTGTTATATACAGATAATGAGTGGAGGTTTGGACACTAGAAAATGGAGTGCCTAGTGGAGAAATCTAAATATTTCTGATGTATTCTTCTATTACAGTTCAATAGGAATGACAGCTACGGAGGCAGTCAGAAACATTCACGCCACATGTGGGAGGGGGATAATTCCATGAGACAGATCATGGCAAGAATGCAGTTTTCTCGTTTTAAGAAGGATCATTTTGACATTAGTGATTCAGTACATTCAGGAAGACAGTCGAAGTTTCATAAAGATTGTTTAAACACATTAACCCACAATAATCAATGTCAGCAAACTCGAGAACTGGCAAATGTTATTAACTGTGATCATTCTACCATCGTGCGAGATTTGCATGACATGGAGAAGGTTGAAAAAAGGTACCACATGCTCTAAGCTGAAATTACATAAATCAGCAGGTGGATGTATGTGCTTTTCTCATTGTTAGTGATCAGTTTGCTTGAAAGCAACGTTGACCATTCCTAACTTGTATCGTTATAGCCTTATAGGTGACAAGAAATGGTGTCTTTATCCTAAGATCATAAGGAAAAGAAAAGAATGGTTGCCCCCAAACAAAGCAGCAACTCCCCATATAAAAGCCTGCATGCATCCATAATATTATGCATCTAGTTGAACAGTGATGGTGTGGTGTAGTACAGATTGCTTCCCCGAGATGTAACCATCACTGATGATATTTATTGTCAGTAACTGAGACATCTTGTGGATGCAATTCGAGGACAACAACCAGGCAGACTGCAAAAAGTGATGCTACTCCACGATAACGCCCGCACCCATTCTGCTAGACTGACCAAAAACCTTATACTAGAGTTGGGTTGGGAGGTCATTCTGCACTCACCTTATTCAACTGATCTTGCACCCTCAGTTTTTCCTGCTCTCTATCGAACAAACTTCAAGCTAAGCTATGCCGGCTGCAAAAGGTGCTCCTACCATGGCTCGACGAGTTCTTCACCTCAAAACCACTCGAAGTCTACAGTCATGGAATCGAAAAGTTATCTCAGCATTGATAGACTGTTGTAAATAGTGAAGGAGAATATATTATGGATGAGTAGGGTGTGTATGTGTATCTGTTGTGTTTATCAAACATACAGAAAAACGCAACAAACTTATGTTCCAACCCAATATATATGTTACAGATGTGGGAAACAATGCCATTATTGGGGAAAAATACAATGTTAGATTGCCACAAACGCATAGAAGTATAGTTCTGCAAATTTAGCTATATCTCTCCAAAAAATAAACAGAAATGAAAATAATTTTTCTTTCTCAGCTGTTACTGGAAGTTTTCCAGGTGGCAAAGTGGATTGGTTTCTGGATTTGAGGATAACAGGATATTTAGTTAATTAATCTGTTCTTTGATGGATGTGAATGAACTGGTGAATCAAATATGAATAAAGGTTGGAGAAATTTATGTTGAAAGCATAGTTTGTGGACTGGAATTTCAAATTAAAACTAAAAGGTGCTCTTCTAGTGTCAGGTTCACTAAATAATTGATTGTCAGTGCATAAACTATAAATGGCTGGCTGATGCTTGTTTTTAAAAATTCAGCGGGTTCAATTCAAAAGGGTGATAGCTATAGCTGCTGCTCACAGAAATGATTCAATCGTGTATACACACACACTAACAAGGGGAGTTCGGGGGTTGGGAAATGAAGTTAAGAGTGGGATGGCATGTGTTGGCAGCACTACCCCATAGAGTTACAATGCCCCAGCCATACGGCCAGATGGCTAGCCATTCACGAGAAAAACACTCCGAAACCTACAGTCCTACAGTATATAATACCCATGTGTCCGCTCACTGAACTGTATGGCATGGTGGTCGATACAATATTGGTAACAATTCTTGCTTCGTATTTCCAAAGTATGTATTTGCTGAAAATCGGGAGATTAAAAAGTGACAACGGTCATGAGTATATTTGCAAATTCAATTACGAAATGGAGTTGCAGAGCGACTAAATCATACTGTCATTGAAAAGGCTCATTGCACAATTCTTGGACGCGAAGTTTGAAAGCAATTTTAGTCAAAAGTTACTGGTAGATACTTTTATCATTAACCGTAGTTATACTTCAGTTTTAGATGCACAAATTCTAGAAACGCTATCGGCTGGAAGAAAGCCAAATTTGAACAAATATGACTTTGGGTGTGTTGCATAGTGGCACATTCCAAGGAAAGTATTGAAAAGGAACTATCCCATTAAAATGTTTCGTGACTGGAAACTGTCTAATTAGCCACAGAATATGGTGCACCAAGCAACACAAAGTTGTATTTGGGAGAGATGTAATTTTTGAAAAAGATAAGTTTCTATTTGAAGGTGAAAGCAGTGATGATTGGATCTTGAAGAAGACCATTCAAGTGAACAACGTAATTCAGAACATTCTTTAGTTTCCTCAAAGTTAGTTCTGTTTTGAAGTCCTTGATTTTGTGCAAACTGTTGAAGGTAACTCAAGGCCCACGATGTCAGAAGAAGTGGAAGCGAGCAGAAACTTTGTGGAAAAGCAATAGAATAACAAGAAAATTATGTTTTTCAAGGATTATCCAGTGTTTCCCTTGAATGCAAAAACATTCGTGGGAAAACTTACCTCAGAAGTCTGAAGACGTTCAGGTTAGGCATCATGAAGAAGAAGAAGAAGAAGAAGAAGAAGAAGAAGAAGAATGGAAAAAAGCAATAAAGGAAAAATTGGGCTCTCAGTCATCTAATGGAACTTTGACTTATGCACCACTTACAGCAAATAAAAGTATAACTGACAGTAAGAGGATGTTCAAAGTAAAAATAGACATGTCTGGAAATATTGAAAGAGATATGACTATACTCCACTTGCTCAATTCACAACACTAAGAATGCTCCTTAGTGTGGTGAAGGAACATAATTCATTTATGGGACAAACAGATGTACAAAATTGATTCCTGCATTGAGACCTGGTGTAAAGATTAAGAAAAGTCTTGTATGCAAACTAAAAAAAACTTTTGACAGTTTTATGAAGGAAATGACAGCTATGAGCAGACGAACTGCATCACTTAACTATTTTAGTAGACAGCAAAGTAAACCAACAGAATTAGAGTAGAAATTTTTGAAATGAATTCTTTGATATATTAAAGGGAGACTTGATGTTGGTCTGTGTTACAAAAAAGGAAATTTTAAATGCTATTACTGTTATGTTGATTCTGACTGTGTTATGTTGTAGATCTTCTGTCTTCTTCACTTTCTTATAGTTTTTTGTTTGAAAAACTATTTCTTGTGACAAGGAGACAAATGAGTTTCACTAGGAAATAGAAGCAGAATATCCAGCTTCGGCGACAGCTATGACAGACACCCCATGGCTTAAGCATCTTCTTGAAGAATCTGTCAATTATGGAAATGGGAACGTAGATGACTGAAGCATGTGGATGTGAAATCCGTTCTACACAAGAGCTGTACAACAAAGGCCATCTGAATGTTCAATACATTAGCTCCGAGGAACAAATGGCACATATTTTACCAAAAGTAGCTAAGAGTGCACGTTTCAATGGACTGTGTTAAAAGCTGGGGATAGTGAATTTTATGGGCAATTTAGGAAATTATTAAATTGATTGGGGGGGGGGGGTGTTGAAGTAATGACAATTTGATAATTATACTTTTCTAACTTCCAGAATTCTGGAAGGCATTGTAATGCCTAAAGAATTTCGGAGTAAATCCTAGAGACCCTCGTATTTCCACCGTCTTGAACACGTATTATTTTAGAGATGAGTAGAACTGTGTCTACTGCACCACAGTTATGTGTGTGCAGGACGGACGTGTATGGGACGGATGATCGGCGTGGGCAGGTAGTCACCTGGAGTTACACGTCCAGCTCAACGAATAAACGCGCCGTACTCCGTGCGACGTGAAACATTACTGTGTGAACATTTGAAAGTTGTTGAAAGAAGAGAAGGGACAATTACGAATGTAAGAGAAAGAATCAATAATTAAGGTCCAGACAGTTGTCTTGTTAAACTTTGTGAGATTTGTAGACTGTATTTATGGAAAAATGAATGTGATAGTTTTCATACAACTAAAACATTTTTTGTAAGCTTGGAACCTTCCGGTCTGTCAGAAACTGTTGTGTGTCATGAAAATACAGTGAGATTGAGTTTTAAAATAACTCCGTACACTCAAGAATATTTTAAAGTATAAAAAATTTCCTCCTTGTAGCATCCTATATTCAGAGATGAAGTCATGCAGGACATCACAGGTGGCTATCCTGAAAAGATGATCAGCGAAGCAACTCCAAGTAAGTTTGATAGCCAAGAGGGAGTGTGAGTCTTGCACACCAGTACCACACTGACACCCTTAATCACCGGAAACCACCAGAGCATGTCAGAAAAAACAGTATGGTTTACCAAATTATGCAATAAATTGCAGAGAACTGTCAAAGTAGAAATATTAATTTGTTTTACTTCATTACTATGCACCAATTAATGCAAAGTAATGTCAGAGGCAGCCACTTCCAGGTACATTGGAAATGTGAGATGGTCTATGGACAGCTGATTCTAAGTGAGAAATGACAACCATGGCAGACAAAGCCCTGAATTAAAATTTGTGTCCTAAGCTAACCACAACCCCATGATGTGAAATGCATCAGAGAGAATAGCAATCAACAATCTGTGCAGATTTAAAAATTGCACTTGCTTTGTTTATGGTGGTTAAAGCTAACCTCTATGAAGCAACTCGAGACGGACACACACACACATTAACAATTATTTCCACATTATAGGTGACACAGGCAGATTCCAGGAGAAAAAAGAATGACAGAAAGAAAAATAAGGGTAAATAAAACAAACAATAATATCAAAAATTACATGTAAACGAATTAATTGAATAAAAATAATAATCACATTCTTTTGATCGGATTTATAAATTGAAAAAAGTTTCATTTGTCGTTTTTTGATCCAACAACCTTCTACGTCATGTTTATATGATAACCATTGCGCTAGGCCCCAACGCAGGTACGTAGCTGGTGCATTAGTTTGTATACTTTTTCTATAGGTTTAATAAACATAACAGAGACTTCAGCGTGCAATAATATATCATCCTTCAGTGCTTACAATAGACAGCAAACATTGGGGAAATTTTCGATTCTGCGAAATAGAAATGGCATGGTTTTCTGGTGAAGAATTCATTGAGTCATGTTCAGAACACTTTTTTAATCCGAAAGGGAAGTTCCATGAAGGTTATTTGATAGAGAGTGGAAAAGGCTCAAATCTGAGGCACAAGATCAGGTGAATAAGGTGGGTGTGACATGACTTCCCAACCCAACTTTTGCTAGACTGACAAAAAAATACTGTACTGAATGCAGGCAGGCTCTTTCATGGATCAGTATTGCTTTACGTGGACTTCCTGGTTGCTGTTCTTAGACTGTATATGCAAGACATCTTTCCTGTTGAGAGAAAATGTCAGCAACGATGGTTACATCTTGCGGAAGCAATTCATAATATACACCACCATCGTCGTCCCACTAGATGCATAACATTATCTTTTGTGAAAGCATGCTGATTTTTGTATGGGATGTTGCTCCTTTGTTTGGCCTCAACCAATCCTTTCTTTTCCTTATGTTAGAATACAGACACAATTTTTCATCACCAGGATAGTGCTGCACTAGTGTCAGTCTAGTCAAGGGAAAGGGAAATTTTTTCGAAATTGAATGAAGGCGCTGTTGGGGGATGAAATCTGGGGCCGCTGGCAGAGTCCCGTAACGGACGACAGCCAGCAGGCCAGGCAAGGTAAACATGGCATCTGCCGGCGCATAGCTGCGACAGCGGTATTGCATGCATGATTTGTTTTGAGTGGAGCAACAACAAGGTAGGAAACTGCAGCGTTGCTCTTAGTTAGTGGATGTATGAGGTGGGGCACTAGGCCAGAGCCAGGAGTGGATATTTGTAAATGGCTGACCTGTAGGAATTTATCCCTACAATTGTTCCTGTCTCTCTCTGACACTATGTCAGAAGCAAGGGAGAAACCAATATAAATAGATGGGCAAGTTTAGCTTGACAGGGTCTGCCAGGTCAGTGGAGCGTCGGGACAGACCTGTGCTGCTCTATGCTTATAGTGGCCAGTCTGGCAGCAATATTATAAGCATTCTGTATAAATTTGTACTTTGTTTCTATGTTGTTGCTCGGGCTATATTCTGCATAGGGGGACACAACGCCAGGGGAGGGTGGAATGGCATCCTTCCACTTGAAGATAGCACGGTCTGCCTGAAAAACGGCAGTGAGAGAGGTCTGCAGCAGGTCCAGGAGGGACTCAGTTCCAATCTAGTGTAGTGGCCAAGTTTGCTTCCCACCTGGCATACTGGGACTGGGCGAGGCGTACCCTGAGGGTAGCAGAGCAGCGCTACGACAGCGCCAGAGATGGCAGTGGGTGTTGCCATCCGGCAAGCACCATTAGCGGAAAATTTCAGCACAGAATCCAGGTGCGCGTGGGTTTGAGTCAGGTCACGTGTTGGAAGCAGCGGTGGCCTGAGGGCTACGGGTGACCAGTACATCCACCTTCATCCCTTGGTCAGACAGAGCAGGCCTAATGGGGCGGAGAAAGTCGCAAGGTGCTACGCATCGCTGGGTGGTGACCGGGAGAGCGGCGGCCAAGTTCCGTTGGCAGGCAGCCTTGATAACAACAGCAGCGGCATCGGCATACCAGGAGTCTGCTGAGCCGGCTGGACTTGCAGGACATCGGGCGGGCAGCACGCTGACACTACGCTTCACCATCAAATACTGTAAATTAGCTGAATAAAGCAATGTTACTGAATACCACTGTATCACTCTGCACTGCCTCTCAAAATTCTTGAACTTGCTCGCTCTCCTGACGAAATACGGTGTGGTGGGTCCCAGCTTCAGGTCTGCCATGTGGAGTCCCGGGTTTGACCCCTTACCCCACAACAATTGTAATGTTCAGTATTTCATGAGCCACTTGATGATGAGCAAATAGAGATAGATATGACCACCAACTGATTTTCGCTGTTTTCACTTCGGACATGCGGTACTCATACACCTCATTTTGTAACCTTTCTGTTGCATGCAAAATTTGCACAGTGGTGAAATGATCATGATCATCAATGACCCAGATCTTGAATACACTGGCATGTATCACTGTGGATTAATCTTTCCATGATCTTCAGGAAGGCCTTCGCATTTTTATGAACTTAGTTGGTCACTAATGTGAAAATGGTCCTCCTTTAAACGAGAAAACCATATTCTTGCTGTGCTCTGATGAATAGCATTATCCCCACATATGGTGCAGATGTTTCTGGCTGCCTTCACTGCTGTCACCCCTCTACTGAACTCAAGAAGAAAATGTTAAGATTATTCCATTTGGCACTCCACTTTCTAGTGTCCACAGCTCCACTCACTATCTCCAAATGGCAAAATGTAAACTGAGATAGCAACAGTGAACTACAAATTAAAATGGCAATTGATAAAGAAACCCGTAGCAACATGCAAAACGAAAATGCTATTAACTTGTGTGTGAACCTTATACGTGTCAAAGTGTATGAAAAAGCTGATAGTTATACATATGTTACATAATTGGGCATAAAGTGTTTGACACACAATAAATAAAGGTTTTGAGTTTGATAATTTAATGTTTTTTTCAATTGGGATTAACAAAAAGATAGATGTGTTCTCAGTGGAAAGTGAAAAGCTGCTGTATCACATATATACCTAGTATATGACAAAGTAGTTGAGAGGAAAAGTAACAAATTAAAGGAAACTTCTGTATTCTCAGTACTACTTCATGATTTCAAAATGAGTGGTGCACAACTCTATTGATAAGAACAAACTGGATAACAACATTTCCATGTGTAACAGCAAATGAGGTCTTAATGAACAGTCTGTAGTTAATCTTAAGTTTGTATCAGAGAAAGCACGTTATTAAATGTTAATATAACATAGAGGGAAGGTATGACTCAGTGAAAGGCACAGTAAGAGTGACAGAATGGAAAGTAGTAGGAAACCCATGTACCAAGTAAAACTTAAATATGCTATGTAGACACTTTTGACACAGAAAGAGATATAGTTTCAATTTTTAAGTTCAGTGTACCCCATTTTATGTATGGAAGTGAGGGGGACATAGACGGACCCATAGGAGGGATGGTGTTACCTGGGGTCAGGCGGATACATAGAGGAAATTACCTAAACTATTTTTGAATGGAGGTATAAAAGAAGGGACAATATCATCTCAAAAATAATATATGTACACAGTGTCTGTCCAAAAATTGAGTTGTATATGTTGGTGCTACAAATATTTTAAGCTGCAATGTGATGTTGTGTCACAATAATGACATAGTCTCCAAAATAGTCAAAAGTAAAGAGACTTAGCTGGAAAATGACAAGTCAACCTGTACAGAGACACCATTTAATATTTGTCACAAATCAGATTTGAAGTAACGTAGTGCAGTACAGAACCCAGCATCAGCATGTGACTCCCTATGGTAAAGAACAGTTAAACTATTTCCACCAAAACATGGTTATAAACTATGTCCTTACGAATTAATTACATACTATTACCCTTAACTGGAAATGTTATAAGTGTGATCAATCTTAACAAGAACTTGAAATGCATTTATTATCTCTCACGCCGAGGAACGACATTCGTAATTGTTAAAAACATATTTTAAGTAATCAGTAAGTGTGGGCCAACCAACCGTGTGTGCCCTTTGTCGTGTATGTATAGATTTGTGAAGAGTGGAGTTAACTCATTAAGATCAGCAAGGCACAGCAGTGCTTGTGCTTCCACCCTGCTGTGGAGGTCCACCTGTGGGTTGAAGTCATGGCTTGGCAGTGTCTTTGAACTCGTGGAGAAAATGGACACTGGTGACAATGATCCAGAAAATTTTCTGTCACAGCAAGATTGAATGACAGCTCCTGTTATGAGCCTGGCCACACCTACATACATATTCCACCAGCAGCTGTAGTGTGCGTGTACCCTGTACCACTACTAGTCATTCCCTTTCCTCTTCCACTCGCATAAAGAGTGAGGGAGAAATGAATATCTATATGCGTCTGTGTAAGCCCCACTATCTTATAGCTTATCTTTATAATTCATATGCAAAATGTATGCTGCTGGCAGTAGAATTATTCTGCAATCAGCTTTAGATGACAGTTCTCTAAATTTCTCTATACAGTGTTCCTCAAAAAGAATAATGCTTTCTCTCCAGGGATTCCCGTACGAGTTCCCAAAGCATCTATGTACAACTTACATGTCATTTGAACATACCGTTAACACATCCTTCTCTCTCTCTCTCTCTCTCTCTCTCTCTCTCTCTCTCTCTCTCTCTCTCTCTCTCTCTCCCTCACACACACACACACACACACACACACACACACACACACACACACACACACACACACACACACACACGCACAACCATAAATGTTGTCTAAATCATCTTGTATCATAGCATCATCTGCAAACAACCGCAGATTATTCCCCACCCTGCTGCCAAATCATTATGTTTACAGAAAACACTTCCCTAGGGGCATTCCTGACAATACCATTGTTGAATCTTCCTGGCAGATTAAAACTGTGTGCCCGACCGAGACTCGAACTCGGGACCTTTGCCTTTCGCGGGCAAGTGCTCTACCATCTGAGCTACCGAAGCACGACTCACGCCCGGTACTCACAGCTTTACTTCTGCCAGTATCCGTCTCCTACCTTCCTTCAGTTTTAATCTGCCAGGAAGATTCATATCAGCGCACACTCCGCTGCAGAGTGAAAATCTCATTCTGAATACTATTGTTTCCGTTGAACACTTGTCTCATTAGAGGAGTTTGTTAAGAGTGGTTACATTACTTTATCGTGAGTCTGAGTAGATATGTGCTTTCTTACGGTCCTCAATCATCTGCAAACAGAAATAAAATTACATGGCCAGAAGTATTGGAACTGCACAGCAGGTCCACTGCATCAAGAAAGTACAAAGTGCAGCAGCAAATTTAAAGATCTATTCACAGCAAATGAGAGACAAGAGTGTTACTATGGAACGGTGGGTTTCCTACGGATTTCCATGAATACTACTACAGGTTGTTGAATGGAGATGAGGATCGTGCGCTGCCTATACCAGACATAACTACAGAGAGATGACAAACCAAAGATTCTGTGTGAGAGCTCCCACAGTTGTTTCTATAGGTATTTTGAAGCAATAATTTGCAACGGGCACCAGTATATTTGATTTACCTGTTGCACCAATCTGAAAAATCCAATGAATATTTCTCACTGTGGAACAATGAATGGTAAATGGTTATCAATCTCATACCCTAATATTTGTGTTTTGGAACAGATGAGACAGTATGCCATGCACTTGTGACCACCCACTTTCTGGGAGGGCACAGTGAAAGCATCATTAAGAATGGGAGGTTAAACCCTAGTATACCTTTCTGTTTACATCATTAGGCCTTAACAGTTTTCCTGTCGATGGCATGGAATAAACTGCAAGTTCCTCTTTTTCAGTTTGCAAAAGCCACAAGATTTTACATACCACTTAAAATTTGGAAAATGGTGCCTTAACATGATAAAGAGTCACTCCCTAAACGAATGTGATAATTAGCGTACCCTAAA
Organism: Schistocerca gregaria; assembly: GCF_023897955.1. Taxonomy (NCBI): domain Eukaryota; kingdom Metazoa; phylum Arthropoda; class Insecta; order Orthoptera; family Acrididae; genus Schistocerca; species Schistocerca gregaria. Next base: position 865,973 of record NW_026061873.1, on the reverse strand, counting down.
TATGAGTGTAAATTTATTTACCACAACAGGGCTTATTTATTGCGTCCGAGTGTTACTTAGGAGTAACAATTGTTTCTACACAATGAAATTTTTCGATATGTTTTTCAGATTTACTTGCCCCTTAAGGTTTTAGGGAGAAATCAAGCTTTCAACAGCTTCTCTGTTATTGACAGGACCTGCCTGTTGAACCGCACACTGTCATCCTCTGTATGTAAAAAACTGTCACAGTGTTACTGGCAGAGCTAACTCTCTTAACTGAGTATGGAAGAAGCTCCCAAATGCTCAAGCTATCTGTGCACCCTTATGTGGGAATAGGAGAAAATTATCCCATAATGCTGTCACAAAAGAAATTTTGATTATTGGAAAATTCTGTTCTAATGTAGTGTATAACCACTTAAATACAACCATTTCAGTGTTGTGTATTTGATAACAGCACGTGCCACCATTATCTTTCTTCCCAATTCCAAATTTTATGGACAAAAACGTTGCAAGAGTTTGTTTTACATCTTGAGGTTGCTTCCTGACTACCACATCAAATTAATAAACACTGCCAGAGGTGAAATAAGTTATATGTGAGATATCCTTAGGGAGGTGAATTAAAATACCTATACATGTCAAACATATTTTTATTTCTTTCTGGATTAAGGCATAGCCGCTTACACTATAATTCAACAACATTGTTAACATCCACTTTCCGCAGCAGGCAATAAAGATATAAAAATAGATGATGTATGTAAATCAAGAATATGCTTTTATAAGAGATCAGTAACAAAATAATGGTAAGTGGCCATAAAAGTGTAAATCAGCATCAACATATTACAATGACTTACAAAACACTGCGAGTGACAGTAGGGGATAACTTTAATAATGTATTTCAGGATAGTTAGTAATATTCTTTAATGTTCAGAACATACTAACAGTGAAACATCATACTAAACTTAAATAACATATTAAACACAAACAACTTTTTTTTTACAATTATAGCTTTGAAAACTAAATTACAAACAAGTGTTAGGCAATGCTATACATAAATTCGAGATAAAAATGGCAATAGTGACAAGGATTCAGATGAGGCATTAAAGAAATGATACACTGGTGTATTTAACATCCAAATGAATACAGAATTCCATCAAATGAACAATTCAATCATATCATTTAATTTTACTTTATTGTTGCAGCAACATATGTGCACACGAAAAATTTATTGAATAAAGCAGAAATTTGTATTAAGCAGTCTTGCTTCAGGTGGTAATGCAGTCATCATTGCACTGATTAACAATCAACTCATCTAACAGAATAAATAAATAATTACAAATTTACTGTCCAGTGAATAGACTATTATAATTGTTGTTCATGTCATCGACATTGTTATCATTGCCATTAATACTGTTCACCCTGCTGTGTGTTATTTATATAATGTTATAACTTAACTGGGTCAAAGAGCACTTCGTGACACATTCAATGCTGTAGAATTAAATACTCTGAAACCCTTGATGGATGTTCTCAAAAAGAAGTACATGCCACATATGCACAGCCTTTATTGCCACTACTTTAGAGGCAGTCTTGGATAAGGTAGTGGTAAGCTGTCAAGTTACAGTTCACAGTGCCGCAAACGTATGTTGGCTACCCATGTCTTGTGCTGCATAAGAAGGGCTTTGATGCACATACAGATTCATATCCATATAAAATTTGAGAATTGTTGTTCATGGGTGGAGTGAGGATGGGTCTGTGTAGGACCAATTTTCTCTTGGAAAGGAAACTGTAGCCTCTTCACAAGTGTCATGTTACCCACTGCACCTGCAGAGGGAGGTACAAAGAACAGGGTGTGGTAGACAGCATGATAGCAGTACAGATTGATCCAGGAGTCTAAGAAATATGGAATGTCCAATACAGCTATGAACAGAGCGTAATCCTTTAGGCTGCACACCTATCAAGAGAAATTCTTGCACCCCAGAGAGGGTTATCCACTCAAGAACGTTTTCATCTTCACGCCAGTCCCATTGTAGCACTAGTCCCATCGTCAAATCAGCCCGATTGCAGCACTAGTTTTGCTGTTACATCCAGAAACATCATAGAAATGACGTTTCTGATGATCACAGAATGTCATCACCTCTGATAGTATTGTTAACATGCGAATACAGAGCTCATTTGTTTTACACAAAAGTAGTATTGTTTTGACTTGTCCCATATGATGCATACAAATATAAAGTAACCAAGCAAAACTGAAGCTGACATAGCTAACATTTACAGCATTAAGTACCAGGTACCAGCAAGGCATCTTTACACTCAAAAATGCCTGCAGAAATCAGTGTACAGTAAGAAAGGAAAGAATGTCTTTAAGCATTAATCTGATTGTTACTAAGTTTACATTTAATTTTTGAATATTTTAAGATAATTGTGCATAAACTATTTTAATTATTATCATAAATTATAACTGTCTGTTGGGAATTCTGTTGACCCAAACTTAAGTTTCCTAGCGAACAATAAACATTTACATACATAATGTATAAACAGGTTACTATATAACATGAATAAAAGTACTTACGTAACTAGAAACATTCTAGATTAAGGAATAATCATTATGTCAACATGACAAATTACTATCAAACAGTTACAACTTTTACAAGCAGCGCAATGGCAGATTTCTGTAGTGATGTTTGCTACATACAGAATGTAAACATCAAAGGTAATTATAAGTCTAAGGTAGAAGATCAATTTTCAACATTTGTTAAATACAACTTCAGTTATAGCTGAGCAGTCTAAATCTGCACATAGTGCAAACTTCACATCATCCCCTGTAAGTCATTCATTTAACATTATTGTTAGCACAACATACTAATATGTAGCATCTCTGTCCCAAATAATCCCACCACAAACCTCATAGTTTGGGCAATTACATAATATCAGACTGAATAACAATATTTTTGGCTTATACAGAACAAAGCAGTTATCTCACAAACAGCAGTATTCACATGATCTGAGTAAATGTCAGTTTTGTCCGACTCATGTTTCAAGATAAACAAAACAGCAGCCAGTATTTTCTACAAAGGAATAAAACTGCACCATAAATTTTTTGAATGAATTAATACCCTGATATTAAAAAAAAATGAAGCATACCTCTCAAATAGTTAATACTAAAAAGTCCATGATTATTTATGTAACATCAAGCAGGCATTGAAAAAATTATTATTATTTAATTAGAAATAATGTGAAATTCTGCACGCAGTGTCTGTGATGGATAATTTCCATACTTAATACAATTTTGTCATCTTAACATTGTTGTGAGCTAATGACTCTGCTTTTTCAAATGGGCTAAAGAGACAATACAAAGAATACAAGGGGATGCTAAAAGTATTGTCAAGGTACTTAAGACAGCTGAAAGGCAGTGCCCAAACTACAAATATTCGCTCACCCAGTGTGTAGTTATGTGACACAAACTGTATTTTTTTTTACGTAAATTGTAAAATTGTTTGGCAATGTGTATAAAAAATTGTACAAAACACTTCAAAATTAACAGCAGATCATCATCATCTACAACTGTAAAAGATGTTATTGCTGTATGTATGGATTAGTTAATTAAAAAACTCTTTCCTCTTTCAATTAACATGACATATGTAATATTTCATAAACATTCTATGGTTGAATCTGGTAACTTACTAATATTTTCTGCACAATTTCGACTTTAAGCCTATAGATGCACACTAAATGCTGCAACATAACATAGTACATAAAACCAAAAGCATTGGGCTGGGTCTCTAAAAACTGAGGAATACACAGTACTGATTGTAACAATTGCATCAGGTTTTATCTTGGCCTGACTGGCAGCAACTTCAAGATATCATAAATAAAAGGATGCTTTTAGACTAAAAACATTTAACTACATATGCAACTGCCACTCACATGCCTCAATATAGATACAGCATTTCAAACACTAAAGGTAATCTACAAACAAAATATACAACTAACTTATGGAGGAAAATGGGCATCTTAAAATAAATAGAAATATGCATTCACACCTTCAGTTCACCTCAGCAAATTCTAAATGAGCAACTACAGCTGGCTAACAAACAATCCTGAAAATGTTCATTGCACTTTTCACACAAATTAAACATGATTGGTCTGTGTTAGGACTCTGAACAAGGGTATCCTTATTATACTAGCTGCCCAACTTAACATCAATTGAAGGATATTGTCAGGGACCAAAATCAAAACACATGCCATTGCTTCTCCAGAGTAGCCTGATAAATCTTCTTGTTAATTTCTCCTATGACATGCTACAATTAGAGTTCCTCACCTGTAAGAAGTGCACTTTTCTGGACAAAGCATTTTTCTGTTATTTAGATTTGCATCGTCCACACATTCTTTACTTAACATACAGTAGATGAGATGTTTCCTTGTTGAGAAATGAGTGATATCTTTGGTCAGTGGATAGACTTTTCACTGTAAGCAAAATCATTACATGTGAAGTACTTGTCAAAGGCTGCAACTGATGAAAAATACTGTGAAGTGTGTGCACAACACAGTGGATTGTTTAGAAGAAGTGCATTGTCTATCATTCTTAACTCTTCGTGTGTCATGCTGAAAATGCTTAAGGACCAAAGAAAGCCTAAATGATACCGACAAAACAAATCGAGGGTATGTAAGTATTTCATTTTATATTTTATCAAATACATGTATATTAGCACATTGTTGCAATTACTTAAAAAAAGTAAGTAAATAAAATAAAAACCTGTAGACAGCCATAATAGCTTGAGACTGGTAATGGCATTTAAATTAATACTCTTAGAAGTACTCATGGTTGGTTGCATTCTTAATCAACATTTGTTCACAGCTGTTGAGTTCAGAAAGATCCAGAATGGATAAAAGACCATTAAAATTATATGCTAAGCTGACAACAGCCAATGATCCAACATTACATATTTATAAAAGCATTTCAACCCTCAGAGAAATTTTGAAGTGAAATTATCTATAAAACATGATAAACTGAACTGTACATTTAACTATGTGGGCCCGAATAGTATGGAAACAAATGTGTACCCAGTAACTCAGATCCATAAGGGAATGCATCACATATCCTGTGACTATCTACATACTGCAAATAATAATGGTGTACAGGCATTTTTCCATATTACAAAAAGTTTTTACATCAATTTATCATGTTTTATGTTATTTAATTACAGGAGAATTGAAAATAACTCTGTGGGCAGCTACTGACAGGTTATGTATAAAGAGTTGCATGCTGAACTGATTACAAAAAAATGCAATATTAAATACTTTTTATTGTATGCAGGCCTGCAAGGTACTGCAAGTGCTTTATGTGGATCAACTCAGTTTCATATAAGCATCATTTCATTATACTGGAAGAAAAAAACATCGGGACAGTGGAAGTTTTATAAAACTAAACAAAACAAACCGGGACCAGAAATGAGAAAAATCAGTAAAAAGTAGTAAATAGTATTAAGATGATGAAACTTTCCAAAATCTTACTAATGTTAACAGTTTAATTCCATTACCCACAGACATTCTTGAATTCATTCACAAATTACTTTAACTATTGTCACTGGTAAGCTTATTAAGCAAACGACTTCATTGACATGAATGTTCATAAATATCCTGAAGCTTATTAGCAAGAAAACAGATATAAAAGACTGAAGGTGACACTGTCAAAAGGGTGCAACAGTAAAGAACTGACTTATTTGTAACTACAGATTCTTTAATTTTTTGTATTTTCATTAAAAACGCCACTAGCTTGTTCCCCTATCCAGGCGTTTTGCTATTTCATACTTCAAATATCTGTATCTGTGCTTACAAACATATCAATTCTTTACCATTGCATCGTTTTGACAACTTCACTTTCAGTTATTTATATCCATTTTTCCCATGGATAATAAGCTTCAGGGTTACTCAAAATTCATGCAGGTTCAAGATCCGTGCCAACATAGTTGAGGGCAGAAGCTAGTGGATATTAAGAGAAGAATTGGAATGCCCAAGCCTCCAGAAATAAGAGTAAATTATTTACAGACAGACACCTTAGTATACAAAGAAGGACAGTGACTTGGATCATTTTAATTATAGTTGCCAGGAATGGACTTTGTAGAAACAGGAAAAAATATACAGAAGCATTAGGAATGTGAAGTTGCAGAAAATCTGCTACAACATCCTGAGCCGGAAGAAGATAATTTTCCCATTTGGTTGCAGTTGCTGCTCACTGTTAACCCATTGTGATACAGATTTTCTGGACACACAACTTGGTGTTTTTTCAGGCTTTTCACTTTAAATATGTTTTTAGTGACACTTTTACATTTAATTACGTCTCTAATAGTTTTACGTCTCTATATCATGCTAATTTTCTTTCAGCCCAAGATGTTCATAAACACTGCCCAGCTAAGAAATTGAAATTCACAGAAAGAAAAGAAATGCCATGGGTTCAGACGGTATGTGATGTTACTTTAGTGATTACAAAATTGACTCAGATTTACAAAGAACTTGGCAGTATGAGCTCACTTATCAATATGACATGCACCCAATTGCCCTTCTTGCATACACTTGTTTGTTTGGGAGGGTGTCATAAGGCCACTAGATTCCTTCCTCGGGCAAGCTGGCCTCAAACAGTTGTAATGGTCCACAATATTCTGGATACTGACACTGGGGCAGAGTTTATGTCCAAGCTCGTGCCACATATGCTCTGCAGGGAACATATCTAAGGATATTGCTGACTATGGGAGCAGCTAATACCATGCATACAATTGATACATACACATGCCACTGTGTGGATGAGCACTGTTGTGTTGGAAATAACATCACGATACTGTCATACAAGATGTAACACGAGGATTATCGACATCTGAAAGGTTGTTGTTCCGTCACAGTTCCCTCAATCACTATCAACTGCAACCTACAGTCATAACCATTTTCTGGCCATACTGTGCCTTTCCAAAACACTGGAAGAATGGAATGTCCCCCAAGCTGCCGCCACACGTGCTGACAGTGGTCATCGGGGATAGTGCAGAACCGTGATTCAACACTCAACTCTCAACTGCTTCAATCCTGTATATGAACATGAGGAATTAGAGCACAGCAGAAAGGCCTTTTGAAGTACATTACTTGACACACATTTCCTCAGACAGGTCCTATAATAATTTAAGTTAAATAGTGAAAACAGTTGGAGACTGTAGCTGAAATTCATGACATTCTAGTTCAATCCCAAGGAAACATGTACGCCAGGATAGTGCTGTTTCCTCTAAATACACGAGCTACAACAAAAAACTTTGTCGATGACTAATATTGTGTTTTATCAAGAATGAAAACACGTATTACGTGAAGGATAGATAATACTGCGAAGCTACTCACACCATGAGCTTTAACCCACCTCCTACTCCTCCTTTCACCAGGTACACTTCAGGAGACAAGCACACATTTACACAACATAGGCTTTCACAGCGACTGTTCACATTAGTCAAAACTTCTGGACTGGCTTGTGGGAGGACGGCATGGTTGATGAATAAAATTATTTCTGACATTTCATCTCCAACTGAGGTAGACATCTTAGGATTGGTTGGTTTGTGGGGGTTAAAGAGACTAGACTGCTACGGTCATCGGTCCCTTTTTCTAATACTAAAAACACCCACAGAGAATAAGAACAATCAACAAAAGAGAGGACAGATGACACAGAATGAGAGAAACTGAGACAAAGACCAGACAAGACGAACTAAAATTGCACGGAGTGTGACGGTGGATGGCCGACCATAGAAACAGAAAAGGAAAAGCCAACCACCGAGAAACACATTAAAAAAAGCAGACTAAAATCGTAGCCCATAGGCCAGAATCAACACAAAAACACACACATTTACATTAAGCAATAAAATCCCCCTGCCCGAATAAAACGCAAAACTAAGTCCGCTATGGAACAGTCATCAGTTAAAAGCGCAGAGAGCATTTCAGCCAGCGCAAAAGTCTGCCTGAGCACAGTTAAAAGGGCGCACTCCAACAGAATATGGACCACTGTCAAGGACGCCCCACAACGACAAAGAGGTGGATCCTCACGACACAGGAAATAACTGTGCATCAGTCAGGTGTGGCCAATGCGGAGACAGCAAAGGATGACTGAGTCCCTGCGGTGGATCGCATGGATGACCACCACACAGTCATCGCCTCCTTGTTATGACGGAGATTGTTTGGCATGGGCAGGTTGCGCCAATCACTGTCCCATAAATCTAAAACTTCGTGGCATAATAGTGCCCGCAAATCAGTCGCCGGGAGGCTAATCTCCAGAGATGCTTTACTGGTGGTCTCTTTCGCCAGGCAGTCAACAGTTTCATTGCAAGGTATCCCAAAATGGCCTGGGTTCCAAACAAAGACAACAGATCTGCCGCAACGGGCAAGATTATGCAGGGACAACTGGATAGGGATCACCAGACGAGAACGAGGGAAACACTGGTCGAGAGCTGGTAATCCGCTTGGGTAATCACCACAGATAATGAAGGACTCACCTGAGCAGGAGCGGAGATACTCTAGAGCTCGAAAGATGGTGACCACGTCAGCAGTGTAAAAGCTGAGCCAACCGGCGATGAAAGTTGTTCACAATGGTCCCCTAGAGTTAGGGCATAAAAGACACGACCAGCAACCATCGAACCGTCAGTGTAGACAATGCCAGAGCCGTGATACGTGGCTAAGATGGAATAACAGTGGTTGCGCAAGGCCTCTGGAGGGACTGAGCCCTTCGGGCACTGTGCCAATAACAGCCGAAGGCAAGGGCGAGGCACACACCACGGCAGCATACACTATGTGGTACGATTAGTACACAGACACAATCATTACATTTCATCCATTACCTGATGTGAATTATTTCTGAGGGAAGCTGCAGAAAGCTAATCCCTCAATTGAACCCTTTGTTTGGTATTATTAGTACAGAGACACAATCATTACATTTCTTTTATGGATTTTGTTTGTTGGTATGGTTACTCCAAAGCCTAAATCATTGCATTTCATCCATTACCCTATGTATGGTTACTACAATCATTACATTTCATCCATTACCTGATGTGACATATTTCTGAGGGAAGCTACAGAAAGCTCCTCCCTCATTTGGTTTGTTTGTTGGTATGGTTCCTACAAAATCAGAATCATGGCATTTCATCTATCACCCTATGTGAAATGTTTCTGAGAAAAGCTACTGAAAGGTGCTCACTCATTGGCGTTTGTTTGTGGGTATGGTTACTACAAAGCCAGAATCATCGCATTTCATCTATTACAACATGTTATGTATTTAAGAGAGAAGGTGCAGAAAGCTCCTCCCTCACTTGCATCTGTTTGTTGGAATGATTAGTACAAAGACACAATCCTTATATTTCATCCATTACCTGATGTGAAGTATTTCTGAGGTAAGCTACAGAAAGCTCCTCCCTCATTTGCGTTTGATTGTTGGTATGGTTACTACAAAGATAGAATCATTGCATTTAATCTATTACCCTATGTGAAATATTTCTCAGAAGAGGTACAGAAAGCTCCTCCCTGATTGGTGTTTGTTTGTTGGTATGGTTACTACAAAGCACGAATAATTGCATTTCAGCTATTGTCCTATGTGAAGTATTTCCGAAAGAAGCTGCAAAAAGCTCCTCCCTCACTTGCATCTGTTTGTTGGTATGATTAGTAAACAGACACAATCATTACACTTTGTCCATTACCTGATGTGAAGTATGTCTGATCGAAGCTACAGAAAGATTCTCCCTCATTTGCATAAGTTTGTTGGTATGGTTACTTCAAAGCCTGTATCATTGCATTTCATCTATTACACTATAAAACGTATTTCAGAGAGAAGCTTCAGAAAGCTCTTCCCTCACCTGCATCTGTTTGTTGGTATGGTTACTACAAAGCCAGATTCATTGCATTCCACCAATTACAATATGTGATGTATTTCAGAGAGAAGCTGCAGAAAGCTCCTCCCTCACTTGCACCTGTTTGTTGGTATGATTAGTACACAGACACAATCATTAGATTTCATCCATTACCTGATGTGAATTATTTCTGAGGGAAGCTGCAGAAAGCTAATCCCTCAATTGAATCCCTTTGTTCGGTATGATTAGTACAGAGACACAATCATTACGTTTCCTTTATGGATTTTGTTTGTTGGTATGGTTACCCCAAAGCCTAAATCATAGCATTTCATCCATTACCCTATGTATGGTTACTACAGTCATTACATTTCAACCATTATCTGATGTGAAATATTTCTGAGGTAAGTTACAGAAAGCTCCTCCCTCATTTGCGTTTGTTTGTTGGTATGGTTACTACAAAACCTGAATCATTGCATTTCATCCATTACCCTATGTGAAGTATTTCTGAGGAGAGCTACAGAAAGCTCCTCCCTCATTTGTGTTGTTTGTTGGTATGGGTACTACAAATTCAGAATCAATGTATTTCATCCATTACCCTATGTGATGTATTTCAGAGTGAAGCTGCAGAAAGCAACTCCCTCAACTGCATCTGATTTTTTGTATGATTAGTACACAGACACAATCATTACATTTCATCCATTTCCTGATGTTAAGTATTTCTGTGGGAAGCTACAGAAAGCTCCTTCCTCATTTGCATTTGCTTGTTGGTATGGTTACTACAAAGTAATAATCATTGCATTTCACCCATTACCCTATGTGATGTGTTTCACAGAGAAGCTGCAGAAAGCTCTTCCCTCACCTGCATCAGTTTGTTGGTATGATTAGTACACAGACACGATTATTACATTTCATCCATTACCTGATGTGAAGTATTTCTGAGGGAAGCTACAGAAAGTTGCCCCATAATTTGCGTTTGTTTGTTAGTATTGTTACTACAAAGCCAGAATAAACACACTTCATCTATTACCCTATGTGAAGTATTTCTGAGAAAAGCTACAGAAAGCTTCTCCCTCATTTGCCTTAGTTTGTTGGGATGGTTATTACAAAGCCAAAATCATTGTATTTCATTATTTACCCTATGTGGTGTATTTCGGATAGAAGCTACGGAGAGCTCCTCCCTCACTTGCATCTGTTTATTGATATGATTGGTACACCATCACAGTCTTTATATTTAATCCATCACCTGATGTGAAGTATTTCTAAGGGAAGCTACTGAAAGCTCCTCCCTCATTGGCGTGCATTTGTTGGTAAGTTTACTACTAAGCCAGAATCATTGCATTTTACCTATTACCCAATGTGATGTATTACAGAGAGAAGCTGCAGAAAGCTCCTCCCTCACATGCATTTGTTTGTTGGTATGATTAGTACACTGACACAATCCTTACATTTCATCCATTAGCTGATGTTGAGTTCTTCTGAGGGAAGCTACAGAAAGGTCCTCCCTCATTTAGGTTTGTTTGTTGGTATGGTTACTACAAAACCAGAATCAACGCGTTTCATCTATTTCCCTATGTGATGTATTTCAGAGAGAAGCTGCTGAAAGCTCCTTCCTCACTTACATCTGTTTGTTGCTATGATTAGTACATAGACACAATCATTACATTTCATCCATTACCTGATGTGAATTATTTCTGATGGAAGCTACAAAAAGCTCCTCCCTTATTTGCGTTTGTTTGTTGGTATGGTTCTACAAAGCCGAACCGTCACATTTCATCTATTACCCCATGAGATGTATTTCATAGAGAAGCTGCAGAAACGTAGTGCCTCATTTGCGTTTGTTTGTTGTTATGGTTACTACAAAGCCATAATCATCACATTTCATCTATTACTCTATGTGAAGTATTTCTGAGAAAAGCTACAGAAAGCTCCCCCTCGTTTTGGTTTGATTGTTGGTATGGTTACTACAAAGCCAGAATAATTGCATTTCATGCATTACCCTTTGGGATTTATTTCAGACACAGGCTGCAGGAAGCTCCGCCCTCATTTGTGTTTGACTGTTGGTATGGTTACTACAAAGCCAGAATCATTGCATTTCATCCATTACCCTCTGAAATGTATTTCAGAGAAAAGGTACGGGAAACTCCTCCTTCACTTGCATCTGTTTGTTGGTATGATTAGTACACAGACACAATCATTACATTTCCTCCATTACCTGATGTGAAGTAGTTCTGAGGGAAGCTACAGTAAGCTCTTCTCTCATTTGCATTGTTTGTTGCTATGGTTACTACAAAGCCAGAATCATTAAAATTACCCTACCCGAAGTATTTCAGAGAGAACCTGCGGAAAGCTCCTCAGTCACCTGCATCTGCTTTGTGGTATGATTAGTACACAGACACAATCATTACATTTCATCCATTGCCTAATGTGGAGTATTTAAGAGAGAAGCCACCGAAAGCTACTCCCCCATTTGCGTCACTTTGTTGGTATGGTTACTTCAAAGCCAGAATCATTGAATTTCTTCCACTACACTATGTGAAGTATTTCTGAGAGAAGCTGCAGAACACTCCTCCGTCACTTGCATCTGTTTCTTGGTATGATTAATACACAGTCACAATCATTAGATTTCATCCATTACCTGATGTGAAATATTTCTGAGAGAATCTACAGAAAGTTCCTCCCTCATTTGCATTTGTTTGCTAATATGGTTACTTCAAAGCCAGAATAACCGCATTTTATCTAATGCTCTATGTGAACTTATTCTGAGGGAAGCTGCAGATCGCTGTTCCATCACTTGCATCTGATTCTTGGTAAGATTAGTGCACAGACACATTCAATACATTTCATCCATTACCTAATGTGAATTATTTCTGTTGGTAGGTACAGAAAGCTCCTCCCTCATTTGTGTGTTTTGTTGGTATAGTTACTACAAAACCAGAATCATCCCATTTCATTTTTACCCTATGTGAAGTATTTCAGAGAGAAGCTGCAGAAAGCTCCTCCCTCACTTGCATATGTTTGTTGGTATGATTAGTACACAGACACAATCATTACATTTCATCCATTACCTGATGTGAAGTATTTCTGAGGGAAACTACAGAAAGCTCCTCCCTCATTTGCGTTTCTTTGTTGGTATGGTTACTAGAAAGCCAGGATCATCACATTTCATCCGTTACCTTAAGTGAAGTATTTCTGAGAGAAAGCTGCTGGAAGATCCTCCAAAACTTGCATCTCTGTTTTGGTATGATTAGTACACAGAAACGATCATTATATTTCATCCATTAACTGATGTGAGGTATTTATTATAGAAGCCACTGAAAGCTCCTCCCTTAATTGCGTCTCTTTTTTGGTATGGTTACTGCAAAGCCAGAATAATCACATTTCATTCATTACCCTATGTGAAGTTTTTCAGAGAGAAGCTGCAGGAAGCTCCTCCCTTACTTGCTTTTGTTTGTTGGTATGATTAGTACACAGACACAATCATTACATTTCATCCATTACCTGATGTGAAGTTTTTATGGGAGAAGCCAAAGAAAGCTCCTCCCTCACTTGCGTCTCTTTGTTGGTATGGTTACTAGAAAGTCAGAATAATCTTTTTCATCCATTACCCTATGTTAAGTATTTCAGAGGGAAGCTGCAGAAAGGTCCTCCCTCACTTGCATCTCTTTGTTGGAATGATTAGTACACAGACACAATCATTGCATTTCATCCATTACCCGATGTGAAGCATAAAAGAGAAGCTGCAGGAAGCTCCTCCCTCATAGGCATCTCTCTGATGTTAGGGTTCCTACAAAGCCAGAATCATCGTATTTCATCCATACCCGATGTGAAACATTTCTGAGAGAAGCTACAGAAAGTTCCTCTCTCCTTTGCATGTCTTTCTTGGTATAGTTACTATGAAGCCAGAATCATTGCACTTCACCCTTTACCCTATAGGCAGTATTTCTGAGAGAAGCTGAAGAAAGCTTTTCACTCATTTGCATCTCTTTGTTGGTATGGTTACTACAAAGCCAGAATCATCGTGTTTCATCAATTTCCCTATGTGAAGTATTTCTGAGAGATGCTGCAGTAAGCTCCTCCCTCATAGGCATATCTTTGTTGGTAAGGTTATTACAAAGTCAGATTCATCGCATTTCGTCCATTACACTGTTGTTGTTGTGGTCTTCCGTCCTGAGACTGGTTTGATGCACCTCTCCCTGCTACTCTATCATGTGCAAGCTTCTTCATCTCCCAGTACCTACTGCAACCTACATCCTTCTGAGTCTGCTTGGTGTATTCATCTCTTGGTCTCTCTCTACGATTTTTACCCTCGACACTGGCCTCCAATACTAAATTGACGATCTCTTGATGCCTCAGAACATGTCCTACCAACCGATTCCTTCTTCTGGTCAAGTTGTGCCACAAACTTTTCTTCTCCCCACACCTATTCGATATCTCCTCATTAGTTATATGATCTACATATCTAATCTTCAGCATTCTTCTTTAGCACCACATTTAGAAAACTTGCATCCTCTTCTTGTTCAAACAAGTTATCGTCCATGTTTCACTTCCATACATGGCTACACTCCATACAAATACTTTCAGAAATGACTTCCTGTCACTTAAATCTATACTCAATGCTAACAAATTTATCTTCTTCAGAAATGCCTTCCTTACCATTGCCAGTCTACATATTATATCCTCTCTACTTTGACCATCATCAGTTATTTTGCTTCCAAATAGCAAAACTCCTTTACTACTTTAAGTGTCTCATTTCCTAATCTAATTCCCTCAGCATCACCCAACTTAATTCGAGTACATTTCCTTATCCTCATTTTGCTTTTGTTGATGTTCATCTTATATACTCCTTTCAAGACACTCTCCATTCCATTCAACTGCTCTTCCAAGTCCTTTGCTGTCTCTGACAGAATTACAATGTCATCGGCAAATCTCAAAGTTTTTATTTCTTCCTCATGGATTTTAATACCTACTCTGAATTTTTATTTTGTTTCCTTTACTGCCTGCTTAATATACAGATTGAATAACATCAGTGAGAGGCTACAACCCTGTCTCACTCCCTTCCCAACCACTGCTACTATTTCATGCCCCTCGACTCTTATGGCTGCCATCTGGTTTCTGTACAAATCGCAAATAACCTTTCGCTCCCTGCCACCTTTAGAATTTGAAAGAGAGTGTTCCAATCAACATTGTCAAAAGCTTTCTCTAAGTCTACAAATGCGAGAAACATAGGTTTGCCTTTCCTTAATCTTTCTTCTAAGATAAGTCGTAAGGTCAGTATTGCCTCATGCGTTCCAGTATTTCTACAGAATCCAAACTGATCATCCCTGAAGTCAGCTTCTACTATTTTTTCCATTCGTCTGTAAAGAAATCATGTTAGTATTTTGCAGCTGTTGCTTATTAAAGTGATTGTTCAGTAATTTTCACATCTGTCAACACCTGGTTTCTTTGGGATTGGAATTATTATATTCTTCTTGAAGTCTGAGGGTATTTCGCCTGTTTCATATATCTTGCTCACCAGATGGTAAGAGTTTTGTCAGGACTGGCTCTCCCGAGGCTGTCAGTAGTTCCAATGGAATGTTGTCTACTCTGGGGGCCTCGTTTCGACCCAGGTCTTTCAATGCTCTGTCAAACTCTTCACACAGTATCCTATCTCCCATTTTATCTTCATCTACATCCTCTTCCATTTCCATAATATTGTCCCCAAGTGCATCACCCTTGTATAGACCCTCTATATACTCATTCTACCTTTCTGCTTTCCCTTCTTTGCTTAGAACTGGGTTTCCATCTGAGCTCTTGATGTTCATACAAGTCGTTCTCTTATCTCCAAAGGTCTCTTTAATTTTCCTGTAGGCAGTATCTATCTTACCCCTAGTGAGATAAGCTTCTACATCCTTACATTTGTCCTCTAGCCATCCCTGCTTAGCCATTTTGTACTTCCTGTCGATCTGTTTGTTGAGATGTTTGATTTCCTTTTTGCCTGCTTCAGTTATTGCATTTTTATATTTTCTCCTTTCATCAATTAAATTTAATATTTCTTCTGTCACCCAAGGATTTCTAGCAGCCCTCGTATTTTTACCTACTTGATCCTCTGCTGCCTTCACTACTTAATCTCTCAAAGCTAGCCATTCTTCTTCTACTGTATTTCTTTCCCCCATTCCTGTCAATTGTTCCCTTATGCTCTCCGTGAAACTCTTTACAACCTCTGGTTCTTTCAGTTTATCCAGGTCCCATCTCCATAAATTCGCAACTTTTTGCAGTTTCTTCAGTTTTAATCTACAGGTCATAACCATTAGATTGTGGTCAGAGTCCACCTCTGCCCCTGGAAATGTCTTACAATTTAAAACCTGGTTCCAAAATGTCTGTCTTACCATTATATAATCTATCTGATACCTTTTAGTATCTCCAGGGTTCTTCCATGTATACAACCTTCTTTCATGATTCTTAAACCAAGTGTTAGCTATGATTAAGTTGGACTCTGTGCAAAATTCTACCAAGCCCCAATCCATATCCACTTACTATGTTTCCTTCTCTCCCTTTACCTACACTCGAATTCCAGTCACCCATGACTATTAAATTTTCACCTCTCTTCACTATCTGAATAACTTCTTTTATCTCATCATACATTTCTTCAATTTAGTCATCATCTGCAGAGCTAGTTGGCCTATAAACTTGTACTACTGTAGTAGCTGTGGGATTCGCATCTATCTTGGCCACAATAATGCTATCACTATGCAGTTTGTAGTAGCCTAACCGCATTTATATTTTCCTACTCATTATTAAACCTACTCCTGCATTACCTCTATTTGATTTTGTGTTTATAGCCCTGTAGTCACCTGACCAAAAGTCTTGTTCCTCCTGCCACCGAACTTCACCAATTTTCTAACCTACCTGCTAGATTAAGGGATCTGACATTCCATGCTCCGATCCGTAGAACACCAGTTTTCTTTCTCCTGATAACGACATCCTCTTCAGTAGTCCCCGTCCGGAGATCCGATTGGGGGACTATTTTACCTCTGGAATATTTTACCCAAGAGGACCCCATCATCATTTAATCAATCAGTAAAGCTGCATGCCGTCAGGAAGTTTTCCCTTGCTTTCAGCCGTTCGCAGTGCCAGCACAGCAAGGCCGTTTTGGTTATTGTTACAAGGCCAGATCAGTCAATCATCCAGACTGTTGCCCTTGCAGCTACTGAAAAGGCTGCTGCCCCTCTTCAGAAACCACACATTTGTCTGGCCTCTCAACAAATACCCCTTCGTTGTGGTTGCACCTACGGTATGCCTATCTGTATCACAGAGACACGCAAGTCTCCCCACGATTGGCAAGGTCCATTGTTCATGGGGTGTCCATTAAACAATGTGTAGTATTTCTGAAAGAAGGTAAAGAAAGCTTTTCCCTCATTTGTGACTGTTTGTTGGTATAATTACTACAGAGGCCAGAATATTCGCATTTCATCTATTACCCCACGTGAAGTATTTCAGAGAGAAGCTGCAGGAAGCTCTCCCCTCATACGCGTACATTTGTTGGTAATGTTACTACAAAGCCAGGATCATCGCAATTCATCCATTACCTTATGTGAAGTAATTCTGAGAGAAGCTACAGAAAGCCCTTCTCTTATTTGCAATTCTTTGTTTGTATGATTACTACACAGACAGCATCATCACATTTCATTTATTAGCCGATGTGGTGTATATAAGAGAAGCTACAGAAAGCTCCTCCCTCATTTACATCTGTTTGTTGGTATGATTACTACACAGACAGAATCATCACATTTCATCCATTACCTGATGTGAGGTATATAAAAGAAATTACCGAAAGCTCGTCCCTCATTTCTGTTTCTTTGTTGGTATGGTTACTACAAAGCCAGAATCATCGCATTTCATCCCTTACCCTATGTGAACTATTTCTGAGAGGAGCTGCAGAAAGCTCCTCCCTCAAAGGCGTGTCGTTGTTGGTAAGGTTATTACAAAGTCAGAATGATCGCATTTTATCCATTACACTTCGTGAAGTATTTCTGAGAGGAGCTGCAGAATGCGCTTGCCTCATAGGTGTCTCTTTATTGGAGAAGTTACTACAAAGCCAGAATCATCACATTTTGTCCTTTACCCTATGTGAAATTTTTTAAGGGAAGCTACAGAAAGCTCCTCCCTCATTTGCCTCTCTCTGTTGGTCCGGTTACTACAAAGCCAGAATCAATGCATTCCATCCATTACCCTATGTGAAGCATTTCTGTGAGAAACTGCAGAAGGCTCATCCCCCATTGGCGTCTGTTTGTTGGTATGGTTACTACAAAGCCAGATCCATCGCATTTCATCCATCACACTATGTGAAGTATTTCTGAGAGGAGCTACAGAAAGCTAATCTCTCATTTGCTTCTCTTTGTTAGTAATTTTACTACAAAGCCAGAATCATTGAATTTTATCCATTACTTTAAGTGAAGTATTTCTGAAAGAAGTTACACGGCATCTAAGTGTGAACCCATGTCTATGGTCCACTGAGTCTTGTGGATGATTAGCAAGAGCTGGGTTTCACATGGCCATCTTTTTCAAAACAAATGCTGATTCCTACAGAGTAGGTTGGTAGTCTCCAGAAAACTCATTATACTATAACATAATTCATGTTCCAAAGTTCTACAACTAATCAACATTAGAGATATAGGTCTATAGTTCTGCACATCTGTTTGAAGTCCCTTCTTGAAAATGGGGAAGACCATGCCATTTTCCAATCCTTTGGAATGCTATGCTCTTCTAGAGACCTACGGTACACTGCTACAAGAAGAGGGCTATGTTCCATAGTGTGCTCTGTGTAAAATCGAACTGGTATCCCTTCAGGTCCAGTGGGCTTTCCTCTTTTGAGTGATTTTAATTTTTTCTCTATCACTCTGTCGTCTATTTCGGTATCTACCCTTTTGTCATCTGTGGTGTCTGGACATTTTGTTTTGATCCACCTATCGCTTTGACATAAAACCAAAATTTCTTAAATTTTCTGCCAAGTCAGTACATAGAACATTACTTTCGAATTCATTAAGTGCCTCTCACATAGCCCTCCTCACACTACATTTCACTTCGCATAATTTTTGTTTGTCTGCAAGGCTTTGGATATGTTTATGTTTGTTGTGAAGTTCCCTTTGCTTCCGCAGCAGTTTTCTAACTCGGTTGATGTACCATGGTGGCTCTTTTCCATCTCTTACGATCTTGCTTGGCACATACTCATCTAACGCATATTGTACGATGGTTTTGACCTTGTCCACTGATCCTCAACACTATCTGTACTTGAGACAAAACTTTTGTGTTGAGCTGTCAGGTACTCTGTAATCTGCTTTTTGTCACTTTTGCTAAACAGAAAAATCTTCCTCCCTTTTTTAATTTTTCTATTTATGGCTGAAATCATCGATGCAGTAACTGCTTTATGATTGCTGATTCCCTGTTCTGGATTCACTGTTTCAAATAGTTCAGGTAATTTTGTCACCAGAAGGTCTAATATGTTATCGCCACGAGTTGGTTCTCTGTTTAACTGCTCAAGGTATTTTTCAGATAAAGCACTTAAAAAAAAAAATTCACTGGATTCTTTGTCCTTGCCACCCGTTGTGAACGTTTGAGTCTCCCAGTCTATATCTGGCAAATTAAAATCTCCACCGTGAACTATAACATGGTGGAGAAATCTGCTCAAAATATTTTCCAAATTATCCTTCAGGTGCTCAGCGACAACAGCTGATGAGCCAGGGGGCCTATAGAGACATCCATAGGACTGTTGCTATACACAATATACATAAATGACCTTGTGGATGACATCAGAAGTTAATTGAGGCTTTTTGCAGATGATGCTGTGGTGTATTGAGAGGTTGTAACAACGGAAAATTGTACTGAACTGCAGGAGGATCTGCAGCGAATTAACGCATGGTGCAGAAAATGGCAATTCAGTCTCAATGTAGACAAGTGTAATGTGCTGTGAATTCACTGAAAGATAGATCCCTTATCATTTATCTACAAAATAGCAGGTCAGCAACTGGAAGCAGTTAATTCCATAAATTATCTGGGAGTACGCAGTAGGAGTGATTTAAAATGGAATGATCATATAAAGTTGATCGTCAGTAAAGCATATGCCAGACTGAGATACGTTGGAAGAATCCTAAGGAAATGCAATCCGAAAACAAAGGAAGTAGGTTACAGTACACTTGTTCGCCCACTGCTTGAATACTGCTCAGCAGCGTGGGATCCGTACCAGATAGGGTTGATAGAAGAGATAGGGAAGATCCAACGGAGAGCAGCGCACTTCGTTACAGGATGATTTAGTAATCTCGAAAGGTTTACGGAGATGATAGACTAACTCTAGTGGAAGACTCTGCAGGAGAGTACTCGGTACGGGCTTTTGTTAAAGTTTCGAGAACATACCTTCACCGAAGAGTCAAGCATTATATTGCTGCTTCCTACATGTACCTCGCAGAGGGACCATGGCTACAAAATCAGAGATTAGAGCAAACACAGAAGCATACCGACAATACATCTTTCAATGAACAATACGAGACTGGAATAGAAGGGAGAACCGATAGAGGTACTCAGGGTACCCTCCAAAAACACACAGTCAGGTCTCTTGCGGAGTATGGATGTAGATGTAGATGTAGATGTAGAAGCTGCAGAAAGCTCCTCCATCATTTGCATCTCTTTGTTGGTATGATTACTACAAAGTCAGAATCATCGCATTTGATCCATTACCATATGTGAATTATTTCTGAAAGAAGCTGCAGAAAGCCCCTCCTGCAGCAGCATATCTATATTGGTATGATTACTACAAAGCAAGAATTATTGCATTTCATCCATTACCCTATGTGAATTATTTCTGAAAGGAGCTGCAGAAAAGCTCTTAGCACAGCAGCGTCTCTTTCTTCGTCTGATTACTACAAAGCCAGAATCATCGAATTTCATCCATTACCCTATGTGAATTATTTCTGAAAGGAGCTGCAGAAAAGCTCCTAGCACAGCAGCATCTTTTTGTTCATATGATTACTACAAAGCCAGAATCACGCATTTCTTCCAGTACCCTATGCGAATTATTTCTGAAAGAAGCTGCTGTCCCTCCTCCGGCAGCAGTGTCTATTTGTTGGTATGATTACCACAAAGCCAGAATCATCACATTTCATCCCTTATCCTATGTGAATTATTTCTGAAAGAAGCTGCAGAAGGCTTCTCCCACCTCACCACCTCTCTGTTGTTATGATTACTACAAAGCTAGAATCATCCTATTTCATCTATTACCCTAAGTGAATTATTTCTGAATGATGCTGCAGAAATCTCCTCCTGCAGCAGCATCTCTTTGTTGCTATGATTACTACAATGCCAGAATCATCGCATTTCATCCATTACCCTATGTGAATTATTTCTCAAAGAAGTTACAGAAAGCGTCTCCCACAGCTGCGTCTTTTTCTCCGTATGATTATTACAAAGCCAAAATCATCCAATTTCATCCATTACTGTATGTGGTTATTTTATGAAAGAAGCTGCAGAAAGCTCCTCTGGCAGCAGCATCTGTTTGTTGGTATCATTACAACAAAGCCAGAATTGTCACATTTCATCCATAACCGTATCTGATCTATTTCTAAAAGAAGCTGCAGAAAGCTCCTCAGGCTGCAGCGTCACATTGTTCGTATGATTACTGCAAAGTGAGAAACATCCCATTTCATCCATCATGCTATGTGAATTATTTCTGAAAGAAGTTGTAGAAATCTCCTCCCACAGCACCGTGTCTTTGTTGGTATGATTACTACGAAGCCATAATCATCTCATTTCATCCATAAGACTATGTGAATTATTTCTCACAGGCAGTGCCAAAAGAACCTCCCACTGCAGCGTCACATTGTTGGTATGATTACTCCAAAACCAGAATCAAAACATTTCATCCATTACACTACGTGCATTTTCTCTGAAAGAAGCTACAGAAAGCTCCACCCATATTTGCGTTACTTTGTTGGTGTCATTACTACAAAGTCAGAATCATCAATTTTTATCTATTACACTATGTGAATTACTTCTGAAAAAAGCTGCAAAATGTTCCACCCAGAACGGCGTCACTCTGTTGGTATGATTAATACAAATCCTCAATTACAACATTTCATCTGTTACCCTATTTGAATTTTTTCCGGAAGAAGCTCCAGAAAACGCCTCTCACATTTGCATTGTTTCTTGGTATGATTACTACAAAATGAGAACCATTGCATTTCTTTGATTACCCTATGTGAATTATTTCTGAAAGGAGCTGCAGAAAGGTCCTGCCGCAATTGTGTCACTTTGTTGCTATGATTACAACAATGCCAGAATCATTTCATTTCATCCATTACCCTATGAGAATTATTTCTAAATTATGCTACAAAGAGCTCCTCCCACACTTGCGTAACACTACAAAGCCAGAATCATTACATTTCATCAATTACACCATGCGAATTACTTCTGAAAGAAGCTGCAGAAAGCTCCTCCCACATTCACATCACTCTGTTGGTACGATTACTACAAAGCCAGAGTCATTGAATTTCATGAATAACCCTATGCGAATTATTTCTGAATGATGCTGCAGAAAGCTAATCCCACATTTGTGTCACATTGTTGACTTGAGTACTACACAGAAATTATCATTGCAGTTTAATCCTTTACCCTATGTGAATTAATTCTGAAAGAAGCTGCAGAAAGCTCCTCCCACAGCAGACACACTTTTGTTGGTATCTTTACTACAAAGCTAGAATCATCGCATTCCACCCATTACACTGTGAGAATTATTTCTGAAAGAAGCTGCAGAAAGCTCTTCCCACATTTGCATCACTTTGTTGGTATGATTACTACATAGCCAGAATCATCGCATTTCATGCATTGCCATATGTGATTTTTTTTTTTTCCAAGAGAATCAGCAGAACGCTCATACCACAGCAGCTTCACATTGTTGGTATGATTCCAAAAAAGCCAGAATCATTGCATATTATCCATTACACTACCTGAAATATTTCTGAGAGGAGCTGCAGAAAGCTCCATTCACACTACTACACTTTGATCCTACAGTTATTACAAAGACAGAATCATCACATTTCATCCATTACCCTATGAGTATTATTTCTGAAAGGAACTGCAGGGAGCTCCTACCACACTGCTATCACTTTCATGGTATAGTTACCACAAGGCCAGAATCTTCCGATTTCATCCACTACCATACGTTAATTATTGCTGAAACGAATTGCTTGTAGCTCTGCTCACAGTACTGTCACTTTGTTGGTACAGTTTCTACAAGGCCACATTCATCGCATTTCATCCATAACCCTGTGGAAATTATTTCTGAAAGAAGCTGCAGAAAGATTCTCTCACATTACTATCACATTGTTGGTTCAGTTGTGATCTATTTCTGAAGGAAGCTGCAAAAGCACCTCTCTCAGTACTGTTACTTTGTTTGAAATGTTACACAAAGCAATACTACTACTACTACTACTACTACTACTACTACTACGTGATCAGGCCCAGTAGACCACACACATCTACAAGTTTCCTCCTCCACTGTATTCTGTCCAATGCTGCTATCTGCCATTCGTCCACATCTATTGACACTTGGATTAAATCTTCATGGGGTCCACCCCTCCAATTGTTCTTGGGTCTCCCTGGCAGTCTCTTTCCTGTAGGTGTGATCCTCCATCCAAGCTACAATGTCGGCCCACTGCATTTGTTTGGCTTTCAGGGTACCTGCTATGTTGGGCCGATGGTATAGTTCCTCAAGCTCTTCGTTGTATCTGATCCTCCATTCCCCAGTATCTGCATCCAGAACTGTACCAAAAATCTTCCGAAGCACTTTTCTCTCAAAAACAAGGAGCTTATGGAAGCCCTGTTTCCGGATACTCCATGTCTCACAGCCATATAGAACAAGAGGCTGGATAAAGGTTTTGTACGGTTGAATCTTGAACTGTCTGGAGAGATATTTCTACCAAAGTAGTTGTGCTAGGCTGTGGAAAGATCGGTTTCCTGCTTGTATTCTGGCATTGATCTCTACATCACATGATGAGTTCACAGTGGAAAGTGCCCCTAGCTATTTGAATTCTTGCACTCTCTTGTAGGAAAGGTCCGCAACAAGCAACAAGCATTGCATTCTATCGATAACCCTATGAAGATTATTTCTGAAAGAAGCTGACAAAAGCTCCTCTCAAATTACTATCCCTTTGTTGGTATAGTTACAAAAAAGCCACAATCATGGCATTTCATCTTTAACACTATGATAATTATTTCTGGAAGAAGCTCCAGAAAGCTCCTCTCACACTACAATCACTTTCATGGTTAGTTACTACAAAGCCACAGTCGTCTCATTTCAGCCATAACACTATGTGAATTATTTCTGGATGAAACTGCAGAAAGCTCCTCTCACACTACAATCACTTTCTTGGTGTAGTTACCATAAAGCCAGAATCATCACATTTCATTCATAACACTTTGTGAATTATTTCTGAAAGAATCTGCAGTAAGATCCTCTTCCTTAACAATCAATCTGTTCATATAGCTACTACAAAGCAACAATCATTGCATTTAATTTGTAATGTCATGTGAATTATTTCTGAAAGAAGCCACAGAACGCTCCCCTCAAAATACTATAAACCTTGATGGTGTAGTTACTACAAAGCCACAATTATTGCATTTGATTCATAGCATGCTGTGAAATATTTCTGAAAGAATCTGCAAAAAGTTCCATTCACTCTAGAACCAAAGTTTTGGTATAGTTATTAAAAAGTGACAATCATTGCACTACACTCATAATGGTATGTGAATTATTTCTGAAAGAAGCTGCAGAAAGCTCACAATACTATCATCTTGTCGGTATAGTAACTACAAAGTCATATCCATAGCATTTTATGCGTAACCCTATGTGAATTATTTCTGAAAGACGCTGCACAAAGGTACTCTCACTGTAGAATCATTTTGTTGCTATAGCTACAACAAAACCACATACAGGGCATCTCACCCATAACACTATGAGATTTATTTCTTAAAGAAGCTGCAGGAAGATTCCCTCACAATACTATCACTTTGTTGTTATAGTTACTGAAGACATACAACCATTGCATTTAATCCATAACCATATGTGTATTACTTCTGAAAGAAGGTGCAGCAAGCTCCTCTCACTCAAGTATCAATCTGTTGGTATAGCTATTACAAAGCCACAATCCTAGCATTTCATCCATAAGCCTATGTGATTTATTCCTGAAAGAAGCCGCAGAAAGCTCCCCTCACAATACTATCACTTTTCCAGTATAATTACTAATGAGCCACAATCATCTCATCTCATTCGTAGTCCTATGTGAATTATTTCCAAAAGAAACTGTAAAAAGCTTTCCGACCAATACCACGAGTTTTGGTACAGTTACAAAAAAGCCACAATCATTGCATTTCATTCATAGTCATATGTGAATTATTTCTGAAAGGAGCTTGAGAAAACTCCCCTCACAATACTATGATCCTGTTGGTATAGTTACTACAAAGCCACAATCATCACACTTCATCCAAAACCCTATGTGAATTATTTCTGAAAGAAGCTCCAGCAAGCTCCTCTCACTCTATTACATTGTGTTGGTATGGTTACTACAAAGCAACAGTCATCCCATTTCATCCATAATCCTAAGTGCTTTATGGGACAGAAGCTGCACAAAGCCCCCTCACAATACAATCATTTTGTTGGTTTCCTGAATGAGATTTTCACTCTGCAGCAGAGTGTGCATTGATATGAAACTTCCTGGCAGATTAAAACTGTTCTGGAAACATCCCCCAGGCTGTGGCTAAGCCATATCTCCGCAGTATCCTTTCTTTCAGGAGTGCTAGTTCTGCAAGGTTCACAGGAGAGCTTCTGTAAAATTTGGAAGATAGGAGACGAGATACTGGCAGAAGTAAAGCTGTGAGGACCTGTATCTTCATTAGGGTGATCCCCATATGCATCTGCTTCCCACTTACTTACTGTTTTTAGAGTGTCATATGCCTGTAACGCTATCAGGTGGCGTCCGACATCACAGTGGGCAGTGGTCATAATGTTTTGGCTCATCGGTGTATAGGGGATCTATACAAGGGAGATATAACTGAGGGCAACATCATACAAATAGTAGAAGAGACAGATGAAGATAACAAGGGAGATATACTGTGAGAAGCATTTGACTGAGCACTGAAGACTCACACTGAAACAAGGAAACAAGTACCCAGGGGTAGACAACATTCTGTCAAAACTACCGATAGCATTGGGAGAGACAACAATGACAAAATTATTCCATTTGCTGTGCTAGATGTACGAAACTGGTGAAATATCCACAAATTTCACTAAGAATGTATTAATTTCACTTCCAAAGAAATAAGGTGCTGAGAAGTGTGAATATTCCCAAACTGCCAGTTTAGGAATTTGTCGTTGCAGAATACAAACACAAATTCTTTATAAAAGGACCAAAAAGCAGCAGATACTGACTTCATAGAAGATAACTTTGGATTCTGGAGTAATGTAGGACCACATGTGACAATACTGACCCTACAACTTATCTTAGAAGATGCATTAAGGAAAGGCAAACCTATGTTTCTACCATTTGTAGACTTAGAGAAATCTTTTGACAATGTTGACTGGAATACTCTCCTTCAAATTATGAAGCAGGGATCAAATACAGGAAGTGAAACACTATTTAAAATTTTTACAGAACCAGATGGCAGCTATAACAGTTGAGGGGCATGAAAGGGAAGAAGTGGTTGGGGAGCAAGTGACACAGGGTTGTAGCCTATACGTGACGTTATTCAAACTGTATATTGGGCAACCAGTAAAAGAAACAAAAGAAAAGTTCAGAATAGGAATTAAAATACATGGAGAAGAAATAAAAACATTGAGGTTTGCTGACAACATTGTAATTCTGTCAGAGACAGCAAAGGACCTGCAAGAGCAGTTGCACGGAATGGACAGTTCTTGAAAGGAAGGTATGATATGAACATAAACAAAAGCAAAAGAAGATAATGGAATGTAGTCAAATTAAATCAGGTGATGTGAGGGAATTAGATTAATGAATGAGACACTTAAAGATGATGATTTTTGCTATTTGGGCAGCAAAATCGCTAATGATGTTCAAGGTAGAGATGATATAAAATCTAGGCAGACAATGGAGAGGAAAGTGTTTCTGAAGAAGAGAAATTTTGGAGCATTGAATATAAACTTAGGTTGTAGAGTAATTGCACTTTATGCAAGACACCTTTGTAGCTTTGTTTTCAGTGAGACATTTTTCAGCACTTTTTTTTGCTATCTTCAGATGGTACAGAAAATGCTGAAACAGGTTTGTGTGAAAACACAGCTATGAACATGCCCGAAAAAAAAGAGAGGGGAAATTTCTCTCTAATTTTCTTAGACACAGAAATAAAGACAACTGAAATATTCACAACATGGAACTGCAATATTCACAATATGTTTGTAGATTTAGGTGTTACAAAGATTTTTCTGGAAACATTTGTATTGATTGTTGGCTTATACGAAGTGAAACATGGATATCAAACAGCTTAGACAGGATGAGAATAGAAGCTTCTGAAATGTGGTGCTACAGATGTATGCTGAACATAAGATGGGTGAATGGACTTGGAGAGAAAAGAAATTTCCTACACAAGCTGACTAAAAGAAAGGATTAGTGGACAGGATGCATTCTAAGATGTTAACGGATCACTAGTTTAGCACTGGAGAGAAGTGTGGAGCAGTGGCACCACACCAGTATCGTATATTAAGATCCACATAAGACTTTTGGTAACTTTATTTACAAAATTCTGATGATTAAGTTCATACTTTATGCAAAGTCTTACGAGTTAATAGGTATATTTTGAAGGAAAGATCACTTTCAAATTAAAGGGCTATTTTTCCTCTTTTCAGTAAACTTAACTATCTTAACAGATATCCAATATAATAGAGGGAAACATTCCACATGGTAAAAATATACATAAAAAACAAAGATGCTGTGACTCACCAAATGATAAAACACTGGTAGACAGACGCAATAAATAATACACAAATACACACACAAATTTCAAGCTTTCGCAACCCAAGGTTGCTTCAACTTTGGGTTGTGAAAGTTTGGAATTTGTGTGTGTGTTTGTGTATTTTTTATTGTGTCTATCTACCAGCACTTCCTCATTTGGTAAGTCACAGCAACTTTCTTTGTTATATGCATTAAAAGATATTGATAATTGTTAGTTTAACTTTATCCAGATTTGTAGTGCCAGTTATGGACATATTGCTGTGAATTTCCAGGATCTGTTGATACACTTTTGATCATCTGATTTTTCTAATTTATATTGACACCAGTACTAATGAGCAAGAGTCCTGAATTAAAAATTACAGATTTTTCAGTAACTACATTTTAATAAGCAAGTTGGGTCCCATAATAATAATAAGCCCTTGATTTCCAATGCATAGGCATAAATTAGAATTGAACTTTTGAATAGACGCTGCTCATGCGAAGTAACATACTGCTACAAACAAAATATAATGACACTATCCACAGCCAATAAAACTTAGCCTTCTGGCTCACAGGTTTTGTAAACAATAATAAATTAACACAGTTCATTAATACCATAGAACAAATCTGTTTACGGCCTACATTCACTCCACTCTCTTGATTCTGCTGTTAATCTTCTTCAGGTATGGCTTCAGTTTAGCTAGGCTGCATTCTAGACCACTCTTGGGAATTATTTGTGTTGCCTCTCCATTCATTTAAGTCAGGCTGAGAAAACTTATTTTACAATTATGAGCAATAAATATCATTATGTGTGTGTTTCAGTTTTATTTAATGATATTTGTGTTTACAAAAACCATTCTTTGCCATGTTTTACTTAACTGTATGTGAAACAACTTTTGATCACTTCATCTGTATTGTGTGCACATTTACTTTCTGAAGACATAATAAGTATTGTGCTCCACGGATGTCCATACTAAGTACCTGTCTGCATACATCATTAGAAACTGTAAGAGATCTGGTCATCCCCAATAGGATCTTAAAGACATGATTAAAGATTGATGAGCTCATAATTTTGACCTTATAAAAGAAACTTCTGGCTATCCATTTTAAGGACGGAACTATCAACAGCAATTTCAGGTGCTGATCCTCTGAAACTGTACAGCTTCTGAACGGCTTGTATCACAACTATTGATGTAACATAACATCTATGGTATATTTTCTATTGTCTTCTGCAATGAAGTTCCCATTCTATCCATTACATGGTTTAACCTTACTTGAACCATCATCATGATGATGAACATCTGAATAATTTAGTGGGTTCTGAACCTGAAACATGAAACAGTAGAGGACTACAAATACGACAGTGGGAACTCATCTTCAGTGCTGTGTGAAAGATCATGCACAAAAATCCTTGTGGGATAGTGTTGCTAACAACTATTGTTTTGTTTTAGTTAACTTCAGTGCTAGTAAACAGTCACTATTGCTCAATAGATATTAAAACTGAAAGGAAGTAAATTTTTGGAAATTTGTAGAATCTGATCGCAGATGAAAGGAAATAGAAATAATCTTAAATATATGTTCTTGATTATTAGCATTATTTTCAGAGAGAGATAACAGAAATAAGATTGAGCCCACAGTGTTTTAAATGTTTCAAAGCCAGAAGCTTCTTCAAGGAAATGCACCCAACTGTAAAGCTTTTCTTTGACGGTAGACAATGATAATCCCATTCCTTAATAGAATGTTGATACCTTGCATATTGGCTGCATATTAATAATCATAACAAATCTTCATCAGAGCAAGGAAAACAAAGACAAAAGCACACAAGCTCTGGCACCCAAGACCAGACTGCAAGCAGAAGCACATGGTGGGAGAAGCAAACAGGTGGTAGGGAAGGAGGAGAATGGGGCAGGGAGAGATAGCAGGGTAGGGGGACAGTTATGTGCTGCTTGTGGACGGTTACAGGGACAAAGTGGGGAGAGAGTACGGCAGCTAGTTGGAGTCAGGAGATTAGACAGATGTCGGCAGGGGGGGGCGGGAGGGCCATCAGAAAAGGAGGTAGCTATAAAAACTGTGGGTGCATTACTGGAATTGAGTTCTGGAATGGGAACAAGGAATGGTATAGTTTGGTGGTAGACAGTGACTAATGAAGGTTGAGGGTTACTTAAATGTAGGCTATACTGTAGGGAGAGTTCCCACTAGTGCAATTCAGAAAAGTTGGTGTTGGTGGGAAGAATCCAGAAGGCACAGGCTGTGACGCAGTCACTGAAATGACAAATATCATGCTGCGCAACATGCTCAGCAATTGATTGGCCCAACTGTTTCTTCATCACAGGATTTTGGTTGTCATTCATGTGAACATACATTTCGTCAGTTGCCGTGTCGACATAAAATACAGCTCAGTGGTTGCAGCTTAGCTTTTAGATCACATGACTGGTTTCACAGGTAGCATTGTCTTTGATTGGACAAGTGACAATTGTGAGTGGACTGGAGTAGGTGGTGGAGGGAGGATGTATGGGACAAGTCTTGCATCTATGTCTATTACAGGGGCATGAGCCATGAGGTAAAGGGCAGCAAGCAGGGGTTGTGTAGTAGTGATAATATCTAGGTTCAGTGGTCAGTGGAATATTATTGTGGAAGGGATGTAAAAGATAGTGCTTAATACATTCCCCATTCCAGGGTACTGTGATATATATTTTTGGTTTTTAAATAAAGCTTCCTTTTCCTTCTGCTAGTTACTTTATTTATCCCATATGTGTTTCGCCTTCTCCTGTTCTAAGGCATCATCAGTGGGATATATAATGATACAATTTTGTTACTTTTAGATTATTAAACAGTTCACTTTGTAAAAAAAAGTAATTACTTATGATTTGCAAATTTGCTTATCCTCACATCTGGTCTGAAGGTCACACTACCACTTTTATCACTGCCATATAATCACATCTTTGTGTTCTCACCTTCCATACACCATTCACCATATTTCTCACCTTTTTGTGGTCGACTATTGTTCTTTTGTCACTCGATACAACTATTTCGTCGTACACTGTTTTTCTCAACGTAAATATTGCAACTACATTATTTGTTTCATCTTCTTTGAGAAGTTTACCTATTTGTTGCAAATGTAACGAAGTATATGTTTGAGACTAACTTCTATTTCTAATGTTTATACTGCGTGTGAGTATGATTGAGAGAGAGGGAGGGAGGGGGATAGAGCTGATGAGTTTTAATTTGGGTGGGGGGGGGGGGCAGTGGAGGCAGGAGTACAAGCTATTAGTGAGTGGTTGAAAACTTTGGTGACAGCGACAGCTGATTTGACTTTTCCTTTCAATATTCTGTGGAGGGGTTCATGGATTTTTTGGATTCTATTATTATTATATTGGACTGTATTATTCTATTAATCCTTTTTGCAGATGGTATTCTATTATTTTAAATAATGAATGGCTTGGCATATGTACTTGGTCATTCAACAGGATTTTCCCTTCTGCTTTGGTTTTCTGTATGTGGTAATTTTCTTGGATTATTAGGAGGTGTTGTTTTACTGTTGATTCTAATTACTTTATGTCATTGTCTCTAGTGGTTGGTTTGTGGTCATTTTCTCTTAGGCATTCTGCAAATGTGATTTGGTTTGTCCCATATTTCCAAACTCTCATGTGTTTTTTGTATCTGACATCAAATGTTCCCCTGTTTGCTCTATGTAACTGCCTTCACAAGTGTTACACTGTAGCTGGTATATACCTGCTTTCTGGTATATGTCTCTGTTATTTGTCAGTTTTGGGGTGTATTTTTGAATAGAACTGTATATTGTGTCTGCTATGTTTATTCCTTATCTCTTGAAAATGTTGGTGATTTGATAGGTGAGTTTGCATTTGTATGTCATTGTGTATCATCTACTGTTTTCTTTCAACTTTTTCTGATTATCCTGTGCAGTTGTTATGAGACTGCATGTTTGTGTTTGGTTCTGTTGTGTTGTTGTCTGTGGTTTGGAGCTTTCTGCTTTTATTTTACTTTTAATTTTGTTGTTAAGCTTGGTTACTGTGTTACTGTTGTAACCATTATTTTGTGCCTCCTGCATCATTATGTCCAATTCTTTTTGGTAGCCTTCTTTGGCAAGTGGTACTGTGTTGAGTCTGTGGAGCATGTGTTGAAGTGCTGTTTGCTTTTGTGTGAGCGGGTGGTTAGAGGATTGAGGAATCATATTGTCTGTTGCTGTGGGTTTACGGTAAATTTCAAACATATGCTTATGTTTCTGTTTTTTTATTGTTATATCCAGGAAGTTAATTTGGTTGTTCTGTTCTCTTTCAATTGTGAATTTTATATTTTTATGGATCTTGCTGATGTCAGTATGTAGTTTTTCAATTTTTCTTTGTGGTACATCTGTTAAGCAAAGGATGTCATCCATGTATCTGAACCACTATAATATGTTGTATTCTTTTGCAAATATTTTTGTGAAAATGATCTGTTAAATGTGGTTTACAAAAATATCTGCTAAGGCTTCTGAAACTGGGTAATCCATCTTCTTCTAAATAAAATTCATTACTGAATTTGAAGTAATTTCGTTGTGTTATGAGCTTTATTACTGTGCATATTTCCTTAATCTGTTCATCAGGAAGGTGACTATAAGTTTTCAGGTACTTATGTATAATTTCTATTACTTCTGGTACTCCTGGCCGGTGTGACCAAGCAATTCTAGGCGCATCAGTCAGGAACCACACAGCCACTAAGGTTGCAGTTTCGAATCCTGCCTCAGGCATGACTGTGTGTGTGTTGTCCTTAGGTTAGTTAGGTTAAAGTAGCTCTAAGATCTAGGGGACTGATGACTTCAGATGTTAAGTCCCATAGTGCTCAGAGCCATTTGAACCATTTTTGGTACTGGTATATTGCAATACATGTTTTCTATAACAAATGAAAGGAGGGTTATATCTTTTGTTCGTTGTATTTGCTGTGTAGTGTTTTTAATAGTTCTGTCTTCTTGTAATTTGAAATTTTCAGACAGAAATTTTAACATGTATCCTGCAAGCTTTAATGTGGGGGGATTTTCTAAAATCCAGTATTGGCCTCACAGAAGTTTCAGTTTGTGGATTTTTGGTTGGCTTCGGAGAACCAGCGCAGTGGGACTGATCTATGACAACTTTCTTTTCTCTATGTTATCCAGTATGATGTCAATATTTTTCAGGTTTTTTTTTTTTTTTTTTTTTTTTTTTTTTACTTTTGTCTTTAATCTGAATGTCATGTCTGATTTTAAATTTGTAATGCTATTTTGTAAAATGATTTCTTGTGTTTTGTCAATGTATTGTTCTTGGTGTATCAGTAATATTGTGGCCCCCTTGTCTCCTTTTAAAATGTTGTTGTTGTTGTTGTTGTTGTGGTCTTCAGTCCTGAGACTGGTTTGATGCAGCTCTCCATGCTACTCTATCCTGTGCAAGCTTCTCCATCTCCCAGTACCTACTGCAACCTACATCCTTCTGAATCTGCTGAGTGTATTCTTCTCTTGGTCTCCCTCTATGATTTTTACCCTCCACGCTGCCCTCCAATACTACATTGGTGATCCCTTGATGCCTCAGAACATGTCCTACCAACGGATCCCTTCTTCTAGTCAAGTTGTGCCACAAACTTCTCTTCTCCCCAATCCTATTCAATACCTCCTCATTAGTTATGTGATCTACCCATCTAATCTTCTGCATTCTTCTGTAGCACCACATTTCGAAAGCTTCTATTCTCTTCTTGTCCAAACTAGTTATCATCCATGTTTCACTTCCATACATGGCTACACTTTATACAAATACTTTCGGGAAAGAGTTCCTGACACTTAAATCTATACTCGATGTTAACAAATTTCTCTTCTTTATAAATGCTTTCCTTGCCATTGCCAGTCTACATTTTATATCCTCTCTACTTCAACCATCATCAGTTATTTTGCTCCCCAAATAGCAAAACTCATTTACTACTTTAAGTGTTTCATTTCCTAATCTAATTCCCTCAGCATCACCCGACTTTATTCGACTACATTCCTTTATCCTCATTTTGCTTTTGTTGATGTTCATCTTATATCCTCGTTTCAGGACACTGTCCATTCCATTCAACTGCTCTTCCAAGTCCTTCGCTGACTCTGACAGAATTACAATGTCATCGGCGTACCTCAAAGTTTTTATTACTTTTCCATGGATTTTAATACCTACTCTGAATTTTTCTTTTGTTTCCTTTACTTCTTGCTCAATATACAGATTGAATAACATCAGTGAGAGGCTACAACCCTGTCTCACTCCCTTCCCAACCACTGCTTCCCTTTTATGCCCCTCGACTCTTATGACTGCCATCTGGTTTCTGTACAAATTGCAAATAACCTTTCGCTCCCTGTATTTTACCCCTGCCACCTTTAGAATTTGAAAGAGAGTATTCCAATCAACATTGTCAAAAGTTTCTCTAAGTCTACAAATGCTAGAGACATAGGTTTGCCTTTCCTTAATCTTTCTTCTAAGATAAGTCATAAGGTCAGTATTGCCTCATGTGTTCCAGTATTTCTACGGAATCCAAACTGATCTTCCCCGAGGTCGGCTTCTACTAGTTTTTCCATTCGTCTGTAAAACTTTCGTGTTAGTATTTTGCAGCTGTCACATATTAAACTGATTTATTGGTAATTTTCTCATCTGTCAACACCTGCTTTCTTTGGGATTGGAATTATTATTTTAAAAAGATAACATTTTGTTTTTGTATTTTTTTCCTAATTTATCCTAGTGTTGCAGATCTGAGTTTTTGTTGTTTTTGTGTTGTTGCATTTTGATGCTGGTTATTATATTCTGGATTTCTTTTTTTACTGGTTCTCTAGTTAATCCAATGCTGACACTGCTATTTTCATTCCTATCATCCCTTGTCAAAACACTTTATGCTTCTATAATTAGATTTCCTAAGGAACCTTCATCTTTTTCTAAATTTACATTGTATTTTCATCCTTTCTCCAACAGCTGTCTTTCTTTACTGTTTAACTGTGTGTCCGTAAGGTTCACTAATCTTGGGTAGAATTTGTGTGTGTGAGTAAAGGTAATATGTTGTAACTGGAGTTTTTTGAGTAGGTTGATCTTTCTTCTATTAACTGTTTCTATTCTTTGTGCACCAGTTTTGAAGCTTTTCGACCCTGTTGACCAGATGGGAGAAAACTTTCATATGATTTATGGTGTCTGCGAGTTGTAAATATGTCTTATACAACTCATAATTTAACTCTTGTTTTTTAGAGTCTTAGGGATTTTATCTCGTATTTTAACCATATTTTCTGAGAAGAATGCATTGGTTTTTGCGTGGTGGTTGAACTGCTTTTAATTTTTACATTGAATATTTAGGTACCAGATTGTTACATTTGCATATGTTGTTGAATTTTGTGCGTTGTATGGTTTTATGGATGTTCAGATGAATCTTCTGAATTTCTGGTATGGGCCATGTGGAAATGCCTGGCATGGCATGAATAACAAGTCTGTTTGTGTGGCCATCCTCTGCAGCAAGCATATAAAAATTTGTTTTGTAAATAAAGCTGCCTTATCCTGCTGCTAGTTACTTTATTTATCCCATACACTTTTCACATTCTCCTGTGCTAAGGTATCATCAGTGGGATTTATAACGATACAGTTGTGTTAGTTTTATATTATTAAACAGTTAAATTCAAAATTTTTTTAAAAAAGAGTAACTACTTACATTTTGGTGATTTGCGTTTTCTCACATGTGCCTATCAGCAAGTTCATGGCCAGGGATAATGACGTGTCCTGGGGTCCACTGAAAAACCACGGAATGGCTCCCAAACAGGCGACATGGAAACTGCTTGTGGAGATAGGCATTCTCTGAAGCTGACCTACATTCTGTCTTACACCATGGGGTTTTCTGGCTTTGGGAGATGGAATGGCATAACAGCACACGCAACAAACTGCATGTCATTAAGGAGGCTATGAATGTGTGGAAGTCTTCCAGGCAGGCCTCTCCCAGGGAATCAATCATCCTCAGCCGGCTCTGCATTGACTATATGAGGCTAATGCATGGTTAACTACTCTGTTGCGAGAAGCCACCTAAGTGTCGCTGTGGCTTCCAAATGACAGTTGTCCACCTCTTCCTGGACTACTCACATTTAGCCGCTCTGTGACCGACTGTCAACTTTCCCACCAACCTGCCTTCGGTGTTGGACACAGTGACTCCACAGCAGTTTTAGTTTTACATTTTATCCGTGAGAGTGGGTTTTATACTTATATGTAGGGTTTAGTGTATCCTTTGACCCTCTGTGTCCTCCAGCCTAGTGGTGTACGGTTGAGATTTTAATGTGTTGCAGAGTCACTGGCTTTGCCTTTCTATCCTCGTGGTTGCCAGCCACTGTAATCTGCTTTCATGTTTTACTCTCTTCTGTTGTTTTCTTGTCCTCTTTTGTTCCTTTTAGTGTTCATAGTGTGCCCTTCATTCTTGTGGCTTTTCCTTTCTTTCTGTTTTGTGTTACACATTTCATCCGTTTTATTCTCACTCTTGTGGCATTGCTTTTTAGGAACATTGGTGAGGCAGATGGGGTGATAGCTGTCAACATCAAGTGAGTTTTTAGAGAATCTCACCATAGCCGGTTGAAGATGATGATTATATGTCACTTTCAGTCAGATGAGATATGTTTAATCACCTGGCTGTGGGTGCGGTCAGGCCCAGGAACTGTGTCGGTGCAATGTGCAAGAGCACTGAAGAGCTTCCACTTTGTAAATGGGGCATTATAGGATTCACCACAGCATGTAGTGCATTAGAGTACATTACCTTTCAGCCACCATTCCAGTGTGCGAAACCTTGGGGGGTGATTATCCAATGCAGTGCCCGGCAATCACATTTGTGTCGGTACATAACTCGCCATTTATGGTAACACCAGGGACAGCCATTGGGGCTTGGTACCCAAAGAGACATTTCATCTTTTTCCAGACTTTGGAAGACATGTGGCCTCCAATGGTGGAGACTTATCTCTCCCAACACCACTCCTTCTGTTGTTCGATAAGGTAGCGAACACTGGCACGGAGCCATTTAAAGACTATGATGTGCTTCAGGGAAGGGTGCCACTTACGGGCTGTAAAGCCTGCAGACACTCCTCAATTGCCTGAATGATTTGCGGCGACCACCAAGTGACTGCCTTACTCCTTGGGCACCCTAAAGAGCGAGGGATTCCGTTTCCTGTGACAGAAACAATTGTGCCAGTCATCTGCTCAACCATCACATCGATGTTACAATGTGGGGGAGATTCAACGGTGACAGCTAAGGTGAAAGTTACCCAGTTAGCCTTGTTCAAAGCCCATCTGGGCAGGCATCTGTGTGCCTGATGCTGGGGCACTGCCAGGAAGATGGGGAACTGCTCACTACCACACAGGTAGTCATGTGCCATTCAGTGGATAGATGGGAGATGTCCTGGGCTGCAGATTGATACGCCAATGGCTGAGTAACTCCCATGAGCCACACTGAAGCATGTGGTGGCCCCAGTATTTAAGAGTCAGAGGTCAAATTGCAACAGTAAATTTCGACAACTCTGCCTCGCCCAGTAACTATGGTACCACCCCACAAGGGGTTATGGGCATTAAAATCTCCCGAGGAAGGAAAGGTTTAGGCAGTTTAATAATTAGTGCAGCTAATACATTCAGGGGTACTGCACCATCTAGATGAAGATACACATTGCAGACAGTTATTTCGTGCATCATCTTTATTCTGACAGCCACAGCTTCAAGAGAGTTTTGAAGGGGCACATGTTCACTGCAGACTGAGTTTAGAACATAAACGCAAACTCCACCTGTCAATCGATTATAGTCACTGTGGTTGCTGTAATATGCCTTATAGTGACGGAGGGCAGGGAACAAGGTTTCCTGGAGGGCAATGCAGATAGCAGGTTTAAACCTCAACAGTTGCTGTAGCTCAGCCAGGCAGTGGATAAAACCACCACAGTTGCACTGGACGATGACATCGTGAGACTGGGAAGGCACGGAAAATTCAGTGAAGCACTGTACAGCTCACAGTCACCTGCTTCCACTGATTTATTGCCTGAATAGTTTATATCCATCATGTGAGAGGGTCTGGCGAGATCTACACTCCTGGAAATGGAAAAAAGAACACATTGACACCGGTGTGTAGGACGCACCATACTTGCTCCGGACACTTCGAGAGGGCTGTACAAGCAATGATCACACGCACGGCACAGTGGACACACCAGGAACCGTGGTGTTAGCCGTCGAATGGCGCTAGCTGCGCAGCATTTGTGCATCGCCGCCGTCAGTGTCAACCAGTTTGCCGTGGCATTGCTCCATTGCAGTCTTTAACACTGGTAGCATGCCGCGACAGCATGGATGTGAACCGTATGTGCAGTTGACGGACGTTGAGCGAGGGCGTATAGTGGGCATGCGGGAGGCCGGGTGGACATACCGCCGAATTGCTCAACACGTGGGGCGTGAGGTCTCCACAGTACATTGATGTTGTCGCCAGTGGTCGGCAGAAGGTGCACATGCCCGTCAACCTGGGACCGGACCGCAGCGATGCACGGATGCACGCCAAGACCGTAGGATCCTACGCAGTGCCGTAGGGGACCGCACCGCCACTTCCATCAAATTAGGGACATTGTTGCTCCTGGGGTATCGGCGAGGACCATTCGCAACCGTCTCCATGAAGCTGGGCTACGGTCCCGCACACCGTTAGGCCGTCTTCCGCTCACGCCCCAACATCGTGCTGCCCGCCTCCAGAGGTGTCGCGACAGGCGTGAATGGAGGGACAAAAGGAGATGTGTCGTCTTCAGCGATGAGAGTTGCTTCTGCCATGGTGCCAATCATGGTCGTATGCGTGTTTGGTGCCGTGCAGGTGAGCGCCACAATCAGGACTGCATACGACCGAGGCACACAGGGCCAACACCCAGCATCATGGTGTGGGGAGCAATCTCTTACACTGGCTGTACACCTCTGGTGATCGTCGAGGGAACACTGAATAGTGCACGGTACATCCAAACCATCATCAAACCCATCGATCTACCATTCCTAGACCAGCAAGGGAACTTGCTGTTCCAACAGGACAATGCACGTCCGCATGTATCCCCTGCCACCCAACGTGCTCTAGAAGGTGTAAGTCAACTACCCTGGCCAGCATGTTTCCCACTAGAAGATACCTAGGAATGGAGTGACCCAAGGGACCACCTCCTAGGGAGAGAAGCTGAAGAACACTTACGCTTCTCCAGCTCCAGCCTTGATTGTTGAGCAATGATGGTGGCGGTGGGGGCGGGGGGGGGGGGGGGGGGTGGGGGGGCGTGTTGCTCCTCAAGTAGGTGGTGCAGGATCAACAGGGATGGAAATGCTCTCCAACATCAAGGGGGCAGGTGAGTCTACCAGCTCTGAGAGGTGACCTGGTTTGGCACAGCTCATGGTGTCAGAACTGTTGTAGGGGTGGTGCAAGACTATGTCATACACACAGGATGCATATGTTCAAATTTTCTCTTAGCCTCAGTGTAGGTCATTCAGTCCAGGGTCTTGTACTCCATGATTCTCCTTTCTTTCTGGAGAATCCTGCTGTCAGGTGAGCAAGGTGAATGGTGCTCTCTGCAGTTGACACACGTGGAAGGCAGTGCACATGGAGTATTGTGATGTGGTGGGCAACCACAATCTTGGCTTGTGACACTGGAAGTAGTGCGGGAAAACATATTGCTGAACTTCCAGCACTTAAAGCACCGAGTTGGGGGATGGATACAGGTCTTTACATCTCACCAGTAGACCATCACCTTGACCTTCTTGAACAATGTATCACCCTCAAAGGCCAATATGAAGGCACCGCTGGCAACCTCATTATCCTTCCGACCCCGGTGGACATGCTGGATGAAATTTACAGCTCGTCACTCTAAATTGGCATGCAGCTCAATTTCGGACTGCAAAAGAATGTCTCTGTGAAATGTGATACCCTGGACCACATTTAAGCTCTTACTTGTACTTTTGTGTGTTGAATTGTGCTTGTGATAGCTTAGAAACTGCTGGTGTTTCACCACCAGCAAGAGATGATGGACTGCGCTTCATCGTTTGTCATCCACCCTGATGCCGCCCACTCTGACCAGGAGCCCTCCCAACAGGCGCCACCTGATAGGATGGCCTTTGCTGGGAGTCCCGGTGCCCCAGGAGGATGGGCATCTACCCCTTGGCATATGCAGGGAGTTAACAGTGCAGGCATCAGCAGCACAATGCCTGTGTGGTCACGGGTCTAAAGATCTTAATTCACGAAGGACACAATGGACCTTTTAAGGCTCCCTTCTCCAATTGGCTCATTCTTTCGGAAAAGTTTGAAGAATGGAAGTCAAACCCTACAGGAGGCCATCACAT
The DNA here is from genome assembly GCF_023897955.1 of Schistocerca gregaria. Classification (NCBI taxonomy): domain Eukaryota; kingdom Metazoa; phylum Arthropoda; class Insecta; order Orthoptera; family Acrididae; genus Schistocerca; species Schistocerca gregaria. The sequence goes on along the minus strand of NW_026061873.1, from coordinate 825,857 downwards.
AAGGGCTGAAACATGTGAAACTCCTTTTAGTCACCTTGTACGACAGGCAGGAATACCTCGGGCCTACTCTAAACCCCGGACCTGCAGGGGAGAAGGAGAATATGATATGGTTGCTCCAGTCCTGATTGTACTACCATGTCATGAGTGGAATGCTGTATCTTTGCGAGGTGGTGGGTGACTGGAGCAATAAGGCACGGGGATGTGTTGTTGTACAAAGCTGGGAAGGTAATAACAGTCTGTGAAGGCCTCAGTGAGATCCTCAGCATATTTTCAGAGGAACTGCTCATCACTACTGATGCAACAGCCATGGATGACTAGGCTGTATGGAAGAGACTTCTTGGTATAGAAAGTGTGGCAGTTGTGAAAGTGTTCTAGAAACAAGATCTGTGATCCAGACATTTTTATAAATTAGACTGAGCATCTTATGTGGTGAGAAAAAGTCAATAATTGTATCTTGGGACTTTATAATGTCAATATGTTGGTACACAGTGCAATTAAAATTCCGTTCCTTAATTTTCTATGTAGTTTCAACTTTTATTCTAATACACACATCAAAAAAGTTTTGCATAACCTCATTCCCTAGAGTTGGAGAGTAGAGAACCTGTACAGAAAATTGGAATAGAAATCAACATAAACAACATTTATGCCCTTTTTATTGCTCATAAAAACCACACTCTGCATGTTTTACCACTATACAGTGATACCTTCACAGGTGGGGGTCCATATTTCTGTATACACTGGTACCTCTAATACCCAATAGCACATCCACTTGCATTGATGCATGCCTGTATTTGTCATGGCATACCATCCACAAGTTCGTCAAGGCACTGTTGGTCCAGATTGTCACAGTCCTCAACGGCGATTTGGCATAGATCCCCAAGAGTGGTTGGCGGGTCATGTTATCCATAAACAGCCATTTTCAATAAATCCCAGACAAGTTTGATGGGTTCTGTCTGGAGAGCATGCTGGCCACTCTAGTTAAACAATATAATTATCCCGAAGGAAGTCATTCATGGGGGTATGAATTCTCGTCCACAACAATTAATGCCTCACGAATATGCTGCCGATATCATTGCGCTATTGGTTGGAGAATGGCATTCATGTATCATGCAGCCATTATGATGCCTTCCATGACCAGCAGCAACATACATCAGCCCCACATAATGAAACTACACCTGCTGTACAGTGTGTCTTAGGTGTTCAGCTTCACCGTGTTGCCTCTAAACACGTCTTCAACGATTGTGTGGTTGAAGGCATATATGATACTCATTAGTGAAGAGAATGTGATGCCAATCCTGAGTGGCCTGTTCAGCATGTTGTCGGACCCATCTGTAAGACACTGCATGTTGTCATGGTTGCAAAAATTAACCTCACCATGGATGTCAGGAGTGGAGTTGCCCATCATGCAGCCTGTTGTGCACAGTTTGAGTCATAACACAACATCCTGTGGCTGCACAAAAAGCATTATTCTGGCATTGCTGTCAGGGTTCCTATGAGCCACAAGCCATAGCTAGCAGTCATCCACTGCAGTAGTAGCCCTTGGGTGGCTTGAGTGGGGATTGTCATCAGTAGTTCCTGTATCTCTGTATGTCCTCTATATTTGAACACTATCACTTTGGTTCACTTCGAGATGCCTGGACACTTCCCCTGTTGAGAGCCCTTCCTAGCACAAAGTAACTAAGTGGATGTGATCAAACCACAGTATTGGCCATCTAGGCATGGCTGAACTTCAGACAACATGAGCTGTCTACCTCCTTCCAGGTGGAATGACTCGAACTTATTGGCTGTCGGAGCCCCTCCGTCTAAGAGGTGCTGCTCATGCATGGTTGTATACATCTTTGGGTGGGTTTAGTGACATCTCTTAACAGTCAAAGGGACTGTGTCTGTAATACAATATCCACAGTCAACATCTATCTTCAGGAGTTCTTGGAACTGGGATGATGCAAAACTTTTCCGGCATGTGTGTAAATATCCCAGCTATGCTAACAAACTCTTCAAAAAGTTTCATAGACAATACATCTTCAAATCTAGAAACCTCAGATATAGATGTAAGGAACATTGACCTAGGCTTATCTGACCACAGTGCACTCATTACAGTTTTCACACTTCCCGTAAATACAACAATAGTACATCATAGGTACAAAAGAATTTTCTCCCCTGAAAACTGCCACCAGTTTACTACCACAGTGACTGACCAATCCTCGGCATACGTATTGTCACAAACAAATACAAATGACATGTTCTCTCTTTCCATGATAGATCTGGAAATGTGCTGTCTATAAAGATTCATGAAAGTCAACTCACATACACTTACAAACACACACTGAGAAATTTCTACACTGAAGTGAAAAATTTTTCTGACACTAAAAAGGAAAAAAAGTATGAAACTGCAAATGTAAGTGTATAAAAAGGATAATTAATGTAGCATACATATTACATAATTATAGATTGGTAAGGGAGTCAGACAATGAATCAAGCAGAACATGGTAAATTGTTAAAGAGAACTGGGAAAAGCAGTAAGGAACAGGAGACTATACTTATATCTGGAGATAACAATCAACTAAAAAAAGAAGCATTGCTCAATTACATTATTAACTACTTTCTAAGCGTACTTGAGAAACTATTATGAACTTTAACAAACAAAAGAAAATAACAGCACCAAAGTAGGCATCAGTAGGAGAATAAGTTCCACTAATGAATATGAAATGTGGAAGTAATTAATAGTCTGAGGCCAAAAATGTCTGCAGAAATGGATAAAGTGCAAGTGTCACAAATAAAAAAGTTGCTCCACAAATTTTGTAGCCACTGGTACATACTGCCAATTTCTCATTCAGTGAAGGTGTGTTCACACAGAGGATGAAAATTTCTAAGGTTAGAACTCTGTTCAAAAATGGGTATTCATGCTAGGTAGAAAACTGCAGACGTATGTCCCTCCTTCAATCTCTTTCATAAATCTTTAGGAAGTTGATGAAAATCAGGATCATAAGCTATCTCGACACCTCCAATCTTCTGAATTGTAATCAACACAGCTTTTATACAGGTTATAACACAGGAGCCATACAAGCCTCATGAAGGAGCCAGAAGGAATTTCGACCATAACAAAAGTGTTGTAGGAATCAACCAAGATCTTATCAATGCCTTTGATACAGTGAACCACTAAATACTCCATTAGAAACTGGAAGCTATAGCATCAAAGATATTGGCAAGGAACTAACTTAATCCTATCTACAACATAGAACACAGGTTTTGGAACTCACAGGGTCTCAAAACAGGCAAAAAATAAAGTGGCTATCAGATGCTAAGAGGGTGGCAACAGGTGTCCTGTAGGGTACTGTTCATGGCCCCACCTATAATTTCTGATCTATATAATTGACATTAAAAGCCCAAACGGTTTGTCAAAAATGATGTTATTTGCAGACCATACAACCATAATTTGGTGATGATGGAAAATCCTTATCTATTACTGCTAAAAAAGTTGTGAAATGCGTGCTGCAGCAGTTTCTTCCTAATAAGTTAACATTTAATTTAAATAAAATAAATTACCTACAGTACAGTAAAGGAAATGAGAAGTATATCCTCCAGTTTTTATTGAGTGACCATGAAATAGAGAAAGTAAAGTTTACAGAATTATTGGGCATGCACACTGACCATGTCTTCAGCTGGAAAAGCCATTGCATTTACATATCCAAAAAACTCAATTCTGCATGTTTTGCACCGAGCATAATTTATGGAATTTGTTGCAAACAATGTACACCGTTAGTGTATTTTGCTTATTTCCAGTCTGCTGCATCTTATAGAAGAATGTTCTGAGGTGTCAAAAAACCTCACTTCCAGATACTTTGAAATGACAGGAGAATGTCATTAAAATTATTAAATACAGCTCTCCACAAACGCACTGCAAGCCCTTATTCATGCAGTTAATAATACTTACAGTACCATTGTTGTTCATATTCAAAAGTATGTCTGATAGAAGTACACACACAAGTAATTGACATATGAATTCAGATTTACAGAAGTACAACACACATCAGGAAGAATCTGCATGTAGAAAAATAAAAACAAAAACTCAAAACAGGTTGAGCCATTATGGAATAAAGCTGTATAACACACTGTCAATTTAGATCAAGGGAATTATGGATGACAAAAAATTTAAGTCAGAAATAAAACTTAAGTATTAAATTAATGTTTCTATATCATCGATGAGTATTCTGAGTTCCTTGATGACTAATAACCTCTTGTTTTCTTTTCAGTGTCATTCAAACATGCTGTTCTCATTGTAAATATTAAATATTGTTTGTATATTCTTGTTTCTTGAAGTGTACTGCTTGTATGTCAGAATTGTTATAGGGCACATCTAATACCAATCCATTAGTCCATTATGAAATTTTTTAAACACATTGTATAATGTTAATTTCATATTAGTTATATTAACATCTAGAATTGTGATGTATGTATGCTGTATCTTATTATGACAATACCTACATCATGTATGTGATGCAAAGGATACTGTGGTGAACAGGAATTACTAACTTAAATCTGAACACACTTTTCTTTTTGTAAATAATAAAGAAAAAACACAAACTAGGAAATGATCAGAAAGTAATTATATGTACAAATTAACTTGGAATGTCAATGTAAAATGACTTTCTCCACATCATTACAATCTGTCATGCAAAATTGTCCATGGAATAAGCAACTAACTAACTTTATAATGGGTTACTGATGAAGACGGAGTAGTTTCTTCTTTTATTTCTTTGATACACTAATAATAACACACAAATGGGAAAAACATTAAGCCGTTTTCAAGATTTTTAGTGTTGTTGTTGTTGTTGTTGTTGTTGTTGTTGTTGTTGTTGTTGTGATCTTCAGTCCTGAGATTGGTTTGATGCAGCTCTCCATGCTACTCTATCCTGTGCAAGCTTCTTCATCTCCCAGTACATATTGTAGCCTACATCCTTTTGAATCTGCTAAGTGTATTAATCTCTATGTCTCCCACTATGATTTTTACCCTCCACACTGCCCTCCAATACTAAATTGGTGATCCCTTGATGCCTAAGTACATGTCCTACCAACCAATCCCTACTTCTAGTCAAGCTGTGCCACAAACTCCTCTTCTCTCCAATTGTATGCAATACCTTCGCATTAGTAATGTGATCTACCCATCTAATCTTCAGCATTCTTCTGTAGCACCACATTTCGAAAGCTTCTATTCTCTTCTTGTCCAACTATTTATCATCCATGTTTCACTTCCATACAAAGCTACAATCCATACAAATACTTTCAGAAACGACTCCCTGTATTCCAGCCAACATTGTCAAAAGCTTTTTCCAAGTCTAGAAATGCTATAAACACAGGTTTGCCTTTTCTTAATGTAGCTTCTAAGTTAAGTCATAGGGTCAGTGTTGCTGCACGTGTTCCAATATTTCTACGGAATCCGAACTGATCTTCCCCGAGGTCAGCTTCTACCAGTTTTTCCATTCATCCGTAAAGAATTCTCGTTTGTATTTTGCAGCTGTGACTTATTGAACTTATAGTTGGGTAGTTTTCACATCTGTCAACACCTGTTTTCTTTGGGATTGGAATTATTATATTCTTCTTGAAGTCTGAGGGTATTTCACCTGTCTCATACATTTTGCTCACCAGATGGTAGAGTTTTGTCAGGACTGGCTCTCCTAAGGCTGTCAGTAGTTCTAATGCAATGTTGCCAACTCCCAGGGCCTTGTTTCAACTTAGGTCTTTCAGTGCTCTGTCAAACTCTTTGCGCAGGATCATATCTCCCACTTCATCTCAGCATTTTAAGTGTTATATAGGGAGAAAATGGAAGAACCTGATGACTTGCTTCAGTTACACGTAATATTTTTTGAGTGTTTCATCTACCAATGGGAAAATGCTCCTCTCTAAGCACAAATAAGTGTGTATGCTCCTTTATAAATAATTGATTGAAGAATCTGATTCCAGCTACCTCATCCTACTTTACCCAGCACCTTCCCAAAAATTTTCCAACACTTTTGGTACACAAATATACTTGTTCTCTTCTCACTAATATATCACTCATACCCCTCACCCCGGCTTGCCCATTCTCACTCACTCACTACTACTACTACAACTACTACTACTACTACTACTACTAGTACTACTAGTAGTAGTAGTAGTAGTAGTAGTAGTAGTAGTAGTATTTCCTCTTGCTGTCACTGTCTCTGCCTTACTCTATCTTACTGCTACTATCTGTTTCACTCCTTCCTACTACTGCTGTATCTTCTCACTGACACACCGTCTCTCTTCTTTTTTGCCATTGTCACAGACTCTGTGTTGCATTATCATTGGTTCTCACCTACTTCTACTTCCCAATTTTCTTCATTCCTCTCCAACCATGGAGAAAAGTCCGCATGGTGCCTGTTGTATTCAATCCCGATGCAATTTCTATCTTTCATCAACACTCTGAAGGTCCACAGATTACAGAATGCCTCCAGATGTGCTTCGGAAACTACTACTGGTCTTCCAGGGAACGATCAAAACGTATACAGTTTGAGACATTACTCCCATAGAGAAAAGTAAGCATGGTGCCTGCTGTATTTAATCACAATGCAATTTCTATGTTTCATCAACACTCTGAACGTCCACAGAATACAGAGTGCCTCCACATGTGCTTCGGAAACTACTACTGCTCTTCCAGGAACGATGTAAGCAAAGACAGTTTGAGACATTACTCCCATCGAGAAAAGTCCGCATAGTGCCTGTTGTATTCAATCCCGATGCACTTTCTGTGTTTCATCAACACACTGAAGGTCCACTGATTACAGAATGCCTCCAGATGTGGTTCGGAAACTAGTGTTGGTTGTCCAGGGAACGATTAAAGCGTAGACAGTTTGAGACATTACTCCCATGGAAAAAATTCCGCATGGTGAATGTTGTATTGCATCACGATGCAATTTCTGTGTTGCACCAACACTCTGAAGGTCCACAGATTGTAGAATGCCACCAGATGTATTTCGGAAACTACTACTGGTCCTACAGGGAAATATCTAAGCGTAGACAGCTTCAGACCTTCCATCCATGGAGAAACATCTGCATGGCGCCTGTTTTATTCATTCCCGATGCTATTTCTGTGTTTCATGAACACTGTGAAGGTCCACAGATTACAGAATGAGTGCACATGTGCTTCGGAATCTACGACATGTCTCCCAGGAGTCGATCAAAGCGTAGACAGTTTGAGACATTACTCCCATGGAGAAAAGTCCGCATGGTGCCTGTTATATTCAATCCCGATGCAATTTCTTTGTTTCATCAAAACTCTGAATGTCCAAAGATTACTGAATGCCTACAGATGTGCTTCGGACAATACTACTGGTCTTCATGAGAACGATCAAAGCATAGAAAGTTTGAGACATTACTCCCATGGAGAAAATTCCGCATGGTGCCTGTTATATTCAATCCCGATGCAATTTCTGTGTTTCATCAACACTCTGAAGGTCCACAGATTACAGAGTGCCTCCAAATGAGCTTCAGAAATTACTACTAGTCCTATAGGGAAATATCTAAGCGTAGACAGTTTGAGACATTCCTCCCATGGAGAAAAGTCCACATGGTGAATGTTGTATACCAACTAGATGCAATTTCTGTGTTTCATCAACACTCTGAAGGTCCAAGGATTACAGAATGCCTCCAGATGTGGTTCGGAAACTACTACTGGTCTGCCAGGAACATATCAAAGTGTAGACAGTTTGAGACATTACTCCCATGAAGAAACGTGCGCATGGAGGCTTTTGTATTCAATCCCGATGCAATTTCTGTGTTTCATCAACACACTGAAGGTCCAGAGATTACAGAATTAGTCCATATGTGCTTCGGAAACTACTACTAGTCTTCCAGGGAACGATCAAAGCATAGATAGTTTGAGACATTTCTCCCATGGAGAAAAGTCCGCATGGTGAATGTTGTATTCAATCTCGATGCAACATTTGTGTTTCACCAACACTCTGAAGGACCAGAGATTACGAACTGCCTACATATGTGCTTCGGAAACTACTACTGGTCTTCCAGGGAACTATGAAAACATATACTGTTTGAGACATTACTGCCATAGAGAAAAGTCCGCATGGTGCCGTTGTATTCCATCCCGATGTAATTTCAGTGTTTCATCAACACTCTGAAGGTCCAAAGATTACTGAATGCCTCCAAATGTGCTTTCGGGAACTACTACTGCTCTTCCAGGGACCGATCAAAGCGTAGACAGTTTGAGAAATTACTCCCATGGAGAAAATTCCGCATGGTGAATGTTGTATTCCATCACGATGCTATTTCTGTGTCTAACCAACACTCTGAAGGTCCACAGATTATAGAATGCCTCCAGATGTGCTTCGGAAACTAGTACTGGTCCTCCAGGGAAATATTTAATCGTAGACAGCTTCAGACATTCCTCCCATGGAGAAACGTCCGCATGGTGCCTGATGTATTCAATCCCGATTCAATTTCTGTGTTTCATCAAAACTCTGAAGGTCCAACGATTACTGAATGCCTCCAGATGTACTTTGGAAACTACTACTGGTTCTTCCAGGGAACGATCAAAACGTAGACAGTTTGAGATATTACTCCCATGGAGAAAAGTCCGCATGGCGCATGTTGTACTCAATCCCGATGCAATTACTGTGTTTCATCAACACTCTGAAGGTCCACAGATTAATGAATGCCTCGACTTGTGCTTCGGAATCTACGACTCGTCTCCCAGGAATCGATCAAAGCGTAGACACTATGAGACATTACTCCCATGGAGTAAAGTCCGCATAGTGCCTGTTGTATTCTATCCCGATGCAATTTCTATCTTTCATCAACACTCTGAAGGTCCACAGATTACAGAATGCCTCCAGATGTGCTTCGGAAACTACTACTGGTTTTCCAGGGAACGATCAAAGCGTAGACAGTTTGAGACAATACTCCCATGGAGAAAAGTCCGCATGGTGCCTGTTGTATTCAATGCCGATGCAATTTCTGTGTTTCATCAACACTCTGAAGGTCCAAAGAATACTGAATGCCTCCAGATGTGCTTCGGTAACTACTACTAGTCTTCCAGGGAACGATCAAAGCGTGGACAGTTTGAGACATTACTCCCATGGTGAAAAGTCCGCATGGTGAATGTTGTATTCCATCTCGATGCAATTTCTGTGTTTCATCAAACTCTGAAGGTCCACAGATATTAGAATGGGTCCAGATTTGATTTGGAAACTACTACTGGTCTTCCAGGGAACGATCCAAGCGGAGACAGTTCCAGACATTACTCCCATGGAGAAAAGTCCTCATGGGGAGTGTTGTATACAATCCCGAAGCAATTTATTTGTTTCATCATCACTCTGAAGGTCCACAGATTACATAATGCCTACAGATGAGCTTAGGAAACTACTACTGGTCCTCCAGGGAATGATCAAAGCGTAGAGAGTTTGAGACATTACTCCCATGGAGAAAAGTCCACATTGGTGCATGTTGTATTCAATCTCGATGCAATTTCTGTGTTTCATCACCACTCTGAAGGTCGGAAGATTACAGCATGCCCCAGATGTGCTTCGGAAACTACTACTGGTCTCCCAGGAATCAATCAAAGCGTAGACAGTTTGAGACATTACTCCCATGGGGAAAAGTCCGCATGATGAATGTTGTATTCAATCCCGATGCAATTTCTGTGTTTCATCAACACACTGAAGGTGTACACATTACAGAATGAGTATAGATATGCTTCGGAAACTACTACTAGTCTTTCAGGGAACGATCAAAGCATAGACAGTTTGAGACATTACTCCCATGGAGAAAAGTCCGCATGGTGAATGTTGTAATGAATCCCGATGCAATTTCTGTGTTTAATCAACACTCTGAAGATCCACCGATTACAGAATGCCTCGAGATGTGCCTTGGGAACTACTACAGGTCTTCCAGGGACCGATCAAAGCGTAGACAGTTTGAGAAATTACTTATATGGAGGAAATTCCGCATGGTGAATGTTGTATTCCATCTCGATGCTATATCTATGTCTCACCAACACTCTGAAGGTCCACAGATTATAGAATGCCTCCAGATGTGCTTCGGAAACTAGTACTGGTCCTCCAGGGAGATATCTAATCGTAGACAGCTTCAGACATTCCTCCCATAGAGAAACGTCCGCATGGTGCCTGTTGTATTGAATCCCGATGCAATTTCTGTGTTTCATCAAAACTCTGAAGGTCCAACGATTACTGAATGCCTCCAGATGTGCTTTGGAAACTACTACTGGTTCTTCCAGGGAACGATCAAAGCGTGGACAGTTTGAGACATTTCTCCCATGGAGAAAAGGGTGCATGGCGCCTGTTGTATTCAATGCCGATGCAATTTCTGTCTTTCATCAACACTCTGAAGGTCCACAGATTAATGAGTGCCTCGACATGTGTTTCGGAATCTACGACTGGTCTCCCAGGAATCGATCGAAGCGTAGACAGTTTGAAACATTACTCCCATGGAGTAAAGTCCGCATGGTGCCTGTTGTATTCTATCCCAATGCAATTTCTATCTTTCATCAACACTCTGAAGGTCCACAGATTACAGAATGCCTCCAGATGTGCTTCGGAAACTACTATTGGTTTTCCAGGGAACGATCAAAGCGTAGACAGTTTGAGACAATACTCCCATGGAGAAAAGTCCGCATGGTGCCTGTTGTATTCAATGCCGATGCAATTTCTGTGTTTCGTCAACACTCTGAATGTCCTAAGATTACTGAATGCCTCCAGATGTGCTTCGGAAACTACTACTGGTCTTCCAGGGAACGATAGAAGCGTAGACAGTTTGAGACATTACTCCCATGGAGAAATGGCAGCATGGGCCCTGTTGTATTCAATGCCGATGCAATTTCTGATTTTCATCAACACTCTGAAGGTCCAAAGATTACTGAATGTCTCCAGATGTGCTGCGGTAACTACTACTAGTCTTCCAGGGAACGATCAAAGCGTAGACAGTTTGAGACATTACTCCCACGGAGAAAAGTAAGTATGGTGCCTGTTGTATTTAATCACAATGCAATTTCTATGTTTCACCAACACTCTGAAGGTCCACAGAATATATAATGCCTCCAGATGTATTTCGGAAACTACTACTGATCCTACAGGGAAATATCTAAGAGTAGACAGAGTTGAGACATTACTCCCATGAAGAAACGTGGGTTTGGAGGCTTTTGTATTCAATCCCGATGCAATTTCTGTGTTTCATCAGAACACTGAAGATCAACAGATTACAGAATGAGTCCAGATGTGCTTCGGAAACTACTACTGGTCTTCCAGGGAACGATCAAACCGTAGACAGTTTGAGACATTACTCCTATGGAGATAAGTCCGCATGGTGAATGTTGTACTCCATCTCGATGCAATTTCTGTGTTTCACCAACACTCTGAAGGTCCACAGATTATAGAATGCCTCCATATTTGCTTGGGAAACTACTACTGGTCTTCCAGGGAAAGATGCAAGCGGAGACAGTTTCAGACATTACTCCCAATGATAAAAGTCCTCATGGGGAATGTTGTATTCAATCCCGAAGCAATTTATTTGTTTCATCAACACTCTGAAGTTCCACAGATTACATAATGACTACAGATGTGCTTCGGAAACTACTACTGGTCTCCCAGGAATCAATCAAAGCGTAGACAGTTTGAGACACTACTCCCATGGGGAAAAGTCCGCATGATTAATGTTGTATTGAATCCCGTTGCAATTTCTGTGTTTCATCAACACACTGAAGGTCTACAGATTACATAATGAGTATAGATGTGCTTCGGAAACTACTACTAGTCTTCCAGGGATCGATCAAAGCATAGACAGTTTGAGACATTACTCCCATGGAGAAAAGTCCGCATGGTGAATATTGTATCCCATCACGATGCTATTTCTGTGTCTCACCAACACTCTGAAGGTCCACAGATTATATAATGCCTCCAGATGTGCTTCGGAAACTAGTACTGGACCTCCAGGGAAATATCTATTCGTAGACAGCTTTAGACATTCCTCCCATGGAGAAACGTCCGCATGGTGCCTGTTGTATTCAATCCCGATGCAATTTCTGTGTTTCATCAAAACTCTGAAGGTCCAACGATTACTGAATGCCTCCAGATGTGCTTTGGAAACTACTACTGGTTCTTCCAGGAATCGATCAAAGCGTAGACAGTTTGAGACATTACTCCCATGGAGTAGAGTCCGCATGGTGCCTGTTGTATTCTATCCCGATGCTATTTCTATCTTTCATCAACACTCTGAAGCTCAACAGATTACAGAATACCTCCAGATGTGCTTCGGAAACTACTATTGGTTTTCCAGTGAACGATCAAAGCGTAGACAGTTTGAGACAATACTCCCACGGAGAAAAGTCCGCATGGTGCCTGTTGTATTCAATGCAGATGCAATTTCTGTGTTTCATCAACACTCTGAATGTCCTAAGATTACTGAATGCCTCCAGATGTGCTTCGGAAACTACTACTGGTCTTCCAGGGAACGATCAAAGCGTAGACAGTTTGAGACATTACTCCCATGGAGAAAAGTCCGCATGGCGCCTGTTTTATTCATTCCCGATGCAATTTCTGCGTTTCATCAACACTCTGAAGGTCCAAAGATTACTGAATGCCTCCAGATGTGGTTCGGAAACTACTACCAGTCTTCCAGGGAACGATCAAGTCGTAGACAGTTTGAGACATTACTCCCATGGAGAAAAGTCCTCATGGGGAATGTTGTATTCAATCCCGAAGCAATTTGTTTGTTTTATCAACACTCTGATGGTCCACAGATTACAGAGTGCCTACATATGTGTTTCGGAAACTACTACTGGTCCTCCAGGTAATAATCAAAGCGTAGACAGTATGAGACATTACTCCCATGGGGAAAAGTCCGCACGATGAATGTTGTATTCCATCTCGATGCAATTTCTGTGTTTCATCAACACTCTGAAGGTCCACCGATTACAGAATGCCTCCAGTTGTGCTTCGGAAACTACTACTGGTCCTCCAGGGAACGATCCAAGCGTAGACAGTTTGAGACATTACTCCCATGGAGAAAAGTCCTCATGGATAATGTTGTATTCAATCCCGAAGCAATTTATTTGTTTCATCAACACTCTGAAGGTCGGAAGATTAAAGCATGCCTCCAAATGTGGTTCGTAAACTACTACTGGTCTCCCAGGTATCAATGAAAGCGTAGACAATTTGAGACATTACTCCCATGGAGAAGAGTACGCATGATGAAAGTTGTATTCCATCTCGATGCAATTTCTGTGTTACATCAACACTCTGAAGGTCCACCGATTACAGAATGCGTCCAAATGTGCTTCGGAAACTACTACTGGCCTTCCAGGGAACGATTAAAGCGTAGACAGTTTGAGACATTACTCCCATGGAGAAAAGTCCGCATGGCGCCTGTTGTATTCAATCCCGATGCAATTTCTGTGTTTCATCAACACTCTGAAGGTCCACAGATTAATGAATGCCTCGACATGTGCTTCGGAATCTACGACTGGTCTCCCAGGAATCGATCAAAGCGTAGACAGTTTGAGACATTATTCCCCTGGCGTAAAGTCCGCATGGTGCCTGTTGTATTCTATCACGATGCAGTTTCTGTCTCTCATCAACACTCTGAAGGTCCACAGATTACAAGATGCCTCCAGATGTGCTTCGGAAACTACTACTGGTCTTCCAGGGAACGATCAAAGCGTAGACAGTTTGAGACATTACTCCCATTTACAAAAGTCCGCATGGTGCCTCTTGTATTCAATGACGATGTTATTTCTGTGTTTCATCAGCACTCTGAATGTCCAAAGATTACTGAATGCCTCAAGATGTGCTTCGGAAACTACTACGAGTCTTCCAGGGAACGATCAAGTCGTAGACAGTTTGAGACATTTCTCCCATGGAGAAAAGTAAGCATGGTGCCTGTTGTTTTCTAACCCGATGCAACTTCTGTGTTTCATCAACACTCTGAAGGTGCACCGGTTACAGAATGCCTCCAGTTGTGCTTTGGAAACTACTACTAGTCTTCCAGGGAACGATCAAAGCGTAGACAGTTTGAGACATTACTCCCATGGAGAAAAGTCCGCATGGTGCCTGTAGTATTCAGTCTCGATGCAATTTCTGCGTTTCATCAACACTCTGAAGGTCCAAAGATTACTGAATGCCTCCAGATGTGGTTCGGAAACTACTACCAGTCTTCCAGGGAACGATCAAGTCGTAGACAGTTTGAGACATTACTCCCATGGAGAAAAGTCCGCATGGTGCCTGTTGTATTCAATCCCGATGCAATTTATTTGTTTCATAAACCTTCTGATAGTCCACAGATTACATAATGCCTCCAGATGTGCTTCGGAAACTACTACTGGTCCTCCAGGGAATGATCAAAGCGTAGACAGTTTGAGACATTACTCCCATGGAGAAAAGTCCGCATGGTGCCTGTTGAATTCGATCTCGATGCAATTTCTGTGTCTCATCAACGCTCTGAATGTCCAAAGATTACTGAATGCCTCCATATGTGTTTCGGAAACTACTACGAGTCTTCCAGGGAACGATCAAAGCGTATCCAGTTTGAGACATTACTCCCATGAAGAAACGTGCGTATGGTGGCTTTTTTATTCAATCCCTATGCAAATTCTGTGTTTCATCAACACACTGAAGGTCAACAGTTTACAGAATGAGTCCAGATGTGCTTCGGAAACTACTACTGGTCTTCCAGGGAACAATCCAAGCGGAGACAGTTTGAGACATTACTCCCATGCAGAAAAGTCCGCATGGTGACTGTTGTATTCAATCTCGATGCAATTTCTTTGTTTCATAAACACTCTGAAGGTCCACAGATTAGAGAATGCCTCCAGATGGGTCTCGGAAACCTCTACTGGTCTCCCAGGAATCGATCAAAGCGTAGACAATTTGAGACATTACTCCCATGCAGAAACGTTCGCATGGTGCCTGTTGTATTCAATCATGATGCAATTTATTTGTTTCATCAACACTCTGAAGGTCCACTGATTACAGAATGCCTCAAGTTGTGCTTTGGAAACTACTACTGGACTTCCAGGGAACGATCAAAGAGTAGACAATTTCAGTATTACTGCATGGAGAAAAGTCTGCATGGTGAATGTTGTATTCAAGGTCGATGCAATTTCTGCGTTTCATCAACACTCTGAAGGTCCACAGATTACATAATGCCTCCAGATGTTATTCGGAAACTACTACTAGTCCTCCAGGGAATGATCAACGAGTAGACAATTTGAGAGATTATTCCAATGGAGAAAAGTCCGCATGGTGCCTGTTGTATTCAATCCTGATGCGATTTATTTGTTTCATAAACACTCTGAAGGTCCACAGATTACATAATGCCTCCAGATGTGCTTCGGAAACTACTACTGGTCCTCCAGGGAACGATCCAAGCGGAGACAGTTTGAGACATTACTCCCATCGAGAAAAGTCCTCATGGATAATGTTGTATGCAATCCCGAAGCAATTTATTTGTTTCATCAACACTCTGAAGGTCGGAAGATTACAGCATGCCTCCAGATGTGCTTCGTAAACTATTACTGGTCTCCCAGGAATCAAAGAAAGCGTAGACAATTTGAGTCATTACTCCCATTAAGAGGAGTCCGCATGATGAATGTTGTAGTCCATCTGGATGCAATTTCTGTGTTACATCAACACTCTGAAGGTTCTAAGATTACTGAATGCGTCCAAATGTGCTTCGAAAACTACTACTGGCCTTCCAGGGAACGATTAAAGCGTAGACAGTTTGAGACATTACTCCCATGGAGAAAAGTCCGCATGGCGCCTGATGTATTCAATCTCGATGCAATTTCTGCGCTTCATCAACACTCTGAAGGTCCTAAGATTACTGAATGCGTCCAAATGTGCTTCGGAAACTACTACTGGCCTTCCAGGGAACGATTAAAGCGTAGACAGTTTGAGACATTACTCCCATGGAGAAAAGTCCGCATGGCGCCTGATGTATTCAATCCCGATGCAATTTATTTGTTTCATAAACTTTCTGATAGTCCACAGATTACATAATGCCTCCAGATGTGCTTCGGAAACTACTACTGGTCCTCCAGGGAATGATCAAAGCGTAGACACTTTGAGACATTACTCCCATGGAGAAAAGAGCGCATGGTGCCATTTGAATTCAATCTCGATGCAATTTCTGTGTTTCATCAACGCTCTGAAGGTCCAAAGACAACTGAATGCCTCCAGATGTGCTCCGGAAACTACTACTAGTCCTAACTGGAAATATCTAAGCGTATCCAGTTTGAGACATTACTCCCATGAAGAAACGTGCGTATGGTGGCTTTTTTATTCAATCCCTATGCAATTTCTGTGTTTCATCAACACTCTGAAGGTCCACCGATTACAGAATGCCTCCAGTTGTGCTTCGGAAACTACTACTGGTCCTCCAGGGAACGATCCAAGCGTAGACAGTTTGAGACATTACTCCCATGGAGAAAAGTCCTCATGGATAATGTTGTATTCAATCCCGAAGCAATTTATTTGTTTCATCAACACTCTGAAGGTCGGAAGATTAAAGCATGCCTCCAAATGTGGTTCGTAAACTACTACTGGTCTCCCAGGTATCAATGAAAGCGTAGACAATTTGAGACATTACTCCCATGGAGAAGAGTCCGCATGATGAAAGTTGTATTCCATCTCGATGCAATTTCTGTGTTACATCAACACTCTGAAGGTCCACCGATTACAGAATGCGTCCAAATGTGCTTCGGAAACTACTACTGGCCTTCCAGGGAACGATTAAAGCGTAGACAGTTTGAGACATTACTCCCATGGAGAAAAGTCCGCATGGCGCCTGTTGTATTCAATCCCGATGCAATTTCTGTGTTTCATCAACACTCTGAAGGTCCACAGATTAATGAATGCCTCGACATGTGCTTCGGAATCTACGACTGGTCTCCCAGGAATCGATCAAAGCGTAGACAGTTTGAGACATTATTCCCCTGGCGTAAAGTCCGCATGGTGCCTGTTGTATTCTATCACGATGCAGTTTCTGTCTCTCATCAACACTCTGAAGGTCCACAGATTACAAGATGCCTCCAGATGTGCTTCGGAAACTACTACTGGTCTTCCAGGGAACGATCAAAGCGTAGACAGTTTGAGACATTACTCCCATTTACAAAAGTCCGCATGGTGCCTCTTGTATTCAATGACGATGTTATTTCTGTGTTTCATCAGCACTCTGAATGTCCAAAGATTACTGAATGCCTCAAGATGTGCTTCGGAAACTACTACGAGTCTTCCAGGGAACGATCAAGTCGTAGACAGTTTGAGACATTTCTCCCATGGAGAAAAGTAAGCATGGTGCCTGTTGTTTTCTAACCCGATGCAACTTCTGTGTTTCATCAACACTCTGAAGGTGCACCGGTTACAGAATGCCTCCAGTTGTGCTTTGGAAACTACTACTAGTCTTCCAGGGAACGATCAAAGCGTAGACAGTTTGAGACATTACTCCCATGGAGAAAAGTCCGCATGGTGCCTGTAGTATTCAGTCTCGATGCAATTTCTGCGTTTCATCAACACTCTGAAGGTCCAAAGATTACTGAATGCCTCCAGATGTGGTTCGGAAACTACTACCAGTCTTCCAGGGAACGATCAAGTCGTAGACAGTTTGAGACATTACTCCCATGGAGAAAAGTCCGCATGGTGCCTGTTGTATTCAATCCCGATGCAATTTATTTGTTTCATAAACCTTCTGATAGTCCACAGATTACATAATGCCTCCAGATGTGCTTCGGAAACTACTACTGGTCCTCCAGGGAATGATCAAAGCGTAGACAGTTTGAGACATTACTCCCATGGAGAAAAGTCCGCATGGTGCCTGTTGAATTCGATCTCGATGCAATTTCTGTGTCTCATCAACGCTCTGAATGTCCAAAGATTACTGAATGCCTCCATATGTGTTTCGGAAACTACTACGAGTCTTCCAGGGAACGATCAAAGCGTATCCAGTTTGAGACATTACTCCCATGAAGAAACGTGCGTATGGTGGCTTTTTTATTCAATCCCTATGCAAATTCTGTGTTTCATCAACACACTGAAGGTCAACAGTTTACAGAATGAGTCCAGATGTGCTTCGGAAACTACTACTGGTCTTCCAGGGAACAATCCAAGCGGAGACAGTTTGAGACATTACTCCCATGCAGAAAAGTCCGCATGGTGACTGTTGTATTCAATCTCGATGCAATTTCTTTGTTTCATAAACACTCTGAAGGTCCACAGATTAGAGAATGCCTCCAGAGGGGTCTCGGAAACCTCTACTGGTCTCCCAGGAATCGATCAAAGCGTAGACAATTTGAGACATTACTCCCATGCAGAAACGTTCGCATGGTGCCTGTTGTATTCAATCATGATGCAATTTATTTGTTTCATCAACACTCTGAAGGTCCACTGATTACAGAATGCCTCAAGTTGTGCTTTGGAAACTACTACTGGACTTCCAGGGAACGATCAAAGAGTAGACAATTTCAGTATTACTGCATGGAGAAAAGTCTGCATGGTGAATGTTGTATTCAAGGTCGATGCAATTTCTGCGTTTCATCAACACTCTGAAGGTCCACAGATTACATAATGCCTCCAGATGTTATTCGGAAACTACTACTAGTCCTCCAGGGAATGATCAACGAGTAGACAATTTGAGAGATTATTCCAATGGAGAAAAGTCCGCATGGTGCCTGTTGTATTCAATCCTGATGCGATTTATTTGTTTCATAAACACTCTGAAGGTCCACAGATTACATAATGCCTCCAGATGTGCTTCGGAAACTACTACTGGTCCTCCAGGGAACGATCCAAGCGGAGACAGTTTGAGACATTACTCCCATCGAGAAAAGTCCTCATGGATAATGTTGTATGCAATCCCGAAGCAATTTATTTGTTTCATCAACACTCTGAAGGTCGGAAGATTACAGCATGCCTCCAGATGTGCTTCGTAAACTATTACTGGTCTCCCAGGAATCAAAGAAAGCGTAGACAATTTGAGTCATTACTCCCATTAAGAGGAGTCTGCATGATGAATGTTGTAGTCCATCTGGATGCAATTTCTGTGTTACATCAACACTCTGAAGGTTCTAAGATTACTGAATGCGTCCAAATGTGCTTCGAAAACTACTACTGGCCTTCCAGGGAACGATTAAAGCGTAGACAGTTTGAGACATTACTCCCATGGAGAAAAGTCCGCATGGCGCCTGATGTATTCAATCTCGATGCAATTTCTGCGCTTCATCAACACTCTGAAGGTCCTAAGATTACTGAATGCGTCCAAATGTGCTTCGGAAACTACTACTGGCCTTCCAGGGAACGATTAAAGCGTAGACAGTTTGAGACATTACTCCCATGGAGAAAAGTCCGCATGGCGCCTGATGTATTCAATCCCGATGCAATTTATTTGTTTCATAAACTTTCTGATAGTCCACAGATTACATAATGCCTCCAGATGTGCTTCGGAAACTACTACTGGTCCTCCAGGGAATGATCAAAGCGTAGACACTTTGAGACATTACTCCCATGGAGAAAAGAGCGCATGGTGCCATTTGAATTCAATCTCGATGCAATTTCTGTGTTTCATCAACGCTCTGAAGGTCCAAAGACAACTGAATGCCTCCAGATGTGCTCCGGAAACTACTACTAGTCCTAACTGGAAATATCTAAGCGTATCCAGTTTGAGACATTACTCCCATGAAGAAACGTGCGTATGGTGGCTTTTTTATTCAATCCCTATGCAATTTCTGTGTTTCATCAACACACTGAAGGTCAACAGTTTACAGAATGAGTCCAGATGTGCTTCGGAAACTCCTACTGGTCTTCCAGGGAACGATCAAAACATAGACAGTTTGGGACATTACTCCCATTAAGAAAAGTCCGCATGGTGAATGTTGTATTCCATCTTGATGCAATTTCTGTGTTTCATGAACAGTCTAAAGGTCCACAGATAATAGAATGCCTCCAGATTTGCTTGGGAAACTACTACTGGTCTTCCAGGGAACGATCCAAGCGGAGACAGTTTGAGACATTACTCCCATGGAGAAAAGTCCTCATGAGGGATGTTGTATTCAATCCCGAAGCAATTAATTTTTTTCATCAACACTCTGAAGGTCCACAGATTACATAATGCCTACAGATGTTCTTCGGAAACTACTACTGGTCCTCCAGGGAATGATCAAAGCGTAGACAGTTTGAGACATTACTCCCATGGAGAAAAGTCCGCATTGGTGCCTGTTGATTTCAATCTCGATGCAATTTCTGTGTTTCATCAACACTCTGAAGGTCGGAAGATTACAGCATGCCTCCAGATGTGCTTCGGAAACTACTACGAGTCTTCCAGGGAACGATCAAAGCGTAGACAATTTGAGACATTACTTCCATGGAGAAAAGTAAGCATGGTGGCTGTTGTTTTCTAACCCGATGCAACTTCTGTGTTTCATCAACACTCTGAAGGTCCACTGATTACAGAATGCCTCAAGTTGTGCTTTGGAAACTACTACTGGACTTCCAGGGAACGATCAAAGAGTAGACAATTTCAGTATTACTGCATGGAGAAAAGTCCGCATGGTGAATGTTGTATTCAAGGTCGATGCAATTTTTGCGTTTCATCAACACTCTGAAGGACCACAGATTACATAATGCCTCCAGATGTTATTCGGAAACTACTACTGGTCCTCCAGAGAATGATAAACGAGTAGACAATTTGAGAGATTATTCCAATGGAGAAAAGTCCGCATGCTGCCTGTTGTATTCAATCCCGATGCGGTTTATTTGCATCATAAACACTCCGAAGGTCCACAGATTACATAATGCCTCCAGATGTGCTTCGGAAACTACTACTGTTCCTACAGGGAAATATCAAAGCGTAGACAGTTTGAGACATTACTCCCATAGAGAAAAGTCCTCATGGATAATGTTGTATTCAATCCCGAAGCAATTTATTTGTTTCATCAACACTCTGAAGGTCGGAAGATTACAGCATGCCTCCAGATGTGCTTCGTAAACTATTACTGGTCTCCCAGGAATCAAAGAAAGCGTAGACAATTTGAGTCATTACTCCCATGGAGAGGAGTCCGCATGATGAATGTTGTATTCCATCTCGATGCAATTTCTGTGTTACATCAACACTCTGAAGGTCCTAAGATTACTGAACGCGTCCAAATGTGCTTCGGAAACTACTACTGGCCTTCCAGGGAACGATTAAAGCGTAGACAGTTTTAGACATTACTCCCATGGAGAAAAGTCCGCATGGCGCCTGATGTATTCAATCTCGATGCAATTTCTGCGTTTCATCAACACTCTGAAGGTCCCAAGATTACTGAATGCCTCCAGATGTGGTTCGGAAACTACTACTAGTCTTCCAGGGAACGATCAAGTCGTAGACAGTTTGAGACATAACTCCCATGGAGAAAAGTCCGCATGGTGCCTGTTGTATTCAATCCCGATGCAATTTATTTGTTTCATAAACCTTCTGATAGTCCACAGATTACATAATGCCTCCATATGTGCTTCGGAAACTACTACTGGTCCTCCAGGGAATGATCAAAGCGTAGACACTTTGAGACATTACTCCCATGGAGAAAAGAGCGCATGGTGCCTGTTGAATTCAATCTCGATGCAATTTCTGTGTTTCATCAGCGCTCTGAAGGTCCAAAGATAACTGAATGCCTCCAGATGTGCTCCGGAAACTACTACTACTCCTAACTGGAAATATCTAAGCGTATCCAGTTTGAGACATTACTCCCATGAAGAAACGTGCGTATGGTGGCTTTTTTATTCAATCCCTATGCAATTTCTGTGTTTCATCAACACACTGAAGGTCAACAGTTTACAGAATGAGTCCAGATGTGCTTCGGAAACTACTACTGGTCTTCCAGGGAACGATGAAAACATAGACAGTTTTGGACATTACTCCCATGGAGAAAAGTCCGCATGGTGCCTGTCGATTTCAATCTCGATGCAATTTCTGCTTTTCATCAACACTCTGAAGGTCCAAAGATAACTGCATGCCTCCAGATGTGCTTCGGAAACTACTTCTGATCCTACAGGGAAATATCAAAGCGTAGACAGTTTGAGACATTACTCCCATAGAGAAAAGTCCTCATGGATAATGTTGTATACAATCCCGAAGCAATTTATTTGTTTCATCAACACACTGAAGGTCAACAGATTACAGAATGCCTCCAGATGTTATTCGGAAACTACTACTGGTCCTCCAGAGAATGATAAACGAGTAGACAATTTGAGACATTACTCCCATAGAGAAAAGTCCTCATGGTGCCTGTTGTATTCAATCCCGATGCGATTTATTTGCATCATAAACACTCCGAAGGTCCACAGATTACATAATGCCTCCAGATGTGCTTCGGAAACTACTACTGGTCCTCCAGGGAACGATCCAAGCGGGAACAGTTTGAGACATTACTCCCATAGAGAAAAGTCCTCATGGATAATGTTGTATTCAATCCCGAAGCAATTTATTTGTTTCATAAACCTTCTGATAGTCCACAGATTACATAATGCCTCCAGATGTGCTTTGGAAACTACTACTAGTCTTCCAGGGAACGATCAAAGCGTAGACAGTTTGAGACATTACACCCATGGAGAAAAGTCCGCATGGTGCCTGTAGTATTCAATCTCGATGCAATTTCTGCGTTTCATCAACACTCTGAAGGTCCAAAGATAACTGAATGCCTCCAGATGTGGTTCGGAAACTACTACTAGTCTTCCAGGGAACGATCAAGTCGTAGACAGTTTGAGACATTACTCCCATGGAGAAAAGTCCGCATGGTGCCTGTTATATTCAATCCCGATGCAATTTATTTGTTTCATAAACCTTCTGATAGTCCACAGATTACATAATGCCTCCAGATGTGCTTCGGAAACTACTACTGGTCCTCCAGGGAATGATCAAAGCGTAGATAGTTTGAGACATTACTCCCATGGAGAAAAGTCCGCACGCTGCCTGTTGAATTCAATCTCGATGCAATTTCTGTGTTTCATCAACGCTCTGAAGGTCCAAAGATAACTGAATGCTTCCAGATGTGCTCCGGAAACTACTACTAGTCCTAACTGGAAATATCTAAGCGTATCCAGTTTGAGACATTACTCCCATGGAGAAAAGTAAGCATGGTGCCTGTTGTATTCAAACCCGATGCAACTTCTGTGTTTCATCAACACTCTGAAGATCCACAGATTACATAATGCCTCCAGATGTGCTTCGGAAACTACTAATGGTCCTCCAGGAAATTATCAAAGCGTAGACAGTTTGAGACATGACTCCAATGGGGAAAAGTCGGCATGGTGCCTGTTGTATTAAATCCCGATTCAATTTCTGTGTTTCATTAACACTCTGAAGGTCCACCGTTTACAGATTGCCTCCAGTTGTGCTTTGGAAACTACTACTGGTCTTCCAGTGAACGATCAAAGCGTAGACAGTTTGAGAAATTACTCCCATGGAGAAAAGTCCGCAGGGTGAATGTTGTATTCAATCTCGATGCAATTTCTGTGTTTCATCATCACTCTGAAGATCCACAGATTACAGAGTGACTCCAGATGTGCTTCGGAAACTACTACTGGTCCTACAGGGAAATATCTAAGCGTAGACAGTTTGATACATTACTCCCATGAAGAAACGTGCGTATGGAGACTTTTGTATTCAATCCCGATGCAATTTCTTTGTTTCATCAACACACTGAAGGTCAACAGATTACAGAATGGGTCCAGATGTGCTTCGGAAACTACTACTTGTCTTCCAGGGAACGATCAAAGCATAGACAGTTTAAGACATTACTCCCATGGAGAAACGACCGCATGGTGAATGTTATATTCAATCCCGATGCAATTCCTGTGTTTTGTCAACTCTCTGGAGGTCCACTGATTACAGAATGCCTCAAGTTGTGCTTTGGAAACTACTACTGGACTTCCAGGGAACGATCAAAGAGTAGACAATTTCAGTATTACTACATGGAGAAAAGTCTGCATGGTGAATGTTGTATTCAAGGTCGATGCAATTTCTGCGTTTCATCAACACTCTGAAGGTCCACAGATTACATAATGCCTCCAGATGTTATTCGGAAACTACTACTGGTCCTCCAGGGAATGATCAACGAGTAGACAATTTGAGAGATTATTCCAATGGAGAAAAGTCCGAATGGTGCCTGTTGTATTCAATCTCAATGCAATTTCTGCTTTTCATCAACACTCTGAAGGTCCAAAGATTACTGAATGCCTCCAGATGTGCTTCGGAAACCACTACTAGTCTTCCAGGGAACGATCAAAGCGTAGACAGTTTGAGACATTACTCCCATGGAGAAAAGTCCGCATGGTGCCTGTAGTATTCAATCTCGATGCAATTTCTGCGTTTCATCAACCCTCTGAAGGTCCAAAGATTACTGAATGCCTCCAGATGTGGTTCGGAAACTACTACTAGTCTTCCAGGGAACGATCAAGTCGTAGACAGTTTGAGACATTACTCCCATGGAGAAAAGTCCGCATGGTGCCTGTTATATTCAATCCCGATGCAATTTATTTGTTTCATAAACCTTCTGATAGTCCACAGATTACATAATGCCTCCAGATGTGCTTCGGAAACTACTACTGGTCCTCCAGGGAATGATCAAAGCGTAGATAGTTTGAGACATTACTCCCATGGAGAAAAGTCCGCACGCTGCCTGTTGAATTCAATCTCGATGCAATTTCTGTGTTTCATCAACGCTCTGAAGGTCCAAAGATAACTGAATGCTTCCAGATGTGCTCCGGAAACTACTACTAGTCCTAACTGGAAATATCTAAGCGTATCCAGTTTGAGACATTACTCCCATGGAGAAAAGTAAGCATGGTGCCTGTTGTATTCAAACCCGATGCAACTTCTGTGTTTCATCAACACTCTGAAGATCCACAGATTACATAATGCCTCCAGATGTGCTTCGGAAACTACTAATGGTCCTCCAGGAAATTATCAAAGCGTAGACAGTTTGAGACATGACTCCAATGGGGAAAAGTCGGCATGGTGCCTGTTGTATTAAATCCCGATTCAATTTCTGTGTTTCATTAACACTCTGAAGGTCCACCGTTTACAGATTGCCTCCAGTTGTGCTTTGGAAACTACTACTGGTCTTCCAGTGAACGATCAAAGCGTAGACAGTTTGAGAAATTACTCCCATGGAGAAAAGTCCGCAGGGTGAATGTTGTATTCAATCTCGATGCAATTTCTGTGTTTCATCATCACTCTGAAGATCCACAGATTACAGAGTGACTCCAGATGTGCTTCGGAAACTACTACTGGTCCTACAGGGAAATATCTAAGCGTAGACAGTTTGATACATTACTCCCATGAAGAAACGTGCGTATGGAGACTTTTGTATTCAATCCCGATGCAATTTCTTTGTTTCATCAACACACTGAAGGTCAACAGATTACAGAATGGGTCCAGATGTGCTTCGGAAACTACTACTTGTCTTCCAGGGAACGATCAAAGCATAGACAGTTTAAGACATTACTCCCATGGAGAAACGACCGCATGGTGAATGTTATATTCAATCCCGATGCAATTCCTGTGTTTTGTCAACACTCTGGAGGTCCACTGATTACAGAATGCCTCAAGTTGTGCTTTGGAAACTACTACTGGACTTCCAGGGAACGATCAAAGAGTAGACAATTTCAGTATTACTACATGGAGAAAAGTCTGCATGGTGAATGTTGTATTCAAGGTCGATGCAATTTCTGCGTTTCATCAACACTCTGAAGGTCCACAGATTACATAATGCCTCCAGATGTTATTCGGAAACTACTACTGGTCCTCCAGGGAATGATCAACGAGTAGACAATTTGAGAGATTATTCCAATGGAGAAAAGTCCGAATGGTGCCTGTTGTATTCAATCTCAATGCAATTTCTGCTTTTCATCAACACTCTGAAGGTCCAAAGATTACTGAATGCCTCCAGATGTGCTTCGGAAACCACTACTAGTCTTCCAGGGAACGATCAAAGCGTAGACAGTTTGAGATATTACTCCCATGGAGAAAAGTCCGCATGGTGCCTGTTGTATTCAATCTCGATGCAATTTCTGTGTTTCATCAAAACTCTGAAGGTCCAAAGATAACTGAATGCCTCCAGATGTGCTTCGGAAACTACTACTATTCCTACAGGGAAATAGCAAAGCGTAGACAGTTTGAGACATTACTCCCATGGAGTTAAGTCATCATGGCGCCTGTTGTATTCAATCCCGATGCAATTTCTGTGTTTCATCAACACTCTGAATGTCCACAGATTAATGAATGCCACGACATGTCCTTCAGAATCTACGGAGTCTACGACTGGTCTCCCAGGAATCGATCAAACCGTAGACAGTTTGAGACATCACTCCCATGGAGTAAAGTCCGCATGGTGCCTGTTGTACTCTATCCCGATGTAATTTCTATCTTTCTTCAACACTCTGAAGGCCCACAGATTACAGAATGCATCCAGATCTGCTTCGGAAACCACAATTGGTTTTCCAGGGAACGATCAAAGCGTAGACAGTTTGAGACATTACTCCCATGGAGAGAAGTCCTCATGGGGAATGTTGTATTCAATCCCGAAGCAATTTATTTTTTTCATCAACACTCTGAAGGTCCACAGATTACATAATGCCTACAGATGTTCTTCGGAAACTACTACTGGTCCTCCAGGGAATGATCAAAGCGTAGACAGTTTAAAACATTACTCCCATGGAGAAATGTCCGCATGGTGACTGTTGTATTCAATCTCGATGCAATTTCTGTGTTTCATCATCACTCTGAAGATCCACAGATTACAGAGTGCCTCCAGATGTGCTTCGGAAACTACTACTGGTCCTACAGGGAAATATCTAAGCGTAGACAGTTTGATACATTACTCCCATGAAGAAACGTGCGTATGGAGACTTTTGTATTCAATCACGATGCAATTTCTTTGTTTCATCAACACCCTGAAGGTCAACAGATTACAGAATGGGTCCAGATGTGCTTCGGAAACTACTACTGGTCTTCCAGGGAACGATCAAAGCATAGACAGTTTAAGACATTACTCCCATGGAGAAACGTCCGCATGGTGAATGTTATATTCAATCCCGATGCAATTCCTGTGTTTTATCAACACTCTGAAGGTCCACTGATTACAGAATGCCTCAAGTTGTTCTTTGGAAACTACTACTGGACTTCCAGGGAACGATCAAAGAGTAGACAATTTCAGTATTACTGCATGGAGAAAGGTCTGCATGGTGAATGTTCTATTCAAGGTCGATGCAATTTCTGCGTTTCATCAACACTCTGAAGGTCCACAGATTACATAATGCCTCCAGATGTTATTCGCAAACTACTACTGGTCCTCCAGGGAATGATCAACGAGTAGACAATTTGAGAGATTATTCCAATGGAGAAAAGTCCGAATGGTGCATGTTGTATTCAATCTCAATGCAATTTCTGCTTTTCATCAACATTCTGAAGGTCCAAAGATTACTGAATGCCTCCAGATGTGCTTCGGAAACCACTACTAGTCTTCCAGGGAACGATCAAAGCGTAGACAGTTTGAGACATTACTCCCATGGAGAAAAGTCCGCATGGTGCCTGTTGTATTCAATCTCGATGCAATTTCTGTGTTTCATCAAAACTCTGAAGGTCCAAAGATAACTGAATGCCTCCAGATGTGCTTCGGAAACTACTACTTTTCCTACAGTGAAATATCAAAGCGTAGACAGTTTGAGACATTACTCCCATGAATAAACGTAAGTATGGAGGCTTTTGTATTCAATCCCTATGCAATTTCTGTGTTTCATCAACACACTGAATATCAACAGATTACAGAATTCCTCCAGATGTACTTCGGAAACTACTACTAGTCTTCCAGGGAACGATCAAAGCGTAGACAGTTTGAGACATTACTCCCTCGGAGAAAAGTAAGCATAGTGCCTGTTGTATTCAATCGCAATGCAATTTCTCTGTTTCATCAACACTATGAAGGTCCACAGATTACAGAGTGCCTCCAGATGTGCTTCGGAAACTACTACTGGTCCTACAGGGAAATATCTAAGCGTAGACAGTTTGAGACATTACTCCCATGAAGAAACGTGGGTATGGAGGCTTTTGTATTCAATCCCGATTCAATTTCTGTGTTTCATCAACACACTGAAGGTCAACAGATTACAGAATGAGTCAAGATGTAATTGGGAAACTACTACTGGTCTTCCAGGGAACGATCAAAGCATAGACAGTTTAAGACATTACTCCCATGGAGAAAAGTCCGCATGGTGCCTGTTGTATTCAATCTCGATGCAATTTCTGTGTTTCATCAACACTCTGAAGGTCCAAAGGTAACTGAATGCCTCCAGATGTGCTTCGGAAACTACTACTGGTCCTACAGGGAAATATCTAAGCGTAGACAGTTTGAGACATTACTCCCATGAAGAAACGTGCGTATGGAGGCTTTTTTATTCAATCCCTATGCAATATCTGTGTTTCATCAACACACTGAAGGTCAACAGATTACAGAATGAGTTCAGATGTGCTTCGGAAACTACTACTGGTCATGCAGGGAACGATGAAAGCATAGACAGTTTGAGATTTTTCTCCCATGGAGAAAAGTCCGCATGGTGAATTTTGTATACCATCTCGATGCAATTTCTGTGTTTCACCAACACTCAGAAGGTCCACAGATTATGGAATGCCTCCAGATTTGCTTCGGAAACTACTACTTGTTTTCCAGGGAACGATCATTGCGTAGGCAGTTTGAGACATGACTACCATGGAGAAAAGTCCGCATGGTGACTGTTATATTCAATCCCGATGCAATTTCTGTGTTTCATCAACACTCTGAAGGTCCACAGATTACAGAATGCCTCCAAATGTGCTTCGGAAACTACTACTGGTCTTCCTGGAACATATCAAAGCGTAGATAGTTTGAGACGTTACTCCCATGATGAAAAGTCCGCATTGTGCATGTTGTATTCAACCCCTATGCAATTTCTGTGTTTTATCAATACTCGGAAAGTCCACAGATTACAGAATGCCTCCAGATGTGCTTCGGAACCTACTACTGGTCTTCCAGGCATCGATCAAAGCGTAGAAAGTTTGAGACATTACTCCCATGGGGAAAAGTCTTCATGAATTCTCGGTTCCACAAAACCAATTACAGCAAAATAAGCATCTCCGGTTTAAAGACTATGAGACTAGCCGACAGGGATTTTGCAAGCTCTTTATAGCTCCTAGGTCTCCGTGAGACATCCTATTGTAGTGCAGAAATGAAGCAGTTGCTGAAGTGAAGCACATCCTGTTCATCAAAGAGAACTACTGACGGATGTGTTATGGAAAAATGTTCTTCTCCCCGTGTCCAGTGAAACTCTGTTGCGATCATGAGTAGCTGCCATCTACGATCACTGTTTGTAGGTAATGTCTAGTAAAGTCATCAGAAGATCGAAATCAGTTGCAAAACAATTTAGTAAAGATATCTGTATGGTTCGAAAGTTGGCAGTTGGCAATTAGCGCAAAGCTATGAAAAGTGTGGGGTTATCCGCAAGAGTGCTACTAGGAATCCGTTAAACATCGGCTACACGATAAATCAAATCTAAAAGCCGTAATTTTAAATTAATACCTAAGAATTACAGTTAGGAACTATTTAAGTGGAAAGAAGAGAGAGAAAATGATGCGGGGAAGAGAAACCAAAGACTGCGTTTATTTGGCGGAACAGTTAAAATATGTAACAGATCTACTGAAGAGTCTAGCTACACTGTGGTTGTCCGTCTCCTTTCGAAGTACTGCTGCGCGGTGTGGAATTGATAATAGATGGAATTAACGGAGTACATCGAGAAACTTCAATGAAGCGCTGCTCGTTTTGTATTAATATGGAATAGGGGAGAGAGTGTCACTGCATGATACACAGTTAGGGGAGGACGTCATCAAAACGAAGGCGTTTTTCGTTGCGGCGGAATCTTCTCACGGATTTTCAGTCATTAACTTTCTTCTCCGAACGTGAAAATATTTTGTTAACGCTGACCTACACAGGGAGAAAAGATCATCATAGTAAAATAAGGGAAATAAGAGCTCGCACTGACAGATATACGTGTTAGTTATTCCACCACGCTGTTCGAGATTGGAATAATAGAGAATTATTGTGAAGGTGGTTCGATAAACCCTCTGCCAAGCACTTAAGTGTGATTTGCAGTCTACCCATGTAGATATAGATGTAGATAGTGGACGCTCATATCATTAAAAGTACCCCGTAACTCAACAGGAGGAAACGCATAAATCACTGCATGAAGGATTATAATTAGTGTGTTTATGATACGTTGAAATGTCTGTGTACAGTCGCTTGATAAGACTGTTGCCCTGTTTGATTCTGTTTGTCTGCAGTTGGTTCTACTAACTGTCCCAGAAGGACTGAGAAGTTTCAGTGATAATCTGACGTTAAGTGCAAGCAACTCGTTCTGCGCATCAGTATGTCAGTACCTTAAGTGATCCATTTATATTCCATGTGTAATCGAGACCCATATTTATAAAGTTCGTCCATTAGCCTATCTTGTGTGACCAGGTCTTTTTATGTGTCTTTTCAGGTTTGTCTTGCATTTGGTACTTGAGCTGCTTTTCGTCTGCTAGAAGCACAGGATAACCAATTTTGTACCTCTTACGTGGGCAAAGAGTTCTATCGGTGCTGTTCGACAGCTTCGTGGTTGTCAAGTTGGTATTGTCCGTTTCCCGTGTGGGCTTCCCATGCGCTCCGAGCCGAGCGGTGGCTGTCGGTGGATGTATGGCTCTGAGCGCTATGGGACGTAACTTCTGAGGTCATCAGTCCCCAAGAACTTAGAATTACTTAAACCTAACTAACCTAAGGACATCACACACATCCATGCCCGAGGCAGGATTCGAACCTGCAACCGTAGCAGTCGCGCGGTTCCGGACTGAACTCGGTGGATGTAGCTGTGCTCTTAAGTGAGCCCTCTCCTGCCAGTGATGAGATAGGTCGTAGCTTCAAACGCGGCCTTCATGCGTGGAGCCGTTCGGAAAAGCTCTTGGCCTGAATGAAGTGTTTCGATTACTTCTTGCTTTATATTGCTCTTAATAGGATGCTTGAGTCTATGATTTTGTCAGTGTCCGGAGTTTGCTTTGTTCCTTTCTACTATTGTTGTGTCAATGCGCTCTACGGGATATGGTTAGCCTGAGTTAATGTGCTTTAAAGCTTTGTGAATATGACAGAACTTGTGTTTTCGTGTATGTGCGATATTTCTTTTTATGTATTGTAGTTTATCGCATGTTCTATTTTCTGCTGTGATCTCGAGTTGTCTTTATTCTGTGAGCGTTGCGCTCTATTACTGAATCTCAATAGTTG
The DNA here is from genome assembly GCF_023897955.1 of Schistocerca gregaria. Taxonomy (NCBI): domain Eukaryota; kingdom Metazoa; phylum Arthropoda; class Insecta; order Orthoptera; family Acrididae; genus Schistocerca; species Schistocerca gregaria. Next base: position 794,509 of record NW_026061873.1, on the reverse strand, counting down.
TTCCGTGTTATTTTAACTGATAAGTTATGGGTGAATATTTGCGTTACTGCATTTCCGTGTTTTGTGGGAACGTGTAGCAGCTGCCTTTGTTTAATGGGGGCCATATGTTTCTCGAATCATTGGGGCCTTCCGCCTTGATGGTTTTATTATGAATTCGGTGTGATTCATGATCTATTCGTTGTTACAGTGGTGTACTCTCATTGATTTATACATTTAGCGATTTTCACTCACATCTGTTTGAAACAGTTGGATGTGCAACTCAGGTGACTTCTTTTCATGATGCTTGCGTGAATTCTCAGGTGGTGTATTTGCTGTAACAAGATGTTTCAATCGGTGTAAACCCCTTTGATGTTAGTGCATGCAGGCAATGCAGGTATTGTTCCTCTGAATTTCGTCGTTTTCGTGTGAAGCTTGATTGGATAACTGAAGTCATATGTTTCTGTTCCCTTTCCTCTCTTTTCCCTCACGTATGCATAGTTAAATTGCGCTATGTAATTTCTTCTTGCCAGATCAGATTAGTTTATTTCGTGTTCAGGCACAACTTAAGTATATCTTCAGAATGTCCACCCATAATTCTTTGTGGCTATTTTTGAATAAATGTGTTTCATGAAAACTCAAATCGTGTGTCCTCTAACTACTTCAGAACGCACCAAATAGCTGCCAGACTTGCAACTCGATGCTCTTAACTGCTTCTTTCTTTGAAATATTAGCCTGATTTTTATATGCTGCACAAAAAGACAGTGATAACGAAGTACCCAGAGAGAGGAATGAGTAGAACTAATGTGCCAAATTCACAATCCATTGATTAATTATACAGGTTCATTTAACGATGTTATGTACTATGGTTAGATTTAGTATTGCATTAACTGCATGCAAATTTTTTTTTTTCCGCTGTTCTCAAACAACCTCTGTGCCGGTTGGTGAACTCACGAAGGGACTGAAGAGAAATTTAATGAGCCGAGGAAAGTGAATGAAAAGCTATTTGATGACTTAGAAGCTGCGAATCTTAAGCTCGAACGGAACGTGGAAAGTAAAGCGAATGACTTTAGAAGATGCTACGGGATGAAATAGCGATCGAGTTAGCGAAAACGTCGAGGGTCGTCGAGAAGCGTCTGTGAAGCTGAAAGCGAGCAGTTGCCGCTAAACAGAGTGCTCGAAGAACAGGAGAACAGGGTTATGGCGACGTTCGTGGCTGTCCCAAAGTGAACGCGTAGAGCTACTGTCCCGAGCTGAGAGAGCGGCTGCCGGGCGTTTGGAAGCCACGAAGGGTCAGGCAGAGCAGAGAATCAGCGCGATACGTACTCTGTCTTTTGCTGCGCCCGAGTTCCTGTTCCTAAGAGCTGCCGAGAGCCGGGAGTTAACGTCGCAGAGACAGCGAGCACCAGTTCGGCCGCAGGCGGTGGCGATAAAGCAACAGACTGCCGGCTACTGTGAGCAACACCCAGGTTTGGTCCAGAGGGGACGATACGTAGCTCGTGACTTGAAGAAACGTGTGGCTCACCTCAAAGCAGGTTGTCCCGAAATTGAAGTAGACAGTTCCTGCGAATTAGTATGCACAGAGGACATTCTTGGCAACCGGAATCAAATAATAACTGTATCCTTTTACCGACCTCCAAATTCAGATGATGTTGTTGTTGTCTTCAGTCCTGAGACTGGTTTGATGCAGCTCTCCATGCTACTCTATCCTGTGCAAGCTGCTTCATCTCCCAGTACCTACTGCAACCTACATCCTTCTGAATCTGCTTAGTGTACTCATCTCTCGGTCTCCCTCTACGATTTTTACCCTCCACGCTGCCCTCCAATGCTAAATTTGTGATCCCTTGATGCCTCAAAACATGTCCTACCAACCGATCCCTTCTTCTAGTCAAGTTGTGAAACAAACTTCTCTTCTCCCCAATCCTATTCAATACCTCCTCATTAGTTACGTGATCTATCCACCTTATCTTCAGTATTCTTCTGTAGCACCACATTTCGGAAGCTTCTATTCTCTTCTTGTCCAAACTAGTAATCGTCCATGTTTCACTTCCATACATGGCTACACTCCAAACAAATACTTTCAGAAACGACTTCCTGATACATAAATCTATATTCGATGTTAAGAAATTTCTCTTCTTCAGAAACGCTTTCCTTGCCATTGCCAGTCTACATTTTATATCCCCTCTACTTCGACCATCATCAGTTATTTTACTTCCTAAATAGCAAAACTCCTTTACTACTTTAAGTGTCTCATTTCCTAATCTAATTCCCTCAGCATCACCCGATTTAATTTGACTACATTCCATTATCCTCGTTTTGCTTTTGTTAATGTTCATCTTATATCCTCCTTTCAAGACACTGTCCATTCCGTTCAACTGCTCTTCCAAGTCCTTTGCCGTATCTGACAGAATTACAATGTCATCGGCGAACATCAAAGTTTTTACTTCGTCTACATGAATTTTAATACCTACTCCAAATTTTTCTTTTGTTTCCTTTACTGCTTGCTCAATATACAGATTGAATAACATCGGGGAGAGGCTACAACCCTGTCTCACTCCTTTCCCAACCACTGCTTCCCTTTCATGCCCCTCGACTCTTATTACTGCCATCTGGTTTCTGTACAAATTATAAATAGCCTTTCGCTCCCTGTATTTTACCCCTGCCACCTTTAGAATTTGAAAAAGAGTATTCCAGTCAACATTGTCAAAAGCTTTCTCTAAGTCTACAAATGCTAGAAACGTAGGTTTGCCTTTTCTTAATCTTTCTTCTAAGATAAGTCGTAAGGTCAGTATTGCCTCACGTGTTCCAACATACAGTAGCTGAAAGGTTGAAAGACGAGTTGAGTTTAATTTCAAACGCGTACCCGACTCATACAAATATAGTTCGTGGTGCTTTTAATCTATCCTCGATATGTTAGTGAAAATACATGTTTAATTCCGGAGGTACGCATAAAGCATCATCCGAAATTTTGCTAAACGCTTTCTCCGACAACTATTTCGAGCAGTTACTTCATGAATAGTAAAAGGTTGTGAAAACCGCGCTTTACCTGTTAACACGGAATAATCCTGAACTAGTAACGTGGATTAAAACGGATACTGGTATTATTGAACGTACCCAGACCCCCAAGTCCTCCACAAATAAACGAAATATATACCTGTTCAAAAAAGCACATAAAAATTCACATAACATCTTCCTCCACTCCTTCCACATTAATAATGTCACTGCAGACCAGATGTGATTTGAATGCAAAGAAATAGTATCGGCGGCAATTCAGAGATTTACACCAAATAAATTAACAAACGACGCAGTTCATCCTCATTGGTACGCCAAACGCGTCAAAACACTGTTGCAGAAACAACGAAACAAACCTGCCAAATTTAAACGGAAACAAAATCTCCAACATTGGCGATCTTTTAAAGAGACTGGAAATTTAGCGCTGACTTCAATGCGACATGCTTATAATAGTTTCCACAACGAAACTTTATCTCCAAACCTGGCAGAAAATTCAGTCAGATTCTGTTCGTATGTGAAGTATGCTAGCGGCAAGACACAATCAATGCCTTCTCTGCGCGATAGCAATGGAGATACTATCGAAGACAGTGCTGCCAAAACAGAGCAACTAAACACAGTTATCCGAAATGCCTTCACAAAGGAACACGAAGTAAATATTCAAGAATTCGAAACAAGATCAGGTGTCAACATGAGTAACGTCGAAGTAGATATCCTTGGAGTAGTGAAGCAACTTGAATTACTTAATAAACGCATGTCTTCTGGCCCAGAGTGTATACCAATTAGGTTCCTATCAGAGTTTGGAGGTGCAAGTCATCGAGTAAAACGGAAGTGATTCCTGGCGTTCTCCAGGGTCCTTTGCTGTTCCTCATCTCTATAAACGATTTGGGAGACAATCTGAGCATCCGTCTTTGATTGTTTGCAGATGACCCTGTCGTTTATCGGCTAATAAAGTCATCAGAAGATCAAAACAAATTGCAAAGCCATTTAGAAAAGGTATCTGGATGGTGCGAAAATTGGCAATTGACCCTAAATAACGGAAAGTGTGAGGTCATCCACGTGAGTGCTAAACGTAATCCGTTAAACTTCGGTTACACAAAAAATCAGAAAAATCTAAAGGTCGTAAATACCTAGGAATTATTATTACGAACAACTTAAATTGTAAGTCACACACAGAGTATGTTCTGGGGAAGGCTAACCCAAGACTGCATTTTACTGGCAGGAGACTTAGGAAGTGTAATACATCTGCTAAGGAGACTGCTTACACTATGCTTGTCCGTTATCTTTTAGAATACTGCTGTGCGGTGTGGGATCCTTACCACATAGGACTGACGGGGTGCATCGAAAAAGTGTATTATCACGATATAGGGGAGAGAGTGTGACTGAAATGTTGGAGGCTTTGGAATGGAGATCATTAAAACAAAGGCGTTTTTCGTTGCAGAGGAAGCTTCCTACGAAATTTCAATCACCAACGTTCTCCTCCGAATGCTAAAATATTCTGCTGACGGAGACCAACATAGGGAGAAACGATCAGCATAATAAAATAAGGGAAACCAGACCTCGCATTGAAAGATATATATGTTCGTTTCTTCTGCGCTCTATACGAGATTGGAATAATAGGGAATTGTGAAGGTTGTTCGATGAAATGGCTCAAATGGCTCTGAGAACTATGGGACTCAACTTCTGATGTCATCAGTCCCCTAGAACTTTGAACTACTTAAACCTAACTAACCTAAGGACATCGCACACATCCATGCCCGAGGCAGGATTCGAACCTGCAACCGTAACGGTCGAGCGGGGTTCGATGAACCCTCTGCCAGCCACTTAAATATAATTTGCAGAGTATCCATGTACATGTAGATGTATAGGGGCTGATGGAGTTGGAGCCTCAGGGAATAAAGTGCAAAGAGGGACTCGGAACGCGAGGATAAGTGCGATTACAGGGAAAGCAATGTTGCGGGAGGCTTTCGCGGCGGAGGACAGACCTTCGCGAGAGAAAGGCAAAGTTTCTGTTTTAAGCATTTCCTTTCACTACGTGAGTTTGAGTTGTTCCTGAACTCGGTTAACTGAATTCACCCTATGCCTGGTCGGAACTGTTCGAATTTGTGCTTTCCCCAGTGTGGCCCAGCACACACTACTGGATTCGTGCGTTGTTTCTTAGCAGGGGAACCTGCCATGCCAATGAGGACCAGATCGCGGCGTTGTGCGACAGTAAGGGAATTTCGGCAGGCTTTCCTTTCAGCGCCGGGCGGAGTAGCCATGAGGTTTGAGGCGCATTTCACTGATTGAGAGTCCTTCCTGCCGGAGATTCGAGTCCTGTCTCTTGCATGGGTTGTGTGTTGTTCTTAGTTGGGGTTAGTGTAAGTGATGATCTCTGCAATTTGATACTTTAGGAATTCACTCACACACATTCCTTTCAGCCTACTGGTCGGAGGCTGCACGAGCCCACACATCATTATCGTAATACTCTTCTTTAAATATTCTGGATTTACGAGCGCCGCCCGTTTGCTCGAACACATGGTACAGGCTAATCAATTTTTGTTTTATACGTTCGGAGAAACAGAGCTGATCAGTATTTGCCTGACTATAATGCCAACCCACATGTGTCACATCATCCCAGCTGCCAAATGCAGCCGGCCGGTGTGGCCATGAGGTTCTAGGCGCTTCAGTGTGATGTCATTTGGTTAGTTAGGTTGAAGTAGTTCTAAGTTATAGGGGACTGATATCTCATCGTTTTGCAAAATGAAAGGATGATTTGGAAGCATTTAAAGCGGTGCAATAAGAGTTCGAGTACGATTTTGGGGAGTATGTGTCTAAGTATACGATCTAGTCACTCGGTGCGCAAACGCACGATTCCAGTTGCGGGCGCAGTCGAAAACCTAGACCAGAGTGACTGACCGTACGCGGCCACCCTAGTTCCTTTGGGAACAACTGGGGAATAGAAAAACGTAGTGTAAATCAGTACAGGAATCAAGGGGCACACGTACGCGGTCACGAGAACCCTGGAAGCAGTGGGATCAAAAACCATTTTTATGCGTTTCTGTCTGTAAAATATCTGGGAGTGTGCGTGCGGAACGATTTGAAGTGGAATGATCATATAAAATTAATTGTTGGTAAGGCGGGCACCAGGTTGAGATTCATTGGGAGAGTCCTTAGAAAATGTAGTCCATCAACAAAGGAGGTGGCTCACAAAACACTCGTTCGACCTATACTTGAGTATTGCTCATCAGTGTGGGATCCGTACCAGATTGGGTTGACGGAGGAGATAGAGAAGATCCGAAGAAGAGCGGCGCGTTTCGTCACAGGGTTACTAAGCGTGATAGCGTTACGGAGATGTTTAGCAAACTCAAGTGGCAGACTCTGCAAGAGAGGCGCTGTGCATCACGGTGTAGCTTGCTGTCCAGGTTTTGAGAGGGTGCGTTTCTGGATGAGGTATCGAATATATTGCTTCCCCCCGCTTATACCTCCCGAGGAGATCACGAATGTAAAATTAGATTCGAGCGCACACGGAGGCTTTCCGGCAGTCTTTCTTCCCGCGAACCGTACGCGACTGGAACAGAAAAGGGAGGTAATGAGAGTGGCACGTAAAGTGCCCTCCGCCACACACCGTTGGGTGGCTTGTGCAGTATAAATGTAGATGTAGTAGCGACAACAACGGGCGGTCGTAGTGAGACCGATTACGGGGCTGGGATCAGCTGAGTGGTGATAGCAATAACGGGTGGCGGTGATTTGGGAACAACTGGGGAATAGAAAAAAATAGGGCAAATCAGTACAGGAATGAAGAGACACGCGAACGCAATCACAAAACCCTGGAAGCAGTGGGATCAGAAACCACTTTAATGCCTTTCTGTCTGTTTTAATTATTCGGGAGCTGACCGTTTGGTTTTAAACTTTGTTTTCTGCGTTTAATTTGATTGGGAAACCGTTGAGATTGAACTTAACATATACATGGATGGACATGAGAAATGAAAGGTGTAAGTAGGCTGTTTAGGTTTTTATGTTGGTAACGCCACATAGCGCTCTGTATGAAAATCACTGATTATGCTGTGTGCAGTCTGTGGCTGGTTGGCATTGTTGAAATATTCGCTATTGTAGTGTTGGGCAGTTGGATGTGAACAGCGCTTAGCGTAGCGCAGTTGGAGGTGAGCCGCCAGCAGTGTTGGATGTGGGGAGAGAGATGACAGAGTTTTGAGAGCGGATGATCTGGACGTGTGTTCATCAGAGTAAATTTGTAGGACTTGATATCTAGTTAGTGCCTTCAATAGTTAGAATCTTTTATGTAGCTGGCAGTACTGGCGCTCGCTATATTGCAGTAGTTCGAGTAAGGAAGATTTTTATGAGGTTAGTGATTCATGAAAGGTATAGGTTATTGTTAGTCGGGGCCATTCTTTTGTAGGGATTTTATAAGTCAGATTGCGTTGCGCTAAAATATTGTGAGTCCGTTTAGTGATGATCAGAGTAAGTAAAGAGAAATGTCTGAGTACGTTGAGTTTTGCTCAGCTGTTTGAAAATCAAATAACGTAAAGGAGATTATCAGCACAATCATTAATAAATTTTTCTAAAGGGAGGTTTCAAAGGTTGCAATAAATTTTTCATCTATGATTATTACTTTACATATGAAATATTCTATTGCAGATTAATAAAAACGAATTTCTTTGAATGTTCCCAAAATAATGTTCAAGTTATATTTTTATTCAAGGACTACAGCTGTTTGTACAAGAATGAAAATATAATTTTTCATCGAACTTAGCAAAGATTTTCACGTTGCACTGGATTTTTGTTTACTGGATATAGCCCGACTAGCTTTGAAGCATAAGACTATCTTTACTTTATGAATTCTTTTTTATATTTGTAAGCTCTCCTGAAGAATTATCCACTTTTAAATACACTTCACGTTATGTTCAGAATTTATCACTTTTTGAATGAAAATTTAAAAGAGCTGCAGCTTGTATCCACCTGTGAATGCACAAGATAAAATCTACTATCTCTTTGTATTCTGCCTATGGAATGCTGTGAAAAGGAACACTTTTTTATTTTCGTTCACCTCTACCTGTACCCTTTTTAGGATGTGGTCGTTATTGCGATGGTATATTTTAATCTGCCGCTGTTCCAGAATGCTCGCTCACGGCGCAGCTCTGTACTGCCAGCGATATCCAATAAAATGCTGGAAATTCTAAAATAAAATGGGTAATGTCCGGTGCGAACTTTGCAGTAATTGTGACAAACAGATTTTACTAGATAAATATATTTTAACAGAAACAATTAAAATCTTTACACACCGTTTACAATCCCAGCTACAAATGGCGTCGATCATCGACTTATGACAAATGAAGACCACGTAATAGCCTAATGCAACGTTGCGGGTTCCTCTCCCATTTAGTCTGTGCAGAAGGCAAGCGATTCTACTACAATAAATTGCCAATTTATATCTTACCTAATTTTTGTACAGTCTTTGTCGTTTTTGATAACATATCCTTTCTTCTGTAGCGGTTTTCACATCCTCCACCACAGATAGTATTTAACAGTCTTTGAATAATCATTTATAATAGCAAAATTCATAATTATCTTTTAAATGTCCTTTTGAAATACAATTAACAGAAACACATATAAATTATTTGTTGCAATGAACATTATACATCGAAATGTTCTTTTAACTTTCACTTTGGATGCGTGCTGCCAGAAAACGTTACACCACGAAAGCAGAGACTGCTCATGAGGGGACCGTGAGCAGAATAGGAATGCCTTGGCGGGACCACCACAGTTGGAGAAAATCGAACCCGCTGATCCACAACATAATCCACTTAACGACAATGAGTGGCGGGAACTCTCGCGACAGAATGGTGCGGAACAGGACGGATCTCTGAGCAAGGTAAGTGCGAATGTTCTACACGTGGAAAAATCCAGCACACGGGACGATTTGTGACAGTAGACTGCAGGCAGTAAGGTTTCAGCTTTTATGCCAGATATCACCACCTCTATTAGAATATCAGCACCCAGAACGCACTTGAGCTGCATCTGCCTGTGTTCGATTACAGGTGAGGCAGCGTTTCGTAATTATGTGTGGCTACAGAGGCAGCGTGCAATATTTCTGCAAGGGACTTCTGTCGACTTTTTGAGTACACGCCACACGGAGATGATGCTCTGTACTGGGTGAAACGAGGTCCGACACGATGCTACGACGTGCTCCGTGACTTTTGCCACTTCAGTGTATAAATGTACCGGATGTCTCTCTTAAAAGTCTTCAGGCACATTTCTTCTGGCTTTTCAGTAGATATTTTTAATGTGTAGATGCAGTCAGTCCAAACGTGTACTGGTCATCACGTCGAAGGAAAGCTTCGGTTTGTTTCCGTTACACGCGAAATGCTTTTTGAAGCGGAATTTTACATTCTCATTCGATAGAGCGGCCCGAGATGAGTCCAGCTTGTTATTCGTTTTAGCGATACGTATTAGCAGGAAAACTGGAAAACGGAGAGCGGCGGTAGCAATCAATTTGGGCCAGGGCCTTGTTGTCGCTGTTAGAGTATCGGTTATTCTTAGAGTTTTCCCGCTCCTGTTAATACAAATGGATGAAGCGAAAAACGTTGTAGACTAGTTTGTGGCCCGTCCATCCGAATGGGTACGTGAAATTCCGCTTTGAAAATAAATTAATTTTTTTTTTACCGGGAACAAACCGACGCTTTGCGGCGACAGTGGCACATCATGACAGGCGTAATGAACAGTATTAATTTCGACTGACTCCACCTACACATTCCAAACACGAAATTGAAAATATCTGTCGGAACACCAGAGCAAATGCGCCTGAAGACTCTTGGGTGGAATACCTACACAGAATATTGGAGAAATAGTGGCAAATATTTTGATAGGTGATACCAACCACAAGAACAAGAAAAAAAAACACCTTGAACGTGGGTCTGGAAATGCATACTTTGTGAGATCTCTACACTTGTCCATAGTGGCTGAAGACGTTCGGGTGTGAATATGTCCGCCTGACACGCAAGGTAGATATTAAATAAACAAATGATGTATGGCCACAGGTGCTGTCCCCATGATCCGTGAACCGAGCGAGGTGACGCAGTGGCTTGCACACTGGACTCGCATTCGGGAGGACGACGGTTCAATCCCGCGTCCGTCCATCCTGATTTAGGTTTTCCGTGGTTTCCCTAAATCACTCCAGGCCAATGCCGGGATGGTTCCTTTGAAAGGCCACGGCCGATTTTCTTCCCCGTCCTTCCCTAATCCGATGAGACCGATGACCTCACTGTCAGCTCTCCTTCCCCAAACAACCGAACCCCAACCCATGATCCGTCAATAGCGTTCACTACTGTACGTGCCTTTCCGTATTGACGTACTCCAGTGTACACAAGTCTGAGCACTGGGTAATCTACAGGCAGTTGTGTTGCATGTACTATAGTTTTAGCGTTGTTAGTGTGTGTTATTTTGTAGTAAATTGCTTTTAACAATAAGTAAGTATCGCATTTATTTATTCAGAGTATGGCATTTAAGTACATTTCAGAATTGCATCACTTTATTGTACATTACATGTGTTCACAGACAAACATCTAGTCCCTGTAAGTCATATCGCAATGTTTACTGTCACTGTGATATTTGTAATGCACTGTGCACGAATGGGTTGGTAAATTTTCCATTTCTCTTCTGCTTGTTAACAATGGAAGCGTACTACTCCTAAAGTGACATGGCGGATATAATTATCTGCTATGGGTTAGCAGTTGGAAATAGCCCGTAAGCACGTTCCCACTACGCAGAAAAATACCCACGTTGCAGAGTACCATGCGATAAGTTGTTGACCCAAAGTTTTCGGCTTCTTAAGGACACGGATTTTCTAGCTTCCAATAGACGAATAGTGGACGGAATGAGTCAGTTCACACACCTCAGATGCAGGAGGACATACAAGATTTTCTGGACGAAAGACGTGCAACAGCAGTGTGGGTATTTGGCGATTGACACCAACAGAAGGCATAAGTCATCCTGTTGTCCGGCTGGTACTGCTTGAGCTATTGCTGTATCCGTAACACCTTCAACACATCCAGGCACTAATGCCAGAGGACCACGATAGCCTATCATAGTTGTGTCATTGGCCCATACAGAAGCGTGCTGCAGGTCCACTGTTTTCGACGAAGAATTTATTTCTCTGATCCTGTGCGGTTCACAAAGGGTCGTGCTGTGAACTTCCATACTCAGCACGTGTGGGCTTATGAAAACCCATATGCTGCTGTACAAGGAGTACATCAACCTCATTTCTCCGTCAACTAATGGATAGACATTCTTGGTGATAAGTTACTAGGGCCATACATCCTACTCCAAACATTTAATGGAGCTCATTATCGTCAACTTCTTGTTAACATTTTGCTTACCTTGTCGGAGGAGGTACCACATCAGTAAAGACTACCGATGTGGTTTATGCGTTATGTCACATTTCATCTGCAATGTGTGTGAATATCGGATGCTGACGCTTCATGTCTTTTGGAATGGTTGGGGCGGAGGGGGCACACCTTGGTCCCCTGTTCCCTCGACTTCAGTCCTCTGTAGTTTTGGTTATGGGAACAGTTCAAGGCGTTAGTCTTGCAGTACCACATGTATGTGAAATTAGAAATCGTTACCAGAGTCGGAGACTATTTAGACTCTGACAAATCCCTTTAGATACAGTTTTGATATACATAATACAATGGAAATATGCTACTTGAAATTTGGCCTTACATGAGGTCCTAGGGTGAACAATTTGTATAAAATTACTTAATAACTGTATTTTAAAAACAATTAATAACGCAAATCAAATGAAAGGAACACTAAATTCTTTAAATGAAATTCAAGTAAAAATGAACTGGTGATTTATTGCAAAAAGTCTTCTTAGTACACAAGAAAACCAATAGACTAACTGTCTATCATGTTAGACTAATATTGACAATCAGCAAAATCATAATGTCCAGGGAAGGATAATGTGTTCATGCTGCACATTCCCTCCACGATGTTGAGGCGAAATAAATAAAAAAATTAAATTTATTGGTTTTTTGTAAAGAGGAAAAATTGTGGACATGGAATTGTAACTTCAGAATTATTGAAAGGCCTTTCTTTTTTTACGGGCTGTATTGACCAGCTTGAATGCGGACAAATTCAGTGCTGCGTGAAATATGCCTGTAATATAATTTACCATTCCGATTAATTACATTTTTGAATTCTACGTCACTGTTGATTTAATCAGAGTTCTCACCTTAGACGTAGAATTAGTCCTTCTGCCACAATATTAATTCATTAGTCGCCCTCGATGTTCTTCTCTTTGTTGACCGTGTGTACCTTCCTAAGTCGGCATCGGTTCACTTCACGTAGACGGTGGAAACCAAGGAAATACAATGCTACGTCACTTTAAAAAATAGTGAGAAGTATCGAAGTGTTACGAAAATTATTTATTCACAAGACAATAAGACTTGCTCTGCTCGTCGCACAAATCATGATTACTAACAACATGGCTGCCTTTCCGCACAGTCCGAAATTACGTCCGTCCTCCACAAGGCAACAATCGAAAGTGTCTCTTAGCTCCTTCTTGGAGTATGAAACAAAAGCGAATCCAATATGAACATTACAGAGATTATATTCTACATCCCTCTCAATTTGATCTTTGACGCAGCCTTTAAGGTGTTGTATGTCTCTGCGTCGGAATGTGTCATTACAATGTGAATAAACCCTACGAATCTGAATTTTACTATGTAGTGGTTCCTTGTCGGGACTAAAATGAAAAGAACCTTTCTTCGTATCTGGAATCTTACGGTACTGCGGTGGTGTACAACTATAAAATGGTAAGCTCCCAGACGAATTGGTGCCGCTACAGTGTGCTCACCAATCACTAGCCATCTCGATCTACATCCAAATCTACATCGATACTCTGCTAATTACGTTGAAGTGCCTGGCAGAGGGTTCTTCGGACCACCTTCAAAATTCTCTATTCTCCAAATGTCGTATAGCGCGCGGAAATAACAAACACCTACATCTTTTTCGTACGAGCTCTTCAAATGGTTCAAATGGCTCTAAGCTCTATGGAACTTAACATCTGAGGTCATCAGTCCCCTAGACTTAGAATTACTTAAACATTAACGAACCTAACCACACACACATCCATGCCCACGGCAGAATTCGAACCTGCGACCGTAGCAGAAGCGCCGTTCCACACCGAAGCGCCTAGAACCGGTTGGCCACAGCGACCGGCTGCACGAGCTCTGACTTCCCTTATTTTATCATAGTGATCGTTTCTTCCTATCTAAATCGGCGTCAACAAAATATTTTCAAATTCAGAGGAGAAAGCTGGTGACTGGAATTTCGTGAGAAGATTGCTCCGCAACGAAAAATGCCTGTGTTTTAATGATCTCCATCACAAATCCTCCATCATTTCAGTGACACTCTCCCCCCTATTTCGCGATGATGCAAAACATGCTACCATCTTTGCACTTTTTCGATGTACCTGCTAATAAAACGTAGTGTTGGGTTAGCCTTCCCCACATGATTTTCTGTGTGTTCCTTACAATTTAAGTTGTTCGTAATTGTAATTACTAGGTATGGCCTTTAGATTTGACTGATTTATCGTGTGACGGAAGTTTAACGGATTACTTTTAGCACTCATGTGGATGACCTCACACTTTTCGTTATTTATGGTCGTTGCAATTTGTTTGCCGGCCGGTGTGGCCGTGCAGTTCTAGGCGCTACAGTCTGGAACCACGTGACCGCTACGATCGCAGGTTCGAATCCAGCCTCGGGCATGGATATGTGTGATGTCCGTAAGATAGTTAGGTTTAAGTAGTTCTAAGTTATAGGGGACTGATGACCACAGATGTTAAGTCCCAGAGTGTTCAGAGCCATTTATCTATTTCTTTGCAATGTGTTTTGATCTTCTGATGACTTTATTAGTCGATAACCGACAGCGTCATCTGCAAACAACCTAAGCGACTGCTCAGATTGTCTCGCAAATCGTTTATACGGATAAGGAACAGCAAAGGGCCTGTAACACTAAGATGTGCGTCAACACGAGATCTGCACCCCCATGGAACTTGTGGACCGAGCTAAGTTGTCGGGACGACTTCCCAGTGCAGAACACTAGAATGATCGCACCCCCCCCCCCCCGCCCCCCCTCAGCGATCGAGCACCAGAAGTCTCCTCTACGAAGATCGACCCAAGAGTGTTCGATCATCCACATCCAACTCCTCAGTTTGGGCCGTCATGGCAACAAGCATATCAGGTAAAACGTTATGTACTTCTGTCCAATGACAGCAGACGAATCAGAGCCTTGTATAAACAACTCAGAATTTCCAACAAGCCAAGCAAACGCCGCTGGAACCCCACCAGGTCAGGTTCACACAGCAGCAGGCCGCTCCTCGTCAAGAACTGGTCAGTTCTCTCCAGATGTTACCGGGTAAGACACTGAGCGTCAAATTCTGAGCTTCCTGGGGTCGTGACTCGGGACGTCACTATGTGTGCCACTGGATGTCAGACTCGGAAAAACTTTCTTCTTCAAGGAGTGAAAATGACTGTAATGCGTGAGTTATTGCCGGATTTGTTATGCGCTCTGTATGTGCTTTCATCCTGCTCAGACAGCAGCTGGTATAGATTTTACGCTTGTGAGCGTATATATACGTTGTTATGTGGCTAGCGGAGCTTGTGGACTGGCCCTGTTCGATTTCCTTTACCTACATTTATGTAATTCGAAAATCTGTGCCCAGACATCAGTTTACTAAAACAACGTGACAATTTTAAAAAACTCAAAGATGTTAATTCTAAAAAAAGGGAGATATTTTTCCGGCTCAGTTAAATACAAATCTATTCGTAAGTATTTGAGTTTCATATTGAAACAGTCTCGAGGTTAGAACCTCATTTTCAGCAGTTTCTTTAATTGTATTAATATTGTATTATTTTGTCAACTGGAAATACTGAATTATAATATTCTAATGAAAATACGATTTTATTTGAGTCAAATCAAATAAATTAAAATTTGATTCAGACTTGTGAAATGACTTGTCTATACTAATAAAGTTCCCAGAAAGAATTTCACTCTGCAGCAGAGAGTGCGCTGCGATGAAACGTCCTCTCAGAACTAGAATAATCTGCCAGAAGGTTCCATCAGTAATACTGGTGCGTTTTATATGTTCGTTTCTCCATGTAATGGAAAAAAAGAAATACTCGACATTCACAGTGACTAGAGTATGTACAAAAAGGGCAATCAATACACATTTGCAGTTGACCAGCAGATCGTTCTGCAGATACAGTCTATCCTTTTGAATTTTTAAGTACTATAATCTATTTCTGTGAAGGATGCTTATCACGATATTTATTTGCTCTTTCACTTTATTCACATGAACTCTGAGAGTTTTATGTGACTATATTATTTTGTTTCTGCAAACATAATTCGTTCCACCAAAATAGCTGGAAACCCCACAGCAGATCAGTTCCAGTCATTCCACGAGTAAGGAGGTACAAGGCTTGTCTTGTCTGTAATTCTACCATGCCTAGACGGTCAATACCGTATTCTATCGCGTCTGCATTGTTACTTTGTGCCAAGAAGGACTCTCAGCAAGGGAAGGGTTCAGGCGTCTCGGAGTGAAATGTCGATGACATGCCTCGTTCAGACCGCTCAAGGACTACTACTGCAGTGGATGACCGCATCCTACGGATTATGGCTCGGAGGAACTCTGACAGCAACGCCACCATGTTGAATAATGCTTTTCGTGCAGGCACAGGACGTCTTGTTACGACTCAAACTTTGCGCAATAGGCTGCATAATGCGCAACTTCACTTCCGACGTCCATGGCGAGGTCGATCTTTGCAACCACGACATTTTGCAGCACCGTACAGGTGGGCCCAACAACACGCAGAATGGACCGCTAAGGATTGGCATCACGTTCTATCCACCGATGAGTGTCGCATATGCCTTCAACCAGACAATCGTCGGAGACGTGTTTGGAGGCAACCCGGTCAGGATGAATGCCTCAAGATACACTGTCCAGCGAGTGCAGCAAGGTGGAGGTTCCCATCTCTTTTGGGATGGCATTATGGAGGGCGGACGTACGCCGCTGGTGGTCATGGAAGGCGCCGTAACGGCTGTACGATACGTGAATACCACCTTCCGACTGATAGTACAACCATGTCGGCAGCATATTGGCGAGGCATTCGTCTTCATGGACGACAGTTCGTGCCCCCATCGTGCACATCCTGTGAATGACTTTCTTCAGAATAACGACATCGCTCGACTAGGGTGGCCAGCACCTTCTCCAGACATGAACGCTATAGAACATGTCTGGGATAGATTGAAAAGGGCTGTTTATGGAAGACGTGACGCACCAACCCTCTCAGGGATCTACGCCCAATCGCCGTAGAGAAGTGGGACAATCTTGACCAACAGTGCCTTGATGAACTTATGGCTAAAATGCCACGACGAATACAGGCACGAATCAATGCAATAGGACGTGCTACTGGCTATTAGAGGGAGAGGTGTGTACAGCAATGTTGACCACCACCTCCGAAGGTGTCCCTGTATGGTGGTACAAGATGCAATGCCTGACTTTCATTAGCAATAAAAAGGGTGCAAAGGATATTCATGTTGATCTCAATTCCAATTTTGTGTACAGGTTCCGGAGCTCTTGGAGCCGAGGTGATGCGAAACTTTTTTGATGTATGTACATTTTTACTATGTCTGTACAGAACTGTATACACTGTTAGCGTAAATAGCTCTAGGGAGGTGCATTATAGAATCAGTAAGCGTACAATACTTCAAAACTCGTTTACTACCTCATTTTCCGCAATTTGATCTTACGTTCTTGCCTCAGTGTCAGAGGTACAACAACAGATTTTGCGCTTGGCTGTCATCCATTCGTATGTGCCGCTACATTTTTGGAGAGAAACCCGGTTGCCGCACAGTCGCGGCGTTGGCCTCCCTCTCTCTCTCTCTCTCTCTCCCTCTCTGGTGCCGACTCGCTGAGTGTGACACCTAGCGGCAGCACTGGGTACCTTTGGCGCGACGTCGCGAGTCACAATCCCAGAAAGCCAAGGAATTAACGCCGGGTCTTGAGACTCAGACCTGCTAGCCGCCAGTAGCGCACGCAACACCGAAGATCCCACCCTCCTCCAAACGGCGCGTGACCCCTGCGGGCTCCAATGTAGCTGCCCTGCCGCACTTATAACCGGGGACTCAATGCTTTGAGCGGTGAGCTGGCTGTCCCTCCCTTATTCCCATTGTTGTGTGCCTCGGACGTTCTACAACTCCTGGGGAAACCAACTCCGAGTTTCCCACGAATTCTCTCAGCTGAAGTGACGTAAGTTAAGACACACAACCTCTGGAATTTTTATCAGGCACAATAGTGAAAATCAAGTATAGTAATGAGAGTTTAATAAAGTGATGAGAATCGTGTTCCAGCATTTCTCCGTCATAAGGAGCGGATGGTGTTAGTTTATCAATGGATGGAGGCAACCCAGATGGCTTGTAACATTTCAGCCGACGCCACGCCGGTCAACGATACCCAGACACTACAGGATCGCGTCTTCGACGCAACTACGAGCAAGCGTATTTCGGAGAGTGCGTGATCTCTTAAGCTGAGGATCAGAGCGATACATTGATATTGGAGGAACGTCACGTTGAGCACCTCATATGAGAAATGTCATTAACGGATATCAGGATGGACGGCTCCTATGGACAAGTGTGCAGATCACAGTAAGTATGCGTTTCCCGATCCACGTGTAATGGATTTTTTTCCCTTGTTTTGATGGACAGCCCCACCTCGAAATATTCGACACTTTGCGCTACAGGTTAAAAGAAGAGTGACGAATATAAGATGCCTTCAATATTTATTAACGTTGTCGGTGGTTCTCTTGATTTATGCTAACTTTTTTCCAGCCTACGTCTAGATCTGGTTTTGTTCCCTGCATATAAAATTATATGCAAGCGTTTCTATCGCACCAGAAAGGATGGAGGAGGTTTGATGTAAGATCTATTCGTGGTTTCTCCTTTATCGAAATCGTTTCCCATAAGAATACAAGCTACATCGTTAGCCTCGTGGCTATTGAGGTTGATCCTCAAAAAAACGTAGTACTAATAGTTCAATCCAGAACGGTTTAGGTAGCCTTTACGGTAGTTGGGTATAGCTGTGTGGTTAGTATTCGAACAGACATCCGAAGTAGTGTGGCGGTAATGCTTCAATCTGTCCGAAGAACAGTTCCAGCTTTATAAATGTAGCCAGAAGTGTATCGTGGCTAATGGAGTTGTTCATGAAGACTGATTAAAGTATTTTCCTAATATATTTTGTTGCCCTTATTTTATAAAATCATTCGGTGGCTTTCTAAGAGGTACTTTGTGTTAGGAGTACGAAACGTAAATAAAATTACATTTTCACACGTTTTACTTCAGGCAGAATTAGGTAATAAAGCCAGTCGATACCTTTCGTATAGTGCAACGACATAGTTGCTTACTGGCTGAGTATTTTTCAAGAGATCCTCTCACACAGACTGGTAATTTACACTGTTTTTAAGAGCCACTCCGAGTGCGCCGTATCAGTCACTCTTTAACCTGTTACGTAAGGCGATTCGTTCCTGCTGTTATCTTTTGCGTGTATTCAGTCCCGCAACCTATAACCGTGCATTCGGGCGGTAATCAGTTATCGGTGCGTTATTGTAGTCTAAAAACTGAATCCGTTATAGTAACTCTTTTGTTTACTCACTCGGGGTCCCACCGTTTTGTACACAACTGAGGTGAGAAGTAGTTGTGACGTTCTCTACGGCGACATCAAAAACCCATTCTGAGGTGGTGCCGTCAAAAGCGTAAACCGAAGCAATCGGTCTGGATTCGAATACATCTCTCGAAAGAGAGTACAAAAGAATATTATCACAGGACTTTACAAACAGGTTTTTCAGAAATTCCTACCAGTTCACTTACTTAACTTATTTAATATTGCAACGCGTTTCGAGCTATCACCTCTTTATCAGGCAAATTATGACAAAACAAGAAACATTCAAACCGAATGGACATATACCTTAATGCAAGTATTCTTTCAGTCTTGTCGTTTGTTGTGGCTTTCGTGCAGAGAAAGTCAAATAGAAGCCGTATAAGAGCGCGTTTACTTCGTTTTCTTGTCTGTAGATGAATACTGGAGCACTCCGTTCATCAGAAAAGGCTGCCGTCTTGTGGCCACTGTGGCTTTAAATTGTAAGCACACCACGTAGCTCACTCGGAAAACATGAATAACTGATCTGGCTACTTCAGTATTATTGGCTTAATTTGTATTATTAGTTCACTTTTCTCGGACATGAGCAGACGTCCACAAGTAGCAAATAATGTGACCGTGGCTTCCAAGTTAAGGTTCTTCGGTTAATCACAAGGCGTCTACTTCGTTAATAATCTTGCTGGCATTTCGATGATCTTTCTTGGGATTTCTTCATGATTCATTACATTCTTGCACGTGCTACCTTTTTATAGTTTTATGCACAGTGAGATATAATATCGAGCGATTTTAAAAAGCGAGTGAATCAAGCTGCGTCGGATAGAGGTGCAGGGGATAGCTTCAGTTACATTTGACGCGAAATAGCATTTAGTCATAATGGAGCGTACACTGTCAAAGCATTTTATCAAAACGGTAGTTCGTACCAGCTAGCACGTCGTGCAATCCGCAACCACTTCAGCGTTAATCGAAATCGGCCGGTGCACCTGCCTGGGCGATTAAAAAGTGGCTGGGGAACATTGAGGAGACGGCGCCAACTGGGAAACCAAAAACTGTGCGCTCGCCTGAAAAACATCGAACGTGTACGCCAAATGAAACGCGTATAGCACGTGTGCCTTGACACGACACTACAGCGCGACACGCACGTGCCGCACGAGTCGCGCGGCTGCAGTGCATATTGCGACACGTACACCGTACTTAGCACGCGCCGACTGGCGACGCTCTGCAATGACAGAACCGAAGCGCGCGCACCTTTTTATCTTTCTCTAATAATTTACAGAAACTATTCACTGAAAATATTTGATTTTTTTCCGTACTTGTGGCTTTACGTGTGAACCTCTTGGCCAAGTGCCTATCATCTGGCTAATAGTCATGCTTACTGTGATCTACACATTTTAGTAAGTCACTACGCAAAACTCAAAAAGTTTGCAATGAAAAATAGAGGGCGCTATGATTTAGCGTTTGGTGCGTATTACACCATATGTTTCTGAGTATGAAATTCAGCTAACATATTAAATTTTTGTTTAGACTTAGGAGGAGGTCTCCATCTGTCTTCGATTTCGAGAAAATGGATCCCATGTAGCGCATTCACTCCCAATCTTACGCCACGGGAATGAAATATTCCTACATCACTGGTATTTCCTAAACCGCTCGAGACATCGAAACGAGATTTTGGCGAATGACGACACAAGGAGGAGAGTACTTTGCCACGCCGGCCGGTGTGGCCAAGTGGTTCTAGGCGCTTCAGTCTGGAACCGCGCGACCGCTACGATCGCAGGTTCGAATCCTGCCTCGGGCATGGATGTGTGTCATGCCCCTAGGTTAGTTAGGTTTAAGTAGTTCTAAGTTCTATGGGACTGATGACCTCAGATTTGAAGTCCCATAGTGCTCAGAGCCATTTGAACCACACTTTGCCACGTCGTAAACACACTGAGCTTTCTTATCTATCACGGTATATCAGTAGTTACACTTCCCTATTTATTTTTTTTTTCATTCCACTGACTAATTTTTTAAGAGTTATCGACAGCTAGTGAGACAAGAGTGTCCTAATATGAAAGTAAACATGAAATTTCTTCTCTTATGTTGCCACAAACCGTCACAATGAGTTTTTTGATAAGATATTCGGCTCTCTGGTCGCCAGTTACTTGTTTAATGAGACAGATTTCTGAAACAGTGTGTCACAATAACTGCTGCAAAAATGAGTTTATGCAAATCATATTGTGTTTTGGCAAAAGAAGTGCTCTCAAACCCTTCAACAAGAGAAGTGTGGCCGTTACTCGCAAATGGTGTTGCTTCTTCGAATGAGAAGAGGTTAACAACTCACACGAAAATAAATCGCTAATTCTATTGGAATTTTGGTTGAATCCCACAACCCATTTTATTTTTAACACCAGCGACTGAAATGGAAACTTACCAAAGGAGTTTTATTCCTTTTCTTTATCTGAGCAATAGCAAAGTAATGAAGAGCGTGGTCTTCAGGCGGGATACCACGCACACTACTGATGCCGGTTCCTCACCAACGCCTTGCCAAACTGACAGTCCGTGGTTCGCGAATAAAATAGTTGTTACTGAGAAAAGTAAACAACTGATACGTGGCACAACACAATGGCCAGTGTATCGTCAGCAGCTGGGAATAAATCGATCGACAAGAATGCGGAAGCCAGCAAGTGTGCTTTGTGAGAGGAAGAGTTCACATCGTTCCGAAAATATTGTCATGAAAGTAGATCTGCCTTTGTCACCATTACATTTCTACATATCACCACACTCTTTCAGGATATTCCTACTTTTATATTAGTACCGACACTAATTCCTTTGTGTAGCCTGTTGTGTAATTAGTTTATTAACGCTGATAGCGTGTATGCAACCACTGAAATACTTTTCCTCGTCACGACGAGCCGATTAAAACATCGTTATTTACGAGGGCTTCTCGACTATTTCGGGCTTGCAATGTACGAAGTATAACGTCTCTTATTAGACCCATACCCACATGATGATATGAAGTACGTAAGTTTTACTATCTCGGACGCTTTTTACCAGGAGCGCAAAGGGGTCATACCTGTGGAAATTATGCCTTCCCGACTTTTTGTAACGGATCGCAGAGATACTTCAGCATAAGAGGCAGCAAGTAGGTAACCTTGTTTTACTTTCCTGTCTTGCTTCTAGATGACACGATTTTATAATATTCCTTACTTCCTTATTCACTACCCTCACGGTAAATCGTCTGTCCCTTCTTACGTTCTGGAAACATTGTGGAGGCAGACGATATACTTTCAGTGGCTAATTGCTCACCGGTTATTGAACTGTGCATTGGGGTTTTTGACAAAGAATAAACAAAACAAAAGAACTGTACATATGTATGTAAATGAAAACTATTACGTGCTAACGAAAATGGACGGAGCGCTTAAACAGTGAAAAAAAGAACACTGCTCAGTGATAGAAAACTTCAGTTTACATTACAGGCCGTACTCTTCGGATGGACAATACTTCCACTGCCCGTATGCGCCATGCCGAAGTGAGTATATGGCAGAACTGCCCTCCCGCTCCCCGCCTCACACATCCGTCAGTACCCGCGTGACGCGCGGCGCGAGAAACTGCGCCGCTACCACAAAGCCGCGCGACCTGGCGCAGGCGCGTGTCGCGTCCCAGTCACGTCGCGTCGCAGTTTGCGTGGTCCCATTTGAACCTGTGAAGTTGCAAAAACGCGCGCTGCGCTGCGCCTAGCCTTTAGAGTTGCCATTGAGAGACACACTCGTCGCTCAGTTCACCGGCACAGCGCTACACTTGGGATATCAAAGAGAACGGTAGGTCGGATTTTACCCCAGGATTTGCACTTTCACCCCTACAAAATCTAAACGGTACAGGTCCTTAAGGGAATAGATTATGTGATCCGCAGCCGCTTCTGATTAAAAGTTTTGGTCATGATTAGTCGGGACCAGGACATTGTAAACCGTTTGTGGATGAGGGATGAAGCTCACTTCCGTCTCTCCAGTTATGTGAACAAGCAGAACTTTCGATTTTGCAGTGACGTTAATACTAGAGAACTGCATCAGCAACCACTGCACTGGGCAATAGTTACTGCGTGGTTCGTAATGTCTTCAATTAGGGATCATAAGGCCAAACGATTTTTAAGTTGTAACAGTGACTTCGGAGAGATACGCAGACGTTTTAGAAAACTTATGTCTCATCGTTCACTTCATTGTGTGCAAGTTGTGGAGTAAATGTTTCCAGCAGGACGGAGCAACGTCCCACACTGCGCTAGTAAGCATGAATATTGTCAGTCGTTTGTTTCCAAATGATATGGCCTCCCGAAATGGGTACATTGCATGGCCCTCTCGTTCACTGGACGTCACATGTTTGTGACTTTTTCTTTGGGGTTATCTGAAGCGGAAAGTTTAGCAAGATAACCCACCTTGAACAACTGAAGCCCTGAAAGAGTGGATGCGACAGGAAGTGTGATGAGTCAGTACAAGGTCTGGCTGGAGGAATGCGTGCTTCTAAGCGGACGCCATAATAAGACATCTTGAAAAAGTAACTGAGGAGGAGGAGGACATTAGTGTTTAACGTCCCTTCGACACGAGGTCATTAGAGACGGAGCGCCAGCTCGGGTGAGGGAAGGATGGGGAAGGAAATCGGCCGTGCCCTTTCAAAGGAACCATCCCGACATTTGCCTGAAGCGATTTAGGGAAATCAGGGAAAACCTAAATCAGGACGGCCGGAGACGGGATTGAACCGTCGTCCTCCCGAATGCGAGTCCAGTGTGCTAACCACTGCGCCACCTCGCTCGGTGAAAAAGTAACTGACGTTTTACTGTTACAGAAAACACTTTTTCGTATATTTTAAGATTATGAAACAGAAAAAGTGTCTTTATTTAACAGCTTTTCAAAAATCGCTCTTTATTATGCCTCACCCTGTAGTTGAAACTCTCTTCTTCATTTAGCTCATGAGGCCCTCAGCTTTAAAAGAATTTATTGTGTCGTAAACACAGTACTATTTCAATATGCTATACGAGCGTATTTTAGGAAAGACACACGGGAAATATGTAGTGGTAAATGCGAAAAACAAATACAGAACTAGTTCTCTCACAACTGTTATGACTACTCTTATTTTTTATTTGGGGGACTTACGAAATCTGAATATTTTCGTAGTCTCCATGAAATAGCTGTGTTAATCTTAGATAACGGTAGGTGTGATTAACGTCTCTGACTGGTGGTGTAGAACTGTCTCAAGTGAAGGACAGAAGGAATTGGGTTATTCAGATACACACAGTAGACGATTGTAACAGCACTGTTTACGTGGAAAGAACCCACACATATTACAAAAAATTGATGTATGTACGTATGTGGCACATCTCCCCCTAGACCACTGGACTGATATGGACCAAAGTTTGTGCACATACCCCTTACTGACAGGTAACAATCATAATTCAGGAGGTGCGGCATCATAAACGATGAGATGCATGAAAATCAGCCGCACCATGCCTGATGTTGAAATTTGCTTCTGTACTACTAACTCTATTCGTAACAAATTTCGCAGACATTCGTAGCGAAAGGCACATACAAAATCATATCATGATGCCACACATAATTCGGGAGATCCGACGTCATGAACACCAAGATGTGTGAAGAACTGCCGGAGTGTGCCTAATGTTTATATTTATCCTTGCTGCTCACTCTGTTAGCAACATATTTTGCTGACGGTATCGACATACGCCGCTGAATGCGCCTACATGAATGCATCGTTGTAGGACTCTTTACTGCCGAGCCACTCGTGCAGTCGAGTGAAGTGACTCCAGGCAGCGCTTTTGGCAGCTTTCAACTATGAGGCGCAAACGGTTGTAGGCCACGCCACAGAGGCGTGCAGATACTCGAAGCAGCTGTGCCAAGCGCATCATCCCACGCCGAGCCTACTGGCAGGTGTGCGTGCAAGGTTCCTCGTTGTGGAAAACTAGCAAAGTGAACACCCCGACCGACAGTGCCGGCTGTCAGCTAGTGTACAATAAAAACATTATGACAGGTGACAGACTTCCGTCATTCAACAGTCTCTGGTCAATGAATTAGTTCTTTCTTATGATCTTAATGAATTATTGTCAATGTAAACAACGAGACACCAACAGAGTTAGTGATAAATGGTTAAAATAGCTCTGAGTACTATGGGACTTAACATCTGAGGTCATCAGTCCCCTAGACCTAGGGTAGTTAGGTTTAAGTAGTTCTAAGGACAGCACACACATCCATGCCCGAGACAGGATTCGAACCTGCGACCGTAGCAGCAGCGCGGTTCCGGACTGAAGCGCCTAGAAACGATCGGCCACAACGGCTGGCAAAAGCGATAAATGAGGTATTAGTGAAAGATACTGGCTTATTAACATGGCTTGCTTCAAATTTTCAGAAAATGTAACTGATTCGAATATTTGACTAACGTAAAGCCTACCAAAATCGGCTGTATAGTTACGTTCATAGTCTGCACATAACTTTGCGGTGCACGGCCGTTGCCCCTGATAACAAAGTGCGAGTGCACCGCCCTCGTGGATAACATTGCGCCCCCTAGAGTGTGCAGCTGGAACACTGATAGAGGCAGAACATTCCCATTCGTCTGGTGCGCTCTCAAGTGTCATTGATACCTTCTCTGATAATGATCTCTTACCTTCGCCATCAAAATGGCCTACCTCACTGGGAACGCATTTCTGGCCATATGTCCGCATGACCTTTTTTCCTCCTTTTGCTGCGGAAGCTGTGATCTCTGTATCTTGAAACAATACAAACCAAGGGAAAATCGAAATCACTATCTCTCGCCAATAAATAAACGATCTCTATAATCATACAAGACGAGCGAATTGTGTTAAGTAACTGATCGTTCATTTTGGCCGCTGTACACAACGCAAATACCGTCTCCTTGCGATGAACAGCTTACGAATACAAGAGGTTATATTTATTATTTGCGGGTCGTCTTGCCCCTCAAAAACAGGAGGACAGTAAGTGATCTTGAAATTCGGCGACGTTCCTGGGTGCATTACGTGCTCCCACTTCTGGCCATATGAGGGTACGACGAGAATTCTCCATATAATCGTTCCGATGCGCTCACGTGTTATGTTTTGGAGAGGCATACCGTTGGTTGGGCAAATTGATCATGGTACACTCGCAGGTCAGCGGCATTGTGACACTGCATTCGTTTCCCATGCGTATCTTTTCAGGCTGTATGCGACCATCACTGTACTTTTAAGGACGACAATGCGTGATCGCATCGAAAGCACTGGTGTAGGAGGTCTTTGAATGAGTGCATGTTCGGCAAACTTAAACCCCGTGGGCCACGTAGTTATGCATTGGGGATGCATACCGCAGCTCGCCTACATAGTCCAGCGACCATCCAGAGTTCTCAGTCAAACTTGTTGAGGAATGGAACGCTCTACCACATTTCCTTACCAACCTCGTGCCCAGCTTGGGAGCTGGTTACAGAGCACGCACAGCTGTGTTTGGTGATCACATGCTTTATGGAGAACACGTTCCGCCTTTTGCAATGTGACTACTGTCTTTGAACAAAAACGTCAGTTATGTTCGTATCATTGCATGTTTCTTTGTTACCATCTGTACCATGCAGCAGCAATTATTTCTATTTTGCTTGACAGTGACACAACATGTGAAAGTTACTTTGGCCCGGAGTTTCGCAAAGCACTATAATCGAAAACGAAAAAGGTCTGACGGGGTCTATTGGGGTGAAGTGAGACCACGGGGGCTGATTCCATACCACTGTGGCGGCTCCTTTATTGTATGAAGGACTGAATTTAGTTGAAAGTACTTGATCTTCATTTGTCGAGTATATGCTGAAGATTAAAGTTAATCGCATGTGAACCGGTACTTTCAGAGACTAAAATAAAGAGCTCCTGCAAACGCTATTTACTATTCTAAAGAAATGTGACTGGGATCCTAGAATACGAAACTGACTACAACTGTATGTAAGCAATATCGGTTTCTGGTGCTCCATTTATGACAATATGAGAATAGGGGGGGGGGGGGCATAGGATAGTGTACCTACAAACACATCTTCTTTCTTGGTCGGTGTTTCAGTTAGTCACCGATTTTAGAACTATATGAAGCAACGCGTACTAGAGGACGCGGTAAGTAGTTCCTGGCATTTTCGACTGCTGCTGTTGTGGGGCCTGAGGTTTTTGTTTTCTGCAGGGTTTGCAAATATAACGAGTTCTACATATTTAGTGTTGTGTAATATATTAAAGATATTTGGAGGATACTGTCTGTTCTATGGTTAAAGAATTTTGTGGTGAATAAAATATTGTTTAATTTTGACTAGTTACATAACGTGTGGATGAATAAGTTATAGTTCGTGGGTCACAAACCATCTCGTACCTTCAAACGGAAGACCTTGCACCATGGAGTATATGAGATTTGCAAAAGAAGTATGTTTATGTAATGTATTAACGAAGTTACCTGTCTCGAAAAGGGAAATTTGTGATAGCTGCAACAGCTTCTATTTCAGATCGTTGTTAACTTCTAACTGGTTTTTGATAAAACGATTGATTTCGCTTGCTGATTATTCTTGTGTAGTAGAGTAATAACGTAAGACATTTCTCATAGAGAAATACACTACTGACAAAATTTTTTCTCGATTGCAACGATTTGAACTGATATTTGTACCTAGGTGCATCACCATGTTGTATCTTGGAACAGTCTCTCATTTGTCAAAAATCTTACTTTTCCGGAGTAATTGTAATTTCAGAAAGAAAGTGCACCACTCCTAAAGTGAATGCTGTCATTTCAAAATAGAATAACAAAATGGAGTAAAGGTCTATTAAAGTGTGAAAGTCTGAAGTGTGTTCCACGGTAAAACACTTTTCGCTAATAATTGTCAAAACTAAGAACAAACACAAAACGCTGTCCAAGCATATAAACGATCGATAGTCGAACTAAAAATCTGAATGCCGGGTGTTCGGACAAACTTCTAGGACTTGTAGAAGGGAGACAGGAAAGAATATTTTGAGTACAAACCCATGCCCAGGAATGTACCGTTTCAGTTCTACAATGGTTTCAACTTCGATTTTTAACTCATCCACTTCTGTTTGAGGGATTAAATTACGCATAAGGCAATACAAAACAATTCGAAATGAAACATAACGGAACACCTGTTTATCACTTAAGCACATTTGTTTGTGTTAAGACTCCTCGCCCTGTCCATCTGTCACCATATCGTTTATTCAGATGTCTGCGAACTGCACGATACAAGGGAGTTGGTGCATCATCATGCTGAAACCACATTTCCTGATGGGCAATCAGTGGCACAGCTTTCAAGAACGGCCCCAATATCTTTTGTAGAGACATAAGAGATGCAAGACCAGTTAGAGTGGAAGGAGGTACGGCCCAGTTACACGACAGTCTGGAATGCCTGCCAACAAACAAATATCCAACAGGCACCGAAGCCTCGAAATGTGCTTCGCATGGGGCTTTTTGGCTGCCAGACATGGCTGTTTAGCGAATTCAGAACACAATCCCTCCCCAGTGAACTCACATTTGTCTGTGAACAGGAGTAGTTGGGTAAGGAAAGGATCAGCACATTTTGTTAGCGCAGGTTGCCTACATCAGGAGCAAGCATACATTCAGTGGAAAACCTATTGGTCTCTTTTGATTGACAAGTCCTTAACTTACTATTTTGCTAAGTGGATTATGTCCACCTGAGGATAATCCGTCATTCCAAGAAACCCTCCACACTCCTCCCTTCCCTCTCCTTCTCCCCACTTCTCCTCCTTCTCCACCACCCCTCTGGAAATTGTCTCGCAATACAAGCACACTTATGATATGGACCCATTTGACTAATTAATTAAATCGACCAATTAATTAACCCCTCCCTATTTGGGACACCCCCAGCAGTTCCCCTCCCCTCCCCTCCCCTCCCCCTCCAGGAATTTGTCTGGAAAAAGACCCAATTGATTGGCTAGCAGGTGGAAAATTGATTGCAGTGTATGGAATATTGTTTAACCCTTTATTTGGCAGTGTTGCTTTCAAGCAACATCACATTTACCTTGGCCTTATGGGACAACAAACTCTTCCCAGTGCATTTTACTGGCATTACTGCCTCCAGGCAACATTCCTTTACACACTGCGAACGCCAGTTTTTGTAATAGCTTAAGGTTTTCCACACGAGATAGCAGTTTGTGCAGTGGTGTTACAGAGATCTCCTCGTGTGAGCAACAGAGGTGTCTTATTTTGGTTCTAAAAGAGTGGATTTAAATAGATTGAAGAAAAACTGCTAAGATTACTGGCAAGATATACCCAGAGGTAAGTTTACAGCAGAAATATTTCAATCTTTGTTTGGAAATACGTAAGTAGTATAAAACTTTTATGTTGCCTGTGAGCAACATTGCCTATAGTTGGGACATGTGCCATTAGTATATTACACATGTTTACGGTGTGACAGAGAAGATATTTTTATTTTTAGGGGCTTTTTAGCAATGGATTCCAGAATATTTTATGGCATTGAAAAAGCGAGAGGAATAGTAGTTCCACTAGAAAACCCGGCTTTGTCTGATCTAAGTGAATCTGAAGACACTGAACTCGAAGCTTTGGCAGGCTGTAGTGATTCCAGAGCGTCAATCTCAGTTCCATAACCAAGTTATACCAGACACTGATTCTGATTTAGGAAGTGAAATCTCAGAAGCTGAACATGTGCAAGGACCTTCTGCAGTGAATCCTTCTAGTGCAAGTGGCAGTCAAGTGAAAAAGTAAATTACAAAAGCAGTCACTTACATGTGGGTAAAGGAAGATACAACTGCTAGGGCAGAAAGTCTCTCTCCTGTGTTTTCTGATGAAGGCAATACACCACTGGGTTATTTCAGAAGATTCTTTGATTCAGAACTAATTGACAAAATTGTGCAGGAAACGAACTTAAACTCTGACCAACGAACTACACGTCAGTAAACAGCAATATAAATTAAATAGAACAATTTTTCGGTGTTCTGATATACATGGGTCTTGTTTCTATGTCTTAGTAGACTGACTATTGGTCTCAGTCAATGAACTGTGAAAAATTCACCAGCATTTTCAGTTTGAAGCGCTTTCAGAAACTCCGCCGATACCTGCATTTTAGGAGCAATGAGAATGCTGTGAACTGTTCTGAAAGACTTTTGAAAATAAGACCTGTTCTTGAGTCAATTGTATAGAACTGCCGTGAGCAGAAACAAGAGTCGGCATTTTCTACAGATGAGAAGATGGTTGCATATAAAGATACAAGAGCAGGTAATTTGCGCCAATATATTCAAATAAGCCACACAAGTGGCGTTTTAAGATTTTTGTTCGTGCTGGTGTGTCTAGAGTTGTCTATGATTTTCTTCCCTATACTGGCAAGGGGATGATAACTGATCTTGCTGATGACGTGAAAATAATGGAATTGGAATACTTTTATTTTGACAATTTATTTTGCAGCCTTGAACTTAAAAAATACTTAAAAAACATCAAAACATTGAGTCCATGGGCACCATAAGGAAGAACTGAATAAAGAACTGTCCTCTACATGACGAGAAGCGGTTACTGAATGACGAGTCAGCTATGACTACAGGAAGGACAGTCACTCAGACCTCATTTTAGTAAGGTGGGCAGGCTATAAAATCGTGGCACTTGCAAGCTCGTTTTTTGGTGTCCAACCACTCTCAACAGAAAAACGATGGGACAGCAATCAAAAAAGAATTGATGTGCCCTGTCCCAGTAATGTACGTCAGTACAACAAGCACATGGGAGGAGTTGATCTTGCTGGTATGCTGATAGAGCTCTACAGAGTACCAATGAAAACTAGGCGATGGTACATGAGATGGTTTGGATTTATTCTAGATCTGAGTGTTTTAAATGCTTGCCTGCATTTTTCGAAGAGAATCTCTGGACAAGAAGACCTCATCAAAGTCATTTAGGGCAGATACTGCCAATGGTTTGATATTTTCAGGTAAAAGTAAAGTAGGAAGACCTTCAACAGACAAACCACCACCATAAAAGAAGAGGAGGGAGGCAACAGCTCCGACTGTTACACAAGATGTCCGATTTGATAATATGGAGCATTGGCCTGTATACGGTCCCAAAGGTCGTTGTCGTTATTGTCCGTCTGAATATTCTACAGTCATGTGTTCCAATTGCAATCTAGTATTGTACTTCGATGCAAAGAGGAACTGTTTCCAAATATTCCATTGCAAGAAGAACAAGAGGGGAAAATGAAACAGTTCTATTACACAGCAGGAATGCATAAATGTGTTTATAAATTAAATTATTCACGTACGGCAAACATTTTGCTTGAGGTTATCGGCAAACTCCTTTTTCCTATAATATGTATAAGTGTGATCTACTGCTGGCAATGTTGCTTGTAAGCAACGTTTCATAATTTTCATAATTTTTGTCAAAAATTTCTAAAACTGACTGAATTGTATTTCTTTAAGTATAATAAATAGATATAAGCACTTAATTTTTTTTTATTTTCACCATTTGCCAAATAAAGGGTTAAAAAGTTTCTCATACACAAGACGATGTGTGAAAGATTCTTTATTTAAACAATTTAAGGGATACAAGACAGTGTATATCATATAGTTCATTTATTTACTTTAAATATTTAAATAGACAAAATTCCATTCCCTACAAATTCTTTGAGGGTGAGAAGATACTTGGAATATTAAACAACTTCGAAATTTTGTTTTAGCCCACACGCCCAAACACTTCACTGGGCTTGTCATTCCACGTATTACTATATGTGGAGGCCACGCTACCCCTGCTCAGGTCCGTGACTGGCCACTATGAGAGCAGACGTTGCAGTAATCCCCAAACAAAAGAGCTTCTGATGGTGGCTGTCCTTTATTATTTGATTGCTGAGAAATTCCTGTTCAAGCACATGCTCTCTCTCTCTTTCCCCTATCCCCCTCTCTCTCCCTCCACCCCCCCTCCTCACAACCGGTCATGTCCTGTAGTGTAACCCTGCTAGGACTGCATGCACCATTGGCCATGGTCGGATCGAATCACACACAAAGCAGCATTTACCTAGTAAACCCCAGCTGTGCATTTCTTAGAGTGAGGTAATATCTCCATCAGATTGATTGTCTAATTAATTAAATCGATGCCCTTCGTGTGGGACAGTTTTCCGTTGCTTTCTATTGGTGGATTACTAGGATTAGAATATTTGATGGGATTCGATCCTACAGCTTCCCAATTTCCGAACCCTACTGTTATTTTTTCCCGTTGCCTCCTATTGGTGTATACTGATACAGTTAAGTCATTTATAGAAAGTCCATTAAGCTGGAGGTAGCTGAAAATTTCAAATTTCAGCTCAGCTGCATGCTGTGTCCATAGAAAATCTGAGGAGATTTTGGACTGGTATGTGTGCTCGCAATAAAGCAACAACAATAAATTGATTAAACGGGGATTGGATATTGCGATGGGATTTTTAAACCTTTGTAGAATTCCTAAATTGGTTCTCTCCACTACATTCGGAAGGAGGAGGAGGAGGAGTAGGAGGAGAAAGGATGTGTTAGGGGATAGGACAAAGACACAGAAAATACCACAATCCAGGCCGTAGCAGTAGTTGTCATGGCCAGATGTTGGATATCGCTGAAATACATCCTGAATGCACATGCCCAGTGTCCACACGTCACTCGCCAATCTCCTCATGAGCAACCAGCGCCAACGCTCAGAGGTCGGACGGCCGTAGCCAGTTTGGTGGACGCGTGTGTCCGCCAGAGTGCACCACCCTGACGTGGTGGGGGTCTGGAAGTGATTGGAGTGGTAGGAATTAGGATGTTATCAACACGTTCATTGCCAACACTTGGCAGTTATCGATATTGAATGACTCAATTTTCCAAGGGGAATACATGCAACACATGCGATCACAGAGACAGCCCAATGCACACTGTGTATTAGTTTGCTGTTTAGCTATCGAAAGGGCACTGTGGCTGGGACTTACTCCTGTAGCTGTGTGCAATAACCGACTAGCTGGCCTACTGGAACTTTTCGTTGTAACCACCGATTGCCAGAAAAGCCCATTTGTTCTGGCCACATGCCTCCTCTGGCACACGCCTCACATTCGAAACCGCGTCGTCCTAGGAAACCAGCAAAATTTATTTATCGCTGTAATTAGAATTAAATATTACACTTGCAGCCCTAATCTCATAACATTGGACACCGACTCTGGAAATATCCCCCTTATAACTGGGTACAGTTTAACACATAAAATGCTTCATCCTCCTTGGGGGTATTGGTGCATTAGTACAATGGACATCCAGCTCACAAAATAGTTTGATTGGGGTGATCATGTGCAGTCACTGTGGATTTTTAGAGTATAAAAGGAGGTGTGATAGGAGCAATCGTACACCTTGCATGTTTATTATTACTGGAGAATCTAGACAATATTGGTTGTTGTTTTGGTCTTCAGTCCTGAGACTGGTCTGATGCAGCTCTCCATGCTACTCTATCCTGTGCAAGCTTCATCATCTGCCAGTACCTACTGCAACCTACATCCTTCTGAATCTGCTTAGTGTATTCATCTCTTGGTCTCCCTCGCCGTTTTTTACCCTCAAAGCTGCCCTCCGATACTAAATTGGTGATCCCTCGGTGTCTCAGAACATGTCCTACCAACCGATCCCTTCTTCTAGTCAAGTTGTGCCACAAGCTCCTCTTCTCCCCAATTCTATTCAATACCTCCTCATTAAGTATGTGATCTACCCATCTAATCTTCAGCACTCTTCTGTAGAACCACATTTCGAAAGCTTCTATTCTCTTCTTGTCTAAGCTATTTATCGTCCATGTTTCACTTCCATACATGGCTACACTCCAATACAAATATTTTCAGAAACCACTTCCTGACATTTAAATCTATACTCGATGTTAACAAAATTTTCTTCTTCACAAACGCTTTCCTTGCCATTGCCATTCTATATTTTATATCCTCTCTGCTTCGGCCATCATCAGTTATTTTGCTCCCCAAATAGCAAAACTCCTTTACAACTTTAAGTGTGTCATTTCCTAATCAAAATCCCTCAGCATCACCCTCGTTTTGCTTTTGTTGATGTTCATCTTATACCCTCCTTTCAAGACACTGTCCATTTTGTTCAACTGCTATTCCAAGTCCTTTGCTGTCTCTGACGTTCGCCGATGACATTGTAATTCTGTCAGAGTTTTTATTTCTTCTCCATGGATTTTAATACCTACTCCGAACTTTTCTTTTGTTTCCTTCATTGCTTGCTCAATATATAGATTGAATAACAACGGGGACAGGCTACAAACTTGTCTCACTCCCTTCCCAACCACTGCATCCCTTTCATACCCCCCGACTCTTATAACTGCCATCTGCTTTCTGTACAGATTATAAATAGCCTTTCGCTCCCTGTATTTTACCCCTGCCACCTTCAGAATTTGAAAGAGAGTATTACAACCAACATTGTCAAAAGCTTTGTCTAAGTCTACAAATGCTAGAATCGTAGATTTGCCTTTCCTTAATCTTTCTTCTAAGATACGTCGTAGGGTAGGTATTGCCTCACGTGTTCCAACATTACTATGGAATCCAAGGTGATCTTCCCCGAGGTCGGCTTCTATAAGTTTTATCCATTCGTCTGTAAAGAATGCGCGTTAGTATTTTACAGCTGTGACTTATTAAACTGATAGGTAATTTTCACATCTGTCCACGCCTGCTTTCTTTGTGATTGGAATTATTATATTCTTCTTGAAGTATGAGGGTATTTCGCCTGTCTCATACCAAATGGTAGAATTTTGTCAGAACTGACTCTCCCAAGGCTGTCAGTAGTTCTAATGGAATCTTGTCTACTCCCGGGGCCTTGTTTCGACTCAGGTCTTTCAGTGCTCTGTCAAGCTCTACATGCAGTATCATATCTCCTATTTCACCTTCTCCTACATCCTCTTCGATTTCGATAATATTATCCTCAAGTACATTGTCCTTGTATAGACCCTCTATATACTCCTTCCACCTTTATGCTTTCCCTTCTATGCTTAGAACTGGGTTTCCATCTGAGCTCTTGATATCCATGCAATTGGTTCTCCTTTCTCCAAAGGTCTCTTTAATCCTCCTGTAGGCAGTATCTATCATACCCCTAGTGAGATAAGCCTCTATATCCTTAAATTTATCGTCTAGCCATCCCTGCTTAGTCATTTTCCACTTGCTGTCGATCTCATTTTTGAGACGTTTGTATTCCTTTTTGCCTGCTTCATTTATTGCATTTTTATATTTTCTCCTTTCATCAGTTAAATTGAGTATTTCTTCTGTTGCCCAAGGATTTCTACTAGCCCTCGTGTTTTTACCTACTTGATCCTCTGCTGCCTTGACTATTTCATTCCTCAAAGCTACCCATTCTTCTTCTACTGTATTTCATTCCCCCATTCCTGTCAATTGTTCTGTTATGCTCTCCCTGAAACTCTGTACAACCTCTGGTTCTTTCAGTTTATCCAGGTCTTATGTCCTTAAATTCCCTCCTTTTTGCTATTTCTTCAGCTTTGATCTTCATTTCATAACCAATAGATTGTGGCCAGAGTCCAAATCTGCCCCTGGAAATGTCTTGCACAAATATTGGTAATATAAATTATATCGAACGTTGTATGATCTTTAGCAGCACGAATTTAAGTGTTGTCGTGTCCTAACAGAGGATGAAGGGAAGACAGGGGTTTAAGGTCTGTCTACAAGTTATGAATGGTGAGAAGTAAATGCCGGCAGACAAATATCCAGTGAAGGGAGGTTGATGATTTGGATCAGCGTCAAACGGTGTCACAGGGCATATACAAGAGATGCAGATGTTGAGACTCGATACTTGCAGTAGGGGTCTGATTAGCACATTTGATTTGTGTTCAGACTATCTATTACACTGAATGCTAATTCTAAACATTAGAAAAAGCAAAGGAGGCGATTTGTTGCACAACACAAGTCAATATCTAAAGCCACGGGAGCTGCACTACATGAGTCTGCAGACAGCCTCTCTCATGGATCATATCAGCAAACGGAATTGTTTTTCAACGGCTGGCGCAGATGATGGATGTAGTGGAGTCTCATACAGGTACTAATCGACTGCTACTATATTTTTAATGATCGGCCTATCCAAAATTCATGCATGTGGACCATAAGGGAAAGGGCAAGTCTTGGGATTTTTAATAGTTTGGTGTACAATAAACGCAATATTCTTGTAGAATATCAGACAGTACATGGGATGTCAGCAATACGACCACACCTATGGGAAACTTTGACGAAAAATTGAATAACGCATTATACGAGGTTTTTCTCGAATTTTACCGATTTCATCACGAGATACTGATGTGAAATACGTTGAAATTGAGGGAAATGCGATAAAATAT
Source organism: Schistocerca gregaria (assembly GCF_023897955.1). Lineage (NCBI taxonomy): Eukaryota > Metazoa > Arthropoda > Insecta > Orthoptera > Acrididae > Schistocerca > Schistocerca gregaria. The sequence continues at coordinate 758,505 of NW_026061873.1, read as the reverse complement.
GTAAAATCACGAAAAACTAAATATACAAAATTAGAGAAGAATGCCATGAGATATGAAGCTAGCGAAATCAATAGGACTGCATATTCTGGAGGAGGGTGGTAGAATGGCGCTACATAAAGACACCTTAAAAGCGGAGATGGCAATATTATCGTGCACATGAGCAATACAACCTAAAATCGAACCATGACATCTGTGTGCAAGAGGAAGGTTACAAGGGGCTATGGTAAACTGTAGGACTGTTACACATTCTCTGGCACTGCCTGTAGTGCTTATTTCCTTGTAAGCTGTCGCTGTTCCTTCGTATGCATTTTTGCCTGCTGACGACCATTTTATGGGACTGTTGTGAAAAGATCACAATTTCTGAACTGTAATTGGCCTTCATACTTTTACAGAGGTGTATGACACCAGGTGTTTACAAAGTTGGAGTGTTTGTTTTACTAAGAATTAATGCCTTCTTTGGCGTGATAGGTAGTAGTTTTATCACCTTACAGTGCGTCACCATAGTTCACCATAAAGAAAGTCACAGGAAGAATGTATATCATGCGCTTTATTACACTGGAATATTAACAGCGTTGTATTCCACACGACTCAGAAGTCACAAGCAGCAAAGCTCTAGCATTATAGCGTGTTTAATGCAGGACCATGTAGCCCTTGGAATGTGTTTATGTTCCACGATCATTTCTCTCTTTCTGATACCTTACTTGTATGGGCGCAAAACACAGGACCAATAATTTGGAATATTTTATATGAATCTACTGTGCTACCAGTTCTAAACTACATTCGTCTGGAGCTCAATCATGCACAAATTTCTTCTTTACGATCATCTGTTATATCATCACAACACTTTCATATCTACCATACGCCGATAAGGGGTGCTAACCTCTTCCACATGTCTGCATCTGGAGATGCGCTGTGAGTACGATTGGTGTAGAATAGTCTCCCTGAACACCTGTTACGGATTCAGCTCTCTCTGTTCCTTCACGAGACCTGGGGTTTAATGGGTATAATAACCTCCTACTTCTAGTCAGTTGAAAATGAAATAGGAGACAGTTTTTAGGGAGGGTTGGTCAAAGACAGTGCAAGGAGACCTTTCAATATCCAACTTTATCTAATCAATGCAAGAATAGTCTGTGACCCACATCCACGCAGGGAAAGATGGGCAATCGTAATACTAAATTACGCAGTATGATCAAACTGCTAGCAATATGTAGATAACCTAACTTCATAAGTAGAGATGCTGTCTGGTCTACTTTGTGCAGTACATCCATTCATCGATAATTCTTGTACATATGCACCAGTCATCTATCTACATTCGCAATCGTACTCGCAAAGTAGAGGGGGGCAGTTTAGTGATGATGTAGAACCTGGGAAACATGCTATCATGTCACTGGTCAGCGTTGACATTATGGAAAAACTGATAATATTGCTGAAATTGATAGCACCATCAACTGTGGTGCTTATTACAGTGCATCGGTGGCATCTTTTCCATCTACTGGTACATGGTTGATTACCACATAATGATTGACCGACTCCACCTGTTTGAGGGGGAGAGAGTCTTTATGAGAGCAACACGTTCCAGGGATGACCAGCACTGATTCCTTATATTGCAGCTATGTACGTGATATCTGTTTCAATCATAATGGAACACCAAGACGTCTGCTACCCCCATCACTATTGAAGATGACATTAAATGTACAGGTCATCACCTCTGTATAGCTGTTTGGAAACGCTCCACAATGCCGCAAACTCTTCCAGTTTCCACATGTTGTGATGTTTTCCACATTTTTGTCAGTAAGAAACACCGCCTCTCTCTTATTTCAACCATCCTGTGTGCTGTGAGAACAGCATCATAGTTTACACCATGCAATGTCCAGCTTTCTGTGAGAGCCAATGGATCGAAATGTGTTTATGTCGGTTTAACACCTGACACAGACCTTGAAGTCATGGTGGACAAAAAAAAAAGTATGGCGGTGTACAAAGCTGCAGACATATACTACTTCGATGTGTTACAGCGGAAAGCAACATATCAAACAAAGGCCCAATGACACTCTATTTTAATTGATAGTCTGTGGGATATGGTGGTCCTACAGTGCAGGTCCTGAAGCGACTTCGATCACTGGTTACCTGCTCCAGTCAAGCAGTACCTGTATATTTTCAGTAGGATCTCCACATAGCACACAGACGGTACCTGTTTTTGACATATCGGAAGAGAGGAACACAGTAACACCTTATCAAATTCTCTATTGGGTGAGAGTGAAGTTTTTATAGCTCATAGTTTCTTTCTATTGGATGGTACAAAATAACGAAGATAAGATAATGTTTTCGTGACAGATAGAAATGCACCCTGAGGGATGCTGTGCGCTAAGTCCGCCGCTGGCGGCCGGAGTGGCCGTGCGGTTCTAGGCGCTACAGTCTGGAGCCGAGAGACCGCTACCGTCGCAAGTTAGAATCCTGTCTCTGACATGGATGTGTGTGTGATGTCCTTAAAACTAATTAAACCTAACTAACCTAAGTTCTAGGCGACTGATGAGCTCAGAAGTTAAGTCACATAGTGCTCAGAGCCATTTGAACCATTTGTAGTTTGAAAACATCCCTCAAAGCTGTAGCAAAATCATTGTCCATCTTCTAGTTCACATATTATGTGGAGTCTACCTAACTTTCCTCATAAACACTACTGTAACTGCTGGTACTGTCTTTCCTACTAGCTTGTGTCGCAGGAGAAAGCTTTGTTTGGCACTGGCTTTACACATTGCACCCGGTTAGCAGAGCTACGACAAAATGTTCCCATTTCCACCACACGGTAAAAAGATGGTCCCGTTGCATTAACTCAGCTCTCCTTGTTTGTCTCTCCAACTTCGGCTCAGTTACGACTCAAACTGTGATGACCACATGGACAAGGCTGCAGTGAGATCGTGGCAGAGACCGAGGGAGAGTTACAAGGTGCAGAGGGACTGATTAAAATCACGATGGAGTTTTGCTGTACAGGGTCCTTAGCAGACAGGATCGAAAGAGGTAACTAGTTTTGAGATAGGAGAGTGCCGTGAATATAATCTACCAGTGGCCGTAATCATGAAAATGTGAATCTCGTGTCACTGTGGCCTCCCGTCGGGTAGAGTGTTCGCCGGGTGCAAGTCTTTCTACAACTACATTCATACTCCGCAAGCCACCTGACGGTGTGTGGAGGAGGGTACCCTGAGTACCTCTATCGGTTCTCCCTTCTATTCCAGTCTCGTATTGTTCGTAGAATGATGTATTGTCGGTATGCTTCTGTGGGGGTTCTAATCTCTCCGATTTTAACCTCATGGTCTCTTCGCGAGATATACGTAGGAGGGAGCAATATACTGCTTGACACTTCGGTGAAGGTATGTTCTCGAAACTTTAACAAAATCCCGTACCGAGCTACTGAGCGTCTCTCCTGCAGAGTCTTCCACTGGAGTTTATCTATCATCCCGTAACGCTTTCGCGATTACTAAATGATCCTGTAACGAAGCGCGCTGCTCTCCGTTGGATCTTCTCTGTCTCTTCTATCAAACCTATCTGGTGCGGATCCCACACTGCTGAGCAGTATTCAAGCAGTGGGCGAACAAGCGTACTGCAGCCTACTTCCTTTTTTTTCGGATTGCATTTCCTTGGGATTCTTCCAACGTATCTCGGTCTGGCATCTGCTTTACCGACGATCAACTTTATATGATCATTCCATTTTAAATCACTCCTAATGCGTACTCCCAGATAATTTATGCAATTAACTGCTTCCAGTTGCTGACCTATTTTGTAGATAAATAAGGGATCTATCTTTCTATGTATTCGCAGCACATTACACTTGTCTACATTGAGATTCAATTGCCATTCCTTGCACCATGCGTCAATTCGCTGCAGATCCTCCTGCATTTCAGTACAATTTTCCATTGTTGCAACCTCTCGATACACCACAGTATCACCTGCAAAAAGCCTCAGTGAACTTCCGATGTCATCCACCAGGTCATTTATTGTGAAAAGCAACGGTCCTATGACACTCCCCAGCGGCACACCTGAAATCACTCTTACTTCGGAACACTTCTCTCCATTGAGAATGACATGTTGCGTTCTGTTATCTAGGAACTCCTCAATCCAATCACACAATTGGTCTGATAGTCCGTATGCTCTTACTTTGTTCGTTAAACGACTGTGGGGAACTGTGTCAAACGCCTTGCAGAAGTCAAGAAACAGGGCATCTAACTGTGAACCAGTGTCTGTGGCCCTCTGAGTCTCGTGGACGAATAGCGCGAGCTGGGTTTCAAACGACCGTCTTTTTCGAAACCCATGCTGATTCCCACAGAGTAGATTTCTAGTCTCCAGAAAATACATTGTACTCGAACATAATACGTGTTTCAATATTCTACAACTGATCGACGTTAGAGATATAGGTCTATAGTTCTGCACATCTGTTCGATGTCCCTTCTTGAAAACGGGGAGGACCTGTGCCCTTTTCCAATCCTTTGGAACGCTTCGCTCTTCTAGAGACCTACGGTACACTGCTGCAAGAAGGGGGGCAAGTTCCTTCGCGTACTCTGTGTAAAATCAAACTGGTATCCCATCAGGTCCAGCGGCCTTTCCCCTTTTGAGCAATTTTAATTGTTTCTCTATCCCTCTGTCGTCTATTTCGATATCTACCATTTTGTCAACTGTGCGACAATCTAGAGAAGGAAGTACAGTGCAGTCTTCCTCTGTGAAACAGCTTTGGAAGAAGACATTTAGTATTTCGGCCTTTAGTCTGTCATCCTCTGTTTCAGTACCATTTTGATCACAGAGTGGACATTTTGTTTTGATCCACCTACCGCTTTGACATAGGACCAACATTTCTTAGGATTTCTGCCAAGTCAGTACATAGAACTTTACTTTCGAATTCATTGAACGCCTCTCGCATAGCCCTCCTCACACTACCTTTCGCTTCGCGTAATTTTTGTTTGTCTGGAAGGCTTTGGCTATGTTTATGTTTGCTGTGAAGTTCCCTTTGCTTCCGCAGCAGTTTTCTAACTCGGTTGTTGTACCACGATGGCTCTTTTCCATCGCTTACGATCTTGCTTGGCACATACTCATCTAACGCATAGTGTACGATGGTTTTCAACTTTGTCTACTGATTCTCAACACTATCTGTATTTGAGACAAAACTTTTATGTTGAGCCATCAGGTACTTTGTAATCTGCGTTTCGTCACTTTTGCTAAACAGAAAAATCTTCCTACCTTTTTTAATATTTCTATTTACGGCTGAAATCATCGATGCAGTAACCGCTTTATGATCGCTGATTCCCTGTTCTGCATTAACTGATTCAAATAGTTCGGGTCTGTTTGTCACCAGAAGGTCTAATATGTTATCGCCACGAGTCGGTTCTCTGTTTAACTGCTCAAGGTAGTTTTCAGATAAAGCACTTAAAAAAATTTCACTGGATTCTTTGTCCCTGCCACGCGTTATGAACGTTTGAGTCACCCAGTCTGTATCCGGCAAATTAAAATCTCCACCCAGAACTCTAACATGGTGGGGAAATGTACTCGAAATGTTTTCCAAATTATTCTTCATGTGCTGAGCCCGGGGTCCTATAGAGACATCCAATTACGATGTCTGAGCCTGCTTTATCCTTGACCCTCACCCAAATCATTTGACAATTCGGATCTCCGTCTATTTCCTTCGATACTATTGCACTTCTTATCGCTATAAACACGCCTCCCCGTTCACTGTCCAGCCTGTCTCTGCGGTATACATTCCAATCTGAGTTTAGGATTTCATTACTGTTTACGTCTGGTTTCAGCCAACTTTCTGTCCCTAGTACTATATGGGCGCTGTGACCGTTTATTAATGAGAGCAGTTCTGGGACCTTTCTATAGACGCTCTTGCAGTTTACTATTAGCACATTAATATTGTTATTCCCTGTTGCATTTTGCCTACTCCTACCTTGCCGCGTCTCAGGAGGCGTCTTGTCGGGCCTAGGGAGGGAATTCTCTAACCTAAAAACCCCCATGTGCACTCCACACGTACTCCGCTACCATTGTAGCCGCTTCCGGCCTGTAGTGCACGCCTGACCTATTCAGGGGGACCCTACATTTCTGCATCCGATAGCGGAGGTCAAGAAACTTGCACCCCAGCTCTCCGCAGAATCGTCTGAGCCTCTGGTTTAAGCCTTCCACTCGGCTCCAAACCAGAGGACCGCGATCGGTTCTGGGAACGATACTACAAATAGTTAGCTCAGATTCCACCCCGCGAGCGAGGCTTTCCGCCTTCACCAATTCCGCCAACCGCCTGTACGAACTGAGGATGACCCCTCAACCCAGACGGCAGGAGTCATTCGTGCCGACATGAGCAACAATTTGCAGTCAGGTGCACCCAGTGCTCTCTATCGCCGCCGGTAGGGCCTCCTTCACATCTCGGATGAGACCCCCCGGCAAGCAGACAGAGTGAACACTGGCCTTCTTCCCCGACCTTTCCGCTATTTTCCTAAGGGGCTCCATCACCCCCCCCCCCCCTAACGTTGGAGCTCCCAATAACTAATAAACCCCTCCCCCCGTGTGCCTGCTCGGACCTTGCTGAAGGAGCAGCCACATGTCCACTCACAGACAGAGCGGGTGATGCCACACGGCCAGCCTCCACATTGACCCTCCGCCTCGTGCGCCGCGAACGCCACTGAACCCGCCACTCCCCTTGCGGAGAGGGTGGCCCAACCGCGCCCGGTACCCGAGAAGATATCTTGACAGCAGGGACAGTGGGTGAAGCATGTAACACCTGGGGTGTACCTTGAGACGCTCCAGACTCCCCACTGCCGCTACACTCCGAGGTAGCAGCCTGAAGTCGGATGACCGCGGCCATCAACACGCTCAGCTGTTCGCGAAGAGTGGCCAGCTCCTCGTGCGTCCGTACACAGCAGTCACACATCCTATCCATCCTAAGGAATTAATTTACTGAAGAGACTTAATAAACTTTTAACTAGACTGCTAATTCACTAAAGGCGGCTGATTATTGACTAAACTGTGATTGCTAGCCACTTCTTGTAGAAAACAATGAAAATAGCACTACCCGTCTCTGGACTGTATTGAAAACAAACACTAGCACTACTGGCACTATGGCTCACTAAAGGGACTCTCTCTGACTGTATTCAAAACTAACACGAAATCTATGGAACACTATTAATAGCAGTCGACTATTAAAGCTTCCTAAAAGAAAAAACACACGGTAAAAGAAGTGACAAGTAAGAAAAATACAGTTAATACTTAAATAACGTAGCTCGCTGCACAGCAGACGTGAAGCAGACGGCGGTTAGGACGACATTTTCGGTTTGACGCCACTTCGACGAGTTGCGCGTCGATGGGGGATGAAATGATGATGGTTAGAACAACACAACATCCAGTCCCTGAGCGGAAAAAAATCTCCAGTCCAGCCGGGAATCGAACCCTGTCGCTTAGGATTGACATTCTGTCGAGCTGACCACTCAGCTACCGGGACTGGACGGTGTAATCATTAAGACAACGCGATAGGATGCACCCAAAATATGTGGCTGAATGGTACTAAATTCCAGACAGCATTTCTGGCTGAAAGCTTGACACTAAAGACCTGAGAAGTCATGGGATTTTATACATATTTTATGAGGTCCATCTAGTGATGCATTTTTAAGTGATTGCTCATATAACATACCATCCACTGTATGTGATCATTCTCAATCAACCATCAACCTCCCCTATAGCCACGTGGATATATCGCAGAACCTCTGTTACACTGTCTACATACTATCGATATAGAAGACGCTACAAATGCTGTTTGTCAGTGTGACAAATACGTAGCAGCTGCAAGAAGCAGTTGCAAATATTGGACTAGTACCATGTTTCTTAGCTGCATCACTTTCTAAATTCGGTGATAGTGTTGTTTTTATTACGGGCTTACATCGCTAGCAATGTGCACCTACACTTTCGGTCTGTTAATACAGAAACCGCAATCACTATCCACGTTCAATATCTTGGTATTTGTGCGGAAGACAACTTTATTCAGAAGCACTAGCATACCTCGATTTATAAGGAAGGTATACTTTTCAGCATGGATATCGTTGTTGATACTTGGGTGTCTGTAGAACGAAGACCGATTTTTATGCGGGGTTACAATAACACGGTCTTTGCGATCGTGTTTTTAATATCTGGTAGCTCATAAGACGATTATGCCTCTCTTCCTAAGACACACATGCAAGGTAAACAAATGAGGCATGTCGATCCATCGCGGTTTTCCACTGAATATTGCTTGGAGCCACCAGCATTCAGTTACTGGCGAAGTATTGTACTTAGTAGGCGGTGTGAATGGCAGGCTTATAAAGCTAGTTTTGGGGGTGTGAAGTGACTGTGGTTATTGTTTCAACATGTACAAAGACAACGGCTGTGTCCAGTCATAAGGGAGATATGGGTTTGACATGGAGGACTGCAGTTCCAAGGCATCGATAGCCATAAGGAGGTGCCCAGTCATAAGAGGGTTATTGATATTTCCAGAGCCACAGTCCTCAGGAGGAGGTGTTTCTGTTACTTCGATCTCTGTTTAATGTTATCAGGTTGGGGCTGCAATCGAACTATGTGATTGTAATTACAGTGATAAATACGTCGCTGGTTTCCTAGGACGACAAAGTTCCTCATGAGGAGCACGTGGCAGAGGTAGACTGTGGCCAGAACAAATGGGTATGCTGGCTAAAAGCTCTTGCGAGTGGTAGAGACAAAGAAAAGTTCAGGCCAGCGGACTAGTCGTTTTTTGCGCACAGCTGCAGGACAACTCCCGGCGATTATGTCCTCTGGATAGCTGAATAGCGAACTGATACTCAGTACGAGTTGAGCTGTCTTTTCGACCGCGTGTGTTGCATGTATTCTCCATGGCCAATTGAGCAATTCAGTATTGATCACTGCCAAGTGTTGGTCCTGAAAACATTGATGAAATACGAAGTCCTACAACTCAATTATCTCTGGACTCCGCGCATGGCTTGGATGGTGCATTCTGGTATACACGCACATCCATGGCTGCTACAGTTTTCTCTGGCCTCTGAGCGTTGGCAATGGCGGTTTACGAGGGGACAGGTGCGCTGTGTGTGGACGATCAGGAGGTGGTTTAAGTGTGTCAGGTTTAGTGCTTCTCAATACGTCACAGTGATCTGTCTTTCAGTGGTATTTGCTGTTGTCTCTATCATATCAGGCAGTAGACCCTTCCTTCTCGTTCTCCTCCATCTCCATCTCATTATAGCACCAGTACAAACCCTCCACAGATTGTTTATAGACATAGCGTGCAACTGAACTGAACTTCGAAATTTTCAGTTACCTTCAACTTAATGGACTTTCTACCAGATGACGTAACTGTACTAGTATCGACCGATAGGAGGCAAGTGAAAAAAATAACAGTAGGGTTTGCATACTGGGAGGTTGTAAAAATGGCTGTGAGCACTCTGGGACTTAACAGCTCAGGACATCAGTCCCCTAGAACTTAGAACTACTTAAACCTAACTAACCTAAGGACATCACACACATCCATGCTCGAGGCAGGATTCGAACCTGCGGCCGTAGCAGTCGCGCGGTTCCAGACTGAAGCGCCTAGAAACGCTCGGTCACTCCGGCCGGCTTGGAGGTTGTAGGATAACATCCCATCAAATATTCCAGTTCTATTATCCACCAATAGGAAGCAAGGAAAAACTGTCCACAAAAAGGGTACCGATGTAATTAATTACTCAATCAGTCAGATAGAGTGCGGGAATATTTCCAAGACATCCACACCTGGGGTTTACCAGGTAAATGCTGCTTTGTTTGTGGTTTAAACCAACAATGACCAACGGTGCGTACAGTCCTGGCAGTGGCACACTACATGACGTGACTGCTTGAGAGAGAGAGAGAGAGAGAGAGAGAGAGAGAGAGAGAGAGAGAGAGAGAGAGCATGTGCTTCAACAGGAATTTCTCAGGTATCAAATATCGAAACTTTGCCACCAGCTGAAGCTTTTGTTTAGGGATTAGTGCAACTTCCGCTCTGCCAGTAGCCAGTCATGGACCTGAGTGGGAGTAGTGCAGCCTCCGAATGAAGAAATAGGCGAAATGGCCAGCCTCGCGAACTGGTTGGAGGTGTGGTCGCACAGTGCTATGAGGTTGATGAAAAGGATTTTCAACAGTGTAATAACGCTTGGTGAGTTATGTTGATGGAATTCCTTGCACAATTGGGATAAAAAAGCGCCACAATTGTTTAAATATTCCGAACTACATTGTCACCATCAAAATTTTCCAGGCTCTCGTAAACGACGGCGAGAAATATTTACAGAAATTCTAAATAATTCTAATAATTCTAATATTTCAAATATTTCCCCCTATGAGGGAATATAACTTGGTTCAAGAATCATGAAAGAAGATTGTATACGTGGAAGAAGCTTAGAGATACTAGAAGGTATCAGATAGATTATATAATGGTAAGACAGAGATTTAGGAACCAGGTTTTAAATTTTAATGACAAAAAATAAGGTTCAAATGGCTCTGAGCACAATGGGACTTAAAATCTGAGGTCATCAGTCCCATAGAAATCGGAAATAAATAAACCTAACTAACCTAAGGACATCACACACATCCATGCCCGAGCCAGGTTTCGAAACTGCGACAGTAGCGGTCGCGCGGTTCCAGACTGTAGCACCTAGAACCGCTCGGCCACTCAGGCCGACAAATTGTAAGGCATTTTCAGGGGTAGATGTGGACTCTGACCACAATCTATTGGTTATGAATTGCAGATTAAAACTGAAGAAACTGCGAAAAGGGGAGAATTTAAGGAGATGGGACCGTGGATAAACTGACTAAACCAGAGATTGTACAGAGTTTTAGGGAGAGCATAGGGGCACAATTGACAAGAATGGGGGAAAAGAAATACAGCAGAAGAAGAGTGGGTAGCTCTGAGGGATGAAGAAGTCAAGGCAGCAGAGGATCAGGTAGATAAAAAGACGAGAGATGCTAGAAATCTTTGGGTAACAGAAGAAATATTGAATTTAATTGATGAAAGGAGAAAATATAAAAATGCAGTAAATGAAGCGGGCAAAAAGGAATAGAAACGTCTCAAAAATGAGATCGGCAGGAAGTGCAAAATGGCTAAGCAGGGATGGCTAGACGACAAATGTAAGAATGTAGAGGGCTCATCTCACTAGGGGTAAGATAGATACTGCCTACAGGAAGAAAGGAGAAAGGAGAACCACTTGCATGGATATCAAGAGCTCAGATGGAAACCCAGTTCTAAGCAAAGAAGGGAAAGCAGAAAGGTGGAAGGAGTATATAGAGGGTCTATACAAGGGCAATGTAATTGAAGACAATGTTATGGAAATGAAAGAGGATGTAGATGAAGGTGAAATGGGAGATATGATACTGCATGAAGAGTTTGAAAGAGCACTGAAAGACCTGAGTCGAAACAAAGACCCGAGAGTGGACAACATTCCATTAGAACTATTGACAGCCTTGGGAGAGCCAGTCCTGACAAAACTCTACCATCTGGTCAGTAAGATATATGAGACAGGCGAAATACCCTCATACTTCAAGAAGAATATAATAATTCCAATTCCAAAGGAAGCAAGTGTTGACAGATGTGAAAATTACCGAACTATCAGTTTAATAAGTCACGGCTGTAAAATACTAGCACGAATTCTTAACAGAAGAATGGAAAAACTGGTACAAGCCGAACTCAAGAAAGATCAGTTTGGATTCCGTAGAAATGCTGTAACACGTGAGGCAATACTGACCCTACGGCTTATCTTAGGAGAAAGATTAAGGAAAGGCAAACCTACATTCCTAGCATTTGTAGACTTAGAGAAAGCTTTTGACAGTGTTGACTGGAATACTCTCTTTCAAATTCTGAAGGGGGCAGGGGTAAAATACAGGGAGCGAAAGTCTATTTTCAATTTTAACAGAAACCAGATGGCAGTTATAAGAGTCAAGGGGCACGAAAGAGAAGCAGTGGTTGGAAAGGGATTGAGACGGGATTGTAGCCTCTCCCCGATGCTGTTGAATCTGTATATTGAGCAAGTAGTAAAGAAAACCAAATATAAATTCGGGGTAGGTATTAAAATTCATGGAGAAGAAATAAAAACTTTGACAGAGTTACAATGTCATTCGCGAACCTCAGAGACAGCAAAGGACTTGGAAGAGCAGTTGAACGGAATGGACAGTGTCTTGAAAGGAGGATATAAGATGAACATCAACAAAAGCAAAACGAGGATAATGGAATGTAGTCGAATTAAGGCCTGTGATGCTGAGGGAATTGGATTAGGAAATGAGACGTTTAATGTAGTAAAGGAGTTTTGCTATTTGGGGAAAAAAATAACTGATGATGTTCTAAGTAGAGAGGATATAAAATGTAGACCGAGAATGGCAAGGAAAGCGTTTCTGAAGAAGAGAAATTTGTTAAAACCGAGTATAGATTTAGAAGTATTTGTATGGAGTACGTGGACGATTAATAGTTTGGACAAGAAGAGAATAGAAGCTTTCGCAATGCGGTGCTATACAAAGATGCTGAAGATTAGTTGGGTGGATCACATATCTAATGAGAATGTATTGAATAGAATTGGGGAGAAGAGGTGTTTGTGGCACAACTTGACTAGAAGTAGGAATCGGTTGGTAGGACATGTTCTGAGGCATCAAGGAATCACCAATTTAGTACTGGAGGGCAGTGTGGAGGGTAAAAATCGTAGAGGGAGACCAAGAGATGACTACACTAAGGAGGTTCAGAAGGATGTAGGTTGGGGTAGGTGCTGGGAGATGAAGCAGCTAGCACAGGATAGAGTAGCATGGAGAGCTGCATCAAACCAGTCTCAGGACTGAAGACCAAAACAACAACAACAACAAAACGTGAGTGATTACAATGACTACTGTTAACCCACTGCCCCACACTTTGTATAGACCCTCTACATACTCCTTCGACCTCCCACCTTTCCCATCTTTGCTGAAGACTGGTTCTCCATCTGAGATCTTTATATTCGTACAGCTGCTTCTCTTTGTTTCCCGAATACCTCCTTAACTTTCCTGTAGCCTAATTCACAGAACAATTTCGGTCGAGTGGTAAAAAGTGAAACAAATGCCTCAAATGGCATCGGCTTTTATTGAAATGGAAAAAGACAGTAAAACTGGGCAACAGACGGGCAACTTTGCAAACTGTCAGCGTGGCGGGTGCGAGGTAGGTCGATGTTACTAAATCGCATCGTCCCATGTCTGGCTAATAAACACTCTCCGAAAGGTACGACTTTCATCCAGGACGGCGCCCCACTCCGCACTGCTATACGTGTGCAAGATGTCTCGCGCACATTATTTAGTGAGGATCACGAGCTGAGCAGCCACTCCCGGCTCCCCAGACCTCAGTACGTGTGATTATTGGCTGTGGGCTTAGCTGAGGTCTCAAGTCACCCGCGATCGTCCGACCGCATTAACGATGCTAAAAGACAACACTCGACGGCAGTTTTTCACCATACCTACTGGTGAGTTGTACAGAGCATTTCACAACGTTGTCGCCTGACTACAGGCACTGTGGGTGAATGACGGCCGACATACTGAGCATTTGTTATAAGTAACATCTTCAAAACTCCATTGCTATGCTAAATATTGCTTTTGTATCATATAAAGAGCCATCTGTTGGTGTACATCTACATCTACATGGATACTCTGCAAATTACATTCAAGTGCCTGGCAGAGGGTTCATAGAAACACCTTCACAATTCTCTATTATTCCAATTTCGTATAGCGCGGGGAAAGAATGAAAACCTGTATCTTTCCGTACGAACCCTGATTTCCCTTATTTTATGGTGGTGATCGTGCCTCCCTATATAGTTCGGTGTCAACAAAACATTTTCGCACCCGGAGGAGAAAGTTGGTGATTGGAATTTCGTGAGAAGATTCCGTCACTACGAAAAACGCCTTAAATGATGCCTAACCCACATCCGGTATCATTTCGGTGACACTCTCTCCCATATTTCGCGATAAAACAAAATGTGCTGCCTTTCTTTGAACTTTTTCGATGTACTCCGTCAGTCCTATCTGGTAGGTATCCCATACCGCGCAGCAGTATTCTAAAAGAGGACGGACAAGTGTAGTGTAGGCAGTCTCCTTAGAAAATATAACCGACCTACTAAGTGTCCTGAAAATAAAACGCAGCCTTTGGTGAGCCTTTCCCACAACATTTTCTATGTGTTCTGTCCAATTTAACTTGTTCGTAATTGTAATACCTAGATATATAGTTGAATTTACGGCTTTTCGATTAGACCTATTTATCGTGTAACCGAAGTTTAAAGAGTTCCTTTTAGTACTCTTGTGGATGATCTTACACTTTTCGTTATTTAGGGTCTGCTGCAACTTTTCGCACAATCAGATATCTTTTCTAAATCATTTTGCAGTTTATTTTGATCTTTTGATCTAGGCGCGCAGTCTGGAACCGTGCGACTGCTACTGTCGCAGGTTCGAATCCTGTGTGTGATGTCCTTAGGTTAGTTAGGTTTAAGTAGTTCTAAGTTCTAGGGGACTAGTGACCGCAGCAGTTGAGTCCCATAGTGCTCAGAGTAATTTAAATTTGATCTTTTGATGACTTTATTAGTCGATAAACGGAAGCGTCATCTGCAAACAACCGAAGACAGCTGCTCAGATTGTCTCCCAAATCGTTTATATGGATAAGGAACAGAAAAGGGCCTATAGCACTACCTTGGGGAACGCCGGAAATCACTTCTGCTTTACTCGATGACGTTCCGTCAATTACTAAGAATTGTGACCTCCGTGACAGGAAATGGCCAATCCAGTCACAAAACTGAGACGATATTCCATAATCACGCATTTTCACTACGAGCCGCTTGTGCGGTACAGTGTCAAAAGCCTTCCGGAAATACGGAATCGATCTCAAATCCCTTGTCAATAGCACTCAACAAGAGCTAGTTGTGTTTCACAGGAACGATCTTTACTAAACCCATGTTGACTGCGTGTCAATAGACCGTTTCCTTCGAGGTAATTCGTAATGTTCGAACACAATATATGTTCTAAAGTCCTGCTGCATATCGACGTTAACGATATGGTCCTGCAAGTTAGTGGATTACTCCTACTACCTTTCTTGTATATTGGTGTGACCTGTGCAACCTTCCAGTATTGGGGTACAGATCTCACGTTGAGCGGACGGTTGTATATGATTGTTAAGCATGGAGCTAATGCATCAGCATACTCGGAAAGGAACCTAATTTTTATACAGTCTGGGGCAGAAGACTTGCTTTTATTAAGTGATTTGAGTTGCTTCACTACTCCAAGGATTTACTTCTACGTTGCTCTCGTTGGCCGCTGTTCTCGATTCGAATTCTGGAACATTTACTACTTCTTCTTTTGTGAAGGCATTTCGGAAGGCTGCGTTTAGTAACTCTACTTCGGTAGCTCTGTCTTCGATAGTATCTCCAGTGTTATAGCGCAGAGGAGGCATTGATTGTAAATTGCCACTAGCATACTTCATATACGACCAGAATATCTTGGATTTGTCTGCCAGGTTTCGAGACAAAGTTTCGTCGTGGAAACTGTTATAGGCATCTCGCATTGAACTCTGGCTATCCTTTAGAGAAGCCCGGAATTTAGCGCAATCTTAGGGATTTTGCGTCTATTTAAATTTGGCATGTTTGTTTAGTTGTTTCTGCAACAGTGTTCTAACCCGTTTTGTGTACCACGGAGGATCAGCTCCGCCGTTTGTTAGTTTATTTCGTATAAATCTCTCAATTGCTGCAGATACTATTTTTTGAATGCAAACCACTTCTGGTCTACACTTATATTATTAATTTGGAATGAGTCGAGATTGTCTCTCAGGAAGGCGTCAAGTGAATTTTTATCAGCATTTTTGAATAGGTATACTTTTGGTTTGTTTTTCGAGGATTTCGGGATTACAATATACAGTCTCGCTACGACAACCCTGTGTTCACTAATCCCTATAACGGTTTTGATGCTCGTTATTAACTCAGGATTATTTGTCATTTGCACTTTCTTTAGTTTCAGTAAAAACCTAAATTTGGGAAATTTGTGGTAAGTTCCTATGGGACCAAACAGCTGAGACCATCGGTCCCTAACTTAAACTGACTTACATTACGGACAAAACACACACCCGTGCCCGAGGAAGGGCTCGAACCTCCGAGGGGAGCCGTGCGAACCGGGGCAAGGCGCCCAAGACAACTCGGCTACCGCGTGCGGCTCTCACTACCTGCATTATTCCGTGAAATATTGACTTTTGAAATAATACGGACTTTAGCATTTCCCTGCACAATATCAACAACAAGGCTTCGAAGACACTTCCCTGGGGCACAATCTAAGTTACTTTGATACTTAATGATGACTCTTCATCCAAGATTACAAGCTACATTCTCCTTATCAAATATCCCCAACTGACGCCAATTTTCATTGATTCCTCATAGTGCCTTACTTTTGACAATAGTATAGCAGTGGTACTGAATCAAATACTTTTCCAAAATCGAAAAATACTGCATTTATCTGCCTTCGTCCATTACTTTTAGCAGTCATCTGAGAAAATAGCGAGTTGGGTTTCACGTGATCATTGTTTTCGGAAATCATACAGGTTGCCATGGGGAGGTAATTCTGTCAGAGATACCTCGTTATTTTTTAATTTAGAATATATTCGAAGATTCTATAACAAATCGATATCAAGGATACCGGACGGAAGTTTTGAGGATCACGTGTACTGCCCTTCTTGTAAACGGGTGCGATCTGTGATTTCTTCCAACTACTGGGCAGGGCTTTTTGTTCGTGCGATGGACGATGGATTATAGTTAACAGAACTGCCGCAAATACCATGCACCGTGTTAAGGGATCAGCCGAGCCATGGAGCTTAATTCAATTTGAGAGATTTCAGCTGTTCTCAATGTTCGATGATCTATTGGAATTTGCCGGACGCTGTGGCCGAGCGGTTCTAGGCGCTTCAGCCCGGGAATGCGCTGCTGCTACGGTCGCAGGTTCGAATCCTGCCTCGAGCATGGATGTGTGTGATGTCCTTAGGTTAGTTAGGCTTAAGTAGTTCCAGGTCTAGGGGACTGATGACTTCAGATGTTAAGTCCCATAGGGCTCAGAGCAATTTGAACCATCTATTGAACCTGTTTAAAGGTAAACACACTATATGAGCAGAAGCGTTCTCTTCTGCAAATGCTTTGCAAAAAAGAGATGACAGTCCTTTTTGAACAGCAATCTGTTGTAGACTAATTATTATTGGTTTTCCCATATTAATGATACTGCAAATAATTAAACTGTATTTTCACCATATTTATAACGCAGCTTCCTAGTCATTCTGGGAGTATGGATATACGTTACAACACACATAAAAACTATAGGCCATGAAAGAATAACGCGAATGAGACGAAAATCCGTCAATGTGTAGTACATGTACAGAACAATGTGGATGATTTATCCAACAGAAAGTGCTTCAGAAATCGAGCAAGTAAGTAACGCGTTGATCCACATCTGGTGCTTATTCAGGTATTTATTCGATTCGGCATTATTAAGTACAGTTGTTGGATGTTCTCCTGAGGTATATCGTGCCAAAATTCTGTGGAACTGACGCGTTAGATCGGCGAAATCCCGACGAAAGGTCCGTACCCAAAGACTGGAAAGTTGCACAGGTCACACCAATATTCAAGAAAGGTAGTAGGATAACATTATGAATTACATCGAAGAAAACGATCTATTGACACACAGTGAACATGGATTTAGTGAAGATCGTTCTTATGTAACATGTGAAGTGTTGACTGCTATTGACAAGTGATTTCAGATCGATTCCGTATTTCTGGATATACAGAAGGCTTTTGACACTGTACCACATGAACGGCTTTTAGTGAAATTGCGTGCCTTGGAATATCGTCTCAGTTTTGTGACTGGATTTGTGATTTGCTGTCAGAGAAGTCACAGTTCGTAGCAATCGATGGAAAACCATCGAGTAAAACAGAAGTGACTTCTGGCGTTCCAAAGGTAGTGTTATAGGCCCTTTTCTGTTCCTTATATTTATAAACGATTTGGAAGACAATCTGAGTAGCTGTCATAGATTGTTTGCAGATGATCCTGTCGTTTATCGACTAGTAAAGTCGTGAGAAGAGCAAAACAAATTACAACACGATTTAGAAAATATATCTGTATAGTGCGAAAATTGGCAATTGACCCAAAATAACGAAAAGCGTGAGGTCATCCATTTGAGTGCTGAAAGGAATCCGTTAAACTTCGGTTACACGATAAATCAGTCAAATATGAAGGCCGTAGATTCAACTAAATGCCTAGGAATTACAATTACGAACAACCAAAAATTGGAAGGAACACAAAGAAAATGTTGTGGGGACGGCTAACCAAAGACTCCGTTTTATTGGTAGGACACTTAGAAAATGTAACAGATCTACTAACGAGACTGACTACACTACGTTTATCCGTCCTCTTTTAGAATACTGCTGCGTGGTGTGGGTTCCTTACCAGATACGACTGACTGAGTACATCGAAAAAGTTCAAAGAAGGGCAGCACGTATTGTATTATCGCGAAATATGGGAGAGAGTGCCACAGAAATGATACAGGATTTGGGCTGGACATCATTAAAAGAAAGCCGTTTTTCGTTCCGACGGAATCTTGTCATGAAATTCACCAACTTTCTACTCCGAATGCGAAAATATATTGTTGACACTGACTACATAGGGAGAAACGATCACCACGATAAGGTAAATCAGAGCTCGTACGAAAAGATATAGGTGTTCGTTGTTTCGCGAGGTTTACGAGTTTGGAATAATAGAGGATTGTGAAGGTGGTTCGATGATCCCTCTGCCAGGCACTGAAATGTAATTTGCAGAGTATCCATGCAGATGAGGTGCTGCCCATAATGCTCCGAACGTTCTCAGTTGGAGAGAGACCAGGCAACCTTGCCGGCCGAGGTATGGTTTGGCAAGGACGAAGACAAGCAGTAGAAACTCTCGCCGTGTGCTGACAGGCATTGTCTTTCTGAAGTGTCAGACCAGAATGGCTACTCATGAAGAACAAAAAAAAAAAAAACAAAAAAAAAACAGCACGTGCAATGTCTTGGACGTACCACTGCAGTGCTGTAAGGGTGTCGCGGCTGACAACCAAAGAGGCCTTACTGTGAAAAGTAATGGCACCCCGGAGCATGACTCCTGGTTGTCGGGTCGTATGGCGGTATACCACCACTGTCCATGAGGTTTCCACAAACGCCTTCGGCCTGGAATCTCATTGGCTGGGGTAGAGCTGTCTTCATTCTTGAGTGCCGCTTCGAACTGAGCGAAAGTGCGTCGGGAGGCGTCCTGGACAGCAGTGGGATACCTACTTGACTCTTCCAAATTGGACTGTAGAGTGTAACGTGGTTACCGGTTCCAGTGTCTGCTTAGAATCGACGTTTAACGTGATCCAGTAACAAGATTTTGAGGTAATACTATTTTGTTCCCATCGGGATGCTTACTATCGCTGAGTACCCATGCCGCTCACCATTGGAATGCTTGATTTCGTTGAGTATCCATGGCAGGTGAGCCTGTCATTATCACCTTGTGGGCATTTTAACTTATTAGAGTGGTTGTGGCTTGTGTTCCGCGTAGCGGCCAGCGTGAGATTTACAGCGGTTGGGCGGAAACGCACATCTAAATCGGTCACCCTGTTGGCGGGGTTCGAGGGAGGCGACCGAAGTGAAGCATTCAGCTTCAAATGGTTCAAATGGCTCTGAGCACTATGGGGCTTAACATCTGAGGTCATCAGTGCCCTAGAACTCAGAACTCAGGATTGGAACCTGCGATAGTAGCGATCGCGCGGTTCCAGAATGAAGCGCCTAGAACCGCTCGGCCACAACGCCCGGCGAAGCATTCACGTGGTTTGGGCACTTATCACAGCCAACCCCGTAGGAAACAGAAAACTACGTTACCATACAAGTAGCTTATTTGCTAGAAATGTCTTTTATTTGCCCCGTACAAATTTACAACACACTCAAGCAATGTCTGAAGATCAGTATGTACCTTTTGAACAGGAAGGTTTTCATTTACATCGTAAATACTTTGTGTCTTAAATGCAAAAACAGGCACAGTGGATATTCGTCGATTACAGCGCCATCTACCGCGATTGGGAAACAAGAAACAATGGTTTGGGTAGGCCGTAGGAATGTTTCTTTTTTCTTTTCTTTTCTTTTCTTTCTTTTACTTACACACTTTCCTGCATGACGGACTGCCACCGACTCCTTGTTATGTTCGTAGCTATCGCTTGGTCTCACGCTGTTAGTAAGATAGTAAGGGACTTCTGTCTTGGTGCGTGACAGTGGATAAGTGTGGCGAACAGAAATTCGCGAAATACTGAGCAACAAATACTCTTAGGAAGAGCTACATACTCTGTGATTTACGAACTTTACCGTACATATGAAAATGCGTTTATTGTTTCATTTGACAGACGCCATACGATGCTTGCCCAGTTTCATTATTCAAACTTTAATAAATATATCAGTTTTTAATGTTCCAGTGCGTTTTCGTTAATTGCAGTTTGCCGACAATCAACAGAGTCACAAAGAAAAAAAATCCAGATATACTACGAGGTAAAACCACTCGTAACAAACAAATGAGTAACCGAACGATTCTCTACAGTGATCTCGCATAAGCATTTCGCTTTTTCTTCATATGTATAATGCTTTTCACGATTTTGCGCGTTTCCGTCAGTAACTGCAAATATAGTCTGTAAGAAAATATTATGAAAACAATATATTACATATATGCAATGAAAAGTACATGCCTAATGACATAAGGCAGCTTCCTCGCATTTCGAGCTTCATTTAAATAGCATTATTTTAAGAGAGTATTACTGCTGTTAAATATGTCGCGTAACGAAACGTTAATGCCAGTATGGATGCAACAGGGAGAGGATTGTATAAGCGAGTATATTAAGTAATGCGGTAAAGTTCAAAGGTAATAGAGAATATAGCCTTTTCTGAGAGAACTAAGTGTTCTACATCCCACAGTACACTGAAGTATCTGCCAACCACAATCACTCACCTCGGACCACCACAGTACTGATGAAACACGTTGAAGACTCTATCACCACTAAATTGCATCATAAGTGATACAATCAAAACATTTTTACATAAATGTCAATGCTCTTAAGTCATATACACTGAAGAGCCAAAGAAACTGGGACACCTCCCTAACATCGTGTAAAGCCCCCGTGAGTACACGGAAGTACCGCAACTCGACGTGGCATGGCTCGACTAATGTCTGAGGTTAGAATTACATTAATACCTTCAGCTGCTGATGGGCGTTGATATATATTAACGAGCACAGGTGAAAATGTGTGCCCCGACCGGGACTCGAACCCGGGATCTCCTGCTTACATGAAGGACGCTCTATCCCGGTCGGGCACACATTTTCACCAGTCCCCGTTGCTATACGTCAACGCCCGTCAGCAGCTCAAGGTATTAATACAATCGTAATTTCGTTCTAGACGGCCTCAGGTCAGCAATGGTGTCTGTTCTTTCGTACGAGACTCGTCCGACCAGGCAACATATTTCCAGTCACCAGTAGTCCAATATCGGTGTTGAAGGGCCTAGTGCAGGCGTAAAGCTTTGTGTCGTGCAGTCATCAAGGATACACGAGTGGGCATTCAGCTCCGAAAGCCCATATCGATGATGTTTCGTTAAATGATTCGGTCCAGTGATGTGGGAGACTTGATATTTTACCGGATTCCTGATATTCACGGTTCACTACACATACATCCTCACTTCGTCGCTACTTTGGAGATGCTGTGTCCCATAGCTCGTGCGCCTACTATAACATCACGTTCAAACTCACTTAAATCTTGATAACCTGTCATTGTAGCAGTAGTAACCGATCTAACAACTGAGCGTGACACCTGTTCTCTTATATTGCCGTTGCCAACCGCAGCGCCGTATTCAGCCTGTATTTGAATACGCATGCCTATACCAGTCTGTTTGGCGCTTCAGTGCATATTATTTAGTATTACCGAAGAGTATTTATTGCTCCATATTTCGCGGACTTTGCCTATTTCACTCAGCCACTACCACGTACCGCGACCAAACTAACATGGTAACTGCACTCATAATATCCTTAATGAGATATACGTCTGTGTGCATCTCATATCTGGACCGCTACGCATGGCTGGTCTCATGCCACACATTCTGACTCGGGCAGCGATCTGGATGAGAAAAACTGGCGATACCTGCAAGAAAATGACCCAGGTTCCGAGCCAGAACCACAATACCACAACGAGGCAGCTTTCATCGAATAACCTGGTGGCTGGGATTTGTTGCAGCTGCGGTGTTCATTCCTTCGTATGGGCCATTACTGTGGAGTAACACTTGTAAGCAGCAACACTCTGATGTAATGAAAGTTTACTTTATTACTGGCGCTTCCTGGCAGATTAAAACTGTGTGCTCGACCGAGACTCGAACTCGGGATATTTGCCTCACGGCGTTCTCTGCCGTCTGAGCTACCCAAGCACGACTCACTACCAGTCCTCACAGCTTCAATTGTGCCAGTACCCCGTCTCCTACCTTCCTAACTTCACCGAAGCTCTTCTGCGAGCGTTGCAGAACTGGCTCTCCTGGAAGAAAGGATTTTGTAGAGACATGGCTTAGCCACAGCCTGGTGGATATTTCCAGATTGATATTGGGTACTTTATTACTGTTTAATTAAACAGCTTCATTAAGCAACGAAAAAGTAACTCACATTATATGAGCTGAATCACTAAGATTAAACTGCGTAATAACAGCAGCGCCGTCATTCACTAATGAACATGAAAAATATCAGTTCTGCAGAAGTATCTAAAGATTCTTACGAAAATTCCAATAGAGTTGCAGATTCTCAAGATAAGAAGGCTACACACAGCCCGCTACACTGGCCATACCAATGTAAAAGTTGATTCCTTATTTCCCTCGCAAAGTCCAAAACATCCCCACCACGCCTGAGGTTTTGCGGACCTCCTACCACGCCGTGCGTCAGCGCCGGCACGGAGACCTGTCTCTGAACTAACATAGCACTCCATTAATTCAGGCTGAAACACGCCACCACTCTCCAGGACAGGTTCAAGACCCACCCGTGGCCGGCGATAAGTCGCACGGAGACGTGGTGTGGATGTTTTACCAAATAGGCGCGCCTCCACTGACGGAACAGTTTCTGTCAACCTGCAGACTACAGGGCCCCTCATCATACAAGATACTTCCAGTCAGCGTTAGGTGTTAGGAAGCCTTCCAAATTTCGTATATACTCTACACTCGACATTCAAAATTATGTTTGAGAACATTTTTCATATTATCCCCACTATTTGTAGATAAAGAAAGAAAATGATTACAGTGCTTCAAAAAGTAATATTTGCAGTAAACTGAAAAACGTATTGATTTAATTTTACATATTTTAAAAGAAGAAATGTTAAGTTTTCTCGCGCAGAGTGAAAGAGACTGGCGCGGCTATATGCGCACTGTTTTGACGGACAGGTGGAGCGGAGCTAGATAGGAGCTGGCGTGTATAGCTGGCTGTCTAACTAGCAGGCGATAACCCTGATACTGGCGGAATGTGTGCGCCACTTAGAAAGCGAGTGTCGTAATGACTGCAAGTCTAGTATACAGGCACGTTAATGCAAGTGCTTTTTTCCAAGGGAGAGTGGTCTCCCTGGCCCTCGCGACGTGTGACGTTGCCTCACGCCGCAAATACTGAGATCGCAAGCTATTAGGATGGTGCATAAGATCGCAGCGTTTTCTTCTGTATATTAATATTGTTATAGGTTTTGGATTTTACAAGGAGTGTTATACGTCATTGGTCCCTTACCTGCAATTGTCGTAAATCCCTCGCCCAGCGTAAAGTTTCAAGCGACTGGAAAAAAAGCGCAGATGACTCCAGTATATAGAGAGGTAAAGAAACGGACCCGTAAAATTAGAGACCAATATCCCTAACTTCTGATTGCAGCAGACTCCCTGAACACATTCTCAGTTCGATTATAATAGACTTACTTGAGGCTAAGCAACTTACGTCGACGAATCAACATGGCTTTAGGAAGCATCGTAAGTGCGAAACTCAGCTTGCCCTTTCCTCACGTGACATACTGAGAACTATGTATGATGGGCAACAGGCAGATTCCATATTTCTAGATTTCCGGAAAGAATTTGACATCGTGCCCCATTGCAGATTGTTAAAGAAACTACGAGCATTTCGAATAAGTTCACAGAAATGTGAATGGCTCGAAAACTTCTTGAATAATAGTACGCAGTATGTTGTTCTCGACGGTGAGGGTTCATCAGAGACAACGAAATGTGATAGAACGGCTGTTGGTCTTTATACAGGGCGAGGCCATCTAAATGTTCAATACATTAGCTCCGAGGAACAAATGGCAGTTTACTGAAATGTCCAGTCCTAGTTTCTTTTGGTAAAATATGTCAAAAGCTGGGGAAGGCCTCATACACGGCCAACCGATTCGGCTCAAATTTGGCAGGTTGCTTGTGTAGAACCTAAAATGAAATACTCCAAGATATTTTGGGTCAACACCCCCGCAATTTTGAGAAAATCAACCTTAAAGGTTTTGACGAGCAACGGACTCAGAATTAGAGCGATCGATAGATAATTGTAAATAGAGCATTTTTCATCATCAGGTATGGGGTCCGCAAACGCAAACTTTTCCAAAAATCGAGGAAAGAAACTTTTAGAATTGTCGCTCCTGTACCCACATGGTAAACGCTTTTCGCCGACAGCGGCGATAGCGGAACAGCTAAGGTAACTAACTGGCTGGGAATCGGAGAATCCTAGCGGATGTTATTATTTTCGTTTGTATTTTTCCATATCTCAATTGATAGGGATAGGATGGTTAATAAGGTAAGTAAATTAATAAAGAATGATAATAATAAGGTTGTTTGTTGTTGTCTTCCGTCCTGAGACTGGCTTGATGCAGCTCTCCATGCTACTCTATCCTGTGCAAGCTGCTTCATCTCCCAGTACATACTGCAACCTACATCCCTCTGAATCTGCTTAGTGTACTCATCTCTCGGTCTCCCTCTACGATTTTTACCCCCCACGCTGCCCTCCAATGCTAAATTTGTGATCCCTTGATGCCTCAAAACATGTCCTACCAACGGATCCCTTCTTCTAGTCAAGTTGTGCCACAAACTTCTCTTCTCCCCAATCCTATTCAATACCTCCTCATTAGTTACGTGCTCTATTCACCTTATCTTCAGTATTCTTCTGTAGCACGACATTTCGAAAGCTTCTATTCTCTTCTTGTCCAAACTAGTTATCGTCCATGTTTCACTTCCATACATGGCTACACTCCAAATAAATACTTTCAGAAACGACTTCCTGATACATAAATCAATATTCGATGTTAACAAATTTCTCTTCTTCAGAAACGCTTTCCTTGCCATTGCCAGTCTGCATTTTATATCCTCTCTACTTCGACCGTCATCAGTTATTTTACTTCCTAAATAGCAAAACTCCTTTACTACTTTAAGTGTCTCATTTCCTAATCTAATTGCCTCAGCATCACCCGATTTAATTTGATTACATTCCATTATCCTCGTTTTGCTTTTGTTAATGTTCATCTAATATCAGCCTTTCAAGACACTGTCCATTCCGTTCAACTGCTCTTCCAAGTCCTTTGCCGTCTCTGACAGAATTACAATGTCATCGGCGAACCTCAAAGTTTTTACTTCGTCTCCATGAATTTTAATACCTACTCCAAATTTTTCTTTTGTTTCCCTTACTGCTTGCTCAATATACAGATTGAATAACATCGGGGAGAGGCTACAACCCTGTCTCACTCCTTTCCCAACCACTGCTTCCCTTTCATGCCCCTCGACTCTTATGACTGCCATCTGGTTTCTGTACAAATTATAAATAGCCTTTCGCTCCCTGTATTTTACCCCTGCCACCTTTAGAATTTGAAAAAGAGTATTCCAGTCAACATTGTCAAAAGCTTTCTCTAAGTCTACAAATGCTAGAAACGTAGGTTTGCCTTTTCTTAATCTTTCTTCTAAGATAAGTCGTAAGGTCAGTATTGCCTCACGTGTTCCAACATTTCGACGGAATCCAAACTGATCCTCCCTGAGGTCTGCATCTACCAGTTTTTCCATTCGTCTGTAAAGAATTCGCGTTAGTATTTTGCAGCCGTGGCTTATTAAACTGATAGTTCGGTAATTTTCACATCTGTCAGCACCTGCTTTCTTTGGGATTGGAATTATTATATTCTTCTTGAAGTCTGAGGGTATTTCGCCTGTCTCATACATCTTGCTCACCAGCTGGTAGAGTTTTGTAAGGACTGGTTGTCCCAAGGCCGTCAGTAGTTCTAATGGAATGTTGTCTACTCCGGGGGCCTTGTTTCGACTCACGTCTTTCAGTGCTCTGTCAAACTCTTCACGCAGTATCGTATCTCCCATTTCGTCTTCATCTACATCCTCTTCCATTTCCATAATATTGTCCTTAAGTACATCGCCCTTGTATAAACCTTCTATATACTCCTTCCACCTTTCTGCCTTCCCTTCTTTGCTTAGAACTGGGCTGCCATCTGAGCTCTTGATATTCATACACGTGGTTCTCTTCTCTCCAAAGGTCTCTTTAATTTTCCTGTAGGCAGTATCTATCTTACCCCTAGTGAGATAAGCTTCTACATCCTTACATTTGTCCTCTAGCCATCCCTGTTTAGCCATTTTGCACTTTCTTTCGATCTCATTTTTGAGACGTTTATATTCCTTTTTGGCTGCTTCATTTAGTGCATTTTTGTATTTTCTCCTTTCATCAATTAAATTCAATATTTCTTCTGTTACCCAAGGATTTCTAGCAGCCCTCGTCTTTGTACCTACTTTATCCTCTGCTGCCTTCACTACTACATCCCTCAGAGCTACCCATTCTTCTTCTACAGTATTTCTTTCCCCTATTCCTGTCAATTGTTCCCTTATGCTCTCCCTGAAACTCTGTACAACCTCTGGTTCTTTCAGTTTATCCGGGTCCCATCTCCTTAATTTCCCACATTTTTGCAGTTTCTTCAGTTTTAATCTACAGGTCATAACCAATAGATTGTGGTCAGAGTCCACATCTGACCCTGGAAATGTCTTACAACTTAAAACCTAGTTCCTAAATCTCTGTCTTACCATTATATAATCTATCTGATACCTTTTAGTATCTCCAGGGTTCTTCCACGTATGCAACCTTCTTTCATGATTCTTAAACCAAGTGTTAGCTATGATTGAGTTGTGCTCTGTGCAAATTTCTACTAGGCGGCTTCCTCTTTCATTTCTTAGCCCCAATCCATATTCACCTACTATGTTTCCTTCTCTCCTTTTTCCCACACTCTAATTCCAGTCACCCATTACTATTAAATTTTCGTCTCCCTTCACTATCTGAATAATTTCTTTTATTTCATCGTACATTTCTTCATTTTATTCATCATCTGCAGAGCTAGTTGGCATATAAACTTGTACTACTGTAGTAGGTGTGGGCTTCGAATCTATCTTGGCCACAATAATGCGTTCACTATGCTGTTTGTAGTAGCTTACCCGCATTGCTATTTTCCTATACATTATTAAACCTACTCCTGCATTACCCCTATTTGATTTTGTGTTTATAACCCTGTAGTCACCTGACCAGAAGTCTCGTTCCTCCTGCCACCGAACTTCACTAATTCCCACTATAACTAACTTTAACCTATCCATTTCCCTTTTTAAATTTTCTAACCTACCTGCGCGATTAATGGGTCTGACATTCCACGCTCCGATCCGTAGAACGCCAGTTTTCTTTCTCCTGATAACGACATCCTCCTGAGTAGTCCCCGCCCGGAGATCCGAATGGGGGACTATTTTACCTCCGGAATATTTTACCCAAGAGGATGCCATCATCATTTAATCATACAGTAAATCTGCATGTCCTCGGGAAAAATTACGGCTGTAGTTTCCCCTTGCTTTCAGCCGTTCGCAGTACCAGCACAGCAAGGCCGTTTTGGTTAATGTTGCAAGGCCAGATCAGTCAATCATCCAGACTGTTGCCCCTGCAACTACTGAAGAGGCTGCTGCCCCTCTTCAGGAACCACACGTTTGTCTGGCCTCTCAACAGATACCCCTCCGTTGTGGTTGCACCTACGGTACGGCCATCTGTATCGCTGAGGCACGCAAGCCTCCCCACCAACGGCAAGGTCCATGGTTCATGGGGGGAGGAATGTGTTAGCTGCCGTCTGTAATAAAAAAACTGAGTTAATGGATCAACGACGAACTGAAACGGGTGTCTTGCGACGTCCGCCCCGAGCAGATACAATGAACAAAAATTAAATAAAAAATAAACAAAATAAAAAAAATCTATGGACTGCCTAACCAACTAACTAGCAGCACAAGCAGCGCAGGGTATATGAAGCGTGTCGGGAGAGGCGGAAAAATAAAAAAAAAATCTCGCACCATGCAACATTTTTTATTATTAGTGTTTTGTAATTCATATATGAATTGCTTACACATGTTGGTGAAGGCGGATCGCTCTCCAATTGTACCGCCTCCATTTTTCCGTTTGTTTAACAGGGTGTACCAAAGCTCTCACGTCCGCACTGATTTTCGACGATGTTATAAGTTGCGCTAGGGACCGCACCTACCTTCTTTCGAAGTTGGCAGGCAACTACGCTGTTATGCGGCAGCTCGTTTCGGCCCATTCAACATCTGTCCTTCGAGTGTAACGAGCGAGTAACGGAGTTTATACACTCCTGGAAATGGAAAAAAGAACACATTGACACCGGTGTGTCAGACCCACCATACTTGCTCCGGACACTGCGAGAGGGCTGTACAAGCAATGATCACACGGACGGCACAGCGGACACACCAGGAACCGCGGTGTTGGCCGTCGAATGGCGCTGGCTGCACAGCATTTGTGCACCGCCGCCGTCAGTGTCAGCCAGTTTGCCGTGGCATACGGAGCTCCATCGCAGTCTTTAACACTGGTAGCATGCCGCGACAGCGTGGACGTGAACCGTATGTGCAGTTGACGGACTTTGGGCGAGGGCGTATAGTGGGCATGCGGGAGGTCGGGTGGACGTACCGCCGAATTGCTCAACACGTGGGGGGTGAGGTCTCCACAGTACATCGATGTTGTCGCCAGTGGTCGGCGGAAGGTACACGTGCCCGTCGAACTGGGACTGGACCGCAGCGACACACGGATGCACGCCAAGACCGTAGGATCCTACGCAGTGCCGTAGGGGACCACACCGCCACTTTCCAGCAAATTAGGGACACTGTTGCTCCTGGGGTATCGGCGAGGACCATTCGCAACCGTCTCCATGAAGCTGGTCTACGGTCCCGCACACCGTTAGGCCGTCTTCCGCTCACGCCCCAACATCGTGCAGCCCGCCTCCAGTGGTGTCGCGACAGGCGTGAATGGAGGGACGAATGGAGACGTGTCGTCTTCAGCGATGAGAGTCGATTCTGCCTTGGTGCCAATGATGGTCGTATGCGTGTTTGGCGCCGTGCAGGTGAGCGCCACAATCAGGACTGCATACGACCGAGGCACACAGGGCCAACACCCGGCATCATGGTGTGGGGAGCGATCTCCTACACTGGCCGTATACCTCTGGTGATTGTCGAGGGGACACTGAATAGTGCACGGTACATCCAAACCGTCATCGAACCCACCGTTCTACCATTCCTAGAACGGCAAGGGAACTTGCTGTTCCAACAGGACAATGCACGTCCGCATCTATCCCGTGCCACCCAACGTGCTCTAGAAGGTGTAAGTCAACTACCCTGGCCAACAAGATCTCCGGATCTGTCCCCCATTGAGCATGTTTGGGACTGGATTAAGCGTTGTCTCACGCGGTCTGAACGTCCAGCACGAACGCTGGTCCAACTGAGGCGCCAGGTGGAAATGGCATGGCAAGCCGTTCCACAGGACTACATCCAGCATCTCTACGATCGTCTCCATGGGAGAATAGCAGCCTGCATTGCTGTGAAAGGTGGATATACACTGTACTAGTGCCGACATTGTGCATGCTCTGTTGCCTGTGTCTATGTGCCTGTGGTTCTGTCAGTGTGATCATGTGATGTATCTGAGCCCAGGAATGTGTCAATAAAGTTTCCCCTTCCTTGGACAATGAATTCACGGTGTTCTTATTTCAATTTCCAGGAGTGTATTTCATACCTGCCACAGAAAATTTGTGTACGTGGGGTTTCTATTCTAATTCGAACGTTTGATTTACGCTATACGTATTCGTTTCGGAATATCGTTTCTACGTCTTCCGTTAACTATACTTGGTTAACATTATGAAGACAATTAATAACATTAATGAAATACAACTTTGTTTGCGGAAAACATAATGATGTTCGAAGTTGCCAGTTTTTCCACGACAAACGACTTTCAACAACTTATTATATGCATAATTGTTGCAACTGATTGCTGGGAATTATATATATATATACATTGTGTGTATGTACACAAATTTGAATTACAAAAAACAAATACTAAAAAAAAATGGTTGCATGGCACGAGATTCGATCCGGCGAACTTCGGAATTACGAACCCGAACCCGAGAGCTTACCGCTGCGTCACGACGCTGTAGAATACTATCAATCGTAGTGAGTATTTCACCGCAACGGTTTCTTTTAACTGTCGATTTTCTCGACAACGGCTGAGAAGTACATCTTGGTGCTTTCCCACATAGCACCTCTGGCCATGAGCTTTTATTATGCGCAGTATGAATTGAATCTGAATTTCACAATTGGCGGCCTCCCCTTGTAAGAGTGCTTCGAATTCCTCACGAGGGATCACAGACAGCCAACCGCGCGACGCTTGTTTACAGCGAGGCACGGGACAGAATGCACGCGGGGAGAGTTATGTTGTCCCGGTTGCCTGTTCGTCATATCATAGTTGTGAATCTGGAAGAGAGAAGGTGTCCATCACGAGCCTTATAGACGTAAATCGGAAAGAGTTGTTTTCCGTCATTAGGCTGCCGCGATCCTGGCGGATACAGTAGTGATTTTTCCATCATTAATGTGCCGAATGAAATAAGTTTCGTGAATGAATACAGTGTTATTCTGTAAGTAACATATGACGAGTGCTGTCTGTAGTTTGTAGAAATTAGCTCGTCTGTTTATGCCGAAGTAACTAGTTATTATTTGTTGTCATATCTTTCAGGTGCAAAATCTGAGTAACGGAGGATGTACACCCTTCGACTAGCGTTGTAATATATAGTTGGGAGCCTGTCACAGACGATGGCAAGCGGGAAGTTACCGTCGCTGTGTTTTGGTTTGCCAAATACAGATGCATTATCAACGCACTACTGGAAGCAGCCAGGTCTGTTTCTCGGCGTTCCAGGTTGATAGGAACGGCTATGGTCGAGAGATTTTTGTGGTGACGAACGAAATAACTTTTCTTGATACTGAGGTACTATACCATGAAGACGAAGCAGAAGGTGATTCAATGGAAGATATACCGACTAGTGAATCGCTAAATTGTCATAACATTTCAGAAATCTCCATGTCACTGGGAATATGTGCTTCATCCGTTCCCGATGAGTATCACGAACCGGTTACTAAACGACTTAACTTCAGCTCTATACCCCTTGAAGTAAAAGTTAAGGCGGTAGCGGTAGCCAGGAATCGTCCAAATTTGAACTTACAAACACTGCAAAAGAATGGAGCAACAACAGCCCTGGAGCAGAAGAAGGACTTGAAATTGTGTGAAAGTGATATCGTTAAAGGAGGGACAAGATACGACAAATACCAGGCGATAAATATGTGGACATACGACCGATTTGTCGAATCTTGTTGACGTAACTAGAACGTAACAGCGAGAATACTTCAGGAGTGGGCTGCAGGTGCAGCGCTTCAATATACGGCCAACAAGGATTCTACGTCTGCTGCATCATTATCTTGGGCAAAAAATTTCAGATCGGGGTATAAAATTCGTCAACGGCGCGTCACTAAATACGTCTCTCATAAGGAGGTACAAAATATAGAAGATATACAGAAAGTGGGAGCTCTTTTCAACAGGCAAACGGCGTCACTTATGACCGGTTTTAATAGTGATTACATGATCAACACCGGCATACAGGATGCGAGTATTGGGTGAACATTCGACGCACGTTATCGCATAAGGGAGAAAAACGAATCCTTGTCGCAGTTGGTAGTAAAATCCTACTAACACATTCGTACACGGCGCAACATGCCACTACAGCCTCTGGAAAACTGTTACGTAAGGTTTTCCTATGTTTACAAGAAACGAATGTTACATTTGGTCCTCAGGTTATAGAAGAGGTCAACCGTTTAACCGACTCGTTGAAAAATGTTTACATTACCTTCTCCAAACTGACGAATGCGATTTACAGAATATTTCTTGAGAATGTTTTAAAACCATACGTTCCCGATAGCAAGTTTTTTCTAGTAGTGGATTCCTGGAGTGGACAAAGTAATGCTATATTATATGACACAATGATTATAGATGGCGAGGGTCAGCCGACGTACACGGTAAAAGTAATACCGCCCAACTCTACACCTGTGTACCAGCCGTGTGATGTTGATTTCTATCGCCAGGTTAAAAACTTTATTTCCAGGCTTCAGGATTGCAGTGTGCTTCTGGAAACCCAGCGGGAATTGGACAACCGCACGGATACAATAACTATTTACAACATAATTCATAACCAACTTTCAGCACCGATTTTTCACGCAATGATATCGTATGCGTGGTACGCATCAAAATTAATTCCCGAAAAAGACATGTAGAAATGTAAACCAAGTTTGTTTTCCGCCTACTCTTGGGAAGGAACAGTGTAGCTTTCGAAAGATTGCATTCATTAGATGTTCTTGGTGCCGTGAGTATATTTGTTTCAAATTTTTATGTGACAAGTACCACCCATCTAGTTGTTCGACGAAAAATGAGGACACGTAACAGTGACTGGAAGAGCCATTCTAAAGTGACCTGGAGTAACATTTTAGTTGTTTACTACCCCAAGAAGTTTCAGAAATTTATTTGCCTACCTTATTTTTATCGTTCCTTATAGATTTACTTACCTTATTAACCCCCCTATTCCTATGAATTGAGATATGGAAAAATACAAACGAAAATAATAACATCCACTGGGTTTCCTCGCGATTCGAACCCGGGTTCTCAGATTCCCAGCCAGTTACCTTGGCTGTTGCGCTATCAGTGCTGTCGGCAAAAACCCATTACTATTAAATTTTCGTCTCCCTTCACTATCTGAATAATTTCTTTTATTTCATCGTACATTTCTTCAATTTATTCATCATCTCCAGAGCTAGTTGGCATATAAACTTGTACTACTGTAGTAGGTGTGGGCTTCGAATCTATCTTGTCCACAATAATGCGTTCACTATGCTATTTGTAGTAGCTTACCCGCATTCCTATTTTCCTATACATTATTAAACCTACTCCTGCATTACCCCTATTTGATTTTGTGTTTATAACCCTGTAGTCACCTGACCAGAAGTCTTGTTCCTCCTGCCACCGAACTTCACTAATTCCCACTATAACTAACTTTAACCTATCCATTTCCCTTTTTAAATTTTCTAACCTACCTGCGCGATTAATGGGTCTGACATTCCACGCTCCGATCCGTAGAACGCCAGTTTTCTTTCTCCTGATAACGACATCCTCCTGAGTAGTCCCCGCCCGGAGATCCGAATGGGGGACTATTTTACCTCCGGAATATTTTACCCAAGAGGATGCCATCATCATTTAATCATACAGTAAATCTGCATGTCCTCGGGAAAAATTACGGCTGTAGTTTCCCCTTGCTTTCAGCCGTTCGCAGTACCAGCACAGCAAGGCCGTTTTGGTTAATGTTGCAAGGCCAGATCAGTCAATCATCCAGACTGTTGCCCCTGCAACTACTGAAGAGGCTGCTGCCCCTCTTCAGGAACCACACGTTTGTCTGGCCTCTCAACAGATACCCCTCCGTTGTGGTTGCACCTACGGTACGGCCATCTGTATCGCTGAGGCACGCAAGCCTCCCCACCAACGGCAAGGTCCATGGTTCATGGGGGGAGGAATGTGTTAGCTGCCGTCTGTAATAAAAAAACTGAGTTAATGGATCAACGACGAACTGAAACGGGTGTCTTGCGACGTCCGCCCCGAGCAGATACAATGAACAAAAATTAAATAAAAAATAAACAAAATAAAAAAATCTATGGACTGCCTAACCAACTAACTAGCAGCACAAGCAGCGCAGGGTATATGAAGCGTGTCGGGAGAGGCGGAAAAATAAAAAAAAAAATCTCGCACCATGCAACATTTTTTATTATTAGTGTTTTGTAATTCATATATGAATTGCTTACACATGTTGGTGAAGGCGGATCGCTCTCCAATTGTACCGCCTCCATTTTTCCGTTTGTTTAACAGGGTGTACCAAAGCTCTCACGTCCGCACTGATTTTCGACGATGTTATAAGTTGCGCTAGGGACCGCACCTACCTTCTTTCGAAGTTGGCAGGCAACTACGCTGTTATGCGGCAGCTCGTTTCGGCCCATTCAACATCTGTCCTTCGAGTGTAACGAGCGAGTAACGGAGTTTATACACTCCTGGAAATGGAAAAAAGAACACATTGACACCGGTGTGTCAGACCCACCATACTTGCTCCGGACACTGCGAGAGGGCTGTACAAGCAATGATCACACGGACGGCACAGCGGACACACCAGGAACCGCGGTGTTGGCCGTCGAATGGCGCTGGCTGCACAGCATTTGTGCACCGCCGCCGTCAGTGTCAGCCAGTTTGCCGTGGCATACGGAGCTCCATCGCAGTCTTTAACACTGGTAGCATGCCGCGACAGCGTGGACGTGAACCGTATATGCAGTTGACGGACTTTGGGCGAGGGCGTATAGTGGGCATGCGGGAGGTCGGGTGGACGTACCGCCGAATTGCTCAACACGTGGGGGGTGAGGTCTCCACAGTACATCGATGTTGTCGCCAGTGGTCGGCGGAAGGTACACGTGCCCGTCGAACTGGGACTGGACCGCAGCGACACACGGATGCACGCCAAGACCGTAGGATCCTACGCAGTGCCGTAGGGGACCACACCGCCACTTTCCAGCAAATTAGGGACACTGTTGCTCCTGGGGTATCGGCGAGGACCATTCGCAACCGTCTCCATGAAGCTGGTCTACGGTCCCGCACACCGTTAGGCCGTCTTCCGCTCACGCCCCAACATCGTGCAGCCCGCCTCCAGTGGTGTCGCGACAGGCGTGAATGGAGGGACGAATGGAGACGTGTCGTCTTCAGCGATGAGAGTCGATTCTGCCTTGGTGCCAATGATGGTCGTATGCGTGTTTGGCGCCGTGCAGGTGAGCGCCACAATCAGGACTGCATACGACCGAGGCACACAGGGCCAACACCCGGCATCATGGTGTGGGGAGCGATCTCCTACACTGGCCGTATACCTCTGGTGATTGTCGAGGGGACACTGAATAGTGCACGGTACATCCAAACCGTCATCGAACCCACCGTTCCACCATTCCTAGAACGGCAAGGGAACTTGCTGTTCCAACAGGACAATGCACGTCCGCATCTATCCCGTGCCACCCAACGTGCTCTAGAAGGTGTAAGTCAACTACCCTGGCCAGCAAGATCTCCGGATCTGTCCCCCATTGAGCATGTTTGGGACTGGATTAAGCGTCGTCTCACGCGGTCTGCACGTCCAGCACGAACGCTGGTCCAACTGAGGCGCCAGGTGGAAATGGCATGGCAAGCCGTTCCACAGGACTACATCCAGCATCTCTACGATCGTCTCCTTGGGAGAATAGCAGCCTGCATTGCTGTGAAAGGTGGATATACACTGTAGTAGTGCCGACATTGTGCATGCTCTGTTGCCTGTGTCTATGTGCCTGTGGTTCTGTCAGTGTGATCATGTGATGTGTCTGAGCCCAGGAATGTGTCAATATAGTTTCCCCTTCCTTGGACAATGAATTCACGGTGTTCTTATTTCAATTTCCAGGAGTGTATTTCATACCTGTCACAGAAAATTTGTGTACGTGCGGTTTCTATTCTAATTCGAACGTTTGATTTACGCTATACGTATTCGTTTCGGAATATCGTTTCTACGTCTTCCGTTAACTATACTTGGTTAACATTATGAAGACAATTAATAACATTAATGAAATACAACTTTGTTTGCGGAAAACATAATGATGTTCGAAGTTGCCAGTTTTTCCACGACAAACGACTTTCAACAACTTATTATATGCATAATTGTTGCAACTGATTGCTGGGAATTATATATATACATACATTGTGTGTATGTACACAAATTTGAATTACAAAAAACAAATACTAAAAAAAAATGGTTGCATGGCGCGAGATTCGATCCAGCGAACTTCGGAATTACGAACCCGAACCCGAGAGCTTACCGCTGCGTCACGACGCTGTAGAATACTATCAATCGTAGTGAGTATTTCACCGCAACGGTTTCTTTTAACTGTCGATTTTCTCGACAACGGCTGAGAAGTACATCTTGGTGCTTTCCCACATAGCACCTCTGGCCATGAGCTTTTACTATGCGCAGTATGAATTGAATCTGAATTTCACAATTGGCGGCCTCCCCTTGTAAGAGTGCTTCGAATTCCTCACGAGGGATCACAGACAGCCAACCGCGCGACGCTTGTTTACAGCGAGGCACGGGACAGAATGCACGCGGGGAGAGTTATGTTGTCCCGGTTGCCTGTTCGTCATATCATAGTTGTGAATCTGGAAGAGAGAAGGTGTCCAGCACGAGCCTTATAGACGTAAATCGGAAAGAGTTGTTTTCCGTCATTAGGCTGCCGCGATCCTGGCGGATACAGTAGTGATTTTTCCATCATTAATGTGCCGAATGAAATAAGTTTCGTGAATGAATACAGTGTTATTCTGTAAGTAACATATGACGAGTGCTGTATGTAGTTTGTAGAAATTAGCTCGTCTGTTTATGCCGTAGTAACTAGTTATTATTTGTTGTCATATCTTTCAGGTGCATAATCTGAGTAACGGAGGATGTACACCCTTCGACTAGCGTTGTAATATATAATTGGGAGCCTGTCACAGACGATGGCAAGCGGGAAGTTACCGTCGCTGTGTTTTGGTTTGCCAAATACAGATGCATTATCAACGCACTACTGGAAGCAGCCAGGTCTGTTTCTCGGCGTTCCAGGTTGATAGGAACGGCTATGGTCGAGAGATATTTGTGGTGACGAACGAAATAACTTTTCTTGATACTGAGGTACTATACCATGAAGACGAAGCAGAAGGTGATTCAGTGGAAGATATCCCGACTAGTGAATCGCTAAATTGTCATAACATTTCAGAAATCTCCACGTCACTGGGAATATGTGCTTCATCCGTTCCCGATGAGTATCACGAACCGGTTACTAAACGACTTAACTACAGCTCTATACCCCTTGAAGTAAAAGTTAAGGCGGTAGCGCTAGCCAGGAATCGTCCAAATTTGAACTTACAAACACTGCAAAAGAATGGAGCAACAACAGCCCTGGAGCAGAAGAAGGACTTGAAATAGTGTGAAAGTGATATCGTTAAAGGAGGGACTTGATACGACAAATACCAGGCGATAAATATGTGGACATACGACCGAATTGTCGAATCCTGTTGACGTAACGAGAATGTAACAGCGAGAATACTTCAGGAGTGGGCTGCAGGTGCAGCGCTTCAATATACGGCCAACAAGGATTCTACGTCTGCTGCATCATTATCTTGGGCAAAAAATTTCAGATCGGGGTATAAAATTCGTCAACGGCGCGTCACTAAATACGTCTCTCATTAGGAGGTACAAAATATAGAAGATATACAGAAAGTGGGAGCTCTTTTCAACAGGCAAACGGCGTCACTTATGACCGGTTTTAATAGTGATTACGTGATCAACACCGGCATACAGGATGCGAGTATTGGGTGAACATTCGACGCACGTTATCGCATAAGGGAGAAAAACGAATCCTTGTCGCAGTTGGTAGTAAAAACCTACTAACACATTCGTACACGGCGCAACGTGCCACTACAGCCTCTGGAAAACTGTTACGTAAGGTTTTCCTATGTTTACAAGAAACGAATGTTACATTTGGTCCTCAGGTTATAGAAGAGGTCAACCGTTTAACCGACTCGTTGAAAAATGTTTACATTACCTTCTCCAAACTGACGAATGCGATTTACAGAATATTTCTTGAGAATGTTTTAAAACCATACGTTCCCGATAGCAAGTTTTTTCTAGTAGTGGATTCCTGGAGTGGACAAAGTAATGCTATATTATATGACACAATGATTATAGATGGCGAGGGTCAGCCGACGTGCACGGTAAAAGTAATACCGCCCAACTGTACACCTGTGTACCAGCCGTGTGATGTTGATTTCTATCGCCAGGTTAAAAACTTTATTTCCAGGCTTCAGGATTGCAGTGTGCTTCTGGAAACCCAGCGGGAATTGGACAACCGCACGGATACAATAACTATTTACAACATAATTCATAACCAACTTTCAGCACCGATTTTTCACGCAATGACATCGTATGCGTGGTACGCATAAAAATTAATTCCCGAAAAAGACATTTAGAAATGTAAACCAAGTTTGTTTTCCGCCTACTCTTGGGAAGGAACAGTGTAGCTTTCGAAAGATTGCATTCATTAGATGTTCTTGGTGCCGTGAGTATATTTGTTTCAAATTTTTATGTGACAAGTACCACCCATCTAGTTGTTCGACGAAAAATGAGGACACGTAACAGTGACTGGAAGAGCCATTCTAAAGTGACCTGGAGTAACATTTTAGTTGTTTACTACCCCAAGAAGTTTCAGAAATTTATTTGCCTACCTTATTTTTATCGTTCCTTATAGATTTACTTACCTTATTAACCCTCCTATTCCTATGAATTGAGATATGGAAAAATACAAACGACAATAATAACATCCACTGGGTTTCCTCGCGATTCGAACCCGGGTTCTCAGATTCCCAGCCAGTTACCTTGGCTGTTGCGCTATCAGTGCTGTCGGCAAAAACCGTTTAAAAAGTAGGAACAGAAGCGACAGTTGTAAAACTTTCTTTCCTCGGTTTCTGGAATAGTATGCGTTTTCGGATAGAATAGCTGATATTGAAAAATGCTCTATTTACAATTATCTATCGATCCCACCAATTTTGAGTCGATTGCTCTTCATAACTTTTAGGGGTGATTTTTTCAATAACGCGGCGGTGTTGACCTAAAATATCTTAGATTCCTCCGTTTTTGGTTGTACACAAGCGACCTGCCAAATTTTAGCCGAATCGGTTGGCCGTGTCTGAGGCCTTCCATTTGTAAGGAGTTACATGTCAACCTCAAGGAACAAACGCGCCGTCTCAGTGCGACGTCAAACATTATTTGTGAATATTGGAATGTTGTTGAAAGAGAAGGAACAATTACTTATTCATTCTTTCTCTTACTTTTGTAAGGTCCAGACGGTTGTCTTGTTAAATTTTGTGAGATTTGTACACTGTATTTATGGAAAAATGAATGTGATAGTTTCTGACGGACCAGAAGGTTCCGAGCTTGCAAAAATGTTTTGTTGTTGTTGTTGTTGTTGTGGTCTTCAGTCCTGAGATTGGTTTGCTGCAGCTCTCCATGCTACTCTGTCCTGTGCAAGCTTCGTCATCTCCCAGATCCTACTGCAACCTACATCCTTCTGAATCTGATTAGTGTATTCACCTCTTGGTCTCCCTCTACGATTTTTACCTTCCACGCTGCCCTCCAATGCTAAATTTGTGATCCCTTGATGCCTCAAAACATGTCCTACCAACGGATCCCTTCTTCTAGTCAAGTTGTGCTACAAATTGCTCTTCTCCCCAATTGTATTCAATACCTCCTCATTAGTTACGTGATCTATCCACCCTATTTTCAGCATTCATCTGTAGCACCACATTTCGAAAGCTTCTATTCTATTCTTGTCCAAACTATTTATCGTACATGTTTCACTTCCATACATGACTACACTCCATACTTTCAGAAACGATTTACTGATACATAAATCTATACTCGATGTTAACAAATTTATCTTCTTCAGAAATGGTTACCTTTCCATTGCCAGTCTACATTAATAGGATGTATACATCCCGCTCTCTCGAGGATGCAGTCAAGGCAGCCGAGTTGTGGCCAGCTGCATTTACTGATCACACTGCTTACGCCTGTACCATCAAGCTTCGACGACAACTACTGTGGCGTAGCCGCTGCCCGCTTACCTGATCTCACCGGAATGTCAACCGTCAGTTGGAGACACGTGTAGACTGTGCCTACTTAAACCTAACTAACCTAAGGACATTACACAACACCCGGTCATCACGTCGCAGAGAAAATCCCTGACCCCCCCCCCCGGGAATCACAGACTTTTACTACGCCATCCTCAGGTAGTGTTCCGTTATGCCACAAACACGGACTCGACAGATGACTGTCAACCGAGCACATCAACACTGTGAAGGCACCATCATTTGTACTCGTCAAATGGTGGGAATCATCAACGACTGCCATCCATATCCCACGTTGTTGTTGTTGGAGTCTTCAGTCTTGAGACTGGTTTGAAGCAGCTCCTTATGCTTCTCTATCCCTCTGAATCTGCTTAGTGTATTCATCTCTTGGTCTCCCTCTACGATTTTTACTTTCCACGCTGCCCTCCAATACTAAATTGGTGATCCCTTGATCCTACCAACCGATCCCTTCTTCTAGCCAAGTTGTGCCACAAACTTCTCCCCAATTCCATTCAATACCTCCTAATTAGTTATGTGATCTACCCATCTAATCTTCAGCAATCTTCTATAGCACCATATTTCGAAAGCTTCTATTCTCTTCTTGCCCAAACTATTTATCGTCCATGTCTCACTTCCATACATGGCTACACTCCGTACAAATACTTTCAGAAAAGACTTCCTGACACTTAAATCTATATTTGATGTTAACAAATTTCTCTTCTTCAAAAACGCTTTCCTTGCAATTGCCAGTCTACATCTTATATCCTCTCTACTTGGACCATCATCAGTTATTTTGCTCCCCAAATAGCAAAACTCCTTTACTACTTTAAGTGTCTCATTTCCTATTTTAATTCCCTCAGCGTTACCCGACGTAATTCGACTACATTCCATTATCATCGTTTTGCTTTTGTTGGTGTTCATCTTATATCTTCCTTTCAAGACACTATCCATTCCTTTCAATTGCTCTTCCAAGTCCTTTGCCCTCTCTGACAGAATTACAATGTCATCGCCGAACCTCAAAATAAAAATTCGGAGTATGTATTAAAATCCATGGAGAAGAAATAAAAACTTTGTTTACTTCACTGCTTACTCAATATACAGATTGAATAACATCGGGGAGAGGCTACAAACCTGTCTCACTCCTTTCCCAACCACTGATTCCCTTTCATGCCCCTCGACTCTTATAAATGCCATCTTGTTTCTGTACAAATTGTAAATAGCCTTTCGCTCCCTGTATATTACCCATGCCACCTTCAGAATTCAAAGAGAGAAAACTTTTGACAGTGTTGACTGGAATACTCTAAGGAAAGGCAAACCTACGTTTCTAGCTTTTGTAGACATAATCTATTTTCTAAGATAAGTCGTAGGGTCAGTATTGCCTCACGTATTCCAATATTTCCTAACTGATCTTCCCTGAGGTCGGCTTCTACCAGTTTTTCCATTCGTCTGTAAAGAATTCGCGTTAGTATTTTGCAGCCATGACTTACTAAACTGATAGTTCGGTAATTTTCACATCTGCCAACACCTGCTTCCTTTGGGATTGGAATTATTATATTCTTCTTGAAGTCTGAGGGTAATTTTTCTGTCTCATGCATTTTGGTCACCAGATGGTAGTTTTGTTAGGCGTGGCTGTCCCAAGGCTGTCAGTAGTTCTAATTGAATGTTGTCTACTCCCGGGGCCTTATTTCGACTTAGGTCTTTCAGTGCTTTGTCAAACTCTTGATGCAGTATCATATCTCCTATATCAACTTCATCTACATTTTCCTCCGGTTGTATGATATTGTCCTCAAGAACACCGTCCTTGTATAGATCCTCTATATACTCCTTCCACCTTTCTGGTTTACCTTCTTTGCTTAGAACTGCGTTTCCATCTCAAATCTTGAAATCCATGCAAGTGGTTCTCTTTTCTCCAAAGGTCTCCTTAATTTTCCTGTACGCAGTGTGTATCTTTCCCCTAGTGACTATCACGACAGCTGTCCCGCAGAAATATGTGGACGGCAATCAGCGCAAAGCGTGTGGCACGTGGTGTCCACTCACAAGCAAATATTCTGTTAGGCCAAATTATGGCAATGGTATGATGCACACAGGAGTAAAAAACAAACCAGTTTGAGATGGGCTATAGTACCGTGTATACACGTATTCTGGGTCTGGTGCACGAGCCATGGACTACTTGGGTTGAGCTTAACGTGAGCTACTGATGTGTTTGGCTTTATTTAGGGCTGTCCACATGTTTCGCTTTCGTTCCTAAGTACAGTGTGGCTGGTGGTTCATAAAGAAAGTTTGCTTCACTCCAGACTTACGTCCATTGTTATTCCGTGGTCACGTGATCGGGCGACATGCTCATATCACTGAGGCCTGTATGCCCTCAAGGTGCACTCCTGTGAGAACATCATTTACCGCATTCACCAGCTAGTAGACATTATAAATAGATTTCATTTGCCGATTACTTGTTTACTCTTTTGGGCAGAGTCAATGTATCTATGGCAAACAAACCTCATCAAGTTCCGTCGCCATGCCATCACTTTATCCTTGTCCCTCAACACATTACAAGTGTACAGCAATAAAGCTAGTTCACTGCGCAACTGGCATGTGAGCAACAATATTAGCCTGTTCCGTCGTCACTGGTGATCCAGATGTGATCTGTGCATAACACTTGGTGAAGAACTTTCGCTGATGTCTGTGACATGGAACCATGAGGTGACAAACCATCGAGTTTTTTGTAATAAGCCTCTACATCCTTACATTTGTCCTAAGCCATCCCTGCTTAGCCATTTTGCACTTCCTGTCGATCTCATTTTTGAGACGGTTATATTCCTTTTTGCCCGCTTCATTTACTGCATTTTTATATTTTCTCCTTTCATCAATTAAATTCAATATATCTTCTGTTACCCAAGGACTTTTACTAGCCCTCGTCTTTTTACTTACTTGATCCACTGCTGCCTTCACTACTTCATCCCTCAAACCTACTCATTCTTCTTCTACTGTATTTGTTTGCCCTATTCCTCTCAATTGCTCTCTTATGCTCTCCTTGAAACTCCTTACAACCTCTGGTTCTTTCAGTTCATCCAGATCCCATCTCCTTAAATTCCCACCTTTTTGCAGTTTATTGAGTTTTAATCTACAGTTCATAACCAATTGATTCTGGTCACAGTCCACATCTGCCCCTGGAAATGTCATACAATTTAAAACCTGGTTCCTAAATCTCTGTCTTATAATTATATAATCTATCTGAAAGCTGTCAGTGTCTCCAGGCCTCTTCCATGTATACAACCTTCTTTTATGATTCTTGAACCATGTGTTAGCTATGATTAAGTTGTGCTCTGTACAAAATTCTACCAGGCGGCTTCCTCTTTCGTTTATTACCCCCAATCCATCTTCACCTACTACGTTACCTTCTCTCCCTTTTCCTACTGTCGAATTTCTGTCACCCATGACTATTAAATTTTAGTCTCTCTTCACTATCTGAATAATTTCTTTTATTTCATCAATTTCTTCGTCATCTGCAGAGCTGGTTGGCATATAAACTTGTACTACTGTAATAGGCGTGGGCTTCTAATCTATCTTGGCCACAATAATGCGTTCACTATGCTGCTTGTAGTAGCTTACCCGAACTCCTATTCTTTTTAATCATTATTAAGCGTACTCTTGCTTTATCCCTATTTGATTTTGTGT
The DNA here is from genome assembly GCF_023897955.1 of Schistocerca gregaria. NCBI lineage: Eukaryota > Metazoa > Arthropoda > Insecta > Orthoptera > Acrididae > Schistocerca > Schistocerca gregaria. The sequence goes on along the minus strand of NW_026061873.1, from coordinate 714,666 downwards.
TTATAACCCTGTATTCACCTGACCGGAAATCTTGTTCCTCCTGCCACCGAACTTCACTAATTCCCACTATCTCTAACTTTAACCTATCCATTTCCCTTTTTTAAATTTTCTAACCTACCTGCGCGATTAATGGGTCTGACATTCCACGCTCCGATTCGTAGAATGCCAGTTTTCTTTCTCCTGATAACGACGTCTCCTTGAGTAGTCCCCGCCCGGAGACCCGAATGGGGGACTATTTTACCACAGGAATATTTTACCCAAGAGGACGCCATCATCATTTAACCATACAGTAAAGCTGCATGCCCTCGGGAAAAATTACGACTGTAGTTTCCCCTTACTTTCAGCCGTTCGCAGTACCAGCACAGCAAGGCCGTTTTGGTTAGTGTTACAAGGCCAGATCAGTCAATCATACAGACAGTTACCCCTGCAACTACTGAAAAGGCTGCTGCCCCTCTTCAGGAACACACGTTTGTCTGGCCTCTCAACAGATACCCCTCCGTTCTTGTTGCACCTACTTTACGGCTATCTTTATCGCTGAGGCACGCAAGGCTCCCCACGAATGGCAAGTTCCAAGGTTCATGGGGGGGGGGGGGGGCATGTACCATATAGCCATGGAATGAGAGCAGATACACGGGACATTGATCTATGCAGTGACTACAGAAAACGGCGTCCGTCACGCCACGCAAAGAGACATAAGCAATGCATACTTTACCCCTTATTCTCACCTGTACACGAGGACGAGATCTGATCAAGAGATCATTAGTGTTGTCGCTGGCTTGACACACGCAGCGGTTACTCCGGAACTCCAACAGGAACTGCTAGAACCGGTGACTGAAGAAGAAATGTTGGATGCCATAGGAAAAGGGCCACCCAATGAGCTACTAGGACCGGATGGGTTACCTCTGGAGATTTATAGGACGTTCCAGAGACTACTGGTGCCCTATTGGACTACTATATGTCAAGAGCTCATGACAATAGAGGCGCAACATCCCGCTGCATTTGTGGAAGGTACCACCATCCCAATCCGTAAACCTCACGGAGGTTCACGTACTACAGTCTACCGACCATTGACTTGGTTGAACCGTGATACGAAAAACTTCACGCGTCGAGTGGCAGCTCGAATTCTGCGTACGACATCCCGTGTCCTATCAATGGATGAGTCATCGATAGGTGGGACGCATAATATCCGCTCCGCCCTGTGCCGCTGATTGCCCTCGCTAAGGTGCGTCGCGTATCGGGAGCTCTGGCTGCGATATTCGTCAAGCATTTGATTGCGTCAGTCATACGTACTAAACTGCTGTTCTTCAGAATAAGCATTACCCCGACGCTTCCTCCGAGGTGTTACTCGTCTCCTACGTGGCGCAACAGGGAAAGCGCTTGTCAACGTTAGACTGTCGAACACCTTGTAAATTCGCCGCTGTGTTACACAGGTACGCCTATTATGGACAATACTGTACGCCTTGCAGTAGAACCTTTGTTGTGCGGGCTGCGACACCGCCTCACGGGTTTGTCTCTTGGTGGCTTCTTTTTTAGGTGCACTGCGTATGCTGATGATCTGATGTTACCTCTTCGTGACGAACGTGATGTGCGCAAATCATTGGATTGGTTAGCCACTTCGAAGCTTCGAGATGCCGTGTAAATGTACATAAATTAATGGCTTTGAACACTGGCATGGGATGACACCTGCGAGGGTGGCACTGCGCGATAAAATCCGTTGTCTCGGTATCGACTTCACGGACTACATCTCACGCACGACCACCATCGTTTATCGGAGTCTCTTGCAAGTGCTGGGCTTGTGGATCTTCGTCTTCGTGTGTAGGACCTACATCAACGGACCGAATATGTTAACGTCTATCGGGCATCACGAATTCCGCACGTAGCGCAAACACTACCGATGCCTAAACACATAGCTCGGAGCATCGTGGCCGCATTCGGTTCCTTTGTCAGCGCTGGAATGATATTAAAGGTTCGATATTACTCCGTCACCCTTCCAAAAGAACGGGGCGGACTTGGCCTTGTCAGTGTTCACTATCGAGAATTATTTCTCTTCGTTAGTTTGCACCGCAGGCTTTGGCGACGAAGACCGACCAGCCTCACCGGCCTACTGACGGATGGCCTGGCACCGTGTTCCCTTGACCCTCAGGTCAGACACGGGTGCCCTTTTCCTGCTTTGGCAGGCTTTACCTGGAGTACGGCTACCTCCCCGTCTCTCGCTTACCAACAGCCAGTCACCTGCCGCACACTACTTCGCCGCCGGTCGTTTAATGTCGTCGAATTGACTTATTCTACCGTGCACTGGAACGTAGTATGGTGCTCTGTCAACGCGGTGACGCTCGATCCTGGTGTACGTTCGACCTGGTATTCGAGGGACTCTCCATAGGACCCATCTTGCAGATTCGCCTTATGTGTGAACTGCAACGTCTAGAATACAGACCAACACCGGCTCCGTTGTGGGCCAGTGGAAGAGATATGGTGTTTTGAGCGTCAAAGTCTGGCTCTCTTTTTACGTATGTCGCCCTCTTATGCCGATTCCCGCACTCTACTCTACCCGGACGATGTTTATTATCCGAGGACGAAACACAACGCTGTCACGTAGATACAGTGCATGTACTACAGCTATTAAAACATCGATATCTAAGCCTCTTGTGGCGGTAATACAACACTAATGCTGTAGGTAGATAATAAATTTAAACAAATTTAAAGAAATTAATACAAAATTATAGAGTTTATATTCGAAGTGAATTGGAAACACGATACTAACTCCCATCGGGTGCTAGAGCAAATTTCGTGAACAGAGTGGATGGTTGTAGTGCTATAATCGTTTAAATAAAGATTTATGTCTAGTTCATGTAATACAGTTATTCATATCTCAGCCTGTTATGGCGGTAGCATGAAAATAATGCTGTAGATAGGCAATAAATTTATAAAAATTTGAACAAATTATATTCGAATTTAAAGGAAACACCATACTAACTCTCATCAGCTGCAAGAATAAACTGTTAGAGCAAATTTCGTGAACATTTTCAAAGACGGTGGCGAACACACTTGATGGTTGTAGAGGTTCTAATTGTTTAAATAAGGACTTATGTCCAGCGCAAGTAATAGAGCTATCGATATCTTAGCCTCTTATGGCGGTAACACGACACTAATGCTGTAGGTACATAATAAATTTAAACAAATTATATCCGAATTGAATGAGCAGGCTCTAGTGGAGGCAACACAACACTAACTCCCATGATTTCTGGGAGTAAGCTCTTAGAGGCAGTACCACAATCCTCTTGGAAAATGCACGTTAATTTCGCTCTAACTGCTTAATAAGGTCTTATGTGTAGAGTTGAATGATTTCATGTAACATACCGACAACCTATATCTCAGCCTCGTGGTGGTAACACACTAATGCCGTAGGTAGATAATAAATTTAAAGAAATCTAATCAAATTTAAACTTATTTAAACAAATTTATAAAAATTATATTCGAATTGAGTGACAATATCATAATAACTTGCATCAGCTGCAGGAGTAAGCTCTTAGAGGAAAATTCGTGAACATTTGACAAGAGCATGGCGAAAACACTTGATAGTGGTACTACCTCTAATGGTTTAAATAAAGACTTATGCCTACTTCCAAGGAAGAGTTGACTTAGGTTAGTGGAGATAGCCAATTCTTTCCCGCCATTTTTTTAGGTTAGTAGAGGTAGCGCAATTGAGCTATCTTCCCTCCAAAAGCCACCATCTTGGATAACGGTAATCGTGTCATCAGCTAACATCAATCGCGTCATCAGTTGCCCCACTACTTGAAGTTACTCATTCTGAAACACTAAATTTTGAAAGTAACGTTAAATGTTATGCAAAAAAAGACGTTCAGTAACCTCAGTGTAACTTAATGCAAAATTTAGAAAACGGGAAGCATTTATTTTTTACTATTGAAAGATTGAACTGAATTACCTTTAAACATATGAGAAATCGGTTTCACTTTTAAAATAACAACAATCAAATAAATACCAAGGTAGCAGAAGTCACTCTCTAAGGTTGATACAGAGTAAATGAAATAGCGCTCTCTTAATTTATATTGTTGTAGCCTACAGTCCTGAGACTGGTTTGATGCAGCTCTCCATGCTACTCTATCCTGTGCAAGCTTCTTCATCTCCCAGTACCTACTGCAACCTACATTCTTCTGAATCTGCTTGGTGTATTCATCTATTGGTCTCCCTCTACGATTTTTACCCTCCACGCTCCCCTCCAACACTACACTGGTGATCTCTTGATGTCTCAGAACATGTTCTAGAAGTCGATCCCTTCTTCCAGTCAAGTTGTGCCACAAACTTCTCTTCTCCCCAATCCTATTAAGTACCTCCTCATTAGTTATGTCATCTACCCATCTAATCTTCAGCATTCTTCTGTAGCACCACATTTCGAAAGCTTCTATTCTCTTCTTGTCTAAACTATTTATCGCCCATGTTACACTTCCATACATGGCTACACTCCATACAAATACTTTCAGAAACGACTTCCTGACACCTACATCTATACTCAATGTTAACAGACTTCTCTTCTTCAGATAAACTTTCCTTGCCGTTGCCAGTCTACATTTTATATCCTCTCTACTTCGACCAACATCAGTTATTTTTCTCCCCAAATAGCAAAACTCCTTTACAACTTTAAGTGTCACATTTCCTAATCTAATACCTTCAGCATCACCCGACTTAATTCGACAACATTCTATTATCCTCGTTTGGCTTTTGTTGATATCATCTTTTATCCTCCTTTCAAGACACTATCCATTCCGCATAACTGCTGTTCGTAGTCCTTTGCTGTCTGTGAGGTTTGCCGATGACATTGAGATGAAATAAAAACTTTGATAGTATTACAAAAGATTTTAATACCTACTCCGAATTTTTCTTTTGTTTCCTTCACTGCTTCCTCAATATACAGATTGAATAACATCGGGGCGAAGCTACAAACCTGTCTCACCCCCTTCCCAACCACTGATTCCCTATCATGCCTCTCGACTCTTATAACTGCCATCTGGTTTCTGTACAAATTGTAAATAGCCTTTCGCTCCCTGTATATTACGCCTGCAACCTTCAGAAATTGAAAGAGAGAAAACTTTTGACAGTGTTGACTGGAATACTCTAAGGAAAGGCAAACATACGTTTCTAGCATTTGTAGACTTAATCTATTTTCTAAGATAAGTCGTAGGGTTAGTATTGCCTCACGTATTCCAATATTTCTACGGAATCGAAACTGATCTGCCCTGACGTCGGCTTCTACTAGTTCTTCCAATCGTCTGTAAAGATTTCGCGTTAGTGTTTGGCAGCCGTGACTTATTAAACTGACAGATCGGTAATTTTCGCATCTGTCAATTCCTGCTTTCTTTGGGATTGAAATTATTATATTCTTCTTGAAGTCTGTGGGTATTTCGCCTGCAGATGGTAGAGTTTTGTCACGACTGGCTTTCCCAAGGCTGTCAGTAGTTCTAATGGAATGTTATATACTCCCGGGGCCCTGTTTCGACTCAGGTCTTTCAGTGCTCTCTCAAACTCTTCACGCAGTATCGTATCTCCCATTTCATCTTCATCTACATACTCTTCCATTTCCATAAAATTGTCCTCAAGTACATCGCCCTTGCATAGACCCTCTATATACTCCTTCCACCTTTCTGCTTTCCCTTCTTTGCTTAGAACTGGGTTTCCATCGGAGCTCTTGATATTCATGCAGTTGGTTCTCTTTTCTCAAACGGTCTCTTTAATTTTCCTGTAGGCAGTATCTATCTTCCCCCAAGTGAGATAAGCCTCCTCATCCTTACATTTGTCCTGTAGCCAACCCTGCTTAGCCATTTTGCACTTCCTGTGGTTCTCATTTTTGCCTGCTTCCTTTTTGGGCATTTTTATATTTTCTCCGTTCATCAATTAAATTCAATATATCTTCTGTTACCCAAGGATTTCTGCTAGCACTTGTCTTTTTACCTACTTGTCCTCTGCTGCATTCACTATTTCATCCCTCAAAGCTACCCACTCTTCATCTACTGTATTCCTTTCCCTCATTCTTTCAATTGTTCCCTTATGCTCCCCCTGAAATTCTGTACAACCTCTGGTTTAGTCAGTTTATCCAGGTCCCATGTACTTAAATTTTCACCTTTATGCAGTTTCTTCAGTTTTAATCTACTGTTCACAACCAATAGATTGTGGTAAGAGGCCACATCTGCCCCTGGAAATCTCTTAGACTATACAACGGTAAGATACAACTTAAAACCTGGTTCCTAAATCTCTATCGGATACCTGCTAGTATCACCAGGATTCTTCCATGTATACAACCTTCTCTTACGATTCTTTAACCAAGTGTTGGCTTTGATTAAGTTGGGCTCTGTGCAAAATTCTACCAGGCTGCTTCCTCTTTCATATCTTACCCCCCATCTACATCTACATGACTACTCTGCAATTCATATTTAAGTGCTTGGCAGAGGGTTCATCGAACCACATTCATTCTATCTCTCTACCATTCCACTCCCGATCAGCGCGCGGGAAAAACGAACACCTAATTCTTTCTGTTCGAGCTCTAATTTCTCTTAATTTATTTTGATGATCATTCCTTCCTATGTAGGTTTGGCTCAACAAAATATTTTCGCATTAGGAAGAGAAAGTTGGTGACCGAAATTTCGTAAATAGATCTCGCCGCGACGGAACACGTCTTTGCTTTAATGACTTCCACCCCAACTCGCGTATCATATCTGCCACACTCTCTCCCCTATTACGCGATGATACAAAAGGAGCTGCCATTTTTTGCACCCTTTCAATGTCCTCCGCCTATCCCACCTGCTAAGGATCCCACAAGGCGCAGCAATATTCTAACAGAGGACGAACGAGTGTAGTGTAAGCTGTCTCTTCAGTGGACTTGCTGCATCTTCTAAGTGTCCCGCCAATGAAACGCAACCTTTGGCTCTCCTTACCCACAATATTATCTATGTGCTCTTTCCAACTGAAGTTGTTCGTAATTTTAACACCCAGGTTCTTAGTTGAATTGACAGCCTTGAGAATTGTACTATTTATCGAGTAATCGAACTCCAGCGGATTTCTTTTGGAACTCATGTGGATCACCTCAGACTTTTCGTTATTTACCAACTGCCACCTGCCGCACCATACAGCAATCTTTTCTAAATTGCTTTGCAACTGATACTGGTCTTCGGATGACCTTACTAGACGGTATATTACAGCGTCATCTGCGATCGACCTAAGAGAACCCAGGTCATTTATATAGATCAGGAACAGCAGAGGTCCCAGGGCGCTTCCCTGGGGAACACCTGATATCACTTCAGTTTTACTCAATGATTTGCCGTCTATTACTACGAACCGCGACCTTCCTGACAGGAAATCACGAATCCAGTCACATAACTGAGACGATACCCCATAGGCGCGCAGCTTGATTAGAAGGCGCTTTTGAGGAACGGTATCAAAAGTTTTCCGGAAATCTAGAAATACTGAATGAACTTGAGATCCCCTGTCGATAGCGGCCATTGCTTCGTACGAATAAAGAGCTAGTTGCGTTGCACAAGAACGATGTTTTCTGAAACCATACTGATTACGTATCAATAGATCGTTCTCTTCGAGTTGAATCATAATGTTTGAATACAGTATATGCTCCAAAACCCTACTGCAAACCGACGTCAATGATATAGGTCTGTAGTTAAATGGATTACTCCTACTACCCTTCTCGAACACTGGTGCGACCTGCGCAATTTTCCAATCTGTAGGTACAGGTCTATCGGTGAGCGAGTGGTTGTAAAGGGTTGCTACGTAGGGAGCTATTGTACCATCGTAATCTGAAAGGAACCTAATCGGTATATAATCTAGACCTGAAGACTTGCCCATATCAAGCGATTAGAGTTGCTTCGCAACCCCGAAGGTATCTACTTCTAAGAAACTCATGCTAGCAGCTGTTAGTGTTTCAAATTCTGGAATGTTCTGTTCGTCTTCCCTGGTAAAGTAATTTCGGAAAACTGGGTTCAGTAAGTTCGCTTTACCTTCACAGTCGTCGGTAACAGTACCATCGGCACTGCGCGACGAAAGTATTGACTGCGTCTTGCCGCTTGTGTACTTTAGATACGACCAGAATTTCTTCGGATTTTCTACCAAATTTCGAGACAATGTTTTGTTGTGGAACCTATTAAAAGCATCTCGCATCGAAGTACGTGCCAAATTTCGCATGTCTGTAAATTTTAGCCAGTCTTCGGGATTTCGCATTCTTCTGAACTTCGCATGCTTTTTCAGCTGCCTCTGCAATAGCGTTCGGCCCTGTTTTGTGTACCATGGGGGATCCGTTCCATCTCTTACCAATTCATGATGTATGAACCTCTCAATTGCTGTTGCTACTATATCTTTGAATTTGAGCCACATCTCGTCTACATTTGCGTAGTCAGTTCGGAAGGAATGGAGACTGTCTCTTAGGAAGGCTTCTAGTGACACTTCATCCGCTTTTATTTTGCGTTTGTTTCTGGTGGATTTGGAAGAAATGGCATTGAGCCTAGCTACAACGACCTTGTGATCACTAATCCCTGTATCAGCCACAAACAGTCCAGAGCTAATAGCATCATGACTAAGAGGTCAAGTGTGTTTTCGCAACCATTTACAATTCATGTGGGTTCGTGGACTAACTGCTCGAAACAATTTTCGGAGAAAGCATTTAGGACAATCTCGGAATATGTTTTCGCCTACCAACGGTTTTGAACAAGTATTTTTGCCAACATAACGAGGGAAGGTTGAAGTCCTCACCAACTATAACCGTTAGAGTGAGGGTATTTATTTGTTACGAGACTCAAATTTTCTCTGAACTGTTCAGCAGCTATATCATCGGAGTCTGGGGGTCTGTAGGAGGAGCCAATTCAGTTGTTAAGTATAACCACCACACATACGAATTCGCACTGAGTACCTACTTCGGCTTCACTACAAGATAAACCACTACTGACAGACACAAACAGTCCACCACCAATTCTGCCTAATCTATCTTTCCTGAACACCGTCTGAGACTTTGTAAAGGTTTCTGCAGAACTTATTTCAGGCTTTAGCCAGCTTTCTGTACCTATAACGATTTCAGCTTCTGTGCTTTCTATTAGCGCTTGAAGCTCAGGGACTTTCCCAGCACAACTACAACAATTTACAACTGCAATTCCGACTGTTCCTTGATCCAAGCACGTCCTGTATGTGCTATGAACCCTTTGAGTTTGCAGCCCTCCCCGTACTTTCCCGAGGCCTTCTAACCTAAAAAACTGCCCAGTCCATGCCACACAGCCTCCGCTACCCGTGTAGCCGCCAGCTTAGTGTAGTGAACTCCTGACCTATTCAGCGGAACCCGAAACCCCACCATCCTCTGACGCAAGTCTAGGAATCTGCAGCCAACACGGTCGCAAAACCGTCTGAGCCTCTGACCCTCAGACCCTCCACCCGGCTCTGCATCAAAGGTCCGCAGTCGGTTCTGTCAACGATGCTGCAGATGGAGAGCTCTGCCTTCATCTAGTAAGCAAGACCGGCAACCTTCACCAAATCAGATAGCCGCTGGAATCCAGAGAGAATTTCATCAGATCCAAAGCGACACGCGTCATTAGTGGCGACATGTGCCACCACCTGCAGCTGTCTGCACCCTGTGTTCTTCATGGCATCCGGAACTACCATTTCCACATCAGGAATGACTCCTCCGGAAATGCACATGGAGTGCACACTGGATTTCTTCCCCTTCTTAGCCGCCATATCCCTAAGGGGCCCCATTACGCGCTACTACAAACAACATAGTGAACGCATTTTGTGGCCAAGATAGACACGAAGCCCACGTCTACTACAGTAGTATAAGTTTATATGCCAATTAGCCCTGCAGATGAAGAAATTGAAGCAACTGAAGGCCAATCCATATTCAGCTACTATGTTTCTTCTCTCCCTTTTCTTACTACCGAATTCCAGTCACCCATGACTATTTAATTTTCGTCTTCCTTCACCATCTGAAGAAATTTATGATGAAATAAAAGAAATTATTCAATTTCTTCGTCATCTGCAGAGCTAGTTGGCATATAAACTTGTACTACTGTAGTAGGCGTGGGCTTCGTGTCTATCTTGGCCACAATAATGCGTTCACTATGCTGTTTGTAGTAGCTTACCCGAACTCCTATTTTTTATTCATTATTAAACCTACTCCTGCATTACCCCTATTTGATTTTGTACTTATAACCCTGTATTCACCTGACCGGAAATCTTGTTCCTCCTGCCACCGAACTTCACTAATTCCCACTATCTCCAACTTTAACCTATCCATTTCCCTTTTTAAATTTTCTAACCTACCTGCGCGATTAATGGGTCTGACATTCCACGCTCCGATTCGTAGAATGCCAGTTTTCTTTCTCCTGATAACGATATCCCCTTGAGTAGCCCCGCCCGGAGATCCAAATGGGGACTATTTTTCCACCGGAATATTTTACCCAAGAGGACGCCATCATCATTAAGCATACAGTAAAGGTGTATGCCCTCGGGAAAAATTACGGCTGTAGTTTCCCCTTGCTTTCAACCGTTCGCAGTACCAGCACAGCAACGCCGTTTTGATTAGTGTTACAGGGTTAGATCAGTCAATCATCCAGACTGTTGCCCCTGCAACTACTGAAGAGGCTGCTGCATCTCTTCAGGGACCACACATTTGCCTGGTCTCTCTACTGATACCCCTCCATTGTGGTTGCACAAACGTAACGGCTATCTGTATCGCTGAGGCACGCAAGCCTCCCTACCAACGGCAAGGTCCATGGTTCATGTGGGAGATTTATATTGTATCTGTAGTTATTTGTTTTGCCAGCGAAACTTACTTTGCTGTAAGTAGCTTCTGTTAAGCAATACAACAATGTAGTTACTAAGGCAGAAAATTTAGACTGAAACTGGTCAGTATGAAGTACACGAAACTAGCAGTAAATATTTAATCAGTTTTGATATTCATATGACACTCGACGATTGCATGGAAAGGAAAGGAACCCTGCATGGTAATAATGTATGAGGACAATGCAACACAGGTGTCCTAGAAATTTTAACTTTTGCTAGTTATTATTCAAGTTATTCACACTCTGTGAATGAAATGTTGCTGGTTGAAGCCTCTCTACACTACAATGTTTGTCAATTAACAGTCCTTCGATATTGTAGCTGTGCGGATGACAAGTATGTAGCCGACGACAATGCGGAGCTGCTGTTGCTGCTGCTGCTTGATGAGAGGAACCCCGAGTCGTCTCCAGAGCCACGGATACATACGGGACAGGCAACAGTTGAAACTGCAGCTTCCCCCGCCGGTCCACTCCTACCGTGCTCTCAGTAATCGCAGGTTAACGAGTGAGGGATGTCTACACTGGCGCGAGTATAGGTACACACCGGGTCGGCCGGGGCGTTCAACAAACACTTCCGCACTCTTTCATGACACAAACTGCTCTGCCTCCCATCTGCACGCCACGCGACAGAGGCTCTCCGTGCGCAAAGATAAACATCGGTACAGCTATTATCATTTCGTCTTTGCTATTGATACATCTCAATAAAGTTCCCTTGGCTATTACCCGGCAATTTATAATACTTCTATTATAATTACAATCAATTATATACAGTCAAATTTTTATTTAATACGTATTCGAAGTATTGATGTATTTAGTTTCTGTAGTACAGCATATAGCATCAGAATCAAGAGTATAGTGCAAGATATCAACGAAAATTAAACGGCGAAAATTTTGGATGTTGCAGACGGTACTTTGTCTGCATTTTTGGTGTTATACCCTCTATGAGACATGTGTATATTGATGATTACCCGGTACACGCCTGATCACGTGGTACCGTAGACATGCCAGAAAATGGAGAGACACCGAAATCCATTGCAAATAAATACATAAAAAACCGCATTTAGACGTCAACTTCTAGGAGTCTCACGCGTACATCTGAAGGACTATCTCATGTATATATGTTTGAGGGAATCCCATCATTCCCAGAGTGACAGGTAGGTATGGCAACTCGCCGGACAATGATGTGACCGCCCAACATTCACCAAGCTTTTGTATGCACAGAAAGGACCTCCACTTGCTTTGCCTGTAAGTTAGGACGATAATTGCCCGTGGATGATACTGCGGCCAAGAAGATTTACTAATCATCAGGATACAGTGGTTGCGAATGCTGAGAGATATCGTAAACCAACCATTAACCAGGAAAGGAATCCTTTTACATTGACAATTTTTTTGTGAAATACGTCTTTCTTTATGTGTGTGGCAAAGGCATTGCCCAACCGTAAGGGAAGCTGCTAAGAAGTAATTCAGCTGACTGCTTGTAGAATCCTATCTGGCTAATCAAACGTAAAGAAACGACCACGGTGAATAAAGTGCTCGGAATACTGCTGCATCCAGTAACTGACCTGTGCTGATATTTCGTCCGAGACTTCTTCGTAGCCGTAATATTCTTCACAGATGTCAGCATCTTCCGAATTGCTGTTTTATATTTTTTATTGATGTCAGAGTATGTGTTACTCGATACATATATCTCGCTTACTAAGTGGAATGGTGCTACGAAGGTAAGTTCACCCAAAGTTTCAAGAATTCTGAAGGAATTTCGTCTACTACAGCTGCCTTATTTTGATTTATGTGTTTAAGTGCTCTTCGGCAGCTGCTGTTGTTATAACGTCAAAACTCAGAGATTGAAAAATATTCCCGTTACGAGCAATACTATCGCTGAAATGGGTAGATTGAAGCCCGAGAAGTTGTCAGATACTACCCTACGCCTTGTACTGTTCATGAACGCCTGCAGTTCAGCGGGGCAACCTCATGGCTGGATGCACGTTCCCCTCACGCTGCGGCATCCCGTCACACCGATAAGCTCTGCGGACTGCCGTGTCTCATGCAGAAAAGGTATTTGTCTGGTGCATAAGTTCTAACGTAACACAGACGTTTATCAATAATACATTCTCCTTCTCTATTTAAAACAATCTGTCAACGCTGGAGTACGTTTTATATTCCGCGACTGTGGAAATCACGTGGTTTTGAGGCGAAGAACTCGTCGAGCCATATTCATAGAGCATCTTCATTGGAAAGGGAAGTTCCTTCAAGGTTGTATCTATGTTTGAGGACACCAGATCAGCTGAATAACGTGGTTGCGGAAGGACTCCCCAACACAACTCCCGTATAGTGTCTTCCCTCAGCCTAGCAAAATGCGGGTGGTCATTATCGTGGAGTAGCATCACTTCACGCGGTCTTCCTCCTTGTCGTTCTTGGATTGCGTCTGCAAAACGTCTCGGTTGCCGAGAATAAACGTCAGCAGTGATGGTTACACTTCGGGGAAGCAATTCGTAGCGCACTAGATGCATAACATCATCTTTTGTAGATGATTACAGGTCGTTGTTCGGGGAGTTGCTGCTTTGCTGGGCTCAACCATTCCTTTCGTTTCCCTGTGTTAGCATTGTTGTTGTTTGCTGTCTTCAGTTCTGAGACTGGCTTGATGCAACTCTCCATGCTACTCTATCCTGTGCAAGCTTCTTCATCTCCCAGTACCTACTGCAACCTTCATCCTTTTGAATCTGCGTAGTGTATTCATCTCTTGGTCTCCGTCTAATCTCTTGGTCTCCGTCTACGATTTTTACCCTCCACGCTGTCCTCCAGTGCTAAATTTGTGATCCCTTGATGCCTCAGAACATGTCCTACCAACCGGTCCCTTCTTCTTGTCAAGTTGTGCCACAAATTCCTCTTCTCCCGAATTCTATTCAATATTTCATCATTAGTTATGTGATCTACCCATCTAATCTTTAGCATACTTCTGTAGCACCACATTTCGAAAGCTTCTATTCTCTTCTTGTCCAAACTATTTATCGTCATGTTTCACTTCCATCGTCATGTTTCACTTCCATACACGGCTGTCGTGCGGTAGCGTTCTCGCTTCCCACGCCCGGGTTCCCGGGTACGATTCCCGGCGGGGTCAGGGATTTTCTCTGCCTCGTGATGACTGCGTGTTGTGTGCTGTCCTTAGGCTAGTTCGGTTTAAGTAGTTCTAAGTTCTAGGGGACTGATGACCATAGATGTTAAGTCCCATAGTGCTCAGAGCCATTTGAACCATTTGAACCATACATGACTACACTCCATACAAATACTTTCAGAAACGACTTCCTCACACTGAAATCTATACTCGATGTTAACAAATTTTTCTTCTTCAGAAACGCTTTCCTTGCCATTGCCAGTGTATATTCTATATCCTCTGTACTTCGACCATCATCAGTTATTTTGCACCCCAATAGCGGTACGGAGAAGTCATCGCCGCTGTTGTTCACGAGCCAAGCAATGATGCACATGTGGTCACCTGCTGATTTTGTGATTTTGGCTTAGGGCATGTGGCACCCGTACCCTTGATGTTTGAGCCTTTCCCATTGCACTTAAATTCGTACGGTGGTGAAATAATTGCAGTTTACCAGCTCTCGAGTACACTCGCGTGGATCATTGTGGGTTCATGAGTGTGAACGACTTCCATCAAACAGCGAAATCATTAACGTCAAAACGATCCTCCTTATCAATAGAAAACCACTTCCTTAGAGTTCTCTGTCCAATAGTATTATCCCCACACACGGTGCAAATGTTTCTGGGTGCCTCCGCTGCTGTAGCTCCTCGAATGAACTCAGACCGTGTAAAATGTCGGAAATGTTCCGATTTATCCTGTTTGTACTCCATTTTGTAGCGTCGACAGCTCCACTCACTATCTTCAGACACAAAATTTCAACATGTAAACTCAAATAGCAACAGTGAACTAACAATAACAACTGACAATCGTTAAATAAACCCATAGCAACCTGAATACCAGCTGACAAAAAAAAAAAAAAAAGCTGTGAACTTCTGCACCAGCCTAATAGATACATATTTTCAAGTGAACCTAGGATTTCAGACTTAATTTTTTTGTTTTAGAGCGATTGTATCAGGACGCTAATTATGGACAAAGTATGGTCACAAAATATCGACATAATATTTACACATGACTTTGACATAACACAAATCAATATTTTGCACATTTTGCGCCATTTTCTGGAGCATCTATCTTCCTCTACATCCGCATTATGTACAAACCAGCAGAATTTCTGAGATTTATAGTAGTGTTGCAAAACAATACCTATGATGTATAAGAAAACACAATTAGTTACTTCAGACATTTTTTGAGTACACCCTGTGGTCCATAGCATTCTACTTAAAGCTCCTAAAGCATCTCGCTAACACTAGGCAGATATGAGACATCGACGTGACAATTCTAAACACTGCGTATGACTTTAGTATGACAGCAACGAAAGATTTAAGTTTTTCTCAGTTACCCTGATTTATTTAAAGAAGTTAAATCGTTTTTCGCAAAACTAGGCCTTACGCTGGTCTATTTGCTTCCTCATTTGGTCATATCCTACTCTTTGCTTCGAACAATTTATAGAGAATCATATTTTCGTTACACTGAAAAATTTGACCAATGAAATACACAGACAGCATTCCGCTCTAGGCAAAAGCACGCCAAAAAAAGAAACTAAAGTGTAGCCTGTATAGAAACAATAACTGTTGTACGTTCTCGCTTCCCACGCCCGGGTTCCCGGGTTCGATTCCCGGCGGGGTCAGGGACTTTCTCTGCCTCGTGATGGCTGGGTGTTGTATGCTGTCCTTAGGTTAGTTAGGTTGAAGTAGTTCTAAGTTCTAGAGGACTGATGACCATAGATGTTAAGTCTCATAGGGCTCAGAGCCATTTTTTGAATAAGTGTTGTAGAATTAAGGAACATGTTTTATGTGGAAGAACTGCGATGTTTTTGGAAAATGAATATCTCTTCTATAAAAGTCAACATTGACTTATCAGGATGGCAACGTGAGAAGGCAGTATTGAATACTGAAAAGAATTGTCAGCACCATTGCTCTTTGCAACGTATGTGAGCCGTGGCTGGCTGGATGGGTGCCTTGTTTTTTTTTTTTTTTAATCATTTGTTGTAGCCCAGTGGTTACCGCAATAACGTTGCTGTCTTCTCTCCGTGAGCCGCACCGCAGTAGCAGTGTGTATCGATACTAGTACTGCTGTACTATGTCTGGTGTGGCGGATATGTTTTCCGGGTGTGCTGTGTGTGACAGTTGGTCCGTTGGGTCAGAGCAACGAGGAAGTCTCTGTGGCGCGTGGTCAGACCGGAGCCGCTGGCGGCGTGCACGTGCGGTTGGAGTTGTGAGGCACTTCTTGCGAGGGTTACGAAGTTCGTCAGCCACCGAAACTGGACACTAAAGTTGAGTGCTCACTTAACCTACTATCAAGCCTCAACTGCTATCACATCTCTTGGTTTGATCCTGGTTGTCACTTTCTGAGAGATCCACACGTGTGTGCGTTCAAGTCGATTAGAATTGCAGCCGTCTTCCTGTGTGGTGTTAAACTTCATTAATGAAGGAATGACTTAAATTAAGTGAACCAGAGGTATCTCCTGTGTTGTGGCCGTTGACGTTCCAGTGACCTAAAGTGGTTGTTGACGTAGTTTCTGGCAGTGTATTTTCCACATCGTGTTGGTATTGTACAGCACAGCGTGTAGTGTGACAGCTGAGGTGTTGGTAGTTTTGGGCCTTTATTCTCATTTGGCTTCATTGGCCACCAGTATCCGGAACGTTGTGCGATTGACATCTTGTTGTTGTTTTGCTGTTCAGGTGCAGTAGAACTGATGTTGTTGGTTGGTTCCTCGGCTGGCTTTTTGTTGGGTTGCCTTTTGATTAAGAAGTTGTCGGTCTGGCTGCCTGTTTCACCTAAAAGTGCGTTAGTTACTTCCCCAGGTTGGAACCTTCTGAGCGCCGCTCCTTGTGTTTTACAGAGTGATTTCCTTTTTAGTCTTAAGTACTGTGTGTGTGGCCTTCAGCGGAGTTTTTGCTTATTGAAATTTCAAGGCTTTTCTTCTTAGGCCTTAAGGCGTAAAAAAGTTTCTTGACTGGTATGTGGCCTTCAGCCGAGTTTCAGCCTTTCAAAATTAAAATTACAAATTCCTTGTGCCTAGACATTAAGCCGTAAATTGGTTTCAAGTAGGTATGTGGCCTTCAGCCGAGTTTTCAGCCTTTTCAAATCAAGAGTTGAAAATTTTGTCTAGGATTTAAGCCGGAAGAAATATTTTGTAGTTTTTATGTGGCCTTCAGCTGAGTTTTTCAGTTAAAGCCCAGACAAAGAAATTTCCAATTTTTAATTTTAAGACGTGAGATTATTTGGGTTTCGTATGTGGCCTTCAGCCGAGAGTTATGTGAAGCATTTTAGGATAAAGACTTTATCCTATTTTAGTTGAAATTCAGAATCTCTTCCTTTAGGCCTTAAGTCGTAAAATTGTTTTCTCCATGATGTGTGTTTTAATCTCTATTAAATTAAAAATTCAAAATCCTTGTCTTGCCCTTAAGTCGTAAGATTGTTATTTTTTTAATATGAGGCCTGCAGCAGAGTTTTACACGAAGTATTTTGAGATCAGGCCTTCAGCCTTTCCAAATTGAAAGCTCTTCTTCCCAGGCAAAATCCGTAAAATTGTTTTGTTGATATGCGGCCTTCAACCGAGTTTTCAGCCAATTTAAATTAAACTTTGAAAATCTTTGTCTCGGCCTTAAGCCGCGAGACTATTCTTGATTAACGTGAGGCCTTCAGCCGCGTTATATGGGATAACATTAAATCTAAGGCTTTCAGCCTATTTATATTGAAGATAAAAAATTCTGAAGAAGTGAAACCGCCAGAAGAACTCCTGTACCTTGCTTAGGCCTTGTGCCTTGGATTTTCGATGTGGACTTCAGCCGATCTAAATTAAATCAAAGGAGGTCTTTCGTTAAAACCTTGAGAGTTTTGATTCTTGCTTGTCTGATTGTGTGTTTTAAGAAATAAATTTTGTATGATGGTGTGCAACTGACAGTAACATATTTTGACCTCTTTCCACAAATATAACCGCATCCGCTCCGTCCTGCTAGCCCAGGGATTTCACTGGTAGCAGAGCGTGGTTACGTTTGTGTTCTTGCCATTTCAGTTACTGTTAGTTTCAATTTTATTTCTGTTCTGTGACACCACATTGTTTTGGGTGTTGATTGTTTCAGGTGTATTGTAATGGCGGTCAGTCAGAGTCCGGGGATCGGCCTGCTCAGGAACATCTTGTTTACGAGTTGGAAATAAGGCGCCAAGCTACTGAGAGCAGTGATCCGGATTTAGTGGCCCGTTTAGGTGCTGCCGTTTTTCAGCCGGTTGACGTCACGCCGGCGGTGTTGGGTGAGACAGGAGCGGCCACTGAATTTTTGTTGAAGGCTGTTAGGGGCCTTGAGGACACTATTTGCGTTTTGGAAGGCACTCAACCTAGTGCCAGTCTATTGGATAGGGTGTAGGCCCAGTTAATGTATTTAACAAATCGGAAAGCGGATTTGGGCATGTTAGCTTTGGAAGATCACCATAAAAAATTAGCCGCCGAATTGGGCTCTTTGGTTAGTACATTGCAGTTTAATGTTACGTGTTTAGATTTGGTGAGAAGAGGATTGAGGAGCGGGACTTGCTGTGTTCGGGAGAGGGCGAGAGCCTGCCCGGGATGGTACTGTTACGTCCTCGGTGAAGTTAGACGCAATGTTTGCCAAGTTGCCTAATCCTCTCGTGATATTACTGAATTAGTAGTGGAGTGGCTTGAACAGGTCGAAAAATTATTACGGTTGTCGGTTCGTCTTGAACTTTATGCTTCTGCCTTTCGTGGTTCCACACCAAGTAATTTTGTCACTGCCGTACCTGTTAGCTAGAAGTGAGTTGCAGAACCTCCTCTTCCGAGCCATGACTGAAGTGTTCTCCTTACAGCAATTGAGGGAGCTCGTCATTAGGCAGAGATTGACCACCGGAGTTCGAAAACAGCTTGAATGTCGTTACATTTGGGAGATGCAGCGGGATAAAGAGCAGTTACATCAGTATGTGGACAGAGTTCAGACGGCGTCCTTGGCTTTCTTAATCGATTTGCCTGAACAACAGCCGGTGTCTATTGTTCTTAGGGGAATGCGCGTTGCGGATAAGTAGCACTATGTCTTCCGTAATCAGCCTTCAGCTTGGGAAGAACTCCGTGCCGCGGTTGTAGCGATATGGGCGTTGCCGCTTGGATACGATGTATGTCACGAAGTTAAGGGGCAGGCCACCGGCGCTGGCAAGGGAAATTCCGAAGTGTCTGCATCCGCTGAAGCCGTAAAACTGGAACCCCGGGGTTGTTTCAGGTGCGGCAGCACGGCTCACTTGGAGCGCTCTTGGATTCAGCCTCGCGCTCTCAGAGCCAATAAATGACGCCGGACTGGGCAGCTATCTCGTGATCGAGCCTTTAGACGCTGGCGTACCCGTGTTGTCGCTCCCTCTTCACCGCCCTCGCCTTACGTTAGTTCTCGAGTAGGTGGCGAACCGATCTGTGCTCTTTCCGATTCTGGTAGCTCATTTTCATTATTGTGCTTCGAGTGGTTTTTGGAAGTTGGTCATTTTACGAAACTTCGGTCGGTGCTTTCTCCGGTGCAGAGATGTCGGGTAGCCAATGACCAGGTGTTGCCTCTGCATGATTGGGTCCGAGGGAGTATATCGATGGGGGATTTTTCCTGGCCCTTGTCATTAGCCTCGGTCAAGGAGCTGCCGGTCGATCTAATTTTGGGATGTGATTTCAGTAAATACTGGGTTATTCTTGGATTATTCTGGGCACACCTTTTTCTTTAAGTTAGCTCCTGTGGAGAAGTTTCTACATCTACATCCATACTCCGCAAGCCACCTTATGTTTCGTTTTATAAGTGCGCTAAACGTATTGTGCATCGAAATGCCGATGCATTGGCCGTTCAGGATGTGGCTAATGAGTTTGATCTTACCCATCTCTCGCCGCATCACGCTTCTCAATTACGGGATTTGTTACTGAGTTTTCCTGAGCTTCTTAGTGATAACTTGAGTGTCACTAATGTTCTTAATTACCATATCCTTCTATCCGACGATAGTCCTGTCAGGCAGCCCCCACGTCGCTTCTCACCTCCTAAGGTGAAGATACTGAAGGCGAGAATATCACAAATGCTCCAACAAGGAGTTATTACGCCTTCTACATCTACTTATGCTTCCCCCATATGCCATGTTCCCAAGGATCAGGAGCACTATTTCAGACCTGTGGTTAACTACCGGGTGCTTGAACACTAAGGTTGTCTTCGAATGTGCCTCTGCCTCTGATCTGCATAACTTTTACCTGGTTTGCCGGTACTAATTGGTTTACTGTTCTTGGTTTGAACCAAGCCTGTTGTCAGATTCCATTAGCTGAAGAATGTAAACATGTTACCGCATTTTGTACTGATTGGAATCTGTTTGACAGAGTTCCTTTTGGTTTGGCAACTCGTTTGCTGGATAATATCCTTAGGGACTTGAAATTAGTGTTTGCCTATAATTATTTGGACGATTTATTCATCTATAGCCGTTCGTTTCAGGACCATTTGGATCATATCCAGAAAGTTCTTTCGAGGTTTCAGGGAGCCGGGCTGACTGTTAAACCCAGTAAGATGACATTAGAAACGCAGCAGGTGTTCTTCTTAGGTCACCTAGTGTCAGGTCAGAGTATTCGCATCGAACAAGAGCGAACCTAGACCATACGGGCGTTGCCCCCGCCTACTGATAAACGCGGAATTGCTAGGTTCATAGGCATGTTGAACTATTTTAGGCGTTTTGTCCCTAATTTTGCTTAGTTGGCCGCGACCTCAAACGAACAGTGCCGGAAGAGAGTGCGTTTTGAATAAGGACCTGTCCAGGAGCCCGCGTTTGAGTATATTAAGGCAGCTGTAGCCAATCGTCCATTTCTAGGAGTACCATACTTTAATAAAGGGTTTATTGTCCAAAATGACACATCTAATGCTGGTATTTTAGCCGTAAAACTGGCCGTAGTGCCAGATGAGAGGTACGCATTTAATTTGAAGTTAAACACATGAGAGACACTGAAAATATCCTTGCGGATGTCCTCAGCCGGTAGTTCGCCGAATCTACACCTAGTGAGGGAACCCGGGAGACAGATGGAGGCAGGATTGGGAGAAATTCCTCTTTAGTTTGATGTCGCTCAGCGTCGGGATCAGGACCCTATTTGGCTGGGGAACTGTCGCATGAGTATATTATTAACAGTTGCATTCTGCGTAAAAGGGTCGGGCATGCGAAGCAGTTAAAGAAGTTTGCCAGTAGCTCTGGTGCGCCCGGTTTTTCGGTACTTACATGATTCGTTGGTGGGTAGCCACTTATAAGTTCCTAAGACTCTGAAAAAAGTCAAGGAGCATTTGACTTGGCCCACCATGGAGCGAAATGTCAGAGAGATGGTATAGCAATATCGGCTGTATAATGTAGTCAAACCCAAGAATGCTCTTCAACAGGGTTTGCTGAGCTCTGAGCGCGAGTCCTGTCCTACGCACAAGCTCTATATCGATTATCTAGGACCCTTTCTTCGTACTAAGAAAGGTCATCGATACGTGTTAGTTATTATTGATGCGTTCTCCGGATTCACTTGGCTCCTTCCGAGCCGTAACGTCACTGCTACCACCACTATTTCTCATTTAACTAAAGTTTTCATTGTTTTTGGCCCCCCTAAGAAAATTGTTAGCGATAATGCGCCGGCCTTCCTTTCGGCTCCTTTCAAGGAGTCCTATTTTCAGAACGGTGTCAAGCATATCACGACTGCGTCGTATTATCCGCAGGCATGCTTTACGGAGAGGGTTAACCGAAATCGTAAATCCGCTTTGATTTCAGAAAACGCCTAGTAAGTGGGACTCTAGTCTTCCTTGGCTTAGTTTTGCTTTTAATACCACCAATCATGAAGCCTTGGGAGCTACTCCCGCCTCTTTGATCCTTTCCTATCCTGTTAATTCCCCTTTTTAGAACTTGTGGGGAATTCAAGATCTAGTTCCTCAAGTCATCAATGAAAACTGGAACCGTGCCAGACGTAATATACTCAGGGTCCATAATAATCAAGGTGAGCGTTACAATCGTAATCGGCGAACCTTTAGAGGGAGGCTAGGAGATCAGGTCTATGTCCGTAGTTTCCCCAGTAGGCAGCTGCGTGTCGGAAATATGAGTAAATTTACTCCTCATTTTCTGGGGCCTAGCACCAATTTGTTCATTTTAGGCCCGGTGAATCTGCTGGTTAAGGATAACCATTCCGGTAACCAGTACTGGGTTCACCTTAGCCAGGTTAAATCCAGTTAGTTAGTCTGATGGTTAAGTAGCCACCCCCCCCCCCCCCCCCCTCCAGCATCGTGTTTGTTTGAGGGCGGGAGGTTGAGCCGTGGCTGGCTCGTGTTATGCTTCCCATTAAATATTGGTTTTGGTTGATATTCTGTGATTAGTGTCTCGCGGTTAAGCTGTTATCCTCTCTCTCCGTGAGTCGCAGCAGCGGCGCGTATCGATATTAGTACCCTTGTACTATCTATGGCATCGCGCTTATAGTTTTCCGACTGCAGCGCGTGCGGGTAATGCTCCCGTCCTTTTGCCTCAGAAAGTCTACAAGGAAGAGCTATGTGGTCTACTTAGTTCTGGTGCATACCGGAAGATTAACAAAGATCCTACTATCAAGGCGACAGTATGGACTGCTGCCTTGCTGAACGCTTCATCACTACCAAAGGAAGTCAAAAGAAGTACCACCGAGATATTATTGTCTTCCTAAAGTTCACAAAATGTCTAAGTATGAGAGTGTAGAGGTCTATGAGACCTATAACGAGCGCTATTGGTTCACCGACGTATTTTTCTGCCAAACACTTGACTTCCTAATTAAAACAATTGGTAGGAAAACGGAGTCACCACATTCGTAATTCTATGGATTTTATTCAGAGACTTAACACGTCAAAACTAACTAGCACATCATTATTATTTAGCCTGACGTTGCTGTCATTATGCACCGGTACCTTTAAAGGACTCTTTCTCTTATCAGCCAACATCTTGATACGAACATTACGGCCTTATTTGAACATGTGCTTTTATCATCTTATTTCCAGTTTAATGGTGAATTTTATGAGAAGATTGATAGTTAATAAAAATTTGCGGGTTTCCAGCCGCGTCGGGTGGTTAAAATCCCACGGGCTTTCGACCGAGCTCTCCCCGGTCATTCTCAAGTGGTAAGACTGACTGCTGTGTCGTCGTGGCCGCGTCGTTATACAGCCGCACTGCTGGCTGTGACGTCACTGGTGCTCTCTTCCACGCCATATATGATCATGTTTTCATACCGCGTTCATCGCGCCCGTTTTAACATCGCGATAGCCGGGTCCCAGGCTGTGCTGAGTTGCAAACATCCGCCATTGTTGATGGTGTCTTCAGCGTTTTTTATTTCAGTAGCTGCTTTTATGACGCTATCGCAAAATCCCTCCGCTTTCATAACCACAGATGTTTCGTCGAATAGAATTCGGTGTCCATTTTCTAAGGCGTGTTCTTCCACGGCTGATTTTTCTGGATAGCGTAGGTGTAAGCACCTCTCGTGTTCCTTTCCGACGTTGCTCTACCATGCGTACTGTTTGGCCGACGTAGTAACAGCCACACTGACATGGTATCCTGTACACTCCAGGCGTTCTTAGCCCTAGGTAGTCCATCACAGGCCTTATGAGCTGACGAATTTTTGCTGGGGGCCTGAACACCGATGAAATGTTATATCTCTTCAGGAGTCGGCTAATCTTTCCCGACACTGTACCACAGAAAGGCTAAAACACAAGTTTCTTGCTTTCTTCTTCGGTGGTGTTCTCTTCTCTGTTGGTGTGTTTCTTGCGTGTCAAGCCAGATATAGCCTGGACACCTGTCCGTGGCTGTACCCGTTTTCCCGGAAGACGTTTCGGAGGTGGCTCAGTTCTAGTGGCAGATTTGCTGCGCCTGGGACGACTTTAGCACGATGGACGAGGGTATTCAGAACGCCACGTTTTTGTGCCGGATGGTGGTGGCTGAGAGCGTGCAGATACTGATCTGTGTGTGTGTGTGTGTGTGTGTGTGTGTGTGTGTGTGTGTGTCTCCGTTTTCTGTAGACACTGTGGCTGAGGGGCCCCTTGGTTTTCCGTCGAATGAGGACGTGAAGCAAGGGCAATGTACCCTCTGTCTCGACTTACATCTTACACTTGATGTGGCCGTGAATGCTGTTCAGGTGTTCCAAAAATTCACGACCATGGGGCTACATGATGAAAGTGTCATCGACGTAACGCTAAAAGCAACTTGGTTTAGCTGGAGCCGTGTCCAAGGCGAAGTCTTCAAATTTTGCCATAAAAAGTTTGGCTATGGATGGAGCCAGAGGGCTTCCCATAGCCACGCCGTCCAACTGGACGAAATACTGGCCGCCATGTAGGAAGTACGACTATGTCACTGTGTGCTTAAACAGTCCCACAATTGTGCTATCAGATAATTGGAAGAGGAGATCTATACAGTCTTTGACCGGAACACGTGTAAACAGGGAGACCACACCAAAACTAACCATCATATCTCCTTGACTAAGACGCAGTTGTTTAATTCTGTTGAGAAAGTCGACGGTGTTCTTGATGTGATGCACACAACGACCCACATGCGGTGCAAGGAGGCTGGTCAGGTGTTCTGCCAGTCTATAAGTGGGTGACCCAATGGTGTTCACAATGGGACGAAGAGGAGAATCCGGTTGTGGATTTCTGGTAGTCCAGAAAGCGTAGGTGGTCTCGGCGCCTGAGGGAGGATAGTCTTAATAACGCCCTCTTCCAGCATTTACTGTTTTGGAAGCTCTGATGTCTTCCTCATTATTCTTGACGTCGGGTCCCGTGGCAGTTAACGCTATATATCCTCTTCAAGCATTAACTGAATTTTGGCATCGTAGTCAGCTTTATTTACAATGACGGATGCATTGCCCTTGTCGACTGGCAGAAACACGATGAGTGCGTCGTTGCGGAGTGCGTGAAGACCATTGCGTTTAGCCCTAGTCAAGTTAGACCTCGGTGGTTTAGATTTTGAAATGATGCGACACGTTTCGCGATGAATTTCGTCAGCATTCTCACTAGGCATCTTACGGATTGTTTGTTCAACCCCACTTATATCATCACAGACAGGGATGCTCTGAGGCGCTGGTGCGAAGTTAAGACCTTTCTTAAGCGCCGAAATGGCACCCGCATCGACCTCTTTCTTCGTCATATTGATGACAGTTCCTTCTGTTGATTTCCGTTCTGCACCGTGTTGTTGTTAAGAAATCCGCGCGAACTACACTTTCTGTTTCTCTGTGGCCTTCTTTTGCTGTGGTGGCCGCGTCGACCCACTCAAAATCTAATTGTGAGAGTACCTCTGTCAACTGCAGATGTATAGCCAGCAGTTCGCGACCTTTTAAATCCAGCTGCCTCCTAGTGAAGTGTATCGTTTCCCGCAGCAGGGCAGAGCTGGCTGAACTGTAGATTCACCTGGCTGCCGAGGTAAATCGTGGAATCGCGTTCTCATCTTGACAGCGTAGCAGGAAGGCTAGAGAGCTTAACAGGTTAGCCTTCTTCCCAAGCAGGTTCCCTAGGCGCCACGTTCCCCCCCCCCCCCCCCCCCCCCCCGTAGAGGTACGCCATGTATGAATGCGTGGTTTCGTGGCGATATGAATTAATAAGATTTTCTCGGGCTTCCAGCCGCGTCAGGTGGTTATAATCCAACGAACTTTCGACCGAGCTCTCCTCGGCCACATCAAGTTTACGATGGAAGTCGAGACAGATGATGCACTGCCCTTGCTTGACGTACTCGTTCGACGGAAAACCAACGGGCACCTCAGCCACAGTGCCCGCAGGAAACCTACACACACAGATCGGTAACTCAGCCACCACCATCCGGCACAAAAAGTGGCCTTCTGAATACCCTCGTTCATTGTGCTAAAGTCGTCCCAGACGCAGCAAGTCTGCCACTAGAACTGAGCCACCTCCGAAACGTCTTCCGGGAAAACGGTTACAGCCACGGACAGGTATCACAGGCTATATCTGGCGCGACACGCAAAAAAACAAACTAAGAGAGGTGAGAACACCACCGAAGAAGCAAACAAGAAACTTGTGTTTTAGCCTTTCTGTGGTACAGTGTCGGGAAAGATTAGCCGGCTCCTGAAGAGATATAACATTTCATCGGTGTTCAGGTCCCCAGCAAAAGTTCGTCAGCTCATGAGGCCTGTGAAGGACGATCTAGATCATAGAACGCTTCGAGTGTACAAGATACCATGTCAGTGTGGCTGTTACTACGTCAGCCAAACAGTACGCATGGTAGAGCAACGTCGGGAAGGAACACGAGAGGTGCTTACACCTACGCTATCCAGAAAATTCAGCCGTGGAAGAACACGCCTTAGAAAGTGGACATCGAATTCTATTCGACGAAACATGTCGATATGAAGGAGGGATTTTGCGATAGCGTCATAAAAGAAGCTATTGAAATAAAAACCGCTGAAAACACCATCAACAAAGACGGAACCCGACTATCGCGATGTTAAAACGGGCGCGACGGACGCGGAATGAAAACATGACTATATACAGTGTGTTACAAAAAGGGACGCCAAATTTCAGGAAATATTCCTCACACACAAATAAAGAGAAGATGTTATGTGGAGATGTGTCCGGGAACGCTCAATTTCCATGTTAGAGCTCATTTTAGTTACGTCAGTATGTACCCTACTTCCTCTATTCACCTCCAGTTGGCAAAATAGAAGGAAGGTAATGTTGACTTCGATGTTTGTGTTGACATGCGACTCATTTCTCTACAGTACTACCATCAAGCACATTAGTACGTAGCATCAACAGGTTAGTGTTCATCACGAACGTGGTTTTGCAGTCAGTGCAATGTTTACAAATGCGGAGTTGGCAGATGCCCATTTGATGTATGGATTAGCACGGGGTAATAACCGTGGCGAGGTATGTTTGTATCGAGACAGATTTCCAGAACGAAGGTGTCCCGACAGGATGACGTTCGAAGCAATTGATCGGCGTCTTAGGGAGCACGGAACATTCCAGCCTATGACTCGCGACTGGTGAAGACCGAGAACGACGAGGACACCCACAATGGACGAGATAATTCTTCGTGCAGTTGACGATAACCCTAATGTCAGCGTCAGAGAAGTTGCTGCTGTACAAGGTAACGTTGACCACGTCACTGTATGGAGGGTGCTGCGGGAGAACCAGTTAATTCCGTACCATATACAGCGTGTGCAGGCACTATCAGCAGCTGATTGGCCTCTACGGGTACACTTCTGCGAATGGTTCATCCAACAATGTGTCAATCCTCATTTTAGTGCAGATGTTCTCTTTACGGATGAGGCTTCATTCCAACGTGATCAAATTGTAAATTTTCAGAATCAACATGTGTGGGCTGACGAGAATCCGCACGCATTTGTGCAATCACGTCATCACCACAGATTTTCTGTGAACGTTTGGGCAGGCATTATTTGTCGGTGATGTCTTGATTGGGCCCCATGTTCTTCCACCAACGCTCAATGGAGCACGTAAATATGATTTCATACGGGATACCCTACCTGTGCTGCTAGAACATGTGCCTTTACAAGTACGACACAACATGTGGTTCATGCACGATGTAGCTCCTATACATTTCAGTCGAAGGGCTCATGTGCTTCACAACAACAGATTCGGTGACCGATGAACTGGTAGAGGCGGACCAATTCCATGACCTCCACTCTCTACTGACCTCAACCCTCTTGACTTTCATTTATGGGGGCATTTGGAAGCTCTTGTCTACGCAACCCCGGTACCAAACGTAGAGACTCTTCGTGCTCGTATTGTGGACGGCTGTGATACAATACACCATCCTCCAGGGCTGCATCAGCGCATCAGCGATTCCATGCGACGGAGGGTGGATGCATGTATCCTCGCTAACGGAGGACATTTTGAACATTTCCTGTAACAAAGTGTTTGAAGTCACGCTGGTACGTTCTGTTGATGTGTGTTTCCATTCCATGATTAATGTGATTTGAAGAGAAGTAATAAAATGAGCTCTAACATGGAGTTAAGCGTTTCCGGACACATGTCCACATAACATCTTTTCTTTATTTGTGTGAGGAATGTTTCCTGAAAGTTTGCCGTACCTTTTTGCAACACTCTGTTTGTCGAGGAAGAGAGCACCAGTGACGTCACAGCTAGCAGTGCGGCTGTATAACGACGCGGCCACGTCGACACAGCAGTCAGTCTCACCACTTGACAATGACCGGGGAGAGCTCGGTCGGAAGCTCGTGCGATTTTAACCGCTGGAAGCCTGAGAATATTTTATTAATTCATATCGCCGAGAAACCATGCATTCATACAAGATCGATGGTGTTGTCATGGGACGCCCCCTCTACCCTCTGGTAGCTAATTTATTCATGGAAGACTTCGAGGACAAGGCACTGGACTCAGCAAGTTTTAAACCAACGGTCTCCTGGAGGTACGTGGACGACACATTTGTGGTATCGCCGCACGGGATGAATGAATTACATCGATTTCTTGAGCATTAGAATTCCATCCATTCTAGTATCAAATTTACTATGGAAATATAAAAAAACGTCTACCTCCCATTTTTGGATGTTGTCGCTCGCCGTAAAGTTGATGGCACATTAGGACACGCCGTATACCGGAAACCAACGTATACAAATCTATATGTTCATGCCAGTAGCTGCCATCACCCTTCACAGACCGTATGTGTTCTTAAGACCTTAGTGCATAGGGCACACTGTATTTCCGATAAAGACAATTTGCAACAAGAGCTCACATACCTTAAGAGCATTTTTAAATCGAATGGATTTTCTCCGCAACAAATTTGTAGAGCATTCAATGTAAAACCTAGGAAGAAGATAGTAATTCTTTCAAATCTAGTACTTTTTTGCCGATGTGGGTGTATTCTTGAGAAATTCTGTGTTGTGGTGGTCTTTCACCCCCCCCCCCCCCCCCATCCCCCCCAACGAAGACTGCTGCAGCTATACTCTGTGAAGGACGATTTACAGCTTCGTAAAGCGGGTGTGTATCAGATTTGTAGCGGAAATTGTGAGAAATCGTACAGAGATCAAACAACACGCACCGTTCATGAGAGATGTGTAGAGCATCGAAGATACAAACGCTTATTACAGCCAGACAAGTCAGCTGTGGCCGAACATTGTCTTGGTACAGGTCATTCCATGAATTACAGTGATGTGAATATTTTAACATCCATGTCTTCCTTTTGGGAATCTCCCGTCAAGGTATAGAGATTAGAGCAGCTAATAATTTAATAAACAGAGATAATTGTTTTAATTTGGACAAAGCATGGAATCCGGCTCTTGGGGTAATTGAACTGCAGAGAAGTCGTCACGGTGTCACCGCCGCCGCTCATACATCGATAAGCGAATCAAATGTCTGTACGCCTTCGCCACAGGCGGTGCATGTATAAGCGTATTTCTTTGCCGCCGACCAGCATCTCTCACTCTCATGCGCAGTACCGCCGCGGTGGAGCATCTAAGGCCGCGCTTGGCATCTTGTCGTCAGTCTTATGACTCACTCTGAGGATGGCCGGACGATACGCGGCCGAAATATCAGCGGAGGAAATTTTATTTGCGCGGCTGCGTGCCCAAAATTTAATGGACTGTTCATTACGCCGCGAGAAATTGAAAATGGACAGTGGTTATGAAGTTTTTTAAGTGAGAAACTGAGGAAAAATAGGGAGGAAACGTTTATGAAAAAGCACATCGCCGATTCAAAAATGAGCTTGTAATGTCTTCACTTACGTTGTACTATATCCCACAGTATGTCTCGTTTCACCAGCTATCGATGCCCCTTAATAATTACATTGTTTCATCGTATAATGCGGTCAATAATTAAGTTTTGCATGTTAACCATACGGCAAAGCACTCTTCTCTTTGCGTGCTGTCATTTGCGAAAATCTTGTTTCCATATCTCAAACCGTTTGAGATGTGAGGAATGTTGAGAATATCTCATTCTGGCTTTTTCGCTGGCTCGGACGGTTGCAGATGAGTGCGCTACATCAGACTAATTTTTCCGTCATTGGTGACTGAGACTTCCACCAAAGTCTAAAGAAAAATTCATTATCTCAGCTGAATTTTATACGCGGCAACATATTATGTAATGTGTACCAAACGCAAAATCTTAGCAACCCCTATTTTCTATTTTAAGCTTTTTCGTATTTCATGCAGTGTCTTACTTAAATCGAAGTACCATAATAACTGTCACCATTAACGAAATGATGGGCACGTCACACGAAGCTGGCATATAAAGCTATAAGTAGGGAAAAAAGATTTTTTTTTTTTTACGGAATAGTATCTGTAAAATCGTTTGAGGAAGAACGCAGGGCGTGTGGCTCGCTTCTGCCATCGCAGTGTGTCGCCAGCCGGCTGGAAGTGGCCAGACAAGGTCGGCCCCGCCTAAAGAAACAAATGAAATCGCTCAGTAACTGTTCCCTGCGCATCGGCCACTGTATCCAGCACGGATTACACCATCTGCCACAGCATATTACACGGCTTGCAAGGTATAGGGTAGATGTGGACCAGTGATTTTCCACAGCTGCCACTTTGCTCTGCATGTAAGTAAAGATTTTACAGCGGGTTTGTCGTTCAGAAATCGCATTTGAGTGTTGTTTGTTTGTGGGAAGACTGTGTGACACCTTGTGTACGAAGGGGAAACGTCTACCAGCACGTACCAAAGTCCGAGACTGCAGTTTGTCGTTACGCTGCTCGCGCTGTCACGTGAATACGGTGCCTATCGGTTCGCGAGGGTCACGTAGGCTGTTAATGGCCCTACGTGACTAGCGCCTGAGAGGCTCGACGTGCTGTTTGGTTGGCTGTGCAGGACCACACAGACACACCAGGTTCCCTGTGTCATGGAACGCAGCGAGCTCACTGGTGGCCAGAAGAGCGCCCTCACGGACAGTGCGGCGACGTCCAGCGACAACTGCTGTCGAAGCCCACATCGACGCGGCAGGAGACCGAGGCGGTCGACAGTGGAACTCCCAACAAGGAGACTGGACATACCAAAGTGGCACTATGTCGTCTTTGCAAACGAGTCCCAGTCCTGTGTACAACATCACATTGGACGTATCCATGCATGCAAGCTCTGAGGAGGACGAACGTTGCCAGACTGCTTTCGTCATCTTCTCATGGGCTCATCATCTGAATTGTTGGTATGGGGTACCACTGGGTAAATAAGATGATCGCGTCTTGTCCACACAGATGGTAATTTGCACTGTACCTATCACATTTCTGGCGCCTTAAGGACGGTGGCTATGACCCTTCTCCGAGATCTTCGTGACATTATCTTTCAACACATTACACCAACATCGCATGGTGCCCATGCTGTGCTGACCTGTGCCGCACACCGGAGTATATTTACCGAAATTATGGCCAAAATGGCAAAAATGGACGTTTGGTCAACTATTGTAGCAAGTACATGAAAGGTTCTCGGTTCACTTGCCTCGTCAAATTTTCAGAAAATTCCACGCTTTCGATGATACCCTCCACCATCGTCGTCAGGGACTAAAACTGACTGTCGTGAACTGGCAAGGTTCCCTCTTTCATACTCATAGGAAGGCATCTGATTTGCTGGATTACGTCACGGTGAAGCATACAGATGTGTTGCCCCCCTACGTAGATAGATTTTGCTTGCAATCGAGCGCTGCATGCAGCACCATCTATCGCATCAGGCTGTGAACTGCGAGAAGTAAGACAATAAACCAACGTGCAATTGAAAAGAACTTTGCGAGAGGCCTGGGACAATCACCTGCTGTGATCGGTAACATTAGACAAGTGAACGTAGCAGAACCAACCTAGATTAAACATACTAACATACACTTCTCAATACGCACATATATAACACAGTACATAGCTATAATTAGTTTGAAGGCGCATTTAAAAATTGCGAGAAAAGTATGGCAAACTAACTACATATGGAACAATCACACACGTGACGAGCAATTCGGTGCCCTAGTAGAAGCAGTCCTGTCATCACGTCACCAGTAAAATCGGTACAGCAAATTAAGGGTATCACACGAATCAACTTTGAAATTTTCAAGTACAAAAGGTTAAGAACTAGTGGAAAGTGGCATGGTACAAACTGAAAGACAGGCAGACAAACTAACAAATGCATGCCGAGTCATCCCAGGCCAATCTCTATGGACGGCAGTGGAGTAGTTTAGGGGTATTCACAACTACAGTTAACCTAGTAGTGAAAGGGAGTGCTTTAAAGGTTTGAAACTATCAAAAATAATTTTGGCCAGGATTTCGGTACATGTAATCCACTGTTGGTTGGTTGAATTGTTGGAGGGCACCAAACAGCAAGGCCATCGGTCCCTCACATTATGGAAGGATGGGGAAGGAAGGTGGCTATGCCCTTTCAGAGGAACCATCCCGGCATTTGCCTGAAGCGATTTGGGGAAATCACCGAAAACCTAAATCAGGATGGCGGAATGGGTTTGAACCGTCGTTCTCCCTAACTAGAGTCCAGTGTGGTAACCACTGCGCCACCACGCTCAGTATATAATCCTCTTTGCGTCGATACAGAGCGTTCCAGACTGTTGCTTTAAACAGACACCAGAAACACTGGCTACGAACTGTGCAGAGACAGCCACAACAGGGGGTGAAACCCGTGTAGGGGCTACACGTAACACGACTTCGGTTCGCTGTCAGGCCACTTGCAGTGCTGCAAGTTTATTAATGCATCATGTCGCTTTCTTATTGGATGATCTTTAGGTTCTGTGTTTGTTTTCGTTCCGTAGTGAACGGAACTTAACAGAAGCTCGTTTCAAATCATTGTGCTTCTCATTCCTTATTGTGTGCTTTGCACTCTTTGAGTTACGTTGTAAGTATGTTGCTCATATTCTGATTGAGCTCTGTTGACATCAGTAATACTGGGTCGGGTAAATGGGTCCATTTTTGGTTGTTGTTCATATAAAACAGAAGTTGGTTTCTTCACTTGATGTTCTGAGATTTATGATTTTTGTTAACACTTACGAATCTGTGTGTTAACTACGCGATTTAGACAATTGTTAAGAACGCCGCTTTTATTATACTTTATGTGGTGGCACCGCCAGACACCACACTTGCTAGGTGGTAGCCTTTAAATCGGCCGCGGTCCGGTAGTATACGTCGGACCCGCGTGTCGCCACTATCAGTGATTGCTTACCGAGCGCCGCCACACGGCAGGTATAGTCTAGAGACTCCCTAGCACTCGCCCCAGTTGTACAGCCGACTTTGCTAGCGATGGTTCACTGTCTACATACGCTCTCATTTGCAGAGGCGACAGTTTAGCATAGCCTTCAGCTACGTCATTTGGTACGACTTAGCAAGGCGCCATATTCAGTTAATATGAATGTATTCTGAACAGATAATATTGTGAATCATGTACCGTCAAGAGCGACGTTCATCATTAATGGATTAAAGTTAAGTATCAAAATAATTACGTCCGCTTTCTGAATTCTAATTCCTTGTCATGTTCCAGATCTGACGTCAGTATAGTTCTTTCCTCCTCACGCCAGCCTGCGTGAGCTAAAACGCGTGCATTTCGGCCTCCTCTTGTAACACGGTGTTGGCTCTTCTGCCAACACAACACTTTATATCTGTTTACATACGTGTCCTGTACTTTCACGCTTTTAATGAAGAACTCCATCTTATCGGGTGTCGACAGTATTGCTATTCCACATTATTACATCTGTTGCGGAACTTGTATCTAATTCTGCATTGAGTGCTGTTGCTTCTCGTCACTGGATGCCATGCGTTTCGCAATGGCTCGAAGAGTGTCGATGTAGGTGTAGATGTCTGTTTCGTAGTCTCAGTAACTAGCAAATGTTTTCACACGTTATTAACAGGCAGTGCAGATAGTGCATTTTAGCAGAAGTCAATGAAAATTTTGGTGGAGTACGAAAAACGAATGGGAACAAAAATAACAAAGGATACGAAGAGTACACTAACAATGGATTTCAATCGAGGTTCTTAAGCTGTAACAAAAATACGTGAGTCTGCAGAACACCGCGATACAAAACCAGCGTCCTTTAGCATGCAACAAAAACAAATACAGAAGCATTTAGTTCACCCTATAATACGGATGTCAGCAAAAATTAAACAGAATACGAGCAACGTATTTGCAATGCAATTCAAAGACTGCAATACACATAGAGAGGTCCTCAAGTGGTTTGAATGGCTGTGAGCACTATGGGACTTAACATCTGAGGTCACCAGTCTCCTAAAACTACTTAAACCTAACCAACCTAAGGCCATCACACACATCCATGCCCGAGGCCGGACTCGAACCTGCCACCGTAGCGGTCGCGCGGTAGAGATGTCTTAATCGGGAACATAATTTCAACTCGATTACAGCCAAACGGTAGAAATTGCATTATTGGGTTTTAAAATAAATGCACTTTGGCACCAGACCCACTCATATAAATGGAAAATATTATCATATAGTACTCGCATTTTGCAGAGCAAGAATACAGATTATCACGTCATATTTCCCCGAATTCAAAGTTCACCGCCAGGCCATTTGGAGCGCTAGTGTCGGTCTCTGCGACCGTACCTTAACATAGTCGCTACTCTTGTGATATTTTGGTATTCTGTGTGGCGGATCACCACCCTCCATTCAGTACGATACAGAGTCGTATCAGCGTGGAATGCCTCGCGGCACCCCTGTCTGTCACACGAGCTTAGTTCGACTCGATGTGCTGCCGCTTGTCACTGCCTGATGTAGCTTCACTGTCTATTAATTTTCGAAGCCTGAATGAACAAAAAATTAAGTACTCTAACTTGAAGAGAAACCAGGCATTGAGCAAGTATTTATTTCTTCTAGTCTTCCGTTATTCCATCTCTTCCTCCCGCTTCACTCTGTCCACCTACTTCCCCCCTTTCTCTAGCCATCCTCTCTCTCTCTTTATCCACTCTTCTCTCCCGTCCCTCCTTTATCCACGGCCTCCACACCTCCCCTGTCTCTTGCCATCTCGTCCTCTCCCCTCTCTCTGTCCATTTCCTCTCTTCTGCTGTCCATGTCCTCCTCCTCCTCCTCCTCCCCTCGTCCCTCTCCACGCTATCACGCTCACCCCAGCAGGAAGCTGGTGGTTTTTAGCTCTTCATTCTAGACAGCGACTAATATGTGTGCCAAATATGACTGAAGTCGTTCCAAGGATTAGGATGAGAATTTTACCGCTAGTTTGCTCGTATATGTACACGTCACCTAATTTCAGACAAATTTCGATCATATTTGTATACATATTTCACCTGTATGCCTAGCGAATTTTCACCCTGCTGTTGTGTTTTCATATAGCTAAATGTTTATGACGTCGTATATCCTGAAATATGTGTTGTACAAAAAGATAATTTTCCAGGTAGATCCAGCAGTATACGTGGCCACTATCTGCGAAATGCGTTGTGAACACAGTTGGCAGTAAAGAGGTAATAAATTAAAACGTCACACATCATCTGACAGTTTCTCGCGCATCTCACTGTTTATGACGTAATATCTCTTGAACTATTTGTTATAAAATTATATATTTTTGTAGGTACGTTGAGCGGCATATATGGATGATGTTTGCGACTAGAGTTGGTTTCAAATAAGTGATAAATTAAAACGTCATGCATAATCTGAAGGTTTTTCACTCATGGTTCAGGAGACATGTCAAATACTGAGATGAGTTGTAGAATTATATATTGTAGGTACATTCAGCGACAAATGTGGATATTGTCTGTAAAAAATGTTGCGAATAGAATAAGTAGCAACTAAGTAATAGATTTAAACGTCTTACATGATATGGTAGTTTTCCACGCAGTCAGTGTTTATGAAGTCTTGTCGCCACCATACTTGCTCCGGACACTGCGAGAGGGCTGTACAAGCAATGATCACACGCACGGCACAGCGGACACACCAGGAACCGCGGTGTTGGCCGTCGAATGGCGCTAGCTGCGCAGCATTTGTGCACCGCCGCCGTCAGTGTCAGCCATTTTGCCGTGGCATACGGAGCTCCATCGCAGTCTTTAACACTGGTAGCATGCCGCGACAGCGTGGACGTGAACCGTATGTGCAGCTGACGGACTTTGGGCGAGGGCGTATAGTGGGCATGCGGGAGGCCGGGTGGACGTACCGCCGAATTGCTCAACACGTGGGGCGTGAGGTCTCCACGGTACATCGATGTTGTTGCCAGTGGTCGGCGGAAGGTGCACGTGCCCGTCGACATGGGACCGGACCGCAGCGACGCACGGATGCACGCCAAGACCGTAGGATCCTACGCAGTGCCGTAGGGGACCGCACCGCCACTTCCAAGCAAATTAGGGACACTGTTGCTCCTGGGGTATCGGCGAGGACCATTCGCAACCGTCTCCACGAAGCTGGGCTACGGTCCCGCACACTTTTAGGCCGTCTTCCGCTCACGCCCCAACATCGTGCAGCCCGCCTCCAGTGGTGTCACGACAGGCGTGAATGGAGGGACGAATGGAGACGTGTCGTCTTCAGCGATGAGAGTCGCTTCTGCCTTGGTGCCAATGATGGTCGTATGCGTGTTTGGTGCCGTGCAGGTGAGCGCCACAATCAGGACTGCATACGACCGAGGCACACAGGGCCAACACCCGGCATCATGGTGTAGGGAGCGATCTCCTACACTGGCCGTACACCTCTAGTGATCGTCGAGGGGACACTGAATATTGCACAGTACATCCAAACCGTCATCGAACCCATCGTTCTGCCATTCCTAGACCAGCAAGGGAACTTGCTGTTCCAACAGGACAATGCAAGTCCGCATGTATCCCGATCGACCCAACGTACTCTAGAAGGTGTAAGTGAACTACCCTGGCCAGCAAGATCTCCGGATCTGTTCCCCATTGAGCATGTTTGGGACTGGATTAAGCGTCGTCTCACGCGGTCTGCACGTCCAGCACGAACGCTGGTCCAACTGAGGCGCCAGGTGGAAATGGCATGGCAAGCCGTTCCACAGGACTACATCCAGCATCTCTACGATCGTCTCCATGGGAGAATAGCAGCCTGCATTGCTGCGAAAGGTGGATATACACTGTACTGGTGCCGACATTGTGCATGCTCTGTTGCCTATGTCGATGTGCCTGTGGTTCTGTCAGTGTGATCATGTAATGTATCTGAGCCCAGGAATGTGTCAAAAAAGTTTCCCCTTCCTGGGACAATGAATTCACGGTGTTCTTATTTCAATTTCCAGGAGTGTAAATGTCGTTCCACGATGTAATTTTCTGCTACATTCAGAGCTATAGGCGAATACTGTCTGCATAAAAAATTTGCCACGAAAGCGTTAGCAACAAATACCCAATTAATTAAAACGTCACTTGCCAAGTGAACAGCAACACTGTAGTAAGCGACATTTTTTTTTGTTTTCATTATTTTTTGGTGTTATGAGAGAGAAAAAGTTTCGTAAAGATTTGAAATTATGTGTCAAGTTTATTGCAAGTCTGTAAGTGATCTGAGCTACAAATGCTGGATGACTGAAGAGTGGGTGTTCTCGCTCGTGGGCTGCGCTGGTTTTGCACTCCCATCCCCCACCCCCACCCCTTGTGGTCCTTACCACCACAGTGCTCCTTTCCACTCAGTAAATGATACGTGCACCAAGTTTGGTTGAAATTCGTCCTGTGGTTTAGGCAGGTGTGTTTAACGAACATACATACATACACGTATACATATAAACATGTATATAATTTGTGTGAAGTACACAGTGAGAAGATTTAGTTATTTACTGTCCTTCCAGTGCAGTTTTAACACTCGAAATACCAAGCCATTTTCAGTAACGTGTATTACCAAAGAGAGGGGGGCGGGGGGCTACTTTGTACCCACCGTAAAGAATTTATAAAATAAAAACGTTTCATTAATTGTTTTTAAATTGCGTTAATAGCATACTTTTGAAAGATCTATTGAACATAGTCAGGATCCAGTACCTCAATATGTCTTATAAAATGCATTTTTGAAAACAGTTTTAACCTTTCACTTACTTCACTTCTAAGTTAAGTAAGTCTAATTATCTTGAGAAAAATTAGTAGTAAAAGTCGTTATAATACTATTGAAGTGTACTTTACTATAATTAAAATAGTTACAAATACCTGAGGTAATATAGAAATATATGTTATGTACATAACATAGTGTCGTGAGAGTAATTATTCACGACTTTCTTGGGCTTGGAACATACAACAGTTTTTTGCTGTTTTGCACATATGTACCTCTTACAATTGTGGCAGACTATTATTGTTTTGTTCACTTTGTTGTACTTTTCTGCTTTTGAAAGGCTTTCACTAACACACAAAAGACATCTACCTTTACCTCCATGAGCTTCCTTTGCACCGTAGTCCTGCTGGATTTTCCTCTGAGAATACCCTCCATTCTTGAAACTACAGGCTTTGGCAGTCCAGAAATATTTTAGCCCTTTCTTCAGTGTATGGTTTCGCGAGCTGTAGTCCAAGTTCTTGAAGAATAAGTCGTCACTTACTAGGTTCTTCTTATCCCAGTCCGGCAAGTTCAACAAAAATAGTGTAGACCTATTCACCACTGCTATGTACACAAGAGTACAGAAAAGAGATAGCGCCCACCTTCTTGTAGCCCTCTTAGTTGAATATTTCCTCACCATTTGATCTATCGTGTCAACGCCACCTTTAGTCTCATTATAGTATAAATTTATGATCAGATGATAGAAATAGCAGATTTCTTTTGGGTTTTTTACGGGGGATACAATTGTGATTGGAATATTTCCAACACTAATATGTAATTCTCGTCTTGAGATGTCTCTCAGTTCTTGAGGTATGTGTTTCCAATTAGCTTGTAATGTTCCCACGACAGTCAGCTTGTGATTCCTCTATAGATCTTCGGCCAAATCAATTGAAGTGTAATATCTATATGTGGTGACCTTTCTCACTGAATTATGTATAGGAACTTTCAGGCGTTTGACCACAGCTGCAGCGGAATTTGAGTGCTGTGTACCATTATTTCTTTTCCCAGCATAAGGCTCCGTGCAGATAACATATCTGGTTTTAGCGTCTGTGAGCATGCGTGTAAGTACACCGTATTTACCATGCTTTTCCTTCACGAAGACCTTGACGGGACACCTGCCACGGAACAATGGAAACTTTTTATCAATAACAGTGTGCATCCCAACAGAATAATATTTTGGACAAAATTCATTCTTTTTATCAAAAACTTCTTGTATTGCAGCAAACTTATCACGTTTATTGCGATCGCTTCGTGACTCTCTGTGATCAAATCTTATTACTTTAGTAAGCTGCTCGAATCTGGTACGACTTGTAGCAGTATAAACAAACATTCCTTAAGTATAGAACCATAAATCTATAAATGATGACTTACTGTCGTTTTCCTTCCCCATTATAATAAATAGTCCTATATACGCTATGAACGCAGGTCTGTCTGTCTGTCTTGGGTATTTTCTGCCTCAATGCTTCTTGATTGGTATGCTTTATTATGATGTTGACAATTTCTGGAGACAAAAACTCTTCAAATATGTCTGTTATTGTTCCTAGTTTACCTTCGTCTCTTATGCCTTCTCTTTCTTTCACTGTGTTTTCTGCTACTCGTCTTCTAATTTGAGGTGGTTTGGAGGTATAAATTTTTCCAGTGCTTGTAATATCCTTGTCACTAACCTCGCAAACTGCGACGTCATCAGTTTCAGGTACCCAGAGTTCATCATCAGCTTCTGTAAGTGCTCTATCACTGTCCACATCCTAGCGCACAACACAATCCTCTTCAGGTCCACCCACTACAGCTTCAGTTTGATCAGATTCCATTTGAGAAGCCGTAGCTTCTTCCAAAATCTGTGATATTTCTCCATCAGTAAGTGAATGTCGACAAGTTTTGAAGCACAGTTGTATTAAGACTGAACCAAGTGCCACTGAACAGGAAACAATAAAGAAACAAAGGGAAATGAATCATTGTTGGGACCATTGTTGCTATCAGTCCAGAGAAATATAATTTCCATGTGTTCTAAGGTCATATAATGCTGTTACTTGTGGAGTAAGACAAACATTGTGGAAGTCTCATCTACTACCAAGGGGGTAAGACATTATGACCACCTCCCTTCAACTTAAAATTTCGGATTAAGCTTAAACGAAAAATGTAAAACAATCATAAAATCTGTAAGAAGATTTCATCAAAGACAACAAACATTTTTTACAAAACTTAAGAAAATAAAGTACCCGAGTAGATTTCAATATTTTCAAAAGGTGGGTACAAAGTACCCCCCCCCCCCCCCCCCCTGGTAATGCGAGTATTGCGAGGGTTACTGGTCAAGACTGTAAGTGATTAGGATTTCCATTATTATATTTGACCGATATACTACTAACTCGCAAAAAAGAAACGATATTGCTCGCATTAGTAACGATTTCTTTTAACGAACATTTTCTGAGTGTGTCGTTTTTGACCTGCGATAGCGCCACTACGCCATCACAAAAATTGCATCAAAACTGATAAAGTGGACCAACAATTTCTTGCAAACGTGTTCTTACGCTCTATAGAGAAATTTCAAGTAGCGCTTCTGACACGAAAGAAACGACAATGATGTCCCGATACCGGATACGCTCCGTTGCTGTAACCTGCTCTGAGGCAGACGAGAGGACCTTGCTGAATTGCCCTCTGCCACTTCCTTCATACCTACCGCAGTTCAAGGTCAGTGTCGCACGTGTACTTCCTTGCGTACGTATAGTACGACACAGTTCTCAAAAAAGGTTGAAATATCGCCTTTGCTTAATATACTCGGAAGTTCTGTAACCTTCACAGAACTCTTATAGTTATCTTCTTAATATATTCCTCCGCAAGTGAGTGTGCAGCGAAATGATTGGCCCGTGTCACGCACACGGCGCCTTCAACCATACCGCTAGAAAATAGACTGAAGCACCAAAGAAACTGGTATAGGCATGCGTATTCAAACAGAGAGGTATGTAAACAGGGAGAATACGGCGCTGCGGTCGGCAACGCCTACGTAAGACAAGTGTTTCGCGCAGTCGTTAGACCTGTCAAGGCTGCTACAATAGGTCATGATTGTGAGTTTGAACGGGATGTTACTGTCCACGCACGAGCGATGGGACACAGCATCTCCGAGGTAGCGAAGAATTGGGGATTTTCCCGTACGAGGATTTCACGAGGGTACCGTGAATATCAGAAATCCGGCAAAACATATAATTCCCGACATCGCTGTGGCCGGAAAAATATTCGGCAAGAACGGGACCAACGACGACCGAAGAGAATCGTTCAATGTGACAGAAGTGCAGTCCTTCCGAAAATTGCTGCAAATTTCAATGCAGTTGGAGTGATATGGGGCCCCTGATACGTCTAGATACTACTCTGACTCGTTCCTAAGCATCCTGTCTGATCACCTGCATCCGTTCACTTTCATTGTGCTTTCCGACGGTCGTGGGCAATTTCAGCAGGACAGTGCGACACCCTACACGTCCAGAATTGCCTCAGAGTGGCTCCAGGAACACTTTTCTGAATTTAAACACTTACGTTGGCCACCAAGGTGCGCAGCCACGAAAATTATTGAGCATATCTGGGATGCCTTGCAACGTGCTGTTCAGAAGAGATCTCCACCCCCTCGTATTCTTATGGATTTATGGACAGCCCTGCAGGATTCACAGCGTCAGTTCTGTACGGCATTACTTCAGACGTTAGTCGAGTCCATGCCACGTCGTGTTGCGGCACTTGTGTGTTCGTGGGGGACCTACACGATATTAGGCAGGTGTACCAGTTTCTTTGGCTCTTCAGTGTATATTACCATCGGATTGGCAGTTCTAACATAACATTTGCGTGTGGTACGTGACTCACATTGTCCCTTACATACTCACTTCAACGAGAGACACAACGGGCGTTAGTGACTACTTAAATATGCAACAGTAGTTTTAATAACCAACTTACAACAGAAATAGAAATAATTTTCCTGCAATTTTCTAGAAATTTCTCCCAGTAAAATAGATTAATGGCCGATGTACATGTATTTTGATTGTTTTTTTTAAGAAGTTATTGCTTGTTTTTCCTGTGAAGAGGAGCCTTTTTCTTGTTGTCTTCCAGAGTAATTTGTTATAACTTCCATTCTTCGCGTGACGATGTTTAACAATTTTGCGAAGAGGAGTGTTACTTCACAGTTTATTCCATTCTTTTGCATGAAGAAGTTGTTTCTCTGCTTTTCACGAAGCAGCTCACCTTGTACAAAGACCAGGTTATAGTTTTGAGAGGGTTACTTAAGCATTCTGGAAGAGGAATCAGGTCGAATCCTGTGAGGAAAATACCGTTACGAGCTACAAGCCTCCATCAACTTAGGAATTCTTTTATGGTGAACGTAAGACGGAGCTAAATGGGAAAAGTAAAAAGGAGCGTAGCTGTGATTCGAATCTTGCTAGTAGCAATGTCTATTTTTAGTATTTATGTTTCACATTTATTAACAAATGAAAATGTTATTAACTGACATTATCTCATAGTCTTTAATGATAATAAAATCTCTCCATTTCGAATTACTGACCGCGTAAAAATTTGATATAGAGAGGCGAAACGCGTTTATTAAATAAGAAAGTTGTACATCAACAACGCAGTTCAATCTCTAGAAATGAAAATAGGGTTTATTTTGTATCTGATGTTTCGCATTTTTGTACCCAATAAATTTTAAAAAGTACGTTATTTTTATTAAAAAATGTGATTCGATACTTGATAAGAAACGTTTCCATATTATCATAAATTCGGTATTTAAATAAAAGTAAAAGTGAATGCTAATAGCGAAATTCGAACTAACGATTTTACGCTTACAGGCCTCTACGAAATGGCTCTGAGCACTGTGGGACTTAACATCTGAGGTCATCAGTCCCTTAGAACTTGGGTTAGTTGGTTTTAAGTAGTTCTAAGGACATTACACACATACATGGCCAATGCCTTTACACTATGCATTTCAATGCCAGTGAATACGTTAATGGTAATAAATTTTTTGTACGGTACTTAATAATGAAGAGAATTCTTATGATATTCAAGAGCGACATATTCGAGGTGTTTCTTATTTAATTGTGTCGTATTTCGTTAGAATGTTGCTATCCCAACACAAACCTTAATATCCCGTTACGCCAGTGCTATGCAGCCTTCCTTACTTCTTTGCCTCTGGAGGTTTACAGGAGGTACAATGTGTCTGAGAACCATGGTGCCCTGATTGCTTCCCACTCTTCAGCTCTAAGGCGTGCAGGGCTGCAGTGCTGCCTGTGACTTCCAATGTGCACTCACATTAATATGACCATCTGTCGGATGACTTTGCGGCTAAGAGTGCTGGGAGACGCGTGGGAAGAGAGTCGCTGAGGTTCTGGAAGGTACCGGCAGGGATGTGGAGCCGTGCCAAGTCTACAGCCGTGGCCAGCCTGGCTACTTGTCTCAGCTGAGCAAGCATGGAACGAGCAGCCCCATCCAGCCACTCTTTGAAACCACTCGTACACTGTGAGCTGTGTGACTCGTTGCATTGTCCTGCTGGTAGATGCCATCGCGCTTAGGAAAAACAAACTGCATGTAGAGGTTGACATCGACGCATATTTGTGTTGATCCACTGTGGCTTCCAGAATGACAAGATCATTCAAGGAATTTTGTGTCGTCTTGTTGTCACTGTAGACTTGTACTGTGGGAAGCAAGGAGAGCATGTTGTTTGGTGGCCAGTATCCTCTTCTATAACAAAAGGTGCATGGGTGTATTAACAGGGTTCTTTACTTATAAGAACAAGAAGTTACTTAAGACGGCCGACTTTTACTTCACACAAGACCTGGACTATGCACACTATTCTGATGGCTAGGTACAGACTGCGAGCTAGAGGCTGAGCTAACTGCGATTTCGACTCCCATTAGGCTGTGACTGATGACTCAGTTCGTTGACTCACTGGACGCCTGCTGACTACCCCCCTCTCCACCCCAAATCTGCGGCGGCGATCTAAATACTGGAGGTCGAGAGGGCGCTGGCGGCACATTGTTTGCGAGTGCGTCTTTGGCCTCTCTCCCGATAGGCTCGCTTGCTCCGGTGACTACAATCAATCTTCTCACAACCTCTGTGTCACCTGCTGTGCTGGCGAGATCTTATGCCAGCACATTACCTCCCCCCCCCCTCCCCCCGAAATGGCACACCGTTGCCGTGTAGTGAGGCAGTTAATGACAATGGGGAGGGAGGCAGGATGCTGGACGTAGAGATGAGCGAGGAGCCGTAGCTGTGGAGAATGGCGTGCTTCTGGCTGTACCCTGCCTTCTGGCTTGTGAGGCAACAGCAACGCACTCCAGAAAACTGCTGCCAGGCCGCACATCCTGGCCTAAGGGCGTGTCCTGGGGCGACGAGGGCGACGGCGATGCTGATGCCATGTCCACCTCCATTGGGTCGGCGAGCGGGTACGGTAGGGCGAGGGCGTATCGTCCATCTGTTTCTTGGTGGCACCAGCGGGCATCTGCGAAGGCCGTGCGCCCCTGTGAGGCAGTGAACATGGGGGAAGAAAAGCAGCAGAATGGTGGAGAGATGACACGCACGAATTTGGTACTGATGGCGACGGTGCAAACCATTCGAAGCTGCAATCAAATATGTAAAGAGCCAATGCGTTCCTGAACCACGCCTCTTGCACCAGCGCTCACTGTTGCCATAAACAGTACAAAAAAAAAAAAAAACAAGATTACGCGGCACGAAGCGGTACCTGCGGCCCATTCGCGGCACCGGGTGCTGTGGTGGGTGTAGCAACTGAAGCACTGACCTATGGCTGCGGCCGTGCAGAAGTTCCGGCAGTGATGGTCCGTCTCGTGGGTGTGAGCTATAGGAGGCGGAAAAGAGTTGCAGCGCCTGTTCCGAATTAGAA
This sequence comes from Schistocerca gregaria, assembly GCF_023897955.1. NCBI lineage: Eukaryota > Metazoa > Arthropoda > Insecta > Orthoptera > Acrididae > Schistocerca > Schistocerca gregaria. The sequence continues at coordinate 669,948 of NW_026061873.1, read as the reverse complement.
TCTTAATAATTTTACAATAAAACACCATTCCGAGGTTTTTAATTTAAACTATTAATCATATTTTATTCTGTATTATAGTAAATGTGTAGGTGGTGAGAAGCTTGGCCACTGTTGTTTGCAAGTCCGTATGAAGCGATCTGCTTGTCCGCTGGTCTGCGGGTGAAACGGAGCACTTGTTAGATGACGAATGCCGTTTCGTTCACAAAACTGTTCAGGGTTTGCCATGAAAACGTTCCCAATACCACAACGCTCCCGCCTCTGGCCTGGACTCTACTGACGACTGTTGCCGGGTGTTTTCTTTTAGATGTTTCTAGCCATAAACGCCAGCAGCCGTCAGTCTAGTGGACCATAAAAACGGGAACCACGTGATGAGGCCATCTGTTGCCACTGGGTGGACGTCCAATTACGGTACTGGGCTGCGAATTCCAGCCTCTGTCGACGACGAACAGCGGTCAGCATGCTGACCTGAAGCGGGCGCCTGCTGTAGAGGTTCAGACACAGCATCGTGTGGTGAACGGCCGCTGAGGAGACGCAGTCGGCAGCCCCTCGGCTAAGATGGGCGGCCAGCTGCTCAACAGCTGCTCGTCTCTTCGGCCGTACACGTCTCCACAGCCATCATTCACTCCTGTCATCTGTGGGGCGCGCTGCACTACACTTCCACTGGCGCCAGGTTTGGTTAGCGCCGTCTTACCGTTGACTTCATGCTTCAGCCACGGTGACAGCGAACAATTTTTAAACTTAGCCGCTTCCATCCCTGGCTCGAAAAACAATTGTCGTGCCCTTTTGGTCGCCAATTCAGTTTCTCCTTTTCCTATCAACGACTGCACCGTTTTCCGCGTCCCCTGACACGCTATGCGTACACCCTCCACTGCTAGAGCTGCACTTGCTGTCTGTGAGTGGTTACTGCATGTGTGACGCTATTTCAGTGATTACATAATACTGTCAAGTTACAAAGAACTTGACAGTATGAGCCCATTTATCAGTTTGACGTTGCGCTCCTTCTCTCCTAGCTGCCATGCACTGATTCGGTTGAGGAAGATGCCATAAGGTCAGTTTACCCCGGAGCCACTGCGCTGAAACAGTTTATTTGGCGTCTTCAGTCCCCAATACTCGGTCTATGTGCAATCTTGATATGCAGATCTCCAATCTAAATGTACATGTGCACCACTGCAAACATTCTATTTTCAGTTGGTCATCCTGCTAAGATGCAGATGTGCTAATGCCGTCTACATTATTTAATGGGACCCACATAGCAAGTCTTTCTGTTCAGTACGGGACGTTGGCCAGCAGAGATGTCTATTGAGGCAATGGAGGACTGCAGGATAGGTGTGTTGAATCTGCAAATATCTTACATTAGGTGTCAGGTAACCAATGCTTGGTAAACTCCCCCCCCCCCCCCTCCCTATTCCCCGAGAACCAGTGAGAATTGATTAAAGTCCCCAGAGTAGTCATCGAGGCAACTTTGTCATGTGACAAAGGTGACGACAACCGGCTCACTTACTCTCCCCTCTAAGCAATGAGGATCAAGCATTACCTCCTCCCCTCTTTTATAACTGAGACACTTGAGTGCGAGGGGCTACTCCAGAGCTGTAAAGCACGGGGGGGGGGGGGGGGGGGGCATCAGCCAATGGCTATTTGTTTGTAACGAATTACATTAAGTCATGTCACTTGAGTTATATTTGTTAATACCAGTATTATATAATTAGAGGCACCAGCGGATGCCGCATCCAGGAAGTACTCTCATTGTTCCATATTTTTTTGTAGTTTTCACCCATTTTCATATTTTTTTGTGTATTCCTCAGTTTTATGTATTTTTCTTTCTTTTTCTTATTGCTACCAGATTTTCCACAATTTTACGTATTTTCCACCACACTTTTCCCGGCGTCACGTCGCCATTGTGACTCTATCTGCCAATCACAGTCCAGCGTGGTTCCGATTTACGGATCACTGCTAAGCCAACACTCCATTACTAGTGTGTGTGTTACGTCATAGTGTTAGAAATGAAGAAATTGGTAGAAATAGTGACGTCTCGTCTAATACATAATAAAGAATTTCTAACCAAAGATATTCTATGTATAACAAATACCACACTGTGATACATAAATACCAAATACATCGTCAGATTGTGTGATGTCATAGCGATATATTGATGCTTCCAATCAAAGCTACTGTGTTTGTACAACAGCACTACAAAATATGCCTCTGGAGAGGTGAGCAGTATCTGCAACAAACCTACCTAATGAACAGCACATCACCTGCAGGATGGTCCTCCACTCAGAGACCCAAGGAAACTGAGTTTTGTCATTTAATACTAACATGGCATTCTGAGTCATATGTTTCTTCATTTCAAGTATTTCCAGGTGGATCATCCTTTTGATATTCTTTACAGAATGTAAAATCTTACAATCAACATAATTTGAGCGATTAGTTTTCTGTTATCAGATAATTAGCAAAGGTTTAACCTTTCTTTCTTAATCTGTAGTTTCTCTCATGTTCAGATAACCTAAGTTATTGGTCTGCCGCTGTGGTTGCCCCGGTTGCCGCCCGCAGTGGCGCTGAGCCCTCGCCTGTGGTTGATTGGGAGATCGTTCCAAGGCCTGGCAGGCAGCGAAAGGCGTCCCCGTAGGCTGATCAGAAAGCCTCCCCGGTGTGTCTGACAAACCGGTTTCAGGCACTGTCTCTGGCTGAGCCAGATGCAGCTGCCTGCCCTATTTCAGAGGATCATTGTCAGCCTTCAAGGTCCGGGCAATCGCAGAGGGTGGGCTTACTGGTAGTTGGGAGATCCAATGTTAGGCGCGTAATGGGGCCCCTTAGGGATACGGCGGCTGAGGAGGGGAAGAAATCCAGTGTGCACTCCGTGTGCATTCCGGGAGGAGTCATTCCTGATGTGGAAAGGGTCCTTCCGGATGCCATGAAGAGCACAGGGTGCAGCCAGCTGCAGGTGGTGGCACATGTCGGCACTAATGACGTGTGTCGCTTTGGATCTGAGGAAATTCTCTCTGGATTCCAGCGGCTATCTGATTTGGAGAAGGCTGCCGGTCTTGCTTACGAGATGAAGGCAGAGCTCACCATCTGCAGCATCGTTGACAGAACCGACTGCGGACCTTTGGTGCAGAGCCGGGTGGAGGGTCTGAATCAAAGGCTCAGACGGTTTGGCGACCGTATTGGCTGCAGATTCCTTGACTTGCGCCATAGGTTGGTGGGGTTTCGGGTTCCGCTGAATAGGTCAGGAGTTCACTACACTCATCTGGCGGCTACATGGGTAGCAGAGGCTGTGTGGCGTGGACTGGGCGGTTTTTTAGGTTAGATGGCCTCGGGAAAGTGCGGGATGGGCTGCAATGCCAAAGGGTGCTTGGCAAATACAGGACGTGCTTGGATCAAGGAACAGTCGGAATTATAGTTGTAAATTGTTGTAGTTGCGCTGGAAAAGTCCCTGAGCTTCAAGCGCTAATAGAAAGCAGAGAAGCTGATATCGTTATAGGTACAGAAAGCTGGCTAAAGCCTGAAATAAGTTCCGCAGAAATTTTTACGAAGTCTCAGACGGTGTTCAGGAAAGATAGATCAGGCAGAATTGGTGGTGGAGTGTTTGTGTCTGTCAGTTGTGGTTTATCTTGTAGTGAAGTCGAAGTAGATACTCCGTGCGAATTGGTGTCTGTGGAGGTTATACTTAACAGCCGAATTAAGTTAATAACTGGCTCCTTCTACCGACCCCCAGACTCCGATGATACAGTTGCGGAACAGTTGAGAGAAAGTTTGAGTCTCGTAACAAATAAATACCCCAGTCATACGGTTATAGTTGGTATGTTGGCAAAAATACTTGTTCAAAACCGGTGGTAGGCAGAAAACGTCTGCGGAGATTGTCCTAAATGCTTTCTCCGAAAATTATTTCGAGCAGTTAGTCCACGAACCCACGCGAATTGTAAATGGTTGCGAAAACACACTTGACCTCTTAGCCACAAACAATCCAGAGCTGATAGAGAACATCATGACTGATACAGGGATTAGTGATCACAAGGTCATTGTAGCTAGGCTCAATACCATTTCTTCCAAATCCATCAGAAACAAACGCAAAATAATTTTATTTAATAAAGCGGATAAAGTGCCACTAGAAGCCTTCCTAACAGACAATTTCCATTCCTTCCGAACTGACTATGCGAATGTAGACGAGATGTGGCTCAAATTCAAAGATATAGTAGCAACAGCAATTGAGATATTTATACCTCATAAATTGGTAAGAGATGGAACGGATCCCCCGTGGTACACAAAAAAGGTCCGAACGCTGTTGCAGAGGCAACGGAAAAATCATGCGAAGTTCAGAAGAACGCGAAATCCCGAAGGTGGTCTAATATTTACAGACGCGCGAAATTTGGCACGTACTTCGATGCGAGATGCCTTTAATAGGTTCCACAACGAAACTTTGTCTCGAAATTTGGTAGAAAATCCGAAGAAATTCTGGTCGATGTAAAGTACACAAGCCGCAAGACGCAGTCAATACCTTCGCTGCGCAGTGCCGATGGTACTGTTATCGACGACTGTGCCGCTAAAGCGGAGTTATTGAACGCAGTTTTCCGAAATTCCTTCACCAAGGAAGACGAATGGGATATTCCAGAATTTGAAACACGAACATCTGCTAGCATGAGTCTCTTAGAAGTAATTACCTTAGGGGTTGCGAAGCAACTCTAATCGCTTGATACGGGCAAGTCTTCAGGTCCAGATTGTATACCGATTAGGTTCCTTTCAGATTACGCTGATACTATAGCTCCCTACTTAGCACTCATATACAACCGCTCGCTCACCGATAGATCTGTACCTACAGATTGGAAAATTGCGCAGGTCGCACCAGTGTTCAAGAAGGGTAGTAGGAGTAATCCATTTAACTACAGACCTATATCATTGACGTCGGTTTGCAGTAGGGTTTTGGAGCATATACTGTATTCAAACATTATGAATCACCTCGAAGGGAACGATCTATTGACACGTAATCAGCATGGCTTCAGAAAACATCGCTCTTGTGCAACGCAGCTAGCTCTTTATTCGCACGAAGTAATGGCCGCTATCGACAGGGGATCTCAAGTTGACTCCGTATTTCTAGATTTATGGAAAGCTTTTGACACCGTTCCTCAAAAGCGACTTCTAATCAAGCTGCGGAGCTATGGGGTATCGTCTCAGTTGTGCGACTGGATTCGTGATTTCCTGTCAGGAAGGTCGCAGTTCGTAGTAATAGACGGCAAATCATCGAGTAAAACTGAAGTGATATCAGGTGTTCCCCAGGGAAGCGTCCTGGGACCTCTACTGTTCCTGATCTATATAAATGACCTGGGTGACAATCTGAGCAGTCCTCTTAGACTGTTCGCAGATGATGCTGTAATTTACCGTCTAGTAAGGTCATCCGAAGACCAGTATCAGTTGCAAAGCGATTTAGAAAAGATTGCTGTATGGTGTGTAAGGTGGCAGTTGACGCTAAATAACGAAAAGTGTGAGATGATCCACATGAGTTCCAAAAGAAATCCGTTGGAATTCGATTACTCGATAAATAGTACAATTCTCAAGGCTGTCAATTCAACTAAGTACCTGGGTGTTAAAATTACGAACAACTTCAGTTGGAAGGACCACATAGATAATATTGTCGGGAAGGCGAGCCAAAGGTTGCGTTTCATTGGCAGGACACTTAGAAGATGCAACAAGTCCACTAAAGAGACAGCTTACACTACACTCGTTCGTCCTCTGTTAGAATATTGCTGCGCGGTGTGGGATCCTTACCAGGTGGGATTGACGGAGGACATCGAAAGGGTGCAAAAAAGGGCAGCTCGTTTTGTATTATCACGTTATAGGGGAGAGAGTGTGGCAGATATGATACACGAGTTGGGATGGAAGTCATTACAGCACAGACGTTTTTCGTCGCGGCGAGACCTTTTTACGAAATTTCAGTCAACAACTTTCTCTTCCGAATGCGAAAATATTTTGTTGAGCCCAACCTACATAGGTAGGAATGATCATCAAAATAAAATAAGAGAAATCAGAGCTCGAACAGAAAGGTTTACGTGTTCGTTTTTCCCGCTCGCTGTTCGCGAGTGGAATAGTAGAGAGATAGTATGATTGTGGTTCGATGAACCCTCTGCCAAGCACTTAAATGTGAATTGCAGAGTAGTCATGTAGATGTAGATGTAGATGTAGATGTACCACAGATCTACCTGACTCACAAGCAGTACTGTGGAGAAGTATAAGTTAGTCACTCTATACACAACACTCATTGCCAGTATTTCTCGGTGACATAAGCAAAGTGATACTTTCCTATGTAAACAATCTACATCTCATTATCTTTGGATCTTATGCATTTATAACATCCACGAACTCAGTTTGAATTACCTTTGGCAATAAGACCGGAGCTCATTGAGGCGATTAAAGGGCAATCACCACGCAGCATTGCAAGAGAAGATCTTAATGAATTCTCGGTTCCACAAAACCAATTACAGCAAAATAAGCATCTCCGGTTTAAAGACTATGAGACTAGCCGACAGAGATTTTCCAAGCCCTTTATAGCTCCTAGGTCTCCGTGAGACACCCTATTGTAGTGCAGAAATGAAGCAGTTGCTGAAGTGAAGCACATCCTGTTCATCAAAGAGAACTACTGACGGATGTGTTATGGAAAAATGTTCTTCTCCCCGTGTCCAGTGCAACTCTGTTGCGATCATGAGTAGTTGCCATCTACGATCACTGTTTGTAGGTAATGTCTAGTAAAGTCATTAGAAGATCGAAATCGGTTGCAAAAAGATTTAGTAAAGATATCTGTATGGTTCGAAAGTTGGCAGTTGGCAATTAGCGCAAAGTTAAGAAAAGTGTGGGGTTATCCGCAAGAGTGCTACTAGAAATCCGTTAAACATCGGCTACACGATAAATCAAATCTAAAAGCCGTAATTTTAAATTAATACCTAAGAATTACAGTTACGAACTACTTAAGTGGAAAAAAGAGAGAGAAAATGATGCGGGGAAGACAAACCAAAGACTGCGTTTTTTTGGCGGAACAGTTAGAATATGTAACAGATCTACTGATGAGTCTAGCTACACTGTGGTTGTCCGTCTCCTTTCGAAGTACTGCTGCGCGGTGTGGGATTGTTACCAGATGGAATTAACGGAGTACATCGAGAAACTTCAAAGAAGCGCTGCTCGTTTTGTATTAATATGGAATAGGGGAGAGAGTGTCACTGCATGATACACAGTTAGGGGAGGACGTCATCAAAACGAAGGCGTTTTTCGTTGCGGCGGAATCTTCTCACGGAATTTCAGTCATTAACTTTCTTCTCCGAACGTGAAAATATTTTGTTAACGCTGACCTACATAGGGAGAAACGATCATCATAATAAAATAAGGGAAATAAGAGCACGCACTGACAGATATACGTGTTAGTTATCCCACCACGCTGTTCGAGATTGGAATAATAGAGAATTATTGTGAAGGTGGTTCGATAAACCCTCTGCCAGGCACTTAAGTGTGATTTGCAGTCTACCCATGTAGATATAGATGTAGACAGTGGACGCTCATATCAATAAAAGTACCCCGTAACTCCACAGGAGAAAACGCAAAAATCACTGCATGAAGGATTATAATTAGTGTGTTTATGATATGTTGAAATGTCTGTGTAGAGTCGCTTCATAAGACTGTTGCCCTGTTTGATTCTGTTTGTCTGCAGTTGGTTCTACTAACTCTCCCAGAAGGACTGAGAAGTTTCAGTGATAATCTGACGTTAAGTGCAAGCAACTCGTTCTGCGCATCAGTATGTCAGTACTTTAAGTGATCCATTAATATTCCATGTGTAATCGAGCCCCATATTTATAAAGTTCGTCCATTAGCCTATCTTGTGTGACCAGGTCTTTTTATGTGTCTTTTCAGGTTTGTCTTGGGTTTGGTACTTGAGCTGCTTTTCGTCTGCTAGAAGCACAGGATAACCAATTTTGTACCTCTTACGTGGGCAAAGAGGTCTATCGGTGCTGTTCGACAGCTTCGTGGTTGTCAAGTTGGTATTGTCCGTTTCCCGTGTGGGCTTTCCATGCGCTCCGAGCAGAGCGGTGGCTGTCGGTGGATGTATGGCTCTGAGCGCTATGGGACGTAACATCTGAGGTCATCAGTCCCCAAGAACTTAGAACTACTTAAACCTAACTAACCTAAGGACATCACACACATCCATGTCCGAGGCAGGATTCGAACCTGCAACCGTAGCAGTCGCGCGGTTCCGTACTGAACTCGGTGGATGTAGCTGTGCTCTTAAGTGAGCCCTCTCCTGCCAGTGATGAGATAGGTCGTAGCTTCAAACGCGGTCTTCATGCGTGGAGCCGTTCGGAAAAGCTCTTGGCCTGAATGAAGTGTTTCGATTACTTCTTGCTTTATATTGCTCTTGATAGGCAATGCTTGAGTCTATGATTTTGTCAGTGTCCGGAGTTTGCTTTGTTCCTTTCTACTATTGTGGTGTCAATGCGCTCTACGGGATATGGTTAGCCTGAGTTAATGTGCTTTAAAGCTTTGTGAATATGACAGAACTTGTGTTTTCGTGTATGTGCGATATTTCTTTTTATGTATTGTAGTTTATCACATGTTCTATTTTCTGCTGTGATCTCGAGTTGTCTTTATTCTGTGAGCGTTGCGCTCTATTACTGAATCTCAATAGTTGGTCCGTGTTATTTTAACTGATAAGTGATGGGTGAATATTTGCGTTACTGCATTTCCGTGTTTTGTGGGAACGTGTAGCAGCTGCCTTTGTTTAATGGGGGCCATATGTTTCTCGAATCATTGGGGCCTTCCGCCTTGATGGTTTTATTATGAATTCGGTGTGATTCATGATCTATTCGTTGTTACAGTGGTGTACTCTCATTGATTTATACATTTAGCGATTTTCACTCACATCTGTTTGAAACAGTTGGATGTGCAACTCAGGTGACTTCTTTCCATGATGCTTGCGTGAATTCTCAGGTGGTGTATTTGCTGTAACAAGATGTTTCAATCGGTGTAAACCCCTTTGATGTTAGTGCATGCACGCAATGCAGGTAATGTTCCTCTGAATTTCGTCGTTTTCGTGTGAAGCTTCATTGGATAACTGAAGTCATATGTTTCTGTTCCCTTTCCTCTCTTTTCCCTCACGTATGCATAGTTAAATTGCGCTATGTAATTTCTTCTTGCCAGATCAGATTAGTTTATTTCGTGTTCAGGCACAACTTAAGTATATCTACAGAATGTCCACCCATAATTCTTTGTGGCTATTTTTGAATAAATGTGTTTCATGAAAACTCAAATCGTGTGTCCTCTAACTACTTCAGAACGCACCAAATAGCTGCCAGACTTGCAACTCGATGCTCTTAACGGCTTCTTTCTTTGAAATATTAGCCTGATTTTTATATGCTGCACAAAAAGACAGTGATAACGAAGTACCCAGAGAGAGGAATGAGTAGAACTAATGTGCCAAATTCACAATCCATTGATTAATTATACAGGTTCATTTAACGATGTTATGTACTATGGTTAGATTTAGTATTGCATTAACTGCATGCAAATTTTTTTTCCACTATGCTCAAACAACCTCTGTGCCGGTTGGTGAACTCACGAAGGGACTGAAGAGAAATTTAATGAGCCGAGGAAAGTGAATGAAAAGCTATTTGATGACTTAGAAGCTGCGAATCTTAAGCTCGAACGGAACGTGGAAAGTAAAGCGAATGACTTTAGAAGATGCTACGGGATGAAATAGTGATCGAGTTAGCGAAAACGTCGAGGGTCGTCGAGAAGCGTCTGTGAAGCTGAAAGCGAGCAGTTGCCGCTAAACAGAGTGCTCGAAGAACAGGAGAGCAGGGTTATGGCGACGTTCGTGGCTGCCCAAAGTGAACGCGTAGAGCTACTGTCCCGAGCTGAGAGAGCGGCTGCCGGGCGTTTGGAAGCCACGAAGGGTCAGGCAGAGCAGAGAATCAGCGCGATACGTACTCTGTCTTTTGCTGCGCCCGAGTTCCTGTTCCTAAGAGCTGCCGAGAGCCGGGAGTTAACGTCGCAGAGACAGCGAGCACCAGTTCGGCCGCAGGCGGTGGCGATAAAGCAACAGACTGCCGGCTACTGTGAGCAACACCCAGGTTTGGTCCAGAGGGGACGATACGTAGCTCGTGACTTGAAGAAACGTGTGGCTCACCTCAAAGCAGGTTGTCCCGAAATTGAAGTAGACAGTTCCTGCGAATTAGTATGCACAGAGGACATTCTTGGCAACCGGAATCTAATAATAACTGGATCCTTTTACCGACCTCCCAATTTAGATGATACAGTAGCTGAAAGGTTCAAAGACGAGTTGAGTTTAATTTCAAACGCGTACCCGACTCATACAAATATAGTTCGTGGTGCCTTTAATCTATCCTCGATATGTTAGTGAAAATACATGTTTAATTCCGGAGGTACGCATAAAACATCATCCGAAATTTTGCTAAACGCTTTCTCCGACAACTATTTCGAGCAGTTACTTCATGAATAGTAAAAGGTTGTGAAAACCGCGCTTTACCTGTTAACACGGAATAATCCTGAACTAGTAACGAGGATTAAAACGGATACTGGTATTATTGAACGTACCCAGACCCCCAAGTCCTCCACAAATAAACGAAATATATACCTGTTCAAAAAAGCACATAAAAATTCACATAACATCTTCCTCCACTCCTTCCACATTAATAATGTCACTGCAGACCAGATGTGACTTGAATGCAAAGAAATAGTATCGGCGGCAATTCAGAGATTTACACCAAATAAATTAACAAACGACGCAGTTCATCCTCATTGGTACGCCAAACGCGTCAAAACACTGTTGCAGAAACAACGAAACAAACCTGCCAAATTTAAACGGAAACAAAATCTCCAACATTGGCGATCTTTTAAAGAGACTCGAAATTTAGCGCTGACTTCAATGCGACATGCTTATAATAGTTTCCACAACGAAACTTTATCTCCAAACCTGGCAGAAAATTCAGTCAGATTCTGTTCGTATGTGAAGTATGCTAGCGGCAAGACACAATCAATGCCTTCTCTGCGCGATAGCAATGGAGATACTATCGAAGACAGTGCTGCCAAAACAGAGCAACTAAACACAGTTATCCGAAATGCCTTCACAAAGGAACACGAAGTAAATATTCAAGAATTCGAAACAAGATCAGGTGTCAACATGAGTAACGTCGAAGTAGATATCCTTGGAGTAGTGAAGCAACTTGAATTACTTAATAAACGCATGTCTTCTGGCCCAGAGTGTATACCAATTAGGTTCCTATCAGAGTTTGGAGGTGCAAGTCATCGAGTAAAACAGAAGTGATTCCTGGCGTTCTCCAGGGTCCTTTGCTGTTCCTCATCTCTATAAACGATTTGGGAGACAATCTGAGCATCCGTCTTTGATTGTTTGCAGATGACACTGTCGTTTATCGGCTAATAAAGTCATCAGAAGATCAAAACAAATTGCAAAGCCATTTAGAAAAGGTATCTGGATGGTGCGAAAATTGGCAATTGACCCTAAATAACGGAAAGTGTGAGGTCATCCACGTGAGTGCTAAACGTAATCCGTTAAACTTCGGTTACACAAAAAATCAGAAAAATCTAAAGGTCGTGGCCATGAGGTTCTAGGCGCTTCAGTGTGATGTCATTTGGTTAGTTAGGTTTAAGTAGTTCTAAGTTATAGGGGACTGATACCTCATCGTTTTGCAAAATGAAAGGATGATGTGGAAGCATTTAAAGCGGTGCAATAAGAGTTCGAGTACGATTTGGGGGACTATGTGTCTAAGTATACGATCTAGTCACGCGGTGCGCAAACGCACGATTCCAGTTGCGGGCGCAGTCGAAAACCTAGACCAGAGTGACTGACTGTACGCGGCCACCTTAGTTCCTTTGGGAACAACTGGGGAATAGAAAAACGTAGGGTAAATCAGTACACGAATGAAGGGGCACACGTACGCGGTCACGAGAACCCTGGAAGCAGTGGGATCAAAAACCATTTTTATGCATTTCTGTCTGTAAAATATCGGAGTGTGCGTGCGGAACGATTTGAAGTGGAATGATCATATAAAATTAATTTTTGGTAAGGCGGTCACCAGGTTGAGATTCATTGGGAGAGTCCTTAGAAAATGTAGTCCATCAACAAAGGAGGTGGCTTACAAAACACTCGTTCGACCTATACTTGAGTATTGCTCATCAGTGTGGGATCCGTACCAGATTGGGTTGACGGAGGAGATAGAGAAGATCCGAAGAAGAGCGTCGCGTTTCGTCACAGGGTTATTAAGCGTGATAGCGTTACGGAGATGTTTAGCAAACTCAAGTGGCAGAGTCTGCAAGAGAGGCGCTGTGCATCACGGTGTAGCTTGCTGTCCAGGTTTTGAGAGGGTGCGTTTCTGGATGAGGTATCGAATATATTGCTTCCCCCCGCTTATACCTCCCGAGGAGATCACGAATGTAAAATTAGAGAGATTCGATCGCGCACGGAGGCTTTCCGGCAGTCGTTCTTCCTGCGAACCATACGCGACTGGAACAGAAAAGGGAGGTAATGAGAGTGGCACGTAAAGTGCCCTCCGCCACACACCGTTGGGTGGCTTGATCAGTATAAATGTAGATGTAGTAGCGACAACAACGGGCGGTCGTAGTGAGTTCGATTACGGGGCTGGAATCAGCTGAGTGGTGATAGCAATAACGGGTGGCGGTGATTTGGGAACATCTGGGGAATAGAAAAAGATAGGGCAAATCAGTACAGGAATGAAGAGACACGCGAACGCAATCACAAAACCCTGGAAGCAGTGGGATCAGAAACCACTTTAATGCCTTTCTGTCTGTTTTAATTATTCGGGAGCTGACCGTTTGGTTTTAAACTTTGTTTTCTGCGTTTAATTTGATTGGGAAACCGTTGAGATTAAACTTAACATATACGTGGATGGACATGAGAAATGAAAGGTGTAAGTAGGCTGTTTAGGTTTTTATGTTGGTAACGCCACATAGCGCTCTGTATGAAAATCACTGATTGTGCTATGTGCAGTCTGTGGCTGGTTGGCATTGTTGAAATATTCGCTATTGTAGTGTTGGGCAGTTGGATGTGAACAGCGCTTAGCGTAGCGCAGTTGGAGGTGAGCCGCCAGCAGTGTTGGATGTGGGGAGAGAGATGACAGAGTTTTGAGAGCGGATGATCTGGACGTGTGTCCATCAGAGTAAATTTGTAGGACTGGATTTCTACTTAGTGCCTTCAATAGTTAGAATCTTTTATGTAGCTGGCAGTACTGGCGCTCGCTATATTGCAGTAGTTCGAGTAAGGAAGATTTTTATGAGGTTAGTGATTCGTGAAAGGTATAGGTTATTGTTAGTCGGGGCCATTCTTTTGTGGGGATTATATAAGTCAGATTGCGTTGCGCTAAAATATTGTGAGTCCGTTTAGTGATGATCAGAGTAAGTGAAGAGAAATGTCTGAGTACGTTGAGTTTTGCTCAGCTGTTTGAAAATCAAATAACGTAAAGGAGATTATCAGCACAATCATTCATAAATTTTTCTAAAGGGAGGTTTCAAAGGTTGCAATAAATTTTTCATCTATGATTATTACTTTACATATGAAATATTCTATTGCAGATTAATAAAAACGAATTTCTTTGAATGTTCCCAAAATAATGTTCAAGTTTTATTTTTATTCAAGGACTACAGCTGTTTGTACAAGAATGAAAATATAATTTTCCATCGAACTTAGCAAAGATTTTCACGTTGCACTGGATTTTTTTTACTGGATATAGCCCGACTAGCTTTGAAGCATAAGACTATCTTTACTTTATGAATTCTTTTTTATATTTCTAAGCTCTCCTGAAGAATTATCCACTTTTAAATACACTTCACGTTATGTTCAGAATTTATCACTTTTTGAATGAAAATTTAAAAGAGCTGCAGCTTGTAACCACCTGTGAATGCACAAGATAAAATCTACTATCTCTTTGTATTCTGCCTATGGAATGCTGTGAAAAGAAACACGTTTTTATTTTCGTTCACCTCTACCTGTACCCTTTTTAGGATGTGGTCGTTATTGCGATGGTATATTTTAATCTGCCGCTGTTCCAGAATGCTCGCTCACGGTGCAGCTCCGTACTGCCAGCGATATCCAATAAAATGCTGGAAATTCTAAAATAAAATGGGTAATGTCCGGTGCGAACTTTGCAGTAATTGTGACAAACAGATTTTACTAGATAAATGTATTTTAACAGAAACAATTAAAATCTTTACACACCGTTTACAATCCCAGCTACAAATGGCGTCGATCATCGACTTATGACAAATGAAGACTACGTAAGAGCCTAATGCAACGTTACGGGTTCCTCTCCCATTCAGTCTGTGCAGAAGGCAAGCGATTCTACTACAATATATTGCCAATTTATATCTTACCTAATTTTTGTACAGTCTTTGTCGTTTCTGATAACATATCCTTTCTTCTGTAGCGGTTTTCACATCCTCCGCCACAGATAGTATTTAACAGTCTTTGAATAATCATTTATAATAGCAAAATTCATAATTATCTTTTAAATGTCCTTTTGAAATACAATTAACAGAAACACATATAAATTATTTGTTGCAATGAACATTATACATCGAAATGTTCTTTTAACTTTCACTTTGGATGCATGCTGCCAGAGAACGTTACACCACGAAAGCAGAGACTGCTCCTGAGGGGACCGTGAGCAGAATAGGAATGCCTTGGCGGGACCACCACAGTTGGAGAAAATCGAACCCGCTGATCCACAACATAATCCACTTAACGACAATGAGTGGCGGGAACTCTCGCGACAGAATGGTGCGGAACAGGACGGATCTCTGAGCAAGGTAAGTGCGAATGTTCTACACGTGGAAAAATCCAGCACACGGGACGATTTGTTACAGGAGGCTGCAGGCAGTAAGGTTTCAGCTTTTATGCCAGATATCACCACCTCTATTAGAGTATCAGTACCCAGAACGCACTTGAGCTGCATCTGCCTGTGTTCTATTACAGGTGAGGCAGTGTTTCGTAACTATGTGTGGCTACAGAGGCAGCGTGCAATATTTCTGCAAGGGACTTCTATCGACTTTTTGAGTACACGCCACACGAAGATGATGCTCTGTACTGGGTGAAACGAGGTCCGACACGATGAAACGACGTGCTCCGTGACTTTTGCTACTTCAGTGTATAAATGTACCGGATGTCTCTCTTAAAAGTCTTCAGGCACATTTCTTCTGGTTTTTCAGTAGATATTTTAAATGTGTAGATGCAGTCAGTCCAAACGTGTACTGGTCATCACGTCGACGGAAAGCTTCGGTTTGTTTCCGTTACACGCGAAATGCTGTTTGAAGCGGAATTTTACATTCTCATTCGTTAGAGCGGCCCGAGATTAGTCCAGCTTGGTATTCGTTTTAGCGATACGTATTAGCAGGAAAACTGGAAAACGGAGAGTGGCGGTAGCTATCAATTTGGGCCAGGGCCTTGTTGTCGCTGTTAGAGTATCGGTTATTCTTAGAGTTTTCCCGCTCCTGTTAATACAAATGGATGAAGCGAATGACGTAGACTAGTTTGTGGCCCGTCCATCCGAATGGGTACGTGAAATTCCGCTTTGAAAATAAATTATTTTTTTTAACGGGGAACAAACCGACGCTTTGCGGCGACAGTGGCACATCATTACAGGCGTAATGAACAGTATTAATTTCGACTGACTCCACCTACACATTCCAAACACGAAATTGAAAATATCTGTCGGAACACCAGAGCAAATGCGCCTGAAGAACTCTTGGGTGGAATACCTAAACAGAATATTGGAGAAATAGTGGCAAATATTTTGATAGGTGATACCAACCACAAGAACAAGAAAAAAAATACCTTGAACGTGGGTCTGGAAATGCATACTTTGTGAGATCTCTACACTTGTCCATAGTGGCTGAAGACGTTCGGGTGTGAATATGTCCGCCTGACACGCAAGGTAGATATTAAATAAACAAGTGATGTATGGCCACAGGTGCTGCCCCCATGATCCGTGAACCGAGCGAGGTGACGCAGTGGCTTGCACACTGGACTCGCATTCGGGAGGACGACGGTTCAATCCCGCGTCCGTCCATCCTGATTTAGGTTTTCCGTGGTTTCCCTAAATCACTCCAGGCAAATGCCGGGATGGTTCCTTTGAAAGGGCACGGCCGACTTTCTTCCCCGTTCTTCCCTAATCCGATGAGACCGATGACCTCACTGTCAGCTCTCCTTCCCCAAACAACCGAACCCCAACCCATGATCCGTCAATAGCGTTCACTACTGTACGTGTCTTTCCGTATTGACGTACTCCAGTGTACACAAGTCTGAGCACTGGGTAATCTACAGGCAGTTGTGTTGCATGTACTATAGTTTTAGCGTTGTTAGTGTGTGTTATTTTGTAGTAAATTGCTTGCAACTATGGGTATGTATCGCATTTATTTATTCGGAGTATGGCATTTAAGTACATTTCAGAATTGCATCACGTTATTCTATATTACATGCTTTCACAGACAAACATCTAGTCCCTGTAAGTCATATCGCAATGTTTACTGTCACTGTGATATTTGTACTGCACTGTGCACGAATAGGTTGGTAAATTTTCCATTTCTCTTCTGCTTGTTAACAATGGAAGCGTACTACTCATAAAGTGACATGACGGATATAATTATCTCCTATGGGTTAGCAATTGGAAATAGGCCGTAAGCACGTTCCCACTACGCAGAAAAATACCCACGTTTCAGAGTACCATGCGATAAGTTGTTGACCCAAAGTTTTCGGCTTCTTAAGGACACGGATTTTCTAGCTTCCAAAAGACGAATGGTGGACCGAATGAGTCAGTTCACACACCTCAGATGCAGGAGGACATACCAGATTTGCTGGACGAAAGACGTGCAACAGCAGTGTGGGGATTTGGCGATTGACACCAACAGAAGGCATAAGTCATCCTGTTGTCCGGCTGGTACTGCTTGAGCTATTGCTGTATCCGTAACACCTTCAACACATCCAGGCACTAATGCCAGAGGACCACGATAGCCTATCATAGTTGTGTCATTGGCCCATACAGAAGCGTGCTGCAGGTCCACTGTTTTCGACGAAGAATTTATTTCTCTGATCCTGTGCGGTTCACAAAGGGTCGTGCTGTGAACTTCCATACTCAGCACGTGTGGGCTTATGAAAACCCCTATGCTGCTGTACAAAGAGTACATCAACCTCATTTCTCCGTCGACTAATGGATAGACATTCTTGGTGATAAGTTACTAGGGCCATATATCCTACTCCAAACATTTAATGGAGCTCATTATCGTCAACTTCTTGTTAACATTTTGCTTACCTTGTCTGAGGAGGTACCACATCAGTAAAGACTACCGATGTGGTTTATGCATTATGTCACATTTCATCTGCAATGAGTGTGAATATCGGATGCTGACGCTTCATGTCTTTTGGAATGGTTGGGGCGGAGGGGGCACACCTTGGTCCCCTGTTCCCTCGACTTCAGTCCTCTGTAGTTTTGGTTATGGGAACAGTTCAAGGCGTTAGTCTTGCAGTACCACATGTATGTGAAATTAGAAATCGTTACCAGAGTCGGAGACTATTTAGACTCTGACAAATCCCTTTAGATACAGTTTTGATATACATAATACAATGGAAATATGCTACTTGAAATTTGGCCCTTACATGAGGTCCTAGGGTGAACAATTTGTATAAAATTACTTAATAACTGTATTTTAAAAACAATTAATAATGCAAATCGAATGAAAGGAACACTAAATTCTTTAAATGAAATTCAAGTAAAAAATGAACTGGTGATTTATTGCAAAAAGTCTTCTTCGTACACAAGAAAACCAATAGACTAACTGTCTATCATGTTAGACTAATACTGACAATCAGCAAAAGCATAATGTCCAGGGAAGGATAATGTGTTCATGCTGCACATTCCCTCCACGATGTTGAGGCGAAATAAATAAAAAAATTAAATTTCTTGGTTTTTTGTAAAGAGGAAAAATTGTGGACATGGAATTGTAACTTCAGAATTTTTGAAATGCCTTTCTTTTTTTACGGGCTGTATTGACCAGCTTGAATGCGGACAAATTCAGTGCTGCGTGGAATATGCCTGTAATATAATTTACCATTCCGATTAATTACATTTTTGAATTCTACGTCACTGTTGATTTAATCAGAATTCTCACCTTAGACGTAGAATTAGTCCTTCTGCCACAATATTAATTCATTAGTCATCCTCGATGTTCTTCTCTTTGTTGACCGTGTGTACCTTCCTAAGTCGGCATCGGTACACTTCACGAAGACGGTGGAAACCAAGGAAATACAATGCTACGTCACTTTAAAAAATAGTGAGAAGTATCGAAGTGTTACGAAAATTATTTATTCACAAGACAACAAGACTTGCTCTGCTCGTCGCACAAATCATGATTACTAACAACATGGCTGCCTTTCCGCACAGTCCGAAATTACGTCCGTCCTCCACAAGGCAACAATCGAAAGTGTCTCTCAGCTCCTTCGTGGAGTATGAAACAAAAGAGAATCCAATTTGAACATTACAGAGATTATATTCTACATCCCTCTCAATTTGATCTTTGGCGCAGCCTTTAAGGTGTTGTATGTCTCTGCGTCGGAATGTGTCATTACAATGTGAATAAACCCTACGAATCTGAATTTTACTATGTAGTGGTTCCTTGTCGGGACTAAAATGAAAAGAACCTCTCTTCGTATCCGGAATCTTACGGTACTGCGGTGGTGTACAACTATAAAATGGTAATCTCCCAGCAAATTGGTGCCGCTACAATGTGCTCACCAATCACTAGCCATCTCGATCTACATCCACATCTACATCGATACTCTGCTAATTACGTTGAAGTGCCTTGCAGAGGGTTCTTCGAACCACCTTCAAAATTCTCTATTCTCCAAATGTCGTATAGCGCGCGGAAATAACGAACACCTACATCTTTTTCGTACGTGCCCTTCAAATGGTTCAAATGGCTCTAAGCTCTATGGAACTTAACATCTGAGGTCATCAGTCCCCTAGACCTAGAATTACTTAAACATTAACGAACCTAACCACACACACACATCCATGCCCGCGGCAGGATTCGAACCTGCGACCGTAGCAGAAGCGCCGTTCCAGACCGAAGCGCCTAGAACCGGTTGGCCACAGCGACCGGCTGTACGAGCTCTGACTTCCCTTATTTTATCATAGTGATCGTTTCTTCCTATCTAGATCGGCGTCAACAAAATATTTTCGCTTTCAGAGGAGAAAGCTGGTGACCGGAATTTCGTGAGAAGATTGTTCCGCAACGAAAAATGCCTTTGTTTTAATAATCTCCATCACAAATCCTCCATCATTTCAGTGACACTCTCCCCCCTATTTCGCGTTGATGCAAAACATGCTACCATCTTTGCACTTTTTCGATGTACCTGCTAATAAAACGCAGTGTTGGGTCAGCCTTCCCCACATGATTTTCTGTGTGTTCCTTACAATTTAAGTTGTTCATAATTGTAATTACTAGGTATTTAGTTGAATGTATGGCCTTTAGATTTGACTGACTTATCGTGTGACGGAAGTTTAACGGATTACTTTTAGCACTCATGTGGATGACCCCACACTTTTCGTTATTTATGGTCGTTGCAATTTGTTTGCCGGTCGGTTTGGCCGTGCAGTTCTAGGCGCTACAGTCTGGAACCACGTGACAGCTACGATCGCAGGTTCGAATCCTGCCTCGGGCATGGATATGTGTGATGTCCGTAAGATAGTTAGGTTTAAGTAGTTCTATGTTCTAGGGGACTGATGACCACAGATGTTAAGTCCCATAGTGCTCAGAGCCATTTATCTATTTCTTTGCAATGTGTTTTGATCTTCTGATGACTTTATTAGTCGATAACCGACAGCGTCATCTGCAAACAACCTAAGCGACTGCTCAGATTGTCTCGCAAATCGTTTATACGGATAAGGAACAGCAAAGGGCCTGTAACACTAAGATGTTTGCGTCAACACGAGATCTGCGCCCCCATGGAACTTGTGGACCGAGTTAAGTTGTCAGGACGACTTCCCAGTGCGGAACACCAGAATGATCGCCCCCCCCCCCCCCCCCCTTCAGCGATCGAGCACGAGAAGTCTCCTCTACCCAAGAGTGTTCGATCATCCACATCCAACTCCTCAGTTTGGGCCGTCATGGCAACAAGCATGTCAGGTAAAACGTTATGTACTTCTGTCCAATGACAGCAGACGAATCAGAGCCTTGTATAAACAACTCAGAATTTCCAACAAGCCAAGCAAACGCCGCTGGAACCCCACCAGGTCAGGTTCACACAGCAGCAGGCCGCTCCTCGTCAAGAACTGGTCAGTTCTCTCCAGATGTTACCGGGTAAGACACTCAGCGTCAAATTCTGAGCTTCCTGGTGTCGTGACTCGTGACGTCACTATGTGTGCCACTGGATGTCAGACTCGGAAAAACTTTCTTCTTCAAGGCGTGAAAATGACTGTAATGCGTGAGTTATTGCCCGATTTGTTATGCGCTCTGTATGTGCTTTCACCCTGCTCAGACAGCAGCTGGTATAGATTTTACGCTTGTGAGCGTATATATACGTTGTTATGTGGCTAGCGGAGCTTGTGGACTGGCCCTGTTCGATTTCCTTTACCTACATTTATGTAATTCGAAAATCTGTGCCCAGACATCAGTTTACTAAAACAACGTGACAATTTTAAAAAAACGCAAAAATGTTAATTCTAAAAAAAGGGAGATATTTTTCCGGCTCAGTTAAATACAAATCTATTCGTAAGTATTTGAGTTTCATATTGAAACAGTGTCGAGGTTAGAACCTCATATTCAGCATTTTTTTAAATTGTATTAATATTGTATTTTTTTGTCAACTGGAAATACTGAATTATAATATTCTAATGAAAATACGATTTTATTTGAGTCAAATCAAATAAATTAAAATTTGATTCAGACATGTGAAATGACTTGTCTATACTAATAAAACTCCCAGAAAGAATATCACTCTGCAGCAGAGAGTGCGCTGCGATGAAACGTCCTCTCAGAACTAGAATAATCTGCCAGAAGGTTCCATCAGTAATACTGGTGCGCTTTATATGTTCGCTTCTCCATGTAATGGAGAAAAAAGAATTACTCGACATTCACAGTGACTAGAGTATGTACAAAAAGGGCAATCAATACACATTTGCAGTTGACCAGCAGATCGTTCTGCACATACAGTCTATCCTTTTGAATTTTTAAGTACTAGAATCTATTTCTGTGAAGGATGCTTATCACGATATTTATTTGGTCTTTCACTTTATTCACATGAACTCTGAGAGTTTTATGTGACTATATTATTTTGTTTCTGCAAACATAATTCGTTCCACCAAAATAGCTGGAAATCCCACAGCAGATCAGTTCCAGTCATTCCACGAGTAAGGAGGTACACGGCTCGTCTTGTCTGTAATTCAACCATGCCTAGACGGTCAATACCGTATTTTATCGCGTCCGCATTGTTACTTTGTGCCAAGAAGGTCTCTCAACAAGGGAGGGGTCAGGCGTCTCGGAGTGAGCCAAAGCTATGTTGTTCGGGTATGGAGGAGATACACAGAGAGAGAGGAAATCCCTCGTTCAGACCGTCCAAGGACTACTACGGCAGTGGATGACCGTATCCTACGGATTATGGCTCGGAGGAACTCTGACAGCAACGCCACCATGTTGAATAATGCTCTTCGTGCAGCCACAGGACGTCTTGTTACGACTCAAACTTTGCGCTACAGGCTGCATGATGCGCAACTTCACTTCCGACGTCCATGGCGAAATCGATCTTTGCAACCACGACATTTTGCAGTACAGGTGGGCCCATCAACACGCAGAATGGACCGCTGAGGATTGGCATCACGTTCTATCCACCGATGAGTGTCGCATATGCCTTCAACCAGACAATCGTCGGAGGAGGATGAATGCCTCAAGATACACTGTCCAGCGAGTGCAGCAAGGTGGAGGTTCCCTTCTCTTTTGGGATGGCATTATGGAGGGCGGACGTACGTCGTTGGTGGTCATGGAATGCGCCGTAACGGCTGTACAATACGTGAATACCACCTTCCGACCGATAGTACAACCATGTCGGCAGCATATTGGCGAGGCATTCGACTTCATGGACGACAGTTCGCGCCCCCATCGTGCACATCCTGTGAATGACTTCCTTCAGGATAACGACATCGCTCGATTAGGGTGGCCAGCACCTTCTCCAGACATGAACGCTATAGAACATGTCTGGGATAAATTGAAAAGTGCTGTTTGTGGAAGACGTGACGCACCAACCACTCTCAGTGATCTACGCCCAATCGCCGTTGAGAAGTGGGACAATCTTGACCAACAGTGCCTTGATGAACTTATGGCTAAAATGCCACTACGAATACAGGCACGAATCAATGCAATAGGACGTGCTACTGGCTATTAGAGGGAGAGGTGTGTACAGCAATGTTGACCACCACCTCCGAAGGTGTCCCTGTATGGTGGTACAAGATGCAATGCCTGACTTTCATTAGCAATAAAAAGGGTGCAAAGGATATTCATGTTGATCTCAATTCCAATTTTGTGTACAGGTTCCGGAGTTCCTGGAGCCGAGGTGATGCGAAACGTTTTTGATGTATGTACATTTTTACTTTGTCTGTACAGAACTGTATACACTGTTAGCGTAAATAGCGCTAGGGAGGTGCATTATAGATTCAGTAAGCGTACAATACTTCAAAACTCGTTTACTACCTCATTTTCCGCAATTTGATCTTACGTTCTTGCCTCAGTGTCAGAGGTACAACAACAGAGTTTGCGCTTGGCTGTCATCCATTCGTATGTTCCGCTACATTTTTGGAGAGAAACCCGGTTGCCGCACAGTCGCGGCGTTGGCCTCTCTCTCTCTCTCTCTCTCTCTCTTTCTCTCTCTCTCTCTCTCTCCGTCTCTGGTGCCAACTCGCTGAGTGTGACACCTAGCGGCAGCACTGGGTACCTTTGGCGCGACGTCGCGAGTCACAATCCCAGAAAGCTAAGGAATTAACGCCGGGTCTTGAGACTCAGACCTGCTAGCCGCCAGTGGCGCACGCAACACCAAAGATCCCACCCTCCTCCGCGTGACCACTGCGGGCCCCAATGTAGCTGCCCTGCCGGACTCAATGCTCTGAGCGGTGAGCAGGCTGTCCCTCCCTTATTCCCATTGTTGTGTGCCTCGGATGTTCTACAACTCTTGGGGAAACGAACTCCGAGGTTCCCACGAATTCTCTCAGCTGAAGTGATGTAAGTTAAGACACACAACCTCTGGAATTTTTATCAGGCACAATAGTGAAAATCAAGTATATTAATGAGAGTTTAATAAAGTGATGAGAATCGTGTTCCAGCATTTCTCCGTCATAAGGAGCGGATGGTGTTACTTTATCAATGGATGGAGCAACCCAGATTGCTTGTAACATTTCAGCCGACGCCACGCCGGTCAATGATACCCAGACACTACAGGATCGCGTCTTCGACGCAACAACGAGCAAGCGTATTTCGGAGAGTGCGTGATCTCTTAAGCTGAGGAGCAGAGCGATACATTGCCATTGGAGGAACGTCACGTTGAGCACCTCATATGAGAAATGTCATTAACGGATATCAGGATGGACGGCTCCTATGGACAAGTGTGCAGATCACAGAAAGTATGCGTTTCCCGATCCACGTTATAACATCCCAGCTTCCTCAACCAAATTATAACGTCCCAGGACTTTCTGCACCAAATTATAACTTTTCAGCTCCTCAACACCAAGTTAAAACGTTGCATTAGGAGGTGTCTGCTTCGTGTAAAAGGTCTTGAGTTCATATTGACGACAACAAGTAATTCTTCATTACAGACATTTATTTACAAGCAGAACTGACAGACTTCACAGACTCAACAACTGACTCTCCGAGCTAACCGCACTGCATATCCGAACTGGCAACTGACAACTCCTAGGTGTATTAATATCTTTCCAAACAATGAGAGTCTTTGACAATGTTTTGTTTACAATACGATAGCAATTCACGACTTAAAACTAAATTAGACATCACAGAATTTTAGTACAGATTAAAGTAAGTAAGAGGAACAGTACATATAAATTTTTACAAGCATAATTTCCAAATAGATTTTATAACATTTTTCTACCAGCTTCTGGATAACCTTCACCAGATTTGTACCGGTGTTTCCAGAAATATCTTGACATTTGATTCTGGATATTTCTTGAGTGATTTAGAACAACTATTTATATGTAAAATGATTTAAATCGTGTTTCAAAACGTAAATAAATCTTTTTAGCAATATTTCTTGATACAAATCGTCTTTCGAAATCAGGTTATGAAACGGTTTTCACAAGTTTTCGTATGTTTGCTATCATAATATAGAATTTCTCCATTGAAAGTTCTAGAAGTGTGCATTATACGTTCATTTACAGACTTTCTCTTTAGCTGGTGAGTTTTTAAAAGTATCTTGTCCATATTATACGAAATAATTTAGCTCAAAACTGATAATTTATACTATTAATCAGAACTACAGCAAACAGTGAGTCTTTCTTTTACAAAATGAAATATAATTACAAAATTGAATGAAAATAGGTTACTAACACTAATATATATTTACATTAATTCTATTTTTGTTCTTTCTGTTCAAAATGTTCTAATATTGACACAGTACAATATTTAAACATCACCAAAGTTTCCCTTTACATTTTGCATATCTGTATCGACATCCCCTAAAAGTCTACAGTATCGAATACTTCAATATGTCCCAATATGTCCTGTAATGTTACACAACCCCCCCATCAGCACTTCCACGTGAAACACGGAAGGGTTGACGTCCTTACATTACAAAACAGAAAAGTTTTACACATATCTTTGGTGTCTTCTTTCTTGAAGACCGATGATCTTCTTTCTTGAAGGTCGGTGATTTTCTTCCTTAAATGTCGGTGTACCTCAATGCCGCACACTGTATTTCAGTCTCATCTTCACAGTCCGTATGGTTTCCATATACACTGCATGCTATCACAGGCTGCAATAGCACAGTCTGCTATGAATATACAGCACACAGTGGTCAAACCCAGTTAAACATTAGCAAAAGCATTTAATAGTCGGTGCACTGGTTTTTAAGGACACAGAAATTTGAATTCTCTAAAGTCTAATTACTCAAGAAAATTTACTCTAAATGATTTCTTAAAGTTAAGAGAGGATAGACTGACAGGTGGAGAAAATTGATTATACAGGATCACAGAATAAGTGTAAGATGCAATGCCATAATACGAACATGAAATATGACAATTGCATAGCTAGGGGACCTAGTGCTCGCCAAACACTTAGCACACAAAGAATGTATGCTCCCCTGAGGAATCAGATAAATACAACATAACAAAGTATACAAAAATATCCTGGTAAGATTACATGTAAAAGTCTATAAACATCTATTATCTAAAATACTTTTTACATTTTTTTAGACAATTTCAGTTCGATCACGTTTCGTAGGCCAAACAGTCTGCCAGAATTTGGATAGACTAGACGGTAAGCTTTCGGATGAGGATTGTCCTGAATCTTGAAAGGTCCAATGTATATGTCAAAAAACTTTTTTAATTCACCACTGATGGCTTTAGACTTCTCTTGTGTTTCAACAAGGACCAAGTCTTCAATTTTAAATTGAGTACGCTTCAATCTTTTGTCATGTCTACATTTCCTCTTACCACCTTGAGATTTCATGGTCTTTCTCACTATTTCCTCTCTCTCTCTTGAGTACTTAATGGTTTGCAGACTGGAAAATCAATGAAATCACTAATTGGATGTGGTGGTTTGCTATTATACTGTATTTCATAAGGCGAAAACACTAATGCTGTAGGCTGTTCACAACATCTTCGAATTTCTCAACATAGTCAATCCAACTAGCATGATCAGTATTGCAGTAGGTTCTAAAGAATCGCCCAATTTCCCTCATGTATCTCTCCGAAGGGTTTCCTGACAGATGATAAGCTGAAATAAGAATGTGACTTATATTTTCATCTTCAACAAAAGCTTTCCATACTCCAGAAGTAAATTGAGTCCCATTGTCTGATAAGATTTTCTGAGGTTTTCCAACCCTGCCAAAATAGTCTCCTCTGATTTTTGAAATAATGCTCTTACTGTTTGCCTTGCGAAGAGGGTATGACTTAATGAATTTTGAAAAAAACATCAACCATAACAAAAATGTAGCAATAGCCTCCTCTGGTCTTTGGTAATGGTCCATATAAGTCGACAGCGACAAACTCGTGTTGTTCTTTCGGTAAGATGTTTTGCATCAATCCTCGACAAGTTTGGTTGGATACTTTTACTCTTTGGCACCTGTCACAACCCGTTTAAATTTTTCTAACCCTCCTGGCTATGTTGTTAAAGTACACATTTTCTTGGATTTTCTGGATACACTTTTGAATCCCACAATGACCAAAACTTTCATCAATGTACTTGATGAGTACATTGATGTACTATTCAGGCCAACATAATTTCCATACATCGCTATCTACACTGTTTCTCTTGAATAGAATTCCTTTGTAGATTTTGTAATAATCTCCCACTTTTTCATGTCCCTTTTTCCCTAAATAACTTTTGACCAATTTACAGTTCTCATCGTGTTTCTGATTCTGTCGGATGTCATTACTAATGTCTCTGATTTCTTGTTCATTGTCCACCCCTCTTAAATACATAATTTTGAATTCTTTTTCACATTCCCCACTGTCATCTTCAAAGTCACCCCCCACAGGTAGTCTAGATAAAGCATCAGCAACTACATTATCGGGTCCTCTAAGATATTTTATTGAGTAATTAAATTGTTGTAACAAGAGTGCCCACCTGGTAATCATTCCATGATGCAACCTACATTCTTGAATATAAATTAATGCCTTATGGTCTGTGTAGACAACTACCTGGTTTCCCAATAAACAATTTCTGAATTTAGAAAATGCCCAGTAAATGGCCAAAAGCTCTTTCTCGGTAACAGTGTATTGCCTCTCATGTTTTTTCAAGGTTCGACTAGCAAAAGCAATAGACCTGTGTTCTATTTTCTCATTTATATTTACTTCTTGGAAAAGGTGAGCACCTAGGCCATAATCACTACTATCTGCCATAATGTAAAAAGGTAAACTTAAATCAGGATGGTACAAAATTTTACTGTTACATAACTGTGTTTTTATTTCTTCAAAAGCAGCTTCACATTCCTGATCCCAAACCCACATTGCGTTTTTCTTCAGCAATCTGTTAAGACTTGGAGCAATTAGAGCTTGGGTACTAATGAACTTTCTGTAGTAACCGCACATCCCGAAAATTGACTTGAGTTGTTTCTTGGTTTTTGGAATTGGGAATTTTGCAATTGCCTTGAGTTTTTCAGGATCTGGCAAAATACCTTCCTCAGAAATACTGTGCCCCAGAAACTTCAATTTTTTCATACCAAACTTACATTTAGATAATTTAAGTGACATTCCCCCTTTCCTTAATCTATTGCAAACCTCCCTCAAAGTATTAACATGTTCTTCCCAAGTTTCTCCAGTGATCAAAATGTCATCTACATACACAGTTAATTTTGATAAAAGATCTTTTCTCAAAACAAAGTCAAGTGCTCTAATGAATTCGGCTACTGAGACATTCAGCCCAAATGGTACCACACAATACTGGTAACATCTTCCCCCATACAAAAAGGCAGTATACTTTTTGGAATCATTTTCTAATTCTACTTGGTGAAATCCTGGTGTGAGATCTAAACTGGTCATGTATTTCATTCTTTCAAATTTATGAAGTAGTTCGTCCATATTCTCGAGATGATCGGTCTCTCTTTCCACATACTTATTTAGGTGTCTTGAATCTAGTACAAGCCTGACACTGCCATCACGTTTTGCAACCACTACCAAAGGATTATTGTATTGGCTCTTACTTCTCTCAATGATGCCCCACTCTTCCATCTTTTGAAGTTCCTTTTCTACATCTTTTCTCTTTGCAATGGGTACACTATAAGGTTTTATAAAGAATGGCTCATGTGGTTTTAACCTGAGTTTACATTGGTAATTCTTTACTCTGCCAGGTCTATCATCAAAAACATCACAGTAATTCCACAATAATCTTTCTAACTCTACCTTCTGTTCTTGGTTCAAATTATCTGATTCCCGTAATTTTTCTTGAACTATATCCCCATATTCTCCATCATCATACTCCTCAGTAATTTCCTCTACACAATAACCACTGTCTTTAGAAAATGTAACGTCCCTAATTTCAATTCCCTTATGAGCACAGTTTTGAACCGACATGTCAGTACTGGAACATACTCTCGTCTTAGGATCAATAAAGGTAAACAAACTCTTTTCCCAATCAAATGCTGCATTAGCTTTTAATATCCAGTCCATACCCAACAGTACATTCTCATTTAGGTCACTTATTACAGGACATCCTTGAGTAAACTGTACATCATTTATACTGAAGGACAACAACATCTGTCTATTAACAATTTTGCTCAGTTTGCCAGTAATGCCTCTAATTTTTATTCCAACAACAGGTAATTCAACAAAGTCAGGATCATGGTTAATTATATCTCTTAATTTGCTTGAAATGGCACTAATTGGACTCCATGTGTCAATCAAACAATACCCTTCCCAACCTGCAGCTTTAATTTTTATGTACGGACAACCCATAGTGGTGTTTTCCCTTTCTTCCTGTTCTTCATACAAAAGATCTTCTGCTATCTCATCATACCTCTGTTCCATATTTAGGTTTCCTTTATTAGGCAATACTTTCTTCAAACTTCTAGGTCTACTGGAATTTACTGGAATGTCTGGATTACTATTTACCTCACTCACATCCTGACTAGTACCCCGTTTGATGATTTCATTAGGCTTAAAAGCAGAAACTGGTTCACAAATTTCCCTTAATTTGATCTTAACATCATTGTCATCACTGTAATCTTTAAATTTGTCCCAAACAGATTTCAAAATAATCACAGATGCATCAGCACAATCAACCCCCCTGTCTCCTGATGTATTACTAAGCTGAACTGGCACAATCTGATTCTCATGTGGAATGTAGTTAGAGTTCCTGGCACAACTATGCTCAACACTATTGCTTATAACATCCTCCTTAACCTCAACATAAACTATTCCATCCAATTCACCATCAAAATCTTCTAGTACATAATCACCATTAGCCTTAACATCAACATTATCATCATCATTGCCTGAGCTTACACTACAAACACTACTAGTATCACCAACATTACTCACAACACCATCTTCACCAACCACATCCACATGAATATCAGACTTTCCAGAAACTTCAGTACGAACATCATTATGACAACTTACATCTAAAGCATCACCACACATAAGTTTGTACAATCCAAAATTATCAAAGTTATCCTTACCTCTCATTTCAGCATTGGGTGCTTCTTCTTGATTATATAAATTTGCAATTATATCATCTTCTAGGCCTACTTCATCAACGGTAGCCTGGTTCCTATTACAGTTGTTTCTAGTATTTTCTCTGATGACATTCCAAAATTTCCTGTCAAATTTAATTTTTTCATTACCTCTATCTACAGATCGATCATAGCATACTGTCTATACCGGTTAGGTCTCTGATTATAGTGCTGTCTGTTCCGGGTGAAATTAGCCTGATTTTGAAAATTCCTTGCCCCAAACTGACAGACTCCCAGTGGAGCATTTAGTCGTTTAAAGGCCTATGTCTGTCGTTTCTCTGCCTCGGGTTACCTTCTCTCATGTCATTACCCCAGGACCTGTTTCGATTTTCCCATTCTCTGTTTGAATTAAAGTGCTGATCATTCCTACCAAAATTTCTTCTGTCATTGCTATTATAATTATCCCTGTTGTTGTTAAAGTTTCTTCGTTCACTATTACTGTTATTATTTGCACGGTTCGGTTCCCACCCTCTGTGTGATGAACTTACAAAGTCGTTGAATGTGTTGTTTTGTTCAAAGGCTCTATCAAGTTTGTCCACATATTTCAAGAATTGTTCTATGGACTCATCTGGACCATATACTAAACCCCATTGTACTCTTTTCGGAAGTCTCCGGTTTAGAGCATCAATTTGAGTTAGCTCATCAAATGGCATATCCAGATGCACTAATTTTTGCAACTGTTTCTCACAATAGGCTTTCATTGACCCATCAGATTCTCTGTAACTAGGACCATTCAAGAATTCACTTTTGATTCGAGCTTGCTCAGTTTCAGACCAAAATTTGGTTAGAAAACATTTTTCGAAATCTTCAAAGGACATTTCCGTATAACAATTCTGATTGGCCCACGAAAGCGCCTCACCATCAAGTAATTTCTTTACAAATTTTATCTTAACACTATCTGTCATTATGGACGTGAACTGCTCCTTGCAGAATTGCATGAAGTCTTTTGGGTGTATATTCTTGTCACCGGGATAAGTTTAATTGGAAAATTTCCCCATACCCCATTACAACTATTACTAAAACCTTTTTGAAACATAGTTTCTTGTATTTCTACAAATTTTCTGTCTCCAGTTTTTTCGACATTACCTACTCTACTACAAATTTCTGTGACCTTTTTGTCCATATCAGATTCCGTATCAGATTTGAAAGATTCAATTTCGTTTTCAAAAAATCGTTTTGTCTGGTCAAATTCGTTTCTCAATTGAGAATTTTCCTCATTTACAAAATCAACAACGTTTTTAAGTTTTGACTGGTTATTTGAAATTTCGTTACTTAAATCAGTTTCAAGGACAGGAATTTTGCTCTCAACCGTGTCCACACGACAACTAAGTTCTTTTTGGTTTGACTCAAAAGTAATTCGCCATTCTTCGAGAACCTGATTAGTGTGAGCAATCTGTTCTCAATTTGAGTTTATTTCTGATTTTAAATCACACACAACCTTCGAAATCGACCTGTCCATCTGTTGTTGTGTCTGTTCAATTTGTTGACGTAATTCGGCACGAGAATCGTCCATCTTCGAGTTTAACTCTGAAAACATTTGTTTTAACATTTCCAACATTCCTACACTGTCAGAAGCACTTTCCCTAATAGGTGTACTCGCTACACCGCTGTCAATACTGAAATCTGCGTCTTTTTCCATTATTTTAGGAAGCAGTTACTTATCTTAGTGTCTGTCGGCGGTCGTTGGTGTCCGTGTTTTGCGAAATTTCTTCAATTCCAGGATGGTTTCACTCGGTTGATTCACTTCTCTTCTTGTGACCCCAGAATCGACGTATTTACTTCTTGTGATCCGAGAAGAGACGTATTTTATTTTGAAGAATCACTGGGTGGTCGTCAAATCGTCTGCTTCCTCCACCAAATTAAAATATCCCAGCTCCAGCGCCTCCACCAAATTATGACATCCCAGCTTCCTCAACCAAATTATAACGTCCCAGGACTTTCTGCACCAAATTATAACTTTTCAGCTCCTCAACACCAAGTTAAAACGTTGCATTAGGAGGTGTCTGCTTCGTGCAAAAGGTCTTGAGTTCATACTGACGACAACAAGTAATTCTTCGTTACAGACGTTTATATACAAACAGAACTGACAGACTTCACAGACTCAACAACTGACTCTCCGAGCTAACCGCACTGCATATCCGAACTGGCAACTGACAACTCCTAGGTGTATTAATATCTTTCCAAACAATGAGAGTCTTTGACAATGTTTTGTTTACAATACGATAGCAATTCACGACTTAAAACTAAATTAGACATCACAGAATTTTAGTACAGATTAAAGTAAGTAAGAGGATCAGTACATATAAATTCTTACAAGCATAATTTCCAAATAGATTTTATAACATTTTTCTACCAGCTTCTGGATAACCTTCACCAGATTTGTAACGGTGTTTCCAGAAATATCTTGACATTTGATTCTGGATATTTCTTGAGTGATTTAGAACAACTATTTATATGTAAAATGATTTAAATCGTGTTTCAAAACGTAAATAAATCTTTTTAGCAATATTTCTTGATACAAATCGTCTTTCGAAATTAGGTTATGAAACAGTTTTCACAAGTTTTCCTATTTTTGCGATCATAATATACAATTTCTCCATTGAAAGTTCCAGAAGTGTGCATTAAACGTTCATTTCCAGACTTTCTCTTTAGCTGGTGAGTTTTTAAAAGTATCTTGTCCATATTATACGAAATAATTTAGCTCAAAACTGATAATTTATACAATTAATCAGAGCTACAGCAAACAGTGAGTCTTTCTTTTACAAAATGAAATATAATTACAAAATTGAATGAAATTAGGTTACTAACACTAATATATATTTACATTAATTCTATTTTTGTTCTTTCTGTGCAAAATGTCCTAATATTGACACAGTACAATATTTAAACATCACCAAGGTTTCCCTTTACATTTTGCATATCTGTATTGACATCCCCTAAAAGCCTACAGTATCGAATACTTCAATATGTCCCAATATGTCCTGTAATGTTACAACGTGTAATGGATTTTTTTTCTTGTTTTGGGGGACAGTCCCACCTCTCGAAATATTCGACACTTTGCACTACAGGTTAAAAGAAGAGTGACGAACATAAGATGCCTTCAATATTTATTAACGTTGTGGGTGGTTCTCTTGATTTATGCTAACTTTTTTCCACCCTACGTCTAGATCTGGTTTTGTTCCCTGCATATAAAATTATATGCAAGCGTTTCTATCGCACCAGAAAGGATGGAGGGGGTTTGATGTAAGATCTATTCGTGGTTTCTCCCTTATCGAAATCGTTTCCCATATGAATCCAAGCTACATCGTTAGCCTCGTGGCTATTGAGGTTGATCCTCAAAAAAACGTAGTACTAATAGTTCAATCCAGAACGGTTTAGGTAGCCTTTACGGTACTTGGGTATAGCTGTGTGGTTGGTATCCGAACAGACATCCGAAGTAGTGTGGCGGTAATGCTTCAATCTGTCCGAAGAACAGTTCCAGCTTTATAAATGTAGCCAGAAGTGTATCGTGGCTAATGGAGTTGATCATGAAGACCGATTAAAGTATTTTCCTAATATATTTTGTTGCCCTTATTTTATAAAACCATTCGGTGGCTTTCTAAGAGGTACTTTGTGTTAGGAGTACGAAACGTAAATAAAATTACATTTTCACACGTTTTACTTCAGGCAGAATGAGGTAATAAAGCCAGTCGATACCTATCGTATAGTGCAACGACATAGTTGCTTACTGGCTGAGTATTTTTCAAGAGATCCTCTCACACAGACTGGTAATTTACACTGTTTTTAAGAGACACTCCGAGTGCGCCGTATCAGTCACTCTTTAACCTGTTACGTAAGGCGATTCGTTCCTGCTGTTATCTTTTGCGTGTATTCAGTCCCGCAACCTATAACCGTGCATTCGGGCGGTAATCAGTTATCGGTGCGTTATTGTAGTCTAAAAACTGAATCCGTTATAGTAACTCTTTTGTTTACTCACTCGGGGTCCCACCGTTTTGTACACAACTGAGGTGAGAAGTAGTTGTGACGTTCTCTACGGCGACATCAAAAACCCATTCTGAGGTGGTGCCCTCGAAAGCGTAAACCGAAGCAATCGGTCTGGATTCGAATACATCTTTCGAAAGCGAGTACAAAAGAATATTATCACAGGACTTTACAAACAGGTTTTTCAGAAATTCCTACCAGTTCACTTACTTAACTTATTTAATATTGCAACGCGTTTCGAGCTATCACCTCTTTATCAGGCAAGCCGGCCGCGGTGGTCTCGCGGTTCTAGGCGCGCAGTCCGGAACCGTGCGACTGCTACGGCCGCAGGTTCGAATTCTGCCTCGGGCATGGATGTGTGTAATGTCCTTAGGTTAGTTAGGTTTAAGTAGTTCTAAGTTCTAGGGGACTGATAACCACAGCAGTTGAGACCCATAGTGCTCAGAGCCATTATCAGGCAAAATATGACAAAACAAAAAACATTCAAACAGAATGGACATAGACCTTAATGCAAGTATTTTTTCAGTCTTGTCGTTTGTTGTGGCTTTCCTGCAGAGAAAGTCAAATAGAAGCCGTATGAGAGCGCGTTTACTTCGTTTTCTTGTCTGTAGATGAATACTGGAGCACTCCGTTCATCAGAAAAGGCTGCCGTCTTGTGGCCACTGTGGCTTTAAATTGTAAGCACACCACGTAGCTCACTCGGAAAACATGAATAACTGATCTGGCTACTTCAGTATTATGGGCTTAATTTGTATTATTAGTTCACTTTTCTCGGACATGAGCAGACATCCACAAGTAGCAAATAATGTGACCGTTGCTTCCAAGTTAAGGTTCTTCGGTTAATCACAAGGCGTCTACTTCGGTAATAATCTTGCTGGCATTTCGATGATCTTTCTTGGGATTTCTTCATGATTCATTACATTCTTGCACGTGCTACCTTTTTATAGTTTTATGCACTGTGAGATATAATATCTAGCGATTTTAAAAAGCGAGTGAATCAAGCTGCGTCGGATAGAGGTGGAGGGGATAGCTTCAGTTACGTTTGACGCGAAATAGCATTTAGTCATAATGGAGCGTACACTGTCAAAGCATTTTATCAAAACGGTAGTTCGTACCAGCTAGCACGACGTGCAATCCGCAACCACTTCAGCGTTAATCGAAATTGGCCGCTGCACCTGCCTGGGCGATTAAAATGTGGCTGGGGAACATTGAGGAGACGGCGCCAACTGGGAGACCAAAAACTGTGCGCTCGCCTGAAAAACATCGAACGTGTACGCCAAATGAAACGCGTATAGCACGTGTGATTTGACACGACACTACAGCGCGACACGCACGTGCCGCACGAGTCGCGCGGCTGCAGTGCATATTGCGACACGTACACCGTACTTAGCACGCGCCGACTGGCGACGCTCTGCGCTGACAGAACCGTAGGGCGCGCACCTTTTTATCTTTCTCTAATAATTTACAGAAACTATTCACTGAAATATTTGATTTTTTTCCGTACTTGTGGCTTTACGTGTGAACTTCTTGGCCAAGTGCCTATCATCTGGCTAATAGTCATGCTTACTGTGATCTACACATTTTAGTAAGTCACTACGCAAAACTCAAAAAGTTTGCAATGAAAAATAGGGGGCGCTATGATTTTGCGTTTGGTGAGTATTACACCATATGTTTATGAGTATGAAATTCAGCTAACATATTAAATTTTTGTTTAGACTTAGGAGGAGGTCTCCATCTGTCTTCGATTTCGAGAAAATGGATCCCATGTAGAGCATTCACTACCAATCTTACGCCACGGGAATGAAATATTCCTACATCACTGGTATTTCCTAAACCGCTCGAGACATCGAAACAAGATTTTGGTGAATGATGACACAAGGAAGAGAGTACTTTGCCACGCCGGCCGGTGTGGCCAAGTGGTTCTAGGCGCTTCAGTCTGGAACCGCGCGACCGCTACGATCGCAGGTTCGAATCCTGCCTCGGGAATGGATGTGTGTCATGCCCCTAGGTTAGTTAGGTTTAAGTAGTTCTAAGTTCTATGGGACTGATGACCTCAGATTTTAAGTCCCATAGTGTTCAGAGCCATTTGAACCATACTTTGCCACGTCGTAAACACACTGAGCTTTCTTATCTATCACGGTATATCAGTAGTTACACTTCCCTATTTATTTTTTTTTTCATTCCACTGTCTATTTTTTTTAGAGTTATCGACAGCTAGTGAGACAAGAGTGTCCTAATAAGAAAGTAAACATGAAATTTCTTCTCTTATGTTGCCACAAACCGTCACAATGAGTTTTTTGGTAAGATATTCGGCTCTCTGGTCGCCAATTACTTGTTTAATGAGACAGATTTCTAAAACAGTGTGTCACAGTAACTGCTGCAAAAATGAGTTTATGCAAATCATATTGTGTTTTGGCAAAAGAAGTGCTCTCAAACCCTTCAACAAGAGAAGTGTGGCCGTTACTCGCAAATGGTATTGCATCTTCGAATGAGACGAGGTTAACAACTCACACGAAAATAAATCGCTAATTCTGTTGGAATTTTTGTTGAATCTCACAACCCATTTTATTTTTAACACCGAGCGACTGAAATGGAAACTTACCAAAGAGTTTTATTCCTTTCCTTCATCTGAGCAATAGCAAAGTAATGAAGAGCGTGGTCTTCAGGCGGGATACCACGCACACTACTGATGCCGGTTCCTCACCAACGCCTTGCCAAACTGACAGACCGTGGTTCGCGAATAAAATAGTTGTTACTGAGAAAAGTAAACAACTGATACGTGGCACAACACAATGGCCAGTGTATCGTCAGCAGCTGCGAATAAATCGCGCGACAGGAATGCGGAAGCCAGCAAGTGTGCTTTGTGAGAGGAAGAGTTCACATCGTTCCGAAAACATTGTCACCATTACATTTCTACATATCACCACACTCTTTCAGGATATTCCTACTTTTATAATAGTACCGACCACTAATTCCTTTGTGTAGCCTGTTGTGTAATTAGTTTATTAATGCTGATAGCGTGTATGCAACCACTGAAATACTTTTCCTCGTCACGACGAGCCGATTAAAACATCGTTATTTACGAGGGCTTCTCGACTATTTCGGGCTTGCAATGGAAATGTCACGTCCACATGTACGAAGTATAACGTCTCTTATTAGACCCATATCCACATGATGATATGAAGTACTTAAGTTTTACTATCTCGGACGCTTTTTACCAGGAGCGCAAAGGGGTCATACCTGTGGAAATTATGCCTTTCCGACTTTTTGTAATGGATCGCAGAGATACTTCAGCATAAGAGGCAGCAAGTAGGTAACCTTGTTTTACTTTCCTGTCTTGCTTCTAGATGACACGATTTTATAATATTCCTTACTTCCTTATTCACTACCCTCACGGTAAATCGTCTGTCCCTTCTTACGTTCTGAAAAAATTGTGGAGGCAGACGATATACTTTCAGTGGCTAATGGCTCACCGGTTATTGAACTGTGCATTGGGTTTTTTGACAAAGAATATACAAAACAAAAGAACTGTACATATGTATGTAAATGAAAACTATTACGTGCTAACGAAAATGGACGGAGCGCTTAAACAGCGAAAAAAAGAACACTGCTCAGTGATAGAAAACTTCAGTTTACATTACAGGCCGTACTCTTCGGATGGACAATACTTCCACTGCCCGTATGCGCCATGCCGAAGTGAGTATATGGCAGAACTGCCCTCCCGCTCCCCGCCTCACACATCCGTCAGTACCCGCGTGACGCGCGGCGCGAGAAACTGCGCCGCTACCACAAAGCCGCGCGACCTGGCGCAGGCGCGTGTCGCGTCCCAGTCGCGTCGCGTCGCAGTTTGCGCGGTCCCATTTGAACCTGTGAAGTTGCAAAAACGCGCGCTGCGCTGCGCCTAGCCTTTAGAGTTGCCATTGAGAGACACACTCGTCGCTCAGTTCGCCGGCACAGCGCTACACTTGGGATTTCAAAGAGAACGGTAGGAAGGATTTTACCCCAGGATTTGCACTTTCACCCCTACAAAATCTAAACGGTACAGGTCCTTAAGGGAATAGATTATGTGATCCGCAGCCGCTTCTAATTAAAAGTTTTGGTCATGATTATTCGGGACCAGGATATTGTAAACCGTTTGTGGATGAGGGATGAAGCTCACTTCCGTCTCTCCAGTTATGTGAACAAGCAGAACTTTCGATTTTGCAGTGACGTTAATACTAGAGAACTGCATCAGCAACCACTGCACTGGGCAAAAGTTACTGTGTGGTTCGTAATGTCTTCAATTAGGGATCATAAGGCCAAACGATTTTTAAGTTGTAACAGTGACTTCGCAGAGATACGCTAGTAAGCATGAATATTGTCAGTCGTTTGTTTCCAAAGATATGGCCTCCCGAAATGGGTACATTGCATGGCCCTCTTGTTCACTGGACGTCACATGTTTGTGACTTTTTCTTTGGGGTTATCTGAAGCGGAAAGTTTAGCAAGATAACCCACCTCGAACAACTGAAGCCCTGAAAGAGTGGACGCGACAGGAAGTGTGATGAGTCAGTAGAAGGTCTGGCTGGAGGAATGCGTGCTTCTAAGCGGACGCCATAATAAGACAGTTATCTTGAAAAAGTAACTGAGGAGGAGGAGGAGGACATTAGTGTTTAACGTCCCGTCGACAACGAGGTCATTAGAGACGGAGCGCCAGCTCGGGTGAGGGAAGGATGGAGAAGGAAATCGGCCGTGCCCTTCAAAGGAACCATCCCGACATTTGCCTGAAGCGATTTAGGGAAATCAGGGAAAACCTAAATCAGGACGGCCGGAGACGGGATTGAACCGTCGTCCTCCCGAATGCGAGTCCAGTGTGCTAACCACTGCGCCACCTCACTCGGTGAAAAAGTAACTGACGTTTTACTGTTACAGAAAACACTTTTTCGTATATTATAAGATTATGAAATAGAAAAAGTGTCTTTATTTAACAGCTTTTCAAAAATCGCTCTTTATTATGCCTCACCCTGTAGTTCAAACTCTCTTCTTCATTTAGCTCATGAGGCCCTCAGCTTTAAAAGAATTTATTGTGTCGTAAACACAGTACTATTTCAATATGCTATACGAGCTTATTTTAGGAAAGACACACGGGAAATATATAGTGGTAAATGCGAAAAACAAGTACAGAACTAGTTCTCTCACAAATGTTATGACTACTCTTATTTTTTATTTGGGGGACTTACGAAATCTGAATATTTTCGTAGTCTCCATGAAATAGATAACGGTAGGTGAGATTAACGTCTCTGACTGGTGGTGTGGAACTGTCTCAAGTGAAGGACAGAAGGAATTGGGTTATTCAGATACACACAGTAGACGATTGTAACTGCACTGTTTACGTGGAAAGAACCCACACATATTACAAAAAATTGATGTATGTACGTATGTGGCACATCTCCCCCTAGACCACTGGACTGATATGGACCAAAGTTTGTGCACATACCACTTACTGACAGGTAACAATCATAATTCAGGAGGTGCGGCATCATAAACGATGAGATGCATGAAAATCAGCCGCACCATGCCTGATGTTGAAATTTGCTTCTGTACTACTAACTCTATTCGTAACAAATTTCGCAGACATTCGCAGCGAAAGGCACATACAAAACTATATCATGATGCCACACATGATTTGGGAGATCCGACGTCATGAACACCAAGATGTGTGAAGAACTGCCGGAGTGTGCCTAATGTTTATATTTATCCTTGCTGCTCACTCTGTTAGCAACATATTTTGCTGACGGTATCGACATACGCCGCTGAATGCGCCTACATGAATGCATCGTTGTAGGACTCTTTACTGCCGAGCCACTCGTGCAGTCGAGTGAAGTGACTCCAGGCAGCGCTTTTGGCAGCTTTCAACTATGAGGCGCAAACGGTTGTAGGCCTCGCCACAGAGGCGTGCAGATACTCGAAGCAGCTGTGCCAAGCGCATCATCCCACGCCGAGCCTACTGGCAGGTGTGCGTGCAAGGTTCCTCGTTGTGGAAAACTAGCAAAGTGAACACCCCGACCGACAGTGCCGGCTGTCAGCTAGTGTACAATAAAAACATTATGACAGGTGACAGACTTACGTCATTCAACAGTCTCTGGTCAATGAATTAGTTCTTTCTTATGATCTTAATGAATTATTGTCAATGTAAACAACAAGACACCAACAGAGATAGTGATAAATGGTTCAAATGGCTCTGAGTACTATGGGACTTAACATCTGAGGTCATCAGTCCCCTATACCTAGGGTAGTTAGGTTTAAGTAGTTCTAAGGACAGCACACACATCCATGCCCGAGGCAGGATTCGAACCTGCAACCGTAGCAGCAGCGCGGTTCCGGACTGAAGCGCCTAGAAACGATCGGCCACAACGGCCGGCAAAAGCGATAAATGAGGTATTAGTGAAAGATACTGGCTTATTAACATGGCTTGCTTCAAATTTTCAGAAAATGTAACTGATTCGAATATTTGACTAACGTAAAGCCTACCAAAATCGGCTGTATAGTTACGTTCACAGTCTGCACATAACTTTGCGGTGCACGGCCGTTGCCCCTGATAACAAAGTGCGAGTGCACCGCCCTCGTGGATAACATTGCGCCCCCTAGAGTGTGCAGCTGGAACACTGATAGAGGCAGAACATTCCCATTCGTCTGGTGCGCTCTCAAGTGTCATTGATACCTTCTCTGACAATGATCTCTTACCTTCGCCATCAAAATGGCCTACCTCACTGGGAACGCATTTCTGGCCATATGTCCGCATGACCTTTTTTGCTCCTTTTGCTGCGGAAGCTGTGATCTCTGTATCTTGAAACAATACAAACCAAGGGAAAATCGAAATCACTATCTCTCGCCAATAAATAAACGATCTCTATAATCATACAACACGAGCGAATTGTGTTAAGTAACTGATCGTTCATTTTGGCCGCTGTGCACAACGCAAATACCGTCTCCTTGCGATGAACAGCTTACGAATAGAAGAGGTTATAGTTATTATTTGCGGGTAGTCTTGCCCCTCAAAAACTGGAGGGCAGTAAGTGATCTTGAAATTCGGCGACGTTCCTGGGTGCATTACGTGCTCCCACTTCTGGCCATATGAGGGTACGACGAGAATTGTCCATATAATGGTTCCGATGCGCTCACGTGTTATGTTTTGGAGAGGCATACCGTTGGTTGGGCAAATTGATCATACACTTGCAGGTCAGCGGCATTGTGACACTGCATTCGTTTCCCATGCGTATCTTTTCAGGCTGTATGCGACCCTCACTGTACTTTTAAGGACGACAATGCGTGATCGCATCGAAAGCACTGGTGTAGGAGGTCTTTGAATGAGTGGATGTTCGGCAAACTTAAACACCGTGGGCCACGTCGTTATGCATTGGGGATGCATACCGCAGCTCGCCTACATGTTACAGCGACCATCCAGAGTTCTCAGTCAAACTTGTTGAGGAATGGAACGCTCTACCACATTTCCTTACCAACCTCGTGCCCAGCTTGGGAGCTGGTTACAGAGCACGCACAGCTGTGTTTGGTGATCACATGCTTTATGGAGAACACGTTCCGCCTTTTGCAATGTGACTACTGTCTTTGAACAAAAACGTCAGTTATGTTCGTATCATTGCATGTTTCTTTGTTACCATCTGTACCATGCAGCAGCAATTATTTCTATTTTGCTTGACAGTGACACAACATGTGAAAGTTACTTTGGCCCGGAGTTTCGCAAAGCACTATAATCGAAAACGAAAAATGTCTGACGGGGTCTATTGGGGTGAAGTGAGACCACGGGGGCTGATTCCATACCACTGTGGCGGCTCCTTTATTGTATGAAGGACTGAATTTAGTTGAAAGTACTTGATCTTCATTTGTCGAGTATATGCTGAAGATTAAAGTTAATCGCATGTGAACCGGTACTTTCAGAGACTAAAATAAAGAGCTCCTGCAAACGCTATTTACTATTATAAAGAAATGTGACTGGGATCCTAGAATACGAAACTGACTACAACTGTATGTAAGCAATATCGGTTTCTGGTGCTCCATTTATGACAATATGAGAATAGGGGGGGGGGGGGGGGGCATAGGATAGTGTACCTACAAACACATCTTCTTTCTTGGTCGGTGTTTCAGTTAGTCACCGATTTTAGAACTATATGAAGCAACGCGTACTAGAGGACGCGGTAAGTAGTTCCTGGCATTTTCGACTGCTGCTGTTGTGGGGCCTGAGGTTTTTGTTTTCTGCAGGGTTTGCAAATATAACGAGTTCTACATATTTAGTGTTGTGTAATATATTAAAGATATTTGGAGGATACTGTCTGTTCTATGGTTAAAGAATTTTGTGGTGAATAAAATATTGTTTAATTTTGACTAGTTACATAACGCGTGGATGAATAAGTTATAGTTCGTGGGTCACAAACCATCTCGTACCTTCAAACGGAAGACCTTGGACCATGGAGTATATGAGATTTGCAAAA
Organism: Schistocerca gregaria; assembly: GCF_023897955.1. NCBI lineage: Eukaryota > Metazoa > Arthropoda > Insecta > Orthoptera > Acrididae > Schistocerca > Schistocerca gregaria. The sequence goes on along the minus strand of NW_026061873.1, from coordinate 628,023 downwards.
GAAGTATGTTTATGTAATGTATTAACGAAGTTACCTGTCTCGAAAAGGGAAATTTGTGATAGCTGCAACAGCTTCTATTTCAGATCGTTGTTAACTTCTAACTGGTTTTTGATAAAACGATTGATTTCGCTTGCTGATTATTCTTGTGTAGTAGAGTAATAACGTAAGACATTTCTCATAGAGAAATACACTACTGACAAAATTTTTTCTCGATTGCAACGATTTGAACTGATATTTGTACCTAGGTACATGACCATGTTGTATCTTGGAACAGTCTCTCATTTGTCAAAAATCTTACTTTTCGGGAGTAATTGTAATTTCAGAAAGAAAGTGCACCACTCCTAAAGTGAATGCTGTCATTTCAAAATAGAATAACAAAATGGAGTAAAGGTCTATTAAAGTGTGAAAGTCTGAAGTGTGTTCCACGGTAAAACACTTTTCGCTAATAATTGTCAAAACTAAGAACAAACACAAAACGCTGTCCAAGCATATAAACGATCGATAGTCGAACTAAAAATCTGAATGCCGGGTGTTCGGACAAACTTCTAGGACTTGTAGAAGGGAGACAGGAAAGAATATTTTGAGTACAAACCCATGCCCGGGAATGTACCGTTTCAGTTCTACAATGATTTCAACTTCGATTTTTAACTCATCCACTTCTGTTTGAGGGATTAAATTACACATAAGGCAATACAAAACAATTCGAAATGAAACATAACGGAACACCTGTTTATCACTTAAGCACATTTGTTTGTGTTAAGACTCCTCGCCCTGTCCATCTGTCACCATATCGTTTGTTCAGATGTCTGCGAACTGCACGATACAAGCGAATTGGTGCATCATCATGCTGAAACCACATTTCCTGATGGGCAATCAGAGGCACAGCTTTCAAGAACGGCCCCAATATCTTTTGTAGAGACATAAGAGATGCAAGACCAGTTAGAGTGGAAGGAGGTACGGCCCAGTTACACGACAGTCTGGAATGCCTGCCAACAAACAAATATCCAACAGGCACCGAAGCCTCGGAATGTGCTTAGCATGGGGCTTTTTGGCTGCCAGACATGGCTGTTTAGCGAATTCAGAACACAATCCCTCCCCAGTGAACTCACATTTGTCTGTGAACAGGAGTAGTTGGGTAAGGAAAGGATCAGCACATTTTGTTAGCGCAGGTTGCCTACATCAGGAGCAAGCATACATTCAGTGGAAAACCTATTGGTCTCTTTTGATTGACAAGTCCTTAACTTACTATTTTGCTAAGTGGATTATGTCCATCTGAGGATAATCCGTCATTCCAAGAAACCCTCCACACTCCTCCCTTCCCTCTCCTTCTCCCCACTTCTCCTCCTTCTCCACCACCCCTCTGGAAATTGTCTCGCAATACAAGCACAATTATGATATGGACCCATTTGACTAATTAATTAAATCGACCAATTAATTAACCCCTCCCTATCGGGGACACCCCCAGCAGTTCCCCTCCCCTCCCCTCCCCTCCCCCTCCAGGAATTTGTCTAGAAAAAGACCCAATTGATTGGCTAGCAGGTGGAAAATTGATTGCAGTGTATGGAATATTGTTTAACCCTTTATTTGGCAGTGTTGCTTTCAAGCAACATCACATTTACCTTGGCCTTATGGGACAACAAACTCTTCCCAGTGCATTTCACTGGCATTACTGCCTCCAGGCAACATTCCTTTACACACTGCGAACGCCAGTTTTTGTAATAGCTTAAGGTTTTCCACACGAGATAGCAGTTTGTGCAGTGGTGTTACAGAGATCTCCTCGTGTGAGCAACAGGGGTGTCTTATTTTGGTTCTAAAAGAGTGGATTTAAATAGATTGAAGAAAAACTGCTATGATTACTGGCAAGATATACCCAGAGGTGTGTTTAGAGCAGTAATATTTCAATCTTTGTTTTGAAATACGTAAGTAGTATAAAACTTTTATGTTGCCTGTGAGCAACATTGCCTATAGTTAGGACATGTGACATTAGTATATTACACATGTTTACGGCGTGACAAAGAAGATGTTTTTATTTTTAGGGGCTTTTTAGCAATGGATTCCAGAATATTTTATGGAATTAAAAAAGCTAGAGGAATAGTAGTTCCACTAGAAAACCCGACTTTGTCTGATCTAAGTGAATCTGAAGACACTGCACTCGAAGTTTTTGCAGGCTGTAGTGATGATGATCCAGACTATATTCCAGAGCGTCAATCTCAGTTCCATAACCAAGTTATACCAGACACTGATTCTGATTTAGGAAGTGAAATCTCAGAAGCTGAACATGTGCAAGGACCTTCTGCAGTGAATCCTTCTAGTGAAAGTGGCAGTCAAGCGAAAAAGTAAATTACAAAAGCAGTCACTTACATGTGGGTAAAGGAAGATACAACTGCTAGGGCAGAAAGTCTCTCTCCTGTGTTTTCTGATGAAGGCAATACACCACTGGGTTATTTCAGAAGATTCTTTGATTCAGAACTAATTGTGCAGGAAACGAACTTAAACTCTGACCAACGAACTACACGTCAGTAAACAGCAATTTAATTTAAATAGAACAATTTTTCGGTCTTCTGATATACATGGGTCTTGTTTCTATGTCTTAGTAGACTGACTATTGGTCTCAGTCAATGAACTGTGAAAAATTCACCAGCATTTTCAGTTTGAAGCGCTTTCAGAAACTCCGCCGATACCTGTATTTTACGAGCAATGAGAATGCTGTGAACTGTTCTGACAGACTTTTGAAAATAAGACCTGTTCTTGAGTCAATTGTATAGAACTGCCGTGAGCAGAAACAAGAGTCGGCATTTTCTACAGATGAGAAGATGGTTGCATATAAAGGTACAAGAGCAGGTAATTTGCGCCAATATATTCAAATAAGCCACACAAGTGGCGTTTTAAGATTTTTGTTCGTGCTGGTGTGTCTAGAGTTGTCTATGATTTTCTTCCCTATACTGGCAAGGGGATGATAACTGATCTTGCTGATGACGTGAAAATAATGGAATTGGAATACTTTTATTTTGACAATTTATTTTGCAGCCTTGAACTTAAAACATACTTAAAAAACATCAAACATTGAGTCCATGGGCACCATAAGGAAGAACTGAATAAACAACTGTCCTCTACATGACGAGAAGCGGTTACTGAATGACGAGTCAGCTATGACTACAGGAAGGACAGTCACTCAGACCTCATTTTAGTAAGGTGGGCAGGCTATAAAATCGTGGCACTTGCAAGCTCGTTTTTTGGTGTCCAACCACTCTCAACAGGAAAACGATGGGACAGCAATCAAAAAAGAATTGATGTGCCCTGTCCCAGTAATGTACGTCAGTACAACAAGCACATGGGAGGAGTTGATCTTGCTGGTATGCTGATAGAGCTCTACAGAGTACCAATGAAAACTAGGCGATGGTACATGAGATGGTTTGGATTTATTCTAGATCTGAGTGTTTTAAATGCTTGCCTGCATTTTTCGAAGAGAATCTCTGGACAAGAAGACCTCATCAAAGTCATTTAGGGCAGATACTGCCAATGGTTTGATATTTTCAGGTAAAAGTAAAGTAGGAAGACCTTCAACAGACAAACCACCACCATAAAAGAAGAGGAGGAAGGCAACAGCTCCGACTGTTACACAAGATGTCCGATTTGATAATATGGAGCATTGGCCTGTATACGGTCCCAAAGGTCGTTGTCGTTATTGTCCGTCTGAATATTCTACAGTCATGTGTTCCAATTGCAATCTAGTATTGTACTTCGATCCAAAGAGGAACTGTTTCCTAAAATTCCATTGCAAGAAGAACAAGAAGGGAAAATGAAACAGTTCTATTACACAGCAGGAATGCATAAATGTGTTTATAAATTAAATTATTCACGTACGGCAAACATTTTGCTTGAGGTTATCGGCAAACTCCTTTTTCCTATAATATGTATAAGTGTGATCTACTGCTAGCAATGTTGCTTGTAAGCAACGTTTCATAATTTTCATAATTTTTGTCAAAAATTTCTAAAACTGACTGAATTGTATTTCTTTAAGTATAATAAATAGATATAAGCACTTAATTTTTTTTTATTTTCACCATTTGCCAAATAAAGGGTTAAAAAGTTTCTCATACACAAGACAATGTGTGAAAGATTCTTTATTTAAACAATTTAAGGGATACAAGGCAGTGTATATCGTACAGTTCATTTATTTACTTTAAATATTTAAATAGACAAAATTCCATTCCCTACAAATTCTTTGAGGGTGAGAAGATACTTGGAATATTAAACAACTTCGAAATTTTTTTTTAGCCCACACGCCCAAACACTTCACTGGGCTTGTCATTCCACGTATTACTATATGTGGAGGCCACGCTACCCCTGCTCAGGTCCGTGACTGGCCACTATGAGAGCAGACGTTGCAGTAATCCCCAAACAAAAGAGCTTCTGATGGTGGCTGTCCTTTATTATTTGATTGCTGAGAAATTCCTGTTCAAGCACATGCGCTCTCTCTCTTTCCCCTATCACCCTATCTCTCCCTCCACCCCCCCCCCCCTCCTCACAACCGGTCATGTCCTGTAGTGTAACCCTGCTAGGACTGCATTCACCATTGGCCATGGTCGGATCGAATCACACACAAAGCAGCATTTACCTAGTAAACCCCACCTGTGCATTTCTTAGAGTGAGGTAATATCTCCATCAGATTGATTGTCTAATTAATTAAATCGATGCCCTTCGTGTGGGACAGTTTTCCGTTGCTTTCTATTGGTGGATTACTAGGATTAGAATATTTGATGGGATTCGATCCTACAGCTTCCCAATTTCCGAACCCTACTGTTATTTTTTCCCGTTGCCTCCTATTGGTGTATACTGATACAGTTAAGTCATTTATAGAAAGTCCATTAACCTGGAGGTAGCTGAAAATTTCAAATTTCAGCTCAGCTGCATGCTGTGTCCATAGAAATTCTGTGGAGATTTCGGACTGGTATGTGTGCTCGCAATAAAGCAACAACAATAAATTGATTAAACGGGGATTGGATATTGCGATTGGATTTTTAAATCTTTGTAGAATTCCTAAATTGGTTCTCTCCACTACATTCGGAAGGAGGAGGAGGAGGAGGAGGAGGAGAAAGGGTGTGTTAGGGGGTAGGACAAAGACACAGAAAATACCACAATCCAGGCCGTAGCAGTAGTTGTCATGGCCAGATGTTGGATATCGCTGAAATACATCCTGAATGCACATGCCCAGTGTCCACACGTCACTCGCCAATCTCCTCATGAGCAACCAGCGCCAACGCTCAGAGGTCGGACGGCCGTAGCCAGTTTGGTGGACGCGTGTGTCCGCCAGAGTGCACCACCCTGACGTGGAGGGCGTCTGGAAGTGATTGGAGTGGTAGGAATTAGGATGTTATCAACACGTTCATTGCCAACACTTGGCACTTATCGATATTGAATGACTCAATTTTCCAAGGGGAATACATGCAACACATGCGATCACAGAGACAGCCCAATGCACACTGTGTATTAGTTTGCTGTTTAGCTATCGAAAGGGCACTGTGGCTGGGACTTACTCCTGTAGCTGTGTGCAATAACCGACTAGCTGGCCTACTGGAACTTTTCGTTTTAACCACCGATTGCCAGAAAAGCCCATTTGTTCTGGCCACATGCCTCCTCTGGCACACGCCTCACATTCGAAACCGCGTCGTCCTAGGAAACCAGCAAAATTTGTTTATCGCTGTAATTAGAATTAAATATTACACTTGCAGCCCTAATCTCATAACATTGGACACCGACTCTGGAAATATCGCCCTTATAATTGGGTACAGTTTAACACATAAAATGCTTCATCCTCCTTGGGGGTATTGGTGCATTAGTACAATGGACATCCAGCTCACAAAACAGTTTGATTGGGGTGATCATGTGCAATCACTGTGGATTTTTAGAGTATAAAAGGAGGTGTGATAGGAGCAATCGTACACCTTGCATGTTTATTATTACTGGAGAATCTAGACAATATTGGTTGTTGTTTTGGTCTTCAGTCCTGAGACTGGTCTGATGCAGCTCTCTTTGCTACTCTATCCTGTGCAAGCTTCATCATCTGCCAGTACCTACTGCAACCTACATCCTTCTGAATCTGCTTAGTGTATTCATCTATTGGTCTCCCTCGCCGTTTTTTACCCTCAAAGCTGCCCTCCGATACTAAATTGGTGATCCCTCGGTGTCTCAGAACATGTCCTACCAACCGATCCCTTCTTCTAGTCAAGTTGTGCCACAAGCTCCTCTTCTCCCCAATTCTATTCAATACCTCCTCATTAAGTATGTGATCTACCCATCTAATCTTCAGCACTCTTCTGTAGAACCACATTTCGAAAGCTTCTATTCTCTTCTTGTCTAAGCTATTTATCGTCCATGTTTCACATCCATACATGGCTACACTCCAATACAAATATTTTCAGAAACCACTTCCTGACATTTAAATCTATACTCGATGTTAACAAAATTTTCTTCTTCACAAACGCTTTCCTTGCCATTGCCATTCTATATTTTATATCCTCTCTACTTCGGCCATCATCAGTTATTTTGCTCCCCAAATAGCAAAACTCCTTTACAACTTTAAGTGTCTCATTTCCTAATCAAAATCCCTCAGCATCAGCCTCGTTTTGCTTTTGTTGATGTTCATCTTATACCCTCCTTTCAAGACACTGTCCACTTTGTTCAACTGCTATTCCAAGTCCTTTGCTGTCTCTGACGTTCGCCGATGACATTGTAATTCTGTCAGAGTTTTTATTTCTTCTCCATGGATTTTAATACCTACTCCGAACTTTTCTTTTGTTTCCTTCATTGCTTGCTCAATATACAGATTGAATAACAACGGGGACAGGCTACAACCTTGTCTCACTCCCTTCCCAACCACTGCATGCCTTTCATACCCCCCGACTCTTATAACTGCCATCTGCTTTCTGTACAGATTGTAAATAGCCTTTCGCTCCCTGTATTTTACCCCTGCCACCTTCAGAATTTGAAAGATAGTATTACAACCAACATTGTCAAAACCTTTCTCTAAGTCTACAAATGCTAGAATCGTAGATTTGCCTTTCCTTAATCTTTCTTCTAAGATACGTCTTAGGGTAGGTATTGCCTCACGTGTTCCAACATTACTATGGAATCCAAGGTGATCTTCCCCGACGACGGCTTCTATAAGTTTTTCCATTCGTCTGTAAAGAATGCACGTTAGTATTTTACAGCTGTGACTTATTAAACTGATAGGTAATTTTCACATCTGTCCACGCCTGCTTTCTTTGTGATTGGAATTATTATATTCTTCTTGAAGTATGAGGGTATTTCACCTGTCTCATACCAAATGGTAGAATTTTGTCAGAACTGACTCTCCCAAGGCTGTCAGTAGTTCTAATGGAATCTTGTCTACTCCCGGGGCCTTGTTTCGACTCAGGTCTTTCAGTGCTCTGTCAAGCTCTACTCGCAGTATCATATCTCCTATTTCATCTTCACCTACATCCTCTTCGATTTCGATAATATTATCCTCAAGTACATTGCCCTTGTATAGACCCTCTATATACTCCTTCCACCTTTCTGCTTTCCCTTCTATGCTTAGAACTGGGTTTCCATCTGAGCTCTTGATATCCATGCAATTGGTTCTCCTTTCTCCAAAGGTCTCTTTAATCTTCCTGTAGGCAGTATCTATCATACCCCTTGTGTGATAAGCCTCTATATCCTTACATTTATAGTCTAGCCATCCCTGCTTAGTCATTTTCCACTTGCTGTAGATCTCCTTTTTGAGACGTTTGTATTCCTTTTTGCCTGTTTCATTTATTGCATTTTTATATTTTCTCCTTTCATCAGTTAAATTGAGTATTTCTTCTGTTACCCAAGGATTTCTACTAGCCCTCGTGTTTTAACCTACTTGATCCTCTGCTGCCTTGACTATTTCATCCCTCAAAGCTACCCATTCTTCTTCGACTGTATTTCATTCCCCCATTCCTGTCAATTGTTCTGTTATGCTCTCCCTGAAACTCTGTACAACCTCTGGTTCTTTCAGTTTATCCAGGTCTCATGTCCTTAAATTCCCTCCTTTTTGCAATTTCTTCAGCTTTAATCTTCATTTCATAACCAATAGATTGTGGCCAGAGTCCAAATCTGCCCCTGGAAATGTCTTGCACAAATATTGGTAATATAAGTTATATCGAAATAGGTATGATCTTTAGCAGCACGAATTTAAATGTTGTGGTGTCCTAACAGAGGATGGAGGGAAGACAGGGGTTTAAGGTCAGTCTACAAGTTCTGAATGGTGAGAAGTAAATGCCGGCAGACAAATATCCAGTGAAGGGAGGTTGATGATTTGGATCAGCGTCAAACGGTGTCACAGGGCATCTACAAGAGATGCAGATGTTGAGACTCGATACTTGCAGCAGGGGTCTGATTAGCACATTTGATTTGTGTTCAGACTATCTATTACACTGAATGCTAATTCTAAACATTAGAAAAAGCAAAGGAGGCGATTTGTTGCACAACACAAGTCAATATCTAAAGCCACGGGAGCTGCACTACATGAGTCTGCAGACAGCCTCTCTCATGGATCATATCAGCACATGGAATTGTTTTTCAACGGCTGGCGCGGATGATGGATGTAGTGGAGTCTCATACAGGTACTAATCGACTGCTACTATATTTTTAATGATCGGCCTATCCAAAATTCATGCATGTGGACCATAAGGGAAAGGGCAAGTCTTGGGATTTTTAATAGTTTGGTGTACAATAAACGCAAATATTCTTGTAGAATATCAGACAGTACATGGGATGTCAGCACTACGACCACACCTATGGGAAACTTTGACGAAAAATTGAATAACGCATTATACGAGGTTTTTCTCGAATTTTACCGATTTCATCACGAAATACTGATGTGAAATACGTTGAAATTGAGGGAAATGCGATAAAATATGTAAAATCACGAAAAACTAGTTAAATATACAAAATTAGAGAAGAATGCCATGAGATATGAAGCTAGCGAAATCAATAGGACTGCATATTCTGGAGGAGGGTGGTAGAATGGCGCTACATAAAGACACCTTAATAGCGGAGATGGCAATATTATCGTGCACATGAGCAATACAACCTAAGATCGAACCATGATATCTGTGTGCAAGAGGAAGGTTACAAGGGGCTATGGTAAACTGTAGGACTGTTACACATTCTCTGGCACTGCCTGTAGTGCTTATTTCCTTGTAAGCTGTCGCTGTTCCTTCGTATGCATTTTTGCCTGCTGACGACCATTTTATGGGACTGTTGTGAAAAGATCACAATTTCTGAACTGTAATTGGCCTTCATACTTTTACAGAGGTGTATGACACCAGGTGTTTACAAAGTTGGAGTGTTTGTTTTACAAAGAATTAATGCCTTCTTTGGCGTGATAAGTAGTAGTTTTAGCACCTTACAGTGCGTCACCATAGTTCACCATAAAGAAACTCACAGGAAGAATGTATATCATGCGCTTTATTGCACTGGAATATTAACAGCGTTGTATTCCACACGACTCAGAAGTCACAAGCAGCACAGCTCTAGCAATATAGCGTGTTTAGTGCAGGACCATGTAGTCCTTGGAATGTGTTTATGTTCCACGATCATTTCTCTCTTTCTGATACCTTACTTGTATGGGCGCCAAACACAGGACCAATAATTTGGAATATTTTATATGAATCTACTGTGCTACCAGTTCTAAACTACATTCGTCTGGAGCTCAATCATGCACAAATTTCTTCTTTACGATCATCTGTTATATCATCACAACACTTTCATATCTACCATACACCGATAAGGGGTGCTAACCTCTTCCACATGTCTGCATCTGGAGATGCGCTGTGAGTACGATTGGTTGTGAATAGTCTCCCTGAACACCTGTTACGGATTCAGCTCTCTCTGTTCCTTCACGAGACCTGGGGTTTAATGGGTATAATAACCTCCTACTTCTAGTCAGTTGAAAATTAAATAGGAGCCAGTTTTTAGGGAGGGTTGGTCAAAGACAGTGCAAGGAGACCTTTCAATATCCAACTTTATCTAATCAATGCAAGAATAGTCTGTGACCCACATCCACGCAGGGAAAGATGGGCAATCGTAATACTAAATTACGCAGTATGATCAAACTGCTAGAAATATGTAGGTAACCTAACTTCATGAGTAGAGATGCTGTCTGGTCTACTTTGTGCAGTACATCCATTCATCGATAATTCTTGTACATATGCACCAGTCATCTATCTACATTCGCAATGGTACTCGAAAAGTAGAGGGGGGGCAGTTTAGTGATGATGCAGAACCTGGGAAACATGCTACCATGTCACTGGTCCGCGTTGACATTATGGAAAAACTGATAATATTGCTGAAATTGATAGCACCACCAACTGTGGTGCTTATTACAGTGCATCGGTGGCATCTTTTCCATCTACTGGTACATGGTTGATTACCACATAATGATTGACCGACTCCACCTGTTTGAGGGGGAGAGAGTCTTTATGAGAGCAACACGTTCCAGGGATGACCAGCACTGATTCCTTATATTGCAGCTATGTACGTGATATCTGTTTCAATCATAATGGAACACCAAGACGTCTGCTACCCCCATCACTATTGAAGATGAGATTAAATGTACAGGTCATCACCTCTGTATACCTGTTTGGAAACGCTCCACAATGCCGCAAACTCTTCCAGTTTCCACATGTTGTGATGTTTTCCACATTTTTGTCAGTAAGAAACACCGCCTCTCTCTTATTTCTACCATCCTGTGTGCTGTGAGAACAGCATCATAGTTTACACCATGCAATGTCCAGCTTTCTGTGAGAGCCAATGGATCGAAATGTGTTTATGTCGGTTTAACACCTGACACAGACCTTGAAGTCATGGTGGATAAAAAAAAAAAAAAAAGGTATGGCGGTGTACAAAGCTGCAGACATATACTACTTCGATGTGTTACAGCGGAAAGCAATATATCAAACAAAGGCCCAATGACACTCTTTTTTAATTGATAGTCTGTGGGATATGGTGGTCCTACAGTGCAGGTCCTGAAGCGACTTCGATCACTGGTTACCTGCTCCAGTCGAGCAGTACCTGTATATTTTCAGTAGGATCTCCACATAGCACACAGACGGTACTTGTTTTTGACATATCGGAAGAGAGGAACACAGTAACACCTTATCAAATTCTCTATTGGGTGAGAGTGAAGTTTTTATAGCTCATAGTTTCTTTCTATTGGATGGTACAAAATAACGAAGATAGAGATAACGTTTTCGTGACAGATAGAAATGCACCCTGAGGGATGCTGTGCGCTAAGTCCGCCGCTGGCGGCCGGAGTGGCCGTGCGTTCTAGGCGCTACAGTCTGGAGCCGAGAGACCGCTACCGTCGCAAGTTAGAATCCTGTCTCGGGCATGGATGTGTGTGTGATGTCCTTAAAACTAATTAAACCTAACTAAACTAAGTTCTTGGCGACTGATGAGCTCAGAAGTTAAGTCGCATAGTGCTCAGAGCCATTTGAACCATTTGTAGTTTGAAAACATCCCTCAAAGCTGTAGCAAAATCATTGTCCATCTTCTAGTTCACATATTATGTGGAGTCTACCTAACTTTCCTCATAAACACTACTGTAACTGCTGGTACTGTCTTTCCTACTAGCTTGTGTCGCAGGAGAAAGCTTTGTTTGGCACTGGCTTTACACATTGCACCCGGTTAGCAGAGCTACGACAAAATGTTCCCATTTCCACCAGACGGTAAAAAGATGGTCCCGTTGCATTAACTCAGCTCTCCGTGTTTGTCTCTCCAACTTCGGCTCAGTTACGACTCAAACTGTGATGACCACATGGACAAGGCTGCAGTGAGATCGTGGCAGAGACCGAGGGAGAGTTACAAGGTGCAGAGGGACTGATTAAAATCACGATGGAGTTTTGCCGTACAGGGTCCTTAGCAGACAGGATCGAAAGAGGTAACTAGTTTTGAGATAGGAGAGTGCCGTGAATATAATCTACCAGTGGCTGTAATCATGAAAATGTGAATCTCGTGTCACTATGGCCTCCCGTCGGGTAGAGTGTTCGCCGGGTGCAAGTCTTTCTACATCTACATTCATACTCCGCAAGCCACCTGACGGTGTGTGGAGGAGGGTACCCTGAGTACCTCTATCGGTTCTCCCTTCTACTCCAGTCTTGTATTGTTCGTAGAAAGAAGGGTTGTCGGTATGCTTCTGTGGGGGTTCTAATCTTTCTGATTTTATCCTCATGGTCTCTTCGCGAGATATACGTAGGAGGGAGCAATATACTGCTTGACACTTCGGTGAAGGTATGTTCTCGAAACTTTAACAAAAGCCCGTACCGAGCTACTGAGCGTTTCTCCTGCAGAGTCTTCCACTGGAGTTTATCTTTCATCCCGTAACGCTTTCGCGATTACTAAATGATCCTGTAACGAAGCGCGCTGCTCTCCGTTGGATCTTCTCTGTCTCTTCTATCAAACCTATCTGGTGCGGATCCCACACTGCTGAGCAGTATTCAAGCAGTGGGCGAACAAGCGTACTGCAGCCTACTTCCTTTTTTTTCGGATTGCATTTCCTTGGGATTCTTCCAACGTATCTCAGTCTGGCATCTGCTTTACCGACGATCAACTTTATATGATCATTCCATTTTAAATCACTCCTAATGCGTACTCCCAGATAATTTATGCAATTAACTGCTTCCAGTCGCTGACCTATTTTGTAGATAAATAAGGGATCTATCTTTCTATGTATTCGCAGCACATTACACTTGTCTACATTGAGATTCAATTGCCATTCCTTGCACCATGCGTCAATTCGCTGCAGATCCTCCTGCATTTCAGTACAATTTTCCATTGTTGCAACCTCTCGATACACCACAGTATCACCTGCAAAAAGCCTCAGTGAACTTCCGATGTCATCCACCAGGTCATTTATTGTGAAAAGCAACGGTCCTATGACACTCCCCAGCGGCACACCTGAAATCACTCTTACTTCGGAACACTTCTCTCCATTGAGAATGACATGTTGCGTTCTGTTATCTAGGAACTCCTAAATCCAATCACACAATTGGTCTGATAGTCCGTATGCTCTTACTTTGTTCGTTAAACGACTGTGGGGAACTGTGTCGAACGCCTTGCGGAAGTCAAGAAACAGGGCATCTGCCTGTGAACCAGTGTCTGTGGCCCTCTGAGTCTCGTGGACGAATAGCGCGAGCTGGGTTTCAAACGACCGTCTTTTTCGAAACCATTGCTGATTCCCACAGAGTAGATTTCTAGTCTCCAGAAAATACATTGTACTCGAACATAATACGTGTTTCAATATTCTACAACTGATCGACGTTAGAGATATAGGTCTATAGTTCTGCACATCTGTTCGATGTCCCTTCTTGAAAACGGGGAGGACCTGTGCCCTTTTCCAATCCTTTGGAACGCTTCGCTCTTCTAGAGACCTACGGTACACTGCTGCAAGAAGGGGGGCAAGTTCCTTCGCGTACTCTGTGTAAAATCAAACTGGTATCCCATCAGGTCCAGCGGCCTTTCCCCTTTTGAGCAATTTTAATTGTTTCTCTATCCCTCTGTCGTCTACTTCGATATCTACCATTTTGTCAACTGTGCGACAATCTAGAGAAGGAAGTACAGTGCAGTCTTCCTCTGTGAAACAGCTTTGGAAGAAGACATTTAGTATTTCGGCCTTTAGTCTGTCATCCTCTGTTTCAGTACCATTTTGATCACAGAGTGGACATTTTGTTTTGATCCACCTACCGCTTTGACATAGGACCAACATTTCTTAGGATTTCTGCCAAGTCAGTACATAGAACTTTACTTTCGAATTCATTGAACGCCTCTCGCATAGCCCTCCTCACACTACCTTTCGCTTCGCGTAATTTTTGTTTGTCTGGAAGGCTTTGGCTATGTTTATGTTTGCTGTGAAGTTCCCTTTGCTTCCGCAGCAGTTTTCTAACTCGCTTGTTGTACCACGATGGCTCTTTTCCATCGCTTACGATCTTGCTTGGCACATACTCATCTAACGCATAGTGTACGATGGTTTTCAACTTTGTCTACTGATTCTCAACACTATCTGTATTTGAGACAAAACTTTTATGTTGAGCCATCAGGTACTTTGTAATCTGCGTTTCGTCACTTTTGCTAAACAGAAAAATCTTCCTACCTTTTTTAATATTTCTATTTACGGCTGAAATCATCGATGCAGTAACCGCTTTATGATCGCTGATTCCCTGTTCTGCATTAACTGATTCAAATAGTTCGGGTCTGTTTGTCACCAGAAGGTCTAATATGTTATCGCCACGAGTCGGTTCTCTGTTTAACTGCTCAAGGTAGTTTTCAGATAAAGCACTTAAAAAAATTTCACTGGATTCTTTGTCCCTGCCACGCGTTATGAACGTTTGAGTCACCCAGTCTGTATCCGGCAAATTAAAATCTCCACCCAGAACTCTAACATGGTGGGGAAATGTACTCGAAATGTTTTCCAAATTATTCTTCATGTGCTGAGCCCGGGGTCCTATAGAGACATCCAATTACGATGTCTGAGCCTGCTTTATCCTTGACCCTCACCCAAATCATTTGACAATTCGGATCTCCGTCAATTTCCTTCGATACTATTGCACTTCTTATCGCTATAAACACGCCTCCCCGTTCACTGTCCAGCCTGTCTCTGCGGTATACATTCCAATCTGAGTTTAGGATTTCATTACTGTTTACGTCTGGTTTCAGCCAACTTTCTGTCCCTAGTACTATATGGGCGCTGTGACCGTTTATTAATGAGAGCAGTTCTGGGACCTTTCTATAGACGCTCTTGCAGTTTACTATTAGCACATTAATATTGTTATTCCCTGTTGCATTTTGCCTACTCCTACCTTGCCGCGTCTCAGGAGGCGTCTTGTCGGGCCTAGGGAGGGAATTCTCTAACCTAAAAACCCCCATGTGCACTCCACACGTACTCCGCTACCATTGTAGCCGCTTCCGGCCTGTAGTGCACGCCTGACCTATTCAGGGGGACCCTACATTTCTGCATCCGATAGCGGAGGTCAAGAAACTTGCACCCCAGCTCTCCGCAGAATCGTCTGAGCCTCTGGTTTAAGCCTTCCACTCGGCTCCAAACCAGAGGACCGCGATCGGTTCTGGGAACGATACTACAAATAGTTAGCTCAGATTCCACCCCGCGAGCGAGGCTTTCCGCCTTCACCAATTCCGCCAACCGCCTGTACGAACTGAGGATGACCCCTCAACCCAGACGGCAGGAGTCATTCGTGCCGACATGAGCAACAATTTGCAGTCAGGTGCACCCAGTGCTCTCTATCGCCGCCGGTAGGGCCTCCTTCACATCTCGGATGAGACCCCCCGGCAAGCAGACAGAGTGAACACTGGCCTTCTTCCCCGACCTTTCCGCTATTTTCCTAAGGGGCTCCATCACCCCCCCCCCCCTAACGTTGGAGCTCCCAATAACTAATAAACCCCTCCCCCCGTGTGCCTGCTCGGACCTTGCTGAAGGAGCAGCCACATGTCCACTCACAGACAGAGCGGGTGATGCCACACGGCCAGCCTCCACATTGACCCTCCGCCTCGTGCGCCGCGAACGCCACTGAACCCGCCACTCCCCTTGCGGAGAGGGTGGCCCAACCGCGCCCGGTACCCGAGAAGATATCTTGACAGCAGGGACAGTGGGTGAAGCATGTAACACCTGGGGTGTACCTTGAGACGCTCCAGACTCCCCACTGCCGCTACACTCCGAGGTAGCAGCCTGAAGTCGGATGACCGCGGCCATCAACACGCTCAGCTGTTCGCGAAGAGTGGCCAGCTCCTCGTGCGTCCGTACACAGCAGTCACACATCCTATCCATCCTAAGGAATTAATTTACTGAAGAGACTTAATAAACTTTTAACTAGACTGCTAATTCACTAAAGGCGGCTGATTATTGACTAAACTGTGATTGCTAGCCACTTCTTGTAGAAAACAATGAAAATAGCACTACCCGTCTCTGGACTGTATTGAAAACAAACACTAGCACTACTGGCACTATGGCTCACTAAAGGGACTCTCTCTGACTGTATTCAAAACTAACACGAAATCTATGGAACACTATTAATAGCAGTCGACTATTAAAGCTTCCTAAAAGAAAAAACACACGGTAAAAGAAGTGACAAGTAAGAAAAATACAGTTAATACTTAAATAACGTAGCTCGCTGCACAGCAGACGTGAAGCAGACGGCGGTTAGGACGACATTTTCGGTTTGACGCCACTTCGACGAGTTGCGCGTCGATGGGGGATGAAATGATGATGGTTAGAACAACACAACATCCAGTCCCTGAGCGGAAAAAAATCTCCAGTCCAGCCGGGAATCGAACCCTGTCGCTTAGGATTGACATTCTGTCGAGCTGACCACTCAGCTACCGGGACTGGACGGTGTAATCATTAAGACAACGCGATAGGATGCACCCAAAATATGTGGCTGAATGGTACTAAATTCCAGACAGCATTTCTGGCTGAAAGCTTGACACTAAAGACCTGAGAAGTCATGGGATTTTATACATATTTTATGAGGTCCATCTAGTGATGCATTTTTAAGTGATTGCTCATATAACATACCATCCACTGTATGTGATCATTCTCAATCAACCATCAACCTCCCCTATAACCACGTGGATATATCGCAGAACCTCTGTTACACTGTCTACATACTATCGATATAGAAGACGCTACAAATACTGTTTGTTAGTGTGACAAATACGTAGCAGCTGCAAGAAGCAGTTGCAAATATTGGACTAGTACCATGTTTCTTAGCTGCATCACTTTCTAAATTCGGTGATAGTGTTGATTTTATTACGGGCTTACATCGCTAGCAATGTGCACCTACACTTTCGGTCTGTTAATACAGAAACCGCAATCACTATCCACGTTCAATATCTTGGTATTTGTGCGGAAGACTACTTTATTCAGAAGCACTAGCATACCTCGACTTATAAGGAAGGTATACTTTTCAGCATGGATATCGTTGTTGATACTTGGGTGTCTGTAGAACGAAGACCGATTTTTATGCGGGGTTACAATAACACGATCTTTGCGATCGTGTTTTTAATATCTGGTAGCTCATAGGACGATTATGCCTCTCTTCCTAAGACACACATGCAAGGTAAACAAATGAGGCATGTCGATCCATCGCTGTTTTCCACTGAATATTGCTTGGAGCCAACAGCATTCAGTTACTGGCGAAGTATTGTACTTAGTAGGCGGTGTGAATGGCAGGTTTATAAAGCTAGTTTTGGGGGTGTGAAGTGACTGTGGTTATTGTTTCAACATGTACAAAGAAAACGGCTGTGTCCAGTCATAAGGGAGATATGGGTTTGACATGGGGGATTGCAGTTTCAAGGCATCGATAGCCATAAGGAGGTGCCCAGTCATAAGAGGGTTACTGATATTTCCAGAGCCACAGTCTTCAGGAGGAGGTGTTTCTGTTACTTCGATCTCTTTTTAATCTTATCAGGTTGGGGCTGCAATCGAACTATGTGATTGTAATTACAGTGATAAATACGTCGCTGGTTTCCTAGGACGACAAAGTTCGTCATGAGGAGCACGTGGCAGAGGTAGACTGTGGCCAGAACAAATGGGTTTGCTGGCTAAAAGCTCTTGCGAGTGGTAGAGACAAGGAAAAGTTCAGGCCAGCGGACTAGTCGTTTTTTGCGCACAGCTGCAGGACAGCTCCCGGCGATTATGCCCTCTGGATAGCTGAATAGCGAACTGATACTCAGTACGAGTTGAGCTGTCTTTTCGATCGCGTGTGTTGCATGTATTCTCCATGGACAATTGAACAATTCAGTATTTATCACTGCCAAGTGTTGGTCCTGAACGCATTGATGAAATCCGAAGTCCTACCACTCCAATTATCCCTGGACGCCGCCCATGGCTTGGATGGTGCATTCTGGTATACACGCACATCCATGGCTGCTACAGTTTTCTCTGGCCTCTGAGCGTTGGCAATGGCGGTGTACGACGGGACAGGTGCGCTGCGTGTGGACGATCAGGAGGTGGTTTAAGTGTGTCAGGTTTAGTGCTTCTCAATACATCACAGTGATCTCTGTCTTTCAGTGGTATTTGCTGTTGTCTCTATCATATCAGGCAGTAGACCCTTCCTTCTCGTTCTCCTCCATCTCCATCTCATTGTAGCACCAGTACAAACCCTCCACAGATTGTTTATAGACATAGCGTGCAACTGAACTGAACTTCGAAATTTTCAGTTACCTTCAACTTAATGGACTTTCTACCAAATGACGTAACTGTACTAGTATCGACCGATAGGAGGCAAGTGAAAAAAATAACAGTAGGGTTTGCATACTGGGAGGTTGTAAAAATGGCTGTGAGCACTATGGGACTTAACAGCTCAGGACGTCCCCTAGAACTTAGAACTACTTAAACCTAACTAACCTAAGGACATCACACACATCCATGCTCGAGGCCGGATTCGAACCTGCGGCCGTAGCAGTCGCGCGGTTCCAGACTGAAGCGCCTAGAAACGCTCGGTCACTCCGGCCGGCTGGGAGGTTGTAGGATAACATCCCATCAAATATTCCAGTTCTATTATCCACCAATAGGAAGCAAGGAAAAACTGTCCACAAAAAGGGTATCGATGTAATTAATTACTCAATCAGTCAGATAGAGTGCGGGAATATTTCCAAGACATCCACACCTGGGGTTTACCAGGTAACGGTGCGTACAGTCCTGGCAGTGGCACACTACATGACGTGACTGCTTGAGAGAGAGAGAGAGAGAGAGAGAGAGAGAGAGAGAGAGAGAGAGAGAGAGAGAGAGCATGTGCTTCAACAGGAATTTCTCAGGTATCAAATATCGAAACTTTGCCACCAGCTGAAGCTTTTGTTTAGGGATTAGTGCAACTTCCGCTCTGCCAGTAGCCAGTCATGGACCTGAGTGGGAGTAGTGCAGCCTCCGCATGAAGAAATAGGCGAAATGGCCAGCCTCGCGAAGTGGTTGGAGGTGTGGTCGCACAGTGCTATGAGGTTGATGAAAAGGATTTTCAACAGTGTAATAACGCTTGGTGAGTTATGTTGATGGAATTCCTTGCACAATTGGGATAATAAAGCGCCACAATTGTTTAAATATTCCGAACTACATTGTCACCATCAAAATTTTCCAAGCTCTCGTAAACGACGGCGAGAAGTATTTACAGAAAATCTAAATAATTCTAATCATTCTAATATTTCAAATATTTCCCCCTATGAGTGAATATAAATTGGTTCAAGAATCATGAAAGAAGGTTGTATACATGGAAGAAGCTTAGAGATACTAGAAGGTATCAGATAGATTATATAATGGTAAGACAGAGATTTAGGAACCAGGTTTTAAATTTTAATGAAAAAAAAAAAAAGTTCAAATGGCTCTGAGCACAATGGGACTTAAAATCTGAGGTCATCAGTCCCCTAGAAATCCGAAATAAATAAACCTAACTAACCTAAGGACATCACACACATCCATGCCCGAGCCAAAATTCGAAACTGCGACAGTAGCGGTCGCGCGGTTCCAGACTGTAGCACCTAGAACCGCTCGGCCACTCAGGCCGACAAATTGTAAGGCATTTTCAGGGGTAGATGTGGACTCTGACCACAATCTATTGGTTATGAATTGCAGATTAAAACTGAAGAAACTGCGAAAAGGGGAGAATTTAAGGAGATGGGACCGTGGATAAACTGACTAAACCAGAGATTGTACAGAGTTTTAGGGAGAGCATAGGGGCACAATTGACAAGAATGGGGGAAAAGAAATACAGCAGAAGAATAATGGGTAGCTCTGAGGGATGAAGTAGTCAAGGCAGCAGAGGATCAGGTAGGTAAAAAGACGAGAGATGCTAGAAATCTTTGGGTAACAGAAGAAATATTGAATTTAATTGATGAAAGGAGAAAATATAAAAATGCAGTAAATGAAGCGGGCAAAAAGGAATAGAAACGTCTCAAAAATGAGATCGGCAGGAAGTGCAAAATGGCTAAGCAGGGATGGCTAGACGACAAATGTAAGAATGTAGAGGGCTCATCTCACTAGGGGTAAGATAGATACTGCCTACAGGAAGAAAGGAGAAAGGAGAACCACTTGCATGGATATCAAGAGCTCAGATGGAAACCCAGTTCTAAGCAAAGAAGGGAAAGCAGAAAGGTGGAAGGAGTATATAGAGGGTCTATACAAGGGCAATGTAATTGAGGACAATGTTATGGAAATGAAAGAGGATGTAGATGAAGGTGAAATGGGAGATATGATACTGCATGAAGAGTTTGAAAGAGCACTGAAAGACCTGAGTCGAAACAAAGACCCGAGGGTGGACAACATTCCATTAGAACTACTGACAGCCTTGGGAGAGCCAGTCCTGACAAAACTCTACCATCTGGTCAGTAAGATATATGAGACAGGCGAAATACCCTCATACTTCAAGAAGAATATAATAATTCCAATTCCAAAGGAAGAAAGTGTTGACAGATGTGAAAATTACCGAACTATCAGTTTAATAAGTCACGGCTGTAAAATACTAGCACGAATTCTTAACAGAAGAATGGAAAAACTGGTAGAAGTCGAACTCAAGAAAGATCAGTTTGGATTCCGTAGAAATGCTGGAACACGTGAGGCAATACTGACCCTACGGCTTATCTTAGAAGAAAGATTAAGGAAAGGCAAACCTACATTCCTAGCATTTGTAGACTTAGAGAAAGCTTTTGACAGTGTTGACTGGAATACCCTCTTTCAAATTCTGAAGGTGGCAGGGGTAAAATACAGGTAGCGAAAGTCTATTTTCAATTTTAACAGAAACCAGATGGCAGTTATAAGAGTCAAGGGGCACGAAAGGGAAGCAGTGGTTGGAAAGGGATTGAGACGGGATTGTAGCCTCTCCCCGATGCTGTTGAATCTGTATATTGAGCAAGTAGTAAAGAAAACCAAATATAAATTCGGAGTAGGTATTAAAATTCATGGAGAAGAAATAAAAACTTTGACAGAGTTACAATGTCATTCGCGAACCTCAGAGACAGCAAAGGACTTGGAAGAGCAGTTGAACGGAATGGACAGTGTCTTGAAAGGAGGATATAAGATGAACATCAACAAAAGCAAAACGAGGATAATGGAATGTAGTCGAATTAAGGCCTGTGATGCTGAGGGAATTGGATTAGGAAATGAGACGTTTAATGTAGTAAAGGAGTTTTGCTACTTGGGGAAAAAAATAACTGATGATGTTCTAATTAGAGAGGATATAAAATGTAGACCGAGAATGGCAAGGAAAGCGTTTCTGAAGAAGAGAAATTTGTTAAAACCGAGTATAGATTTAGAAGTATTTGTATGGAGTACGTGGACGATTAATAGTTTGGACAAGAAGAGAATAGAAGCTTTCGCAATGTGGTGCTATACAAAGATGCTGAAGATTAGTTGGGTGGATCACATAACTAATGAGAAGGTATTGAATAGAATTGGGGAGAAGAGGAGTTTGTGGCACAACTTGACTAGAAGTAGGAATCGGTTGGTAGGACATGTTCTGAGGCATCAAGGAATCACCAATTTAGTACTGGAGGGCAGTGTGGTGGGTAAAAATCGTAGAGGGAGACCAAGAGATGACTACACTAAGCAGATTCAGAAGGATGTAGGTTGGGGTAGGTGCTGGGAGATGAAGCAGCTTGCACAGGATAGAGTAGCATGGAGAGCTGCATCAAACCAGTCTCAGGACTGAAGACCAAAACAACAACAACAAAACGTGAGTGATTACAATGACTACTGTTAACCCGCTGCCCCACACTTTGTATAGACCCTCTACATACTCCTTCGACCTCCCACCTTTCCCATCTTTGCTGAAGACTGGTTCTCCATCTGAGATCTTTATATTCGTACAGCTGCTTCTCTTTGTTTCCCGAATACCTCCTTAACTTTCCTGTAGCCTAATTCACAGAACAATTTCGGTCGAGTGGTAAAAAGTGAAACAAATGCCTGAAATGGCATCGGCTTTTATTGAAATGGAAAAAGACAGTAAAACTGGGCAACAGACGGGCAACTTTGCAAACTGTCTGCGTGGCGGGTGCGAGGTAGGTCGATGTTACTAAATCGCATCGTCCCATGTCTGGCTAATAAACACTCTCCGAAAGGTACGACTTTTATCCAGGACGGCGCCCCACTCCGCACTGCTACACGTGTGCAAGATGTCTCGCGCACATTATTTAGTGAGGATCACGAGCTGAGCAGCCACTCCCGGCTCCCCAGACCTCAGTACGTGTGATTATTGGCTGTGGGCTTAGCTGAAGTCTCAAGTCACCCGCGATCGTCCGACCGCATTAACGATGCTAAAAGACAACACTCGACGGCAGTTTTTCACCATACCTACTGGTGAGTTGTACAGAGCATTTCACAACGTTGTCGCCTGACTACAGGCACTGTGGGTGAATGACGGCCGACATACTGAGCATTTGTTATAAGTAACATCTTCAAAACTCCATTGCTATGCTAAATATTGCTTTTGTATCATATAAAGAGCCATCTGTTGGTGTACATCTACATCTACATGGATACTCTGCAAATTACATTCAAGTGCCTGGCAGAGGGTTCATAGAAACACCTTCACAATTCTCTATTATTCCAATTTCGTATAGCGCGGGGAAAGAATGGAAACCTGTATCTTTCCGTACGAGCTCTGATTTCCCTTATTTTATGGTGGTGATCGTGCCTCCCTAAATAGTTCGGTGTCAACAAAACATTTTCGCACCCGGAGGAGAAAGTTGGTGATTGGAATTTCGTGAGAAG
The DNA here is from genome assembly GCF_023897955.1 of Schistocerca gregaria. Lineage (NCBI taxonomy): Eukaryota > Metazoa > Arthropoda > Insecta > Orthoptera > Acrididae > Schistocerca > Schistocerca gregaria. The sequence continues at coordinate 605,246 of NW_026061873.1, read as the reverse complement.
ATTCCGTCACTACGAAAAACGCCTTAAATGATGCCTAACCCACATCCGGTATCATTTCGGTGACACTCTCTCCCATATTTCGCGATAAAACAAAATGTGCTGCCTTTCTTTGAACTTTTTCGATGTACTCCGTCAGTCCTATCTGGTAGGTATCCCATACCGCGCAGCAGTATTCTAAAAGAGGACGGACAAGTGTAGTGTAGGCAGTCTCCTTAGAAAATATAACCGACCTACTAAGTGTCCTGAAAATAAAACGCAGCCTTTGGTGAGCCTTTCCCACAACATTTTCTATGTGTTCTGTCCAATTTAACTTGTTCGTAATTGTAATACCTAGATATATAGTTGAATTTACGGCTTTTGGATTATACCTATTTATCGTGTAACCGAAGTTTAAAGAGTTCCTTTCAGTACTCTTGTGGATGATCTCACACTTTTCGTTATTTTGGGTCAGCAGCCACTTTTCGCACAATCAGATATCTTTTCTAAATCATTTTGCAGTTTATTTTGATCTTTTGATCTAGGCGCGCAGTCCGGAACCGTGCGACTGCTACTGTCACAGGCTCGAATCCTGTGTGTGATGTCCTTAGGTTAGTTAGGTTTAAGTAGTTCTAACTTCTAGGGGACTAGAGACCGCAGCAGTTGATTCCCATAGTGCTCAGAGTAATTTAAATTTGATCTTTTGATGACTTTATTAGTCGATAAACGGAAGCGTCATGTGCAAACAACCGAAGACAGCTGCTCAGATTGTCTCCCAAATCGTTTATATGGATAAGGAACAGAAAAGGGCCTATAGCACTACCTTGGGGAACGCCGGAAATCACTTCTGCTTTACTCGATGACGTTCCGTCAATTACTAAGAATTGTGACCTCCGTGACAGGAAATGGCCAATCCAGTCACAAAACTGAGACGATATTCCATAATCACGCATTTTCAATACGAGCCGCTTGTGCAGTACAGTGTCAAAGGCCTTCCGGAAATACGGAATCGATCTCAAATCCCTTGTCAATAGCACTCAACAAGAGCTAGTTGTGTTTCACAGGAACAATCTTTACTAAACCCATGTTGACTGCGTGTCAGTGTTATAGCGCAGAGGAGGCATTGATTGTAAATTGCCACTAGCATACTTCATATACGACCAGAATATCTTGGATTTGTCTGCCAGGTTTCGAGACAAAGTTTCGTAGTGGAAACTGTTATAGGCATCTCGCATTGAACTCTGGCTATCCTTTAGAGAAGCCCGGAATTTAAGCAATCTTAGGGATTTTGCGTCTGTTTAAATTTGGCATGTTTGTTTCGTTGTTTCTGCAACAGTGTTCTAACCCGTTTTGTGTACCACGGAGGATCAGCTCCGCCGTTTGTTAGTTTATTTCGTATAAATCTCTCAATTGCTGCCGATACTATTTTTTGAATGCAAACCACTTCTGGTCTACACTTACATTATTAATTTGGAATGAGTCGAGATTGTCTCTCAGGAAGGCGTCAAGTGAATTTTTATCAACATTTTTGAATAGGTATAATTTTTATTTGTTTTTCGAGGATTTCGGGATTACAATATACAGTCTCGCTACGACAACCCTGTGTTCACTAATCCCTATAACGGTTTTGATGCTCGTTATTAACTCAGGATTATTTGTCATTTGCACTTTCTTTAGTTTCAGTAAAAACCTAAATTTGGGAAATTTGTGGTAAGTTCCTATGGGACCAAACAGCTGAGACCATCGGTCCCTAACTTAAACTGACTTACATTACGGACAAAACACACACCCGTGCCCGAGGAAGGGCTCGAACCTCCGAGGGGAGCCGTGCGAACCGTGGCAAGGCGCCCAAGACAACTCGGCTACCGCGTGCGGCTATCTCTACCTGCATTATTCCGTGAAATATTGACTTTTGAAATAATATGGACTTTAGCATATCCCTGCACAATATCAACAGCAAGGCTTCCAAGACACTTCCCTCGGGCACAATCTAAGTTACTTTGATACTTAATGATGACTCTTCATCCAAGATTACAAGCTACATTCTCCTTATCAAATATCCTCAACTGACGCAAATTTTCATTGATTCCTCATAGTGCCTTACTATTGATAATAGTATAGCATTGGTACTGAATCAAATACTTTTCGAAAATCGAAAAATACTGCATTTATCTGCCTTCGTCCATTAGTTTTAGCAGTCATCTGATAAAATAGCGAGTTGGGTTTCACGTGATCATTGTTTTCGGAAATCATACAGGTTGCCATAGGGAGGTCATTCTGTCAGACATACCTCGTTATTTTTTTAATTTAGAATATATTCTAAGATTCTATAACAAATCGATATCAAGGATACCGGACGGAAGTTTTGAGGATCACGTGTACTGCCCTTCTTGTAAACGGGTGCGATCTCAACACGTGGGGCGTGAGGTCTCCACAGAACATCGATGTTGTCGCCAGTGGTCGGCGGAAGGTACACGTGCCCGTCGAACTGGGACTGGACCGCAGCGACGCACGGATGCACGCCAAGACCGTAGGATCCTACGCAGTGCCGTAGGGGACCGCCCCGCGAATTTCCATCAAATTAGGGACACTGTTGCTCCTGGGGTATCGGCGAGGACCATTCGCAAACGTCTCCATGAAGCTGGGCTACGGTCCCGCACACCGTCTTCCGCTCACGCCCCAACATCGTGCAGCCCGCCTCCAGTGGTGTCGCGACAGGCGTGAATGGAGGGACGAATGGAGACGTGTCGTCTTCAGCGATGAGAGTCGCTTCTGCCTTGGTGCCAATGATGGTCGTATGCGTGTTTGGCGCCGTGCAGGTGAGCTCCACAATCAGGACTGCATACGACCGAGGCACACAGGGCCAACACCCGGCATCATGGTGTGGGGAGCGATCTCCTACACTGGCCGTATACCTCTGGTGATCGTTGAGGGGACACTGAACAGTGCATGGTACATCCAAACCGTCATCGAACCCATCGTTCTACCATTCCTAGAACGGCAAGGGAACTTGCTGTTCCAACAGGACAATGCACGTCCGCATCTATCCCGTGCCACCCAACGTGCTCTAGAAGGTGTAAGTCAACTACCCTGGCCAGCAAGATCTCCGGATCTGTCCCCCATTGAGCATGTTTGGGACTGGATGAAGCGTCGTCTCACGCGGTCTGCACGTCCAGCACGAAGGCTGGTCCAACTGAGGCGCCAGGTGGAAATGGCATGGCAAGCCGTTCCTCAGGACTACATCCAGCATCTCTACGATCGTCTCCATGCGAGAATAGCAGCCTGCATTGCTGCGAAAGGTGGATATACACTGTACTAGTGCCGACATTGTGCATGCTCTGTTGCCTGTGTCTATGTGCCTGTGGTTCTGTCAGTGTGATCATGTGATGTATCTGAGCCCAGGAATGTGTCAATAAAGTTTCCCCTTCCTGGGACAATGAATTCGCGGAGTTCTTATTTCAATTTCCAGGAGTGTATTTCATACCTGCCACAGAAAATTTGTGTACGTGGGGTTTGTATTCTAATTCGAACGTTTGATTTACGCTATACGTATTCGTTTCGGAATATCGTTTCTACGTCTTCCGTTAACTATACTTGGTTAACATTATGAAGACAATTAATAACATTAATGAAATACAACTTTGTTTTCGGAAAACATAATGATGTTCGAAGTTGCCAGTTTTTCCACGACAAACTGCTTTCAACAACTTATTATATGCATATTTGTTGCAACTGATTGCTGGGAATTATATATATATATATATTTTTTTTGTGTATGTACACAAATTTGAATTACAAAAAACAAATACTAAAAAAAAAATGGTTGCATGGCGCGAGATTCGATTGGGCGAACTTCGGAATTACCAACCCGAACCCGAGAGTTTACCGCTGCGCCACGACGCTGTAGAATAATATCAATCGTAGTGAGTATTTCACCGCAACGGTTTCTTTTAACTGTCAATTTTCTCGACAACGGCTGAGAAGTACATCTTGGTGCTTTCCCACATAGCACCTCTGGCCATGAGCTTTTATTATGCGCAGTATGAATTGAATCTGAATTTCACAATTGGCGGCCTCTCCTTGTAAGAGTGCTTCGAATTCCTCACGAGGGATCACAGACAGCCAACCGCGCGACGCTTGTTTACAGCGAGGCACGGGACAGAATGCACGCGGGGAGAGTTATGTTGTCCCGGTTGCCTGTTCGTCATATCATAGTTTTGAATCTGGAAGAGAGAAGGTGTCCAGCACGAGCCTTATAGACGTAAATCGGAAAGAGTTGTTTTCCGTCATTAGGCTGCCGCGATCCTGGCGGATACAGTAGTGATTTTTCCATCATTAATGTGCCGAATGAAATAAGTTTCGTGAATGAATACAGTGTTATTCTGTAAGTAACATATGACGAGTGCTGTATGTAGTTTGTAGAAATTAGCTCGTCTGTTTATGCCGTAGTAACTAGTTATTATTTGTTGTCATATCTTTCAGGTGCATAATCTGAGTAACGGAGGATGTACACCCTTCGACTAGCGTTGTAATATATAGTTGGGAGCCTGTCACAGACGATGGCAAGCGGGAAGTTACTGTCACTGTGTTTTGGTTTGCAAAATACAGATGCATTATCAACGCACTACCGGAAGCAGCCAGGTCTGTTTCTCGGCGTTCCAGGTTGATAGGAACGGCTATGGTCGAGAGATTTTTGGTGGTGACGAACGAAATGACTTTTCTTGATACTGAGGTACTATACCATGAAGACGAAGCAGAAGGTGATTCAGTGGAAGATATCCCGACTAGTGAATCGCTAAATTGTCATAACACTTCAGAAATCTCCACATCACTGGGAATATGTGCTTCATCCGTTCCCGATAAGTATCACGAACCGGTTACTAAACGACTTAACTACAGCTCTATACCCCTTGAAGTAAAAGTTAAGGCGGTAGCGCTAGCCAGGAATCATCCAAATTTGAACTTACAAACACTGCAAAGGAATGGAGCAACAACAGCCCTGGAACAGAAGAAGGACTTGAAATTGTGTGAAAGTGATATCGTTAAAGGAGGGACAAGATACGACAAATACCAGGCGATAAATATGTGGACTTACGACCGATTTGTCGAATCTTGTTGACGTAACTAGAATGTAACAGCGAGAATACTTCAGGAGTGGGCTGCAGGTGCAGCGCTTCAATATACGGCCATAAGGATTCTACGTCTGCTGCATCATTATCTTGGGCAAAAAATTTCAGATCGGGGTATAAAATTCGTCAACGGCGCGTCGCTAAATACGTCTCTCATAAGGAGGTACAAAATATAGAAGATATACAGGAAGTGGGAGCTCTTTTCAGCAGGCAAACGGCGTCACTTATGACCGGTTTTAATAGTGATTACGTGATCAACACCGGCATACAGGATGCGAGTATTGGGTGAACATTCGACGCACGTTATCGCATAAGGGAGAAAAACGAATCCTTGTCGCAGTTGGTAGTAAAAACCTACTAACACATTCGTACACGGCGCAACATGCCACTACAGCCACTGGAAAACTGTTACGTAAGGTTTTCCTATGTTTACAAGAAACGAATGTTACATTTGGTCCTCAGGTTATAGAAGAGGTCAACCGTTTAACCGACTCGTTGAAAAATGTTTACATTACCTTCTCCAAACTGACGAATGCGATTTACAGAACATTTCTTGAGAATGTTTTAAAACCATACGTTCCCGATAGCAAGTTTTTTCTAGTAGTGGATTCCTGGAGTGGACAAAGTAATGCTATATTATATGACACAATGATTATAGATGGCGAGGGTCAGCCGACGTGCACGGTAAAAGTAATACCGCCCAACTGTACACCTGTGTACCAGCCGTGTGATGTTGATTTCTATCGCCAGGTTAAAAACTTTATTTCCAGGCTTCAGGATTGCAGTGTGCTTCTGGAAGCCCAGCGGGAATTGGACGACCGCACGGATACAATAACTATTTACAACATAATTCATAACCAACTTTCAGCACCGATTTTTCACGCAATGATATCGTATGCGTGGTACGCATCAAAATTAATTCCCGAAAAAGACATTTTTAAATGTAAACCAAGTTTGTTTTCCGCCTACTCTTGGGAAGGAACAGTGTAGCTATCGAAAGATTGCATTCATTAGATGTTCTTGGTGCCGTGAGTATATTTGCTTCAAATTTTTATGTGACAAGTACCAGCCATCTCGTTGTTCGACGAAAAATGAGGACACGTAACAGTGACTGGAAGAGCCATTCTAAAGTGACCTGGAGTAACATTTTAGTTGTTTACTACCCCAAGAAGTTTCAGAAATTTATTTGCCTACCTTATTTTTATCGTTCCTTATACATTTACTTACCTTATTAACCCTCCTATTCCTATGAATTGAGATATGGAAAAATACAAACGAAAATAATAACATCCACTGCGTTTCCTCGCGATTCGAACCCGGGTTCTTAGATTCCCAGCCAGTTACCTTGGCTGTTGCGCTATCAGTGCTGTCGGCAAAAACCGTTTAAAAAGTAGGAACAGAAGCGACAGTTGTAAAACTTTCTTTCCTCGGTTTCTGGAATAGTATGCGTTTTCGGATAGAATAGCTGATATTGAAAAATGCTCTATTTACAATTATCTATCGATCCCACCAATTTTGAGTCGATTGCTCTTCATAACTTTTAGGGGTGATTTTTTCAACAACGCGGCGGTGTTGACCTAAAATATCTTAGATTCCTCCGTTTTAGGTTGTACACAAGCGACCTGCCAAATTTTAGCCGAATCGGTTGGCCGTGTCTGAGGCCTTCCATTTGTAAGGAGTTACATGTCAAGCTCAAGGAACAAACGCGCCGTCTCAGTGCGACGTCAAACATTATTTGTGAATATTTGAATGTTTTTGAAAGAGAAGGAACAATTACTTATTCATTCTTTCTCTTACTTTTGTAAGGTCCAGACGGTTGTCTTGTTAAATTTTGTGAGATTTGTACACTGTATTTATGGAAAAATGAATGTGATAGTTTCTGACGGACCAGAAGGTTCCGAGCTTGCGAAAAATGTTTTGTTGTTGTTGTTGTTGTGGTCTTCAGTCCTGAGATTGGTTTGCTGCAGCTCTCCATGCTACTCTGTCCTGTGCAAGCTTCGTCATCTCCCAGATCCTACTGCAACCTACATCCTTCTGAATCTGATTAGTGTATTCACCTCTTGGTCTGCCTCTACGATTTTTACCTTCCACGCTGCCCTCCAATGCTAAATTTGTGATCCCTTGATGCCTCAAAACATGTCCTACCAACGGATCCCTTCTTCTAGTCAAGTTGTGCTACAAATTGCTCTTCTCCCCAATTCTATTCAATACCTCCTTATTAGTTATGTGATCTATCCACCTTATTTTCAGCATTCTTCTGTAGCACCACATTTCGAAAGCTTCTATTCTATTCTTGTCCAAACTATTTATCGTACATGTTTCACTTCCATACATGACTACACTCCATACTTTTAGAAACGATTTACTGATACATAAATCTATACTCGATGTTAACAAATTTATCTTCTTCAGAAATGGTTACCTTTCCATTGCCAGTCTACATTAATAGGATGTATACATCCCGCTCTCTCGAGAATGCAGTCAAGGCAGCCGAGTTGTGGCCAGCTGCATTTACTGATCACACTGCTTACGCCTGTACCATCAAGCTTTGGCGACAACTACTATGGCGTAGCCGCTGCCCGCTTACCTGATCTCACCGGAATGTCAACCGTCAGTTGGAGACACGTGTAGACTGTGTCTACTTAAACCTAACTAACCTAAGGACTTTACACAACACTCGGTCATCACGTGGCAGAAAAATGCCTGACCCCCCCCCCCCCCTCCCCATCCGGGAATCGCAGACTTTTACTACGCCATCCTCAGGTAGTGTTCCGTTATGCCACAAACACGGACTCGACAGATGACTGTCAACCGAGCACATCAACACTGTGAAGGGACCATCATTTGTACTCGTCAAATGGTGGGAATCATCAACGACAGCCCTCCATATCCCACGTTGTTGTTGTTGGAGTGTTCAGTCTTGAGACTGGTTTGAAGCAGCTCCTTATGCTTCTCTATCCCTCTGAATCTGCTTAGTGTATTCATCTCTTGGTCTCCCTCTACGATTTTTACTTTCCACGCTGCCCTCCAATACTAAATTGGTGATCCCTTGATCCTACCAACCGATCCCTTCTTCTAGCCAAGTTGTGCCACAAACTTCTCCCCAATTTTATTCAATACCTCCTAATTAGTTATGTGATCTACCCATCTAATCTTCAGCAATCTTCTATAGCACCATATTTCGAAAGCTTCTATTCTCTTATTGCCCAAACTATTTATCGTCCATGTCTCACTTCCATACATGGCTACACTCCGTACAAATACTTTCAGAAAAGACTTCCTGACACTTAAATCTATATTTGATGTTAACAAATTTCTCTTCTTCAAAAACGCTTTCCTTGCAATTGCCAGTCTACATCTTATATCCTCTCTACTTGGACCATCATCAGTTATTTTGCTCCCCAAATAGCAAAACTCCTTTACTACTTTAAGTGTCTCATTTCCTATTTTAATTCCCTCAGCGTTACCCGACGTAATTCGACTACATTCCATTATCATCGTTTTGCTTTTGTTGGTGTTCATCTTATATCTTCCTTTCAAGACACTATCTATTCCTTTCAATTGCTCTTCCAAGTCCTTTGCCCTCTCTGACAGAATTACAATGTCATCGCCGAACCTCAAAAGAAAAATTCGGAGTAGGTATTAAAATCCATGGAGAAGAAATAAAAACTTTGTTTACTTCATTGCTTACTCAATATACAGATTGAATAACATCGGGGAGAGGCTACAAACCTGTCTCACTTCCTTCCCAACCACTGATTCCCTTTCATGCCACTCGACTCTTATAAATGCCATCTTGTTTCTGTACAAATTGTAAATAGCCTTTCACTCCCTGTATATTACCCATGCCACCTTCAGAAATTCAAAGAGAGAAAACTTTTGACAGTGTTGACTGGAATACTCTAAGGAAAGGCAAACCTACGTTTCTAGCTTTTGTAGACATAATCTATTTTCTAAGATAAGTCGTAGGGTCAGTATTGCCTCACGTATTCCAATATTTCCTAACTGATCTTCCCTGAGGTCGGCTTCTACCAGTTTTTCCATTCGTCTGTAAAGAATTCGCGTTAGTATTTTGCAGCCATGACTTACTAAACTGATAGTTCGGTAATTTTCACATCTGCCAACACCTGCTTTCTTTGGGATTGGAATTATTATATTCTTCTTGAAGTCTGACGGTAATTTTTCTGTCTCATGCATTTTGGTCACCAGATGGTAGTTTTGTTAGGCGTGGCTCTCCCAAGGCTGTCAGTAGTTCTAATTGAATGTTGTCTACTCCCGGGGCCTTATTTCGACTTAGGTCTTTCAGTGCTTTGTCAAACTCTTGATGCAGTATCATATCTCCTATATCAACTTCATCTACATTTTCCTCCGGTTGTATGATATTGTCCTCAAGAACATCGCCCTTGTATAGACCCTCTATATACTCCTTCCACCTTTCAGGTTTCCCTTCTTTGCTTAGAACTGCGTTTCCATCTCAAATCTTGAAATTCATGCAAGTGGTTCTCTTTTCTCCAAAGGTCTCCTTAATTTTCCTGTAGGCAGTGTCTATCTTTCCCCTAGTGACTATCACGACAGATGTCCCGCAGAAATATGTGGACGGCAATCAGCGCAAAGCGTGTGGCACGTGGTGTCCACTCACAAGCAAATATTCTGTTAGGCCAAATTATGGCAATGGTATGATGCACACAGGAGTAAAAAACAAACCAGTTTGAGATGGGCTATAGTACCGAGTATACACGTATTCTGGGTCTGGTGCACGAGCCATGGACTACTTGGGTTGAGCTTAACGTGAGCTACTGATGTGTTTGGCTTTATTTAGGGCTGTCCACATGTTTCGCTTTCGTTCATAAGTACAGTGTGCCTGGTGGTTCATAAAGAAAGTTTGCTTCACTCCAGACTTACGTCCATTGTTATTCCGTGGTCACGTGATAGGACGACATGCTCATATCACTGAGGCCTGTATGCCCTCAACGTGCACTCCTGTGAGAACATCATTTACCGCATTCACCAGCTAGTAGACATTGTAAATAGATTTCATTTGCCGGTTACTTGTTTACTCTTTTGTGCAGAGTCAATGTATCTATTTCAAACAAACCTCATCAAGTTCCATCGCCATGCCATCACTTTATCCTTGTCCTTCAACACAGTACAAGTGTACAGCAATAAAGCTAGTTCACTGCGCAACTGGCATGTGAGCAACAATATTAGCCTGTTCCGTCTTCACTGGTGATCCAGATGTGATCTGTGCATAACACTTGGTGAAGAACTTTCACTGATGTCTGTGACATGGAACCATGAGGTGACAAACCATCGAGTTTTTTGTAATAAGCCTCTACATCCTTACATTTGTCCTATAGCCATCCCTGCTTAGCCATTTTGCACTTCCTGTCGATCTCATTTTTGAGACGGTTATATTCCTTTTTGCCCGCTTCATTTACTGCATTTTTATATTTTCTCCTTTCATCAATTAAATTCAATATATCTTCTGTTAGCCAAGGACTTTTACTAGCCCTCGTGTTTTTACTTACTTGATCCACTGCTGCCTTCACTACTTCATCCCTCAAACCTACTCATTCTTCTTCTACTGTATTTGTTTGCCCTATTCCTCTCAATTGTTCTCTTATGCTCTCCTTGAAACTCCTTACAACCTCTGGTTCTTTCAGTTCATCCAGATCCCATCTCCTTAAATTCCCACCTTTTTGCAGTTTATTGAGTTTTAATCTACAGTTCATAACCAATAGATTGTGGTCACAGTCCACATCTGCCCCTGGAAATGTCATACAATTTAAAAGCTGGTTCCTAAATCTCTGTCTTATAATTATATAATCTATCTGAAAGCTGTCAGTATCTCCAGGCCTCTTCCATGTATACAACCTTCTTTTATGGTTCTTGAACCATGTGTTAGCTATGATTAAGTTGTGCTCTGTACAAAATTCTACCAGGCGGCTTCCTCTTTCATTTATTACCCCCAATCCATCTTCACCTACTACGTTACATTCTCTCCCTTTTCCTACTGTCGAATTCCTGTCACCCATGACTATTAAATTTTAGTATCTCTTCACTATCTGAATAATTTCTTTTATTTCATCAATTTCTTCGTCATCTGCAGAGCTGGTTGGCATATAAACTTGTACTACTGTAATAGGCGTGGGCTTCGAATCTATCTTGGCCACAATAATGCGTTCACTATGCTGTTTGTAGTAGCTTACCCGAACTCCTATTTTTTTATTCATTATTAAGCGTACTCTTGCTTTATCCCTATTTGATTTTGTGTTTATAACCCTGTATTCACCTGACCGGAAATCTTGTTCCTCCTGCCACCGAACTTCACTAATTCCCACTATCTCCAACTTTAACCTATCCATTTCCCTTTTTAAATTTTCTAACCTACCTGCGCGATTAATGGGTCTGACATTCCACGCTCCGATTCGTAGAATGCCAGTTTTCTTTCTCCTGATAACGATATCCCCTTGAGTAGCCCCGCCCAGAGATCCAAATGGGGGACTATTTTTCCACCGGAATATTTTACCCAAGAGGACGCCATCATCATTAAGCATACAGTAAAGGTGTATGCCCTCGGGAAAAATTACGGCTGTAGTTTCCCCTTGCTTTCAACCGTTCGCAGTACCAGCACAGCAACGCCGTTTTGATTAGTGTTACAGGGTTAGATCAGCCAATCATCCAGACTGTTGCCCCTGCAACTACTGAAGAGGCTGCTGCATCTCTTCAGGGACCACACATTTGCCTGGTCTCTCTACTGATACCCCTCCATTGTGGTTGCACAAACGGAACGGCTATCTGTATCGCTGAGGCACGCAAGCCTCCCTACCAACGGCAAGGTCCATGGTTCATGTGGGAGATTTATATTGTATCTGTAGTTATTTGTTTTGCCAGCGAAACTTACTTTGCTGTAAGTAGCTTCTGTTAAGCAATACAACAATGTAGTTACTAAGGCAGAAAATTTAGACTGAAACTGGTCAGTATGAAGTACACGAAACTAGCAGTAAATATTTAATCAGTTTTGATATTCTTATGACACTCGACGATTGCATGGAAAGGAAAGGGACCCTGCATGGTAATAATGTATGAGGACAATGCAACACAGGTGTCCTAGAAATTTTAACTTTTGCAAGTTATTATTCAAGTTATTCACACTCTGTGAATGAAATGTTGCTGGTTGAAGCCTCTCTACACTACAATGTTTGTCAATTAACAGTCCTTCGATATTGTAGCTGTGCGGATGACAAGTATGTAGCCGACGACAATGCGGAGCTGCTGTTGCTGCTGCTGCTTGATGAGAGGAACCCCGAGTCGTCTCCAGAGCCACGGATACTTACGGGACAGGCAACAGTTGAAACTGCAGCTTCCCCCGCCGGTCCACTCCTACCGTGCTCTCAGTAATCGCAGGTTAACGAGTTAGGGATGTCTACACTGGCGCGAGTATAGGTACACAACGGGTCGGCCGGAGCGTTCAACAAACACTTCCGCACTCTTTCATGACACAAACTGCTCTGCCTCCCATCTGCACGCCACGCGACAGAGGCTCTCCATGCAAAGATAAACATCGGTACAGCTATTATCATTTCGTCTTTGCTATTGATATATCTCAATAAAGTTCCCTTGGCTATTACCCGGCAATTTATAATACTTCTATTATAATTACAATCAATTATATACAGTCAAATTTTTATTTAATACGTAATCGAAGTATTGATGTATTTAGTTTCTGTAGTACAGCATATAGCATCAGAATCAAGAGTATAGTGCAAGATATCAACGAAAATTAAACGGCGAAAATTTTGGATGTTGCAGACGGTACTTTGTCTGCATTTTTGGTGTTATACTCTCTATGAGACATGTGTATATTGATGATTACCCGGTACACGCCTGATCACGTGGTACCGTAGACATGCCAGAAAATGGAGAGACACCGAAATCCATTGCAAATAAATACATAAAAAACCACATTTAGACGTCAACTGCTAGGAGTCTCACGCGTACATCTGAAGGACTATCTCATGTATATATGTTTGAGGGAATCCCATCATTCCCAGAGTGACAGGTAGGTATGGCAACTCGCCGGACAATGATGTGACCGCCCAACATTCACCAAGCTTTTGTATGCACAGAAAGGACCTCCACTTGCTTTGCCTGTAAGTTAGGACGATAATTGCCCGTGGATGATACTGAGGCCAAGAAGATTTACTAATCATCAGGATACAGTGGTTGCGAATGCTGAGAGATATCGTAAGCCAACCATTAACCAGGAAAGGAATCCTTTTACATTGACAATCTTTTTGTGAAATACGTCTTTTTTTATGTGTGTGGCAAAGGCATTGCCCAACCGTAAGGGAAGCTGCTAAGAAGTAATTCAGCTGACTGCTTGTAGAATCCTACCTGGCTAATCAAACGTAAAGAAACGACCACGGTGAATAAAGTGCTCGGAATACTGCTGCATCCAGTAACTGACCTGTGCTGATATTTCGTCCGAGACTTCTTCGTAGCCGTAATATTCTTCACAGATGTCAGCATCTTCCGAATTGCTGTTTTATATTTTTTATTGATGTCAGAGTATGTGTTACTCGATACATATATCTCGCTTACTAAGTGGAATGGTGCTACGAAGGTAAGTTCACCCAGAGTTTCAAGAATTCTGAAGGAATTTCGTCTACTACAGTTGCCTTCTTTTGATTTATGTGTTTCAGTGCTCTTCGGCAGCTGCTGTTGTTATAACGTCAAAACTCAGAGATTGAAAAATATTCCCGTTACGAGCAATACTATCGCTGAAATGGGTAGTTTGAAGCCCGAGAAGTTGTCAGATACTACCCTACGCCTTGTACTGTTCATGAACGCCTGCAGTTCAGCGGGGCAACCTCATGGCTGGATGCACGTTCCCCTCACGCTGCGGCATCCCGTCACACCGGTAAGCTCTGCGGACTGCCGTGTCTCATGCAGAAAAGGTATTTGTCTGGTGCATAAGTTCTAACGTAACACAGACGTTTATCAATAATACATTCTCCTTCTCTATTTAAAACAATCTGTCAACGCTGGAGTACGTTTTATATTCCGCGACTGTGGAAATCACGTGGTTTTGAGGCGAAGAACTCGTCGAGCCATGTTCATAGAGCATCTTCATTGGAAAGGGAAGTTCCTTCAAGGTTGTATCTGTGTTTGAGGACACCAGATCAGCTGAATAACGTGGTTGCGGAAGGACTCCCCAACACAACTCCCGTATAGTGTCTTCCCTCAGCCTAGCAAAATGCGGGTGGTCATTATCGTGGAGTAGCATCACTTCACGCGGTCTTCCTCCTTGTCGTTCTTGGATTGCGTCTGCAAAACGTCTCGGTTGCTGAGAATAAACGTCAGCAGTGATGGTTACACTTCGGGGAAGCAATTCGTAGCGCACTAGATGCATAACATCATCTTTTGTAGATGATTACAGGTCGTTGTTCGGGGAGTTGCTGCTTTGCTGGGCTCAACCATTCCTTTCGTTTCCCTGTGTTAGCATTGTTGTTGTTTGCTGTCTTCAGTTCTGAGACTGGCTTGATGCAACTCTCCATGCTACTCTATCCTGTGCAAGCTTCTTCATCTCCCAGTACCTACTGCAACCTTCATCCTTTTGAATCTGCGTAGTGTATTCATCTCTTGGTCTCCGTCTAATCTCTTGGTCTCCGTCTACGATTTTTACCCTCCACGCTGTCCTCCAGTGCTAAATTTGTGATCCCTTGATGCCTCAGAACATGTCCTACCAACCGGTCCCTTCTTCTTGTCAAGTTGTGCCACAAATTCCTCTTCTGCCGAATTCTATTCAATACTTCATCGTTAGTTATGTGATCTGCCCATCTAATCTTTAGCATACTTCTGTAGCACCACATTTCGCAAGCTTCTATTCTCTTCTTGTCCAAACTATTTATCGTCATGTTTCACTTCCATACACGGCTGTCGTGCGGTAGCGTTCTCGCTTCCCACGTCCGGGTTCCCGGGTACTATTCCCGGCGGGGTCAGGGATTTTCTTTGCCTCGTGATGACTGCGTGTTGTGTGCTGTCCTTAGGCTAGTTAGGTTTAAGTAGTTCTAAGTTCTAGGGGACTGATGACCATTGATGTTAAGTCCCATAGTGCTCAGAGCCACTTGAACCATTTGAACCATACATGACTACACTCCATACAAATACTTTCAGAAACGACTTCCTGATACTGAAATCTATACTCGATGTTAACAAATTTTTCTTCTTCAGAAACGCTTTCCCTGCCATTTCCAGTCTATATTCTATATCCTCTGTTCTTCGACCATCATCAGTTATTTTGCACCCCAATAGCGGTACGGAGTAGTCATCGCCGGTGTTGTTCACGAGCCAAGCAATGATGCACATGTGGTCACCTGCTGATTTTGTGATTTTGGCTTAGGGCATGTGGCACCTGTACTCTTGATGTTTGAGCCTTTCCCATTGCACTTAAATTCGTACGGTGGTGAAATAATTGCAGTTTACCACATTTACCAGCTCTCGAGTACACTCGCGTGGATCATTGTGGGTTCATGAGTGTGAACGACTTCCATTAAACAGCGAAATCATTAACGTCAAAACGATCCTCCTTAACAAGAGAAAACCACTTCCTTAGAGTTCTCTGTCCAACAGTATTATCCCCACACACGGTGCAAATGTTTCTGGGTGCCTCCGCTGCTGTAGCCCCTCGAATGAACTCAGACCGTGTAAAATGTCGGAAATGTTCCGATTTATCCTGTTTGTACTCCATTTTGTAGCGTCGACAGCTCCACTCACTATCTTCAGACACAAAATTTCAACATGTAAACTCAAATAGCAACAGTGAACTAACAATAAAAACTGACAATCGTTAAATAAACCCATAGCAACCTGAATACCAGCTGACAAAAAAAAAAAAAAAAGCTGTGAACTTCTGCACCAGCCTAATAGATACATATTTTCAAGTGAACCTAGGATTTCAGACTTAATTTTTTTTGTTTAAGAGCGATTATATCAGGACGCTAATTATGGACAAAGTATGGTCACAAAATATCGACATAATATTTACACATGACTTTGACATAACACAAATCAATATTTTGCACATTTTGCGCCACTTTCTGGAGCATCTATGTTCCACTACATCCGCATTATGTACAAACCAGCAGAATTTCTGAGATTTATAGTAGTGTTGCAAAACAATACCTATGATGTATAAGAAAACACAATTAGTTACTTCAGACATTTTTTGAGTACACCCTGTGGTCCATAGCATTCTACTTAAAGCTCCTAAAGCATCTCGCTAACACTAGGCAGATATGAGACATCGACGTGACAATTCTAAACACTGCGTATGACTTTAGTATGACAGCAACGAAAGATTTAAGTTTTTCTCAGTTACCCTGATTTATTTAAAGAAGTTAAATCGTTTTTCGCAAAACTAGGCCTTACGCTGGTCTATTTGCTTCCTCATTTGGTCATATCCTACTCTTTGCTTCGAACAATTTATAGAGAATCATATTTTCGTTACACTGAAAAATTTGACCAATGAAATACACAGACAGCATTCCGCTCTAGGCAAAAGCACGCCAAAAAAAGAAACTAAAGTGTAGCCTGTATAGAAACAATAACTGTTGTACGTTCTCGCTTCCCACGCCCGGGTTCCCGGGTTCGATTCCCGGCGGGGTCAGGGACTTTCTCTGCCTCGTGATGGCTGGGTGTTGTATGCTGTCCTTAGGTTAGTTAGGTTGAAGTAGTTCTAAGTTCTAGAGGACTGATGACCATAGATGTTAAGTCTCATAGGGCTCAGAGCCATTTTTTGAATAAGTGTTGTAGAATTAAGGAACATGTTTTATGTGGAAGAACTGCGATGTTTTTGGAAAATGAATATCTCTTCTATAAAAGTCAACATTGACTTATCAGGATGGCAACGTGAGAAGGCAGTATTGAATACTGAAAAGAATTGTCAGCACCATTGCTCTTTGCAACGTATGTGAGCCGTGGCTGGCTGGATGGGTGCCTTGTTTTTTTTTTTTTTTTTAATCATTTGTTGTAGCCCAGTGGTTACCGCAATAACGTTGCTGTCTTCTCTCCGTGAGCCGCACCGCAGTAGCAGTGTGTATCGATACTAGTACTGCTGTACTATGTCTGGTGTGGCGGATATGTTTTCCGGGTGTGCTGTGTGTGACAGTTGGTCCGTTGGGTCAGAGCAACGAGGAAGTCTCTGTGGCGCGTGGTCAGACCGGAGCCGCTGGCGGCGTGCACGTGCGGTTGGAGTTGTGAGGCACTTCTTGCGAGGGTTACGAAGTTCGTCAGCCACCGAAACTGGACACTAAAGTTGAGTGCTCACTTAACCTACTATCAAGCCTCAACTGCTATCACATCTCTTGGTTTGATCCTGGTTGTCACTTTCTGAGAGATCCACACGTGTGTGCGTTCAAGTCGATTAGAATTGCAGCCGTCTTCCTGTGTGGTGTTAAACTTCATTAATGAAGGAATGACTTAAATTAAGTGAACCAGAGGTATCTCCTGTGTTGTGGCCGTTGACGTTCCAGTGACCTAAAGTGGTTGTTGACGTAGTTTCTGGCAGTGTATTTTCCACATCGTGTTGGTATTGTACAGCACAGCGTGTAGTGTGACAGCTGAGGTGTTGTTAGTTTTGGGCGTTTATTCTCATTTGGCTTGATTGGCCACCAGTATCCGGAACGTTGTGCGATTGACATCTTGTTGTCGTTTTGCTGTTCAGGTGCAGTAGAACTGATGTTGTTGGTTGGTTCCTCGGCTGGCTTTTTGTTGGGTTGCCTTTTGATTAAGAAGTTGTCGGTCTGGCTGCCTGTTTCACCTAAAAGTGCGTTAGTTACTTCCCCAGGTTGGAACCTTCTGAGCGCCGCTCCTTGTGTTTTACAGAGTGATTTCCTTTTTAGTCTTAAGTACTGTGTGTGGCCTTCAGCGGAGTTTTTGCTTATTGAAATTTCAAGGCTTTTCTTCTTAGGCCTTAAGGCGTAAAAAAGTTTCTTGACTGGTATGTGGCCTTCAGCCGAGTTTCAGCCTTTCAAAATTAAAATTGCAAATTCCTTGTGCCTAGACATTAAGCCGTAAATTGGTTTCAAGTAGGTATGTGGCCTTCATCCGAGTTTTCAGCCTTTTCAAATCAAGAGTTGAAAATTTTGTCTAGGATTTAAGCCGGAAGAAATATTTTGTAGTTTTTATGTGGCCTTCAGCCGAGTTTTTCAGTTAAAGCCCAGACAAAGAAATTTCCAATTTTTAATTTTAAGACGTGAGATTATTTGGGTTTCGTATGTGGCCTTCAGCCGAGAGTTATGTGAAGCATTTTAGGATAAAGACTTTATCCTATTTTAGTTGAAATTCAGAATCTCTTCCTTTAGGCCTTAAGTCGTAAAATTGTTTTCTCCATGATGTGTGTTTTAATCTCTATTAAATTAAAAATTTAAAATCCTTGTCTTGCCCTTAAGTCATAAGATTGTTATTTTTTAATATGAGGCCTGCAGCAGAGTTTTACACGAAGTATTTTGAGATCAGGCCTTCAGCCTTTTCAAATTGAAAGCTCTTCTTCCCAGGCAAAATCCATAAAATTGTTTTGTTGATATGCGGCCTTCAACCAAGTTTTCAGCCAATTTAAATTAAACTTTGAAAATCTTTGTCTCGGCCTTAAGCCGCGAGACTATTCTTGATTAACGTGAGGCCTTCAGCCGCGTTATATGGGATAACATTAAATCTAAGGCTTTCAGCCTATTTATATTGAAGATAAAAAATTCTGAAGAAGTGAAACCGCCAGAAGAACTCCTGTACCTTGCTTAGGCCTTGTGCCTTGGATTTTCGATGTGGCCTTCAGCCGATCTAAATTAAATCAAAGGAGGTCTTTCGTTAAAACCTTGAGAGTTTTGATTCTTGCTTGTCTGATTGTGTGTTTTAAGAAATAAATTTTGTATGATGGTGTGCAACTGACAGTAACATATTTTGACCTCTTTCCACAAATATAACCGCATCCGCTCCGTCCTGCTAGCCCAGGGATTTCACTGGTAGCAGAGCGTGGTTACGTTTGTGTTCTTGCCATTTCAGTTACTGTTAGTTTCAATTTTATTTCTGTTCTGTGACACCACATTGTTTTGGGTGTTGATTGTTTCAGGTGTATTGTAATGGCGGTCAGTCAGAGTCCGGGGATCGGCCTGCTCAGGAACATCTTGTTTACGAGTTGGAAATAAGGCGCCAAGCTACTGAGAGCAGTGATCCGGATTTAGTGGCCCGTTTAGGTGCTGCCGTTTTTCAGCCGGTTGACGTCACGCCGGCAGTGTTGGGTGAGACAGGAGCGGCCACTGAATTTTTGTTGAAGGCTGTTAGGGGCCTTGAGGACACTATTTGCGTTTTGGAAGGCACTCAACCTAGTGCCAGTCTATTGGATAGGGTGTAGGCCCAGTTAATGTATTTAACAAATCGGAAAGCGGATTTGGGCATTTTAGCTTTGGAAGATCACCATAAAAAATTAGCCGCCGAATTGGGCTCTTTGGTTAGTGCATTGCAGTTTAATGTTATGTGTTTAGATTTGGTGAGAAGAGGATTGAGGAGCGGGACTAGCTGTGTTCGGGAGAGGGCGAGAGCCTGCCCGGGATGGTACTGTTACGTCCTCGGTGGAGTTAGATGCAATGTTTGCCAAGTTGCCTAATCCTCTCGTGATATTACTGAATTAGTCGTGGAGTGGCTTGAACAGGTCGAAAAATTATTACGGTTGTCGGTTCGTCTTGAACTTTATGCTTCTCCCTTTCGTGGTTCCACACCAAGTAATTTTGTCACTGCCGTACCTGTTAGCTAGAAGTGAGTTGCAGAACCTCCTCTTCCGAGCCATGACTGAAGTGTTCTCCTTACAGCAATTGAGGGAGCTCGTCATTAGGCAGAGATTGACCACCGGAGTTCAAAAACAGCTTGAATGTCGTTACATTTGGGAGATGCAGCGGGATAAAGAGCAGTTACATCAGTATGTGGACAGAGTTCAGACGGCGTCCTTGGCTTTCTTAATCGATTTGCCTGAACAACAGCCGGTGTCTATTGTTCTTAGGGGAATGCGCGTTGCGGATAAGTAGCACTATGTTTTCCGTAATCAGCCTTCAGCTTGGGAAGAACTCCGTGCCGCGGTTGTAGCGATATGGGCGTTGCCACTTGGATACGATGTATGTCACGAAGTTAAGGGGCAGGCCACCGGCGCTGGCAAGGGAAATTCCGAAGTGTCTGCATCCGCTGAAGCCGTAAAACTGGAACCCCGGGGTTGTTTCAGGTGCGGCAGCACGGCTCACTTGGAGCGCTCTCGGATTCAGCCTCGCGCTCTCAGAGCCAATAAATGACGCCGGACTGGGCAGCTATCTCGTGATCGAGCCTTTAGACGCTGGCGTACCCGTGTTGTCGCTCCCTCTTCACCGCCCTCGCCTTACGTTTGTTCTCGAGTAGGTGGCGAACCGATCTGTGCTCTTTCCGATTCTGGTAGCTCATTTTCATTATTGTGCTTCGAGTGGTTTTTGGAAGTTGGTCATTTTACGAAACTTCGGTCGGTGCTTTCTCCGGTGCAGAGATGTCGGGTGGCCAATGACCAGGTGTTGCCTCTGCATGATTGGGTCCGAGGGAGTATATCGATGGGGGATTTTTCCTGGCCCTTGTCATTAGCCTCGGTCAAGGAGCTGCCGGTCGATCTAATTTTGGGATGTGATTTCAGTAAATACTGGGTTATTCTTGGATTATTCTGGGCACACCTTTTTCTTTAAGTTAGCTCCTGTGGAGAAGTTTCTACATCTACATCCATACTCCGCAAGCCACCTTATGTTTCGTTTTATAAGTGCGCTAAACGTATTGTGCATCGAAATGCAGATGCATTGGCCGTTCAGGATGTGGCTAATGAGTTTGATCTTACCCATCTCTCGCCGCATCACGCTTCTCAATTACGGGATTTGTTACAGAGTTTTCCTGAGCTTCTTAGTGATAACTTGAGAGTCACTAATGTTCTTAATTACCATATCCTTCTATCCGACGATAGTCCTGTCAGGCAGCCCCCACGTCGCCTCTCACCTCCTAAGGTGAAGATACTGAAGGCGAGAATATCACAAATGCTCCAACAAGGAGTTATTACGCCTTCTACATCTACTTATGCTTCCCCCATATGCCATGTTCCCAAGGATCAGGAGCACTATTTCAGACCTGTGGTTAACTACCGGGTGCTTGAGCACTAAGGTTGTCTTCGAATGTACATCTGCCTCTGATCTGCATAACTTTTACCTGGTTTGCCGGTACTAATTGGTTTACTGTTCTTGGTTTGAACCAAGCCTGTTGTCAGATTCCATTAGCTGAAGAATGTAAACATGTTACCGCATTTTGTACTCATTGGAATCTGTTTGACGGAGTTCCTTTTGGTTTGGCAACTCGTTTGCTGGATAATATCCTTAGGGACTTGAAATTAGTGTTTGCCTATAATTATTTGGACGATTTAGTCATCTATAGCTGTTCGTTCCAGTCCATTTGGATCATATCCAGAAAGTTCTTTCGAGGTTTCAGGGAGCCGGGCTGACTGTTAAACCCAGTAAGATGACATTAGAAACGCAGCAGGTGTTCTTCTTAGGTCACCTAGTGTCAGGTCAGAGTATTCGCATCGAACAAGAGCGAACTAAGACCATACGGGCGTTGCCTACTGATAAACTCGGAATTGCTAGGTTCATAGGCATGTTGAACTATTTTAGGTGTTTTGTCCCTAATTTTGCTTAGTTGGCCGCGACCTCAAACGAACAGTGCCGGAAGAGAGTGCGTTTTGAATAAGGACCTGTCCAGGAGCCCGCGTTTGAGTATATTAAGGCAGCTGTAGCCAATCGTCCATTTCTAGGAGTACCATACTTTAATAAAAGGTTTATTGTCCAAAATGACACATCTAATGCTGGTATTTTAGCCGTAAAACTGGCCGTAGTGCCAGATGAGAGGTACGCATTTAATTTGAAGTTAAACACGTGAGAGACACTGAAAATATCCTTGCGGATGTCCTCAGCCGGTAGTTCGCCGAATCTACACCTAGTGAGGGAACCCGGGAGACAGATGGAGGCAGGATTGGGAGAAATTCCTCTTTAGTTTGATGTCGCTCAGCGTCGGGATCAGGACCCTATTTGGCTGGGGAACTGTCGCATGAGTATATTATTAACAGTTGCATTCTGCGTAAAAGGGTCGGGCATGCGAAGCAGTTAAAGAAGTTTGCCAGTAGCTCTGGTGCGCCCGGTTTTTCGGTACTTTCATGATTCGTTGGTGGGTAGCCACTTATAAGTTCCTAAGACTCTGAAAAAAGTCAAGGAGCATTTGACTTGGCCCACCATGGAGCGAAATGTCAGAGAGATGGTATAGCAATATCGGCTGTATAATGTAGTCAAACCCAAGAATGCTCTTCAACAGGGTTTGCTGAGCTCTGAGCGCGAGTCCTGTCCTACGCACAAGCTCTATATCGATTATCTAGGACCCTTTCTTCGTACTAAGAAAGGTCATCGATACGTGTTAGTTATTATTGATGCGTTCTCCGGATTCACTTGGCTCCTTCCGAGCCGTAACGTCACTGCTACCACCACTATTTCTCATTTAACTAAAGTTTTCATTGTTTTTGGCCCCCCTAAGAAAATTGTTAGCGATAATGCGCCGGCCTTCCTTTCGGCTCCTTTCAAGGCGTCCTATTTTCAGAACGGTGTCAAGCATATCACGACTGCGTCGTATTATCCGCAGGCATGCTTTACGGAGAGGGTTAACCGAAATCGTAAATCCGCTTTGATTTCAGAAAACGCCTAGTAAGTGGGACTCTAGTCTTCCTTGGCTTAGTTTTGCTTTTAATACCACCAATCATGAAGCCTTGGGAGCCACTCCCGCCTCTTTGATCCTTTCCTATCCTGTTAATTCCCCTTTTTAGAACTTGTGGGGAATTCAAGATCTAGTTCCTCAAGTCATCAATGAAAACTGGAACCGTGCCAGACGTAATATACTCAGGGTCCATAATAATCAAGGTGAGCGTTACAATCGTAATCGGCGAACCTTTAGAGGGAGGCTAGGAGATCAGGTCTATGTCCGTAGTTTCCCCAGTAGGCAGCTGCGTGTCGGAAATATGAGTAAATTTACTCCTCATTTTCTTGGGCCTAGCACCAATTTGCGCATTTTAGGCCCGGTGAATCTGCTGGTTAAGGATAACCATTCCGGTAACCAGTACTGGGTTCACCTTAGCCAGGTTAAATCCAGTTAGTTAGTCTGATGGTTAAGTAGCCCCCCCCCCCCCCCCCTTCCAGCATCGTGTTTGTTTGAGGGCGGGAGGTTGAGCCGTGGCTGGCTCGTGTTATGCTTCCCATTAAATCTTGGTTTTGGTTGATATTCTGTGATTAGTCTCTCGCGGTTATGCTGTTATCCTCTGTCTCCGTGAGTCGCAGCAGCAGCGCGTATCGATATTAGTACCCTTGTACTATCTATGGCATCGCGCTTATAGTTTTCCGACTGCAGCGCGTGCGGGTAATGCTCCCGTCCTTTTGCCTCAGAAAGTCTACAAGGAAGAGCTATGTGGTCTACTTAGTTCTGGTGCATAACGGAAGATTAACAAAGATCCTACTATCAAGGTGACAGTATGGACTGCTGCCTTGCTGAACGCTTCATCACTACCAAAGGAAGTCAAAAGAAGTACCACCGAGATATTATGGTCTTCCTAAAGTTCACAAAATGTCTAAGTATGAGAGTGTAGAGGTCTATGAGACCTATAACGAGCGCTATTGGTTCACCGACGTATTTTTCTGCCAAACACTTGACTTCCTAATTAAAACAATTGGTAGGAAAATGGAGTCACCACATTCGTAATTCTATGGATTTTATTCAGAGACTTAACACGTCAAAACTAACTAGCACATCATTATTATTTAGCCTGACGTTGCTGTCATTATGCACCGGTACCTTTAAAGGACTCTTTCTCTTATCAGCCAACATCTTGATACGAACATTACGGCCTTATTTGATCATGTGCTTTTATCATCTTATTTCCAGTTTAATGGTGAATTTTATGAGAAGATTGATAGTTAATAAAAATTTGCGGGTTTCCAGCCGCGTCGGGTGGTTAAAATCCCACGGGCTTTCGACCGAGCTCTCCCCGGTCATTCTCAAGTGGTAAGACTGACTGCTGTGTCGTCGTGGCCGCGTCGTTATACAACCGCACTGCTGGCTGTGACGTCACTGGTGCTCTCTTCCACGCCATATATGATCATGTTTTCATACCGCGTTCATCGCGCCCGTTTTAACATCGCGATAGTCGGGTTCCGTCCTTGTTGATGGTGTTTTCAGCGGTTTTTATTTCAATAGCTTCTTTTATGACGCTATCGCAAAATCCCTCCTTCATATCGACATGTTTCGTCGAATAGAATTCGGTGTCCACTTTCTAAGGCGTGTTCTTCCACGTCTGATTTTTCTGGATAGCGTAGGTGTAAGCTCCTCTCGTGTTCCTTTCCGACGTTGCTCTACCATGCGTACTGTTTGGCCGACGTAGTAACAGCCACACTGACATGGTATCTTGTACACTCCAGGCGTTCTTAGCCCTAGGTAGTCCTTCACAGTCCTTATGAGCTGACGAATTTTTGCTGGGGGCCTGAACACCGATGAAATGTTATATCTCTTCAGGAGTCGGCTAATCTTTCCCGACACTGTACCACAGAAAGGCTAAAACACAAGTTTCTTGCTTTCTTCTTCGGTGGTGTTCTCTTCTCTGTTGGTGTGTTTCTTGCGTGTCACGCCAGATATAGCCTGGACACCTGTCCGTGGCTGTACCCGTTTTCCCGGAAGACGTTTCGGAGGTGGCTCAGTTCTAGTGGCAGACTTGCTGCGCCTGGGACGACTTTAGCACGATGGACGAGGGTATTCAGAACGCCACGTTTTTGTGCCGGATGGTGGTGGCTGAGAGCGTGCAGATACTGATCTGTGTGTGTGTGTGTGTGTGTGTGTGTGTGTGTGTGTGTGTGTGTGTGTCCGTTTTCTGTAGACACTGTGGCTGAGGGGCCCCTTGGTTTTCCGTCGAATGAGGACGTGAAGCAAGGGCAATGTACCCTCTGTCTCGACTTCCATCTTACACTTGATGTGGCCGTGAATGCTGTTCAGGTGTTCCAAAAATTCACGACCATGGGGCTACATGATGAAAGTGTCATCGACGTAACGCTAAAAGCAACTTGGTTTAGCTGGAGCCGTGTCCAAGGCGAAGTCTTCAAATTTTGCCATAAAAAGTTTGGCTATGGATGGAGCCAGAGGGCTTCCCATAGCCACGCCGTCCAACTGGTCGAAATACTGGCCGTTATGTAGGAAGTACGACTATGTCACTGTGTGCTTAAACAGTCCCACAATTGTGCTATCAGATAATTGGGAGAGGATATCTATACAGTCTTTGACCGGAACACGTGTAAACAGGGAGACCACACCAAAACTAACCATCATATCTCCTTGACTAAGACGCAGTTGTTTAATTCTGTTGAGAAAGTCGACGGTGTTCTTGATGTGATGCACACAACGACCCACATGCGGTGCAAGGAGGCTGGTCAGGTGTTCTGCCAGTCTATAAGTGGGTGACCCAATGGTGTTCACAATGGGACGAAGAGGAGAATCCGGTTGTGGATTTCTGGTAGTCCAGAAAGCGTAGGTGGTCTCGGCGCCTGAGGGAGGAGAGTCTTAATAACGCCCTCTTCCAGCATTGACTGTTTTAGAAGCTCTGATGTCTTCCTCATTATTCTTGACGTCGGGTCCCGTGGCAGTTAACGCTATATATCCTCTTCAAGCATTAACTGAATTTTGGCATCGTAGTCAGCTTTATTTACAATGACGGATGCATTGCCCTTGTCGACTGGCAGAACCACGATGAGTGCGTCGTTGCGGAGTGCGTGAAGACCATTGCGTTTAGCCCTAGTCAAGTTAGACCTCGGTGGTTTAGATTTTGAAATGATGCGACACGTTTCGCGATGAATTTCGTCAGCATTCTCACTAGGCATCTTACGGATTGCTTGTTCAACCCCACTTATATCATCACAGACAGGGATGCTCTGAAGCGCTGGTGCGAAGTTAATACCTTTCTTAAGCGCCGAAATGGCACCCGCATCGACCTCTTTCTCCGTCATATTGATGACAGTTCCTTCTGTTGATTTCCGTTCTGCACCGTGTTGTTGTTAAGAAATCCGCGCGAACTACACTTTCTGTTTCTCTGTGGCCTTCTTTTGCTGTGGTGGCCGCGTCGACCCACTCAAAATCTAATTGTGAGAGTACCTCTGTCAACAGCAGATGTATAGCCAGCAGTTCGCGACCTTTTAAATCCAGCTGCCTCCTAGTGAAGTGTATCGTTTCCCGCAACAGGGCAGAGCTGGCTGAACGGTAGATTCACCTGGCTGCCGAGGTAAATCGTGGAATCGCGTTCTCATCTCGACAGCGTAGCAGGAAGGCTAGAGAGCTTAACAGGTTAGCCTTCTTCCCAAGCAGGTTCCCTAGGCGCCACGTTTCCCCCCCGTAGAGGTACGCCATGTATGAATGCGTGGTTTCGTGGCGATATGAATTAATAAGATTTTCTCGGGCTTCCAGCCGCGTCAGGTGGTTATAATCCAACGAACTTTCGACCGAGCTCTCCTCGGCCACATCAAGTTTACGATGGAAGTCGAGACAGATGATGCACTGCCCTTGCTTGACGTACTCGTTCGACGGAAAACCAACGGGCACCTCAGCCACAGTGCCCGCAGGAAACCTACACACACAGATCGGTAACTCAGCCACCACCATCCGGCACAAAAAGTGGCCTTCTGAATACCCTCGTTCATTGTGCTAAAGTCGTCCCAGACGCAGCAAGTCTGCCACTAGAACTGAGCCACCTCCGAAACGTCTTCCGGGAAAACGGTTACAGCCACGGACAGGTATCACAGGCTATATCTGGCGCGACACGCAAAAAAACAAACTAAGAGAGGTGAGAACACCACCGAAGAAGCAAACAAGAAACTTGTGTTTTAGCCTTTCTGTGGTACAGTGTCGGGAAAGATTAGCCGGCTCCTGAAGAGATATAACATTTCATCGGTGTTCAGGTCCCCAGCAAAAGTTCGTCAGCTCATGAGGCCTGTGAAGGACGATCTAGATCTTAGAACGCTTCGAGTGTACAAGATACCATGTCAGTGTGGCTGTTACTACGTCAGCCAAACAGTACGCATGGTAGAGCAACGTCGGGAAGGAACACGAGAGGTGCTTACACCTACGCTATCCAGAAAATTCAGCCGTGGAAGAACACGCCTTAGAAAGTGGACATCGAATTCTATTCGACGAAACATGTCGATATGAAGGAGGGATTTTGCGATAGCGTCATAAAAGAAGCTATTGAAATAAAAACCGCTGAAAACACCATCAACAAGGACGGAACCCGACTATCGCGATGTTAAAACGGGCGCGACGGACGCGGAATGAAAACATGACTATATACAGTGTGTTACAAAAAGGGACGGCCAAATTTCAGGAAATATTCCTCACACACAAATAAAGAAAAGATGTTATGTGGAGATGTGTCCGGAAACGCTCAATTTCCATGTTAGAGCTCATTTTAGTTACGTCAGTATGTACCCTACTTCCTCTATTCACCTCCAGTTGGCAAAATAGAAGGAAGGTAATGTTGACTTCGATGTTTGTGTTGACATGCGACTCATTGCTCTACAGTACTAGCATCAAGCACATTAGTACGTAGCATCAACAGGTTAGTGTTCATCACGAACGTGGTTTTGCAGTCAGTGCAATGTTTACAAATGCGGAGTTGGCAGATGCCCATTTGATGTATGGATTAGCACGGGGTAATAACCGTGGCGAGGTATGTTTGTATCGAGACAGATTTCCAGAACGAAGGTGTCCCGACAGGATGACGTTCGAAGCAATTGATCGGCGTCTTAGGGAGCACGGAACATTCCAGTCTATGACTCGCGAATGGTGAAGACCGAGAACGACGAGGACACCTGCAATGGACGAGACAATGCTTCCTGCAGTTGACAATAACCCTAATGTCAGCGTCAGAGAAGTTGCTGCTGTACAAGGTAACGTTGACCACGTCACTGTATGGAGGGTGCTGCGGGAGAACCAGTTGATTCCGTACCATATACAGCGTGTGCAGGCACTATCAGCAGCTGATTGGCCTCTACGGGTACACTTCTGCGAATGGTTCATCCAACAATGTGTCAATCCTCATTTTAGTGCAGATGTTCTCTTTACGGATGAGGCTTCATTCCAACGTGATCAAATTGTAAATTTTCAGAATCAACATGTGTG
The DNA here is from genome assembly GCF_023897955.1 of Schistocerca gregaria. Lineage (NCBI taxonomy): Eukaryota > Metazoa > Arthropoda > Insecta > Orthoptera > Acrididae > Schistocerca > Schistocerca gregaria. Next base: position 576,852 of record NW_026061873.1, on the reverse strand, counting down.
GGCTGATGAGAATCCGCACACATTTGTGCAATCACGTCATCACCACAGATTTTCTGTGAACGTTTGGGCAGGCATTATTTGTCGGTGATGTATTGATTGGGCTCCATGTTCTTCCACCAACGCTCAATGGAGCACGTAAATATGATTTCATACGGGATACCCTACCTGTGCTGCTAGAACATGTGCCTTTACAAGTACGACACAACATGTGGTTCATGCACGATGTAGCTCCTATACATTTCAGTCGAAGGGTTCGTATTCTTCTCAACAACAGATTCGGTGACCGATGGACTGGTAGAGGCGGACCAATTCCATGACCTCCACTCTCTACTGACCTCAACCCTCTTGACTTTCATTTATGGGGGCATTTGGAAGCTCTTGTCTACGCAACCCCGGTACCAAACGTAGAGACTCTTCGTGCTCGTATTGTGGACGGCTGTGATACAATACACCATCCTCCAGGGCTGCATTAGCGCATCAGGGATTCCATGCGACGGAGGGTGGATGCATGTATCCTCTCTAACGGAGGACATTTTGAACATTTCCCGTAACAAAGTGTTTGAAGTCACGCTGGTACGTTCTGTTGATGTGTGTTTCCATTCCATGATTAATGTGATTTGAAGAGAAGTAATAAAATGAGCTCTAACATGGAGTTAAGCGTTTCCGGACACATGTCCACATAACATCTTTTCTTTATTTGTGTGAGGAATGTTTCCTGAAAGTTTGCCGTACCTTTTTGCAACACCCTGTTTGTCGAGGAAGAGAGCACCAGTGACGTCACAGCTAGCAGTGCGGCTGTATAACGACGCGGCCACGTCGACACAGCAGTCAGTCTTACCACTTGACAATGACCGGGGAGAGCTCGGTCGGAAGCTCGTGCGATTTTAACCGCTGGAAGCCTGAGAATATTTTATTAATTCATATCGCCGAGAAACCATGCATTCATACAAGATCGATGGTGTTGTCATGGGACGCCCCCTCTACCCTCTGGTAGCTAATTTATTCATGGAAGACTTCGAGGACAAGGCACTGGACTCAGCAAGTTTTAAACCAACGGTCTTCTGGAGGTACGTGGACGACACATTTGTGGTATCGACGCACGGGATGAATGAATTACATCGATTTCTTGAGCATTAGAATTCCATCCATTCTAGTATCAAATTTACTATGGAAATATAAAAAAACGTCTACCTCCCATTTTTGGATGTTGTCGCTCGCCGTAAAGTTGATGGCACATTAGGACACGCCGTATACCGGAAACCAACGTATACAAATCTAAATGTTCATGCCAGTAGCTGCCATCACCCTTCACAGACCGTATGTGTTCTTAAGACCTTAGTGCATAGGGCACACTGTATTTCCGATAAAGACAATTTGCAACAAGAGCTCACATACCTTAAGAGCATTTTTAAATCGAATGGATTTTCTCCGCAACAAATTTGTAGAGCATTCAATGTAAAACCTAGGAAGAAGATAGTAATTCTTTCAAATCTAGTACTTTTTTGCCGATGTGGGTGCATTCCTGAGAAATTCTGTGTTGTGGTGGTCTTTCACCCCCCCCCCCCCATCCCCCCCAACGAAGACTGCTGCAGCTTTACTCTGTGAAGGACGATTTACAGCTTCGTAAAGCGGGTGTGTATCAGATTTATAGCGGAAATTGTGAGAAATCGTACAGAGATCAAACAACACGCACCGTTCATGAGAGATGTGTAGAGCATCGAAGATACAAACGCTTATTACAGCCAGACAAGTCAGCTGTGGCCGAACATTGTCTTGGTACAGGTCATTCCATGAATTACAGTGATGTGAATATTTTAACATCCACGTCTTCCTTTTGGGAATCTGCCGTCAAGGTATAGAGATTAGAGCAGCTAATAATTTAATAAACAGAGATAATTTTTTTTTAATTTGGACAAAGCATGGAATCCGGCTCTTGGGGTAATTGAACTGCAGAGAAGTCGTCACGGTGTCACCGCCGCCGATCATACATCGATAAGCGAATCAAATGTCTGTACGCCTTCGCCACAGGCGGTGCATGTATAAGCGTATTTCTTTGCCGCCGACCAACATCTGTCAATCGCATGCGCAGTACCGCTTCGGTGGAGCATCTAAGGCCGCGCTTGGCATCTTGTCGTCAGTCTTATGACTCACTCTGAGGATGGCCGGACGATACGCGGCCGAAATATCAGCGGAGGAAATTTTATTTGCGCGGCTGCGTGCCCAAAATTTAATGGACTGTTCATTACGCGGCGAGAAATTGAAAATGGACAGTGGTTATGAAGTTTTTTAAGTGAGAAACTGAGGAAAAATAGGGAGGAAACGTTTATGAAAAAGCACATCGCCGATTCAAAAATGAGCTTGTAATGTCTTCACTTACGTTGTACTATATCCCACAGTATGTCTCGTTTCACCAGCTATCGATGCCCCTTAATAATTACATTGTTTCATCGTATAATGCGGTCAATAATTAAGTTTTGCATGTTAACCATACGGCAAAGCACTCTTCTCTTTGCGTGCTGTCATTTGCGAAAATCTTGTTTCCATATCTCAAACCGTTTGAGATGTGAGGAATGTTGAGAATATCTCATTCTGGCTCTTTCGCTGGCTCGGACGGTTGCAGATGAGTGCGCTACATCAGATTAATTTTTCCGTCATTGGTGACTGAGACTTCCACCAAAGTCTAAAGAAAAATTCATTATCTCAGCTGAATTTTATACGCGGCAACATATTATGTAATGTGTACCAAACGCAAAATCTTAGCAACCCCTATTTTCTATTTTAAACTTTTTCATATTTCATGCAGTGTCTTACTTAAATCGAAGTACCATAATAAATGTCACCATTAACGAAATGATGGGCACGTCACACGAAGCTGGCATATAAAGCTATAAGTAGGGAAAAAAGATTTTTTTTTTTTACGGAATAGTATCTGTAAAATCGTTTGAGGAAGAACGCAGGGCGTGTGGCTCGCTTCTGCCATCGCAGTGTGTCGCCAGCCGGCTGGAAGTGGCCAGACAAGGTCGGCCCCGCCTAAAGAAACAAATGAAATCTCTCAGTAACTGTTCCCTGCGCATCGGCCACTGTATCCAGCACGGATTCCACCATCTGCCACATCATATTACACGGCTTTCAGGGTATAGGGTAGATGTGGACATTGATTTTCCACAGCTGCCACTATGCTCTGTATGTAAGTAAAGATTTTACAGCGGGTTTGTCGTTCAGAAATCGCATTTGAGTGTTGTTTGTTTGTGGGAAGACTGTGTGACACCTTGTGTACGAAGGGGAAACGTCTACCAGCACTTACCAAAGTCCGAGACTGCAGTTTGTCGTTACGCTGCTCGCGCTGTCACGTGAATACGGTGCCCATCGGTTCGCGAGGGTCACGTAGGCTGTTAATGGCCCTACGTGACTAGCGCCTGAGAGGCTCGACGTGCTGTTTGGTTGGCTGTGCAGGACCACACAGACACACCAGGTTCCCTGTGTCATGGAACGCAGCGATCTCACTGGTGGCCAGAAGAGCGCCCTCACGGACAGTGCGGCGACGTCCAGCGACAACTGCTGTCGAAGCCCACATCGACGCGGCAGGAGACCGAGGCGGCCGACAGTGGAACTCCCAACAAGGAGACTGGACATACCAGAGTGGCACTATGTCGTCTTTGCAGACGAGTCCCAGTCCTGTGTACAACATCCCATTGGACGTATCCATGCATGCAAGCTCTGAGGAGGACGAACGTTGCCAGGCTGCTTTCGTCATCTTCTCATGGGCTCATCATCTGACTTGTTGGTATGGGGTACAACTGGGTAAATAAGATGATCGCGTCTTGTCCACACAGATGGTAATTTGGACTGTACCTATCACATTTCTGGCGCCTTAAGGACGGTGGCTATGACCCTTCTCCGAGATCTTCGTGACATTATCTTTCAACACATTACACCAACATCGCATGTTGCCCATGCTGTGCTGACCTGTGCCGCACACCGGAGTATATTTACCGAAATTATGGCCAAAATGGCAAAAATGGACGTTTGGTCAACTATTGTAGCAAGTACATGAAAGGTTCTCGGTTCACTTGCCTCGTCAAATTTTCAGAAAATTCCACGCTTTCGATGATACCCTCCACCATCGTCGTCAGGGACTAAAACTGACTGTCGTGAACTGGCAAGGTTCCCTCTTTCATACTCATAAGAGGGCATCTGATTTGCTGGATTACGTCACGGTGGAGCATACACATATGTTGCCCCCCTACGTAGATAGATTTTGCTTGCAATCTAGCGATGCATGCAGCACCATCTATCGCATCAGGCTGTGAACTGCGAGAAGTAAGAAAATAAACCAACGTGCAATTGAAAAGAACTTTGCGAGAGGCCTGGGACAATCACCTGCTGTGATCGGTGCAGCGAAATGATTGGCCCGTGTCACGCACACGGCGCCTTCAACCATACCGCTAGAAAATAGACTGAAGCACCAAAGAAACTGGTATAGGCATGCGTATTCAAACAGAGAGGTATGTAAACAGGGAGAATACGGCGCTGCGGTAGGCAACGCCTACGTAAGACAAGTGTTTCGCGCAGTCGTTAGACCTGTCAAGGCTGCTACAATAGGTCATGATTGTGAGTTTGAACGGGATGTTACTGTCCACGCACGAGCGATGGGACACAGCATCTCCGAGGTAGCGAAGAATTGGGGATTTTCCCGTACGAGGATTTCACGAGGGTACCGTGAATATCAGAAATCCGGCAAAACATATAATTCCCGACATCGCTGTGGCCGGAAAAATATTCGGCAAGAACGGGACCAACGACGACCGAAGAGAATCGTTCAATGTGACAGAAGTGCAGTCCTTCCGAAAATTGCTGCAAATTTCAATGCAGTTGGAGTGATATGGGGCCCCTGATACGTCTAGATACTACTCTGACTCGTTCCTAAGCATCCTGTCTGATCACCTGCATCCGTTCACTTTCATTGTGCTTTCCGACGGTCGTGGGCAATTTCAGCAGGACAGTGCGACACCCTACACGTCCAGAATTGCCTCAGAGTGGCTCCAGGAACACTTTTCTGAATTTAAACACTTACGTTGGCCACCAAGGTGCGCAGCCACGAAAATTATTGAGCATATCTGGGATGCCTTGCTACGTGCTGTTCAGAAGAGATCTCCACCCCCTCGTATTCTTATGGATTTATGGACAGCCCTGCAGGATTCACAGCGTCAGTTCTGTACGGCATTACTTCAGACGTTAGTCGAGTCCATGCCACGTCGTGTTGCGGCACTTGTGTGTTCGTGGGGGACCTACACGATATTAGGCAGGTGTACCAGTTTCTTTGGCTCTTCAGTGTATATTACCATCGGATTGGCAGTTCTAACATAACATTTGCGTGTGGTACGTGACTCACATTGTCCCTTACATACTCACTTCAACGAGAGACACAACGGGCGTTAGTGACTACTTAAATATGCAACAGTAGTTTTAATAACCAACTTACAACAGAAATAGAAATAATTTTCCTGCAATTTTCTAGAAATTTCTCCCAGTAAAATAGATTAATAGCCGCTGTACATGCATTTTGATTGTTTTTTTAAGAAGAGTTGTTATTGCTTGTTTTTCCTGTGAAGAGGAGCCTTTTTCTTGTTGTCTTCCAGAGTAATTTGTTATAACTTCCTTTCTTCGCGTGACGATGTTTAACAATTTTGCGAAGAGGAGTGTTACTTCACAGTTTATTCCATTCTTTTGTATGAAGAAGTTGTTTCTCTGCTTTTCACGAAGCAGCTCACCTTGTACAAAGACCAGGTTATAGTTTTGAGAGGATTACTTAAGCATTCTGGAAGAGGAATCAGGTCGAATCCTGTGAGGAAAATACCGTTACGAGCTACAAGCCTCCATCAACTTAGGAATTCTTTTATGGTGAACGTAAGACGGAGCTAAATGGGAAAAGTAAAAAGGAGCGTAGCTGTGATTCGAATCTTGCTAGTAACAATGTCTATTTTTAGTATTTATGTTTCACATTTATTAACAAATGAAAATGTTATTAACTGACATTATCTCATAGTCTTTAATGATAATAAAATCTCTCCATTTCGAATTACTGACCGCGTAAAAATTTGATATAGAGAGGCGAAATGCGTTTATTAAATAAGAAAGTTGTACATCAACAACGTAGTTCAATCTCTAGAAATGAAAATAGGGTTTATTTTGTATCTGATGTTTCGCATTTTTGTACCCAATAAATTTTAAAAAGGACGTTATTTTTATTAAAAAATGTGATTCGATACTTTATAAGAAACGTTTCCATATCATCACAAATTCGGTATTTAAATAAAAGTAAAAGTGGATGCTAATAGCGAAATTCGAACTAACGATTTTACGCTTACAGGCCTCTACGAAATGGCTCTGAGCACTGTGGGACTTAACATCTGAGGTCATCAGTCCCTTAGAACTTGGGTTAGTTGGGTTTAAGTAGTTCTATGGACATTACACACATACATGGACAAGGAATTTACACTATACATTTCAATGCCAGTGAATACGTTAATGGTAATAAATTTTTTGTACGGTACTCAATAATGAAGAGAATTCTTATGATATTCAAGAGCGACATATTCGAGGTGTTTCTTATTTAATTGTGTCGTATTTCGTTAGAAAGTTGCTATCCCAACACAAACCTGCTGGGAGACGCGTGGGAAGAGAGTCGCTGAGGTTCTGGAAGGTACCGGCAGGGATGTGGAGCCGTGCCAAGTCTACAGCCGTGGCCAGCCTGGCTACTTGTCTCAGCTGAGCAAGCATGGAACGAGCAGCCCCATCCAGCCACTCTTTGAAACCACTCGTACACTGTGAGCTGTGTGACTCGTTGCATTGTCCTGTTGGTAGATGCCATTGCGCTTAGGAAAAACAAACTGCATGTAGAGGTTGACATCGACGCATATTTGTGTTGATCCACTGTGGTTTCCAGAATGACAAGATCATTCAAGGAATTTTGTGTCGTCTTGTTGTCACTGTAGACTTGTATTGTGCGAAGCAAGGAGAGCATGTTGTTTGGTGGCCAGTATCCTCTTCTATAACAAAAAGTGCATGGGTGTATTAACAGGGTTCTTTACTTATAAGAACAAGAAGTTACTTAAGATGGCCGACTTTTACTTCACACAAGACCTGGACTATGCACACTATTCTGATGGCTAGGTACTGACTGTGAGCTAGAGGCTGAGCTAACTGCGATTTCGACTCCCATTAGGCTGTGACTGATGACTCAGTTCGTTGACTCACTGGACGCCTGCTGACTACCCCCCTCTCCACCCCAAATCTGCGGCGGCGATCTAAATACTGGAGGTCGAGAGGGCGCTGGCGGCGCATTGTTTGCGAGTGCGTCTTTGGCCTCTCTCCCGATAGGCTCGCTTGCTCCGGTGACTACAATCAATCTTCTCACAACCTCTGTGTCACCTGCTGTGCTGGCGAGATCTTATGCCAGCACATTACCTCCCCCCCCCCTCCCCCCGAAATGGCACACCGTTGCCGTGTAGTGAGGCAGTTAATGACAATGGGGAGGGAGGCAGGATGCTGGACGTAGAGATGAGCGAGGAGCCGTAGCTGTGGAGAATGGCGTGCTTCTGGCTGTACCCTGCCTTCTGGCTTGTGAGGCAACAGCAACGCACTCCAGAAAACTGCTGCCAGGCCGCACATTCAGGCCTAAGGGCGTGTCCTGGGGCGACGAGGGCGACGGCGATGCAGATGCCATGTCCACCTCCATTGGGTCGGCGAGCGGGTACGGTCAGGGCGAGGGCGTATCGTCCATCTGTTCCTTGGTGGCACCAGCGGGCATCTGCGAAGGCTGTGCGCCCCTGTGAGGCAGTGAACATGGGGGAAGGAAAGCAGCAGAATGGTGGAGAGATGACACGCACGAATTTGGTTCTGATGGCGGCGGTGCAAACCATTCGGAGCTGCAATCAAATATGTAAAGAGCCAATGCGTTCCTGAACCACGCCTCTTGCACCAGCGCTCACTGTTGCCATAAACAGTACAAAAAAAAAAACAAGATTACGCGGCACGAAGCGGTACCTGCGGCCCATTCGCGGCACCGGGTGCTGTGGTGGGTGTAGCAAGTGAAGCACTGACCTATGGCTGCGGCCGTGCAGAAGTTCCGGCAGTGATGGTCCGTCTCGTGGGTGTGAGCGATAGGAGGCGGAAAAGAGTTGCAGCGCCTGTTCCGAATTAGAATCTTAATAATTTTACAATAAAACACCATTCCGAGGTTTTTAATTTAAACTATTAATCAGATTTTATTCTGTATTATAGTAAATGTGTAGATGGTGAGAAGCTTGGCCACTGTTGTTTGCAAGTCCGTATGAAGCGATCTGCTTGTCCGCTGGTCTGCGGGTGAAACGGAGCACTTGTTAGATGACGAATGCCGTTTCGTTCACAAAACTGTTCAGGGTTTGCCATGAAAACGTTCCCAATACCACAACGCTCCCGCCTCTGGCCTGGACTCTTCTGACGACTGTTGCCGGGTGTTTTCTTTTAGATGTTTCTAGCCATAAACGCCAGCAGCCGTCAGTCTAGTGGACCATAAAAACGGGAACCACGTGATGAGGCCATCTGTTGCCACTGGGTGGACGTCCAATTACGGTACTGGGCTGCGAATTCCAGCCTCTGTCGACGACGAACAGCGGTCAGCATGCTGACCTGAAGCGGGCGCCTGCTGTAGAGGTTCAGACACAACAACGTGTGGTGAACGGCCGCTGAGGAGACGCAGTCGGCAGCCCCTCGGCTAAGATGGGCGGCCAGCTGCTCAACAGCTGCTCGTCTCTTCGGCCGTACACGTCTCCACAGCCATCATTCACTCCTGTCATCTGTGGGGCGCGCTGCACTACACTTCCGCTGGCGCCAGGTTTGGTTAGCGCCGTCTTACCGTTGACTTCATGCTTCAGCCACGGTGACAGCGAACAATTTTTAAACTTAGCCCTTTCTATCCCTGGCTCGAAAAACAATTGTCGTGCCCTTTTGGTCGCCAATTCAGTTTCTCCTTTTCCTATCAACGACTGCACCGTTTACCGCGTCCCCTGACACGCTATGCGTACACCCTCCACTGCTAGAGCTGCACTTGCTGTCTGTGAGTGGTTACTGCATGTGTGACGCTATTTCAGTGATTACATAATACTGTCAAGTTACAAAGAACTTGACAGTATGAGCCCATTTATCAGTTTGACGTTGCGCTCCTTCTCTCCTAGCTGCCATGCACTGATTCGGTTGAGGAAGATGCCATAAGGTCAGTTTACCCCGGAGCCACTGCGCTGAAACAGTTTATTTGGCGTCTTCAGTCCCCAATACTCGGTCTATGTGCAATCTTGATATGCAGATCTCCAATCTAAATGTACATGTGCACCACTGCAAACATTCTATTTTCAGTTGGTCATCCTGCTAAGATGCAGATGTGCTAATGCCGTCTACATTATTTAATGGGACCCACATAGCAAGTCTTTCTGTTCAGTACGGGACGTTGGCCAGCAGAGATGTCTATTGAGGCAATGGAGGACTGCAGGATAGGTGTGTTGAATCTGCAAATATCTTACATTAGGTGTCAGGTAACCAATGCTTGGTAAACTCCCCCCCCCCCCTCCCTATTCCCCGAGAACCAGTGAGAATTTATTAAAGTCCCCAGAGTAGTCATCGAGGCAACTTTGTCATGTGACAAAGGTGACGACAACCGGCTCACTTACTCTCCCCTCTAAGCAATGAGGATCAAGCATTACCTCCTCCCCTCTTTTATAACTGAGACACTTGAGTGCGAGGGGCTACTCCAGAGCTGTAAAGCACGGGGGGGTGGGGGGGGGGGCATCAGCCAATGGCTATTTGTTTGTAACGAATTACATTAAGTCATGTCACTTGAGTTATATTTGTTAATACCAGTATTATATAATTAGAGGCACCAGCGGATGCCGCATCCAGGAAGTACTCTCATTATTCCATATTTTTTTGTAGTTTTCACCCATTTTCATATTTTTTTGTGTATTCCTCAGTTTTATGTATTTTTCTTTCTTTTTCTTATTGCTACCAGATTTTCCACAATTTTACGTATTTTCCACCACACTTTTCCCGGCGTCACGTCGCCATTGTGACTCTATCTGCCAATCACAGTCCAGCGTGGTTCCGATTTACGGATCACTGCTAAGCCACCACTCCATTACTAGTGTGTGTGTTACGTCATAGTGTTAGAAATGAAGAAATTGGTAGAAATAGTGACGTCTCGTCTAATACATAATAAAGAATTTCTAACCAAAGATATTCTATGTATAACAAATACTACACTGTGATACATAAATACCAAATACATCGTCAGATTGTGTGATGTCATAGCGATATTTTGATGCTTCCAATCAAAGCTACTGTGTTTGTACAACAGCACTACAAAATATGCCTCTGGAGAGGTGAGCAGTATCTGCAACAAACCTACCTAATGAACAGCACATCACCTGCAGGATGGTCCTCCACTCAGAGACCCAAGGAAACTGAGTTTTGTCATTTAATACTAACATGGCATTCTGAGTCATATGTTTCTTCATTTCAAGTATTTCCAGGTGGATCATCCTTTTGATATTCTTTACAGAATGTAAAATCTTACAATCAACATAATTTGAGCGATTAGTTTTCTGTTATCAGATAATTAGCAAAGGTTTAACCTTTCTTTCTTAATCTGTAGTTTCTCTCATGTTCAGATAACCTAAGTTATTGGTCTGCAGCTGTGGTTGCCCCGGTTGCTGCCCGCAGTGGGGCTGAGCCCTCGCCTGTGGTTGATTGGGAGGTCGTTCCAAGGCCTTGCAGGCAGCGAAAGGCGTCCCCGGAGGCTGATCAGAAAGCCTCCCCGGTGTGTCTGACAAACCGGTTTCAGGCACTGTCTCTGGCTGAGCCAGATGCAGCTGCCTGCCCTATTTCAGAGGATCATTGTCAGCCTTCAAGGTCCAGGCAATCGCATAGGGTGGGCTTACTGGTAGTTGGGAGCTCCAATGTTAGGCGCGTAACGGGGCCCCTTAGGGATACGGCGGCTAAGGAGGGGAAGAAATCCAGTGTGCACTCCGTGTGCATTCCGGGAGGAGTCATTCCTGATGTGGAAAGGGTCCTTCCGGATGCCATGAAGAGCACAGGGTGCAGCCAGCTGCAGGTGGTGGCACATGTCGGCACTAATGACGTGTGTCGCTCTGGATCTGAGGAAATTCTCTCTGGATTCCAGCGGCTATCTGATTTGGTGAATGCTGCCGGTCTTGCTTACGAGATGAAGGCAGAGCTCACCATCTGCATCATCGTTGACAGAAACGACTGCGGACCTTTGGTGCAGAGCCGGGTGGAGGGTCTGAATCAGAGGCTCAGATGGTTTGGCGACCGTATTGGCTGCAGATTCCTTGACTTGCGCCATAGGTTGGTGGGGTTTCGGGTTCAGCTGAATAGGTCAGGAGTTCACTACACTCATCTGGCGGCTACATGGGTAGCAGAGGCTGTGTGGCGTGGACTGGGCGGTTTTTTAGGTTAGATGGCCTCGGGAAAGTGCGGGATGGGCTGCAATGTCAAAGGGTGCTTGGCAAATACAGGACTTGCTTGGATCAAGGAACAGTCGGAATTATCGTTGTAAATTGTTGTAGTTGCGCTGGAAAAGTCCCTGAGCTTCAAGCGCTAATAGAAAGCAGAGAAGCTGATATCGTTATAGGTACAGAAAGCTGGCTAAAGCCTGAAATAAGTTCCGCAGAAATTTTTACGAAGTCTCAGACGGTGTTCAGGAAAGATAGATCAGGCAGAATTGGTGGTGGACTGTTTGTGTCTGTCAGTAGTGGTTTATCTTGTAGTGAAGTCGAAGTAGATACTCCGTGCGAATTGGTGTCTGTGGAGGTTATACATAACAGCCGAATTAAGTTAATAAGTGGCTCCTTCTACCGACCCCCAGACTCCGATGATACAGTTGCGGAACAGTTGAGAGAAAGTTTGAGTCTCGTAACAAATAAATACCCGACTCATACGGTTATAGTTGGTATGTTGGCAAAAATACTTGTTCAAAACCGGTGGTAGGCAGAAAACGTCTGCCGAGATTGTCCTAAATGCTTTCTCCGAAAATTATTTCGAGCAGTTAGTCCACGAACCCACGCGAATTGTAAATGGTTGCGAAAACACACTTGACCTCTTAGCCACAAACAATCCAGAGCTGATAGAGAACATCATGACTGATACAGGGATTAGTGATCACAAGGTCATTGTAGCTAGGCTCAATACCATTTCTTCCAAATCCATCAGAAACAAACGCAAAATAATTTTATTTAAAAAAGCGGATAAAGTGCCACTAGAAGCCTTCCTAACAGACAATTTCCACTCCTTCCGAACTGACTATGCGAATGTAGACGAGATGTGGCTCATATTCAAAGATATAGTAGCAACAGCAATTGAGATATTTATACCTCATAAATTGGTAAGAGATGGAACGGATCCCCCGTGGTACACAAAAAAGGTCCGAACGCTGTTGCAGAGGCAACGGAAAAAGCATGCGAAGTTCAGAAGAACGCGAAATCCCGAAGATGGGCTAATATTTACAGACGCTCGAAATTTGGCACGTACTTCGATGCGAGATGCCTTTAATAGGTTCCACAACGAAACTTTGTCTCGAAATTTGGTAGAAAATCCGAAGAAATTCTGGTCGTATGTAAAGTACACAAGCCGCAAGACGCAGTCAATACCTTCGCTGCGCAGTGCCGATGGTACTGTTATCGACGACTGTGCCGCTAAAGCGGAGTTATTGAACGCAGTTTTCCGATCTTCCTTCACCAAGGAAGACGAATGGGGTATTCCAGAATTTGAAACACGAACATCTGCTAGCATGAGTCTCTTAGAAGTAGATACCTTAGGGGTTGCAAAGCTACTCAAATCTCTTGATACGGGCAAGTCTTCAGGTCCAGATTGTATACCGATTAGGTTCCTTTCAGATTACGCTGATACTATAGCTCCCTACTTAGCACTCATATACAACCGCTCGCTCACCGATAGATCTGTACCCACAGATTGGAAAATTGCGCAGGTCGCACCAGTGTTCAAGAAGGGTAGTAGGAGTAATCCATTTAACTACAGACCTATATCATTGACGTCGGTTTGCAGTAGGGTTTTGGAGCATATATTGTATTCAAACATTATGAATCCCCTCGAAGGGAACGATCTATTGACACGTAATCAGCATGGCTTCAGAAAACATCGCTCTTGTGCAACGCAGCTAGCTCTTTATTCGCACGAAGTAATGGCCGCTATCGACAGGGGATCTCAAGTTGATTCCGTATTTCTAGATTTCCGGAAAGCTTTTGACACCGTTCCTCACAAGCGACTTCTAATCAAGCTGTGGAGCTATGGGGTATCGTCTCAGTTGTGCGACTGGATTCGTGATTTCCTGTCAGGAAGGTCGCAGTTCTTAGTAATAGACGGCAAATCATCGAGTAAAACTGAAGTGATATCAGGTGTTCCCCAGGGAAGCGTCCTGGGACCTCTACTGTTCCTGATCTATATAAATGACCTGGGTGACAATCTGAGCAGTCCTCTTAGACTGTTCGCAGATGATGCTGTAATTTACCGTCTAGTAAGGTCATCCGAAGACCAGTATCAGTTGCAAAGCGATTTACAAAAGATTGCTGTATGGTGTGTCAGGTCGCAGTTGACGCTAAATAACGAAAAGTGTGAGATGATCCACATGAGTTCCAAAAGAAATCCGTTGGAATTCGATTACTCGATAAATAGTACAATTCTCAAGGCTGTCAATTCAACTAAGTACCTGGGTGTTAAAATTACGAACAACTTCAGTTGGAAGGACCACATAGATAATATTGTCGGGAAGGCGAGCCAAAGGTTGCGTTTCATTGGCAGGACACTTAGAAGATGCAACAAGTCCACTAAAGAGACAGCTTACACTACACTCGTTCGTCCTCTGTTAGAATATTGCTGCGCGGTGTCGGATCCTTACCAGGTGGGATTGACGGAGGACATCGAAAGGGTGCAAAAAAGGGCAGCTCGTTTTGTATTATCACGTTATAGGGGAGAGAGTGTGGCAGATATTATACACGAGTTGGGATGGAAGTCATTACAGCACAGACGTTTTTCGTCGCGGCGAGACCTTTTTACGAAATTTCAGTCAACAACTTTCTCTTCCGAATGCGAAAATATTTTGTTGAGCCCAACCTACATAGGTAGGAATGATCATCAAAATAAAATAAGAGAAATCAGAGCTCAAACAGAAAGGTTTAGGTGTTCGTTTTTCCCGCTCGCTGTTCGCGAGTGGAATAGTAGAGAGATAGTATGATTGTGGTTCGATGAACCCTCTGCCAAGCACTTAAATGTGAATTGCAGAGTAGTCATGTAGATGTAGATGTAGATGTAGATGTACCACAGATCTACCTGACTCACAAGCAGTACTGTGGAGAAGTATAAGTTAGTGACTCTATACACAACACTCATTGCCAGTATTTCTCGGTGACATAAGCAAAGTGATACTTTCCTATGTAAACATTATCTTTGGATCTTATGCATTTATAACATCCTCGAACTCAGTTTGAATTACCTTTGGCAATAAGACCTGAGCTCATTAAGGCGATTAAAGGGCAATCACCACGCAGCATTGCAAGAGAAGATCTCAATGAATTCTCGGTTCCACAAAACCAATTACAGCAAAATAAGCATCTCCGGTTTAAAGACTATGAGACTAGCCGACAGAGATTTTCCAAGCTCTTTATAGCTCCTAGGTCTCCGTGAGACACACTATTGTAGTGCAGAAATGAAGCAGTTGCTGAAGTGAAGCACATCCTGTTCATCAAAGAGAACTACTGACGGATGTGTTATGGAAAAATGTTCTTCTCCCCGTGTCCAGTGCAACTCTGTTGCGATCATGAGTAGTTGCCATCTACGATCACTGTTTGTAGGTAATGTCTAGTAAAGTCATTAGAAGATCGAAATCGGTTGCAAAACGATTTAGTAAAGATATCTGTATGGTTCGAAAGTTGGCAGTTGGCAATTAGCGCAAAGTTATGAAAAGTGTGGGGTTATCCGCAAGAGTGCTACTAGGAATCCGTTAAACATCGGCTACACGATAAATCAAATCTAAAATCCGTAATTTTAAATTAATACCTAAAAATTACAGTTACGAACTACTTAAGTGGAAAGAAGAGAGAGAAAATGATGCGGGGAAGACAAACCAAAGACTGCGTTTTTTTGGCGGAACAGTTAGAATATGTAACAGATCTACTGATGAGTCTAGCTACACTGTGCTTGTCCGTCTCCTTTCGAAGTACTGCTGCGCCGTGTGGGATTGTTACCAGATGGAATTAACGGAGTACATCGAGAAACTTCAAAGAAGCGCTGCTCGTTTTGTATTAATATAGAATAGGGGAGAGAGTGTCACTGCATGATACACAGTTAGGGGAGGACGTCATCAAAACGAAGGCGTTTTTCGTTGCGGCGGAATCTTCTCACGGAATTTCAGTCATTAACTTTCTTCTCCGAACGTGAAAATATTTTGTTAACGCTGACCTACATAGGGAGAAACGATCATCATAATAAAATAAGGGAAATAAGAGCACGCACTGACAGATACACGTGTTAGTTATTCCACCACGCTGTTCGAGATTGGAATAATAGAGAATTATTGTGAAGGTGGTTCGATAAACCCTCTGCCAGGCACTTAAGTGTGATTTGCAGTCTACCCATGGAGATATAGATGTAGACAGTGGACGCTCATATCAATAAAAGTACCCCGTAACTCCACAGGAGAAAACGCAAAAATCACTGCATGAAGGATTATAATTAGTGTGTTTATGATATGTTGAAATGTCTGTGTAGAGTCGCTTTATAAGACTGTTGCCCTGTTTGATTCTGTTTGTCTGCAGTTGGTTCTACTAACCCTCCCAGAAGGACTGAGAAGTTTCAGTGATAATCTGACGTTAAGTGCAAGCAACTCGTTCTGCGCATCAGTATGTCAGTATTTTAAGTGATCCATTAATATTCCATGTGTAATCTAGCCCCATATTTATAAAGTTCGTCCATTAGCCTACCTTGTGTGACCAGGTCTTTTTATGTGTCTTTTCAGGTTTGTCTTGGGTTTGGTACTTGAGCTGCTTTTCGTCTGCTAGAAGCACAGGATAACCAATTTTGTACCTCTTACGTGGGCAAAGAGGTCTATCGGTGCTGTTCGACAGCTTCGTGGTTGTCAAGTTGGTATTGTCCGTTTCCCGTGTGGGCTTTCCATGCGCTCCGAGCCGAGCGGTGGCTGTCGGTGGATGTATGGCTCTGAGCGCTATGGGACGTAACATCTGAGGTCATCAGTCCCCAAGAACTTAGAACTACTTAAACCTAACTAACCTAAGGACATCACACACATCCATGTCCGAGGCAGGATTCGAACCTGCAACCGTAGCAGTCGCGCGGTTCCGTACTGAACTCGGTGGATGTAGCTGTGCTCTTAAGTGAGCCCTCTCCTGCCAGTGATGAGATAGGTCGTAGCTTCAAACGCGGTCTTCATGCGTGGAGCCGTTCGGAAAAGCTCTTGGCCTGAATGAAGTGTTTCGATTACTTCTTGCTTTATATTGCTCTTGATAGGCAATGCTTGAGTCTATGATTTTGTCAGTGTCCGGAGTTTGCTTTGTTCCTTTCTACTATTGTGGTGTCAATGCGCTCTACGGGATATGGTTAGCCTGAGTTAATGTGCTTTAAAGCTTTGTGAATATGACAGAACTTGTGTTTTCGTGTATGTGCGATATTTCTTTTTATGTATTGTAGTTTATCACATGTTCTATTTTCTGCTGTGATCTCGAGTTGTCTTTATTCTGTGAGCGTTGCGCTCTATTACTGAATCTCAATAGTTGGTCCGTGTTATTTTAACTGATAAGTGATGGGTGAATATTTGCGTTACTGCATTTCCGTGTTTTGTGGGAACGTGTAGCAGCTGCCTTTGTTTAATGGGGGCCATATGTTTCTCGAATCATTGGGGCCTTCCGCCTTGATGGTTTTATTATGAATTCGGTGTGATTCATGATCTATTCGTTCTTACAGTGGTGTACTCTCATTGATTTATACATTTAGCGATTTTCACTCACATCTGTTTGAAACAGTTGGATGTGCAACTCAGGTGACTTCTTTCCATGATGCTTGCGTGAATTCTCAGGTGGTGTATTTGCTGTAACAAGATGTTTCAATCGGTGTAAACCCCTTTGATGTTAGTGCATGCAGGCAATGCAGGTATTGTTCCTCTGAATTTCGTCGTTTTCGTGTGAAGCTTGATTGGATAACTGAAGTCATATGTTTCTGTTCCCTTTCCTCTCTTTTCCCTCACGTATGCATAGTTAAATTGCGCTATGTAATTTCTTCTTGCCAGATCAGATTAGTTTATTTCGTGTTCAGGCACAACTTAAGTATATCTACAGAATGTCCACCCATAATTCTTTGTGGCTATTTTTGAATAAATGTGTTTCATGAAAACTCAAATCGTGTGTCCTCTAACTACTTCAGAACGCACCAAATAGCTGCCAGACTTGCAACTCGATGCTCTTAACTGCTTCTTTCTTTGAAATATTAGCCTGATTTTTATATGCTGCACAAAAAGACAGTGATAACGAAGTACCCAGAGAGAGGAATGAGTAGAACTAATGTGCCAAATTCACAATCCATTGATTAATTATACAGGTTCATTTAACGATGTTATGTACTATGGTTAGATTTAGTATTGCATTAACTGCATGCAAATTTTTTTTCCACTATGCTCAAACAACCTCTGTGCCGGTTGGTGAACTCACGAAGGGACTGAAGAGAAATTTAATGAGCCGAGGAAAGTGAATGAAAAGCTATTTGATGACTTAGAAGCTGCGAATCTTAAGCTCGAACGGAACGTGGAAAGTAAAGCGAATGACTTTAGAAGATGCTACGGGATGAAATAGTGATCGAGTTAGCGAAAACGTCGAGGGTCGTCGAGAAGCGTCTGTGAAGCTGAAAGCGAGCAGTTGCCGCTAAACAGAGTGCTCGAAGAACAGGAGAGCAAGGTTATGGCGACGTTCGTGGCTGTCCCAAAGTGAACGCGTAGAGCTACTGTCCCGAGCTGAGAGAGCGGCTGCCGGGCGTTTGGAAGCCACGAAGGGTCAGGCAGAGCAGAGAATCAGCGCGATACGTACTCTGTCTTTTGCTGCGCCCGAGTTCCTGTTCCTAAGAGCTGCCGAGAGCCGGGAGTTAACGTCGCAGAGACAGTGAGCACCAGTTCGGCCGCAGGCGGTGGCGATAAAGCAACAGACTGCCGGCTACTGTGAGCAACACCCAGGTTTGGTCCAGAGGAGACGATACGTAGCTCGTGACTTGAAGAAACGTGTGGCTCACCTCAAAGCAGGTTGTCCCGAAATTGAAGTAGACAGTTCCTGCGAATTAGTATGCACAGAGGACATTCTTGGCAACCGGAATCAAATAATAACTGGATCCTTTTACCGACCTCCCAATTTAGATGATACAGTAGCTGAAAGGTTCAAAGACGAGTTGAGTTTAATTTCAAACGCGTACCCGACTCATACAAATATAGTTCGTGGTGCCTTTAATCTATCCTCGATATGTTAGTGAAAATACATGTTTAATTCCGGAGGTACGCATAAAACATCATCCGAAATTTTGCTAAACGCTTTCTCCGACAACTATTTCGAGCAGTTACTTCATGAATAGTAAAAGGTTGTGAAAACCGCGCTTTACCTGTTAACAAGGAATAATCCTGAACTAGTAACGAGGATTAAAACGTATACTGGTATTATTGAACGTACCCAGATCCCCAAGTCCTCCACAAATAAACGAAATATATACCTGTTCAAAAAAGCACATAAAAATTCACATAACACCTTCCTCCACTCCTTCCACATTAATAATGTCACTGCAGACCAGATGTGACTTGAATGCAAAGAAATAGTATCGGCGGCAATTCAGAGATTTACACCAAATAAATTAACAAACGACGCAGTTCATCCTCATTGGTACGCCAAACGCGTCAAAACACTGTTGCAGAAACAACGAAACAAACATGCCAAATTTAAACGGAAACAAAATCTCCAACATTGGCGATCTTTTAAAGAGACTCGAAATTTAGCGCTGACTTCAATGCGACATGCTTATAATAGTTTTCACAACGAAACTTTATCTCCAAACCTGGCAGAAAATTCAGACAGATTCTGTTCGTATGTGAAGTATGCTAGCAGCAAGACACAATCAATGCCTTCTCTGCGCAATAGCAATGGAGATACTATCGAAGACAGTGCTGCCAAAACAGAGCTACTAAACACAGTTATCCGAAATGCCTTCACAAAGGAACACGAAGTAAATATTCAAGAATTCGAAACAAGATCAGGTGCCAACATGAGTAACGTCGAAGTAGATATCCTTGGAGTAGTGAAGCAACATGAATTACTTAATAAAGGCAAGTCTTCTGGCCCAGAGTGTATACCAATTAGGTTCCTATCAGAGTTTGGTGGTGCAAGTCATCGAGTAAAACAGAAGTGATTCCTGGCGTTCTCTAGGGTCCTTTGCTGTTCCTCATCTCTATAAACGAGTTGAGAGACAATCTGAGCATCCGTCTTTGATTGTTTGCAGATGACACTGTCGTTTATCGGCTAATAAAGTCATCAGAAGATCAAAACAAATTGCAAAGCCATTTAGAAAAGGTATCTGGATGGTGCGAAAATTGGCAATCGACCCTAAATAACGGAAAGTGTGAGGTAATCCACATGAGTGCTAAACGTAATCCGTTAAACTTCGGTTACACGATAAATCAGAAAAATCTAAAGGCCGTAAATACCTAGGAATTATTATTACGAACAACTTAAATTGTAAGTAACACACAGAGTATGTTCTGGGGAAGGCTAACCCAAGACTGCATTTTACTGGCAGGAGACTTAGGAAGTGTAATACATTTGCTAAGGAGACTGCCTACACTATGCTTGTCCGTTATCTTTTAGAATACTGCTGTGCGGTGTGGGATCCTTACCA
This sequence comes from Schistocerca gregaria, assembly GCF_023897955.1. Classification (NCBI taxonomy): domain Eukaryota; kingdom Metazoa; phylum Arthropoda; class Insecta; order Orthoptera; family Acrididae; genus Schistocerca; species Schistocerca gregaria. Next base: position 556,857 of record NW_026061873.1, on the reverse strand, counting down.
CACAGGACTGACGGGGTGCATCGAAAAAGTGTATTATCACGATATAGGGGAGAGAGTGTCACTGAAATGTTGGAGGCTTTGGGATGGAGATCATTAAAACAAAGGCGTTTTTCGTTGCAGAGGAAGCTTCCTACGAAATTTCAATCACCAACGTTCTCCTCCGAATGCTAAAACATTCTGCTGACGCAGACCAACATAGGAAGAAACGACCAGCATAATAAAATAAGGGAAACCAGACCTAGCATTGAAAGATATATATGTTAGTTTCTTCTGCGCTCTATACGAGATTGGAATAATAGGGAATTGTGAAGGTTGTTCGACGAAATGGCTCAAATGGCTCTGAGCACTATGGGACTCAACATCTGAGGTCATCAGTCCCCTAGAACTTAGAACTACTTAAACCTAACTAACCTAAGGACATAGCACACATCCATGCCCGAGGCAGGATTCGAACCTGCAACCGTAACGGTCGCGCGGTGTTCGATGAACCCTCTGCCAGCCACTTAAATATAATTTGCAGAGTATCCATGTAAATGTAGATGTATAGGGGCTGATGGAGTTGGAGCCTCAGGGAATAAAGTGCAAAGAGGGACTCGGAACGCGAGGATAAGTGCAATTACAGGGAAAGCAATGTTGCGGGAGGTTCTCGCGGCGGAGGACAGACCTTCGCGAGAGAAAAGCAAAGCTTCTGTTTTAAGCATTTCCTTTCACTACGTGAGTTTGAGTTGTTCCTGAACTCGGTTAACTGAATTCACCCTATGCCTGGTCGGAACTGTTCGAATTTGTGCTTTCCCCAGTGTGGCCCAGCACACACAACTGAATTCGTGCGTTGTTTCTTAGCAGGGGAACCTGCCATGCCAATGAGGACCAGATAGCGGCGTTGTGAGACAGTAAGGGAATTTCGGAAGGCTTTCCTTTCAGCGCAGGGCGGAGTAGCCACGAGGTTTGAGGCGCCATGTCACGGATTGAGAGCCCTTCCTGCCGGAGGTTCGAGTCCTGCCTCTTGCATGGGTTGTGTGTTGTTCTTAGGTGGGGTTATTGTAAGTGATGATCTCAGCAGTTTGGTACTTTAGGAATTCACTCACACACATTCCTTTCAGCCTACTAGTCGGAGGCTGCACGAGCCCACACAACACTATCGTAATACTCTTCCTTAAATATTCTGGATTTACGAGCGCCGCCCGTTTGCTCGAACACATGGTACAGGCTAATCAATTTTTATTTTATACGTTCGGAGCAGCAGAGCTGATCAGTATCTGCCTGACTATAATGCCAACCCACATGTGTCACATCATCCCAGCTGCCAAATGCAGCCGGCCGGTGTGGCCATGAGGTTCTAGGCGCTTCAGTGTGATGTCATTTGGTTAGTTAGGTTTAAGTAGTTCTAAGTTATAGGGGACTGATACCTCATCTTTTTGCAAAATGAAAGGGTGATGTGGAAGCATTTAAAGCGGCGCAATAAGAGTTCGAGTACGATTTGGGGGACTATGTGTCTAAGTATACGATCTAGTCACGCGGTGCGCAAACGCACGATTCCAGTTGCGGGCGCAGTCGAAAACCTAGACCAGAGTGACTGACCGTACGCGGCCACCCTAGTTCCTTTGGGAAGAACTGGGGAATAGAAAAACGTAGGGTAAATCAGTACAGGAATGAAGGGGCACACGTACGCGGTCACGAGAACCCTGGAAGCAGTGGGATGAAAAACCATTTTTATGCATTTCTGTCTGTAAAATATCTGGGAGTGTGCGTGCGGAACGATTTGAAGTGGAATGATCATATAAAATTAATTTTTGGTAAGGCGGTCACCAGGTTGAGATTCATTGGGAGAGTCCTTAGAAAATGTAGTCCATCAACAAAGGAGGTGGCTTACAAAACACTCGTTCGACCTATATTTGAATATTGCTCATCAGTGTGGGATCCGTACCAGATTGGGTTGACGGAGGAGATAGAGAAGATCCGAAGAAGAGCGGCGCGTTTCGTCACAGGGTTATTAAGCGTGATAGCGTTACGGAGATGTTTAGCAAACTCAAGTGGCAGACTCTACAAGAGAGGCGCTGTGCATCACTGTGTAGCTTGCTGTCCAGGTTTTGAGAGGGTGCGATTCTGGATGAGGTATCGAATATATTGCTTCCCCCCGCTTATACCTCCCGAGGAGATCACGAATGTAAAATTAGAGAGATTCGATCGCGCACGGAGGCTTTCCGGCAATCGTTCTTCCTGCGAACCATACGCGACTGGAACAGAAAAGGGAGGTAATGAGAGTGGCACGTAAAGTGCCCTCCGCCTCACACCGTTGGGTGGCTTGCGCAGTATAAATGTAGATGTAGTAGCGACAACAACGGGCGGTCGTAGTGAGTTCGATTACGGGGCTGGAATCAGCTGAGTGGTGATAGCAATAACGGGTGGCGGTGATTTGGGAACAACTGGGGAATAGAAAAAGATAGGGAAAATCAGTACAGGAATGAAGAGACACGCGAACGCAATCACAAAACCCTGGAAGCAGTGGGATCAGAAACCACTTTAAGGCCTTTCTGTCTATTTAATTATTCGGGAGCTGACCGTTTGGTTTTAAACTTTGTTTTCTGCGTTTAATTTGACTGGGAAACCGTTGAGATTAAACTTAACATATACATGGATGGACATGAGAAATGAAAGGTGTAAGTAGGCTGTTTAGGTTTTTATGTTGGTAACGCCACATAGCACTCTGTATGAAAATCACTGATTGTGCTGTGTGCAGTCTGTGGCTGGTTGGCATTGTTGAAATATTCTCTATTGTAGTGTTGGGCAGTTGGATGTGAACAGCCCTTAGCGTAGCGCAGTTGGAGGTGAGCCGCCAGCAGTGTTGGATGTGGGGAGAGAGATGACAGAGTTTTGAGAGCGGATGATCTGGACGTGTGTCCATCAGAGTAAATTTGTAGGACTGGATTTCTAGTTAGTGCCTTCAATAGTTAGAATCTTTTATGTAGCTGGCAGTACTGGCGCTCGCTATATTGCAGTAGTTAGAGTAACGAAGATTTTTATGAGGTCAGTGATTCGTGAAAGGTATAGGTTATTGTTAGTTGGGGCCATTCTTTTGTGGGGATTATATAAGTCAGATTGCGTTGCGCTAAAATATTGTGAGTCCGTTTAGTGATGATCAGAGTAAGTAAAGAGAAATGTCTGAGTACGTTGAGTTTTGCTCAGCTGTTTGAAAATCAAATAACATAAAGGAGATTATCAGCACAATCATTCATAAATTTTTCTAAAGGGAGGTTTCAAAGGTTGCAATAAATTTTTCATCTATGATTATTACTTTACATATGAAATATTCTATTGCAGATTAATAAAAACGAATTTCTTTGAATGTTCCCAAAATAATGTTCAAGTTATATTTTTATTCAAGGACTACAGCTGTTTGTACAAGAATGAAAATATGATTTTTCATCGAACTTAGCAAAGATTTTCACGTTGCACTGGATTTTTGTTTACTGGATATAGCCCGACTAGCTTTGAAGCGTAAGACTATCTTTACTTTATGAATTCTTTTTTATATTTCTAAGCTCTCCTGAAGAATTATCCACTTTTAAATACACTTCACGTTATGTTCAGAATTTATCACTTTTTGAATGAAAATTTAAAAGAGCTGCAGCTTGTATCCACCTGTGAATGCACAAGATAAAATCTACTATCTCTTTGTATTCTGCCTATGGAATGCTGTGAAAAGAAACACGTTTTTATTTTCGTTCACCTCTACCTGTACCCTTTTTAGGATGTGGTCGTTATTGCGATGGTATATTTTAATCTGCCGCTGTTCCAGAATGCTCGCTCACGGTGCAGCTCCGTACTGCCAGCGATATACAATAAAATGCTGGAAATTCTAAAATAAAATGGGTAATGTCCGGTGCGAACTTTGCAGTAATTGTGACAAACAGATTTTACTAGATAAATATATTTTAACAGAAACAATTAAAATCTTTACACACCGTTTACAATCCCAGCTACAAATGGCGTCGATCATCGACTTATGACAAATGAAGACTACGTAAGAGCCTAATGCAACGTTACGGGTTCCTCTCCCATTCAGTCTGTGCAGAAGGCAAGCGATTCTACTACAATATATTGCCAATTTATATCTTACCTAATTTTTGTACAGTCTTTGTCGTTTCTGATAACATATCCTTTCTTCTGTAGCGGTTTTCACATCCTCCGCCACAGATAGTATTTAACAGTCTTTGAATAATCATTTATAATAGCAAAATTCATAATTATCTTTTAAATGTCCTTTTGAAATACAATTAACAGAAACACATATAAATTATTTGTTGCAATGAACATTATACATCGAAATGTTCTTTTAACTTTCACTTTGGATGCATGCTGCCAGAGAACGTTACACCACGAAAGCAGAGACTGCTCATGAGGGGACCGTGAGCAGAATAGGAATGCCTTGGCGGGACCACCACAGTTGGAGAAAATCGAACCCGCTGATCCACAACATAATCCACTTAACGACAATGAGTGGCGGGAACTCTCGCGACAGAATGGTGCGGAACAGGACGGATCTCTGAGCAAGGTAAGTGCGAATGTTCTACACGTGGAAAAATCCAGCACACGGGACGATTTGTTACAGGAGGCTGCAGGCAGTAAGGTTTCAGCTTTTATGCCAGATATCACCACCTCTATTAGAGTATCAGTACCCAGAACGCACTTGAGCTGCATCTGCCTGTGTTCGATTACAGGTGAGGCAGCGTTTCGTAATTATGTGTGGCTACAGAGGCAGCGTGCAATATTTCTGCAAGGGACTTCTGTCGACTTTTTGAGTACACGCCACGCGGAGATGATGCTCTGTACTGGGTGAAACGAGGTCCGACACGATGCTACGACGTGCTCCGTGACTTTTGCTACTTCAGTGTATAAATGTACCGGATGTCTCTCTTAAAAGTCTTCAGGCACATTTCTTCTGGTTTTTCAGTAGATATTTTAAATGTGTAGATGCAGTCAGTCCAAACGTGTACTGGTCATCACGTCGACGGAAAGCTTCGGTTTGTTTCCGTTACGCGCGAAATGCTGTTTGAAGCGGAATTTTACATTCTCATTCGTTAGAGCGGCCCGAGATTAGTCCAGCTTGGTATTCGTTTTAGCGATACGTATTAGCAGGAAAACTGGAAAACGGAGAGTGGCGGTAGCTATCAATTTGGGCCAGGGCCTTGTTGTCGCTGTTAGAGTATCGGTTATTCTTAGAGTTTTCCCGCTCCTGTTAATACAAATGGATGAAGCGAATGACGTTGTAGACTAGTTTGTGGCCCGTCCATCCGAATGGGTACGTGAAATTCCGCTTTGAAAATATATTATTTTTTTTAACGGGGAACAAACCGACGCTTTGCGGCGACAGTGGCACATCATGACAGGCGTAATGAACAGTATTAATTTCGACTGACTCCACCTACACATTCCAAACACGAAATCGAAAATATCTGTCGGAACACCAGAGCAAATGCGCCTGAAGACTCTTGGGTGGAATACCTACACAGGATATTGGAGAAATAGTGGCAAATATTTTGATAGGTGATACCAACCACAAGAACAAGAAAAAAAATACCTTGAACGTGGGTCTGGAAATGCATACTTTGTGAGATGTCTACACTTGTCCATAGTGGCTGAAGACGTTCGGGTGTGAATATGTCCGCCTGACACGCAAGGTAGATATTAAATAAACAAGTGACGTATGGCCACAGGTGCTGCCCCCATGATCCGTGAACCGAGCGAGGTGACGCAGTGGCTTGCACACTGGACTCGCATTCGGGAGGACGACGGTTCAATCCCGCGTCCGTCCATCCTGATTTAGGTTTTCCGTGGTTTCCCTAAATCACTCCAGGCAAATGCCGGGATGGTTCCTTTGAAAGGGCACGGCCGACTTTCTTCCCCGTTCTTCCCTAATCCGATGAGACCGATGACCTCACTGTCAGCTCTCCTTCCCCAAACAACCGAACCCCAACCCATGATCCGTCAATAGCGTTCACTACTGTACGTGTCTTTCCGTATTGACGTACTCCAGTGTACACAAGTCTGAGCACTGGGTAATCTACAGGCAGTTGTGTTGCATGTACTATAGTTTTAGCGTTGTTAGTGTGTGTTATTTTGTAGTAAATTGCTTGCAACTATGGGTATGTATCGCATTTATTTATTCGGAGTATGGCATTTAAGTACATTTCAGAATTGCATCACGTTATTCTATATTACATGCTTTCACAGACAAACATCTAGTCCCTGTAAGTCATATCGCAATGTTTACTGTCACTGTGATATTTGTACTGCACTGTGCACGAATAGGTTGGTAAATTTTCCATTTCTCTTCTGCTTGTTAACAATGGAAGCTTACTACTCATAAAGTGACATGACGGATATAATTATCTCCTATGGGTTAGCAATTGGAAATAGGCCGTAAGCACGTTCCCACTACGCAGAAAAATACCCACGTTGCAGAGTACCATGCGATAAGTTGTTGACCCAAAGTTTTCGGCTTCTTAAGGACACGGATTTTCTAGCTTCCAAAAGACGAATGGTGGACCGAATGAGTCAGTTCACACACCTCAGATGCAGGGGGACATACCAGATTTGCTGGACGAAAGACGTGCAACAGCAGTGTGGGGATTTGGCGATTGACACCAACAGAAGGCATAAGTCATCCTGTTGTTCGGCTGGTACTGCTTGAACTATTGCTGTATCCGTAACACCTTCAACACATCGAGGCACTAATGCCAGAGGACCACGATAGCCTATCATAGTTGTGTCATTGGCCCATACAGAAGCGTGCTGCAGGTCCACTGTTTTCGACGAAGAATTTATTTCTCTGATCCTTTGCGGTTCACAAAGGGTCGTGCTGTGAACTTCCATACTCAGCACGTGTGGGCTTATGAAAACCCCTATGCTGGTGTACAAAGAGTACATCAACCTCATTTCTCCGTCAACTAATGGATAGACATTCTTGGTGATAAGTTACTAGGGCCATATATCCTACTCCAAACATTTAATGGAGCTCATTATCGTCAACTTCTTGTTAACATTTTGCTTACCTTGTCTGAGGAGGTACCACATCAGTAAAGACTACCGATGTGGTTTATGCATTATGTCACATTTCATCTGCAATGTGTGTGAATATCGGATGCTGACGCTTCATGTCTTTTGGAATGGTTGGGGCGGAGGGGGCACACCTTCGTCCCCTGTTCCCTCGACTTCGGTCCCCTGTAGTTTTGGTTATGGGAACAGTTCAAGGCGTTAGTCTTGCAGTACCACATGTATGTGAAATTAGAAATCGTTACCAGAGTCGGAGACTATTTAGACTCTGACAAATCCCTTTAGATACAGTTTTGATATACATAATACAATGGAAATATGCTACTTGATATTTGGCCCTTACATGAGGTCCTAGGGTGAACAATTTGTATAAAATTACTTAATAACTGTATTTTAAAAACAATTAATAATGCAAATCGAATGAAAGGAACACTAAATTCTTTAAATGAAATTCAAGTAAAAAATGAACTGGTGATTTATTGCAAAAAGTCTTCTTCGTACACAAGAAAACCAATAGACTAACTGTCTATCATGTTAGACTAATACTGACAATCAGCAAAAGCATAATGTCCAGGGAAGGATAATGTGTTCATGCTGCACATTCCCTCCACGATGTTGAGGCGAAATAAATAAAAAAAAATTAAATTTCTTGGTTTTTTTGTAAACAGGAAAAATTGTGGACATGGAATTGTAACTTCAGAATTTTTGAAAGGCGTTTGTTTTTTTACGGGCTGTATTAACCAGCTTGAATGCGGACAAATTCAGTGCTGCGTGAAATATGCCTGTAATATAATTTACCATTCCGATTAATTACATTTTTGAATTCTACGTCACTGTTGATTTAATCAGAGTTCTCACCTTAGAAGTAGAATTAGTCCTTCTGCCACAATATTAATTCTTTAGTCGCCCTCGATGTTCTTCTCTTTGTTGACCGTGTGTACCTTCCTAAGTCGGCATCGGTTCACTTCACGTAGACGGTGGAAACCAAGGAAATACAATGCTACGTCACTTTAAAAAATAGTGAGAAGTATCGAAGTGTTACGAAAATTATTTATTCACAAGACAATAAGACTTGCTCTGCTCGTCGCACAAATCATGATTACTAACAACATGGCTGCCTTTCCGCACAGTCCGAAATTACGTCCGTCCTCCACAAGGCAACAATCGAAAGTGTCTCTCAGCTCCTTCGTGGAGTATGAAACAAAAGAGAATCCAATTTGAACATTACAGAGATTATATCCTACATCCCTCTCAATTTGATCTTTGGCGCAGCCTTTAAGGTGTTGTTTGTCTCGGCGTCGGAATGTGTCATTACAATGTGAATAAACAGTACGAATCTGAATTTTACTATGTAGTGATTCCTTGTCGGGACTAAAATGAAAAGAACCTCTCTTCGTATCCGTAATCTTACGGTACTGCGGTGGTGTACAACTACAAAATGGTAATCTCCCAGACAAATTGGTGCCGCTACAATGTGCTCACCAATTACTAGCCATCTCGATCTACATCAGCATCTACATCGATACTCTGCTAATTACGTTGAAGTGCCTTGCAGAGGGTTCTTCGAACCACCTTCAAAATTCTCTATTCTCCAAATGTCGTATAGCGCACGGAAATAACAAACACCTACATCTTTTTCGTACGAGCTCTTCAAATGGTTCAAATGGCTCTAAGCTCTATGAGACTTAACATCTGAGGTCATCATTCCTCTGGACTTAGAATTACTTCAACATTAACGAACCTAACCACACACACATCCATGCCCGCGGCAGGATTCGAACCTGCGACCGTAGCAGAAGCGCCGTTCCAGACCGAAGCGCCTAGAACCGGTTGGCCACAGAGACCGGCTGTACGAGCTCTGACTTCCCTTATTTTATCCTAGTGATCGTTTCTTCGTATCTAGATCGGCGTCAACAAAATATTTTCGCATTCAGAGGAGAAAGCTGGTGACTGGAATTTCGTGAGAAGATTGCTCCGCAACGAAAAATGCCTTTGTTTTAATAATCTCCATCACAAATCCTCCATCATTTCAGTGACACTCTCCCCCCTATTTCGCGTTGATGCAAAACATGCTACCATCTTTGCACTTTTTCGATGTACCTGCTAAAAACGCAGTGTTGGGTTAGCCTTCCCCACATGATTTTCTGTGTGTTCCTTACAATTTAAGTTGTTCATAATTGTAATTACTAGGTATTTAGTTGAACGTATGGCCTTTAGATTTGACTGATTTATCGTGTGACGGGAGTTGAACGGATTACTTTTAGCACTCATGTGGATGACCTCACACTTTTCGTTACTTATGGTCGTTGCAATTTGTTTGCCGGCCGGTGTGGCCGAGCAGTTCTAGGCGCTACAGTCTGGAACCACGTGACCGCTACGATCTCAGGTTCGAATCCTGCCTCGGGCATGGATATGTGTGATGTCCCTAAGATAGTTAGGTTTAAGTAGTTCTAAGTTCTAGGGGACTGATGACCACAGATGTTAAGTCCAATAGTGCTCAGAGCCATTTATCTATTTCTTTGCAATGTGTTTTGATCTTCTGATGACTTTATTAGTCGATAACCGACAGCGTCATCAGCAAACAACCTAAGCGACTGCTCAGATTGTCTCACAAATCGTTTATACGGATAAGGAACAGCAAAGGGCCTGCAACACTAAGATGTGTGCGTCAACACGAGATCTGCGCCCCCATGGAACTTGTGGACCGAGCTAAGTTGTCGGGACGACTTCCTAGTGCAGAACACCAGAATGTTCGCCCCCCCTCAGCGATCGAGCACGAGAAGTCTCCTCTACGACGAACGACCCAAGAGTGTTCGATCATCCACATTCAACTCCTCAGTTTGGGCCGTCATGGCAACAAGCATGTCATTTAAAACGTTATGTACTTCTGTCCAATGACAGCAGACGAATCAGAGCCTTGTATAAACAACTCAGAATTTCCAACAAGCCAAGCAAACGCCGCTGGAACCCCACCAGGTCAGGTTCACACAGCAGCAGGCCGCTCCTCGTCAAGAACTGGTCAGTTCTCTCCAGACGTTACCGGGTAAGACACTCAGCGTCAAATTCTGAGCTTCCTGGTGTCGTGACTCGTGACGTCACTATGTGTGCCACTGGATGTCAGACTCGGAAAAACTTTCTTCTTCAAGGCGTGAAAATGACTGTAATGCGTGAGTTATTGCCGGATTTGTTATGCGCTCTGTATGTGCTTTCACCCTTCTCAGACAGCAGCTGGTATAGATTTTACGCTTGTGAGCGTATATATACGTTGTTATGTGGCTAGAGGAGCTTGTGGACTGGCCGTTCGATTTCCTTTACGTACATTTATGTAATTCGAAAATCTGTGCCCAGACATCAGTTTACTAAAACAACGTGACAATTTTGTAAAACTCAAAATTGTTAATTCTAAAAAAGGGAGATATTTTTCCGGCTCACTTAAATACAAATCTATTCGTAAGTATTTGAGTTTCATATTGAAACAGTCTCGAGGTTAGAACCTCATTTTCAGCAGTTTCTTTAATTGTATTAATATTGTATTTTTTTGTCAACTGGAAATACTGAATTATAATATTCTAATGAAAATACGATTTTATTTGAGTCAAATCAAATAAATTAAAATTTGATTCAGACATGTGAAATGACTTGTCAATACTAATAAAACTCCCAGAAAGAATATCACTCTGCAGCAGAGAGTGCGCTGCGATGAGACGTCCTCTCAGAACTAGAATAATCTGCCAGATGGTTCCATCAGTAATACTGGTGCGCTTTATATGGTCGTTTCTCCATGTAATGGAGAAAAAAGAATTACTCGACATTCACAGTGACTAGAGTATGTACAAAAAGGGCAATCAATACACATTTGCAGTTGACCAGCAGATCGTTCTGCAGATACAGTCTATCCTTTTGAATTTTTAAGTACTATAATCTATTTCTGTGAAGGATGCTTATCACGATATTTATTTGCTCTTTCACTTTAATCACATGAACTCTGAGAGTTTTATGTGACTATATTATTTTGTTTCTGCAAACATAATTCGTTCCACCAAAATAGCTGGAAATCCCACAGCAGATCAGTTCCAGTCATTCCACGAGTAAGGAGGTACACGGCTCGTCTTATCTGTAATTCAACCATGCCTAGACGGTCAATACCGTATTCTATCGCGTCCGCACTGTTACTTTGTGCCAACAAGGTCTCTCAACAAGGGAGGGGTCAGGCGTCTCGGAGTGAACCAAAGCTATGTTGTTCGGGTATGGAGGAGATACACACAGAGAGAGGAAATGTCGATGACATGCCTCGTTCAGACCGTCCAAGGACTACTACTGCAGTGGATGACCGTATCCTACGGATTATGGCTCGGAGGAACTCTGACAGCAACGCCACCATGTTGAATAATGCTTTTCGTGCAGCCACAGGACGTCTTGTTACGACTCAAACTTTGCGCTACAGGCTGCATGATGCGCAACTTCACTTCCGACGTCCATGGCGAAGTCGACCTTTGCAACCACGACATTTTGCAGCTCGGTACAGGTGGGCCCAACAACACGCAGAATGGAGCGCTGAGGATTGGCATCACGTTCTATCCACCGATGAGTGTCGCATATGCCTTCAACCAGACAATCGTCGGAGACGTGTTTGGAGGCAACCCGGTCAGGATGAACGCCTCAAGATACACTGTCCAGCGAGTGCAGCAAGGTGGAGGTTCCCTTCTCTTTTGGCATGGCATTATGAAGGGCGGACGTACGCCGCTGGTGGTCATGGAAGGCGCCGTAACGGCTGTACGATACGTGAATACCACCTTCCGACCGATAGTACAACCATGTCGGCAGCATATTGGCGAGGCATTCGTCTTCATGGACGACAGTTCGCGCCCCCATCGTGCACATCCTTTGAATGACTTCCTTCAGGATAACGACATCGCTCGACTAGGGTGGCCAGCATCTTCTCCTGACATGAACGCTATAGAACATGTCTGGGATAGATTGAAAAGGGCTGTTTATGGAAGACGTGACGCACCAACCCTCTCAGGGATCTACGCCCAATCGCCGTAGAGAAGTGGGACAATCTTGACCAACAGTGCCTTGATGAACTTATGGCTAAAATGCCACTACGAATACAGGCACGAATCAATGCAATAGGACGTGCTACTGGCTATTAGAGGGAGAGGTGCGTACAGCAATGTTGACCACCACCTCCGAAGGTGTCCCTGTATGGTGGTACAAGATGCAATGCCTGACTTTCATTAGCAATAAAAAGGGTGCAAAGGATATTCATGTTGATCTCAATTCCAATTTTGTGTACAGGTTCCGGAGCTCTTGGAGCCGAGGTGATGCGAAACTTTTTTGATGTATGTACATTTTTACTTTGTCTGTACAGAACTGTATACACTGTTAGCGTAAATAGCGCTAGGGAGGTGCATTATAGATTCAGTAAGCGTACAATACTTCAAAACTCGTTTACTACCTCATTTTCCGCAATTTGATCTTACGTTCTTGCCTCAGTGTCAGAGGTACAACAACAGAGTTTGCGCTTGGCTGTCATCCATTCGTATGTTCCGCTACATTTTTGGAGAGAAACCCGGTTGCCGCACAGTCGCGGCGTTGGCCTCCCTCTCTCTCTCTCTCTCTCTCTCTCTCTCTCTCTCTCTCTCTCTCTCTCTCTGTCTCTCTCTCTCCGTCTCTGGTGCCGACTCGCTGAGTGTGACACCTAGCGGCAGCACTGGGTACCTTTGGCGCGACGTCGCGAGTCACAATCCCAGAAAGCTAAGGAATTAACGCCGGGTCTTGAGACTCAGACCTGCTAGCCGCCAGTAGCGCACGCAACACCAAAGATCCCACCCTCCTCCAAACGGCGCGTGAACCCTGCGGGCCCCAATGTAGCTGCCCTGCCGGACTTATAACCGGGGACTCAATGCTCTGAGCGGTGAGCAGGCTGTCCCTCCCTTATTCCCATTGTTGTGTGCCTCGGACGTTCTACAACTCTTGGGGAAACGAACTCCGAGGTTCCCACGAATTCTCTCACCTGAAGTGATGTAAGTTAAGACACACAACCTCTGGAATTTTTATCAGGCACAATAATGAAAATCAAGTATATTAATGAGAGTTTAATAAAGTGATGAGAATCGTCTTCCAGCATTTCTCCGTCATAAGGAGTGGGTGGTGTTAGTTTATCACTGGATGGAGCAACCCAGATTGCTTGTAACATTTCAGCCGACGCCACGCCGGTCAATGATACCCAGACACTACAGGATCGCGTCTTCGACGCAACTACGAGCAAGCGTATTTCGGAGAGTGCGTGATCTCTTAAGCTGAGGATCAGAGCGATACATTTCCATTGGAGGAACGTCACGTTGAGCACCTCATATGAGAAATGTCATTAACGGATATCAGGATGGACGGCTCCTATGGACAAGTGTACAGATCACAGAAAGTATGCATTTCCCGATCCACGTTATAACATCCCAGCTTCCTCAACCAAATTATAACGTCCCAGGACTTTCTGCACCAAATTATAACATTTCAGCTCCTCAACACCAAGTTAAAACGTTGCATTAGGAGGTGTCTGCTTCGTGCAAAAGGTCTTGAGTTCATATTGACGACAACAAGTAATTCTTCATTACAGACGTTTATTTACAAACAGAACTGACAGACTTCACAGATTCAATAACTGGATCTCCGAGCTAACCGCACTGCATATCCGAACTGGCAACTGACAACTCCTAGGTGTATTAATATCTTTCCAAACAATGAGAGTCTTTGACAATGTTTTGTTTACAATACCATAGCAATTCACGACTTAAAACTAAATTAGACATTACAGAATTTTAGTACAGATTAAAGTAAGTAAAAGGATCAGTACATATAAATTCTTACAAGCATAATTTCCAAATAGATTTTATAACATTTTTCTACCAGCTTCTGGATAACCTTCACCAGATTTGTACCGGTGTTTCCAGAAATATCTTTACATTTGATTCTGGATATTTCTTGAGTGATTTAGAACAACTGTTTATATGTAAAATGATTTAAATCGTGTTTCAAAACGTAAATAAATCTTTTTAGCAATATTTCTTGATACAAATCGTCTTTCGAAATCAGGTTATGAAACAGTTTTCACAAGTTTTCGTATTTTTGCGATCATAATATAGAATATCTCTTTAGCTGGTGAGTTTTTAAATGTATCTTGTCCATATTATACGAAATAATTTAGCTCAAAACTGATAATTTATACAATTAATCAGAGCTACAGCAAACAGTGAGTTTTTCTTTTACAAAATGAAATATAATTACAAAATTGAATGAAAATAGGTTACTAACACTAATATATATTTACATTAATTCTATTTTTGTTCTTTCTGTGCAAAATGTCCTAATATTGACACAGTACAATATTTAAACATCACCAAGGTTTCCCTTTACATTTTGCATATCTGTATCGACATCCCCTAAAAGTCTACAGTATCGAATACTTCAATATGTCCCAATATGTCCTGTAATGTTACACAACCCCCCCATCAGCACTTCCACGTGAAACACGGAAGGGTTGATGTCCTTACATTGCAAAACAGAAAAGTTTTACACATATCTTTGGTGTCTTCTTTCTTGAAGACCGGTGATCTTCTTTCTTGAAGGTCAGTGATCTTCTTCCTTAAAGGTCGGTATACCTCAATGCCGCACACTGTATTTCAGTCTCATCTTCACAGTCCGTATGGTTTCCATATACACTGCATGCAATCACAGGCTGCAATAGCACAGTCCGCTATGAATATACAGCACACAGTGGTCAAACCCAGTTAAACATTAGCAAAAGCATTTAATAGTCGGTGCACCGGTTTTTAAGGACACAGAAATTTGAATTCTCTAAAGTCTAATTACTCAAGAAAATTTACTCTAAATAATTTCTTAAAGCTAAGAGAGGATAGACTGACAGGTGGAGAAAATTGATTATACAAGATCACAGAATAAGTGTAAGATGCAATGCCAGAATACTAACATGAAATATGACAATTGCATAGCTAGGGGACCTAGTGCTCGCCAAACACTTAGCACACAAAGAATGTATGCTCCCCTGAGGAATCAGATAAATACAACATAACAAAGTATACAAAAATATCCTGGTAAGATTACATATAAAAGTCTATAAACATCTATTATCTAAAACACTTTTTTACATTTTTTTATACAATTTCAGTTCGGTCACGTTTTGTAGGTCAAACAGTCTCCAAGAATTTGGGTAGACTAGATGGTAAGCATTCGGATGAGGATTGTCCTGAATCTTGAAAGGTCCAATGTATATGTCAAAAAACTTTTTTAATTCACCACTGATGGCTTTAGACTTCTCTTGTGTTTTAACAAGGACCAAGTCTTCAATTTTAAATTGAGTAGGCTCCAATCTTTTGTCACGTCTACATTTCCTCTTATCACCTTGAGATTTCATGGTCTTTCTCACTATTTCCTCTCTCTCTTGAGTACTTAATGGTTTGCAGACTGGAAAATCAATGAAATCACTAATTGGATGTGGTGGTTTGCTATTATACTGTATTTCATACGGCGAAAACACTAATGCTGTAGGCTGTTCACAACATCTTCGAATTTCTCAACATAGTCAATCCAACTAGCATGATCAGTATTGCAGTAGGTTCTAAAGAATCGCCCAATTTCCCTCATGTATCTCTCCGAAGGGTTTCCTGACAGATGATAAGCTGAAATAAGAATGTGACTTATATTTTCATCTTCAACAAAAGCTTTCCATACTCCAGAAGTAAATTGAGTCCCATTGTCTGATAATATTTTCTGAGGTTTTCCAACCCTGCCAAAATAGTCTCCTCTGATTTTTGAAATAATGCTCTTACTGTTTGCCTTGCGAAGAGGGTATGACTTAATGAATTTTGAAAAAAACATCAACCATAACAAAAATGTTGCAATAGCCTCCTCTGGTCTTCGGTAATGGTCCATATAATTTGACAGCGAAAAACTCGTGTTGTTCTTTCGGTAAGATGTTTTGCATCAATCCTCGACAAGTTTGGTTGGATACTTTTACTCTTTGGCACCTGTCACAACCCGTTAAAATTTTTCTAACCCTCCTGGCTATGTTGTTAAAGTACACATTTTCTTGGATTTTCTGGATACAGTTTTGAATCCCACAATGACCAAAACTTTCATGAATGTACTTGATGAGTACATTGATGTACTGTTCAGGCCAACATAATTTCCATACATCGCTATCTACACTGTTTCTCTTGAATAGAATCCCTTTGTAGATTTTGTAATAATCTCCCACTTTTTCATGTCCCTATTTCCCTAAATAACTTTTGACCAGTTTACAGTTCTCATCGTGGTTCTGATTCCGTCGGATGTCATTACAAATGTCTCTGATTTCTTGTTCATTGTCCACCCCTCTTAAATACATAATTTTGAATTCTTTTTCACATTCCCCACTGTCATCTTCAAAGTCACCCCCCACAGGTAGTCTAGATAAAGCATCAGCAACTACATTATCGGGTCCTCTAAGATATTTTATTGAGTAATTAATTTGTTGTAACAAGAGTGCCCACCTGGTAATCCTTCCATGATGCAACCTACATTCTTGAATATAAATTAATGCCTTATGGTCTGTGTAGACAACTACCTGGTTTCCCAATAAACAATTTCTGAATTTAGAAAATGCCCAGTAAATGGCCAAAAGCTCTTTCTCAGTAACAGTGTACTGCCTCTCATGTTTTTTCAAGGTTTGACTAGCAAAAGCAATAGACCTGTGTTCTATTTTCCCATTTATATTTACTTCTTGGAAATGGTGAGCACCTAGGCCATAATCACTACTATCTGCCATAATGCAAAAAGGTAAACTTAAATCAGGATGGTACAAAATTTTACTGTTACATAACTGTGTTTTTATTTCTTCAAAAGCAGCTTCACATTCCTGATCCCAAACCCACATTGCGTTTTTCTTCAGCAATCTGTTAAGACTTGGAGCAATTAGAGCTTGGGTACTAATGAACTTTCTGTAGTAACCGCACATCCCGAAAATTGACTTGAGTTGTTTCTTGGTTTTTGGAATTGGGAATTTTGCAATTGCCTTGAGTTTTTCAGGATCTGGCAAAATACCATCCTCAGAAATACTATGCCCCAGAAACTTCAATTTTTTCATACCAAACTTACATTTAGATAATTTAAGTGACATTCCCCCTTTCCTTAATCTATTGCAAACCTCCCTCAAAGTATTAACATGTTCTTCCCAAGTTTCTCCAGTGATCAAAATGTCATCTACATACACAGTTAATTTTGATAAAAGATCTTTTCCCAAAACAAAGTCAAGTGCTCTAATGAATTCGGCTACTCAGACATTCAGCCCAAATGGTACCACACAATACTGGTAACATCTTCCCCCATACAAAAAGGCAGTATACTTTTTGGAATCATTTTCTAATTCTACTTGGTGAAATCCTGGTGTGAGATCTAAACTGGTCATATATTTCATTCTTTCAAATTTATGAAGTAGTTCGTCTATATTCTCGAGATGATCGGTCTCTCTTTCCACATACTTATTTAGGTGTCTTGAATCTAGTACAAGCCTGACACTGCCATCACGTTTTGCAACCACTACCAAAGGATTATTGTATTGGCTCTTACTTCTCTCAATGATGCCCCACTCTTCCATCTTTTGAAGTTCCTTTTCTACATCTTTTCTCTTTGCAATGGGTACACTATAAGGTTTTATAAAGAATGGCTCATGTGGTTTTAACCTGAGTTTACATTGGTAATTCTTTACTCTGCCAGGTCTATCATCAAAAACATCACAGTAATTCCACAATAATCTTTCTAACTCTACCTTCTGTTCTTGGTTCAAATTATCTGATTCCCGTAATTTTTCTTGAACTATATCCCCATATTCTCCACCATCATAATCCTCAGTAATTTCATCTACACAATAACCACTGTCTTTAGAAAATGTAACGTCCCTAATTTCAATTCCCTTATCAGCACAGTTTTGAACCGACATGTCAGTACTGGAACATACTCTCGTCTTAAGATCAATAAAGGTAAACAAACTCTTTTCCCAATCAAATGCTGCATTAGCTTTTAATATCCAGTCCATACCCAACAGTACATTCTCATTTAGGTCACTTATTACAGGACATCCTTGAGTAAACTGTACATCATTTATACTGAAGGACAACAACATCTGTCTATTAACAATTTTGCTCAGTTTGCCAGTAATGCCTCTAATTTTTATTCCAACAACAGGTAATTCAACAAAGTCAGGATCATGGTTAATTATATCTCTTAATTTGCTTGAAATGGCACTAATTGGACTCCATGTGTCAATCAAACAATACCCTTCCCAACCTGCAGCTTTAATTTCTATGTATGGACAACCCATAGTGGTGTTTTCCCTTTCTTCCTGTTCTTCATACAAAAGATCTTCTGCTATCTCATCATACCTCTGTTCCATATTTAGGTTTCCTTTATTAGGCAATACTTTCTTCAAACTTCTAGGTCTACTGGAATTTACTGGAATGTCTGGATTACTATTTACCTCACTCACATCCTGACTAGTACCCCGTTTGATGATTTCATTAGGCTTAAAAGCAGAAACTGGTTCACAAATTTCCCTTAATTTGATCTTAACATCATTGTCATCACTGTAATCTTTAAATTTGTCCCAAACAGATTTCAAAATAATCACAGATGCATCAGCACAATCAACCCCCCTGTCTCCTGATGTATTACTAAGCTGAACTGGCACAATCTGATTCTCATGTGGAATGTAGTTAGAGTTCCTGGCACAACTATTCTCAACACTATTGCTTATAACATCCTCCTTAACCTCAACATAAACTATTCCATCCAATTCACCATCAAAATCTTCTAGTACATAATCACCATTAGCCTTAACATCAACATTATCATCATCATTGCCTGAGCTTACACTACAAACACTACTAGTATCACCAACATTACTCACAACACCATCTTCACCAACCACATCCACATGAATATCAGACTCTCCAGAAACTTCAGTACGAACATCATTATGACAACTTACATCTAAAACATCACCACACATACGTTTGTACAATCCAAAATTATCAAAGTTATTCTTACCTTTCATTTCATCATTAGGTGCTTCTTCTTGATTATATAAATTTGCAATTATATCATCTTCTAGGCCTACTTCATCAACGGTAGCCTGGTTCCTATTACAGTTGTTTCTAGTATTTTCTCTGATGACATTCCAAAATTTCCTGTCAAATTTAATTTTTTCATTACCTCTATCTACAGATCGATCATAGCATACTGTCTATACTGGTTAGGTCTCTGATTATAGTGCTGTCTGTTCCGAGTGAAATTAGCCTGATTTTGAAAATTCCTTGCCTCAAACTGACAGACTCCCAGTGGAGCATTTAGTCGTTTAAAGGCCTATGTCTGTCGTTTCCCTGCCTCGGGTTACCTTCTCTCATGTCATTACCCCAGGACCTGGTTCGATTTTCCCATTCTCTGTTTGAATTAAAGTGCTGATCATTCCTACCACAATTTCTTCTGTCATTGCTATTATAATTATCCCTGTTGTTGTTAAAGTTTCTTCGTTCACTATTACTGTTATTATTTGCACGGTTCGGTTCCCACCCTCTGTGTGCTGAACCTACAAAGTCGTTGAATGTGTTGTTTAGTTCAAAGGCTCTATCAAGTTTGTCCACATATTTCAAGAATTGTTCTATGGACTCATCTGGACCATATACTAAACCCCATTGTACTCTTTTCGGAAGTCTCCGGTTTAGTGCATCAATTTGAGTTAGCTCATCAAATGGCTTATCCAGATGCACTAATTTTTGCAACTGTTTCTCACAATAGGCTTTCATTGACCCATCAGATTCTCTGTAACTAGGACCATTCAAGAATTCACTTTTGATTCGAGCTTGCTCAGTTTCAGACCAAAATTTGGTTAGAAAACATTTTTTCGAAATCTTCAAAGGACATTTCCGTATAACAATTCTGATTGGCCCACGAAAGCGCCTCACCATCAAGTAATTTCTTTACAAATTTTATCTTAACACTATCTGTCATTATGGACGTGAACTGCTCCTTGCAGAATTGCATGAAGTCTTTTGGGTGTATATTCTTGTCACCGGGATAAGTTTTAATTGGAAAATTTCCCCATATCCCATTACAACTATTACTAAAACCTTTTTGAAACATAGTTTCTTGTATTTCTACAAATTTTCTGTCTACAGTTTTTTCGACATTACCTACTCTACTACAAATTTCTGTGACCTTTTTGTCCGTATCAGATTCCGTATCAGATTTGAAAGATTCAATTTCGTTTTCAAAAAATCGTTTTGTCTGGTCAAATTCATTTCTCAATTGAGAATTTTCCTCATTTACAAAATCAACAACGTTTTTAAGTTTTGACTGGTTATTTGAAATTTCGTTACTTAAATCAGTTTCAAGGACAGAAATTTTGAACTCAACCGTGTCCACACGACAACTAACTTCTTTTTGGTTTGACTCAAAAGTAATTCGCCATTCTTCGAGAACCTGATTAGTGTGAGCAATCTGTTCTGTATTTGAGTTTATTTCTGATTTTAAATCACACACAGCCTTCGAAATCGACCTGTCCATCTGTTGTTGTGTCTGTTCAATTTGTTGACGTAATTCGGCACGAGAATCGTCCATCTTCGACTTTAACTCTGAAAACATTTGTTTTAACATTTCCAACATTCCTACACTGTCAGAAGCACTTTCCCTAATAGGTGTACTCGCTACACCGCTGTCAGTACTGAAATCTGCGTCTTTTTCCATTATTTTAGGAGGCAGTTACTTATCTTAGTGTCCGTCGGCGGTCGTTGGTGTCCGTGTTTTGCGAAATTTCTTCAATTCCAGGATGGTTTCACTCGGTTGATTCACTCCTCTTCTAGTGACCCCAGAATCGACGTATTTACTTCTTGTGATCCCAGAAGAGACGTATTTTATTTAGAAGAATCACTGGGTGGTCGTCAAATAGTCTGCTTCCTCCACCAAATTAAAATATCCCAGCTCCAGCGCCTCCACCAAATTATGACATCCCAGCTTCCTCAACCAAATTATAACGTCCCAGGACTTTCTGCACCAAATTATAACATTTCAGCTCCTCAACACCAAGTTAAAACGTTGCATTAGGAGGTGTCTGCTTCGTGCAAAAGGTCTTGAGTTCATATTGACGACAACAAGTAATTCTTCGTTACAGACGTTTATATACAAACAGAACTGACAGACTTCACAGACTCAACAACTGACTCTCCGAGCTAACCGCACTGCATATCCGAACTGGCAACTGATAACTCCTAGGTGTATTAATATCTTTCCAAACAATGAGAGTCTTTGACAATGTTTTGTTTAGAACACGATAGCAATTCACGACTTAAAACTAAATTAGACATTACAGAATTTTAGTACAGATTAAAGTAAGTAAGAGGATCAGTACATATAAATTCTTACAAGCATTATTTACAAATAGATTTCATAACATTTTTCTACCAGCTTCTGGATAACCTTCACCAGATTTGTACCGGTGTTTCCAGAAATATTTTGACATTTGATTCTGGATATTTCTTGAGTGATTTAGAACAACTATTTATATGTAAAATGATTTAAATCGTGTTTCAAAACGTAAATAAATCTTTTTAGCAATAGTTCTTGATACAAATCGTCTTTCGAAATTAGGTTATGAAACAGTTTTCACAAGTTTTCCTATTTTTGCGATCATAATATAGAATTTCTCCATTGAAAGTTCCAGAAGTGTGCATTAAACGTTCATTTACAGACTTTCTCGTTAGCTGGAGAGTTTTTAAAAGTATCTTGTCCATATTATACGAAATAATTTAGCTCAAAACTGATAATTTATACAATTAATCAGAGCTACAGCAAAGAGTGAGTCTTTCTTTTACAAAATGAAATATAATTACAAAATTGAATGAAAATAGATTACTAACACTAATATATATTTACATTAATTCTATTTTTGTTCTTTCTGTGCAAAAGTCCTAATATTGACACAGTACAATATTTATACATCACCAAAGTTTCCCTTTACATTTTGCATATCTGTATCGACATCCCCTAAAAGTCTACAGTATCGAATACTTCAATATGTCCCAATATGTCCTGTAATGTTACAACGTGTAATGGATTTTTTTTCTTGTTTTGGTGGACAGCCCCACCTCTCGAAATATTCGACACTTTGCACTACAGGTTGAAAGAAGAGTGACGAACATAAGATGCCTTCAATATTTATTAACGTTGTGGGTGGTTCTCTTGATTTATGCTAACTTTTTTCCACCCTACGTCTAGATCTGGTTTTGTTCCCTGCATATAAAATTATATGCAAGCGTTTCTATCGCACCAGAAAGGTTGGAGGAGGTTTGATGTAAGATCTATTCGTGGTTTCTCCCTTATCGAAATCGTTTCCCATAAGAATACAAGCTACATCGTTAGCCTCGTGGCTATTGAGGTTGATCCTCAAAAAAACGTAGTACTAATAGTTCAATCCAGAACGGTTTAGGTAGCCTTTACGGTAGTTGGGTGTAGCTGTGTGGTTGGTATCCGAACAGACATCCGAAGTAGTGTGGCGGTAATGCTTCAATCTGTCCGAAGAACAGTTCCAGCTTTATAAATGTAGCCAGAAGTGTATCGTGACTAATGGAGTTGATCATTAAGACCGATTAAAGTATTTTCCTAATATATTTTGTTGCCCTTATTTTATAAAATCATTCGGTGGCTTTCTAAGAGGTACTTTGTGTTAGGAGTACGAAACGTAAATAAAATTACATTTTCACACGTTTTACTTGAGGCAGAATTAGGTAATAAAGCCAGTCGATACCTTTCGTATAGTGGAACGACGTAGTTGCTTACTGGCTGAGTATTTTTCAAGAGATCCTCTCACACAGACTGGTAATTTACACTGTTTTTAAGAGACACTCCGAGTGCGCCGTATCAGTCACTCTTTAACCTGTTACGTAAGGCGATTCGTTCCTGCTGTTATCTTTTGCGTTAATTCAGTCCCGCAACCAATAACCGTGCATTCGGGCGGTAATCAGTTATCGGTGCGTTATTGTAGTCTAAAAACTGAATCCGTTATAGTAACTCTTTTGTTTACTCACTCGGGGTCCCACCGTTTTGTACACAACTGAGGTGAGAAGTAGTTGTGACGTTCTCTACGGCGACATCAAAAACCCATTCTGAGGTGGTGTCGTCGAAAGCGTAAACCGAAGCAATCCGCCTGGATTCGAATACATCTTTCGAAAGCGAGTACAAAAGAATATTATCACAGGACTTTACAAACAGGTTTTTCAGAAATTCCTACCAGTTCACTTACTTAAATTATTTAATATTGCAACGCGTTTCGAGCTATCACCTCTTTATCAGGCAAAATATGACAAAACAAAAAACATTCAAACAGAATGGACATAGACCTTAATGCAAGTATTTTTTTAGTCTTGTCGTTTGTTGTGGCTTTCCTGCAGAGAAAGTCAAATACAAGCCGTATGAGAGCGCGTTTACTTCGTTTTCTTGTCTGTAGATGAATACTGGAGCACTCCGTTCATCAGAAAAGGCTGCCGTCTTGTGGCCACTGTGGCTTTAAATTGTAAGCACACCACGTAGCTCACTCGGAAAACATGAATAACTGATCTGGCTACTTCAGTATTATGGGCTTAATTTGTATTATTAGTTCACTTTTCTCGGACATGAGCAGACATCCACCAGTAGCAAATAATGTGACCGTGGCTTCCAAGTTAAGGTTCTTCGGTTAATCACAAGGCGTCTACTTCGGTAATAATCTTGCTGGCATTTCGATGATCTTTCTTGGGATTTCTTCATGATTCATTACATTCTTGCACGTGCTACCTTTTTATAGTTTTATGCACAGTGAGATATAATATTTAGCGATTTTAAAAAGCGAGTAAATCAAGCTGCGTCGGATAGAGGTGGAGGGGAAAGCTTCAGTTACGTTTGACGCGAAATAGCATTTAGTCATAATGGAGCGTACACTGTCAAAGCATTTTATCAAAACGGTAGTTCGTACCAGCTAGCACGTCGTGCAATCCGCAACCACTTCAGCGTTAATCGAAATCGGCCGGTGCACCTGCCTGGGCGATTAAAAAGTGGCTGGGGAACATTGAGGAGACGGCGCCAACTGGGAAACCAAAAACTGTGCGCTCGCCTGAAAAACATCGAACGTGTACGCCAAATGAAACGCGTATAGCACGTGTGCCTTGACACGACACTACAGCGCGACACGCACGTGCCGCACGAGTCGCGCGGCTGCAGTGCATATTGCGACACGTACACCGTACTTAGCACGCGCCGAATGGCGACGCTCTGCAATGACAGAACCGAAGCGCGCGCACCTTTTTATCTTTCTCTAATAATTTACAGAAACTATTCACTGAAAATATTTGATTTTTTTCCGTACTTGTAGCTTTATGTGTGAACGTCTTGGCCAAGTGCCCATCATCTCGCTAATGGTCATGCTTACTGGGATCTACACATTTTAGTAAGTCACTACGCAAAACTCAAAAAGTTTGCAATGAAAAATAGGGGGCGCTATGATTTAGCGTTTGGTGCGTATTACACCATATGTTTATGAGTATGAAATTCAGCTAACATATTAAATTTTTGTTTAGACTTAGGAGGAGGTCTCCATCTGTCTTCGATTTCGAGAAAATGGATCCCATGTAGAGCATTCACTCCCAATCTTACGCCACGGGAATGAAATATTCCTACATCACTGGTATTTCCTAAACCGCTCGAGACATGGAAACAAGATTTTGGTTAATAATGATACAAGGAAGAGAGTACTTTGCCACGCCGGCCGGTGTGGCCAAGTGGTTCTAGGCGCTTCAGTCTGGAACCGCGCGACCGCTACGATCGCAGGTTCGAATCCTGCCTCGGGCATGGATGTGTGTCATGCCCCTAGGTTAGTTAGGTTTAAGTAGTTCTAAGTTCTATGGGACTGATGACCTCAGATTGTAAGTCCCATAGTGTTCAGAGCCATTTGAACCATACTTTGCCACGTCGTAAACACACTGAGCTTTCTTATCTATCACGGTATATCAGTAGTTACACTTCCCTATTTATTTATTTTTTTTCATTCCACTGTCTAATTTTTTTAGAGTTATCGACAGCTAGTGAGACAAGAGTGTCCTAATATGAAAGTAAACATGAAATTTCTTCTCTTATGTTGCCACAAACCGTCACAATGAGTTTTTTGATAAGATATTCGGCTCTCTGGTCGCCAGTTACTTGTTTAATGAGACAGATTTCTAAAACAGTGTGTCACAATAACTGCTGCAAAAATGAGTTTATGCAAATCATATTGTGTTTTGGCAAAAGAAGTGCTCTCAAACCCTTCAACAAGAGAAGTGTGACCGTTACTCGCAAATGGTATTGCATCTTCGAATGAGACGAGGTTAACAACTCACACGAAAATAAATCGCTAATTCTGTTGGAATTTTTGTTGAATCTCACAACCCATTTTATTTTTAACACCGAGCGACTGAAATGGAAACTTACCAAAGAGTTTTATTCCTTTCCTTCATCTGAGCAATAGCAAAGTAATGAAGAGCGTGGTCTTCAGGCGGGATACCACGCACACTACTGATGCCGGTTCCTCACCAACGCCTTGCCAAACTGACAGTCCGTGGTTCGCGAATAAAATAGTTGTTACTGAGAAAAGTAAACAACTGATACGTGGCACAACACAATGGCCAGTGTATCGTCAGCAGCTGGGAATAAATCGCGCGACAGGAATGCGGAAGCCAGAAAGTATGCTTTGTGAGAGGAAGAGTTCACATAGTTCCGAAAACATTGTCACCATTACATTTCTACATATCACCACACTCTTTCAGGATATTCCTACTTTTATAATAGTACCGACCACTAATTCCTTTGTGTAGCCTGTTGTGTAATTAGTTTATTAATGCTGATAGCGTGTATGCAACCACTGAAATACTTTTCCTCGTCACGACGAGCCGATTAAAACATCGTTATTTACGAGGGCTTCTCGACTATTTCGGGCTTGCAATGGAAATGTCACGTCCACATGTACGAAGTATAACGTCTCTTATTAGACCCATATCCACATGATGATATGAAGTACTTAAGTTTTACTATCTCGGACGCTTTTTACCAGGAGCGCAAAGGGGTCATACCTGTGGAAATTATGCCTTCCCGACTTTTTGTAATGGATCGCAGAGATACTTCAGCATAAGAGGCAGCAAGTAGGTAACCTTGTTTTACTTTCCTGTCTTGCTTCTAGATGACACGATTTTATAATATTCCTTACTTCCTTATTCACTACCCTCACGGTAAATCGTCTGTCCCTTCTTACGTTCTGAAAAAATTGTGGAGGCAGACGATATACTTTCAGTGGCTAATGGCTCACCGGTTATTGAACTGTGCATTGGGTTTTTTGACAAAGAATAAACAAAACAAAAGAACTGTACATATGTATGTAAATGAAAACTATTACGTGCTAACGAAAATGGACGGAGCGCTTAAACAGCGAAAAAAAGAACACTGCTCAGTGATAGAAAACTTCAGTTTACATTACAGGCCGTACTCTTCGGATGGACAATACTTCCACTGCCCGTATGCGCCATGCCGAAGTGAGTATATGGCAGAACTGCCCTCCCGCTCCCCGCCTCACACATCCGTCAGTACCCGCGTGACGCGCGGCGCGAGAAACTGCGCCGCTACCACAAAGCCGCGCGACCTGGCGCAGGCGCGTGTCGCGTCCCAGTCGCGTCGCGTCGCAGTTTGCGCGGTCCCATTTGAACCTGTGAAGTTGCAAAAACGCGCGCTAAACTTGGGATTTCAAAGAGAACGGTAGGAAGGATTTAACCCCAGGATTTGCACTTTCACCCCTACAAAATCTAAACGGTACAGGTCCTTAAGGGAATAGATTATGTGATCCGCAGCCGCTTCTGATTAAAAGTTTTGGTCATGATTATTCGGGACCAGGACATTGTAAACCGTTTGTGGATGAGGGATGAAGCTCACTTCCGTCTCTCCAGTTATGTGAACAAGCAGAACTTTCGATTTTGCAGTGACGTTAATACTAGAGAACTGCATCAGCAACCACTGCACTGGGCAAAAGTTACTGTGTGGTTCGTAATGTCTTCAATTAGGGATCATAAGGCCAAACGATTTTTAAGTTGTAACAGTGACTTCGCAGAGATACGCTAGTAAGCATGAATATTGTCAGTCGTTTGTTTCCAAAGATATGGCCTCCCGAAATGGGTACATTGCATGGCCCTCTTGTTCACTGGACGTCACATGTTTGTGACTTTTTCTTTGGGGTTATCTGAAGCGGAAAGTTTAGCAAGATAACCCACCTCGAACAACTGAAGCCCTGAAAGAGTGGATGCGACAGGAAGTGTGATGAGCCAGTACAAGGTCTGGCTGGAGGAATGCGTGCTTCTAAGCGGACGCCATAATAAGACAGTTATCTTGAAAAAGTAACTGAGGAGGAGGAGGAGGACATTAGTGTTTAACGTCCCGTCGACAACGAGGTCATTAGAGACGGAGCGCCAGCTCGGGTGAGGGAAGGATGGAGAAGGAAATCGGCCGTGCCCTTCAAAGGAACCATCCCGACATTTGCCTGAAGCGATTTAGGGAAATCACGGAAAACCTAAATCTGGACGGCCGGAGACGGGATTGAACCGTCGTCCTCCCGAATGCGAGTCCAGTGTGCTAACCACTGCGCCACCTCGCTCGGTGAAAAAGTAACTGACGTTTTACTGTTACAGAAAACACTTTTTCGTATATTTTAAGATTATGAAATAGAAAAAGTGTCTTTATTTAACAGCTTTTCAAAAATCGCTCTTTATTATGCCTCACCCTGTAGTTGAAACTCTCTTCTTCATTTAGCTCATGAGGCCCTCAGCTTTAAAAGAATTTATTGTATCGTAAACACAGTACTATTTCAATATGCTATACGAGCTTATTTTAGGAAAGACACACGGGAAATATGTAGTGGTAAATGCGAAAAACAAATACAGAACTAGTTCTCTCATAACTGTTATGACTACTCTTATTTTTTATTTGGGGGACTTACGAAATCTGAATATTTTCGTAGTCTCCATGAAATAGATAACGGTAGGTGAGATTAACGTCTCTGACTGGTGGTGTGGAACTGTCTCAAGTGAAGGACAGAAGGAATTGGGTTATTCAGATACACACAGTAGACGATTGTAACTGCACTGTTTACGTGGAAAGAACCCACACATATTACAAAAAATTGATGTATGTACGTATGTGGCACATCTCCCCCTAGACCACTGGACTGATATGGACCAAAGTTTGTGCACATACCACTTACTGACAGGTAACAATCATAATTCAGGAGGTGCGGCATCATAAACGATGAGATGCATGAAAATCAGCCGCACCATGCCTGATGTTGAAATTTGCTTCTGTACTACTAATTCTATTCGTAACAAATTTCGCAGACATTCGCAGCGAAAGGCACATACAAAACTATATCATGATGCCACACATGATTCGGGAGATCCGACGTCATGAACACCAAGATGTGTGAAGAACTGCCGGAGTGTGCCTAATGTTTATATTTATCCTTGCTGCTCACTCTGTTAGCAACATATTTTGCTGACGGTATCGACATACGCCGCTGAATGCGCCTACATGAATGCATCGTTGCAGGACTCTTTACTGCCGAGCCACTCGTGCAGTCGAGTGAAGTGACTCCAGGCAGCGCTTTTGGCAGCTTTCAACTATGAGGCGCAAACGGTTGTAGGCCTCGCCACAGAGGCGTGCAGATACTCGAAGCAGCTGTGCCAAGCGCATCATCCCACGCCGAGCCTACTGGCAGGTGTGCGTGCAAGGTTCCTCGTTGTGGAAAACTAGCAAAGTGAACACCCCGACCGACAGTGCCGGCTGTCAGCTAGTGTACAATAAAAACATTATGACAGGTGACAGACTTACGTCATTCAACAGTCTCTGGTCAATGAATTAGTTCTTTCTTATGATCTTAATGAATTATTGTCAATGTAAACAACGAGACACCAACAGAGATAGTGATAAATGGTTCAAATGGCTCTGAGTACTATGGGACTTAACATCTGAGATCATCAGTCCCATAGACCTAGGGTAGTTAGGTTTAAGTAGTTCTAAGGTCAGCACACACATCCATGCCCGAGACAGGATTCGAACCTGCGACCGTAGCAGCAGCGCGGTTCCGGACTGAAGCGCCTAGAAACGATCGGCCACAACGGCCGGCGAAAGCGATAAATGAGGTAGTAGTGAAAGATACTGGCTTATTAACATGGCTTGCTTCAAATTTTCAAAAAATGTAACTGATTCGAATATTTGACTAACGTAAAGCCTACCAAAATCGTCTGTATAGTTACGTTCATAGTCTGCACATAACTTTGCGGTGCACGGCCGTAGCCCCTGATAACAAAGTGCGAGTGCACCGCCCTCGTGGATAACATTGCGCCCCCTAGAGTGTGCAGCTGGAACACTGATAGAGGCAGAACATTCCCATTCGTCTGGTGCGCTCTCAAGTGTCATTGATACCTTCTCTGATAATGATCTCTTACCTTCGCCATCAAAATGGCCTACCTCACTGGGAACGCATTTCCGGCCATATGTCCGCATGACCTTTTTTGCTCCTTTTGCTGCGGAAGCTGTGATCTCTGTATCTTGAAACAATACAAACCAAGGGAAAATCGAAATTACTATCTCTCGCCAATAAATAAACGATCTCTATAGTCATACAAGACGAGCGAATTGTGTTAAGTAACTGATCGTTCATTTTGGCCGCTGTGCACAACGAAAATACCGTCTCCTTGCGATGAACAGCTTACGAATAGAAGAGGTTATAGTTATTATTTGCGGGTCGTCTTGCTTCTCAAAAACTGGAGGGCAGTAAGTGATCTTGAAATTCGGCGACGTTCCTGGGTGCATTACGTGCTCCCACTTCTGGCCATATGAGGGTACGATGAGAATTCTCCATATAATCGTTCCGATGCTCACATGTTATGTTTTGGAGAGGCATACCGTTGGTTGGGCAAATTGATCATGGTACACTCGCAGGTCAGCGGCATTGTGACACTGATCGCATCGAAAGCACTGGTGTAGGAGGTCTTTGAATGAGTGGATGTTCGGCAAACTTAAACCCCGTGGGCCACGTCGTTATGCATTGGGGATGCATACCGCAGCTCGCCTACATGTTCCACCTACCATCCAGAGTTCTCAGTCAAACTTGTTGAGGAATGGAACGCTCTACCACATTTCCTTACCAACCTCGTGCCCAGCTTGGGAGCTGGTTACAGAGCACGCATAGCTGTGTTTGGTGATCAGATGCTTTATGGAGAACACGTTCTGCCTTTTGCAATGTGATTACTGTCTTTGAACAAAAACGTCAGTTATGTTCGTATCATTGCATGTTTCTTTGTTACCATCTGTACCATGCAGCAACAATTATTTCTATTTTGCTTGACAGTGACACAACATGTGAAAGTTACTCTGGCCCGGAGTTTCGCAAAGCACTATAATCGAAAACGAAAAAGGTCTGACGGGGTCTATTGGGGTGAAGTGAGACCACGGGAGCTGATTCCATACCACTGTGGCGGCTCCTTTATTGTATGAAGGACTGAATTTAGTTGAAAGTACTTGATCTTCATTTGTCGAGTATATGCTGAAGATTAAAGTTAATCGCATGTGAACCGGTACTTTCAGAGACTAAAATTAAGAGCTCCTGAAAACGCTATTTACTATTCCAAAGAAATGTGATTGGGATCCTATAATACGAAACTGACTACAACTGTATGTAAGCAATATCGGTTTCTGCTGCTCCGGCTATGACAATATGAGAATAGGGGGGGGGGGGGGGGGCATAGGATAGTGTACCTACAAGCACATCTTCTTTCTTGGTCGGTGTTTCAGTTAGTCACCGATTTTAGAACTATATGAAGCAACGCGTACTAGAGGACGCGGTAAGTAGTTCCTGGCATTTTCGACTGCTGCTGTTGTGGGGCCTGAGGTTTTGTTTTCTGCAGGGTTTGCAAATATAACGAGTTATACATATTTAGTGTTGTGTAATATATTAAAGATATTTGGAGGATACTGTCTGTTCTATGGTTAAAGAATTTTGTGGTGAATAAAATATTGTTAAATTTTGACTAGTTACATAACGTGTGGATGAATAAGTTATAGTTCGTGAGTCACAAACCATCTCGTACCTTCAAACGGAAGACCTTGCACCATGGAGTATATGAGATTTGCAAAAGAAGTAAGTTTATGTAATGTATTAACGAAGTTACCTGTCTCGAAAAGGGAAATTTGTGATAGCTGCAACAGCTTCTATTTCAGATCGTTGTTAACTTCTAACTGGTTTTTGATAAAACGATTGATTTCGCTTTGCTGATTATTCTTGTGTAGTAGAGTAATAACGTAAGACATTTCTCATAGAGAAATAGACTACTGACAAAATTTTTTCTCGATTGCAGCGATTTGAACTGATATTTGTACGTAGGAACATGACCATGTTGTATCTTGGAATAGTCTCTCATTTGTCAAAAATCTTACTTTTCCGGAGTAATTGTAATTTCAGAAAGAAAGTGCACCACTCCTAAAGTGAATGCTGTCATTTCAAAATAGAATAACAAAATGGAGTAAAGGTCTATTAAAGTGTGAAAGTCTGAAGTGTGTTCCACGGTAAAACACTTTTCGCTAATAATTGTCAAAACTAAGAACATACACAAAACGCTGTCCAAGCATATAAACGATCGATAGTCGAACAAAAAATCTGAATGCCAGGTGTTCGGACAAACTTCTAGGACTTGTAGAAGGGAGACAGGAAAGAATATTTTGAGTACAAACCCATGCCCAGGAATGTACCGTTTCAGTTCTACAATGGTTTCAACTTCGATTTTTAACTCATCCACTTCTGTTTGAGGGATTAAATTACGCATAAGGCAATACAAAACAATTCGAAATGAAACATAACGGAACACCTGTTTATCACTTAAGCACATTTGTTTGTGTTAAGACTCCTCGCCCTGTCCATCTGTCACCATATCGTTTGTTCAGATGTCTGCGAACTGCACGATACAAGCGAGTTGGTGCATCATCATGCTGAAACCACATTTCCTGATGGGCAATCAGTGGCACAGCTTTCAAGAACGGCCCCAATATCTTTTGTAGAAACATAAGATATGCAAGACCAGTTAGAGTGGAAGGAGGTACGGCCCAGTTACACGACAGTCTGGAATGCCTGCCAACAAACAAATATCCAACAGGCACCGAAGCCTCGGAATGTGCTTAGCATGAGGGTTTTTGGCTGCCAGACATGGCTGTTTAGCGAATTCAGAACACAGTCCCTCCCCAGTGAACTCACATTTGTCTGTGAACAGGAGTAGTTGGGTAAGGAAAGGATCAGCACATTTTGTTAGCGCAGGTTGCCTACATCAGGAGCAAGCATACATTCAGTGGAAAACCTATTGGCCTCTTTTGATTGACAAGTCCTTAACTTACTATTTTGCTAAGTGGATTATGACCATCTGAGGATAATCCGTCATTCCAAGAAACCCTCCACACTCCTCCCTTCCCTCTCCTTCTCCCCACCTCTCCTCCTTTTCCACCACCACTCTGGAAATTGTCTCGCAATGCAAGCACACTTATGATATGGACCCATTTGACTAATTAATTAAATCGACCAATTAATTAACCCCTCCCTATTTGGGACACCCCCAGCAGTTCCCCTCCCCTCCCCTCCCCTCCCCCTCCAGGAATTTGTCTAGAAAAAGACCCAATTGATTGGCTAGCAGGTGGAAAATTGATTGCAGTGTATGGAATATTGTTTAACCCTTTATTTGGCAGTGTTGCTTTCAAGCAACATCACATTTACCTTGGCCTTATGGGACAACAAACTCTTCCCAGTGCATTTTACTGGCATTACTGCCTCCAGGCAACATTCCTTTACACACTGCCAACGCCAGTTTTTGTAATAGCTTAAGGTTTTCCACACGAGATAGCAGTTTGTGCAGTGGTGTTACAGAGATCTCCTCGTGTGAGCAACAGAGGTGTCTTATTTTGGTTCTAAAAGAGTGGATTTAAATAGATTGAAGAAAAACTGCTAAGATTACTGGCAAGATATACCCAGAGGTAAGTTTACAGCAGAAATATTTCAATCTTTGTTTGGAAATACGTAAGTAGTATAAAACTTTTATGTTGCCTGTGAGCAACATTGCCTATAGTTGGGACATGTGCCATTAGTATATTACACATGTTTACGGTGTGACAGAGAAGATATTTTTATTTTTAGGGGCTTTTTAGCAATGGATCCCAGAATATTTTATGGAATCGAAAAAGCGAGAGGAATAGTAGTTCCACTAGAAAACCCGGCTTTGTCTGATCTAAGTGAATCTGAAGACACTGAACTCGAAGCTTTGGCAGGCTGTAGTGATTCCAGAGCGTCAATCTCAGTTCCATAACCAAGTTATACCAGACACTGATTCTGTTTTAGGAAGTGAAATCTCAGAAGCTGAACATGTGCAAGGACCTTCTGCAGTGAATCCTTCTAGTGCAAGTGGCAGTCAAGTGAAAAAGTAAATTACAAAAGCAGTCAATTACATGTGGGTAAAGGAAGATACAACTGCTAGGGCAGAAAGTCTCTCTCCTGTGTTTTCTGATGAAGGCAATACACCACTGGGCTATTTCAGAAGATTCTTTGATTCAGAAGTAATTGACATAATTGTGCAGGAAACGAACTTAAACTCTGACCAACGAACTACACGTCAGTAAACAGCAATATAAATTAAATAGAACAATTTTTCGGTGTTCTGATATACATGGGTCTTGTTTCTATGTCTTAGTAGACTGACTATTGGTCTCAGTCAATGAACTGTGAAAAATTCACCAGCATTTTCAGTTTGAAGCGCTTTCAGAAACTCCGCCGATACCTGCATTTTACGAGCAATGAGAATGCTGTGAACTGTTCTGAAAGACTTTTGAAAATAAGACCTGTTCTTGAGTCAATTGTATAGAACTGCCGTGAGCAGAAACAAGAGTCGGCATTTTCTACAGATGAGAAGATGGTTGCATATAAAGGTACAAGAGCAGGTAATTTGCGCCAATATATTCAAATAAGCCACACAAGTGGCGTTTTAAGATTTTTGTTCGTGCTGGTGTGTCTAGAGTTGTCTATGATTTTCTTCCCTATACTGGCAAGGGGATGATAACTGATCTTGCTGATGACGTGAAAATAATGGAATTGGAATACTTTTATTTTGACAATTTATTTTGCAGCCTTGAACTTAAAACATACTTAAAAAACATCAAAACATTGAGTCCATGGGCACCATAAGGAAGAACTGAATAAAGAACTGTCCTCTACATGACGAGAAGCGGTTACTGAATGACGAGTCAGCTATGACTACAGGAAGGACAGTCACTCAGACCTCATTTTAGTAAGGTGGGCAGGCTATAAAATCGTGGCACTTGCAAGCTCGTTTTTTGGTGTCCAACCACTCTCAACAGGAAAACGATGGGACAGCAATCAAAAAAGAATTGATGTGCCCTGTCCCAGTAATGTACGTCAGTACAACAAGCACATGGGAGGAGTTGATCTTGCTGGTATGCTGATAGAGCTCTACAGAGTACCAATGAAAACTAGGCGATGGTACATGAGATGGTTTAGATTTATTCTAGATCTGAGTGTTTTAAATGCTTGCCTGCATTTTTCGAAGAGAATCTCTGGACAAAAAGACCTCATCAAAGTCATTTAGGGCAGATACTGCCAATGGTTTGATATTTTCAGGTAAAAGTAAAGTAGGAAGACCTTCAACAGACAAACCACCACCATAAAAGAAGAGGAGGAAGGCAACAGCTCCGACTGTTACACAAGATGTCCGATTTGATAATATGGAGCATTGGCCTGTATACGGTCCCAAAGGTCGTTGTCGTTATTGTCCGTCTGAATATTCTACAGTCATGTGTTCCAATTGCAATCTAGTATTGTACTTCGATCCAAAGAGGAACTGTTTCCAAAAATTCCATTGCAAGAAGAACAAGAAGGGAAAATGAAACAGTTCTATTACACAGCAGGAATGCATAAATGTGTTTATAAATTAAATTATTCACGTACGGCAAACATTTTGCTTCAGGTTATCGGCAAACTCCTTTTTCCTATAATATGTATAAGTGTGATCTACTGCTGGCAATGTTGCTTGTAAGCAACGTTTCATAATTTTCATAATTTTTGTCAAAAATTTCTAAGACTGACTGAATTGTATTTCTTTAAGTATGATAAATAGATATAAGCACTTAATTTTTTTTTATTTTCACCATTTGCCAAATAAAGAGTTAAAAAGTTTCTCATACACAAGACAATGTGTGAAAGATTCTTTATTTAAACAATTTAAGGGATACAAGGCAGTGTATATCATATAGTTCATTTATTTACTTTAAATATTTAAATACACAAAATTCCATTCCCTACAAATTCTTTGAGGGTGAGAAGATACTTGGTATATTAAACAACTTCGAAATTTTTTTTTAGCCCACACTCCCAAACACTTCACTGGGCTTGTCATTCCACGTATTACTATATGTGGAGGCCACGCTACCCCTGCTCAGGTCCGTGACTGGCCACTATGAGAGCAGACGTTGCAGTAATCCCCAAACAAAAGAGCTTCTGATGGTGGCTGTCCTTTATTATTTGATTGCTGAGAAATTCCTGTTCAAGCACATGCGCTCTCTCTCTTTCCCCTATCACCCTATCTCTCCCTCCACCCCCCCCCCCCCTCCTCACAACCGGTCATGTCCTGTAGTGTAACCCTGCTAGGACTGCATTCACCATTGGCCATGGTCGGATCGAATCACACACAAAGCAGCATATACCTAGTAAACCCCACCTGTGCATTTCTTAGAGTGAGGTAATATCTCCATCAGATTGATTGTCTAATTAATTAAATCGATGCCCTTCGTGTGGGACAGTTTTCCGTTGCTTTCTATTGGTGGATTACTAGGATCTAGGATTAGAATATTTGATGGGATTCGATCCTACAGCTTCCCAATTTCCGAACCCTACTGTTATTTATTCCCGTTGCCTCCTATTGGTGTATACTGATACAGTTAAGTCATTTATAGAAAGTCCATTAAGCTGGAGGTAGCTGAAAATTTCAAATTTCAGCTCAGCTGCATGCTGTGTCCATAGAAAATCTGTGGAGATTTCGGACTGGTATGTGTGCTCGCAATAAAGCAACAACAATAAATTGATTAAACGGGGATTGGATATTGCGATTGGATTTTTAAACCTTTGTAGAATTCCTAAATTGGTTCTCTCCACTACATTCGGAAGGAGGAGGAGGAGGAGGAGGAGGAGGAGGAGGAGGAGAAAGGGTGTGTTAGGGGATAGGACAAAGACACAGAAAATACCACAATCCAGGCCGTAGCAGTAGTTGTCATGGCCAGATGTTGGATATCGCTGAAATACATCCTGAATGCACATGCCCAGTGTCCACACGTCACTCGCCAATCTCCTCATGAGCAACCAGCTCCAACGCTCAGAGGTCGGACGGCCGTAGCCAGTTTGGTGGACGCGTGTGTCCGCCAGAGTGCACCACCCTGACGTGGAGGGCGTCTGGAAGTGATTGGAGTGGTAGGAATTAGGATGTAATCAACACGTTCATTGCCAACACTTGGCAGTTATCGATATTGAATGACTCAATTTTCCAAGGGGAATACATGCAACACATGCGATCACAGAGACAGCCCAATGCACACTGTGTATTAGTTTGCTGTTTAGCTATCGAAAGGGCACTGTGGCTGGGACTTACTCCTGTAGCTGTGTGCAATAACCGACTAGCTGGCCTACTGGAACTTTTCGTTGTAACCACCGATTGCCAGAAAAGCCCATTTGTTCTGGCCACATGCCTCCTCTGGCACATGCCTCACATTCGAAACCGCGTCGTCCTAGGAAACCAGCAAAATTTATTTATCGCTGTAATTAGAATTAAATATTACACTTGCAGCCCTAATCTCATAACATTGGACACCGACTCTGGAAATATCCCCCTTATAATTGGGTACAGTTTAACACATAAAATGCTTCATCCTCCTTGGGGGTATTGGTGCATTAGTACAATGGACATCCAGCTCACAAAATAGTTTGATTGGGGTGATCATGTGCCATCACTGTGGATTTTCAGAGTATAAAAGGAGGT
Organism: Schistocerca gregaria; assembly: GCF_023897955.1. Taxonomy (NCBI): domain Eukaryota; kingdom Metazoa; phylum Arthropoda; class Insecta; order Orthoptera; family Acrididae; genus Schistocerca; species Schistocerca gregaria. The sequence continues at coordinate 519,583 of NW_026061873.1, read as the reverse complement.
GTGATAGGAGCAATCGTACACCTTGCATGTTTATTATTACTGGAGAATCTAGACAATATTGGTTGTTGTTTTGGTCTTCAGTCCTGAGACTGGTCTGATGCAGCTCTCCATGCTACTCTATCCTGTGCAAGCTTCATCATCTGCCGGTACCTACTGCAACCTACATCCTTCTGAATCTGCTTAGTGTATTCATCTCTTGGTCTCCCTCGCCGTTTTTTACCCTCAAAGCTGCCCTCCGATACTAAATTGGTGATCCCTCGCTGTCTCAGAACATGTCCTACCAACCGATCCCTTCTTCTAGTCAAGTTGTGCCACAAGCTCCTCTTCTCCCCAATTCTATTCAATACCTCCTCATTAAGTATGTGATCTACCCATCTAATCTTCAGCACTCTTCTGTAGAACGACATTTCGAAAGCTTCTATTCTCTTCTTGTCTAAGCTATTTATCGTCCATGTTTCACTTCCATACATGGCTACACTCCAATACAAATATTTTCAGAAACCACTTCCTGACATTTAAATCTATACTCGATGTTAACAAAATTTTCTTTTTCACAAACGCTTTCCTTGCCATTGCCATTCTATATTTTATATCCTCTCTACTTCGGCCATCATCAGTTATTTTGCTCCCCAAATAGCAAAACTCCTTTACAACTTTAAGTGTCTCATTTCCTAAACAAAAATCCCTCAGCATCAGCCTCGTTTTGCTTTTGTTGATGTTCATCTTATACCCTCCTTTCAAGACACTGTCCATTTTGTTCAACTGCTATTCCAAGTCCTTTGCTGTCTCTGACGTTCGCCGATGACATTGTAATTCTGTCAGAGTTTTTATTTATTCTCCATGGATTTTAATACCTACTCCGAACTTTTCTTTTGTTTCCTTCATTGCTTGCTCAATATACAGATTGAATAACAACGGGGACAGGCTACAACCTTGTCTCACTCCCTTCCCAACCACTGCATGCCTTTCATACCCCCCGACTCTTATAACTGCCATCTGCTTTCTGTACAGATTGTAAATAGCCTTTCGCTCCCTGTATTTTACCCCTGCCACCTTCAGAATTTGAAAGATAGTATTACAACCAACATTGTCAAAAGCTTTCTCTAAGTCTACAAATGCTAGAATCGTAGATTTGCCTTTCCTTAATCTTTCTTCTAAGATACGTCTTAGGGTAGGTATTGCCTCACGTGTTCCAACATTACTATGGAATCCAAGGTGATCTTCCCCGAGGTCGGCTTCTATAAGTTTTTCCATTCGTCTGTAAAGAATGCACGTTAGTATTTTACAGCTGTGACTTATTAAACTGATAGGTAATTTTCACATCTGTCCACGCCTGCTTTCTTTGTGATTGGAATTATTATATTCTTCTTGAAGTATGAGGGTATTTCACCTGTCTCATACCAAATGGTAGAATTTTGTCAGAACTGACTCTCCCAAGGCTGTCAGTAGTTCTAATGGAATCTTGTCTACTCCCGGGGCCTTGTTTCGACTCAGGTCTTTCAGTGCTCTGTCAATCTCTACACGCAGTATCATATCTCCTATTTCATCTTCACCTACATCCTCTTCGATTTCGATAATATTATATATATATATATATATATATATATATATATATATATATATATATATATATATATATATATATATATATATATATATATATATAATATCACCTACATCACATTAAACTGATAGAGCTACCCATTCTTCTTCTGCTGTGTTTCTTTCCCCCATTCCTGCCAATTGTTCCCTTATGCTCTCCTTCAAACTCGGTACAACCTCTGGTTCTTTCAGCTTATCCAGCTCCCATGTCCTTAAATTCCCACCTTTTTGCAGTTTCTTCAGTTTTAATCTACAGGTCATAACCAATAGATTATGGCCAGTGTCCACATCTGCCCCTGGAAATCTACTACAATTAAAAACTTGATTCCTTAATCTCTGTCTTACCATTAAATAATCTGATACCTTTTAGTATCTCCAGGATTCTTCCATGTATACAACCTTCTTTTATGATTCTTCAACCAAGTGTTAGCTATGATTAAGTTATGCTCTGTGCAAAATTCTACCAGACGGCTTCCTCTTTCATTTCTTAGCCCCAATCCATATTCACCCACTATGTTTCCTTCTCTCCCTTTTCCTACTGACGAATTCCAGTCACCAATGACTATTACATTTTCGTCTCCCTTCACTACCTGAGTAATTTCTTTTATCTCATCATACATTTCATCAATTTCTTCATCATCTGCAAAGCTAGTTGGCATATAAATTATACTACTCTAGTAGGCATGGGCTTTCTGTCTATCTTGGCCACAATAATGCGTTCACTATGCTGGTTGTAGTAGCTTACCCGCACTCCTATTTTTTTATTCATTATTAAACCTACTCCTGCATTACCGCTATTTGATTTTGTATTTATAGCCCTATATTCACCTGACCAAAAATCTTGTTCCTCCTGCACAGAACTTCACTAATTCCCACTATATCTAACTTTAACCTATCCATTTCCCTTTTTAAATTTTCTAACCTACCTTCCCGATTAAAGGATCTAACATTCGACGCTCCGATCCGTAGAACGCCAGTTTTCTTTCTCCTAATAATGACGTCCTCCTGAGTAGTCCCCGCCTGGAGATACAAATGGCGGATTATTGTACCTCCAGAATATTTTACCCAAGAGGACGCCATTATAATTTAATCATACAGTAAAGCTGCATGTCCTCAGGAAAAATTACGGCTGTAGTTTCCCCTTGCTTTCAGCCTTTCCCAGTACCAGCACAACAAGGCCGTTTTGGTTAATGTTGCAAGGCCAGATCAGTCAATCATCCAGACTGTTGCCCCTGCAACTACTGAAAAGGCTGCTGCCCCTCTTCAGGAACCACATGTTTGTCTGGCCTCTCAACAGATACCCCTCCGTTCTATCTACAAACCTTGCCACAGTGACCCCATTCCAGTAATCCAGCAAGATCTCCAGTCACTACTCAAATCCTTATGCCCACCTCAGAGCCTCTCCCTGGAGTCCTTGCCTCTGCTCAACTCTCTCACTCCACTAATAAATCCTACCTTCTACATGATTCCTAAAGTCCATAAACCTAATCACCCAAGACACCCCATTGTGGCCGGTTACTGAGAGAATTGCTGCTCTCATAGACCAACCCCTACAATCTATTACCCCTAACATACCTTCCTATTTAAAAGGCACCAACGATTTCCTCCAGCCACCCAGAGTGGCCGAGCGGTTCTAAGCACTACAGTCTGAAACCGCGCGACCGCTATGGTTGAAGGTCCGAATCTTGCATCGGGCATGGATATGTGTGATGTCCTTAGGTTAGTTAGGTTTAAGTAGTTCTAAATTCTGGGGGACTTATGACCTCAGAAGTTAAGTCCCGTAGTGCTCAGAGGCATTTGAACAATTTCCTTCACTGACTCTCCACAGTTCCTGACTCTTTACCACAAAGTGCCATGCTTCTCACTATTGGTGCCACCTCGCTGTACACTAATGTTCCTAATGCCCATAGCCTTCCTGCTATTGAACACTCCCTTTCCCAAAGATTGACAGATTCCAAACCAACAACCTAGTCACCATGACAAGTTTATCCTCACACACAATTTCTTCTTCTTTGAAGGCATTACCCACAAACAAATCCAGGGTATGGCTATGGGCACCCTCATAGCACCATCTAATGCCAACCTATTCATGGGCCATATAAACGAACCCTTCCTAAAAACAGAGAATCCTAAACCCCACTCCTGGTTCAGATTCAGTGATTACATCTTTGCTATCTGGAGTGAGGATAAGGATACCCAATCCACATTCCTCCAGAACGTCAACTACTTCTCCCCCATTTGCTTCACAAGGTCCTACCCAACCCAACAATCTACCTTCCTAGATGTTGACCTCCACCTCAAATGTGGTTACATCAGTACCTCCGTCCATATCAAACCTACTAACCACCAGCAATACCTCCACTTCAACAATTGCCATCCATTCCATACCAAGAAGTCCCTTCCGTATAGCCTATCCCCACTTGGTCACCGCATCTGCAGTGATGAGCAGCCCCAATCTAACTACCTCACTGAAGCCTTCACTGACCATAATTATCCTCCCAACCTTGTATAATAACAAATCTTGCATGCCTTATCTATTCAGTCTCCCACCACCTCCCAAAATCCCACTGTCTGACCACAGACAACCATGCCCCTCATAACTCAGCATCACCCAGGACTGGAGAAACTGAATTACACTCTATGCCAGGGTTTCGATTACCTCTTGTCGTGGCCTGAAATGAGAAGTATCCAGACCACTATCCTTCCCATGCCTCACATGGTATTCTGTCATCCACCGAACCTACATAATGTACCCATCCTTACACAACCCCTGCTCCCAATCCCTTACCTCATGGTTCATACCTCTGTAACACACCTACATCCATACATTCTCCTGCCACCACCTACTCCAGGTCAGGCACCATCACCACTAATCCCATCAAAGGCAGGCCTACCTGTGAAACTAGTCATGTGCTTTACAAGCTAAGTTGCTACCACTGTGCTGCATTCTATGTAGGAATGAGAACCAACAAGCTGTCTGTCCACACAAATGGTCACCAACAAACTGCAACCAAGAAACAAGTGGACCACCCTGTTGCTAGTGAGTAGGAGCTTTCTTTCTCGTAATATTGTTAATTCTATCCAGGATTTTCCATTATTTGAATATATATTATACTAATTCATGAACGAGATAGATGAGCACTTAAAATAAAGGGCCAAAGGGCCAAAATGAACTCCCTTGGCCTCTTTCAAAACAGAAAGAGCATATATTATTCAAAAAATTTCATGTAGAATGCCCAAGTACAAGTAGACCCTAATATAAGTAAATCTATATTTTTATTTGAATGCTCCTGATAAAGTACCTGATCTGACTATTGTTGTAAGCATACCTGTATTCATTCCATCTATGCTGCGATCAAATGGTTAATTTTCCATACTTGTGTGTGAAGTGTAAATATTCCATTGTACAATTTCCCTGTATAAAACTGATGTGCTCAATACTATGTGGAAAATGATTCAAAATCAGTAGCCAATAATTAATTAAATAAAAAAAGTCCATTTGCAGTGTATATGTACAAATTGAGAAAGCTCATTTTTCTTAGTAAAGCCACAAAGACAATTTTTATGAAATTACACAAGTTTTTTTGTACTCAAGTTGATCAGATACACTAATTACATACAGCAGCAGCGTTTTTTCATCATAATGGTCCAGCTAGGCATTGGGGATATGGTATTCTTTGAGAAGGTACTCCACTATTTTCCATTTTTAGATCACCTACAATGCTCAAATATTTCAATATGTGTAAAGCCCTAAAAACCATTAACAATACCCTCTAACATAACCGAAAGCCAGATAGAAGGTCAACTGTTTCAGGAATTACAAGAAATGGAAAGAATAGAATCCCATTAGTTGTCAACTGCTGGACACTGCGGGTTCTAGATAGTTATTTCCATAGCGGTACAAAAATATTTTGCTCACTCCAGTAACTATTCTCTCTGGAAATGTCACTGGGTTACCTGTAGTGGTAGCGTGTTAAGTGTCAGAGAATGAAACTTAAAGAGAATAATAACAGCTAGAGAAAAATAACAACCTCTGACAGTTATTTCCATTGTCGCTCTAATTGCTTTATTTGTACTAACTGCCCAAACTAATGACGCAAGGGAACTCTAGTACATGTACAATGCCTTTAAGTTTGCTCCTATCAGCAACCACTCTGACATTAACTTTATTTAGTTTTTGTGCTGAAAGTAGTGAGAGCGCACAAAATAACTCATAGTTGTATTAATAGATGGCGCATAGTCTCTGTTATTTCCATGACATGTAGAACCTCTTCCAGATGACATATCCCTCTCTATCATAGCCAGATCTCAGATTAATTGACGTGAAAGCATAGTATGATCTTCTGTAAACAGGTGGCGCAAAGCACTGTTATGTAAGTAACTGCTAGTATCAGATGAGCCCTTATCACAGTAACTGCTACTTCTCATTAACCAGTTATTTCTATCAGTTACGTTATTTTCTTGTCACCTCTAATGTACACCATTACGCCAGGAGATACTGATTTACTGAATACTGGGGAAAACATCTGCAGTAAAATTCATTTTTACAGCCTTATATACACTCCTGGAAATGGAAAAAAGAACACATTGACACCGATGTGTCAGACCAACCATACTTGCTCCGGACACGCCCCAACATCGTGCATCGTGCCTCCAGTGGTGTCGCGACAGGCGTGAATGGTGGGACGAATGGAGACGTGTCGTCTTCAGCGATGAGAGTCGCTTTTGCCTTGGTGTCAATGATGGTCGTATGCGTGTTTGGCGCCGTGCAGGTGAGCGCCACAATCAGGACTGCATACGACCGAGGCACACAGGGCCAACACCCGGCATCATGGTGTGGGGAGCGATCTCTTACACTGGCTGTACACCTCTGGTGATCGTCGAGGGGACACTGAATAGTGCACGGTACATCCAAACCGTCAGCGAACCCATCGTTCTACCATTCATAGACCGGCAAGGGAACTTGCTGTTCCAACAGGACAAAGCACGTCCGCATGTATCCCGTGCCACCCAATGTGCTCTAGAAGGTGTAAGTCAACTACCCTGGCCAGCAAGATCTCCGGATCTGTCCCCCATTGAGCATGTTTGGGACTGGATGAAGCGTCGTCTCACGCGGTTGCACGTCCAGCACGAACGCTGGTCCAACTGAGGAGCCAGATGGAAATGGCATGGCAAGCCGTTCCACAGGACTACATCCAGCATCTCTACGATTGTCTCCATGGGAGAATAGCAGCCTGCATTGATGTGAAAGGTGGATATACACTGTACTAGTGCCGACATTGTGCATGCTCTGTTGCCTGTGTCTATGTGCCTGTTTTTCTGTCAGTGTGATCATGTGATGTATCTGACCCCAGGAATGAGTCAATAAAGTTTCCCCTTCCTGGGACAATGAATTCATGGTGTTCTTATTTCAATTTCCAGGAGTGTATATATCAAGATAGACGACAAACAATGTCATATAGTTATTAGCCATATCAAGCGAGAACAAATTCCCTCTCGTTCATACCACTACACTTCATAACTGTATCAAGAAGAAGATTCCGTAAGCTAAACGGCAGCAGATGTCCAGGGCTGTTAAAATGACAATTTTTGCTATGCCTAGGTTGTATAACCTGAGTTGACAAGTAGCATAAATAATAGTTGAAGGAGACCAAAAGAGTGTTACAATACAGTACAAACATGGACAAAGACCACAGTATGGAGATAGCTACACATTGTATAAAAGTCTCATTCACAGTGATTATTAATTTTATAAAAATCGTTCATGCACTTGCAGCTTGTTTCATATTTCACTGTACACATATGGACCAAAAATTCACACAATTCAGAGCAATGATCAGTTAATGACTTCAGATTTCTAAAGTCAAGGCTATGTTTTTTACTTGTGGTGGCAGGCTGTTCTGTATCTTGGTTAAATGGTGCCATTGTTCATTGTTTGGACATGGAGTTTCCTATCTAATACAAAGTGTGTTGAAATGACGATAATGTAACAATAATCCTTTGAGTTATTTTCTCTTTGCCTTTTTATGTCTTTTTTCTGTGTTTCTTCGCTCTGTTTATATTTTGTCTTCATTGTTGTCCCATGGTTGTAATTGTAAATTGTGTGAAGTAACGAGTTGAAATTACTTATCCTAAATAACTGTTATTTTCTTAGCAACTGGTCATGGACCCAGGTGCCAGGTGTTGCAGTACAACAAATAAAGGTGGAAAAAATTAATCCAGTACCTAATTTAGAGTCATGGCTCAAGAAGAGGAGGAATACAAGGTACTGTTGTTTAATGGGAAGAACTTTAGCAACTGAAAATTTAGGACTGAAATACTTCTATATGAGCTGGAAGTGCGTTTTGTGTGAAAGAGATACATGGACATGGCTGAGACAGCTGAATAGTGTGCATGGAAGAAAACTCTTCTGGGAGAGATTGGCAAAACCGATAAGAAGTGTAAGTCTCAAGTAATCCAAAGAATTTCACAAAGTTGCTTGGAGTAGGCCTACACCAAAAATAAGAAATACATTAATTCAAACATTTGAGCTGAAAGGTTATGGCTTTTATTAAGAACGACCTTTAAAGATTAATGCAAATGACAATAACTCTTGAAATTAATTTTTTGGAGTTTCGTAAGTTAATGGGTAATTTGAAGGATCGGATGATAATATTGGAGGAACTGATATAGTATGCGGTTTCTTACAAACAATTCCACCAGAATCCGAAGTAGTTGTTACTGCTCTGAATACCTTCTCAAGTGAGGAATTGGAACCGAATTTCTTAATGGGTTGATTACTAGACAAAGAAGCAAAACTTAGTAAATCTAAAGGTAACAACTGGACAGTAAATGAATTGCCATCGTCGACAGCATCTGACAGCAAGGTAAAAGGATGTATTCAGAGACAACCAAGTCTCAAGCTATGTATGATGCAGTTAAAGCTTTGTCTAAAAATAAGATTTTAGTTGATATTGTGGATGCTAGGAGTTGTCATTTTTTACTTTGTAATTCACTGTTGCTATATGAGTTCACATATTGTCATTTTGTTATATAGAGATAATGAGTGGAGGTTCGGACACTAGAAAATGGAGTGCCTAGTGGAGAAATCTATACATTTCTTATGTATTCTTCTATTACAGTTCAATAGGAATGACAGCTACGGAGGCAGTCAGAAACATTCACGCCACATGTGGGAGGGGGATAATTCCATGAGACAGATCATGGCAAGAATGCAGTTTTCTTGTTTTAAGAAGGATCATTTTGACATTAGTGATTCAGCACATTCAGGAAGACAGTCAAAGTTTCATAAAGATTGTTTAAACACATTAACCCACAATAATCAATGTCAGTAAACTCGAGAACTGGCAAATGTTATTAACTGTGATCATTCTACCATTGTGCGACATTTGCATGCAATGGAGAAGGTTGCAAAAAGGTACCACATGCTCTAAGCCGAAAACACATAAATCAGCAGGTGGATGTATGTGCTTTTCTCATTGTTAGTGATCAGTTTGCTTGAAAGCAACGTTGACCATTCCTAACTTGTATCGTTATAGCCTTATAGGTGACAAGAAATGGTGTCTTTATCCTAAGATCATAAGGAAAAGAAAAGAATGGTTGCCCCCAAACAAAGCAGCAACTCCCCATATAAAAGCCTGCATGCATCCATAATATTATGCATCTAGTTGAACAGTGATGGTGTGGTGTAGTACAGATTGCTTCCCTGAGATGTAACCATCACTGATGATATTTATTGTCAGTAACTGAGACATCGTATGGACGCAATTCGAGGACAACGACCAGGCAGACTGCGAAAAGTGATGCTACTCCACGATAACGCCCGCGCCCATTCTGCGAGACTGACCAAAAACTTTATACTAGAATTGGATTGGGAGGTCATTCTGCACTCACCTTATTCAACTGATCTTGCACCCTCAGTTTTTCCTGCTCCCTATCGAACAAACTTCAAGCTAAGCTTTGCCGGATGCAAAAGGTGCTCCTACCATGGCTCGACGAGTTCTTCACCTCAAAACCACTCGATGTCTACAGTCATGGAATCAAAAAGATATTTCAGCATTGATAGACTGTTGTAAATAGTGAAGGAGAATATATTATGGATGAGTAGGGTGTGTATGTGTATCTGTTGTGTTTATCAAACGTACAGAAAAATGCAACAAACTTATGTAACAACCCAATATATGTGTTACAGACGTGGGAAACAATGCCATTATTGAGGAAAAATACAATGTTAGATTGCCACAAAAGCATAGAGGTATAGTTCTGCAAATTTAGCTAAATCTCTCCAAAAAATAAACAGAAATGAAAATAATTTTTCTTTCTCAGCTGTTACTGGAAGTTTTCCAGGTGGCAAAGTGGATTGGTTTCTAGATTTGAGGGTAACAGGATATTTAGTTAATTAATCTGTTCTTTGATGGATGTGAACAAACTGGTGAATCAAATAAGAATAAAGTTTGGAGAAATTTATGTTGAAAGCATAGTTTGTGGACTGGAATTTCAAATTAAAACTAAAAGGTGCTCTTCTAGTGTCAGGTTCACTAAATAATTAATTGTCAGTGCATAAACTATTATTGGCTGGATGATGCTTGTTTTTAAAAATTCAGCAGGTTCAATTCAAAAGGGTGATAGCTATAGCTGCTGCTCACAGAAATGATTCAATTGTGTATATACACACACAAACAAGGGGAGTGTGAGGGTTGGGAAATGAAGTTAAGAGTGGGATGGCATGTGTTGGCAGCACTACCCCATAGAGTTACAATGCCCCAGCCATACGGCCAGATGGCTAGCCACTCACGAGAAAAACACTCCGAAACTTTCAGTCCTACAGTATATAATACCCATGTGTCAGCTCACTGAACTGTATGGCACAGTGGTCGATACAATATTGGTAACAATTCTTGCTTCGTATTTCCAAAGTATGTATTTGCTGAAAATCAGGAGATTTAAAAGTGACAACGGTCATGAGTATATTTGCAAAGTCATTTACGAAATGGAGTGGCAGAGCGACTAAATCATACTGTCATTGAGAAGTCTCATTGCACAATTCTTGGACGCGAAGTTTGAAAGCAATTTTAGTCAAAAGTTACTGGCAGATACTTTTATCATTAACCGTAGTTATACTTCAGTTTTAGATGCAGAAATTCTAGAAATGCTATCGGATGGAAGAAAGCCAAATTTAACAAATATGACTTTGGGTGTGTTGCATAGTGGCACATTCCCAGGAAAGTATTGAAAAGGAACTAGCCCATTAAAATGAAACTGTCTAATTAGCCACAGAATATAGTGCGCCAAGCAACACAAAGTTGTATTTGGGAGAGATGTAATTTTTGAAAAAGATAAGTTTCTATTTGTAGGTGAAAGCAATGATGATTGGATCTTGAAGAAGACCATTCAAGTGAACAATGTAATTCAGAACATTCTTCAGTTTCCTCAAAGTTATTTCTGTTTTGAAGTCCTTGATTTTGTGCAAACTGTTGAAGGGAACTCAAGGCCCACAATGTCAGAAGAAGTGGAAGCCAGCAGAAACTTTGCGGAAAAGCAATAGAATAACAAGAAAATTATGTTTTTCAAGGATTATCCAGTGTTTCCCTTGAATGCAAAAACATTCGTGGGAAAACTTACCTCAGAAGTCTGAAGACGTTCAGGTTAGGCATCATGAAGAAGAAGTAGACGAAGAATGGAAAAAAAGCAATAATGGAAAAACTGGGCTCTCAGTCATCTAATGGAACTTTGACTTATGCACCACTTACAGCAAATAAAAGTATCACTGACAGTAAGAGGATGTTCAAAGTAAAAATAGACATGTCTGGAAATATTGAAAGAGATATGACTATACTCCACTTGCTCAATTCACAACACTAAGAATGCTCCTTAGTGTGGTGAAGGAACATAATTCATTTATGGAACAAACAGATGTACAAAATTGATTCCTGCATTGAGACCTGGTGTAAAGATTAAGAAAAGACTTGTATGCAAACTAAAAAAAAACTTTTGACAGTTTTAGAAGGAAATCATGTTTTGACAACCCAAAATTGGCAGATGTCTCTATGTTGAAATCATTGATGATCATTATACTCAATTTGCTTCCATAAGTAGATAATATTCCAGCTGGATGTAATAGTAAAAAAAAAAAAGTCACCTACATTAAGAACTAGTTAAAATGTCGAATGTGAGAACTTGGAGAACCAAAATCATTCCTCAGAATAAATATGCAGAGCAACAGTGGCAAAATGTTTCTTTGTCACTATGTTCATCTTGAATACTTATTGAAAAGATTCAACATGGAAGACTGTAAGCACTGAGAACATCGATGGAAGTCAAATCCAGTGGAGATGCGTGTGGTCAAATGGATGAATTTAAACCAGATGGACAATTACTGTGTTTTTCAATGTATATAATGACAGCTATGACCAGACGAAGTGCATCACTTAACTATTTTAGTAGACAGAAAAATTAACCAACAGAATTAGAGTAGAAATTTTTGAAATGAATTCCTTGATATATTAAAGGAACACTTGATGTTGGCCTGTGTTACAAAAAGGAAATTTTAAATGCTATTACTGCTATGTTGATTCTGACTATGTTATGTTGTAGATCTTCTGTCTTCTTCACTTTCTTATAGTTTTTTGTTTGAAAATACTGTTTCTGGTGACAAGGAGACAGATGAGTTTCACTAGGAAATAGAAGCAGAATATCCAGCTTCGGCGACAGCTATGACAGACACCCCATGGCTTAAGCATCTTCTTGAAGAATCTGTCAATTACGGAAGTGGGAACATAGATGACTGAAGCATTTGGATGTGAAATCCGTTCTACACAAGAGCTATACAACAAAGGCCATCTGAATGTTCAATACATTAGCTCCGAGGAACAAATGGCCCATATTTTACCAAAAGTAGCTAAGAGTGCACGTTTCAATGGACTGTGTTAAAAGCTGGGGATAGTGAATTTTATGAGCAATTTAGGAAATTATTAAATTGATTGGGGGGGGGGGGGGGTGTTGAAGTAATGACAATTTAATAATTATACTTTTCTAACTTCCAGCATTCTGGAAGGCATTGTAATGCCTAAGGAATTTTGGAGTAAATTCTAGAGACCCTCGTATTTCCACCGTCTTGAACACGCGTTATTTTAGAGATGAGTAGAACTGTGTCTACTGCACCACAGTTATGTGTGTGTGCAGGACGGATGTGTATGGGACGGATGATCGGCGTGGGCAGGTAGTCGCCTATAGTTACACATCCAGCTCAAGGAATAAACGCGCCGTACTCCATGCGACATGAAACATTACTGTGTGAACATTTGAATGTTGTTGAAAGAAGAGAAGGGACAATTACGAATGTAAGAGAAAGAATCAATAAGTAAGGTCTAGAGAGTTGTCTTGTTAAACTTTGTGAGATTTGTAGACTGTATTTATGGAAAAATGAATGTGATAGTTTTCATACAACTAAAACATTTTTTGTAAGCTTGAAACCTTCCGGTCTGTCAGAAACTGTTGTGTGTCATGAAAATACAGTGAGATTGAGTTTTAAAATAACTCCGTACACTCAAGAATATTTTAAAGTATAAAAAATTTCCTCCATGTAGCATCCTATATTCAGAGAAGAAGACGTGCAGGACATCACAGCTGGCTATCCTGAAAAGATGATCGGCGAAGCAACTCCAAGTAAGTTTGATAGCCAAGAGGGAGTGTGAGTCTTGCACACCAGTACCACACTGACACCCTTAATCACCGGAAACCACCAGAGCATGTCAGAAAAAACAGTATGGTTTACCAAATTATGCAATAAATTGCAGAGAACTGTCAAAGTGGAAATATTAATTTGTTTTACTTCATTACTATGCAATAATTAATGCAGAGTAATGTCGGAGGCAGCCACTTCCAGATACGTTGGAAATGTGAGATGGTCTATGGACAGCTGATTCTAAGTGAGAAATGACAACCATGGCAGACAAAGCCCTGAATTCAAATTTGTGTCCTAAGCTAACCACAACCCCATGATGTGAAATGCATCAAAGAGAATAGCAATCAACAATCTGTGCAGATTTAAAAATCGCACTTGCTTTGTTTATGGTGGTTAAAGCTAACCTCTACGAAGCAACTTGAGACGGACACACACACATTAACAATTATTTCCACATTATAGGTGACACAGGCAGATTCCAGGAGAAAAAAGAATGACAGAAAGAAAAATAAGGGTAAATAAAACAAACAATAATATCAAAAATTACATGTAAACGAATTAATTGAATAAAAATAATAATCAAATTCTTTTGATCGGATTTATAAATTGAAAAAAAAGTTTCATTTGTCGTTTTTTGATCCAACAACCTTCTACATCATGTTTATATGATAACCATTGCGCTAGGCCCCAACACAGGTATGTAGCTGGTGCATTAGTTTGTATACTTTTTCTACAGTTTTAATAAACATAACAGAGACTTCAGCGTACAATAATATATCATCCTTCAGTGCTTACGATGGACAGCAAACATTGGGGAAATTTTCGATTCTGCGAAATAGAAATGGCATGGTTTTCTGGTGAAGAATTCATTGAGTCATGTTCAGAACACTTTTTTAATCTGAAAGGGAAGTTCCATGAAAGTTATTTGATAGAGAGTGGAAAAGGCTCAAATCTGAGGCACAAGATCAGGTGAATAAGGTGGGTGTGACATGACTTCCCAACCCAACTTTTGCTAGACTGACAAAAAAATACTGTACGGAATGCAGGCAGGCTCTTTCATGGATCAGTATTACTTCACTTGGACTTCCTGGTTGCTGTTCTTAGACTGTATAAGCAAGACATCTTTTCTGTTGACAGAAAATGTCAGCAATGACCGTTACATCTTGCGGAAGCAATTCATAATACACCCCACCATCGTCGTTCCACTAGATGCATAACATTATCTTTTGTGAAAGCATGCAGATTTTTCTATGGGATGTTGCTCCTTTGTTTGGCCCCAACCAATCCTTTCTTTTCCTTATGTTAGAATACAGACACAATTGTTCATCACCAGGATAGTGCTGCACTAGTGTCAATCTAGTCAAGGGAAAGGGAAATTTTTTCGAAATTCAATTAAGGCGCTGTTGGGGGATGAAATCTGGGGCCGCTGGCAGAGTGCCATAACGGACGACAGCCAGCAGGCCAGGCAAGTTAACATGGCACCTGCCGGCGCAGAGCTGCGACAGCGGTATTGCATGCACGATTTTTTTTGAGGGGAGCAACAACAAGGTAGGAAACTGCAGCGTTGCTCTTAGTTAGTGGATATATGAGGTGGGGCACTAGGCCAGAGCCAGGAGAGGATATTTGTAAATGGCTGACCTGTAGGAATTTATCCCTACAATTGTTCCTGTCTCTCTCTGACACTATGTCAGAAGCAAGGGAGAAATCAATATAAATAGACGGGCAAGTTTAGCTTGACAGGGTCTGCCAGGTCAGTGGAACGTCTGGACAGACCTGTGCTGCTCTATGTTTATAGTGGCCAGTCTGGCAGCAATATTATAAGCATTCTGTATAAATTTGTACTTTGTTTCTATGTTGTTGCTCGGGCTATATTCTGCATCGGGGGACACAACGCCAGGGGAGGGTGGAATGGCATCCTTCCACTTGGAAATAGCATAGTCTGCCTGAAAAACGGCAGTGAGAGAGGTCTGCAGCAGGTCCAGGAGGGACTCAGTTCCACTCTAGTGTAGTTGCCAAGTTTGCTTCCCACCTGGCATACTGGGTCCGGGCGAGGCGTACCCTAAGGGTAGCAGAGCAGCGCTACGACAGCGCCAGAGATGGCAGTGGGTGTTGCCATCCGGCAAGCACCATTAGCGGAAAATTTCAGCACAGAATCCAGGTGCGCGTGGGTTTGAGTCAGGTCACTAGTTGGGAGCAGCGGTGGCCTGAGGGCCACGGGTCACCAGTACATCCACCTTCATCCCTTGGTCAGACAGAGCAGGCCTAATGGGGCAGAGAAAGTCACAAGGCGCTATGCATCGCTGGGTGGTGACCGGGAGAGCGGCGGCCAAGTTCCGTTGGCAGGCAGCCTTGATAACAACAGCAGTGGCATCGGCATACCAGGAGTCTGCTGAGCCGACTGGACTTGCAGGACATCGGGCGGGCAGCACGCTGACACTACGCTTCACCATCAAATACTGTAAATTAGCTGAATAAAGCAATGTTACTGAATACCGCTTTATCACTCTGCACTGTCTCTCAAAATTCTTGAACTTGCTCGGCCTCCTGACGAAATACGGTGTGGTGGGTCCCAGCTTCAGGTCTGCCATGTGGAGTCCCGGGTTTGACACCTAACCCTGCAACAATTGTAATGTTCAGTATTTCATGAGCCACTTGATGATGAGCAAATAGAGATAGATATGGCCACCAACTGATTTTTGCGATTTTCACTTCGGACATGCGGTACTCATACACCTCATTTTGTAACCTTTCTGTTTCATGCAAAATTTGCACAGTGGTGGAATGCAACATGCAAAACGAAAATGCTATTAACTTGTGTGTGAACCTTATACGTGTCAAAGTGTATGAAAAAGCTGATAGTTATACATATGTTACATAATTGGGCATAAAGTGTTTGACACACAATAAATAAAGGTTTTGAGTTTGATAATTTAATGTTTTTTTTCAATTGGGATTAACAAAAAGATAGTTGTGTTCTCAGTGGAAAGTGAAAAGCTACTGTATCACATATATACCTAGTATATGACAAAGTAGTTGAGAGGAAAAGTAACAAATTAAAGGAAACTTCTGTATTCTCAGTACTACTTCATAATTTCAAAATGAGTGGTGCACATCTCTATTGATAAGAACAAACTGGATAACAACATTTCCATGTGTAACAGCAAATGAGGTCTTAATGAACAGTCTGTAGTTAATCTTAAGTTTGTATCAGAGAAAGCACATTATTAAATGTTAATATAACATAGATGGAAGGTATGACTCAGTGAAAGACACAGTAAGAGTGACAGAATGGAAAGTAGTAGGAAACCCATGTATCAAGTAAAACTTAAATATGCTATATAGACACTTTTGACACAGAAAGAGATATAGTTTCAATTTTTAAGTTCAGTGAACCCCATTTTATGTATGGAAGTGAGGGGGACATAGACGGACCCATAGGAGGGATGGTGTTACCTGGGGACAGGTGGATACATACAGGAAATTACCTATACTATTTTTGTATGGAGGTATAAAAGAAGGGACAATATCATCTCAAAAATAATATATGTACACAGTGTCTGTCCTAAAATTGAGTTGTAAATGTTGGTGCTACAAATATTTTAAGCTGCAATGTGATGTTGTGTCACAATAATGACATAGTCTCCAAAATAGTCAAAAGTAAAGAGACTTAGCTGGAAAATGACAAGTCAACCTGTACAGAGACACCATTTAATATTTGTCACAAATCAGATTTGAAGTAATGTAGTGCAGTATAGAGCCCAGAATCAGCATGTGACTCCCTATGGTAAAGAACAGTTAAACTATTTCCACCAAAACATGGTTATAAACTATGTCCTTACGAATTAATTACATACTATTACACTTAACTGGAAATGTTATAAGTGTGATCAAACTTAACAAGAACTTGAAATGCATGTATTATCTCTCACGCCGAGGAACGACATTCGTAATTGTTAAAAACATATTTTTAGTAATCAGTAAGTGTGGGCCAACCAACCGTGTGTGCCCTTTGTCGTGTATGTATAGATTTGTGAAAAGTGGAGTTAACTAATTAAGATCAGCAAGGCACAGCAGTGTTTGTGCTTCCACCCTGCTGTGGAGGTCCACCTGTGGGTTGAAGTCATGGCTTGGCAGTGTCTTTGAACTCGAGGAGAAAATGGACACTGGCGACCATGATCCAGAAACTTTTCTGTCACAGAAAGATTGAATGAGAGCTCCTGTTATGAGCCTGGCCACACCTACATACATATTCCACCAGCAGCTGTAGTGTGCGTGTACCCTGTGCCACTACTAGTCATTCCCTTTCCTCTTCCACTCGCATAAAGAGTGAGGTAGAAATGAATATCTATATGCGTCTGTGTAAGCCCCAGTATCTTATAGCTTATCTTTATAATTCATATGCAAAATGTATGCTGCTGGCAGTAGAATCATTCTGCATTCGGCTTTAGATGCCAGTTCTCTAAATTTCTCTATACAGTGTTCCTCAAAAAGAATATTGCTTTCTCTCCAGGGATTCCCATACGAGTTCCCAAAGCATCTATGTACAACTTACATGTCATTTGAAAATACTGTTAACACATCCTTCTCTCTCTCTCTCTCTCTCTCTCTCTCTCTCTCTCTCTCTCTCTCTCTCTCTCTCTGTCTGTCTGTCTCTCTCTCTCTCTCTCTCTCTCTCTCTCTCTCTCTCTCTCTCTCACTCACTCACTCACTCACACACACACACACACACACACACACACACAACCATAAATGTTGTCTAAATCACCTTGTATCACAGCATCATCTGCAATCAACCGCAGATTATTCCCCACCCTGCCTGCCAAATCATTATGTTTACAGAAAACACTTCCCTAGGGGCATTCCTGACAATACCATTGTTTCAGTTGAACACTCGTCTCATTAGAGGAGTTTGTTAAGAGTGGTTAAATTACTTTATCGTGAGTCTGAGTAGATATGTGCTTTCTTACGGTCCTCAATCATCAGCAAACAGAAATAAAATTACATGGCCAGAAGTATTGGAACTGCACAGCAGGTCCACTGCATCAAGAAAGTACAAAGTGCAGCAGCAAATTTAAAGATCTATTCACAGCAAATGAGAGACAAGAGTGTTACTATGGAACGGTGGGTTTCCTACGGATTTCCATGAATACTACTACAGGTTGTTGAATGGAGATGTGGATCGTGTGCTGCCTAAACCAGACATAAGTACAGAGAGACGACAAACCAAAGATTCTGTGTGAGAGCTCCCACAGTTGTTTCTATAGGTATTTTGAAGCAATAAATTGCAACGGGCACCAGTATATTTGATTTACCTGTTGCACCAATCTGAAAAATCCAATAAATATTTCTCACTGTGGAACAATGAATGGTAAATGGTTATCAATCTCATACCCTAATATTTGTGTTTTGGAACAGATGAGACAGTATGCCATGCACTTGTGACCACCCACTTTCTGGGAGGGCACGGTGAAAGCATCATTAAGAATGGGAGGTTAAACCCTAGTATACCTTTCTGTTTACATAATTAGGCCTTCACAGTTTTCCTGTCGATGGCATGGAATAAACTGCAAGTTCCTCTTTTTCAGTTTGCAAAAGCCACAAGATTTTACATACCACTTAAAATTTTGAAAATGGTGCCTTAACATGATAACGAGTCACTCCCTAAACGAATGTGATAATTAACGTACCCTAAATATGAGTGTAAATTTATTTACCACAACAGGGCTTATTTATTGCGTCCGAGTGTTACTTAGGAGTAACAATTGTTTCTACACAATCAGAACAAGATTATGAAATTTTTAGATATGTTTTTCAGATTTACTTGCCCCTTAAGGTTTTAGGGAGAAATAAAGCTTTCAACAGCTTCTCTGTTATTGACAGGACCTGCCTGTTGAACCGCACACTGTCATCCTCTGTATGTAAAAAACTGTCACAGTGTTACTGGCAGAGCTAACTCTCTTAACTGAGTATGGAAGAAGCTCCCAAATGCTCAAGCTATCTGTGCACCCTCATGTGGGAATAGGAGAAAATTATCCCATAATGCTGTCACAAAAGAAATTTTGATTATTGGAAAATTCTGTTCTAATGTAGTGTATAACCACTCAGATACAACCATTTCAGTGTTGTGTATTTGATAACAGCACTTGCCACCATTATCTTTCTTCCCAATTCCAAATTTTATGGACAAAAACGTTGCAAGAGTTTGTTTTACATCTTGAGGTTGCTTCCTGACTACCACATCAAATTAATAAACACTGCCAGAGATGAAATAAGTTATATGTGAGATATCCTGAGGGAGATGAATTAAAATACCTATACATGTCAAACATATTTTTATTTCTTTCTGGATGAAGGCATAGCCGCTTACACTATAATTCAACAACATTGTTAACATCAACTTTCCGCAGCAGGCAATAAAGATATAAAAATAGATGATGTATATAAATCAAGAATCTGCTTTTATAAGAGATCAGTAACAAAATAATGGTAAGTGGCCATAAAAGTGTAAATCAGCATCAACATATTACAATGACTTACAAAACACTGTGAGTGACAGTTGGGGATAACTTTAATAATGTATTTCAGGATAGTTAGTAATATTCTTTAATGTTCAGAACATACTAACAGTGAAACATCAAACTAAACTTAAATAACATATTAAACACAAACAACTTTCTTTTTTTTACAATTATAGCTTTGAAAACTAAATTACAAACAAGTGTTAGGCAATGCTATACATAAATTCGAGATAAAAATGGCAATAGTGACAAGGATTCAGATGAGGCATTAAAGAAATGATACACTGGTGTATTTAACATCCAAATGAATACAGAATTCCATCAAATGAACAATTCAATCATATCATTTAATTTTACTTTATTGTTGCAGCAACATATGTGCACACGAAAAATTTATTGAATAAAGCAGAAATTTGTATTAAGCAGTCTTGCTTCAGGTGGTAATGCAGTCATCATTGCACTGATTAACAATCAACTCATCTAACAGAATAAATAAATAATTACAAATTTACTGTCCAGTGAATAGACTATTATAAGTGTTGTTCATGTCATCAATGTCGTTATCATCGCCATTAATACTGTTCACTGTGCTGTGTGTTATTTATGTAATGTTATAACTTAACTGGGTCAAAGAGCACTTCGTGACACATTCGATGCTGTAGAATTAAATACTCTGAAACCCCTGATGGATGTTCTCAAAAAGAAGTACATGCCACATATGCACAGCCTTTATTGCTACTACTTTAGAGGCAGTCTTGGATAAGGTAGTGGTAAGCTGTCAAGTTACAGTTCACAGTGCCGCAAACGTATGTCGGCTACCCATGTCTTGTGTTGCATAAGAAGGGCTTTGATGCACATACAGATTCATATCCATATAAAATTTGAGAACTGTTGTTCATGGGTGGAGTGAGGATGGGTCTGTGTAGGACCAATTTTCTCTTGGAAAGGAAACTGAAGCCTCTTCACAAGTGTCATGTTACCCACTGCACCTGCAAAGGGAGGTACAAAGAACAGGGTGTGGTAGACAGTGTGATAGCAGTACAGATTGATCCAGGAGTCTAAGAAATATGGAATGTCCAGTACAGCTAGGAACAGATCGTAATCCTGGTGGCTGCACACCTATCAAGAGAAATTCTTGCACCCCAGAGATGGTCATCCACTCAAGAATGTTTTCATCTCCACGCCAGTCCCATTGTAGCACTAGTCCCATCGTCAAATCAGCCCCATCGTAGCACTAGTTATGCTGTTACATCCAGAAACATCATAGAAATGACGTTTCTGATTATCACAGAATGTCATTAGCTCTGATAGTATTGTTAACATGCGAATACAGAGCTCATTTGTTTTACACAAAAGTAGTATTGTTTTGACTTCTCCCATATGATGCATACAAATATAAAGTAACCAAGCAAAACTGAAGCTAACACAGCTAACATTTACAGCATTAAGTATCAGGTACCAGCAAGGCATCTTTACACTTAAAAATGCATGCAGAAATCAGTGTACAGTAAGAAAGGAAAGAATGTCTTTAAGCATTAATCTGAATGTTACTAAGTTTACATTTAATTTTGTATATTTTAAGATAATTGTGCATAAACTATTTTAATTATTATCATAAATTATAACTGTCTGTTTGGAATTGTGTTGACCCAAACTTAAGTTTCCTAGCGAACAATAAACATTTACATACATAATGTATAAACAGGTTACTATATAACACGAATAAAAGTACTTACGTAACTAGAAACATTCTAGATTAAGGAATAATCATTATGTCAACATGACAAATTACTATCAAGCAGTTACAACTTTTACAAGCAGCGCAATGGCAGATTTCTATAGTGATGTTTGCTACATACAGAATGTAAACATCAAAGGTAATTATAAGTTTAAGGTAGAAGATCAATTTTCAACATTTGGTAAATACAACTTCAGTTATAGCTGAGCAGTCTAAATATGCACATAGTGCAAACTTCACATCATCCTCTGTAAGTCATTCATTTTACATTATTGTTTGCACAACATACTTATATGTAGCATCTCTGTCCCAAATAATCCCACCACAAACCTCATAGTTTGGGCAATTACATAATATCAGACTGAATAACAATATTTTTGGCTTATACAGAACAAAGCAGTTATCTCACAAACAGCTGTATTCACATGATCTGAGTAAATATCAGTTTTGTCCGACACATGTTTCAAGATAAACAAAACAACAGCCAGTATTTTCTACAATGGAATAAAACTGCACCATAATTTTTTTGAATGCATTAAAACCCTAATATTAAAAAAAATGAAGCATACCTCTCAAATAGTTAATACTAAAAAGTCCATGATTATTTATGTAACATCAAGCAGGCATTGAAAAAATTATTATTATTTAATTAGAAATAATGTGAAATTCTGCACCCAGTGTCTGTGATGGATAATTTCCATCCTTCATCCAATTTTGTCATCTTAACTTTGTGGTGAGCTGATGACTCTGCTTTTTCAAATGGGCTAAAGAGACAACACAAAGAATACAAGGGGATGCTAAAAGTATTGTCAAGGTACTTAAAACAGCTGAAAGGCAGTGCCCAAACTACAAATATTCGCTCACCCAGTGTGTAGTTATGCGACACAAACTGTATTTTTTTTTTACATAAATTGTACACTTGTTTGGCAATGTGTATAAAAAATTGTACAAAACACTTCAAAATTAACAGCAGATCATCATCATCTACAACTGTAAAAGATGTTATTGCTGTATGTATGGATTAGTTAATTAAAAAACTGTTTCCTCTTTCAATTCACATGACATATGTAATATTTCATAAATATTCTATGGTTGAATAAAGTAACTTACTAATATTTTCTGCACAATTTCGACTTTAAGCCCATAGATGCACACTAAATGCGGCAACATAACATAGTACATAAAACCAAAACCATTGGGCTGGGTCTCTAAAACTGAGGAGTACACAGTACTGATTGTGACAATTGCATCAGATTTTATCTTGGCCTGACTGGCAGCAACTTCAAGATATAATAAGTACAAGGATGCTTTTAGACTGAAAACATTTAAGTACATCTGCAACTGCCACTCACATGGCTCAATATAGATACAGCATTTCAAACACTAAAGATAATCTACAAACAAAATATACAACTAACTTATGGAGGAAAATGGGTATCTTAAAATAACTAGAAATATGCATTCACACCTTCAATTCATCTCAGCAAATTCTAAATGAGCAACTACAGCTGGCTAACAAACAATCCTGAAAATGTTCATTGCACTTTTCACACAAATTAAACATGATTGGTCTGTGTTAGGACTCTGAACAAGGGTATCCTTATTCCACTAGCTGCCCAACTTAACATCCATTGAAGAATATTGTCAGGGACCAAAATCAAAACACATGCCATTGCTTCTCGAGAGTAGCCTGATAAATCTTCTTGTTAATTTCTCCTATGACATGCTACAATTAGAGTTCCTCACTTGTAAGAAGTGCACTTTTCTGGACAAAGCATTTTTCTGTTATTTAGATTTGTATCGTCCACACATTCTTTACTTAACATACAGTAGATGAGATGTTTCCTTGTTGAGAAATGAGTGATATCGTTGGTCAGTGGATAGACTTTTCACTGTAAGCAAAATCATTACATGTGAAGTACTTGTCAAAGGCTGCAACTGATGAAAAATACTGTGAAGTGTGTGCACAACACAGTGGATTGTTTAGAATAAGTGCATTGTCTATAATTCTTAACTCTTCGTGTGTCATGCTGAAAATGCTTAAGGACCAAAGAAAGCCTAAATGATACCGACAAAACAAATCGAGGGTATGTAAGTATTTCATTTTATATTTTATCAAATACACGTATATTAGCACATTGTTGCAATTACTTAAAAAAAGTAAGTAAATAAAATAAAAACCTGTAGACAGACATAATAGCTTGAGACTGGTAATGGCATTTAAATAAATACTTTTAGAAGTACTCATGGTTGGTTGCATTCTTAATCAACATTTGTTCACAGCTGATGAGTTCAGAAAGATCCAGAATGGATAATAGACCATTAAAATTATATGCTAAGCTGACAACAGCCAATGATTCAACATTACATATTTATAAAAGCATTTCAACCCTCAGAGAAATTTTGAAGTGAAATTATCTATAAAACATGATAAACTGAACTGTACATTTAACTATGTGGGCCCGAATAGTATGGAAACAAATGTGTACCCAGTAACTCAGATCCATAAGGGAATGCATCACATATCCTGTGACTATCTACATACTGCAAATAATAATGGTGTACAGGCATTTTTCCATATTATAAAAAGTTTTTACATCTATTTATCATGTTTTATGTTATTAAATTACAGGAAAATTGAAAATAACTCTGTGGGCAGCTACTGACAGGTTATGTATACAGAGTTGCATGCTGAACTGATTACAAAAAATGCAATATTAAATACTTGTTATTGTATGCAGGACTGCAAGGGACTGCAAGTGCTTTATGTGGATCAAATCAGTTTCATATAAGCATCATTTCATTATACTGGAAGAAAAAAACATCGGGACAGTGGAAGTTTTATAAAACTAAACGAAACAAACCAGGACCAGAAATGAGAAAAATCAGTAAAAAGTAGTAAATAGTGTTATGATGATGAAACTTTCCAAATTATTACTAATGTTAACAGTTTAATTCCATTACCCACAGACATTCTTGAATTCATTCACAAATTACTGTAACTATTGTCACTGATAAGCTTATTAAGCAAACGACTTCATTGACAAGAACGTTCATAAATATCCTGAAGCTTATTAGCAAGAAAAACAGATATAAAAGACTGAAGGTGACACTGTCAAAAGGGTGCAACAGTAAAGAACTGACTTATTTGTAACTACAGATTCTTTAATTTTTTGTATTTTCATTAAATACGCCACCAGCTTGTTCCCCTATCCAGGCGTTTTGCTATTTCATACTTCAAATATCTGTATCTGTGCTTACAAACATATCAATTCTTTACCATTGGATCGTTTTGACAACTTCACTTTCAGTTCTTTATATCAATTTTTCCCATGGATAATAAGTTTCAGGGCTACTCAAAATTCATGCAGGTTCAAGATCCGTGCCAACATAGTTGAGGGCAAAAGCTAGTGGATATTAAGAGAAGAATTGGAATGCCCAAGCCTTCAGAAACAAGAGTAAATTATTTACAGACAGACACCTTAGTATACAAAGAAGAAGGACAGTGACTTGGATCATTTTAAATTATAGTTGCCAGGAGTGGACTTTGTAGAAACAGGAAAAAATATACAGAAGCATTAGGAATGTGAAGTTGCAGAAAATCTGCTACAACATCCTGGGACGGAAGAAGATATTTTTCCCATTTGGTTGCAGTTGCTGCTCACTGTTAACCCATTGTGATACAGATTTTCTGGACACACAACTTGGTGTTTTTTCAGGCTTTTCACTTTAAATGTGTTTTTGTGAAACTTTTACATTTAATTACGTCTCTAATAGTTTTACGTCTCTATATCAGGCTGATTTTCTTTCAGCCCAAGATGTTCATAAACACTGCCCGGCTAAGAAATTGAAATTCGCAGAAATAAAAGAAATGCCATGGGTTCAGACGGTATGTGATGTTACTTTAGTGATTACAAAATTGAGTCAGATTTACAAAGAACTTGGCAGTATGATCTCACTTATCAATATGACATGCACCAAATTGCCCTTCTTGCATACACTTGTTTGGTTGGAAGGGTGTCATAAGGCCACTAGATTCCTTCCTCGGGCAAGCTGGCCTCAAACTCCTGTAATGGTCCACAATATTCTGGATACTGACACTGGGGCAGAGTTTATGTCCAAGCTCGTGCCACATATGCTCTGCAGGGAACATATCTAAGGATTTTGCTGACTATGGGAGCAGCTAATACCATGCATACAATTGATACATACACATGCCACTATGTGGATGAGCACTGTTGTGTTGGAAATAACATCACGATACTGTCATACAAGATGTAACACGAGGATTATCGACATCTGAAAGATTGTTGTTCCGTCACAGTTCCCTCAATCACTATCAACTGCAACCTACAATCATAACCATTTGCTGGCCATACTGTGCCTTTCCAAAACACTGGAAGAATGGAATGTCCCCCAAGCTGCCGCCACACGTGCTGACAGTGGTCATCGGGGATAGTGCAGAACCGTGATTCAACACTGAACACAATGTGACACCTCTCATCAGTAGTCTACCCGATGGTGCTCACACCTCTTGTATACCCTCCACCATCAACACTAGTGGCCTTTCTACTTTCGCTGAGAACCGCTGCTGTAATTGTGTACATGCCCGCTAATAGTTTGTACTTGTACAAAGTTACACTGTTATGGGTGCTTTATTTCCTTTTTCCAGACACTGCATATGAGGTGTGATCAAAAAGTTACAGGAATTTAATTCTGTCGGCTGTATACATTTTTGTTCTTTTCTTATTAGTACACGTGTTCCTGATGTACCGTACATATATTTACATCTATTTTCAGTATTTAGTTCATTGTTGACAGTGGAAAAGGAGGTTTTTGTTTTTGAGTGCTCAGAGAATTTTTACTTTCAAAAAAGATGGATCAAAGATTCTCCATTAAATTTTGTTTAAAAATGGAACAAAGTGCAGTATCGCATTGGAAACATCGAGTGTGGCTTTTGGCGACTCTACTACGAGTACAAGACTTTACAAGTGGTACAAATGTTTCAAAGATGGTTGAGAAGATGTTGAAAATGACTACTGCAATTACTGACGACAATGTGGTAGGAGCGAAGTAAATTGTGGTAACCACAACCATCAGCAGGAATGGCTGGGGTTGCGGATCGGAGCCGCCAGGCAGGGAAGACACCAGCGGTGGAGCACGCACCACAAGGTAAACACAGGACAAGTCGGACGACAGACCAATGACACCTGACAACAACCAACCGCTACCGACTATAGGCGACACAAGGAGGAAGAGATAAACAACAGAGGCTTGTGGAAACCAAACACCAAACGTAAATCCACTCAGAACCAGAGCCAGGCTATTGTCAACAACGAGCAACGACCAGAATGCACTACCACCGAGATAGAAACAAAACCCAGAGCGAGTACCAGACTGGCTGGACTAGGGCAGAGCGGGTCCCTATTACGAAACCGGAGAGAGCAGCTATTGGCCACTGTCTGCACGTGGCTTTCACTGTGACATAGATTAAGGCTTCCTGAATGAAAATGAGGAGAGATTTAATTAGGTGAAAAATGAATTAGTTACTTAAATTGTATCCTTTATTTCTCATCAACTGAGTTTGCACATGTTCCCCATGTGCTAAATATAATGCATAAATATGAATTATGTTCACTGGAAGCTCAGATGTAACTAAAGAAGATCTACGTAGTTAGTGTGTGTGTGTGTGTGTGTGTGTGTGTGTGTGTGTGTGTGTGTGTGTGTGTGTGTGTGTGTGTGTGTGTGTGTGTGTGAAGTTTGATTTCAACTTGCAATGGTACAGAATATAAAATACAATGGCCAGGTTGCCCTGCCTTACCACACAGACATAGGACACTCATTTACAGAAGGAAATGGCTTTCACTCAAATCATTTTTCAATGTCGGCCACTGTGGAAGACATGTTCTACAACAAACACATTGTTAATGATATGCAGAAAAACCTGCATATTCATTCCAGTGGCAGGAAAATGTATCTCCTGGAGCAGATAGATATACATTTATAAATGAAAAATAACAAAATGTATACCACCTGAAAAAGAATGGTTTACCAGTCACACCTGATTCTACTGACTCTTTTAGACCTTTTGTAAAGTTACAGAATTTTTAATACTGCAGTTTACCACAATAGCATTGTCTGTGTTTTCACGTCGACTAAAGATCTTATTCTTTGCCAAACCCACAACGCTTCTCAACTCTCAACTGCTTCAATCCTGTATATGAACATGAGGAATTAGAGCACAGCAGAAAGGCCTTTTGAAGTACATTACTTGACACACATTTCCTCAGACAGGTCCAATAATAATTTAAGTTAAATAGTGACAACAGTTGGAGACTGTGGCTGAAATTCACTACATTCTAGTTCAATCCCAAGGAAACATGTACGCCAGGTTAGTGCTGTTTCCTCTAAATACACGAGCTACAACAAAATACTTTGTCGATGACTAATATTCAGTGTTTTATCAAGAATGAAAACACATGATACGTGAAGGATAGAAAATACTGCGAAGCTACTCACACCACGCGCATTAAATCACCTCCTACTCCTCCTTTCACAAGGTACACTTCAGGAGACAAGCACACATTTACACAACATAGGCTTTCACAGCGACTGTTCACATTAGTCAAAACTTCTGGACTGGCTTGTGGGAGGACGGCACAGTCGATGAATAAAATTATTTCTGACATTTCATCTCCGACTGAGGTAGACATCTTAGGATTGGTTGGTTTTTGGGGGTTAAAGAGACCAGACTGCTACGGTCATTGGTCCCTTTTTCTAATACTAAAAACACCCACAGAGAATAAGAACAATCAACAAACGAGAGGACAGATGACACAGAACGAGAGAAACTGAGACAAAGACCAGACAAGACGAACTAAAATCACACGGAGAGTGACGGTGGGTTGCCGACCATAGAAACAGAAAAGGAAAAGCCAACCACCGAGAAACACATTAAAAAAAGCAGACTAAAATCGTAGCCCATAGGCCAGAATCAACACAAAAACACACACAAAAACACACACATTTACATTAAGCGATAAAATCCCCCTGCCTGAATAAAATGCAAAACTAAGTCCGCTATGGAACAGTCATAAGTTAAAAGCGCAGAGAGCATTTCAGCCATCGCAAAAGTCTGCCTGAGCACACTTAAAAGGGCGCACTCCAACAGAATATGGACCACTGTCAAGGAAGCCCCACAACGACAAAGAGGTGGATCCTCACGACACAGGAAATAACTATGCATCAGTCAGGTGTGGCCAATGCGGAGATGACAAAGGATGACTGAGTCCCTGCGGTGGCACGCATGGATGACGAGCACACAGTCATCGTCTCCTTGTTATGACGGAGTTTGTTTGGCATGGGCAGGTTGCGCCAATCACTGTCCCATAAATCTAAAACTTTTTGGCGTAATAGTGCGCGCAAATCAATCTCCGGGAGGCTAATCTCCAGAGATGCTTTACTGGTGGCCTCTTTCGCCAGGCAGTCAACAGTTTCATTGCAAGCTATCCCAACATAGCCTGGGTTCCAAACAAAGACAACAGATCCGCCACAACGGGCAAGATTATGCAGGGACAACTGGATAGCCATCACCAGACGAGAATGAGGGAAACACTTGTCGAGAGCTGGTAAACCGCTCAGGTAATAGCCACAGATAATGAAGGACTCACCTGAGCAGGAGCGGAGATACTCTAGAGCTCGAAAGATGGTGACCACGTCAGCAGTGTAAAAGCTGCAGCCAGCCGGAAATGAAAGATGTTCACAATGGTCCCCTAGAGTTAGGGCATAACCGACACGACCAGCAACCATCGAACCGACAGTGTAGACAATGCCAGAGCCGTGATACGTGGCTAAGATGGAATAAAAGTGGTGGCGCAAGACCTCCGGAGGGACTGAGTCCTTCGGGCACTGTGCCAATTACAGCCGAAGGCAAGGGCGAGGCACACACCAAGGCAGCATACACTATGTGGTATAATTAGTACACAGACACAATCAATACATTTCATCCATTACCTGATGTGAAGTATTTCTGAGGAAACCTGCAGAAAGCTCCTCCCTCAATGGCATCACTTTGTTGGTATGATTAGTACACAGACACAATCATTACATTTCTTTTATGGAGTTTGTTTGTTGGAATGGTTACTACAAAGCAAAAATCATTGCATTTCATTCATTACCCTATGTATGGTTACTACAATCATTACATTTCATCCATTACCTGATGTGACATATTTCTGAGGGAAGCTACATAAAGCTCCTCCCTCATTTCGTTTGTTTGTTGGTATGGTTCCTACAAACCCAGAATCATGGCATTTCATCTATCACCCTATGTGAAATATTTCTGAGAAAAGCTACAGAAAGGTCCTCCCTCATTTGCGTTTGTTTTTTGGTATGGTTACTACAAAGCCAGAATCATCGCATTTCATCTATAACCCTATGTGATGTATTTCAGAGAGAAGGTGCAGAATGCTCCTCCCTCACTTTCATCTGATCGTTGGTATGATTAGTACACTACCCTACGTGAAGTATTTCTGAGAGAAGGTGCAGAAAGCTCCTCCATCACTTTCATCTGATTGTTGGTATGATTAGTACACAGACACAATCATTACATTTCATCCATTACCTGATGTGATTTATTTCTGAGGGAAGCTGCAGAAAGCTAATCCCTCAATTGGATCCCATTGTTGGTATGATTAGTACAGAGACAAAATCATTACATTTCTTTTATGGACTTTGTTTGTTGGTAGGGTTACTACAAAGCCAGAATCATCGCATTTCATCTATTACCCTATGTGAAGTATTTCTGAGGAGAGCTACAGAAAGCTCCTCCCACATTTGCATTTGTTTGTTGGTATGGTTACCACAAAACCAGAATCATTGCATTTCATCTATTACCCTATGTAATGTATTTCATGGAAAAGCTGCAGAAAGCTCTTCCCTCACTTGCATCTGTTTATGGTATGATTAGTACACAAACACAAACACTACATTTAATCCATTACCGGATGTGAAGTATTTCTGAGGGAAGCTGCAGAAAGCTCTTCCCTCACTTACATCTGTTTGTTGTTATTTTCAGTACACAGACACAATCACTGCATTTCATCCATTACCTGATGTGAAGTATTTCTGAGGGGGCTACAGGAAGCTCCTACCTCAGTTGTGTTTGTTTGTTGGTATTATTACTACAAATCCAGGATCATCGCATTTCATCTGTTACCCTTTGTGATGTATTTCTGAGAAAAGCTACAGAAGGCTCAAGCGTCACTTGCGTTTGTTTGTTGGTATGGTTACTACAAAGCCAGAATCATTGCATATAATCCATTACCCTATGTGATGTATTTCAGCCAATGAAAGCTCCTTAATCACTTGCCTCTGTTTGTTGGAATGATTAGTACACAGACACAATAAGTACATTTCACCCATTGCCTGATGTGAAATATTTCAAAGGGAAGCTATGGAAAGCTCCTCCATGATTTGCGTTTGTTTGTTGGTGGGGTTACTACGATGCCGGAATCAACGCATTTCATCTATTACCCTATGTGATTTATTTCTGAGAATAGCTAGAGAAAGCTCCTGCATTATATGTGTTTGTTTGTTGGTATGGTTACTACAAAGCCAGAATTATACCATTTCATTTATTACCCAATGTGATGTATTTCAGAGAGAACTTGCAGAAAGCTCCTGCTTCACTTGCATCTGTTTGTTGTATGATTAGTACACAGATACAAACAATACATTTCATTTATTACACGATGTGAATTATTTCTGAGGTACGCTACAGAAATCTCCTCACTAATTTGCATTTGTTTGTTGGTATGGTTACTACAAAGCCAGAATCATCGCACTTCATTTATTAACCTATGTGAAGTATTTCTGAGAAGAGCTACAGAAAGCTCCTCCCTCAATTGCATTTGTTTGTTGCTATGGTTACTACAAAGCCAGAATCATCGCATTTCATCTATTACCGTATCTGAGGTATTTCAGAGAGGAGCAGCAGAAATTTCCTCCCTCACTTGCTCTGTATGTTGGTATGATTAGTACCCAGGCACAATCATTAAATTTCATCCATTACCTGATGTGAAGTATTTCTGAGGGAAGGTACAGAAAGCTCCTCCCTCATTTGCGTTTGTTTGTTGGTATGGTTATTGTGAAGCCAGAAACATTGTGTTTCATCCATTATCCTATGTGGTGTATCTCAGAGAGAAGCTGCAGAAAGCTTATCCCTCACTTGCAACTGTTTGTTGTTGTGATTAGTACACAGACACAATCATTACACTTCATCCATTACTTGATGTGAAATATATCTGAGGGAAGCTACAGAAAGCACCTCCCTCATTTGCGTTTGTTTTTTGGTATGATTACTACAAAGCCAGAATCATCGCATTTCGTCCATTACCCCATGTGATGTATATCAGAGAGAAGCTGCAGTATGCTCTTTCCTCACTTGCATCTGTTTATGGCAATATTAGTACACAGACACAATCATTACATTTCATCCATTACCGGATGTGAAGTATTTCTGGGGGAAGGTACAGAAAGCTCCTCCCTCATTTGCATTTGTTTGTTGCTATGGTTACTACAAAGCCAGAATCATCGCATTTCATCTATTACCCTATCTGAGGTATTTCAGAGAGGAGCAGCAGAAATTTCCTCCCTCACTTGCTCTGTATGTTGGTATGATTAGTACACAGGCACAATCATTACATTTCATCCATTACCTGATGTGAAGTATTTCTGAGGGAAGGTACAGAAAGCTCCTCCCTCATTTGCGTTTGTTTGTTGGTATGGTTACTGTGAAGCCACAAACGTTGTGTTTCATCCATTATCCTATGTGGTGTATCTCAGAGAGAAGCTGCAGAAAGCTCATCCCTCACTTACAACTGTTTGTTGTTGTGATTAGTACACAGACACAATCATTACACTTCATCCATTACTTGATGTGAAATATATCTGAGGGAAGCTACAGAAAGCACCTCCCTCATTTGCGTTTGTTTTTTGGTATGATTACTACAAAGCCAGAATCATCGCATTTCGTCCATTACCCCATGTGATGTATATCAGAGAGAAGCTGCAGTATGCTCTTTCCTCACTTGCATCTGTTTATGGCAATATTAGTACACAGACACAATCATTACATTTCATCCATTACCGGATGTGAAGTATTTCTGGGGGAAGCTAAAAAAGCTCCTCCGTCATTTGCGTTTGTTTGTTGGTGGGGTTACTACAAAGCCAGAATCATCGTATTTCTCATCTATTACCCTATGTCATGTATTTCAGAGGAAAGCTCCTGAAAGCTCCTTTCTCACTTGCAACAGTTCGTTGGAATGATTACTACAGAAAGCACCTGCCTCATTTGCGTTTGATTGTTGGTATGGTTACTACAAAGCTAGAATCATTGCATTTCACCTATTTTCAGAGAAAAGCTGCAGAATCCTTGTCCCTCACTTGCACCTGTTTGTTGTTATGATTAGTACACAGAACGATCATTACATTTCATCCATTACCTGATGTGAAAAATTTCTGAGGGAAGCTACAGAAAGCTCCACCCTCATCTGCGTTTGTTTGTTGGTATGGTTACTACAAAGCCAGAACCATCACATTTCATCTATTACCCAATGTGAAGTATTTCTGAAAAAAACTGCAGAAAACTCCTCCCTCATTTGTGTTTCTTTGTTGGTATGGTTACTACAAAGCCAGAATCATTGCATTTCATTTATTATCCAAAGTGAAGTATTTCTGAGGGAAGCAGCACAAAGCTCCTCCCTCACTTTCATCTGTTCATTGATATGACTAGTACTCAGACACAACCATTACATTTCATCCATTACCTAATGTGAAGTATTTCTGAGGGTATTTACAGAAAGCTCTTCCCTCATTTACGTTTATTTGTTGGTATGGTTACTACAAAACCAGAATCATCGCTTTTTATCTGTTAACCTATGTGATGTATTTCAGAGAGAAGCTGCAGAAAGCTCCTCCCTCATTTGCATCTGTTTGTTGGTATTCTTACTACAAAACCAGAATCATCACATTTCATTTATTACTCTATGTGATGTATTTCAGAGTGAAGTTTGCAGAAAGCTCTTATCTCGCTTGAATCTGTTTGTTGGTATTATTAGTGCACAGACACAAGCATTAAATTTCATTTACAAGATGATGTGAAGTATTTCTCAGATATGCTACAGAAAGCTCTTCCCTAATTTGCATTTGTTTGTTGGTATGGTTACTACGAAGCCAGATTCATCCCATTTCATTTATTACCCTATGTGATGTTTTTCAGAGAGAAGCTGCAATAGATGTAATTCAGAGAGAAGCTGCAATAATCTCCTCCCTCGCCTGCATCTGTTTTTGTATGATTAGTACACAGACACATGTATTTCGGAGGAAAGCTGCAGAAAGCTCCTTTCTCACTTGCATCAGTTCGTTGGAATGATTACTACAGAAAGCACCTCCCTCATTTTTGTTTGTTTGTTGGTATGATTAGTACACAGACACAATCATTACATTTCATTTATTACATGATGTGAAATATTACTGAAGGCTGCTACTGAAAGCTTCTCCCTAATTTTCATTTCTTTGTTTGTATGATCACTACAAAGTTAGAATCATCACATTTCATCTATTACCCTATGTCAAATATTTCTGAGAATAGCTATAGAAAGTTCATCCCTCATTTGCATTTGTTTCTTCGTATGGTTATTACAAATCTAGAATCTTCGCAATTCATTTATTACCCTATGCGATGTATTTCAGAAAAAAAAAACTGCAGAAAGCTTTTCCCTCACTTGCATCTGTTTATGGTATGATTAGTACACATACACAATCACTGCATTTCATCCATCACCTGATGTTAAGTATTTCTGAGGGGGGCTAGCGAGGGCTCTTCCCCCATTTGCGTTTTGTTGTTGGTATGGTTACCACAAAGCCAGAATCATCGCATTTCATCTTTTGCCATGTGTGAAGTATTTCTGAAAAGAGCTACAGAAAGCTCAAGCGTCATTTGCGTTTGTTTGTTGGTATTGTTACTACAAAGCCAGAATCATTGCATTTCATCCATTACCCAATGTGATGTATTTCAGAGAGGAGCTGCAGAAAGCTCCTCCCTCACTTGCATCTGTTTATGGTATTCTTACTACAAAACCAGAATCATCGCATTTCATTTATTACTCTATGTGATGTATTTTAGAGAGAAGTTGCAGTAAGCTCCTCCTTCACTTGCATCATTTTGTTGTATGATTAGTACACAGACACAAACATTACATTTCATTCATTACATGGTGTGAAGTATTTCTGAGGGATGCTACAGAAAGCTCCTCCATAATTTGCAATTGTTTGTTGGTATGGTTACTACGAAGCCAGAATCATTGCATTTCATCTATTACCCTATGTGAAGTATTTCTGAGAATACACAAACATTAAATTTCATTTACTAGAAGATGTGAAGTATTTCTCAGGTATGCTCTGAAAGCAGCTCCCTAATTTGCATTTGTTTGTTGGTATAGTTACTACAAAGCCAGAATCATCCCATTTCATTTATTACCCATTGTGATGTATTTCAGAGAGAAGTTGCAGAAAGCTCCTCCTTCACTTGCATCATTTTGTTGTATGATTAGTACACAGACACAAACATTACATTTCATTTATTACATGAAGTGAAGTATTTCTGAGGGATGCTACAGAAAGCTCCTCCCTAATTTGCATTTGTTTGTTGGTATGGTTACTACTAAGCCAGAATCATCGCATTTCATCTATTACCCTATGTGAAGTATTTCTGAGTATAGCTACAGAGAGCTCCTCCGTCATTTGCATTTGTTTGTTGCTAGGCTACTACAAAGCCAGAATCATCGCATTTTACTATTACCCTATGTGAGGTATTCCAGAGAGGAGCAGCAGAAAGCTCCTCCCTCACTTGTTCTGTATGTTGGTATGATTAATACTAAGACACAATCATTACATTTCATCCATTACCGGATGTGAAGTATTTCTGGGGGAAGGTACAGAAAGCTCCCCCTCATTTGCATTTGTTTGTTGCTATGGTTACTACAAAGCCAGAATCATCGCATTTCATCTATTACCCTATCTGAGGTATTTCAGAGAGGAGCAGCAGAAATTTCCTCCCTCACTTGCTCTGTATGTTGGTATGATTAGTACACAGGCACAATCATTACATTTCATCCATTACCTGATGTGAAGTATTTCTGAGGGAAGGTACAGAAAGCTCCTCCCTCATTTGCGTTTGTTTGTTGGTATGGTTACTGTGAAGCCAGAAACATTGTGTTTCATCCATTATCCTATGTGGTGTATCTCAGAGAGGAGCTGCAGAAAGCTCGTCCCTCACTTACAACTGTTTGTTGTTGTGATTAGTACACAGACACAATCATTACACTTCATCCATTACTTGATGTGAAATATATCTGAGGGAAGCTACAGAAAGCACCTCCCTCATTTGCGTTTGTTTTTTGGTATGATTACTACAAAGCCAGAATCATCGCATTTCGTCCATTACCCCATGTGATGTATATCAGAGAGAAGCTGTAGTATGCTCTTTCCTCACTTGCATCTGTTTATGGCAATATTAGTACACAGACACAATCATTACATTTCATCCATTACCGGATGTGAAGTATTTCTGGGGGAAGCTAAAAATGCTCCTCCGTCATTTGCGTTTGTTTGTTGGTGGGGTTACTACAAAGCCAGAATCATCATATTTCTCATCTATTACCCTATGTCATGTATTTCAGAGGAAAGCTCCTGAAAGCTCCTTTCTCACTTGCAACAGTTCGTTGGAATGATTACTACAGAAAGCACCTGCCTCATTTGCGTTTGATTGTTGGTATGGTTACTACAAAGCTAGAATCATTGCATTTCACCTATTTTCAGAGAAAAGCTGCAGAATCCTTGTCCCTCACTTGCACCTGTTTGTTGTTATGATTAGTACACAGAACGATCATTACATTTCATCCATTACCTGATGTGAAAAATTTCTGAGGGAAGCTACAGAAAGCTCCACCCTCATCTGCGTTTGTTTGTTGGTATGGTTACTACAAAGCCAGAACCATCACATTTCATCTATTATCCAATGTGAAGTATTTCTGAAAAAAACTGCAGAAAACTCCTCCCTCATTTGTGTTTCTTTGTTGGTATGGTTACTACAAAGCCAGAATCATTGCATTTCATTTATTATCCAAAGTGAAGTATTTCTGAGGGAAGCAGCACAAAGCTCCTCCCTCACTGGCATCTGTTCATTGATATGACTAGTACTCAGACACAACCATTACATTTCATCCATTACCTAATGTGAAGTATTTCTGAGGGTATTTACAGAAAGCTCTTCCCTCATTTACGTTTATTTGTTGGTATGGTTACTACAAAACCAGAATCATCGCTTTTTATCTGTTAACCTATGTGATGTATTTCAGAGAGAAGCTGCAGAAAGCTCCTCCCTCATTTGCATCTGTTTGTTGGTATTCTTATTACAAAACCAGAATCATCACATTTCATTTATTACTCTATGTGATGTATTTCAGAGTGAAGTTTGCAGAAAGATCTTATCTCACTTGAATCTGTTTGTTGGTATTATTAGTGCACAGACACAAGCATTAAATTTCATTTACAAGATGATGTGAAGTATTTCTCAGATATGCTACAGAAAGCTCTTCCCTAATTTGCATTTGTTTGTTGGTATGGTTACTACGAAGCCAGATTCATCCCATTTCATTTATTACCCTATGTGATGTTTTTCAGAGAGAAGCTGCAATAGATGTAATTCAGAGAGAAGCTGCAATAATCTCCTCCCTCGCCTGCATCTGTTTTTGTATGATTAGTACACAGACACATGTATTTCGGAGGAAAGCTGCAGAAAGCTCCTTTCTCACTTGCATCAGTTCGTTGGAATGATTACTACAGAAAGCACCTCCCTCATTTTTGTTTGTTTGTTGGTATGATTAGTACACAGACACAATCATTACATTTCATTTATTACATGATGTGAAATATTACTGAAGGCTGCTACTGAAAGCTTCTCCCTAATTTTCATTTCTTTGTTTGTATGATCACTACAAAGTTAGAATCATCACATTTCATCTATTACCCTATGTCAAATATTTCTGAGAATAGCTATAGGAAGTTCATCCCTCATTTGCATTTGTTTCTTCGTATGGTTATTACAAATCTAGAATCTTCGCAATTCATTTATTACCCTATGTGATGTATTTCAGAAAAAAAAAACCTGCAGAAAGCTTTTCCCTCACTTGCATCTGTTTATGGTATGATTAGTACACATACACAATCACTGCATTTCATCCATCACCTGATGTTAAGTATTTCTGAGGGGGGCTAGCGAGGGCTCTTCCCCCATTTGCGTTTTGTTGTTGGTATGGTTACCACAAAGCCAGAATCATCGCATTTCATCTTTTGCCATGTGTGAAGTATTTCTGAAAAGAGCTACAGAAAGCTCAAGCGTCATTTGCGTTTGTTTGTTGGTATTGTCACTACAAAGCCAGAATCATTGCATTTCATCCATTACCCAATGTGATGTATTTCAGAGAGGAGCTGCAGAAAGCTCCTCCCTCACTTGCATCTGTTTATGGTATTCTTACTACAAAACCAGAATCATCGCATTTCATTTATTACTCTGTGTGATGTATTTTAGAGAGAAGTTGC
The DNA here is from genome assembly GCF_023897955.1 of Schistocerca gregaria. NCBI lineage: Eukaryota > Metazoa > Arthropoda > Insecta > Orthoptera > Acrididae > Schistocerca > Schistocerca gregaria. The sequence continues at coordinate 481,380 of NW_026061873.1, read as the reverse complement.
AGTAAGCTCCTCCTTCACTTGCATCATTTTGTTGTATGATTAGTACACAGACACAAACATTACATTTCATTCATTACATGGTGTGAAGTATTTCTGAGGGATGCTACAGAAAGCTCCTCCATAATTTGCAATTGTTTGTTGGTATGGTTACTACGAAGCCAGAATCATTGCATTTCATCTATTACCCTATGTGAAGTATTTCTGAGAATACACAAACATTAAATTTCATTTACTAGATGATGTGAAGTATTTCTCAGGTATGCTCTGAAAGCAGCTCCCTAATTTGCATTTGTTTGTTGGTATAGTTACTACAAAGCCAGAATCATCCCATTTCATTTATTACCCATTGTGATGTATTTCAGAGAGAAGTTGCAGAAAGCTCCTCCTTCACTTGCATCATTTTGTTGTATGATTAGTACACAGACACAAACATTACATTTCATTTATTACATGAAGTGAAGTATTTCTGAGGGATGCTACAGAAAGCTCCTCCCTAATTTGCATTTGTTTGTTGGTATGGTTACTACGAAGCCAGAATCATCGCATTTCATCTATTACCCTATGTGAAGTATTTCTGAGTATAGCTACAGAGAGCTCCTCTGTCATTTGCATTTGTTTGTTGCTAGGCTACTACAAAGCCAGAATCATCGCATTTTACTATTACCCTATGTGAGGTATTCCAGAGAGGAGCAGCAGAAAGCTCCTCCCTCACTTGCTCTGTATGTTGGTATGATTAGTACTGAGACACAATCATTACATTTCATCCATTACCTGATGTGAAGTATTTCTGAGGGAAGCTACAGAAAGCTCCTCCCTCATTTGCGTTTGTTTGTTGGAATGGTTACTACGAAGCCAGAATCATTGCATTTCATCCATTACCCTATGTAATGTAATTCAGAGAGACCATGCAAAAAGCTCCTCCCTCACTTGCATCTGTTTGTTGGAATGATTAATACACAGACACAAACATCACATTTCGACCATTACCTGATGTGAAGTATTTCTCAGGGAAGCTACAGAAAGCTCCTCACTCATTTGCGATTGTTTGTAGGTATGGTTACTACAATGCCAGAATCATCGCATTTCATCTATTACCTAATGTGATGTATTTCAGAAAGAAGCTGCAGAAAGGTCCTCCCTCACTTGCATCTGTTTGTTGGAATGATTAATACACAGACACAATCATCACATTTTGTCCATTACCTGATGTGAAGTATTTCTGAGGGAAGCTGCAGAAAGCTCTTCGCTCATTGCATTTGTTTTTGTTGTTCTGATCAGTACACAGACACAATCATTACATTTCATCCATTACCTGATGTGAAGTATTTCTGAGTGAAGCTACAATAAAATCCTTCCTCAGTTGCGTTTGTTGGTTGGTATGGTTACTACAAAGCCAGAATCATCGCATTTCATTTATTACCCTATGTGATGTATTTAAGAGAAAAGCTGCAGAAATCTCCTCCCTCATTTGCTTCTGTTTATGGTATGATTAGTACACAGACACAATCATTGCATTTCATCCATTACCTGATGTGAAATATTTCTGAGGGAAGCTACAGAAAGATCTTCCCTCATTTGCATTTGTTTATTGAAATGGTTACTATAAAGAAAGAATTATCGCATTTCATCTATTACCCTATGTGAAGTATTTCTGAGAATAGCTACAGAAAGCTACTCATTCATTTGCGTTTGTTTTTGGTATGGTTACTACAAAGCCAGAATCATTGCATTTCATCTATTACCCCATGTGATGTATTTCAGAGAAAAGTTGCAGATAACTCACCCCTCATTTGCAACTGTTTGTTGGAATGATTAGTACACAGCCAAAATCATTACATTTCATTTATTACATGATGTGAAGTAATTGTGAGGGTAGCTACAGAAAGCTCCCCCCTCATTTGTGTTTGTTTGTTTTATGGTTACTACAAACCCAGATTCAAAGCATTTCGTCCATTACCAAATGTGATGTATTTTAGAGAGGAGCTGCAGAATCCTCATCCCTCACTTGCAGCTGTTTGTTGTTATGATTAGTATACAGACACAATCATAACATTTCATCCATTACCTGATGTAAAATATTTCTGAGGGAAGATGCAGAAAGCTCCTCCCCCATTTGCGTTTGTTTGTTGGTATGTTTAACTCAAAACCCGAATCATTGCATTTCATCTATTACCCTATGTGATGTATCTCAAATAAAAGCTGCAGAAAGCTTTTCCCTCACTTGCATCTATTTATAGTATGATTAGTACACAGACACAATCATTACATTTCATTTATTACATGATGTGAAATATTACTGAAGGCTGCTACTGAAAGCTTCTCCCTAATTTTCATTTCTTTGTTTGTATGATCACTACAAAGATAGAATCATCACATTTCATCTATTACCCTATGTCAAATATTTCAGAGAATAGCTATAGAGAACTCATCCCTCAATTGCATTTGTTTCTTCGTATGGTTATTACAAATCTAGAATCTTCGCAATTCATTTATTACACTATGTTTTGTATTTCAGAAAAAAAAACCTGCAGAAAGCTTTTCCCTCACTTGCATCTGTTTATGGTATGATTAGTACACATACACAATCACTGCATTTCATCCATCACCTGATGTTAAGTATTTCTGAGGGGGGCTAGCGAGAGCTCTTCCCTCATTTGCGTTTTGTTGTTGGTATGGTTACCACAAAGCCAGAATCATCGCATTTTATCTTTTGCCATGTGTGAAATATTTCTGAAAAGAGCTACAGAAAGCTCAAGCGTCATTTGCGTTTGTTTGTTGGTATTGTTACTACAAAGCCAGAATCATTGCATTTTATCCATTACCCAATGTGATGTATTTCAGAGAGAAGCTGCAGAAAGCTCCTCCCTCACTTGCATCTGTTTATGGTATTCTTACTACAAAACCAGAATCACCGCATTTCATTTATTACTTGTTGTGATATATTTTAGAGAGAAGTTGCAGTAAGCTCCTCCTTCACTTGCATCATTTTGTTGTATGATTAGTACACAGACACAAACATTATATTTCATTCATTACATGGTGTGAAGTATTTCTGAGGGATGCTACAGAAAGCTCCTCCCTAATTTGCAATTGTTTGTTGGTATGGTTACTACATTAGAACTACTGACGGCGTTGGGAGAGCCAGTCATGACAAAACTCTACCAGCTGGTGAGCAAGATGTATGAGACAGGCGAAATACCCTCAGACTTCAAGAAGAATATAATAATTCCAATCCCAAAGAAAGCAGGTGCTGACAGATGTGAAAATTACCGAACTATCAGTTTAATAAGCCACAGCTGCAAAATACTAACGCGAATTCTTTACAGACGAATGGAAAAACTGGTAGATGCAGACCTCGGGGAGGATCAGTTTGGATTCCGTCGAAATGTTGGAACACGTGAGGCAATACTGACCTTACGACTTATCTCAGAAGAAAGATTAAGAAAAGGCATACCTACGTTTCTAGCATTTGTAGACTTAGAGAAAGCTTTTGACAATGTTGACTGGAATACTCTTTTTCAAATTCTAAAGGTGGCAGGGGTAAAATACAGGGAGCGAAAGGCTATTTATAATTTGTACAGAAACCAGATGGCAGTAATAAGAGTCGAGGGGCATGAAAGGGAAGCAGTGGTTGGGAAAGGAGTGAGACAGGGTTGTAGCCTATCCCCGATGTTATTCAATCTGTATATTGAGCAAGCAGTAAAGGAAACAAAAGAAAAATTCAGAGTAGGTATTAAAATTCATGGAGACGAAGTAAAAACTTTGAGGTTCGCCGATGACATTGTAATTCTGTCAGAGGCGGCAAAGGACTTGGAAGAGCAGTTGAACGGAATGAACAGTGTCTTGAAAGGAGGATATAAGATGAACATTAACAAAAGCAAAACGAGGATAATGGAATGTAGTCAAATTAAATCGGGTGATGCTAAGGGAATTAGATTAGGAAATCAGACACTTAAAGTAGTAAAGGAGTTTTGCTATTTAGGATGTAAAATAACTGATGATGGTCGAAGTAGAGAGGATATAAAATGTAGACTGGCAATGGCAAGGAAAGCGTTTATGAAGAAGAGAAATTTGTTAACATCGAATATAGATTTATGTATCAGGAAGTCGTTTCTGAAAGTATTTGTTTGGAGTGTAGCCATGTATGGAAGTGAAACATGGACGATAACTAGTTTGGACAAGAAGAGAATAGAAGCTTTCGAAATGTGTTGCTACAGAAGAATACTGAAGATGAGGTGGATAGATCACGTAACTAATGAGGAGGTATTGAATAGGATTGGGGAGAAGAGAAGTTTGTGGCACAACTTGACTAGAAGAAGGGATCGGTTGGTAGGACATGTTTTGAGGCATCAAGGGATCAAAAATTTAGCATTGGAGGGCAGCGTGGAGGGTAAAAATCGTAGAGGGAGACCGAGAGATGAGTACACTAAGCAGATTCAGAAGGATGTAGGTTGCAGTATGTACTGGGAGATGAAGCAGCTTGCACAGGATAGAGTAGCATGGAGAGCTGCATCAAACCAGTCTCAGGACTGAAGACAACAACAACAACATGGTTACTACGAAGCCAGAGTCATTGCATTTCATCTATTACCCTATGTGAAGTATTTCTGAGAATACACAAACATTAAATTTCATTTACTAGATGATGTGAAGTATTTCTCAGGTATGCTCTGAAAGCAGCTCCCTAATTTGCATTTGTTTGTTGGTATAGTTACTACAAAGCCAGAATCATCCCATTTCATTTATTACCCAATGTGATGTATTTCAGAGAGAAGTTGCAGAAAGCTCCTCCTTCACTTGCATCATTTTGTTGTATGATTAGTACGCAGACACAAACATCACATTTCATTTATTACATGAAGTGAAGTATTTCTGAGGGATGCTACAGAAAGCTCCTCCCTAATTTGCATTTGTTTGTTGGTATGGTTACTACGAAGCCAGAATCATCGCATTTCATCTATTACCCTATGTGAAGTATTTCTGAGTATAGCTACAGAGAGCTCCTCCGTCATTTGCATTTGTTTGTTGCTAGGCTACTACAAAGCCAGAATTATCGCATTTTACATATTACCCTATGTGAGGTATTCCAGAGAGGAGCAGCAGAAAGATCCTCCCTCACTTGCTCTGTATGTTGGTATGATTAGCACTAAGACAAAATCATTACATTTCATCCATTACCTGATGTGAAGTATTTCTGAGGGAAGCTACAGAAAGATCCTCCCTCAGATGAGTTTGTTGGCTCGTATGGTTACTACAAACACAGAAATATCGCTTTTCATCTATTACCCCATGTGATGTTTTCAGAGAGAGACTGCAGGAATCTCAACCCGCACTACCATCTGATTGTTGGTAAAATTAGTACACAGACACAATCATTACATTTCATCCATTGCCTGATGTGAAGTATTTCTGACGGAAGCTACAGAAAGATCCTCCCTCATTTGCGTTTGTTTATTTAAATGTTTACTATAAAGAAAGAATTATCGCATTTCATCTATTACCCTATGTGAAGTATTTCTGAGAATAGCTACAGAAAGCTACTCATTCATTTGTGTTTGTTTTTGGTATGGTTACTACAAAGCCAGAATCATTGCATTTCATCTATTACCCCATGTGATGTATTTCAGAGAAAAGCTGCAGATAACACACCCCTCATTTGCATCTGTTTGTTGGAATGATTAGTACACAGCCAAAATCATTACATTTCATTTATTACATGATGTGAAGTAATTATGAGGGAAGCTACAGAAAGCTCCCCATCATTTGTGTTTGTTAGTTTTATGGTTACTACAAACCCAGATTCAAAGCATTTCGTCCATTACCCTATGTGATGTATTTTAGAGAGGAGCTGCAGAATCCTCATCCCTCACTTGCAGCTGTTTGTTGTTATGATTAGTATACAGACACAATCATAACATTTCATCCATTACGTGATGTGAAATATTTCTGAGGGAAGCTTCAGAAAGCTCCTCCCCCATTTGCGTTTGTTTGTTGGTATGTTTAACTCAAAATCAGAATCATTGCATTTCATCTATTACCCTATGTGATGTATTTCAAATAAAAGCTGCAGAAAGCTCTTCCCTCACTTGCATCTGTTTATAGTATGATTAGTACATAGACACAAACATTACATTTGATCCATTAGCGGATGTGAAGTATTTCTGAGGGAAGCTGCAGAAAGCTCTTCCCTCACTTACATCTGTTTGTTGTTATGATTAGTACGCAGACACAATCACCTCGTTTCATCCATTACCTGATGTGAAGTATTTCTGAGAGGGATACAGCAAGCTCCTCCCGCATTTGTGTTTGTTTGTTGGAATTATTACTACAAAGCCAGAATCATCGTATTTCATCTATTAACCAATGTGAAGTATTTCTGAAAAAACTGCTGAAAAATCTCTCTCATTTGAGTTCCTTTGTTGGTATGGTTACTACAAAGCAAGAATCGTTGCATTTCATTTATTATCCTATGTGAAGTATTTCTGAGGGAAGCTGCAGAAAGCTCCTCACTCACTGGCTTATGTTTGTTGGTATGATTAGTACACAGACACAATCATTACATTTCATCCATTACCTGATGTGAAGTATTTCTGAGGGAAGCTATAGAAAGCTCCTCCCTCATTTGCGTTTATTTGTTGGTATGGTTACTACAAAACCAGAATCATCGCATTTCATCTATTACCCTATGTGAAGTATTTCTGAGAATAGCTACAGGAAGCTACTCTTTAATTTGCGTTTGTATTTGGTAAGGTTACCACAAAGCCGGAATCATTGCATTTCGTCTATTACCCCATGTGATGTATTTCAGATAAAAGCTGCAGAAAGCTCATCCCTCATTTGCATCTGTTTGTTGGAATGATTAGTACACAGCCAAAATCATTACTTTTCATTTATTACTTGATGTGAAGTAATTCTGATGGAAGCTACAGAAAGCTCCCCCCTCATTTGCGTTTGTTTGTTTTATGGTTACTACAAACCCAGATTCAAAGCATTTTGTCCAGTACACTATGTGATGTATTTTAGAGACAAGCTGCAGAATCCTCATCCCTCACTTGCACCTGTTTGTTGTTATGATTAGTATACAGACACAATCATAACATTTCATCCATTACCTGATGTGAAGTATTTGTGAGTGAAGCTACAATAAAATCCTCCCTCATTTGCGTATGTTGGTTTTGTATGGTTACTACAAAGCCAGTATCATCGCATTTCCTCTATTACCCTATGTGATGTATTTCAGAGAAAGCTGCTGAAAGCTCACCCTTCATTTGCTTCTGTTTATGGTACGATTACTACACAGACAAAATCATTGCATTTCATCCATTAGCTGATGTGAAGTATTTCTCAGGGAAGCTGCAGAAAGCTCTTCCCACACTTGCATCTGTTTGTTGTTTAGATTAGTACACAGACACAATCATTACATTTCATCCATTACCTGATGTAAAATATTTCTCAGGGGACCTACAGAAAGCTCCTCTCTCAGTTGCGTTAGTTTGTTGATATGGTTACTACAAATATAGTGTCATCGCATTTCATCTATTACCCTATGTGAAATATTTCTAAATAAAGCTACAGGAAGCTCAAGTGTCATTTGCATTTGTTTGTTGGTATGGTTACTACAAAGCCAGAATCATCGCATTTCATCTATTACCCCATGAGATGTATTTCTGAGAATAGCTGCAGAAAGCTACTCCCTCATTTGCTTTAGTTTTTTGCTATGGTTATTACAAAGCCAGAATCATCGCTATTCATCTATTACTTTATGTGATGTATTTCAGCATGGAGGTGCAGAAAGCTCCACCCTCACTTGCATCTGTTTTGTTATAATGATTAATACACACACACACTGATTACATATCATCCATTACCTGATGTGAACTACTTCTGAGGGAAGCTGCAGAGAGCTCTTCCCTCAGTTGCATCTGTTTATGGTATGATTAGTACACAGACACAATCATTATTTTTCATCCATTACCGGATGTGAAGTATTTATGAGGAAAGCTGCAGAAAGCTCATCCATCACCTACATCTGTTTGTTGTTATGATTAGTACACAGACACAATCATTTCATTTCATCCATTACCTGACGTGAAGTATTTCTGAGGGGGGCTACAGCAAGCTTCTCAATCACTTGCGTTTGTTTGTTGGTATTATAACTACAAAGCGAGAAACATCGCATTTCATCTATTACTCTATGTGAAGTATTCCTGACAAAAGCTACAGAAGGCTCAAGTGTCATTTGCGTTTGTTTGTTTTTATGGTTACTACAAAACCAGAATAATCGCATTTCATCTATTAACCTATTTGATGTATTTCAGAGAGAAGCTGCCGAAAGCTACTCCCTCACTTGCATCTGTTTGTTGGTATTCTTACCAGAATCATCGCATTTCATTTATTACTCTATGTGATATATTTCAGAGAGAAGTTGTGGAAAGTTCTTCCCTCACTTGCATCTGTTCGTTGGTATTATTAGTACGCATACACTAACATTACATTTCATTTATTACATGATGTGAAGTACTTCTGAGGGATGCTACAGAAAGCTCCTCCCTAATTTGCATTTGTTTGTTGCTATGGTTTTTACAAAGCCAGAATCATCGCATTTCATCTATTACCCTATGTGAAGTATTTCATAGAGGAGCAGCAGAAAGCTCCTCCCACACTTGCTCTGTATGTTGGTATGATTAGTACAAAGACACAATCATTACATTTTGTCCATTACCTGATGTGAAGTATTTCTGAGGGAAGCCACAGAAAGCACATCCCTCATTTGCATTTGTTTGTTGGAAAGGTTACTATAAGGCCAGAATCATTCGTTTCATCTATTACCCTATGTGAAGTATTTCTGAGAATAGTACAGAAAGCAACACCCTTATTTCCGTTTAGTTCATTGGTATGGTTACTACAAAGCCAGAATCATCGCATTTCATCTATTACCCTGTGCGATATATTTCAGAGAATAGCTGCAGAAAGTTCATCCCTCATTTGCATCTGTTTATGGTATGATTAGTACACAGACACAATCATTACATTTCATCCATTACCGGGTGTAAAGTATTTCTGAGGGAAGCAGGAGAAAGCTCTTCCCACACTTGCATCTGTTTGTTGTTATCATTAGTACACAGACACAATCATTACATTGCATCCATTACCTGTTGTGAAGTATTTCTGAGTTGAGCTACAGTAAGCACCTCTCTCAGTTGTGTTTGTTTGTTGGTTTATTTACTACCAAGCCAGAATCATCACATTTCATCTATTAACCTATGTGAAATATTTCTAAAAAAATCTACAGAAGGCTCCTCCCTCATTTGCTTTTGTTTGTTAGAATGGATACTACAAAGCCAGAATCATTGCATTTCATCCATTATCCTATGTGATGTATCTCAGAGAGAAGCTGCAGAAAGCTCGTGCCTCACTTGCTCATTTTTTTGTTATGATTAGTACACAGACACAATCATTATATTTCATCCATTACCTGATGTGAAATATTTCAGAGGGAGGCTACAGAAAGCACAACCCTCATTTGGGTTTCATTTGTTGGTATGGTTACTACAAAGCCAAAATCATCGCATTGCATCTATTACCTCATCTGATGAATTTCTGAGAATAGCTACAGAAAGCTCCTCCCCCATTTGCTTTAGTTTGTTGGTATGGTTATTACAAAGCCAGAATCATCGCAATTCATCTACTACTTTATGTGATGTATTTCAGAAAGGATCTGCAGAAAGCTCCTCCCTGACTTGCATCTGTTTGTTATAATGATTAATACACACACACACTCATTACATTACATCCATTACCTGATGTGAAGTATTTCTGCGGGAAGCTGCATAAAGCTCTTCCCTCACTTGCATCTGTTTGTTGTTGTTATCAGTACACAGACACAACCATAACATTTCATCCATTACCTGATGTGAAGTATTTCTGAGAGAAATGTGTTTGTTTGTTGGTATGGTTCCTACAAATCAGGAATCTACGCATTTCGTCTATTACCCTATTTGAAGTATTTCTAAAAAATGCTACAGAAAGCTTAAGTGTCATTTGCATTTAGTTTGTTGGTATGGTTACTACAAAGCCAGAATCATCGCATTTCATCTATTACCATATGTGAAGTATTTCTGAGAATAGCTACAGAAAGCTCCTCCATCTTATGTGTTTGCTTGTTGGTATGGTTACTACAAAGCCAGAATCATTGCATTTCATTTATTACCCTATGTGAAGTATTTCTAAAGAAAGAATACAGAAAGCTGAAGTGTCATTTGAGTTTAGTTTGTTCGTATGGTTACTACAAAGCCAGAATCATTGCATTTTATCTATTAACCTATGTGAGGTATTTCAGAGAGGAGCAGCACAAAGCTCCTCCCTCACTTGCTCTGTATGTTGATATGATTAGTACTAAGACACAATCATTACCTTTCATCCATTACCTGATGTGAAGTATTTCTGAGGGAAGCTACAGAAAGCTCCTCCCTCATTTGCGTTTGTTTGTTGGAATGGTTACTACAAAACCAGAATCATCGCATTTCATCTATTACCTAATGTGATGTATTTCAGAAAGAAGCTGCAGAAAGCTCCTCCCACACTTGCATCTGTTTTTTGGAATGATTAATACACAGACACAATCATTACATTTCATCCATTATCAGATGTGAAGTATTTCTGATGGTAACTACAGAAAGATCCTCCCTCAGATGCGTATGTTTGCTGGTATGGTTACTACAAAGCCAGAATTATCGCATTTTATCTATTAGCCCATGTGATGTATTTCAGAGAGAGACTGCAGAAATCTCCCCCCTCACTCCATCTGATTGACTCCATCAATCATTACATTTCGTCCATTACCTGATGTGAAGTTTTTCTGAGGGAAGCTACAGAAAGCTCCTCCCTCATTTGCGTTTGTTTGTTGGAATGGTTACTACGAAGCCAGAATCATTGCATTTCATCCATTACCTTATGTAATGTACTTCAAGGAGAACCTGCAGAAAGCTCCTCCCACACTTGCATCTGTTTGTTGGAATCATTAATACACAGACACAATCATCACATTTCGTCCATTACCTGATGTGAAATATTTCTGAAGGAAGCTATAGAAAGCTCCTCACTCATTTGAGTTTGTTGGTTGGTATGGTTACTACAAAGCCAGAATCATTGCATTTCATCCATTACCCTATGTGAGGTATTTCAGAGATACGCGGGAGAAAGCTCTTCCCTCACTTGCATCTGTTTATGGTATGATTAGTACACAGACACAATCATTTCTTTTCATCCATTACCGGATGTGGAATATTTCTGAGGGAAGCTGCAGAAAGCTCTTATCTCACTTACACATGTTTTTCGTTATGAATAGTACACAGACACAATCACTGCATTTCATCCATTACCTGATGTGAAGTATTTCCGTGGGGGGCTACAGAAAGCTCCTCCCTCATTTGCATTTTTTTTTGGTAAGGTTACTACAAAACCAGAAACATCGCATTTCGTCTATTACCATATGTGAAGTATTTCTAAAAAATGCTACAGAAAGCTTAAGTGTCATTTGCATTTAGTTTGTTGGTATGGTTACTACAAAGCCAGAATCATCGCATTTCATCTATTACCATGTGTGAAGTATTTCTGAGAATAGCTACAGAAAGCTCCTCCATCATATGTGTTTGCTTGTTGGTATGGTTTCTACAAAGCCAGAATCATTACATTTCATTTATTACCCTATGTGAAGTATTTCTAAATAAGCTACAGAAAGCTCAAGTGTCATTTGCGTTTAGTTTGTTGGTATGGTTACTACAAAGCCAGAATCATCGTATTTCATCTATCATCCCATGTGATGTATTTCTGAGAATAGCTACAGAAAACTCCTACCTCATTTGCGTTAGTTTGTTGATATGGTTATTACAAAGCCAGAATCGTTGCATTTCATCTATTACACTATAAGAAGTATATCTGAGAATAGACACAAAATGCTCCTCCCTCATTTGCGTTAGTTTGTTGGGCTGGTTATTACAAAGCCAGAATCATCTGATTTCATTTTTTACCCTATGTGATGTATTTCACATTGAAGCACCAGAAAGCTCCTCAGTCATTTGCATCTGTTTGTTGGTATGATTAGTACACCGACACAATCATTACATTTCATCCATTACCTGATGTAAAATATTTCTGAAGGAAGCTATAGAAAGCTCCTCCCTCATTTGCGTTTGTTAGTTGGTACGGTTACTACAAAGCCAGAATCATTGCATTTCATCCATTACCCTATGTGATGTATTTCAGAGAAAAGCTGCTGAAAGCTCCTGCCTCACTTGCATCTGTTCATTGGTATCCTTACTACAAAACCAGAATCATTGAATTTCATTTATTACTCTTTGTGGTGTACTTCAGGGAGAAGTTGCAGAAAGCTCTTCCCTCACTTGCATGTGTTTGATGGTATTATTAGTACACATACACAAACATTAAATTTCATTTACTAGATGATGTGAAGTATTTCTCAAATATCGTCTGAAAGCAGCTCCGTAATTTGCATTTGTTTGTTGGTAAGGTTACTACAAAGCCAGAATCATCCCATTTCATTTATTACCCAATGTGATGTATTTCAGAGAGAAGTGGCAGAAAGCTCCTACTTCACTTGCATCTGTTTGTTGTATGATTAGTTCACATACACAAACATTACATTTCATTTATTACATGATGTGAAGTATTTCTGAGGGATGCTACAGAAAGCTCCTCCCTAATTTGCATATGTTTGTTGGTATGGTTACTACGAAGCCAGAATCATCGCATTTCATCTATTACCCTATGTGAAGTATTTCTGAGTATAGCTACCGAAAACTCCACGTCATTTGCATGTGTTTATTGCTATGGCTACTACAATGCCAGAATCATTGCATTTTATCTATTACCCTATGTGAGGTATTTCAGAGAGGAGCAGCAGAAAGCTCCTCCCTCACTTGCTCTGTATGTTGATATGATTTGTACTAAGACACAATCATTACATTTCGTCCATTACCTGATGTGAAGTATTTCTGAGGGAAGCTACAGAAATCTCCTCCCTCACTTCCATATGATTGTTGGTGCCATTAGTACACAGACACAATCATTACATTTCGTCCATTACTTGATGTGAAGTATTTCTGAGGGAAGGTACAGAAAGCTCCTCCCTCATTTGCGTTTGTTTGTTGGAATGGTTATTACGAAGTCAGAATCATTGCATTTCATCCATTACCCTATGTAATGTACTTCAGAGAGAACCTGCAGAAAGCTCCTCCCTCACTTGCATGTGTTTGTTGGAATCATTAATACACTGACACAATCATCACATTTCGTCCATTACCTGATTGAAGTATTTCTCAGGGAAGCTACAGAAAGCTCCTCACTCCTTTGCATTTGTTTGTAGGTATGGTTACTACAATGGCAGAATCATCGCATTTCATCTATTACCTAATGTGATGTCTTTCAGAAGGAAGCTGGAGAAAGCTCCTCCCTCACTTGCATCTGTTTTTTGGAATGATTAATACACAGACACAGTCATTACATTTCATTCATTACCTGATGTGAGGTATTTCTGAGGGAAACTGCAGAAAGATCCTCCCTCAGATGCGTTTGTTGACTGGTATCGTTACTAGAAAGCCAGAATTATCTCATTTCATCTATTACCCCATGTGATGTATTTCAGAGAGAGACTGCAGAAATCTCCTCCCTCACTTCCATCTGATTGTTGGTACCATTAGTACACAGACACAATCATTACATTTTGTCCATTACCTGATGTGAAGTATTTCTGACGGAAGCTACAGGAAGATCCTCCCTCATTTGCGTTTGTTTGTTGAAATGGTTACAATAAAGAAAGAATTATCACATTTCATCTATCACCCTATGTGAAGTATTTCTGAGAATAGCTACAGAAAGCTACTCATTAATTTGCGTTTGATTTTGGTATGGTTACTACAAAGCCAGAATCATTGCAATTCATCTATTACCCCATGTGATGTATTTCAGAGAAAAGCTGCAGAAAGCTCATCCCTCATTTGCATCTGTTTGTTGGAATGATTAGTACACAGCCAAAATAATTACATTTCATTTATTACTTGATGTGCAGTAATTCTGAGGGAAGCTACAGAAAGCTCCCCCCTCATTTGCGTTTGTTTGTATTGTGGTTACTACAAACCCAGATTCAAAGCATTTCCTCCATTACACTATGTGATGTACTTGAGAGAGAAGCTGCAGAATCCTCATTCCTCACTTGCACCTGTTTGTTGTTATGATTAGTATACAGACACAATCATAACATTTCATCCATTACCTGATGTGAAATATTTCTGAGGGAAGCTACAGAAAGCTCCACTCCCATTTGCGTTTGTTTGTTGGTATGTTTAAGTCAAAACCAGAATCATTGCATTTCATCTATTACCCTATGTGATGTATTTCAAATAAAAGCTGCAGAAAGCTCTTCCCTCACTTGCATCTGTTTGTTGGAATGATTAATACACAGACACAATCATCACATTTCGTCCATAACCTGATGTGAAGTATTTCTCAGGGAAGCTACAGAAAGCTTCTCACTCCTTTGCGTTTGTTTGTAGGTTTGGTTACTACAATGCCAGAATCATCGCACTTCGTCTATTACCTAATGTGATGTATTTCAGAAAGAAGCTGCAGAAAGCTCTTCCCTCACTTGCATCTGTTTGTTGGAATGATTGATACACAGACACAATCATCACATTTCGCCCATTACCTGATGTGAAGTATTTCTGAGGGAAGCTGCAGAAAGCTCTTCGCTCATTGCATTTGTTTGTTGTTCTGATCAGTACACAGACACTATCATGACATTTCATCCATTACCTGATGGGAAGCATTTCTGAGTGAGGCTACAATAAAATCCTCCCTCAGTTGCGTTTGTTGGTTGGTATGGTTACTACAAAGCCAGAATCATCGCATTTCATCTATTACCCTATGTGATGTATTTCAGAGAAAAGCTGCAGAAAGCTCATCCCTCATTTGCTTCTGTTTATGGTATGATTAGTTCACAGACACAATCATTGCATTTCATCCATTAACTGATGTGAAATATTTCTGAGGGAAGCTACAGAAAGCACAACCCTCATTTGCTTTTCTTTGTTGGTATGGTTACTACAAAGCCGGAATCATTGCATTTCATCTATTACCCTATGTGATGTATTTCAGGGAAAAGCTGCAGAAAGCTCATCCCTCATTTGCATCTATTTATGGTATGATGAGTACACAGACACAATAATTACATTTCATCCATTACCGGATGTGAAGTATTTCTCAGGGAAGCTGCAGAAAGCTCCTCCCACACTTGCTTCTGTTTGTTGTTACGATTAGTACACAGACACAATCATTACATTTCATCCATTACCTGATGTGAAATATTTCTCAGGGGAGCTACAGAAAGCTCCTCTCACAGTTGCGTTTGTTTGTTGGTATGGTTACTACAAATATAGTGTCATCGCATTTCATCTATTACCCTATGTGAAATATTTCTAAATAAAGCTACAGGAAGCTCAAGCGTTATTTGCGTTTGTTTGTTGGTATGGTTACTACAAAGCCAGAATCATCGCATTTCATCTATTACCCCATGAGACGTATTTCTGACAATAGCTACAGAAAGCTACTCACTCATTTTCTTTAGTTTTTTGCTATGGTTATTACAAAGCCAGAATCATCGCAATTCATCTATTACTTTATGTGATGTATTTCAGCATGGAGCTGCAGAAAGCTCCACCCTCACTTGCATCTCTTTGTTATAATGATTAATACACACACACACTCATTACATAACATACATTACCTGATGTGAAGTATTTCTGAGGGAAGCTGCAGAAAGCTCTTCCCTCAGTTGCATCTGTTTATGGTATGATTAGTACACAGACACAATCATTACTTTTCATCCATTACCGGATGTGAAGTATTTATGAGGGAAGCTGCAGAAAGCTCATCCCTCACCTACATCTGTCTCTTGTTATGATTAGTACACAGACACAATCACTTCATTTCATCCATTACCTGATGTGAAGTATTTCTGAGGGGGGCTACAGCAAGCTCCTCAATCATTTGCGTTTGTTGGTTGGTATTATTACTACAAAGCCAGAATCATCGCATTTCATCTATTACCCTATGTGAAGTATTCCTGAGAGAAGCTATAGGGGGCTCAAGTGTCTTTTGCGTTTGTTTGTTTTTATGGTTACTACAAAACCAGAATCATCGCATTTCATTTATTACTCTATGTGATATATTTCATAGAGAAGTTGTGGAAAGCTCTTCCCTCACTTGCATCTGTTTGTTGGTATTATTAGTACACATACACAAACATTAAATTTCATTTACTAGATGTTGTGAAGTATTTCTGAGGGATGCTACAGAAAGCTGCTCCCTAATTTGCATTTGTTAGTTGGTATGGTTACTTCAAAGCCAGAATCATTGCATTTTATCTATTACCCTAAGTGAGGTATTTCATAGAGGAGCAGCAGATAGCTCCTCCCTCACTTGCTCTGTATGTTGGTATGATTAGTACAAAGACACAATCATTACATTATGTCCATTACCTGATATGGAGTATTTCTGAGGGAAGCTACAGAAAGCTCCTCCCTCTATGGCGTGCATTTGTTGGTAAGATTACTACTAAGCCAGAATCATTGCATTTCATCTATTACCCTATTTGATGTATTTCAGAGAGAAGCTGTAGAAAGCTCATCCCTCACTTGCATCTGTTTATTGTTATGATTGGTACAAGGAGACAATCATTACACTTCATTCACTACCTAATGTGAAGAATTTCTGAGGGAAGCTACAGAAAGCTCCCCCCTCATTTGGATTTTGTTTGTTGGTATGGTTACTACAAAGCCAGAAACATCGGATTTCATCTACTACCTTATGTGAAGTATTTCTGAGACAAGCTGCAGAACGCTTCTCCCTCACTTGCATCTGTTTTTTGGTAAGATTACTATACAGACACTATGGTTACATTTCATCCCTTACCTGATGTGAAATATTTCTGTGGGATGCTACAGAAAGCTCCACCTGCACTTGTGTTTGTTTGTTGGTATGGATACTAGAAGCCCAGAATCATCGCATTTCATCTATTACCCTATGTGATGTATTTCTGAGAGAAGCTGCAGAAAGATCCTCCCTCACTTGCATCTGTTGTTGGTATGATTAGGACACAGACACAATTATTACACTTCATCCATTACCTGATGTAAAGTATTTATGAGACAAGCTACAGAAAGCTCATCCCTCATTTGCGTTTGTTTGCTGGTATGGTTACTTCAAAGCCAGAATAACCACATTTTATCTACTACTCTATGTGAAGTTTTTGTGAGGGAAGCTGCAGATCGCTCCTCCATCACTTGTATCTGATTGTTGGTAAGATTAGTGCTCACACTCATTCAATACCTTTCATCAATTACCTAATGTGAACTATTTCTGAGGGTAGCTAGAGAAAGCTCCTCCCTCATTTGTGTTTGTTTGTTGGTATGGTTACTACAAACCCAGAATCATCCCATTTCATCTATTACCCTATGTGAAGTATCTCTGATAGAAGCTGCAGAAAGTTCCTCCCTCACTTGCATTTTTTTCATATGATTAGTACACAAACACAATCATTACATCTCATCCATAACCTGATGTGTAGTATTCCTGAGGGAAGCTACAGCAAACTCATCCCCCATTTGAGTTTGTTTGTTGGTATGGTTACTACAAAGCCAGGATAATCGCATTTCATCTGTTACCTTAAGTGAAGTATTTCTGAGAGAAGTTGTTGGAAGATCCTCCCTAACTTGCATCTCTTTTTTGGTTTGATTGTTACACAGAAAAGATCATTACACTTCATCCATTAACTGATGTGAGGTATTTATTATAGAAGCCACTGAAAGCCTCTCCCTGATTTTAATTACTTTGTTGGTATGTTTATTACAAAGCCAAAATCATCGGATTTCATTTTTTACCCTATGTGGTGTATTTCAGATAGAAGCTACAGAAAGCTCCTCCCTCACTTCCATCTGTTTGTTGGTATGATTAGTAGACGGTGACAATCATTATATTTAATCCATCACCTGATGTGAAGGATTTCTGAGGGAAGCTGCTGAAAGCTGCTCCCTCACTTGCGTCTCTTTGTTGGTATGGTTAGTACAAAGCCAGAATATTATCATTACATCCATTACCCTATGGATTTGTTTCAGAGAGAAGCTGCAGAAAGCTCCTCCCACACTTGCATCTGTTTGTTGCTATGATTAGTACACAGACACAATCATTTCATTTCATCCATTACTTGATGTGAAGTTTTTATGGGAGAAGCCACAGAAAGCTCCTCCCTCACTTGCATCTCTTTGTTGGTATGGTTAGTACAAAGCCAGAATAATCGCATTTCTTCTATTACCCTATTTGAAGTATTTCTGAGAGATGTTGCAGAAAGCTCCTCCCTCACTTGTATCTGTTTGTTGGTATGATTAGTACACAGACCCAATCATGACATTTCAGCATTTACCTGATGTGAAGTATTTATGAGAGGAGCCACAGAAGGCTCCTCCCTCATTTGCGTCTAATTGTTGGTATGATTACTACACAGACAGAATCATCACGTTTCATGCATTACCCTATGTGAAATATTTCTGAGAGAAGCTACAGAAAGTTCCTCCCTCCTTTGCATGTCTTTGTTGGTATGGTTACTATGAAGCCAGAAACATCGCACTTCACCCTTTACCCTATATGCAGTATTTCTGAGAGAAGCTGAAGAAAGCTTTTCACTCATTTGCTTCTCTTTGTTGGTATGGTTACTACAAAGCCAGAATCATCGCGTTTCCTCCATTACCCTATGTGAAGTATTTCTGAGAGATGTTGCAGTAAGCTCCTCCCTCATAGGCATATCTTTGTTGGTAAGGTTATTACGAACTCGGAATCATCGCATTTCGTCCATTACACTGTTGTTGTTGTGGTTGTTGTTGTGGTCTTCCGTCCTGAGACTGGTTTGATGCACCTCTCCCTGCTACTCTATCATGTGCAAGATTCTTCATCTCCCAGTACCTACTGCAACCTAGATCCTTCTGAGTCTGCTTGGTGTATTCATCTCTTGGCCTCCCTCTACGATTCTTACCCTCCACACTGGCCTCCAATACTAAATTGGCGATCTCTTGATGCCTCAGAACATGTCCTACCAACCGATTCCTTCTTCTGGTCAAGTTGTGCCAGTCACCAACTTTCTCTTCCGAATGCGAAAATATTTTGTTGAGCCCAACCTACATAGGTAGGAATGATCATCAAAATAAAATAAGAGAAATCAGAGCTCGAACAGAAAGGTTTAGGTGTTAATTTTTCCCGCTCGCTGTTCGGGAGTGGAATAGTAGAGAGATAGTATGATTGTGGTTCGATTAACCCTCTGCCAAGCACTTAAATGTGAATTGCAGAGTAGTCATGTAGACGTAGATGTAGATGTAGGAGGCATTGATTGTAAATTGCCACTAGCATACTTCATATACGACCAGAATATCTTGGATTTGTTTGCCAGGTTTCGAGACAAAGTTTCGTCGTGGAAACTGTTATAGGCATCTCGCATTGAACTCTGGCTATCCTTTAGAGAAGCCCGGAATTTAGCGCAATCTTAGGGATTTTGCGTCTGTTTAAATTTGGCATGTTTGTTTCGTTGTTTCTGCAACAGTGTTCTAACCCGTTTTGTGTACCACGGAGGATCAGCTCCGCCGTTTCTTAGTTTATTTCGTATAAATCTCTCAATTGCTGCCGATACTATTTTTTGAATGCAAACGACTTCTGGTCTACACTTATATTATTAATTTGGAATGAGTCTCTCAGGAAGGCGTCAAGTGAATTTTTATCAGCATTTTTGAATAGGTATACTTTTTGTTTGTTTTTCGAGGATTTCGGGATTACAATATACAGTCTCACTACGACAACCCTGTGTTCACTAATCCCTATAACGGTTTTGATGCTCGTTATTAACTCAGGATTATTTGTCATTTGCACTTTCTTTAGTTTCAGTAAAAACCTAAATTTGGGAAATTTGTGGTAAGCTCCTATGGGACCAAACAGCTGAGACCATCGGTCCCTAACTTAAACTGACTTACATTACGGACAAAACACACACCCGTGGCCCGAGGAAGGACTCGAACCTCCGAGGGGAGCCGTGCGAACCGTGGCAAGGCGCCCAAGACAAATCGGCTACCGCGTGCGGCTCTCTCTACCTGCATTATTCCGTGAAATATTGACTTTTGAAATAATACGGACTTTAGCATATCCCTGCACAATATCGACAGCAAGGCTTCCAAGACACTTCCCTGGGGCACAATCTAAGTTACATTGATATTTAATGATGACTCTTCATCCAAGATTACAAGCTACATTCTCCTTATCAAATATCCTCAACTGACGCAAATTTTCATTGATACCTCATAGTGCCTTACTTTTGATAATAGTATAGCCGTGGTACTGAATCAAATACTTTTCGAAAATCGAAAAATACTGCATTTATCTGCCTTCGTCCATTACTTTTAGCAGTCATCTGATAAAATAGCGAGTTGGGTTTCACGTGATCATTGTTTTCGGAAATCATACAGGTTGCCATGGGGAGGTAATTCTGTCAGAGATACATCGTTATTTTTTAAATTTAGAATATATTCGAAGATTCTATAACAAATCGATATCAAGGATACCGGGTACGATCTGTGATTTCTTCCAACTACAGGGCAGGGCTTTTGTTAGTGCGATGGGCAATGGATTATAGTTAACAGAACTGCTAACGCAGCTGCAAATACAATGCACCGTGTTAAGGGATCGGTCGAGCCATGGAGCTTCATTCAATTTGAGAGATTTCAGCTGTTCTCAATGTTCGATGATCTATTGGAATTTGCCGGACGCAATGGCCGAATGGTTCTAGGCGCTTCAGTCCGGGAATGGGCTGCTGCTACGATCGCAGGTCCGAATCCTGCCTCGGGCATGGATGTGTGTGATGTCCTCAGGTTAGTTAGGCTTATGTAGTTCCAGGTCTAGGGGACTGATGACTTCAGATGTTAAGTCCTATAGGGCTCAGAGCAATTTGAACCATCTGTTGAAACTGATTAAAGGTAAACACATTATATGAGCAGAAGCGTTCTCTTCAGCAAATGCTTTGCAAAAAACAGATGACAGTCCTTTATGAACAGCAATCTGTTGTAGACTAATTATTATTGGTTTTCCCATATTAAGGATACTGCAAATAATTAAACAGTATTTTCACCATATTTATAACGCATCTTCCTAGTCATTCTGGGAGTATGGATATACGTTATAACACACATAAAACTATAGGCCATGAAAGAATAATGCGAATGAGACGAAAATCCGTCGATGTGTAGTACATGTACAGAACAATGTGGATGATTTATCCAACACAAAGTGCTTCAGAAATCGAGCAAGTAAGTAACGCGTTGATCCACATCTGGTGCTTATTCAGGTATTTATTCGATTCGGCATTATTAAGTACAGTTATTGGATGTTCTCCTGAGGTATATCGTGCCAAAATTCTGTCGAACTGACGCGTTAGATCGGCGAAATCTCGACGAAAGATCCATACCCAAAGACTGGAAAGTTGCACAGGTCACACCAATATTCAAGAAAGGTAGTAGGATAACATTATGAATTACCTCGAAGAAAACGACCTATTGACACACAGTGAACATGGATTTAGTGAAGATCGTTCTTATGTAACATGTGAAGTGTTGACTGCTATTGACAAGTGATTTCAAATCGATTCCGTATTTCTGGATATCCAGAAGGCTTTTGACACTGTACCACATGAGCGGCTTTTAGTGAAATTGCGTGCTTTGGAACATCGTCTCAGTTTTGTGACTGGATTTGTGATTCGCTGTCAGAGAAGTCACAGTTCGTAGCAATCGACGGAAAGCCATTGAGTAAAACAGAAGTGACTTCTGGCGTTCCAAAGGTAGTGTTATAGGCCCTTTTCTGTTCCTTATATTTATAAACGATTTGGAAGACAATCTGAGTAGCTGTCATAGATTGTTTGCAGATGACGCTGTCGTTTATCGACTAGTAAAGTCGTGAGAACAGCAAAACAAATTACAACACGATTTAGAAAATATGTATACTGCGAAAATTGTCAATTGACCCTAAATAACGAAAAGCGTGAGGTCATCCATTTGAGTGCTAAAAGGAATCAGTTAAACTTCGGTTACACGATAAATCAGTCAAATATGAAGGCCGTAGATTCAACTAAATGCCTAGGAATTACAATTACGAACAACCAAAAATTGGAAGGAACACAAAGAAAATGTTGTGGGGACGGCTAACCAAAGACTCCGTTTTATTGGTAGGACACATAGAAAATGTAACAGATCTACTAACGAGACTGACTACACTACGTTTGTCCGTCCTCTTTTAGAATACTGCTGCGTGGTGTGGGTTCCTTACCAGATACGACTGACTGAGTACATCGAAAAAGTTCAAAGAAGGGCAGCACGTATTGTATTATCGCGAAATATGGGAGAGAGTGCCACAGAAATGATACAGGATTTGGGCTGGACATCATTAAAAGAAAGCCGTTTTTTGTTCCGACGGAATCTTGTCATGAAATTCACCAACCTTCCCCTCCGAATGCGAAAATATATTGTTGACACTGACTACACAGGGAGAAACGATCACCATGATAAGGGAAAGCAGAGCTCGTACGAAAAGATAAGGGTGTTCGTTGTTTCCGCGAGGTTTATGAGTTTCGAATAATAGAGGATTGTGAAGGTGGTTCTATGATCCCTCTGCCAGGCACTTCAATGTAATTTGCAGAGTATCCATGCAGATGAGGTGCTGCCCATAATGCTCCGAACGTTCTCAGTTGGAGAGAGACCAGGCGATCTTGCCGGCCGAGGTATGGTTTGGCAAGGACGAAGACAAGCAGTAGAAACTCTCGCCGTGTGCTGACAGGCATTGTCTTTCTGAAGTGTCAGACCAGAATGGCTTCTCATGAAGAACAAAAAAAAAAAAAAACAAAAAAAAAAACAGCACGTGCAATGTCTTGGACTGCTGTGCTGTAAGGGTGTCGCGGCTGACAACCAAAGAGGCCTTACTGTGAAAAGTAATGGCACCCCGGAGCATGACTCCTATTTGTCGGGTCGTATGGTGGTATACCACCACTGTCCATGAGGTTTCCACAAACGCTTTCGGCCTGGAATCTCATTGGCTGGGGTAGAGCTGTCTTCATTCTTGAGTCCCGCTTCGAACTGAGCGAAAGTGTGTCTGGAGGCGCCCTGGACAGCAGTGGGATACCTACTTGACTCTTCCAAATTGGCCTGTAGAATGTAACGTGGTTACCGGTTCCAGTGTCTGCTTAGAATCGACGTTTAACGTGATCCGGTAACAAGATTTTGAGGTAATACTATTTTGTTCCCATCGGGATGCTTACTATCGCTGAGCACCCATGCCGCTCACCATTGGAATGCTTGATTTCGTTGAGTATCCATGACAGGTGAGCCTGTCATTATCACCTTGTGGGCATTTTAACTTATTAGAGTGGTTGTGGTTTGTGTTCCGCGTAGCGGCCAGCGGGAGATTTACAGCGGTTGGGAGGAAACGCACATCTAAATCAGTCACCCTGTTGGAGGAGTTCGAGGGAGGCGACCGAAGTGAAGCATTCAGCTTCAAATGGTTCAAATGGCTCTGAGCACTATGGGACTTAACATCTGAGGTCATCAGTGCCCTACAACTCAGAACTCAGGATTGGAACCTGCGACAGTAGCGATCGCGCGGTTCCAGATTGAAGCGCCTAGAACCGCTCGGCCACAACGCCCGGCGATGCATTCACGTGGATTCTGAGAGAACTAAGTGTTCTACATCCCACAGTACCCTGAGGTATCTGCCAACCACAATCACTCACCTCTGGCCACCACAGTACTGATGAAACACGTTGAAGACTCTATCACCACTAAATTGCATCATAAGTGATACAATCACAGCCACCCCGTAGGAAACAGAAAACTACGTTACCATACAAGTAGCTTATTTGCTGGAAATGTCTTTTATTTGCCCCGTACACATTTACAACACACTCAGGCAATGTCTGAAGATCAGTATGTACCTTTTGAACAGGAAGGTTTTCATTTACATCGTAAATTCTTTGTGTCTTAAATGCAAAAACAGGCACAGTGGATATTCGTCGATTACAGCGCCATCTACCGCGATTGGGAAACAAGAAACAATGGTTTGGGTAGGCCGTAGGAATGTTTCTTTTTTCTTTTCTTTTCTTTTCTTTTCTTTTCTTTTCTTTCTTTTACTTACACACTTTCCTGCATGACGGACTGCCACCGACTCCTTGTTATGTTCGTAGCTATCGCTTGGTCTCACGCTGTTAGTAAGATAGTAAGGGACTTCTGTCTTGGTGCGTGACAGTGGATAAGTGTGGCGAACAGAAATTCGCGAAATACTGAGCAACAAATACTCTTAGGAAGAGCTACATACTCTGTGATTTACGAACTTTACCGTACATATGAAAATGCGTTTATTGTTTCATTTGACAGACGCCATACGATGCTTGCCCAGTTTCATTATTCAAACTTTAATAAATATATCAGTTTTTAATGTTCCAGTGCGTTTTCGTTAATTACAGTTTGCCGACAATCAACAGAGTCACAAAGAAAAAAAATCCAGATATACTACGAGGTAAAACCACTCGTAACAAACAAATGAGTAACCGAACGATTCTCTACAGTGATCTCGCATAAGCATTTCGCTTTTTCTTCATATGTATAATGCTTTTCACGATTTTGCGCGTTTCCGTCAGTAACTGCAAATATAGTCTGTAAGAAAATATTATGAAAACAATATATTACATATATGCAATGAAAAGTACATGCCTAATGACATAAGGCAGCTTCCTCGCATTTCGAGCTTCATTTAAATAGCATTATTTTAAGAGAGTATTACTGCTGTTAAATATGTCGCGTAACGCAACGTTAATGCCAGTATGGATGCAACAGGGAGAGGATTGTATAAGCGAGTATATTAAGTAATGCGGTAAAGTTCAAAGGTAATAGAGAATATAGCCTTTTCTGAGAGAACTAAGTGTTCTGCATCCCACAGTACACTGAGGTATCTGCCAACCACAATCACTCACCTCAGGCCACCACAGTACTGATGAAACACGTTGAAGACTCTATCACCACTAAATTGCATCATAAGTGATACAATCAAAACACTTTTACATATATGGCAATGCTCCTAAGTCATATACACTGAAGAGCCAAAGAAACTGGGACACCTCCCTAACATCGTGTAAAGCCCCCGTGAGTACACGGAAGTACCGCAACTCGACGTGGCATGGCTCGACTAATGTCTGAGGTTAGAATTACATTAACACCTTCAGCTGCTGATGGGCTTTGATATATATAAACGAGCACAGGTGAAAATGTGTGCCCCGACCGGGACTCGAACCCGGGATCTCCTGCTTACATGAAGGACGCTCTATCCCGGTCGGGCACACATTTCCACCAGTCCCCGTTGCTATACGTCAACGCCCGTCAGCAGCTCAAGGTATTAATACAATCGTAATTTCGTTCTAGACGGCCTCAGGTCAGCAATTGTGTCCGTTCTTTTGGACGAGAGTCGTCCGACCATGCAACATATTTCCAGTCACCAATAGTCCAATATCGGTGTTGAAGGGCCTAGTGCAGGCGTAAAGCTTTGTGTCGTGCAGTTATCAAGGATACACGAGTGGGCTTTCAGCTCCGAAAGCCCATATCGATGATGTTTCGTTAAATGATTCGGACGCAGCGATGTGGGAGACTTGATATTTTACCGGATTCCTGATATTCACGGTTCACTACACATACATCCTCACTTCGTCGCTACTTTGGAGATGCTGTGTCCCATAGCTCGTGCGCCTACTATAACATCACGTTCAAACTCACTTAAATCTTGATAACCTGTCATTGTAGCAGTAGTAATGGATCTAACAACTGAGCGTGACACCTGTTCTCTTATATTGCCGTTGCCGACCGCAGCGCCGTATTCAGCCTGTATTTGAATACGCATGCCTATACCAGTCTGTTTGGCGCTTCAGTGCATATTATTTAGTATTACCGAAGAGTATTTATTGCTCCATATTTCGCGGATTTTGCCTACTTCACTCAGCCACTACCACGTACCGCGACCAAACTAACATGGTAACTGCATTCATAATATCCTTAATGAGATATACGTCTGTGTGCATCTCATATCTAGACCGCTACGCATGGGTGTTCTCATGCCACACATTCTGACTCGGGCAACGATCTGGATGAGAAAAACTGGCGATACCTGCAAGAAAATGACCCAGGTTCCGAGCCAGAACCACAATTCCACAACGAGGCAGCTTTCATCGCATAACCTGGTGGCTGGGATTTGTTGCAGCTGCGGTGTTCATTCCTTCGTATGGGCCATTACTGTGGAGTAACACTTGTAAGCAGCAACAATCTGATGTAATGAAAGTTTACTTTATTACTGGCGCTTCCTGGCAGATTAAAACTGTGTGCCGGACCGAGACTCGAACTCGGGATATTTGCCTCACGGCGTTCTCTGCCGTCTGAGCTACCCAAGCACGACTCACGACCCGTCCTCACAGCTTCAATTGTACCTTCCTAAATTCACCGAAGCTCTTCTGCGAGCGTTGCAGAACTGGCTCTCCTGGAAGAAAGGATTTTGTAGAGACATGGCTTAGCCACAGCCTGGTGGATATTTCCAGATTGATATTGGGTACTTTATTACTGTTTAATTAAACAGCTTCATTAAACAACGAAAAAGTAACTCACATTATATGAGCTGAATCACTAAGATTAAACTGCGTAATAACAGCAGCGCCGTCATTCACTAATGAACATGAAAAATATCAGTTCTGCAGAAGTATGTAAAGATTCTTACGAAAATTCCAATAGAGTTGCAGATTCTCAAGATAAGAAGGCTACACACAGCCCGCTACACTGGCCATACTAATGTAAAAGTTGATTCCTTATTTCCCTCGCAAAGTCCAAAACATCCCCACCACGCCTGAGGTTTTGCGGACCTCCTACCACGCCGTGCGTCAGCGCCGGCACGGAGACCTGTCTCTGAACTAACAGAGCGCTCCATTAATTCGGGCTGAAACACGCCACCACTCTCCAGGACAGGTGCAAGACCCACCCGTGGCTGGCGATAAGTCGCACGGAGACGTGGTGTGGATGTTTTACCAAATAGGCGCGCCTCCACTGACGGAACAGTTTCTCTCAACCTGCAGACTACAGGGCCCCTCATCATACAAGATACTTCCAGTCAGCGTTTGGTGTTAGGAAGCCTTCCAAATTTCGTATATACTCTACACTCGACACTCAAAATTATGTTTGAGAACATTTTTCATATTATCCCCACTATTTGTAGTTAAAGAAAGAAAATGATTACAGTGCTTCAAAAAGTAATATTTGCAGTAAACTGAAAAACGTATTGATTTAATTTTACATATTTTAAAAGAAGAAATGTTGAATTTTCTCGCGCAGAGTACGAGAGACTGGCGCGGCTATATGCGCACTGTTTTGACAGACAGGTGGAGCTGAGCTAGATAGGAGCTGGCGTGTATAGCTGGCTGTCTAACGAGCAGGCGATAACCGTGATACTGGCGGAATGTGTGCGCCACTTAGAAAGCGAGTGTCGTAATGACTGCAAGTCTAGTATACAGGCACGTTAATGCAAGTGCTTTTTCCAAGGGAGGGTGGTCTTCCCTGGCCCTCGCGACGTGTGACGGTGCCTCACGCCGCAAATTCTGAGATCGCAAGCTATTAGGATGGTGCATAAGATCGCAGCGTTTTCTTCTGTATATTAATATTGTTATAGGTTTTGGATTTTACAAGGAGTGTTATACGTCATTGGTCCCTTACCTGCATTTGTCGTAGATCCCTCGCCCAGCGCGAAGTTCCAAGCGACTGGAAAAAAAGCGCAGATGACTCCAGTATATAGAGAGGTAAGGAAACGGACCCGTAAAATTAGAGACCAATATCCCAAACTTCTGATTGCTGCAGACTCCCTGTACACATTCTCAGTTCGATTATAATAGACTTACGTGAGGCTAAGCAACATACGTCGACGAATCAACATGGCTTTAGGAAGCATCGTAAGTGCGAAACTCAGCTTGCCCTTTCCTCACGTGACATACTGAGAACTATGTACGAAGGGCAACAGGCAGATTCCATATTTCTAGATTTCCGGAAAGAATTTGACATCGTGCCCCATTGCAGATTGTTAAAGAAACTACGAGCATATCGTATAAGTTCACAGATATGTGAATGGCTCGAAAACTTCTTGAAAAATAGTACGCAGTATGTTGTCCTCGATGGTGAGGGTTCATCAGAGACAACGAAATGTGATAGAACGGCTGTTGTTCTTTATACAGGGCGAGGCCATCTAAATGTTCAATACATTAGCTCCGAGGAACAAATGGCAGTTTACAGAAATGTCCAGTCCTAGTTGCTTCTGGTAAAATATGTCAAAAGCTGGGGATAGTGAATTTTACGGGTAATTAAGGAAAGTATTAAATTGATGGGGGTGTTGAAGTAATGACAATTTAATAATTATACTTTGCTAACTTCGAGCATTCTGAAAGGCATTGTAGTGTCTCGAGAATTTCGGGGTAAATTCTAGAGACCCTCGTATTTCCACCGTCTTGAACACGGGTTATTTTAGAGACGAGTGTGGTATAGTAGAATGTATCTACTGCACCACAATTATGTGTGTGCAGGACGGACATGTATGGGACGGATGATAGGCGCGTGCAGGTAGTCGCCGATCCTGGCTAACAAGGGGAAGGCCTCAGACACGGCCAACCGATTCAGCTCAAATTTGGCAGGTTGCTTGTGTAGAACCTAAAATGAAATACTCCAAGATCTTTTGGGTCAACACCCCCGCGATTTTGAGAAAATCAACCCTAAAGGTTTTGACGAGCAACGGACTCAGAATTAGAGCGATCGATAGATAATTGTAAATAGAGCATTTTTCATCATCAGGTATGGGGTCTGCAAACGCAAACTTTTCCAAAAATTGAGGAAAGAAACTTTTACAATTGTCGCTCCTGTACCCACATGGTAAACGCTTTTCGCCGACAGCGGCGATAGCGGAACAGCTAAGGTAACTAACTGGCTGGGAATCGGAGAACCCTAGCGGATGTTATTATTTTCGTTTGTATTTTTCCATATCTCAATTGATAGGGATAGGATGGTTAATAAGGTAAGTAAATTAATAAAGAATGATAATAATAAAGTAGGCAAACTAATGACCCCAACGCCGTTGGTTAGTAAAATATTAAACTTTTAAGGCTTGTCACATGACCACAACTACGACTAACAAGGGGAGGCCGCCAATTGTGAAATTCAGATTCGATCCCTACTGCGCATAATAAAAGCACATGGCCAGAGGTGTAATGTGGCAAAGCACCAAGATGCACTTCTCAGCCGTTGTCGAGAAAATCGACAGTTAAAAGAAACCGTTGCGGTGAAATACTCTCTACGATTGATAGTTTTCTACAGCGTCGTGGATCAGCGGTAAACGCTCGGGTTCGTAATCCGAAGGTGGCCGGATCGAACAGCCGGCACGGTAGCTTAGCGCGTTCGGTCAGTGTGTTAGCTGCCGTCTGTAATAAAAAAACTGAGTTAATGGATCAACGACGAACTGAAACGGGTGTCTTGCGATGTCTGCCCCGAGCAGATACAATGAACAAAAATGAAATAAAAAAAATAAACAAAATAAAAAATCAATGGAACGCCTAACCAACTAATTAGCAGCATAAGCAGTGCAGGGTATATGAAGCGTGTCGGGAGAGGCGGAAAAATAAAAAAAAAAAATCTCGCGCCATGCAACATTTTTTATTATTAGTGTTTTGTAATTCATATATGAATTGCTTACACATGTTGGTGAAGGCGGATCGCTGTCCAATTGTACCGCCTCAATTTTTCCGTTTGTTTAACAGGGTGTACCAAAGCTCTCACGTCCGCACTGATTTTCGACGATGTTATAAGTTGCGCTAGGGACCGCACCTACCTTCTTTCGAAGTTGGCAGGCAACTACGCTGTTATGCGGCGGCTCGTTTCGGCCCATTCAACATCTGTCCTTCGAGTGTAACGAGCGAGTAACGGAGTTTATATTTCATACCTGCCACAGCAAATTTGTGTACGTGGGGTTTGTATTCTAATTCGAACGTTTGATTTACGCTATACGTATTCGTTTCGGAATATCGTTTTTACGTCTTCCGTTAACTATACTTGGTTAACATTATGAAGACAATTAATAACATTAATGAAATACAACTTTGTTTGCGGAAAGGGTTAATAAGGTAGCCTTATTAACTTTGTTTGAAGTTGCCAGTTTTTCCACGACAAACGACTTTCAACAACTTATTATATGCATAATTGTTGCAACTGATTGCTGGGAATTATATATATATTGTGTGTATGTACAAACATTTGAATTACAAAAAACAAATACTAAAAAAAAATGGTTGCATGGCGCGAGATTCGAACCGGCGAACTTCGGAATTACGAACCCGAACCCGAGAGCTTACCGCTGCGCCACAACGCTGTAGCAAACTATCAATCGTAGTGAGTATTTCACGCCGGTTTCTTTTAACTGTCGATTTTCTCGACAGCGGCTGAGAAGTACATCTTGGTGCTTTCCCACACAGCACCTCTGGCTATGAGCTTTTATTATGCGCAGTATGAATTGAATCTGAATTTCACAATTGGCGGCCTCCCCTTGTAAGAGTGCTTCGAATTCCTCACGAGGGATCACAGACAGCCAACCGCGCGACGCTTGTTTACAGCGAGGCACGGGGCAGAATGCACGCGGGGAGAGTTATGTTGTCCCGGTTGCCTCTTCGTCATATCATAGTTGTGAATCTGGAAGAGAGAAGGTGTCCAGCACGAGACTTATAGACGTAAATCGGAAAGAGTTGTTTTCCGTCATTAGGCTGCCGTGATCCTGGCGGATACAGTAGTGATTTTTCCATCATTAATGTGCCGAATGAAATAAGTTTCGTGAATGAATACAGTGTTATTCTGTAAGTAACATATGACAAGTGTTGTATGTAGTTTGTAGAAATTAGCTCGTCTGTTTATGCCGTAGTAACTAGTTATTATTTGTTGTCATATCTTTCAGGTGCATAATCTGAGTAACGGAGGATGTACACCCTTCGACTAGCGTTGTAATATATAGTTGGGAGCCTGTCACAGACGATGGCAAGCGGGAAGTTACCGTCACTGTGTTTTGGTTTGCAAAATACAGATGCATTATCAACGCACTACCGGAAGCAGCCAGGTCTGTTTCTCGGCGTTCCAGTTTGATAAGAACGGCTATGGTCGAGAGATTTTTGGTGGTGACGAACGAAATGACTTTTCTTGATACTGAGGTAGTATACCATGAAGACGAAGCAGAAGGTGATTCAGTGGAAGATATCCCGACTAGTGAATCCCTAAATTGTCATAACACTTCAGAAATCTCCACTTCTCTGGGAATATGTGCTTCATCCGTTCCCGATGAGTATCACGAACCGGTTACTAAACGACTTAACTACAGCTCTATACCCCTTGAAGTAAAAGTTAAGGCGGTAGCGCTAGCCAGGAATCATCCAAATTTGAACTTACAAACACTGCAAAAGAATGGAGCAACAACAGCCCTGGAACGGAAGAAGGACTTGAAATTGTGGGAAAGTGATATCGTTAAAGGAGGGACAAGATACGACAAATACCAGGCGATAAATATGTGGACTTACGACCGATTTGTCGAATCTTGTTGACGTAACGAGAATGTAACAGCGACAATACATCAGGAGTGGGCTGCAGGTGCAGCGCTTCAATATACGGCCAACAAGGATTCTACGTCTGCTGCATCATTATCTTGGGCAAAAAATTTCAGATCGGGGTATAAAATTCGTCAACGGCGAGTCACTAAATACGTCTCTCATAAGGAGGTACAAAATATAGAAGATATACAGAAAGTGGGAGCTCTTTTCAACAGGCAAACGGCGTCACTTATGACCGGTTTTAATAGTGATTACGTGATCAACACCGGTCATACAGGATGCGAGTATTGGGTGAACATTCGACGCACGTTATCGCATAAGGGAGAAAAACGAATCCTTGTCGCAGTTGGCAGTAAAAACCTACTAACACATTCGTACACGGCGCAACATGCCACTACAGCCTCTGGAAAACTGTTACGTAAGGTTTTCCTATGTTTACAAGAAACGAATGTTACATTTGGTCCTCAGGTTATAGAAGAGGTCAACCGTTTAACCGACTCGTTGAAAAATGTTTACATTACCTTCTCCAAACTGACGAATGCGATTTACAGAACATTTCTTGAGAATGTTTTAAAACCATACGTTCCCTATACCAAGTTTTTTCTAGTAGTGGATTCCTGGAGTGGACAAAGTAATGCTATATTATATGACACAATGATTATAAATGGCGAGGGTCAGCCGACGTGCACGGTAAAAGTAATACCGCCCAACTGTACACCTGTGTACCAGCCGTGTGATGTTGATTTCTATCGCCAGGTTAAAAACTTTATTTCCAGGCTTCAGGATTGCAGTGTGCTTCTGGAAACCCAGCGGGAATTGGACAACCGCACGGATACAATAACTATTTACAACATAATTCATATCCAACTTTCAGCATCGATTTTTCACGCAATGATATCGTATGCGTGGTACGCACCAAAATTAATTCCCGAAAAAGACATTTTTAAATGTAAACCAAGTTTGTTTTCCGCCTACTCTTGGGAAGGAACAGTGTAGCTTTCGAAAGATTGCATTCATTAGATGTTCTTGGTGCCGTGAGTATATTTGTTTCAAATTTTTATGTGACAAGTACCACCCATCTAGTTGTTCGACGAAAAATGAGGACACGTAACAGTGACTGGAAGAGCCATTCTAAAGTGACCTGGAGTAACATTTTAGATGTTTACTACCCCAAGAAGTTTCAGAAATTTATTTACCTACCTTATTTTTATCGTTCCTTATAGATATACTTACCTTATTAACCCTCCTATTCCTATCAATTGAGATATGGAAAAGTACAAAGGAAAATAATAACATCCACTGGGTTTCCTCGCGATTCGAACCCGGGTTCTCAGATTCCCAGCCAATTACCTTGGCTGTTGCGCTTTCAGTGCTGTCGGCAAAAACCGTTTAAAAAGTTGGAACAGAAGCGACAGTTGTAAAACTTTCTTTCCTCGATTTCTGGAATAGTATGCGTTTTCGGATACCATAGCTGATGATGAAAAATGCTCTGTTTACAGTTATCTATCGATCCCGCCAATTTTGAGTCGATTGCTCTTCATAACTTTTAGGGGTGATTTTTTCAATAACGCGGCGGTGTTGACCTAAAATATCTTAGATTCCTCCGTTTTAAGTTGTACACAAGCGACCTGCCAAATTTGAGCCGAATCGGTTGGCCATGTCTGAGGCCTTCCATTTGTAAGGAGTTACACGTCCAGCTCAAGGAACAAACGCGCCGTCTCAGTGCGATGTCAAACATTATTTGTGAATATTTGAATGTTGTTGAAAGAGAAGAAGGAACAATTACTTATTCATTCTTTCTCTTACTTTTGTAAGGTCCAGACGGTTGTCTTGTTAAATTTTGTGAGATTTGTAGACTGTATTTATGGAAAAATGAATGTGATAGTTTCTGACGGACCAGAAGGTTCCGAGCTTGCGAAAAATGTTTTGTTGTTGTTGTTGTTGTGGTCTTCAGTCCTGAGATTGGTTTGCTGCAGCTCTCCACGCTACTCTGTCCTGTGCAAGCTTCTTCATCTCCCAGATCCTACTGAAACCTACGTCCTTCTGAATCTGCTTAGTGTATTCACCTCTTGGTCTCCCTCTACGATTTTTACCATCAACGCTGCCCTCAAATGCTAAATTTGTGATCCGTTGATGCCTCAAAACATGTCCTACCAACGGATCCCTTCTTCTAGTCAAGTTGTGCTACAAATTGCTCTTTTCCCCAATTCTATTCAATACCTCCTCATTAGGTACGTAATCTATCCACCTTATTTTTAGCATTCTTCTGTAGCCCACATTTCGAAAGATTCTATTCTATTCTTGTCCAAACTATTTATCATACATGTTTCACTTCCATACATGACTACACTCCATACTTTCAGAAACGATTTCCTGATACATAAATCTATACTCAATGTTAACAAATTTCTCTTCTTCAGAAATGGTTACCTTGCCATTGCCAGTCTGCATTTTATATCCGCTCTACTTCGAACATCATCTGTTATTTTACTTCCTAAATAGCAAAACTCCTTTACTACTTTAAGCGTCTCATTTCCTAATCTAATTCCCTCAGCATCACCCGATTTAATTTGACTACATTCCATTATCCTCGTTTTGCTTTTGTTGATCTTCGTCTTATATCCTCCTTTCAAGACACTGTCCATTCCGTTCAACTGCTCTTCCAGGACCTTTGCTGTCTCTGACAGAATTACAATGTCATCGGCGAACCTCAAAGTTTTTACTTCTTCTCCATGAATTTTAATACCTACTCCGAATTTTTCTTTTGTTTCCTTTACTGCTTGCTCAATATACAGATTAAATAACATCGGGGAGAGGCTACAACCCTGTCTCACTCCTTTCCCAACCACTGCTTCCCTTTCATGCCCCTCGACTCTTATGACTGCCATCTAGTTTCTGTACAAATTGTAAATAGCCTCTCGCTCTCTGTATTTTATCCCTGCCACCTTCAGAATTTGAAAGAGAGTATTCCAGTCAACATTGTCAAAAGCTTTCTCCAAGTCTACAAATGCTAGAAACGTAGGTTTGCCTTTTCTTAATCTTTCTTCTAAGATAAGTCATAAGGTCAGTACTGCCTCACGTGTTCCAACATTTCTACGGAATCCAAACTGATCCTCCCTGAAGTCCGCATTTACCAGTTTTTCCATTCGTCTGTAAAGAATGCGCGTTAGTATTTTGCAGCTGTGACTTATTAAACTGATAGTTAGGTAATTTTCACATCTGTCAGCACCTGCTTTCTTTGGGATTGGAATTATTGTATTCTTTATTTAGTCTGAGGGTATTACGCCTGTCTCATATATCTTGCTCACCAGCTGGTAGAGTTTTGTCATGACTGGCTCTACCAAGGCTGTCAGTAGTTCTAATGGAATGTTGTTTACTCCTGGGGCCTTGTTTCGACTCAGGTCTTTCAGTGCTCTGTCAAATTCTTCAAGCAGTATCTTATCTCCCATTTCATCTTCATCTACATCCTCTTTCATTTCCATAATATTGTCCTCAAGTACATCGCCGTTGTATAGACCCTCTATCTACTCCTTCCATCTTTCTGCCTTTCCTTCTTTGCTTAAAACTGGGTTTCCATCTGAGCTCTTGATCTTCATACAAGTGGTTCTCTTTTCTCCAAAGGTCTCTTTAATTTTCCTGTAGGCAATATCTATCTTACCCCTAGTGAGATAAGCCTCTACATCCTTACATTTGCCCTCTAGCCATCCCTGCTTAGCCATTTTCACTTCCTGTCAATCTCATTTTTGAGACCTTTTGTATTCCTTTTTGCCTCCGTCATTTACTGCATTTTTATCAATTAAATTCAATATTTCTTCTGTTACTCAAGGATTTCTAGCAGCTCTCGTCATTTTACTTACTTTATCCTCTGCTGCCTTCAATACTACATCCCTCAGAGCTACCCATTCTTCTTTTGCTGTGTTTCTTTCCCCCATTCCTGCCAATTGTTCCCTTATGCTCTCCTTCAAACTCGGTACAACCTATGGTTCTTTCAGCTTATCCAGATCCCATGTCCTTAAATTCCCACCTTTTTGCAGTTTCTTCAGTTTTAATCTACAGGTCATAACCAATAGATTATGGCCAGTGTCCACATCTGCCCCTGGAAATCTACTACAATTAAAAACTTGATTCCTTAATCTCTGTCTTACCATTAAATAATCTATCTGATACCTTTTAGTATCTCCAGGATTCTTCCATGTATACAACCTTCTTTTATGATTCTTCAACCAAGTGTTAGCTATGATTAAGTTATGCTCTGTGCAAAATTCTACCAGACAGCTTCCTCTTTCATTTCTTAGCCCCAATCCATATTCACCCACTATGTTTCCTTCTCTCCCTTTTCCTACTGACGAATTCCAGTCACCAATGACTATTACATTTTCGTCTCCCTTCACTACCTGAATAATTTCTTTTATCTCATCATACATTTCATCAATTTCTTCATCATCTGCAAAGCTAGTTGGCATATAAATTATACTACTCTAGTAGGCATGGGCTTTGTGTCTATCTTGGCCACAATAATGCGTTCACTATGCTGGTTGTAGTAGCTTACCCGCACTCCTATTTTTTTATTCATTATTAAACCTACTCCTGCATTACCGCTATTTGATTTTGTATTTATAGCCCTATATTCACCTGACCAAAAATCTTGTTCCTCCTGCACAGAACTTCACTAATTCCCACTATATCTAACTTTAACCTATCCATTTCCCTTTTTAAATTTTCTAACCTACCTGCCCGATTGAGGGATCTAACATTCCATGCTCCGATCCGTTTTCTTTCTCCTAATAATGACGTCCTCCTGAGTAGTCCCCGCCTGGAGATACAAATGGCGGACTATTTTACCTCC
Organism: Schistocerca gregaria; assembly: GCF_023897955.1. Taxonomy (NCBI): domain Eukaryota; kingdom Metazoa; phylum Arthropoda; class Insecta; order Orthoptera; family Acrididae; genus Schistocerca; species Schistocerca gregaria. The sequence goes on along the minus strand of NW_026061873.1, from coordinate 444,745 downwards.
AGAATATTTTACCCAAGAGGACGCCATTATCATTTAATCATACAGTAAAGCTGCATGTCCTCAGGAGAAATTACGGCTGTAATTTCCCCTTGCATTCAGCCTTTCCCAGTACCAGCACAACAAGGCCGTTTTGGTTAATGTTGCAAGGCCAGATCAGTCAATCATCCAGACTGTTGCCCCTGCAACTACTGAAAAAGCTGCTGCCCCTCTTCAGGAACCACATGTTTGTCTGGCCTCTCAACAGATACCCCTCGTTGTGGTTGCACCTACGGTACGGCCATCTGTATCGCTGAGGCACGCAAGCCTCCCCATCAACGGCAAGGTCCATGGTTCATGAGGGGAAAAATGTTTTAGTTGTATGAAACGTGTTATGTGTGATAAAAATACAGTGAGATTGAGTTCAAAATATTCTCGAGTGTACGGAGTTATTTTAAAAGTATAAAACGTTTCCTCCAAAGTAGCATCTTATCTTGGGAGAAGAAGTTGTGCAGGACATCACAGCTGGCTATCCTGAAAAGAAGATCGGAGAAGCAACTCCAAGTAAGTTCGATAGCCAAGAGGGAGTGTGAGTCTTGCACACCAGTACCAGACTGACACCCTTAATCACCGGAAACTGCCAGAGCATGGCATAAACAGTTGCCTCACTATCTTTCCCCAAATCCCTCAACATGCATTCTAACCTTACATCTGCAGAAATAGCTGCAGTCCACCACATAAGAACTGATCCTGACCTTCTAATCCTACCTGTGGACAAAGGCTCCACCACTGTTGTTTTTAACTGCAAGGATTACCTGGCAGTAGGACTCTTCTGGCTGTCAGATACTTCTATCTACAAACCTTGCCACAGCGACCCCATTCCAGTAATCCAGCAAGATCTCCATTCACTACTCAAATCCTTATGCCCACCTCAGACCCTCTCCCTGGAGTCCATGCCTCGGCTCACCTCTCTCACTCCACTAATAAATCCTACCTTCTACATGATTCCTAAAGTCCATAAACCTAGTCACCCAAGACGCCCCATTGTGGCCAGTTACTGAGAGAATTGCTGCTCTCATAGACCAACCCCTACAATCTATTACCCCTAACATACCTTCCTATTTAAAAGATACCAACCATTTCCTCCAGACAGCCAGAGTGGCCGAGTGGTTCTAAGCACTACAGTCTGAAACCGCGCGACCGCTATAGTTGAAGGTCCGAATCTTGCCTCGGGCATGGATATGTGTGATGTCGTTAGGTTAGTTAGGTTTAAGTAGGTCTAAATTCTGGGGGACTTATGGCCTCAGAAGTTAAGTCCCGTAGTGCTCAGAGGCATTTGAACAATTTCCTTCACTGACTCTCCACAGTTCCTGACTCTTTACCACAAAGTGCCATGCTTGTCACTATTGGTGCCACCTCCCTGTACATTAATGTTCCTAATGCCCATAGCCTTCCTGTTATTGAACACTCCCTTTCCCAAAGATTGACAGATTCAAAACCAACAATCTAGTCACCATGACAAGTTTATCCTCACACACAATTTCTTCTGCTTTGGAGGCATTACCCACAAACAAATTCAGGGTATGGCTATGGGCACCCACCAACACCAGCTTTTCTGAATTGTGCAGGTGAGAACTTTCCCTGCAATACATCCGATATTTCTATAACCCTCCTGGTCTCAACCTTCATTAGTCACTGTTCTCATCCATCCCACACCTTCCCTGCACCCGTTCCAGCACTATGCAGCCATTATTCCACCACCACACCCAGTCTTTTTATTTCCCTCCATTTCTGCTACTTCTGCTCCCCTCCCCACCTCTCCCCTGCCCGTGGTCTAACCTGCAGCACTTTACTCTACATCACTACCCACCCTCCCTCCCTGCCCCAGTATCCTCCATACCCCCACCCAGTTGCCACTCCCATCATGCAATGTTGCTATGTGTAAGTGTGTGTGTGTTTGTGTGTGTGTGTGTGTGTGTGTGAATTGTGAGAGTCGTTGTTGTGTGTATCAGCGACACAGCATCTCTGCTAGATAGTGAGTAGCAGCTTTCTTTCTCGTAATATTGTTACATTCTATCCTGGATTTTCCATTATTTGAATATGTATTATACTAATTCATGAACGAGATAGATGAGCACTTAAAATAAAGGGCCAAAGGGCCAAAATGAAGTCCCTTGGCCTCTTTCAAAACAGAAAGAGCATATATTATTCAAAAAATTTCATGTAGAATGCCCAAGTACAAGAAGACCCTAATATAAGTAAATCTATATTTTTATTTGAATGCTCCTGACAAAGTACCTGATCTGACTATTGTTGTAAGCATACCTGTATTCATTCCATCTATGCTGGGATCAAATGGTTAATTTTCCATACTTGTGTGTGAAGTGTAAATATTCCATTGTACAATTTCCCTGTATAAAACTGATGTGCTCAATACTATGTGGAAAATGATTCAAAATCAGTAGCCAATAATCAATTAAATAAAAAAAGTCCATTTGCAGTGTATATGTACAAATTGAGAAAGCTCATTTTTCTTAGTAAAGCCACAAAGACAAGTTTTATGAAATTACACAAGTTTTTTGTACTCAAGTTGATAAGATACACTAATTACATACAGCACCAGCGTTTTTTCATCATAATGGTGCCACTAGGCATTGGGGCTATGGTGTTCTTTGAGAAGGTACTCCACTATTTTCCATTTTTAGATCACCTACAATGCTCAAATATTTCAATATGTGTAAAACCCTAAAAACTATTTACAATACCCTCTAACACAACCAAAGGCCAGATAGAAGGTCAACTGTTACAGGAACTACAAGAAATGGAAAGAACAGAATCCCATTAGTTGTCAACTGCTGGACACTGGGGGTTCTAGATAGTTATTTCCATAGCGGTACAAAAATATTTTCCTCACTCCAGTAACTATTCTCGCCGGAAATGTCACTGGGTTACCTGTAGTGGTAGCGTGTTAAGTGTCAGAGAATGAAACTTAGAGAGAATAATAACAGCTAGAGAAAACTAACAACCTCTGACAGTTATTTCCATTGTCGCTCCAATTGCTTTATTTGTACTAACTGCCCAAACTAATGACCCAAGGGAACTCTAGTACATGTCCAATACCTTTAAGTTTGCTCCTATCAGCAACCACTCTGACATTAACTTTATTTAATTTTTGTGCTGAAAGTAGTGAGAGCGCACAAAATAACACATAGTTGTATCAATAGATGGCGCATAGTCTCTGTTATTTCCATGACATGTAGAACCTCTTCCAGATGATATATCCCTCTCTATCATAGCCAGATCTCAGATTAGTTGACGTGAAAGCATAGTATGATCTTCTGTAAACAGGTGGCGGCAAACACTGTTATTTAAGTAACTGCTAGTATCAGATGAGCCCTTATCACAGTAACTGCTACTTCTCAATAATCAGTTACTTCTATCAGTTATGTTATTTTCTTGTCACCTCTAATGTACACCATTATGCCAGGAGATACTGATTTACTGAATACTGGGGAAAACATCTGCAGTAAAATTCATTTTTACAGCCTTATATACACTCCTGGAAATGGAAAAAAGAACACATTGACACTGATGTGTCAGGCCAACCATACTTGCTCCGGACACGCCCCAATATCATGCATCGTACCTCCAGTGGTGTCGCGACAGGCGTGAATGGAGGGACGAATGGAGACGTGTCATCTTCAGCGATGAGAGTCGCTTCTGCCTTGGTGCCAATGATGGTCGTATGCGTGTTTGGCGCCGTGCAGGTGAGCGCCACAATCAGGACTGCATACGACCGAGGCACACAGGGCCAACACCCGGCATCATGGTGTGGGGAGCGATCTCTTACACTGGCTGTACACCTCTGGTGATCGTCGAGGGGACACTGAATAGTGCACGGTACATCCAAACCGTCATCGAACCCATCATTCTACCATTCCTAGGGAACTTGCTGTTCCAACAGGAGAATGCACGTCCGCATGTATCCCGTGCCACCCAACATGCTCTAGAAGGTGTAAGTCAACTATCCTGGCCAGCAAGATCTCCGGATCTGTCCCCCATTGAGCATGTTTGGCACTGGATGAAGCGTCATCTCACACGGTTGCACGTCCTGCACGAACGCTGGTTCAACTGAGGCGCCAGGTGGAAATGGCATGGCAAGCCGTTCCACAGGACTACATCCAGCATCTCTACGATTGTCTCCATGGGAGAATAGCAGCCTGCATTGATGTGAAAGGTGGATATTCACTGTACTAGTGCCGACATTGTGCATGCTCTGTAGCCTGTGTCTATGTGCCTGTGGTTCTGTCAGTGTGACCATGTGATGTATCTGACCCCAGGAATGAGTCAATAAAGTTTCCCCTTCCTGGGACAATGAATTCATGGTATTCTTATTTCAATTTCCAGGAGTGTATATATCAAGATAGACGACAAACAATGTCATATAGTTATTAGCCATATCAAGCGAGAACAAATTCCCTCTCGGTCATGCCACTACACTTCATAACTGTATCAAGAAGAAGATTCCGTAACCTAAACGGCAGCAGATGTCCAGGGCTGTTAAAATGACAATTTTTGCTGGACCCAGGTTGTATAATCTGAGTTGACATGTAGCATAAATAATAGTTGAAGGAGACCAAAAGAGTGTTACAATACAGTACAAACATGGACAAAGACAACAGTATGGAGATAGCTACACATTGTATAAAAGTCTCATTCACAGTGATTATTAATTTTATAAAAATCATTCATGCACTTGCAGCTTGTTTGATATTTCACTGTACACATATGGACCAAAAATTCACACAATTCAGAGCAATGATCAGTTAATGATTTCAGATTTCTAATATCAAGGCTATGTTTTTTACTTGTGGTGGCAGGCTGTTCTGTATCTTGGTTAAATGGTGCCATTGTTCATTGTTTGGACATGGAGTTTCCTATCTAATACAAAGTGTGTTGAAATGATGATAATGTAATAATAATCCTTTGAGTTATTTTCTCTTTGTCTTTTTTATGTGTTTTTTCTGTGTTTCTTCGCTCTGTTTGTATTTTGTCTTCATTGTTGTCCCGTGGTTGTAATTGTAAATTGTGTGAAGTAACGAGTTGAAATTATTTATCCTAAATAAGTGTTATTTTCTTAGCAAGTGGTCATGGACCCAGGTGCCAGGTGTTACAGTACAACAAATAAAGGTGGAAAAAATTAATCCAGTACCTAATTTAGAGTCATGGCTCAAGAAGAGGAGGAATACAAGGTACTGTTGTTTAATGGGAAGAACTTTAGCAACTGAAAATTTAGGACTGAAATACTTCTATGTGAGCTGGAAGTGAGTTTTGTCTGAAAGAGATACATGGACATGGCTGAGACAGCTGAATGGCAAAACCGATAAGAAGTGTAAGTCTCAAGTAATCCAAAGAATTTCACAAAGTTGCTTGGAGTAGGCCTACACCAAAAATAAGAAATACATTAATTCAAACATTTGAGCTGAAAGGTATGGCTTTTATTAAGAACGGCCTTTAAAGTTTACTGCAAATGACAATAACTCTTGAAATTAATTTTTTGGAGTTTCGTAAGTTAATGGGTAATTTGAAGGATCGGATGATAATATTGGAGGAACTGATATAGTATGCGGTTACTTACAAACAATTCCACCAGAATCCTAAGTAGTTGTTACTGCTCTGAATACCTTCTCAAGTGAGGAATTGGAACCGGATTTCTTAAAGGGTAGATTACTAGACAAAGAAGCAAAACTTAATAATTCTAAAGGTAACAACTGGACAGTAAATGAATTGCCATCGTCGACAGCATCTGACAGAAAGGTAAAATGATGTATTCAGAGACAACCAAGTCTCAAGCTATGTATGATGCAGCCAAAGCTTTGTCTAAAAATAAGATTTTGGTTGATACTGTGGATGCTAGGAGTTGTCATTTTTTACTTTGTAGTTCACTGTTGCTATATGAGTTCACATATTGTCATTTTGAAGTATAGAGATAATGAGTGGAGGTTTGGACACTAGAAAATGGAGTGCCTAGTGGAGAAATCTAAACATTTCTGATGTATTCTTCTATTACAGTTCAATAGGAATGACAGCTACGGAGGCAGTCAGAAACATTCACGCCACATGTGGGAGGGGGATAATTCCATGAGACAGATCATGGCAAGAATGCGGTTTTCTCGTTTTAAGAAGGATCATTTTGACATAAGTGATTCAGCACATTCAGGAAGACAGTCGAAGTTTCATAAAGATTGTTTAAACACATTAACCCACAATAATCAATGTCAGCAAACTCGAGAACTGGCAAATGTTATTAACTGTGATCATTCTACCATTGTGCGACATTTGCATGCAATGGAGAAGTTTGAAAAAATTTACCACATGCTCTAAGCCGAAAACACATAAATCAGCAGGTGAATGTATGTGCTTTTCTCATTGTTCGTGATTAATTTGCTTGAAAGCAACGTTGACCATTCCTAACTTGTATCGTTATAGCCTTATAGGTGACAAGAAATGGTGTCTTTATCCTAAGATCATAAGGAAAAGAAAAGAATGGTTGCCCCCAAACAAAGCAGCAACTCCCCATATAAAAGCCTGCATGCATCCATAATATTATGCATCTAGTTGAACAGTGATGGTGTGGTGTAGTACAGATTGCTTCCCTGAGATGTAACCATCACTGATGATATTTATTGTCAGTAACTGAGACATCTTGTGGACGCAATTTGAGGACAACGACCAGGCAGACTGCGAAAAGTGATGCTACTCCACGATAACGCCCGCGCCCATTCTGCTAAACTGACCAAAAACTTTATACTAGAGTTGGGTTGGGAGGTCATTCTGCACTCACCTTATTCAACTGATCTTGCACCCTCAGTTTTTCCTGCTCCCTATCGAACAAACTTCAAGCTAAGCTTTGCCGGATGCAAAAGGTTCTCCTACCATGGCTCGGCGAGTTCTCCACCTCAAAACCACTCGATGTCTACAGTCATGGAATCAAAAAGTTATCTCAGCATTGACAGACTGTTGTAAATAGTGAAGGAGAATAATTATGGATGAGTAGGGTGTGTATGTGTATCTGTTGTGTTTTTCAAACGTACAGAAAAACGCAACAAACTTATGTATCAACCCAATATATGTGTTACAGACGTGGGAAACAATGCCATTATTGGGGAAAAATACAATGTTAGATTGCCACAAACGCATAGAAGTATAGTTCTGCAAATTTAGCTAAATCTCTCCAAAAAATAAACAGAAATGAAAGTAACTTTTCTTTCTCAGCTGTTACTGGAAATTTTCCAGATGGCAAAGTGGATTGGTTTCTAGATTTGAGGGTAACAGGATATTTAGTTAATTAATCTGTTCTTTGATGGATGTGAACAAACTGGTGAATCAAATAAGAATAAAGGTTGGAGAAATTTATGTTGAAAGCATAGTTTGTGGACTGGAATTTCAAATTAAAACTAAAAGGTGCTCTTCTAGTGTCAGGTTCACTAAATAATTAATTGTCAGTGCATAAACTATAAATGGCTGGATGATGCTTGTTTTTAAAAATTCAGCGGGTTCAATTCAAAAGTGTGATAGCTATAGCTGCAGCTCACAGAAATGATTCAATTGTGTATATACACACACTAACAAGGGGAGTGCGAGGGTTGGGAAATGAAGTTAAGAGTGGGATGGCATGTGTTGGCAGCACTACCCCATAGAGTTACAACGCCCCAGCCATACGGCCAGATGGCTAGCCACTCACGAGAAAAACACTCCGAAACTTTCAGTCCTACAGTATATAATACCCATGTGTCTGCTCACTGAACTGTATGGCACAGTGGTCAATACAATATTGGTAACAATTCTTGCTTCGTATTTCCAAAGTATGTATTTGCTGAAAATCAGTAGATTTAAAAGTGACAACGGTCATGAGTATATTTGCAAAGTCAATTACGAAATGGAGTGGCAGAGCGACTAAATCATACTGTCATTGAAAAGGCTCATTGCACAATTTTTGGACGCGAAGTTTGAAAGCAATTTTAGTCAAAAGTTACTGGCAGATACTTTTATCATTAACCATAGTTATACTTCAGTTTTAGATGCAGAAATTCTAGAAATGCTATCGGATGGAAGAAAGCCAAATTTGAACAAATATGACTTTGGGTGTGTTGCATAGTGGCACATTCCAAGGAAAGTATTGAAAAGGAACTATCCCATTAAAATGTTTCGTGACTGGAAACTGTCTAATTAGCCACAGAATATGGTGTGCCAAGCAACACAAGGTTGTATTTGGGAGAGATGTAATTTTTGAAAAGGATATGTTTCTATTTGAAGGTGAAAGCAGTGATGATTGGATCTTGAAGAAGACCATTCAAGTGAACAATGTAATTCAGAACATTCTTCAGTTTCCTCAAAGTTAGTTCTGTTTTGAAGACCTTGATTTTGTGCAAACTGTTGAAGGTAACTCAAGGCCCACGATGTCAGAAGAAGTGGAAGCGAGCAGAAACTTTGTGGAAAAGCAATAGAATAACAAGAAAATTTAGATTTTTCAAGGATTATGCAGTGTTTCCCTTGAATGCAAAAACATTCGTGGGAAAACTTACCTCAGAAGTCTGAAGACGTTCAGGTAAGGCATCATGAAGGAGATGTAGGAGAAGAATGGAAAAAAAAATTAAGGAAAAATTGGACTCTCAGTCATCTAATGGAACTTTGACTTATGAACCACTTACAGCAAATAAAAGTATCACTGACAGTAAGAGGATGTTCAAAGTAAAAATAGACATGTCTGGAAATATTGAAAGAGATATGACTATACTCCACTTGCTCAATTCACAACACTAAGAATGCTCCTTTGTGTGGTGAAGGAACATAATTCATTTATGGAACAAACAGATGTACAAAATTGATTCCTGCATTGAGACCAGGTGTAAAGATTAAGAAAAGGCTTGTATGCAAACTAAAAAAAAAAAAAAACTTTTGACAGTTTTATGAAGGAAATCATGTTTCGACAACCCAAAATTGGCAGATGTCTCTATGTTGAAAACATTGATGATCATTATACTCAATTTGCTTCCATATGTAGATAATATTCCAGCTGGATGTAATAGTAAAAAAAAAGTCACCTACATTAAGAACTAGTTAAAATGTCGAATGTGAGAACTCGGAGAACCAAAATCATTCCTCAGAATAAATATGCAGAGCAACAGTGGCAAAATGTTTCTTTGTCACTATGTTCATCTTGAATACTTATTGAAAAGATTCAACATGGAAGACTGTAAACACTGAGAACATCGATGGAAGTCAAATGCAGTGGAGATGCTTGTGGTCAAATGGATGAATTTAAACCAGATGGACTATTACTGTGTTTTTCAATGTATATAATGACAGCTATGACCAGACGAAGTGCATCACTTAACTATTTTAGTAGACAGCAAAATAAACCAACAGAATTAGAGTAGAAATTTTTGAAATGAATTCTTTGATATATTAAAGGAACACTTGATGTTGGCCTGTGATACAAAAAGGAAATTTTAAATGCTATTACTGCTATGTTGATTCTGACTGTGTTATGTTGTAGAGCTTCTGTCTTCTTCACTTTCTTATAGTTTTTTGTTTGAAAATACTGTTTCTTGTGACAAGGAGACAGATGAGTTTCACTATGAAATAGAAGCAGAATATCCAGCTTCGTCGACAGCTATGACAGACACCCCATGGCTTAAGCATCTTCTTGAAGAATCTGTCAATTACGGAAGTGGGAACATAGATGACTGAAGCATGTGGATGTGAAATCCTTTCTATACAAGAGCTATACAACAAAGGCCATCTGAATGTTCAATACATTAGCTCCGAGGAACAAATGGCCCATATTTTACCAAAAGTAGCTAAGAGTGCACGTTTCAATAGACTGTGTTAAAAGCTGGGGATAGTGAATTTTATGGGCAATTTAGGAAATTATTAAATTGATTGGGGGGGGGGGGGTGTTGAAGTAATGACAATTTAATAATTATACTTTTCTAACTTCCAGCATTCTGGAAGGCATTGTAATGTCTAAGGAATTTCGGAGTAAATTCTAGAGACCCTCGTATTTCCACCGTCTTGAACACGCGTTATTTTAGAGATGAGTAGATCTGTGTCTACTACACCACAGTTATGTGTGTGCAGGACGGACGTGTATGGGACGGATGATCGGCGTGGGCAGGTAGTCGGAATAAACGCGCCGTACTCCATGCGACATGAAACATTACTGTGTGAACATTTGAATGTTGTTGAAAGAAGAGAAGGGACAATTACGAATGTAAGAGAAAGAATCAATAAGTAAGGTCTAGACAGTTGTCTTGTTAAACTTTGTGAGATTTGTAGACTGTATTTATGGAAAAATTAATGTGATAGTTTTCATACAACTAAAACATTTTTTGTAAGCTTGGAACCTTCCGGTCTGTCAGAAACTGTTGTGTGTGATGAAAATACAGTGAGATTGAGTTTTAAAATAACTCTGTACACTCGAGAATATTTTAAAGTATAAAAAATTTCCTCCATGTAGCATCCTATATTCAGAGAAGAAGTCGTGCAGGACATCACAGCTGGCTATCCTGAAAAGATGATCGGCGAAACAACTCCAAGTAAGTTTGATAGCCAAGAGGGAGTGTGAGTCTTGCACACCAGTACCACACTGACACCCTTAATCACCGGAAACCACCAGAGCATGTCAGAAAAAAGACTATGGTTTACCAAATTATGCAATAAATTGCAGAGAACTGTCAAAGTAGAAATATTAATTGGTTTTACTTCATAACTATGCACCAATTAATGCAGAGTAATGTCGGAGGCAGCCACTGCCAGGTACGTTGGAAATGTGAGATGGTCTATGGACAGCTGATTCCAAGTGAGAAAGGACAACCATGGCAGACAAAGCCCTGAATTCAAATTTGTGTCCTAAGCTAACCACAACCCCATGATGTGAAATGCATCAGAGAGAATAGCAATCAACAATCTGTGCAGATTTAAAAATCGCACTTGCTTTGTTTATGGTGGTTAAAGCTAACCTCTATGAAGCAACTCGAGACAGACACACACACATTAACAATTATTTCCACATTATAGGTGACACAGGCAGATTCCAGGAGAAAAAAAAATGACAGAAAGAAAAATAAGGGTAAATAAAACAAACAATAATATCAAAAATTACATGTAAACGAATTAATTGAATAAAAATAATAATCAAATTTTTGGATCGGATTTATAAATTGTAAAAAAGTTTCATTTGTCGTTTTTTGATCCAACAACCTTCTACATCATGTTTATATGATAACCATTGCGCTAGGCCCCAACACAGGTATGTAGCTGGTGCATTAGTTTGTATACTTTTTCTATAGGTTTAATAAACATAACAGAGACTTCAGCGTACAATAATATATCATCCTTCAGTGCTTACAATGGACAGCAAACATTGGGGAAATTTTCTATCCTGCGAAATGTAAATGGCATGGTTTTCTGGGGAAGAATTCATTGAGTCATGTTCAGAACACTTTTTTAATCTGAAAGGGAAGTTCCATGAAAGTTATTTGATAGAGAGTGGAAAAGGCTCAAATCTGAGGCACAAGATCAGGTGAATAAGGTGGGTGTGACATGACTTCCCAACCCAACTTTTGCTAGACTGACAAAAAAATACTGTACGGAATGCAGGCAGGCTCTTTCATGGATCAGTATTGCTTCACTTGGACTTCCTGGTTGCTGTTCTTAGACTGTATAAGCAAGACATCTTTTCTGTTGACAGAAAATGTCAGCAATGACCGTTACATCTTGCGGAAGCAATTCATAATACCATTAGCGGAAAATTTCAGCACAGAATCCAGGTGCGCGTGGGTTTGAATCAGGTCATGTGTTGGAAGCAGCGGTGGCCTGAGGGCCACGGGTGACCAGTACATCCACCTTCATCCCTTGGTCAGGCAGAGCAGGCCTAATGGGGCGGAGTAAGTCGCAAGGCGCTACTCATCGCTGGGTGGTGACCGGGAGAGCGGCGGCCAAGTTCCGTTGGCAGGCAGCCTTGATAACAACAGCAGTGGCATTGGCATACCAGGAGTCTGCTGAGCCGGCTGGACTTGCAGGACATCGGGCGGGCAGCACGCTGACACTACGCTTCACCATCAAATACTGTAAATTAGCTGAATAAAGCAATGTTACTGAATACTGCTGTATCACTCTGCACTGCCTCTCAAAATTCTTGAACTTGCTCGGCCTCCTGACGAAATACGGTGTGGTGGGTCCCAGCTTCTGGTCTGCCATGTGGAGTCCCGGGTTTGACCCCTAACCCCACCACAATTGTAATGTTCAGTATTTCATGAGCCGCTTGATGATGAGCAAATAGAGATAGATATGGCCACCAACTGATTTTTGCGATTTTCACTTCGGACATGCGGTACTCATACACCTCATTTTGTAACCTTTCTGTTGCATGCAAAATTTGCACAGTGGTGGAATGATCATGATCATCAATGACCCAGATCTTGAATACACTGGCATGCATCACTGTGGATTAATCTTTCCATGATCTTCAGGAAGGCCTTCGCATTTTTATGAACTTAGTGGGTCACTAATGTGAAAATGGTCCTCCTTTAAATGAGAAAACCATATTCTTGCTGTGCTCTGATGAATAGCATTATCCCCACATATGGTGCAGATGTTTCTGGCTGCCTTCACTGCTGTCACCCCTCTACTGAACTCAAGAAGAAAATGTTCAGATTATTCCATTTGGCACTCCACTTTCTAGCGTCCACAGCTCCACTCACTATCTCCAAATGGAAAAATGTAAACTGAGATAGCAACAGTGAACCACAAATTAAAATGGCAATTGATAAAGAAACCCGTAGCAACATGCGAAACGAAAATGCTATTAACTTGTGTGTGAACCTTATACGTGTCAAAGTGTATGAAAAAGCTGATAGTTATACATAAGTTACATAATTGGGCATAAGGTGTTTGACACACAATAAATAAAGATTTTGAGTTTGATAATTTAATGTTTTTTTTCAATTGGGATTAACAAAAAGATAGATGTGTTCTCAGTGGAAAGTGAAAAGCTGCTGTATCACATATATACCTAGTATATGACAAAGTAGTTGAGAGGAAAAGTAACAAATTAAAGGAAACTTCTGTATTCTCGGTACTACTTCATGATTTCAAAATGAGTGGTGCACATCTCTATTGATAAGAACAAACTGGATAACAACATTTCCGTGTGTAACAGCAAATGAGGTCTTAATGAACAGTCTGTAGTTAATCTTAAGTTTGTATCAGAGAAAGCACATTATTATATGTTAATATAACATAGAGGGAAGGTATGACTCTGTGAAAGGCACAGTAAGAGTGACAGAATGGAAAGTAGTAGGAAACCCATGTATCAAGTAAAACTTAAATATGCTATGTAGACACTTTTGACACAGAAAGAGATATAGTTTCAATTTTTAAGTTCAGTGAACCCCATTTTATGTATGGAAGTGAGGGGGACATAGACGGACCCATAGGAGGGATGGTGTTACCTGGGGTCAGGTGGATACATAGAGGAAATTACCTATACTATTTTTGTATGGAGGTATAAAAGAAGGGACAATATCATCTCAAAAATAATATATGTACACAGTGTCTGTCCAAAAATTGAGTTGTAAATGTTGGTGCTACAAATATCTTAAGCTGCAATGTGATGTTGTGTCACAATAATGACATAGTCTCCAAAATAGTCAAAAGTAAAGAGACTTAGCTGGAAAATGACAAGTCAACCTGTACAGAGACACCATTTAATATCTGTCACAAATCAGATTTGAAGTAACGTAGTGCAGTACAGAGCCCAGCATCAGCATGTGATTCCCTATGGTAAAGAACAGTTAAACTACTTCCACCAAAACATGGTTATAAACTATGTCCTTACGAATTAATTACATACTATTACCCTTAACTGGAAATGTTATAAGTGTGATCAATCTTAACAAGAACTTGAAATGCATGTATTATCTCTCACGCCGAGGAACGACATTCGTAATTGTTAAAAACATATTTTAAGTAATCAGTAAGTGTGGGCCAACCAACCGTGTGTGCCCTTTGTCGTGTATGTATAGATTTGTGAAAAGTGGAGTTAACTCATTAAGATCAGCAAGGCACAGCAGTGTTTGTGCTTCCACCCTGCTGTGGAGGTCCACCTGTGGGTTGAAGTCATGGCTTGGCAGTGTCTTTGAACTCGAGGAGAAAATGGACACTGGCGACAATGATCCAGAAACTTTTCTGTCACAGCAAGATTGAATGAGAGCTCCTGTTATGAGCCTGGACACACCTACATACATATTCCACCAGAAGCTGTAGTGTGCATGTACCCTGTACCACTACTAGTCATTCCCTATCCTCTTCCACTCGCATAAAGAGTGAGGTAGAAATGAATATCTATATGCGTCTGTGTAAGCCCCAGTATCTTATAGCTTATCTTTATAATTCATATGCAAAATGTATGCTGCTGGCAGTAGAATCATTCTGCATTCGGCTTTAGATGCCAGTTCTCTAAATTTCTCTATACAGTGTTCCTTAAAGAGAATATTGCTTTCTCTCCAGGGATTCCCATACAAGTTCCCAAAGCATCTATGTACAACTTACATGTCATTTGAAAATACCGTTAACACATCCTTCTCCCTCTCTCTCTCTCTCTCTCTCTCTCTCTCTGTCTGTCTGTCTCTCTCTCTCTCTCTCTCTCTCTCTCTCTCTCTCTCTCTCTCACACACACACACACACACACACACACACACACACACACACACACACACACAACCTCAATCATCTGCTAACAGAAATAAAATTACATGGCCAGAAGTATTGGAACTGCACAGCAGGTCCACTGCATCAAGAAAGTACAAAGTGCAGCAGCAAATTTAAAGATCTATTCACAGCAAATGAGAGACAAGAGTGTTACTATGGAACGGTGGGTTTCCTATGGATTTCCGTGAATACTACAACAGGTTGTTGAATGGAGATGTGGAACGTGCGCTGCCTAAACCAGACATAAGTACAGAGAGATGACAAACCAAAGATTCTGTGTGAGAGCTCCCACAGTTGTTTCTATAGGTATTTTGAAGCAATAAATTTCAACGGGCACCAGTATATTTGATTTACCTGTTGCACCAATCTGAAAAATCCAATAAATATTTCTCACTGTGGAACAATGAATGGTAAATGGTTATCAATCTCATACCCTAATATTTGTGTTTTGGAACAGATGAGACAGTATGCCATGCACTTGTGACCACCCACTTTCTGGGAGAGCATGGTGAAAGCATCATTAAGAATGGGACGTTAAACCCTAGTATACCTTTCTGTTTACATCATTAGGCCTTCACAGTTTTCCTGTCGATGGCATGGAATAAACTGCAAGTTCCTCTTTTTCAGTTTGCGAAAGCCACAAGATTTTACATACCACTTAAAATTTAGAAAATGGTGCCTTAACATGATAAAGAGTCACTCCCTAAACGAATGTGATAATTAGCTTCCCTAAATACGAGTGTAAATGTACTTACCACAACAGGGCTTATTTATTGCGTCCGAGTGTTACTTAGGAGTAACAATTGTTTCTACACAATCAGAACAAGATTATGAAATTTTTAGAAATGTTTTTCAGATTTACTTGCCCCTTAAGGTTTTAGGGAGAAATAAAGCTTTCAACAGCTTCTCTGTTATTGACAGGACCTGCCTGTTGAACCGCACACTGTCATCCTCTGTATGTAAAAAACTGTCACAGTGTTACTGGCAGAGCTAACTCTCTTAACTGAGTATGGAAGAAGCTCCCAAATGCTCAAGCTATCTGTGCACCCTCATGTGGGAATAGGAGAAAATTATCCCATAATGCTGTCACAAAAGAAATTTTGATTATTGGAAAATTCTGTTCTAATGTAGTGTATAATCACTCAGATACAACCATCTCAGTGTTGTATATTTGATAACAGCACTTACCACCATTATCTTTCTTCCCAATTCCAAATTTTATGGACAAAAACGTTGCAAGAGTTTGTTTTACATCTTGAGGTTGCTTCCTGACTACCACATCAAATTAATAAACACTGCCAGAGATGAAATAAGTTATATGTGAGATATCCTTAGGGAGATGAATTAAAATACCTATACATGTCAAACATATTTTTATTTCTTTCTGGATGAAGGCATAGCCGCTTACACTATAATCCAACAACATTGTTAACATCCACTTTCCGCAACAGGCAATAAAGATATAAAAATAGATGATGTATATAAATTAAGAATTTGCTTTTATAAGAGATCAGTAACAAAATAATGGTAAGTGGCCATAAAATTGTAAATCAGCATCAACATATTACAATGACTTACAAAAAACACTGCGAGTGACAGTAGGGGATAACTTTAATAATGTATTTCAGGATAGTTAGTAATATTCTTTAATGTTCAGAACATACTAACAGTGAAACAACATACTAAACTTAAACAACATATTAAACACAAACAACTTTTTTTTTTACAATTATAACTTTGAAAACTAAATTACAAACAAGTGTTAGGCAATGCTATACATAAATTCGAGATAAAAATGGCTATACTGACAAGGATTCAGATGAGGCATTAAAGAAATGATACACTGGTGTATTTAGCATCCAAATGAATACAGAATTCCATCAAATGAACAATTCAATCATATCATTTAATTTTACTTTATTGTTGCAGCACCATATGTGCACACCAAAAATTTAATGAATAAAGCAGAAATTTGTATTAAGCAGTCTTGCTTCAGGTGGTAATGCAGTCATCATTGCACTGATTAACAATCAACTCATCTAACAGAATAAATAAATAATTACAAATTTACTGTCCAGTGAATAGACTATTATAATTGTTGTTCATGTCATCGACATCGCTATCATCGCCATTAATACTGTTCACTGTGCTGTGTGTTATTTATATAATGTTATAACTTAACTGGGTCAAAGAGCACTTTGTGACACATTTGATGCTGTAGAATTAAATACTCTGAAACCCTTGATGGATGTTCTCAAAAAGAAGTACATGCCACATATGCACAGCCTTTATTGCCACTACTTTAGAGGCAGTCTTGGATAAGGTAGTGGTAAGCTGTCAAGTTACAGTTCACAGTGCCGCAAACGTATGTTGGCTACCCATGTCTTGTGCTGCATAAGAAGGGCTTTGATGCACATACAGATTCATATCCATATAAAATTTGAGAACTGTTGTTCATGGGTGGAGTGAGGATGGGTCTGTGTAGGACCAATTTTCTCTTGGAAAGGAAACTGACGCCTCTTCACAAGTGACATGTTACCCACTGCACCTGCAAAGGGAGGTACAAAGAACAGGGTGTGGTAGACAGCGTGATAGCAGTACAGATTGATCCAGGAGTCTAAGAAATATGGAATGTCCAGTACAGCTAGGAACAGAGCGTAATCCTGGTGGCTGCACACCTATCAAGAGAAATTCTTGCACCCCAGAGATGGTCATCCACTCAAGAATGTTTTCATCTCCACGCCAGTCCCATTGTAGCACTAGTCCCATCGTCAAATCAGCCCCATCGTAGCACTAGTTATGCTGTTACATCCAGAAACATCATAGAAATGACGTTTCTGATTATCACACAATGTCATTAGCTCTGATAGTATTGTTAACATGCGAATACAGAGCTCATTTGTTTTACACAAAAGTAGTATTGTTTTGACTTCTCCCATATGATGCATACAAATATAAAGTAACCAAGCAAAACTGAAGCTAACACAGCTAACATTTACAGCATTAAGTATCAGGTACCAGCAAGGCATCTTTACACTTAAAAATGCCTGCAGAAATCAGTGTACAGTATGAAAGGAAAGAATGTCTTTAAACATTAATCTGAATGTTACTAAGTTTACATTTAATTTTGAATATTTTAAGATAATTGTGCATCAACTATTTTAATTATTATCATAAATTATAACTGTCTGTTTGGAATTGTGTTGACCCAAACTTAAGTTTCCTAGCGAACAATAAACATTTACATACATAATGTATAAACAGGTTACTATATAACATGAATAAAAGTACTTACGTAACTAGAAACATTCTAGATTAAGGAATAATCATTATGTCAACATGACAAATTACTATCAAGCAGTTACAACTTTTACAAGCAGCATAATGGCAGATTTCTATAGTGATGTTTGCTACATACAGAATGTAAACATCAAAGGTAATTATAAGTTTAAGGTAGAAGATCAATTTTCAACATTTGGTAAATACAACTTCAGTTATAGCTGAGCAGTCTAAATATGCACATAGTGCAAACTTCACATCATCCTCTGTAAGTCATTCATTTTACATTATTGTTTGCACAACATACTAATATGTAGCATCTCTGTCCCAAATAATCCCACCACAAACCTCATAGTTTGGGCAATTACATAATATCAGACTGAATAACAATATTTTTGGCTTATACAGAACAAAGCAGTTATCTCACAAACAGCTGTATTCACATGATCTGAGTAAATGTCAGTTTTGTCCAACTCATGTTTCAAGATAAACAAAACAACAGCCAGTATTTTCTACAAAGGAATAAAACTGCACCATAAATTTTTTGAATGCATTAAAACCCTAATATTAAAAAAAATGAAGCATACCTCTCAAATAGTTAATACTAAAAAGTCCATGATTATTTATGTAACATCAAGCAGGCATTGAAAAAATTATTATTATTTAATTAGAAATAATGTGAAATTCTGCACCCAGGGTCTGTGATGGATAATTTCCATACTTCATCCAATTTTGTCATCTTAACATTGTGGTGAGCTGATGACTCTGCTTTTTCAAATGGGCTAAAGAGACAACACAAAGAATACAAGGGGATGCTAAAAGTATTGTCAAGGTACTTAAGACAGCTAAAATGCAGTGCCCAAACTACAAATATTTGCTCACCCAGTGTGTATTTATCCGACACAAACTGTATTTTTTTTTTTTACGTAAATTGTAAACTTGTTTGGCAATGTGTATAAAAAATTGTACAAAACACTTCAAAATTAACAGCAGATCATCATCATCTACAACTGTAAAAGATGTTATTGCTGTATGTATGGATTAGTTAATTAAAATACTGTTTCCTCTTTCAATTAACATGACATATGTAATATTTCATAAACATTCTATGGTTGAATAAAGTAACTTACTAATATTTTCTGCACAATTTCGACTTTAAGCCCATAGATGCACACTAAATGCTGCAACATAACATAGTACATAAAACCAAAACCATTGGGCTGGATCTCTAAAAACTGAGGAGTACACAGTACTGATTGTGACAATTGCATCAGATTTTATCTTGGTCTGACTGGCAGCAACTTCAAGATATCTTAAATAAAAGGATGCTTTTAGACTAAAAACATTTAACTACATCTGCAACTGCCACTCACATGGCTCAATATAGATACAGCATTTCAAACACTAAAGATAATCTACAAACAAAATATACAACTAACTTATGGAGGAAAATGGGTATCTTAAAATAACTAGAAATATGCATTCACACCTTCAATTCATCTCAGTAAATTCTAAATGAGCAACTACAGCTGGCTAACAAACAATCCTGAAAATGTTCATTGCACTTTTCACACAAATTAAACATGATTGGTCTGTGTTAGGACTCTGAACAAGGGTATCCTTATTCCACTAGCTGCCCAACTTAACATCAATTGAAGAATATTGTCAGGGACCAAAATCAAAACACATGCCATTGCTTCTCGAGAGTAGCCTGATAAATCTTCTTGTTAATTTCTCCTATGACATGCTACAATTAGAGTTCCTCACCTGTAAGAAGTGCACTTTTCTGGACAATGCATTTTTCTGTTATTTAGATTTGCATCGTCCACACATTCTTTACTTAACCTACAGTAGATGAGATGTTTCCTTGTTGAGAAATGAGTGATATCTTTGGTCAGTGGATAGACTTTTCACTGTAAGCAAAATCATTACATGTGAAGTACTTGTCAAAGGCTGCAACTGATGAAAAATACTGTGAAGTGTGTGCACAACACAGTGGATTGTTTAGAATAAGTGCATTGTCTATAATTCTTAACTCTTCGTGTGTCATGCTGAAAATGCTTAAGGACCAAAGAAAGCCTAAATGATACCGACAAAACAAATCGAGGGTATGTAAGTATTTCATTTTATATTTTATCAAATACACGTATATTAGCACATTGTTGCAATTACTTTAAAAAAAGTAAGTAAATAAAATAAAAACCTGTAGACAGACATAATAGCTTGAGACTGGTAATGGCATTTAAATAAATACTTTTAGAAGTACTCATGGTTGGTTGCATTCTTAATCAACATTTGTTCACAGCTGATGAGTTCAGAAAGATCCAGAATGGATAATAGACCATTAAAATTATATGCTAAGCTGACAACAGCCAATGATTCAACATTACATATTTATAAAAGCATTTCAACCCTCAGAGAAATTTTGAAGTGAAATTATCTATAAAACATGATAAACTGAACTGTACATTTAACTATGTGGGCCCGAATAGTATGGAAACAAATGTGTACCCAGTAACTCAGATCCATAAGGGAATGCATCACATATCCTGTGACTATCTACATACTGCAAATAATAATGGTGTACAGGCATTTTTCCATATTATAAAAAGTTTTTACATCTATTTATCATGTTTTATGTTATTAAATTACAGGAAAATTGAAAATAACTCTGTGGGCAGCTACTGACAGGTTATGTATACAGAGATGCATGCTGAACTGATTACAAAAAATGCACTATTAAATACTTTTTATTGTATGCAGGCCTGCAAGGGACTGCAAGTGCTTTATGTGGATCAACTCAGTTTCATATAAGCATCATTTCATTATACTGGAAGAAAAAAACATCGGGACAGTGGAAGTTTTATAAAACTTAACGAAACAAACCAGGACCAGAAATGAGAAAAATCAGTAAAAAGTAGTAAATAGTGTTATGATGATGAAACTTTCCAAAATATTACTAATGTTAACAGTTTAATTCCATTACCCACAGACATTCTTGAATTCATTCACAAATTACTGTAACTATTGTCACTGATAAGCTTATTAAGCAAACGACTTCATTGACATGAATGTTCATAAATATCCTGAAGCTTATTAGCAAGAAAAACAGATATAAAAGACTGAAGGTGACACTGTCAAAAGGGTGCAACAGTAAAGAACTGTCTTATTTGTAACTACAGATTCTTTAATTTTTTGTATTTTCATTAAATACGCCACCAGCTTGTTCCCCTATCCAGGCGTTTTGCTATTTCATACTTCAAATATCTGTATCTGTGCTTACAAACATATCAATTCTTTACCATTGGATCGTTTTGACAACTTCACTTTCAGTTCTTTATATCAATTTTTCCCATGGATAATAAGTTTCAGGGCTACTCAAAATTCATGCAGGTTCAAGATCCGTGCCAACATAGTTGAGGGCAAAAGCTAGTGGATATTAAGATAAGAATTGGAATGCCCAAGCCTTCAGAAATAAGAGTAAATTATTTACAGACAGACACCTTAGTATACAAAGAGGAAGGACAGTGACTTGGATCATTTTAAATTATAGTTGCCAGGAATGGACTTTGTAGAAACAGGAAAAAATATACAGAAGCATTAGGAATGTGAAGTTGCAGAAAATCTGCTACAACATCCTGGGTCGGAAGAAGATATTTTTCCCATTTGGTTGCAGTTGCTGCTCACTGTTAACCCATTGTGATACAGATTTTCTGGACACACAACTTGGTGTTTTTTCAGGCTTTTTCACTTTAAATGTGTTTTTAGTGACACTTTTACATTTCATTATGTCTCTAATAGTTTTACGTCTCTATATCATGCTAATTTTCTTTCAGCCCAAGATGTTCATAAACACTGCCCGGCTAAGAAATTGAAATTCACAGAAAGAAAAGAAATGCCATGGGTTCAGTCGGTATGTGATGTTACTTTAGTGATTACAAAATTGAGTCAGATTTACAAAGAACTTGGCAGTATGAGCTCACTTATCAATATGACATGCACCCAATTGCCCTTCTTGCATACACTTGTTTGTTTGGGAGGGTGTCATAAGGCCACTAGATTCCTTCCTCGGGCAAGCTGGCCTCAAACTCCTGTAATGGTCCACAATATTCTGGATACTGACACTGGGGCAGAGTTTACGTCCAAGCTCGTGCCACATATGCTCTGCAGGGAATATATCTAAGGATTTTGCTGACTATGGGAGCAGCTAATACCATGCATACAATTAATACATACACATGTCACTATGTGGATGAGCACTGTTGTGTTGGAAATAACATCACGATACTGTCATACAAGATGTAACACGAGGATTATCGACATCTGAATGATTGTTGTTCCGTCACAGTTCCCTCAATCACTATCAACTGCAACCTACATTCATAACCATTTGCTGGCCATACTGTGCCTTTCCAAAACACTGGAAGAATGGAATGTCCCCCAAGCTGCCGCCACACGTGCTGACAGTGGTCATCGGGGATAGTGCAGAACCGTGATTCAACACTGAACACAATGTGACACCTCTCATCAGTAGTCTACCCGATGGTGCTCACACCTCTTGTATACCCTCCACCATCAACACTAGTGGCCTTTCTACTTTTGCTGAGAACCACTGCTCTAATTGTTTACATGCCCGCTAATAGTTTGTACTTGTACAAAGTTACACTGTTATGGGTGCTTTATTTCCTTTTTCCAGACACTGCATACGAGGTGTGATCAAAAAGTTACAGGAATTTAATTCTGTCGGCTGTATACATTTTTGTTCTTTTCTTGTTAGTACACGTGTTCCTGATGTACCGTACATATATTTACATCTATTTTCAGTATTTAGTTCATTGTTGACAGTGGAAAAGGAGGTCTTTGTTTTTGAGTGCTCAGAGAATTTTTACTTTCGAAAAAGATGGATCTAAGATTCTAAATAAAATTTTGTTTAAAAATGGAACAAAGTGCAGTATCGCATTGGAAACATCGAATGTGGCTTTTGGCAACTCTACTACGAGTACAAGAGTTTACAAGTGGTACAAATGTTTCAAAGATGGTTGAGAAGATGTTGAAAATGACTACTGCAATTACTGGCGACAATGTGGTAGGAGCGAAGTAAATTGTGGTAACGACAACCAACAGCAAGAATGGCTTGGGCTGTGGATAGGAGCCGCCAGGCAGGGAAGACGCCAGCGGTGGAGCACGCACCACAAGGTAAACACAGGACAAGTCGGACGACAGACCAATGACACCTGACAACAACCAACCGCTACCGACTATAGGCGACACAAGGAGGAAGAGATAAACAACAGAGGCTTGTGGACACCAAACACCAAACGTAAATCCACTCGGAACCAGAGGCAGGCAAATGTCAACAACGAGCAACAATCAGAATGCACTACAACCGAGATAGAAACAAAACCCAGAGCGAGTACCAGACTGGCTGGACTAGGGCAGAGTGGGTCCCTATTACGAAACCGGAGAGAGCGGCTATTGGCCACTGTCTGCATGTGGCTTTCACTGTGACATAGATTAAGGCTTTCTGCCTGAAAGTGAGGAGAGATTTAATTAGGTGAAAAATGAATTAGTTACTTACATTATATTCTTTATTTCTCATCAACTGAGTTTGCACATGTTCCCCGTGTGCTAAATATAATGCATAAATATGAATTATGTTCACTGGAAGCTCAGACGTAACTAAAGAAGATCTACGTAGTTAGTGTGTGTGTGTGTGTCTGTGTGTGTGTGTGTGTGTGTGTGTGTGTGCGTGTGTGTGTGTGTGTGTGTGTGTGAAGCTTGATTTCAACTTGCAATGGTACAGAATATAAAATACAATGGCCAAGTTGCCCTGCCTTACCACACAGACATAGGACACTCATTTACAGAAGGAAATGGCTTTCACTCAAATCATTTTTCAATGTCGGCCACTGTGGAAGACATGTTCTACAACAAACACATTATTAATGATATGCAGAAAAACCTGCATATTCATTCCAGTGGCAGGAAAATGTATCTCCTGGAGCGGATAGATATACATTTATAAATGAAAAATAACAAAATGTATACCACCAGAAAAAGAATGGTTTACCAGTCACACCTGATTCTACTGACTCTTTTGGACCTTTTGTAAAGTTACAGAATTTTTAATACTGCAGTTTACCACAATAGCATTGTCTGTGTTTTCACGTCGACTAAAGATCTTATTCTTTCCCAAACCCATAACGCTTCTCAACTCTCAACTGCTTCAATCCTGTATATGAACATGAGGAATTAGAGCACAGCAGAAAGGCCTTTTGAAGTACATTACTTGACACACATTTCCTCAGACAGATCCTATAATAATTTAAGTTAAATAGTGACAAAAGTTGGAGACTGTGGCTGAAATTCACGACATTCTAGTTCAATCCCAAGGAAACATGTACGCCAGGTTAGTGCTGTTTCCTCTAAATACACGAGCTACAACAAATACTTTCTCGATGACTAATATTCCGTGTTTTATCAAGAATGAAATCACATGTTACATGAAAGATAGAAAATACTACGAAGCTACTCACACCACGAGCATTAAATCACCTCCTACTCCTCCTTTCACAAGGTACACTTCAGGAGACAAGCACACATTTACACAACATAGGCTTTCACAGCGACTGTTCACATTAGTCAAAACTTCTGGACTGGCTTGTGGGAGGACGGCACAGTCGATGAATAAAATTATTTCTGACATTTCATCTCCGACTGAGGTAGACATCTTAGGATTGGTTGGTTTTTGGGGGTTAAAGAGACCAGACTGCTACGATCATTGGTCCCTTTTTCTAATACTAAAAACACCCACAGAGAATAAGAACAATCAACAAACGAGAGGACAGATGACACAGAATGAGAGAAACTGAGACAAAGACCAGACAAGAAGAACTAAAATCATACAGAGAGTGACGGTGGGTGGCCGACCATAGAAACAGAAAAGGAAAAGCCAACCACCGAGAAACACATTAAAAAAAGCAGACTAAAATTGTAGCCCATAGGCCAGAATCAACACAAAAACACACACATTTACATTAAGCGATAAAATCCCCCTGCCCGAATAAAATGCAAAACTAAGTCTGCTATGGAACAGTCATAAGTTAAAAGCGCAGAGAGCATTTCAGCCATCGCAAAAGTCTGCCTGAGCACAGTTAAAAGGGCGCACTCCAACCGAATATGGACCACTGTCAAGGAAGCCCCACAACGACAAAGAGGTGGATCCTCACAACACAGGAAATAACTATGCATCAGTCAGGTATGGCCAATGCGGAGACGACAAAGGATGACTGAGTCCCTGCGATGGCTCGCATGGATGACCACCACACAGTCATCGTCTCCTTGTTATGACGGAGTTTGTTTTTCATGGGCAGGTTGCGCCAATCACTGTAACATAAATCTAAAACTTTTTGGCGTAATATTGCCCGCAAATCAGTCTCCGGGAGGCTAATTTCCAGAGATGCTTTACTGGTGGCCTCTTTCGCCAGGCAGTCAACAGTTTCATTGCAAGCTATCTCAACATAGCCTGGGTTCCAAACAAAGACAACAGATCCGCCGCAACGGGCAAGATTATGCAGGGACAACTGGATAGCCATCACCAGATGAGAATGAGGGAAACACTGGTCGAGAGCTGGTAAACCGCTCAGGTAATCGCCACAGATAATGAAGGACTCACCTGAGCAGGAGCGGAGATACTCTAGAGCTCGAAAGATGGTGACCACGTCAGCAGTGTAAAAACTGCAGCCAGCCGGTAATGAAACTTGTTCACAATGGTCCACTAGAGTTAGGGCATAACCGACATGCCCAGCAACCATCAAACCAACAGTGTAGACAATGCCAGAGCCGTGATACGTGGCTAAGATGGAATAAAAGTGGTGGCGCAAGGCCTCCTCAATGGCATCACTTTGTTAGTATGATTAGTACACAAACACAATCATTACATTTCTTTTATGGAGTTTGTTTGTTGGAATGGTTACTACAAAGCCAAAATCATTGCATTTCATCCATTACCCTATGTATGGTTACTACAATCATTACATTTCATCCATTACCTGATGTGACATATTTCTGAGGGAAGAATCATGGCATTTCATCTATCACCCTATGTGAAATATTTCTGAGAAAAGCTACAGAAAGGTCCTCCCTCATTTGCGTTTGTTTTTTGGTATGGTTACTACAAAGCCAGAATCATCGCATTTCATCTATAACCCTATGTGATGTATTTAGGAGAGAAGGTGCAGAATGCTAAAGACTGATAGTTGGTATGATTAGTACGCAACCCTACGTGAAGTATTTCTGAGAGAAGGTGCAGAAAGCTCCTCCATCACTTTCTTCTGATTGTTGGTATGATTAGTACACAGACACAATCATTGCATTTCATCCATTACCTGATGTGAAGTATTTCTGACGGGAAGCTACAGAAAGCTCCTCCCTCATTTGCGTTTGTTTGTTGGTATGGTTACTAGAAAGCCAGAATCATCGCATTTCATCTATTACAATATGTTATTTATTTCAGAGAGAAGCTGCAGAAAGCTCTTCATTCACATACATCTGTTTGTTGGTATGATTAGTACGTATACACAAACATTGCATTTCATCCACTGCCTGATGTGAAGTATTTCTGAGGGAAGCTAATGAAAGCTCCTCCCTCATTTGCGTTTGATTGTTGGTATGGATACTACAAAGATAGAATCATTGGATTTCATCTATTACCCTATGTGAAATATTTCTCAGAAAAGCTACAGAAAGCTCCTCCCTCATTTGTGTTTGTTTGTTGGTATGGTTACTACAAAGCACGAATAATTGCATTTCATCTATTCTCCTATATGAAGTATTTCAGAGAGAAGCTGCAGAAAGCTACTCCCTCACATGCATCTGATTGTTTGTATGATTAGTACACAGACACAATCATTACATTTTATCCATTACTTAAAGTGAATTATTTCTGATGGAACCTGCAGAAAGCTCCTCCCACACTTGCATCTGTTTGTTGTTAAGATTAGTACACAGACACAATCATTACACTCCATCCAATACCTGACGTGAAATATTTCTGAGGGAAGCTACAGAAAGCTCCTCTCTCAGTTGCGTTTGTTTGTTGGTATGGTTACCACAAAGCCAGAATCATCGCATTTCATTTATTTCCCTATGTGAAGTATTTCTGAGGTAAGCTACAGAAAGCTCAAGCGCCATTTGCGTTTGTTTGTTGGTCTGGTTATTACAAAGCCAGAATTAACGCATCTCATCTATTACCCTATGTGAAGTATTTCTGAGAATAGCTAAAGAAAGCTACTCATTCATTTGCGTTTGTTTTTGGTATGGTTACTACAAAGCCAGAATCATTGCATTTCATCTATTACCCCATGTGATGTATTTCAGAGAGAAGCTGCAGAATCCTTGTACCTCACTTGCACCTGTGTGTTGTTATGATTAGTACACAGACAAAATCATTACATTTCATCCATAACCTGATGTGAAATATTTCTGAGGGAAGCTACAGAAAGCTCTTCCCTCATTTGCATTTGGATGTTGGTTTGGTTACCACAAAACCAGAATCATTGCATTTCATCTATTACTCTATGTAATGTATTTCATGTCAAAGCTGCAGAAAGCTCTATTTCTGAGGGGGCTACAGGAAGCTCCTAACTCAGTTGTGTTTCTTTGTTGGTATTATTACTACAAATCCAGGATCATCGCATTTCATCCATTACCGGATGTGAAGTATTTCTGAGATAAGCTACAGAAGGCTCAAGCGTCACTTGCGTTTGTTTGTTGGTATGGTTACTACAAAGCCAGAATCATTGCATTTCATCCATTACCCTATGTATTTCAGCCAAGGAAAGCTCCTTAATCACTTGCATCTGTCTGTTGGAATGATTAGTACACAGACACAATCAGTAGATTTCACCCTTTGCTTGATGTGAAATAGTTCAAATGGAAGCTACAGAAAGCTCCTCCATGACTTGCGTTTGTTTGTTGGTGGGGTTACTACGATGCCAGAATCAACACATTTCATCTATTACCCTATGCGATTTATTTCTGAGAATAGCTACAGAAAGCTCCTGTCTTATATGCGTTTGTTTGTTGCTACCGTTACTACAAAGCCAGAATCATTGCATTTCATCCATTGGGATATGTGATGTATTTCAGCGAGGAGCAGCAGAAAGCTCCTCCCTCACTTGCATTTGTTTGTTGGTATTCTTACTACAAAACCAGAATCATTGCATTTCACTTATTACTCTATGTGATGTATTTCAGGGAGAAGTTGCAGAAAACTCTTCCCTCACTTGCATCTGTTTGTTGCTATTATTAGTACACATACACAAACATTAAATTTCATTTACTAGATGATGTGAAGTATGTCTCAGGGATGCTCTCTAAGCAGCTCCCTTATTTGCATTTGTTTGTTGGTATGGTTACTACAAAGCCAGAATCATCGCATTTCATCTATTACCATATATGAGGTATTTCAGAGAGGAGCAGCAGAAAGCTCCTAACTCACTTGCTCTGTATGTTGGTATGATTAGTACACGGACACAATCGTTACATTTTATCCATTATCTGATGTGAGGAATTTCTGAGGGAAGCTACAGAAAAGCTCCTCCCTCATTTGCGTTTGTTTGTTGGTACGGTTACTGCGAAGCCAGAAACATTGTGTTTCATCCCTTATCCTATGTGATGTATCTCAGAGAGAAGCTGCCGAGGGCTCGTCCCTTAGTTGCAACTGTTTGTTGTTGTGATTAATACACAGACACAATCATTACACTTCATCCATTACTTGATTTGAAATATATCTGAGGGAATCTGCAGAAAGCATCTCCCTCGTTTGCGTTTGTTTGTTGGTATGATTACTACAGAGCCAGAAACATCGCATTTCGTCCATTACCCCATGTGATGTATATCAGAGAGAAGCTGCAGTATGCTCTTCCCTCACTTGCATATGTTTATGGCAATATTAGTACACAGACAAAATCATTTCATTTCATCCATTACTGGATGTGAAGTATTTCTGAGGGATGCTGTAAAAGCTCCTCGTAATTTTCGTTTGTTTGTTGGTGGGGTTACTACAAAGCCTGAATCATCGTATTTCATCTATTACCCTATGTGATGTATTTCAGAGGGAAGCTGCAGTAAGCTACTTTCTAACTTGCATCGGTTCGTTGGAATGATTACTACAGAAAGCACCTCCCTCATTTGCGTTTGATTGTTGGTATGGTTACTACGAAGCCAGAACCATCACATTTCATCTATTACCCAATGTGAAGTATTTCTGAAAAAAAACTGCAGAAAACTCCTCCCTCATTTGTGTTTCTTTGTTGGTATGGTTACTACAAAGTCAGAATCATTGCATTTCATCTATTACCCCATGTGATGTATTTCAGAGAAAAGCTGCAGAAAGCTCATCCCTCATTTGCTTCTGTTTATGGTATGATTAGTACACAGACACAATCATTGCATTCTATCCATTACCTGATGTGAAATATTTCTGAGGGAAACTACAGAAAGCACAACCCTCATTTGCGTTTCATTGTTGGTATGGTTACTACAGAGCCAGAATCATCGCATTTAATCTATTAACCTATGTGATGAATTTCAGAGAAAAGCTGCAGAAAGCTCATTACTCATTTGCATCTGTTTATGGTATGATGAGTACACAGACACAATCATTACATTTCATCCATTACCTGATGTGAAATATTTCTCAGGGGAGCTACAGAAAGCTCCTCTCTCAGTTGCGTTTGTTTGTTGGTAAGGTTACTACAAATATAGTGTCATCGCATTTCATCTATTACCCTATGTGAAATATTTCTAAATAAAACTAAAGGAAGCTCAAGTGTCCTTTGCGTTTGTTTGTTGGTATGGTTACTACAAAGCCAGAATCATCGCAATTCATATATTACTTTATGTGATGTATTTCAGCATGGAGCTGCAGAAACTTCCACCCTCACTTGCATCTGTTTGTTATAATTATTAATACACACACACACTCATTACATAACATCCATTACCTGATGTGAAGTATTTCTGAGGGAAGCTGCAGAAAACTCTTCCCTCACTTGCATCTGTTTATGGTATGATTAGTACACAGACACAATCATTACTTTTCATCCATTACTGGATGTGAAGTATTTATGAGGGAAACTGCAGAAAGCTCATCCCTCACCTACATCTGTTTGTTGATATGATTAGTACACAGACACAATCATTTCATTTCATCCATTACCTGATGTGAAGTATTTCTGAGGGGGGCTACAGCAAGCTCCTCAATCATTTGCGTTTGTTTGTTGGTATTATTACTACAAAGCTAGAATCATCGCATTTCATCTATCACACTATGTGAAGTATTCCTGAGAAAAGCTACAGAAGGCTCAAGTGTCATTTGCGTTTGTTTGTTTTTATGGTTACTACAAAACCAGAATCATCGCATTTCATCCATTATCCTATGTGATGTATCTCAGAGAGAAGCTGAAGAAAGCTTGTGCCTCACTTGCTCCTTTTTTGTTATGATTAGTACACAGACACAGTCACTAAATTTCATCCATTACCTGTTGTGAAATATTTCAGAGGGAGGCTACAGAAAGCACAAACCTCATTTGGGTTTCATTTGTTGGTATGGTTACTACAAAGCCAAAATCATCGCATTTCATCTATTACCCCATATGATGAATTTCTGAGAATAGCTACAGAAAGCTCCCCCCTTATTTGCTTTAGTTTGTTGGTACGGTTATTACAAAGCCAGAATCATCACAATTCATCTATTACTTTATGTGATGTATTTCAGAAAGGATCTGCAGAAAGCTCCTCCCTCACTTGCATTTGTTTGTTATAATGATTAATACACACATACACTCATTACATTACATCCATTACCTGATGTGAAGTATTTCTGCGGGAAGCTGCAGAAAGCACTTCCCTCACTTGCATCTGTTTGTTGTTCTTATCAGTACACAGAAACAACCATAACATTTCATCCATTACCTGATGTGAGGTATTTCTGAGGGAATTTACAGAAAGATCTTACCTCAGTTGCATTTGTTGGTTGGTATGGTTACTACAACGCCAGAATCTTTGAATATCATCTATTACTCCATGCGATGTATTTCAGAAAGAGACTGCAGAAATTTTCTCCCTCACTTGCATCTGATTGTTGGTACGATTAGTACACAGACACAATCATTACATTTCATGCATTACCTGATATGAAGTATTTATGAGTGAAATGTGTTTGTTTGTTGGTATGGTTACTACAAATCCAGAATCATCGCATTTTATCTATTACCCTATGTGAAGTATTTCTAAAAAATGCTACAGAAAGCTCAAGTGTCATTTGCGTTTAGTTTGTTGGTATGGTTACTACAAAGCCAGAATCGTTGCATTTCATCTATTACCCTATGTGAAGTATTTCTGAGAATAGATACAAAATGCTCATCCCTCATTTGCCTTAGTTTGTTGGGCTGGTTATTACAAAGCCAGAATCATCTTATTTCATATTTTACCCTATGTGATGTATTTCAGATAGAAGCTGCAGAAAGCTCCTCCCTCATTTGCATCTGTTTGTTGGTATGATTAGTACACCGACACAATCATTACATTTCATCCATTACCTGTTGTGAAATATTTCTGAAGGAAGCTATAGAAAGCTCCTCACTCATTTGCGTTTGTTAGTTGGTATGGTTACTACAAAGCCAGAATCATTGCATTTCACCCATTACCCTCTGTGAGGTATTTCAGAGAGAAGCAGCAGAAAGCTCCTCCCTCACTTGTATCTGTTTGTTGGTATGATTAGTACACAGACACAATGATTACATTTCATCCATTACCTGATGTCAAATAATTCTGAGGGAAGCTACAGAAAACTCCACCCTCATTTGCATTTGTTTGTTAGTATGGCTACTTTAAATCCAGAATCATCACATTTCATCTATTACCCAATGTTAAGTATTTCTAAAGAAATCTACAGAAAGCTCCTCCCTCATTTTCGTTTGTTTGATGGTATAGTTACTACAAAGCCAGAATCATTGCATTTCATCAATTACCCTATGTGATTTATTTCAGCTGATGAAAGCTCCTTCCTCACTTGTATCTGTTTGTTGGAATGATTAGTACACAGACACAATCATTACATTTCACCCATTACCTGATGTGAAGTATTTCTGAGGGAAGCTACAGAAAGCTCCTCCGTCATTTGCGTTTGTTTGTTGGTGTGGTTACTACAAAGCCAGAATCATCACATTTCATCTATTACCCTATGTGATGTATTTCAGAGGGAAGCTGCAGAAAGCTCCTCCCTCACTTGCATCTGTTTGTTGGAATGATTACTACACAGACACAATCATTACATTTCATCCATTACCTGATGTGAAATATTTCTGAGGGAAGCTGCAGAAAGCTTATAACACTATTGTCTGCTGCTGCTGAACCATAACCTTAAAGCAGGTTGTGAAGTAAAACAATATTATTAAAGGAATTATGGTATAATGCAACAGAGCAGTGTTACCCTCTGGGAGGAATTTTGTTGTGTTGACCGTGTTGTACCTAACGGAAGTGGCTTATCGGAAATGAAAGTCAGAATTACGGAAATATTTGAACAGTAATAAACAAAATTTTGCCTATCTGCACTGTTTAACAGGTAAAGAAAACGGTCGCCAGCCTAAGTAGGCAAGAGAATGATTAACATTCTCGTTCAAGAAAATAGTTATTAGTAACTTGAATGGATAAACACAACCTATACATTGTCACATGCGAGAGCAGTATACTCTTGACACATTCATGTGGGTACGGTAAGATTGAAACTAACAGTTAAAGCAGCACAAACTATTTGCAAAATTATAACAGATACTGAAACACACTATTACTTTCAGGGCTTACACAAACTGAATGGTCTTTATAACATTATTACTACTAACTGCAGAATCATTAATTGGATATAGGTTAAGTCTCTCTCAGTTAAGTGCGTTCCTATTTAAAATGAAAGTTAATTTGAATCCACTTACAGGTTGCTCCTCACTATCATTTGATTAAAGAAATTAAGGTTTTCCTAATTAGTGGTCTTTCTGTTACTTGTTACCAAGCATTAACCCAATATACAAACTGTGGATCCTGTTATATTATTAATAAGCACTTCTAAAACACAGGAGAGACATACACTTAGCAGACTTGAGTATATAATGTTCCACACTGCAGTTTTCCACTTTTACTACATTGACACACAAAATTAACATATATGTAAGATACTGACTCACCTTCTGTGATTTACAACAGGTGGTAATGAGATCATTTACGAAGCAAAACTTTATAAGCCTCAGCCTCACGAACTTTTTAATTTGAAGTTGGCAACAATGCATTAATAAGCAGTATTATTAGGAAAATTACTTTCATTAACTTTCTTTTTCTATGTTCAAGAGGCATTAATTAGCAAAAACACTGGTCTTTAATGTTCTTTCAGTAGGGACACTTGGAAATCTCTTTACTTCAAACGGAGAGGAACCTGATAGGTGTTATGGTAAGGAGAAAAATCAAGGTAGATACATAAACTCAGTTATAAATTACCTTATATTTGAGCACACTAACACATCCATTTAGCTGATCCATCACTGTACATCATTATAGTACTCGATTACAGTGATTGCGCAATGTAGTGACGACTGCATGTCAGTAGGTGGAATTGCGGGTAGAATTGCTGGACTCTGTCATTTCTTGGTGGCGATGATAGATACAAATTCCAGAATAGTTCCAGCTACTTATCCATTACCTGATGTGAAGTATTTCTGAGGGAAGCTACAGAAAGTTGCACCATCACTTACGTTTGTTTGTTAGTATTGTTACTACAAAGCCAGAATAATCGCACTTCATCTATTACCCTTAGTGAAGTATTTCTAAGAATAGCTACAGAAAGCTTCTCCCTCATTTGCGTTAGTTTGTTGGGATGGTTGTTACAAAGCCAAATTCATCGTATTTCATATTTTACCCTATGTGGTGTATTTCAGATAGAAGCCTCAGAAAGCTTATCTCTCACTTGCATCTGTTTGTTGGTATGATTGGTACACCATCACAATCATTATATTTAATCCATCACCTGATGTGAAGTATTTCTGAGGGAAGCTACAGAAAGCTCCTCAATCATTTGCGTATGTTTGTTGGTATGGTTACTACAAAGCCAGAATCATCAGAATTCATCTATTATCCAATGTAATGTATTTCAGAGAGAAGCTCAGAAAGCTCCTCCCTCACTTGCATATGGTTGTTTTTATGATTAGTACAGAGACACAGTCATTACATTTCATCCATTACCTGATGTGATGTATTTCTGAGGTAAGCTACAGAAAGCTCCTCCCTCATTTGCGTTTGGTTGTTGGTATGGTTACTACAAAGCCAGAATCATTGCATTTCATCTATTACCCTATGTGATGTATTTCAGAGAGAAGCTGCAGAAAGCTCCACCCTCCCTTTAATCTGATTGTTGGTATGGTTAGTACAAAGCCAGAATCATAGCATTTCACCTATTAAACTATGTGAAATATTTCTGAGGAAATCAACAGAAAGCCCCTCCCTCATTTGCGTTTGTTTGTTGGTATGGTTACTACAAAGCCAGAATCATCGCATTTCATCTATTGCACTATGTGAAATATTTTCAAGAAAAGCTACAGAAAGCTCCTACCTCATTTGGTTTTGTTTTTTGGTATGGTTACTACAAAGCAAGAAACATCGTATTTCATATTTTACCATATGTGATGTATTTCAGACAGATGCTGCAGTAAGCTACTCCCTCACTTGCATTTGTTTGTTGGTATGATTAGTACACAGACACAACAATTATATTTCATTTATTACATGATGTGAAGTATTTCTGAGAGAAGCTACTGAATGCTCCTCCGTCATTTGCGTTTGTTTGTTGGTATGGTTACTACAAAACCAGATTCATTGCATTTCATCAACTACCCTTTGTGGTGTATTTCAGAGTGAAGCTGCAGAAAGCTTCTCCTTCACTTGCAACTGTTTGTTGGTATGATTAGAATACAGACTCAATCATTACATATCACACATCACCTGATGTGAAATATTTCATCCATTTCCAGATGTGAGGTATATCTGGGGGAAGCTAAAGAAAGCTCCTTCCTCAATTGCATTTGATTGTTGGTATGTTTTCTACCAAGTAAGAATCATTGCATTTCACACAATACCCTACGTGATGTGTTTCACAGAGAAGCTCCAGAAACCTCTTCCCTAATTTGCATCAGTTTGTTGGTATGATTAGTACACAGACACCATCATTACATTCCATCCATTACCTGATGTGGAGTATTTCTGAGGGAAGATGTAGAAAGCTCCTCACTCACTTGCATCTGTTGGCTGGTACGGTCACTACAAGCCAGAAACATCGCGTTTCATCTATTACACAATGTGAAGAATTTCTGAGAGAAACTACAAAAAGCTCCTCCATCACTTGCGTTTGTTTGTTTGTATGGTTACTACAAAGCCAGTATCATCGCAGTTCATCTATTACATTATGTGATGTATTTCAGAGAGAAGCTGCAGTTACTTCACCCTCACTTGCATCTGTTTGTTGATATGATTAGAATACAGACTCAATCATTACATATCACACATCACCTGATGTGAAATATTTCTGATGGAAGCTACAGAACATTCCACCCTCTTTTGTGTTTGTTTGTTCTTAAGGTTACTACAAAGCCAGAATCATAGCATTTCATTTTTCACCCAATGTGAAGTATTTCTGAGAGAAGCCGCAGAAAGCTCGTCCCTCACTTACATCTGTTTGTTGGTATGTTTAGTACACACACACAATCAATACATTTCATTTATTCCATGATGTGAAGTATTTCTGAGGGAAGTTACAGAAAGCTCCTCAATCTTTTGCATATGTTTGTTGGTATGGTTACTACAAAGCCAGATTCATCGCAATTCGTCTATTACCCTGTGTGAACTATTTCTGAGAATAGCTACAGAAAGCTCCTCCCACATTTGCCTTAGGTTATTGGTATGGTTATTACAAAGGCAGAATCATCGGATTTCATTTTTTACCCTTAATGATGCACTTCAGAGAGAAGCTGCAGAAAGCTCCTCCCTCACATGCATTTGTTTGTTGGTATGATTATCACACAGACACAATCATTACATTTCATCCATTAGCTGATGTTGAGTTCTTCTGAGGGATGCTACAGAAAGCTCGCCCCTCATTTACGTTTGTTTGTTGGTATGGTTACTACAAAGCCAGAATCAACACATTTCATCTATTGGACTTCGAGAAATAATTTTGACAAAAGCTACAGAAAGCTTTCTACCACATTTGTGTTTGTTTTTTTGTATGGTTACTAGAAAGCAAGAGTCATCGTATTTCATATTTTACCCAATGCGATGTATTTATGACAGATGCTGCAGAAAGCTACAACCTAACTTGCATCTGTTTGTTGGTATGATTAGTACACAGACACAATCATTACATTTCATTCATTACCTTATGTGAAGTATTTCTGAGACAAGCTACAGAAAGCTCCCACCTCATTTTGGTTTGATTGTTGGTATGGTTAATACAAAGCCAGAATAATTGCATTTCATCCATTACTCTTTGTGATGTATTTAAGACAGAGGCTGCAGGAAGATCCTCCCGCATTTGCGTTTGATTGTTGGTATGGTTACTACAAAGCCAGAATCATTGCAATTCATCCATTACCCTCTGTGATGTATTTCAGAGAGAAGCTGCAGAAAGCTGATCCCTCACTTGCATCTGTTTGTTGGTATCATTGTTACACAGACACAATCATTACATTTCATTCATTACCTAATGTGAAGTATTTCTGAGATAAGCTACAGAAAGCTCCCCCCTCATCTGGATTTTGTTTGTCGGTATGGTTACTACCATGCCAGAAACATAGCATTTCATCTACTACCCTATGTGAAGTATTTCTGAGAAAAGCTGCAGGACGCTCCTCCCTCACTTGCATCTGTTTGTTGGTAAGATTACTATACAGACACTGTGGTTACATTTCATCCCTTACCTGATGTGAAATATTTCTGTGGGATGCTACAGAAAGCTCCACCTGCACTTGTGTTTGTTTGTTGGTATGGATACTATAAGCCCAGAATCATCGCATTTCATCTATTACCCTATGTGATGTATTTCTGAGAGAAGCTACAGAAAGATCCTCCCTCACTTGCATCTGTTGTTGGTATGATTAGGACACAGACACAATTATTACATTTCATCCGTTACCTGATGTAAAGTATTTGTGAGGGAAGCTACAGAAAGCTCCTCCCTCATTTGTGTGTGTTTGTTGGTATGGTTACTTCAAATCCAGAATCATCGCATTTCATTTTTACCCTATGTGAAGTATCTCAGTGAGAAGCTGCAGAAAGTTCCACCCTCACTTGCATATGTTTGTTGGTATGATTAGTACACAGACACAATCATTACATTTCATTCATTACCCGATGTGAATTATTTGTGACGGAAGCTACAGAAGCTCCTCCTTCATTTGTGTTTGTTTGTTGGTAAGGTTACTACAAAGCCGGAATCCTTGCATTTCATCTATTACCCTATGTGAAGTATTGCTGAGAAAAGGTACAGAAAGCTCCCACCTCATTTTGGTTTGATTGTTGGTATGGTTACTACAAAGCCACAATAATTGCATTTCATCCATTACCCTTTGTGATGTATTTCAGACAGAGGATGCAGGATTCTCCTAGCTCATTTGCTTTTGATTGTTGGTATGGTCACTACAAAGCCAGAATCATTGCATTTCATCCATTACCGTGTGTGATGTTTTTCATAGAAAAAGTACAGAAAACGCCTCCTTCACTTGCATCTGTTTGTTGGTATGATAACTACACAGACACAATCATTACATTTCATCCATTACCTGATGTGAAGTATTTCTGAGGGAAGCTACAGAAAGCTCATCCCTCATTTGTGTTTGTTTGTTGGTATGGTTACTACAAACCCAGAATCATTAAATTTCATTCATTACCCTATGCGAAGTATTTATGAGAGAATCTGCAGAAAGCTAATCACTCACCTGCTTCTTCTTTGTGGTATGATTAGTACACAGACACAATCATTACATTTCATCCATTGCTAATGTGAAGTATTTAAGAGAGAAGCCACCGAAAGCTACTCCCCCGTTTGCGTCACTTTGTTGTTATCGTTATTACAAAGCCAGAATCTTTGCATTTCTTCCACTACACTACGTGAAGTACTTCTGAGAGAAGCTGCAGAACACTCCTCCCTCACTTGCATCTGTTTCTTGGTAAGATTAATACACAGTTACAATCATTAGATTTCATCCATTACCTGATGTGAAACATTTCTGAGGGAAGCTGGAGAAAGCTCGTCCCTCATTTGCGTTTGTTTGCTGGTATGGTTACTTCAAAGCCAGAATAACCGCATTTTATCTAATACTCTATGTGAAATTTTTTGTTGGGAAGCTGCAGATCGCTGCTGCATCACTTGTATCTGATTGTTGGTAATATTAGTTCTCAGACTCATTCAATACCTTTCATCAATTACCTAATGTGAACTATTTCTGAAGGTAGCTAGAGAAAGCTCCACCCTCATATGTGTTTTTCTGTTTGTATGGTTACTACAAACCCAGAATCATCCCATTTCATCTATTACCCTATGTGAAGTATTTCTGATAGAAGCTGCAGAAAGCTCCTCCCTCACTTGCATTTTAGTACACAGACACAATCATTACATCTCATCCATAACCTGATGTGTAGTATTTCTGAGGGAAGCTACAGCAAACTCATCCCCCATTTGAGTTTGTTTGTTGAATGGTTACTACAAAGCCAGAATCATCGCATTTCATTTTTATCCTATGTGAAGTATCTCAGAGAGAAGCTGCAGAAAGTTCCTCCCTCACTTGCATATGTTTGTTGGTATGATTAGTACACAGATACAATCATTACATTTCATCCATTACCTGATATGGAGTATTTCTGAGGGAGGCTACAGAAAGCTCCTCCCTCATTGACGTGCATTTGTTGGTAAGTTTACTACTAAGCCAGAATCATTGCACTTCATCTATTACCCTATTTGATGTATTTCAGAGAGAAGCTGCAGAAAGCTCTTCCCTCTCTTGCATCTGTTTGTTGGTATGATTAGTACACAGACACAATTATTATATTTCATTCATTACCTAATGTGAAGTATTTCTGAGGGAAGCTACAGATAGCTCCCCCCTCATTTGGATTTGTTTGTTGGTATGGTTACTACAAAGCCAGAAACATCGCATTTCATCTACTACCCTATGTGAAGTATTTCTGAGACAAGCTGTAGTATGCCCCTCTCTCACTTGCATCTGTTTGTTGGTAAGATTACAACACAGACACTATGGTTACATTTCATCCCTTACCTGATGTGAAATATTTCTGTGGGATGCTACAGAAAACTCCACCCGCACTTGTGTTTGTTTGTTGGTACGGTTACTGCAAGCCCAGAATCATCGCATTTCATCTATTACCCTATGTGAAGTATTTATGAGTGAAGCTGCAGAAAGCTCCTCCCTCACTTGCATCTGTTTGTTGGTATGATTAGTACACAGACACAATCATTACATTTCATCCATTACCTGATGTGAAGTATTTCTGAGGGAGGCTACAGAAAGCTCCACCCTCATTTGTGTTTGTTTGTTGGTATGGTTACTACAAAGCCAGACCCTCGCATTTAATCTATTACCCTATGTGAAGTATTTCTGAGAGAAGCTGCAGGACGCTCCTCCAACTCCTCCCTTGTTTACGTCTCTTTGTTGGTATGGTTACTACAAAGCCTAAATAATCTCATTTCATCCATTAGCATATGTGAAGTATTTCAGAGAGAAGCTGATGAAAGCTCCTCCCTCACTTGCATCTGTTTGTTTGTTTGATTAAACTGACACAATCATTACATTTCATCCATTTCCTGATGTGAAGTAGTTCTGAGGGACGCTACAGAATGCTCCTCCCTCACTTGCATCTGTCAGTTGGTATGATTAGTACACAGACACAATCATTACATTTCATCCGTTACCTGATGTGAAGTATTTCTGAGGGAGGCTACACAAAGCTCCACCCTATTTTTGTGTTTGTTTGTTGGTATGGTTACTACAAAGCCAGACCCTCGCATTTAATGTATTACCCTATGTGAAGTATTTCTGAGAGAAGCTGCAGGACGCTCCTCCCACTCCTCCCTTGTTTACGTCTCTTTGTTGGTATGGTTACTACAAAGCCTAAATAATCTCATTTCATCCATTAGCATATGTGAAGTATTTCAGAGAGAAGTTGATGAAAGCTCCTCCCTCACTTGCATCTGTTTGTTGGTTTTATTAAACAGACACAATCATTACATTTCATCCATTTCCTGAAGTGAAGTAGTTCTGAGGGACGCTACAGAATGCTCCTCCCTCACTTGCATCTGTTAGTTGGTATGATTAGTACACAGACACAATTATTACATTTCACCCATTACCTGATATGGAGTATTTCTGAGGGAAGCTACAGAAAGCACCTCCCACATTGTCGTGCATTGGTTGGTAAGTTTACTACTAAGCCAGAATCATTATATTTCATCTATTACCCTATTTGATGTATTTCAGAGAAAAGCTGCAGAAAGCTCATCCCTCACTTGCATCTGTTTGTTGGTATGATTAGTACACAGACACTATGGTTACTTTTCATCCCTTACCTGATGTGAAATATTTCTGTGGGATGCTACAGAAAGCTCCACCCGCACTTGTGTTTGTTTGTTGGTATGGTTACTACAAGCCCAGAATCATCCCATTTCATCTATTACCCTATGTGAAGTATTTCTGATAGAAGCTGCAGAAAGCTCCTCCCTCACTTGCATCTTTTATTGGTATAATTAGTACACAGACACAATCATTACACTTCATCCATTACCTGGTGTGAAGTATATCTGATGGAAGCTTCAGAAAGCTCCTCCCTCATTTGCGTTTGATTGTTAGTATGTTTACTACAAAGCCAGAATCATCGCATTTCACCTATTACCCTATGTGAAGTATTTCTGAGTATAGCTACAGAAAGCTCCTCCCTCATTTGCATTAGTTTGTTGGTATGGTTATTACAAAGCCAAAATCATCGGATTTCATTTTTTACCCTATGTGGTGTATTTCAGATAAAAGCTACAGAAAGCTCATCCCTCACTTGCGTCTCTTTGTTGGTATGGTTAGTACAAAGGCAGAATATTCGCATTCCATCTATTACCCTATTTGAAGTATATCTGAGAGATGTTGCGGAAAGCTCCTCCCTCTCTTGTATCTGTTTGTTGGTATGATTAGTACACAGACCCAATCATGACTTTTCAACTTTTACCTGATGTGAAGTATTTATGAGAGGAGCCGCAGAAGGCTCCTCCCTCATTTGTGTCTCTTTGTTGGTATGCTTACCCTAAAGCCAGAATAATCATTTTCATCCATTACCCTATGTTAAGTATTTCAGAGGGAAGCTGCAGAAAGCTCCTCCCTCATAGGCATCTATCTGTTGTTAGGGTTCCTACATAGCCAGAATCATCGTATTTCATCCATACCCTATGTGAAGCATTTCTGAGAGAAGCTACAGACAGCTCCATGTTCATTTGTGTCTCTTTGTTGGAAGGTTTACTACAGACCGCGAATCATCACATTTCATCCATTATACTATGTGAAGTATTTCAAAGAGAAGCTGGAGAAAGCTGCCCCCTCATAGGCGTCTGTTTGTTGGTATGATTACTATGCAGATAGAATGATCACATTTCATCCATTACCTGATATGAAGTTTATCAGAGAAGCTACAGAAAACTCTTCCCTCATATCCGTTTCTTTGATTGGTTACTAGAAAGCCAGAATCATCACATTTTATCCATTACTGTATGTGATGTATTTCTGAGAAGAGCTTTAGAAAGCTCCTCACTCAGAGGCGTCTCTATGTTGATAACGTTACTACAAAGCCAGAATCATCACATTTAGAAAGCTTGCATCCTCTTCTTGTTCAAACTAGTTATCGTCCATGTTTCACTTCCATACATAGCTGCACTCCATACAAATACTTTCAGAAATGACTTCCTGTCACTTAAATCTATACTCGATGTTAACAAATTTATCTTCTTCAGAAATGCCTTCCTTACCATTGCCAGTCTACATATTATATCCTCTCTACTTTGACCATCATCAGTTATTTTGCTTCCCAAATAGCAAAACTCATTTACTACTTTAAGTGTCTCATTTCTAATCTAATTGCCTCAGCATCACCCAACTTAATTCGAGTACATTCCCTCATCCTCATTTTGCTTTTGTTGATATTCATCTTATATACTCCTTTCAAGACACTCTCCATTCTATTCAACTGCTCTTCCAAGTCCTTTGCTGTCTCTGACAGAATTACAATGTCATCGGCAAACCTCAAAGTTTTTATTTCTTCCTCATGGATTTTAATACCTACTCAGAATTTTTATTTTGTTTCCTTTACTGCCTGCTTAATATACAGATTGAATAACATCAGTTAGAGGCTACAACCCTGTCTCACTCCCTTCCCAACCACTGCTTCCCTTTTATGCCCCTCGACTCTTATAACTGCCATCTGGTTTCTGTACAAATCGCAAATAACCTTTCGCTCCCTGTATTTTACCCCTGCCACCTTTAGAATTTGAAAGAGAGTATTCCAATCAACATTGTCAAAAGCTTTCTCTAAGTCTACAAATGCGAGAAACATAGGTTTGCCTTTCCTTAATCTTTCTTCTAAGATAAGTCGTAAGGTCAGTATTGCCTCATGTGTTCCAGTATTTCTACAGAATCCAAACTGATCATCCCTGGGGTCAGCTTCTACTAGTTTTTCCATTCGTCTGTAAAGAAATCGTGTTAGTATTTTGCCGCTGTCGCTTATTAAAGTGATTGTTCGGTAATTTACACATCTGTCAGCACCTGGTTTCTTTGGGATTGGAATTATTATATTCTTCTTGAAGTCTGAGGGTATTTCGCCTGTTTCATACATCTTGCTCACCAGATGATAAGAGTTTTGTCAGGACTGGCTCTCCCAAGTCTGTCAGTAGTTCCAGTGGAATGTTGTCTACTCTGGGGGCCTTGTTTCAACTCAGGTCTTTCAGTGCTCTGTCAAACTCTTCACGCAGTATCGTATCTCCCATTTCATCTTCATCTACATCCTCTTCCTTTTCCATAATATTGTCCTCAATTGCATCACCCTTGTATAGACCCTCTATATACTCATTCTACCTTTCTGCTTTCCCTTCTTTGCTTAGAACTGGGTTTCCATCTGAGCTCTTGATGTTCATACAAGTCGTTCTCTTATCTCCAAAAGTCTCTTTAATTTTCCTGTAGGCAATATCTATCTTACCCCTAGTGAGATAAGCTTCTACATCCTTACATTTGTCCTCTAGCCATCCCTGCTTAGCCATTTTGTACTTCCTGTCGATCTGATTGTTGAGACGTTTGATTTACTTTTTGCCTGCTTCAGTTATTGCATTTTTATATTTTCTCCTTGCATCAATTAAATTCAATATTTCTTCTGTCACCCAAGGATTTCTAGCAGCCCTCGTATTTTTACCTACTTGATCCTCTGCTGCCTTCACTACTTAATCTCTCAAAGCTAGCCATTCTTCATCTACTGTATTTCTTTCCCCCACTCCTGTCAATTGTTCCCTTATGCTCTCCTTGAAACTCTGTACAAACTCTGGTTCTTTCAGTTTATCCAGGTCCCATCTCCATAAATTCGCACGTTGTTGCAGTTTCTTCAGTTTTAATCTACAGGTCATAACCAATAGATTGTGGTCAGAGTCCACCTCTGCCCCTGGAAATGTCTTACAATTTAAAACTTGATTCCTAAATCTCTGTCTTACCATTATATAATCTATCTGATACCTTTTAGTATCTCCAGGGTTCTTCCATGTATACAACCTTCTTTCATGATTCTTAAACCAAGTGTTAGTTATGATTAAGTTGAAGTCTGTGCAAAATTCTACCAAGCGGCTTCCTCTTTCATTTCTTAGCCCCAATCCATATCCACCTACTATGTTTCGTTCTCTCCCTTTTCCTACACTCGAATTCCAGTCACCCATGACTATTAAATTTTCACCTCTTTTCACTATCTGAATAATTTCTTTTATCTCATCATACATTTCTTCAATTTAGTCATCATCTGCAGAGCTAGTTGGCCTATAAACTTGTACTACTGTAGTAGGTGTCGGATTCGTATCTATCTTGGCCACAATAATGCTATCACTATGCAGTTTGTAGTAGCTTACCCACATTTATATTTTCCTACTCATTATTAAACCTACTCCTGCATTACCTCTATTTGATTTTGTGTTTATAGCCCTGTAGTCACCTGACCAAAAGTCTTGTTCCTCCTGCCACGGAACTTCACCAATTTTCTAACCTACCTGCTAGATTAAGGGATCTGACATTCCATGCTCCGATCCGTAAAACACCAGTTTTCTTTCTCCTGATAATGACATCCTCTTGAGTAGTCCCCGTCTGGAGATCAGAATGGGGGACTATTTTACCTCCGGAATATTTTACCCAAGAGGACCCAATCATCATTTAATCATACAGTAAAGCTGCATGCCCTCAGGAAGTTTCCCCTTGCTTT
The DNA here is from genome assembly GCF_023897955.1 of Schistocerca gregaria. NCBI lineage: Eukaryota > Metazoa > Arthropoda > Insecta > Orthoptera > Acrididae > Schistocerca > Schistocerca gregaria. The sequence continues at coordinate 400,123 of NW_026061873.1, read as the reverse complement.
CAGCCGTTCACAGTACAAGCACAGCAAGGCCGTTTTGGTTATTGTTACAAGGCCAGATCAGTCAATCATCCAGACTGTTGCCCTTGCAGCTACTGAAAAGGCTGCTGCCCCTCTTCAGAAACCACACATTTGTCTGGCCTCTCAACAAATACCCCTTCGTTGTGGTTGCACCTACGGTATGGCTATCTGTATCACAGAGACACGCAAGCCTCCCCACGATTGGGAAGGTCCATTGTTCATGGGGTGTCCATTACACAATGTGAAGTATTTCTGAAAGAAGCTAAAGAAAGCTTTTCCCTCATTTGTGACTGTTTGTTGGTATGATTAATACAGAGGCCAGAATATTCGCATTTCATCTATTACCCCATGTGAAGTATTTCAGAGAGAAGCTGCAGGAAGCTCTCCCCTCATACGTGTACATTTGTTGGTAACGTTACTACAAAGCCAGGATCATCGCAATTCATCCATTACCTTATGTGAAGTAATTCTGAGAGAAGCTACAGAAAGCCCTTCCCTCATTTGCAATTTTTGTTTGTATGATTACTACACAGACAGCATCATCACATTTCATTTATTACCTGATGTGGTGTACATAAGAGAAGCTACAGAAAGCTCCTCCCTCATTTACATCTGTTTGTTGCTATGAATACTACACAGACAGAATCATCACATTTCATCCACTACCTGATGTGAGGTATTTAAAAGAAGCTACAGAAAGCTCGTCCCTCATTTCTGTTTCTTTGTTGGTATGGTTACTACAAAGCCAGAATCATCACATTTCATCCCTTACCCTATGTGAACTATTTCTGAGAGGAGCTGCAGAAAGCTCCTCCCTCAAAGACGTGTCGTTGTTGGTAAGGTTATTACAAAGTCAGAATCATCGCATTTTATCCATTACACTTCGTGAAGTATTTCTGAGAGGAGCTGCAGAATGCGCTTGCCTCATAGGTGTCTCTTTATTGGAGAAGTGACTACAAAGCCAGAATCATCACATTTGGTCCTTTACCCTATGTGAAATTTTTTAAGGGAAGCTACAGAAAGCTCCTCCCTCATTTGCCTCTCTCTGTTCTTCCGGTTACTACAAAGCCAGAATCAATGCATTCCATGCATTACCCTTTGTGAAGCATTTCTGTGAGAAACTGCAGAAGGCTCATCCCCCATTGGCGTCTGTTTGTTGGTATGGTTACTACAAAGCCAGATTCATCGCATTTCATCCATTACACTATGTGAAGTATTTCTGAGAAGAGCTACAGAAAGCTAATCTCTCATTTGCTTCTCTTTGTTAGTAAGGTTACTACAAAGCCAGAATCATTGCATTTTATCCATTACTTTATGTGAAGTATTTCTGAAAGAAGCTACACGGCATCTAAGTGTGAACCCATGTCTATGGTCCTCTGAGTCTTGTGGATGATTAGCAAGAGCTGGGTTTCACATGGCCGTCTTTTTCAAAACAAATGATGATTCCTACAGAGTAGGTTTGTAGTCTCCAGAAAACTCATTATACTCTAACATAATTCGTGTTCCAAAGTTCTACAACTAATCAACATTAGAGATATAGGTCTATAGTTCTGCACATCTGTTCGAAGTCCCTTCTTGAAAATGGGGAAGACCATGCCGTTTTCCAATCCTTTGGAATGCTATGCTCTTCTAGAGACCTACGGTACACTGCTACAAGAAGGGGGCTAAGTTCTATCGCGTGCTCTGTGTAAAATCTAACTGGTATCCCTTCAGGTCCAGTGGGCTTTCCTCTTTTGTGTGATTTTAATTTTTTCTCTATCACTCTGTCGTCTATTTTGGTATCTACCCTTTTGTCATCTGTGGTGTCAGGACATTTTGTTTTGATCCACCTATCGCTTTGACATAAGACCAAATTTTCTTAAATTTTCTGCCAAGTCAGTACATAGAACATTACTTTTGAATTCATTAAGTGCCTCTCACATAGCCCTCCTCACACTACATTTCACTTCGCATAATTTTTGTTTGTCTGCAAGGCTTTGGATATGTTTATGTTTGTTGTGAAGTTCCCTTTGCTTCCGCAGCAGTTTTCTAACTCGGTTGATGTACCATGGTGGCTCTTTTCCATCTCTTACGATCTTGCTTGGCACATACTCATCTAACGCATATTGTACGATGGTTTTGACCTTGTCCACTGATCCTCAACACTATCTGTACTTGAGACAAAACTTTTGTGTTGAGCTGTCAGGTACTCTGTAATCTGCTTTTTGTCAGTTTTGCTAAACAGAAAAATCTGCCTCCCTTTTTTAATTTTTCAATTTATGGCTGAAATCATCGATGCAGTAACTGCTTTATGATTGCTGATTCCCTGTTCTGCATTCACTGTTTCAAATAGTTCAGGTCTTTTTGTCACCAGAAGGTCTAATATGTTATCGCCATGAGTTGGTTCTCTGTTTAACTGCTCAAGGTATTTTTCAGATAAAGCACTTAAAAAAAAATTCACTGGATTCTTTGTCCTTGCCATCCGTTATGAACGTTTGAGTCTCCCAGTCTATATCTGGCAAATTAAAATCTCCACCATGAACTATAACATGGTGGAGAAATCTGCTCAAAATATTTTCCAAATTACCCTTCAGGTGCTCAGCGACAACAGCTGCTGAGCCAGGAGGCCTATAGAGACATCCATAGGACTGTTGCTATTCACAATATACATAAATGACCTTGTGGATGACATCGGAAGTTAACTGAGGCTTTTTGCAGATGATGCTGTGGTGTATTGAGAGGTTGCAACAACGGAAAATTGTACTGAAATGCAGGAGGATCTCCAGCGAATTGACGCATGGTGCAGGAAATGGCAATTCAGTCTCAATGTAGACAAGTGTAATGTGCTGTGAATTCACTGAAAGATAGATCCCTTATCATTTATCTACAAAATAGCAGGTCAGCAACTGGAAGCAGTTAATTCCATAAATTATCTGGGAGTACGCAGTAGGAGTGATTTAAAATGGAATGATCATATAAAGTTGATCGTCAGTAAAGCATATGCCAGACTGAGATACGTTGGAAGAATCCTAAGTAAATGAAATTCGAAAACAAAGGAAGTAGGTTACAGTATGCTTGTTCGCCCACTGCTTGAATACTGCTCAGCATTGTGGGATCCGTACCAGATAGGGTTGATAGAAGAGATAGGGAAGATCCAACGGAGAGCAGCGCACTTCGTTACAGGATGATTTAGTAATCTCGAAAGGGTTACGGAGATGATAGACAATCTCCAGTGGAAGACTATGCAGGAGAGACGCTCAGTACTCGGTATGGGCTTTTGTTAAAGTTTCGGGAACATACCTTTACCGAAGAGTCAAGCATTATATTGCTACTTCCTACATATACCTCGCAGAGAGACCATGAGTACAAAATCAGGGATTAGAGCAAAAACAGAAGCATACCGACAATACATCTTTCAATGAACAATACGAGACTGGAATAGAAGGGAGAACGGATAGAAGTACTCAGGGTACCCTCCAAAAACACACAGTCAGGTGTCTTGCGGAGTATGGATGTAGATGTAGATGTAGATGTAGATGTAGATGTAGATGTAGATGTAGAAGCTGCAGAAAGGTCCTCCATCATTTGTGTCTCTTTGTTCATATGATTACTACAAAGCCAGAATCATTGCATTTGATCCATTACCATATGTGAATTATTTCTGAAAGAAGCTGCAGAAAGCCCCTCCTGCAGCAGCATATCTATATTGATATGATTACTACAAAGCAAGAATTATTGCATTTCATCCATTACCCTATGCGAATTATTTCTGAAAGGAGTTCCATACAGCTCCTGCTACATCAGTGTCTTTATGGTCGTATATTTAATACAAAGCTAGAATCATCCCATTTCATTCATCACGCTATGTGAATTATTTCTGAAAGAAGTTGCAGAAAGCTCCTCCCACAGCAGCGTCTCTCTGTTGGTATGATTACCACAAAGCCAGAATCAACATATTTCATACATTATCCTATGTGAATTATTGCTGAAAGAACATGCAGAAGGCTTCACTCACAGCACCACCTGTTTCTTGTTATGGTTACTACAAAGCTAGGAACATCGCATATCATCCATTACACTATGTGAATAATTTCTGAATGAAGCAGCTGAAAGTTCCTTCTGCAGTAGTGTCTCCTTGCTTGTATGATTCCTACAAAGCCAGAATCAATGCATTTAATCCATTAGCATATGTGATTTATTTTTGAAAGGACCTGCAAAAAGCTCCTCACATAGCAGCGTCTTTTTGTTCATATGATTACTACAAAGCCAGAATCATTCCATTTCATTCATTACCATATGTGTATTATTTCCGAAAAGAGGTGCAGAAATCTCCTTCCACAGTAGTTTCTCTTTTTTCATCAGATTACTATAAAAACCAGAATCATCAAATTTCATCCATTACACTATGTGAATTATTTCTGAAAGGAGCTGCAGAAAAGCTCCTAGCACAGCAGCATCTTTTTGTTGATATGATTACTACAAAGCCACAATCACGCATTTCATCCATTACCCTATGCAAATTATTTCTGAAAGAAGTTGCAGTCCCTCCTCCAGCAGCAGTGTCTATTTGTTGGTATGATTACCACAAAGCCAGAATCATCGCATTTCATCCATTACCCTATGTGAATTATTTCTCAAAGAAGTTACAGAAAGCGTCTCCCACAGCTGCATCTTTTTCTCCGTATGATTATTACAAAGCCAGAATCATCCAATTTCATCCATTACTGTATGTGGTTATTTTCTAAAAGAAGCTGCAGAAAGCTCCTCCCGCAGCAGCATCTCTTTTTTGGTATCATTACAACAAAGCCATAACCGTCACACTACATCCATAACCGTATCTGATCTATTTCTAAAAGAAGTTGCAGAAAGCTCCTCAGGCAGCAGTGTCACATTGTTCATATGATTACTGCAAAGTGAGAATCATCCCATTTCATCCATCATGCTATGTGAATTATTTCTGAAAGAAGTTGCAGAAATCTCCTCCCACAGCACCGTGTCTTTGTTGGTATGATTACTACGAAGCCAGAATCATCTCATTTCATCCTTAAGACTATATGAATTATTTCTCACAGGCAGTGTCAAAAGAACCTCCCACTGCAGCGTCACATTGTTGGTATGATTACTCCAAAACCAGAATCAAAACATTTCATCCATTACACTACGTGCATTTTCTCTGAAAGAAGCTACAGAAAGCTCCACCCATATTTGCGTTACTTTGTTGGTGTCATTACTACAAGACCAGAATCATCAATTTTCATCTATTACCCTATGTGAATTACTTTTGAAAAAAGCTGCAAAATGTTCCACCCACAATGGCGTCACTCTGTTGGTATGATTAATACAAATCCTCAATTATCACATTTCATCTGTTACCCTATTTGAATTTTTTTCCGGAAAAAGCTGCAGAAAACGCCTCTCACATTTGCGTTGTTTTCTTGGTATGATTACTACAAAGTGAGAATCATTGCATTTCTTTGATTACCCTATGTGAATTATTTCTGAAAGGAGCTGCAGAAAGGTCCTGCCGCAATTGTGTCACTTTGTTGCTATGATTACAACAATGCCAGAATCATTTCATTTCATCCATTACCCTATGAGAATTATTTCTGAATGATGCTACAAAGAGCTCCTCCCACACTTGCGTCACACTACAAAGCCAGAATCATTACATTTCATCAATTACACCATGCGAATTATTTCTGAAAGAAGCTGCAAAAAGCTCCTCCCACATTTGCATCACTTTGTTGGTATGATTACTACAAAGCCAGAATCATCGCATTTCATGCATTGCCATATGAGTATTATTTCTGAAAGGAACTGCAGGGAGCTCCTACCACACTGCTATCACTTTCATGGTATAGTTACAACAAGGCCAGAATCTTCTGATTTCATCCACTACCATACGTTAATTATTGCTGAAATGAATTGCTTGTAGCTCTGCTCACAGTACTGTAACTTTGTTAGTACAGTTTCTACAAGGCCACATTCATCGCATTTCATCCACAACCCTGTGGAAATTATTTCTGAAAGAAGCTGCAGAAAGATTCTCTCACATTACTATCACATTGTTGGTTCAGTTGTGATCTATTTCTGAAGGAAGCTGCAAAAGCACCTCTCTCAGTACTGTCACATTGTTTGAAATTTTACACGAAGCAATACTACTACTACTACTAGTACTACGTGATCAGGCCCAGTAGACCACACACATCTACAAGTTACCTCCTCCACTGTATTCTGTCCAATGCTGCTATCTGCCATTCGTCCACATCTATTGACACTTGGATTAAATCTTCATGGGATCCACCACTCCAATGGTTCTTGGGTCTCCCAGGAAGTCTCTTTCCTGTAGGTGTGAAATCCAGGAGCTTCCGAGGCCATCTGTGATCCTCCATCCAAGCTATAATGTCGGCCCACTGCATTTGTTTGGCTTTGAGGGTACCTGCTATGTTGGGCCACTGGTATAGTTCCTCAAGCGCTTCATTGTATCTGATCCTCCATTCCCCAGTATCTGCATCCAGAACTGTACCAAAAATCTTCCGAAGCACTTTTCTCTCAAAAACAAGGAGCTTATGGAAGCCCTGTTTCCGGATACTCCATATCTCACAGCCATATAGAACAAGAGGCTGGATAAAGGTTTTGTACGGTTGAATCTTGAACTGTCTGGAGAGATATTTCTACCAAAGCAGTTGTGCTAGGCTGTGGAAAGATCGGTTTCCTGCTTGTATTCTGGCATTGATCTCTGCATCACATGACGAGTTCACAGTGGAAAGTGCCCCTAGGTATTTGAATTCTTGCACTCTCTTGTAGGAAAGGTCCACAACAAGCAACAAGCATTGCATTTTATCGATAACCCTATGAAGATTATATCTGAAAGAAGCTGACAAAAGCTCCTCTCAAATTACTATCCCTTTGTTGGTATAGTTACAAAAAAGCCACAATCATGGCATTTCATCTTTAACACTATGATAATTATTTCTGGAAGAAGCTCCAGAAAGCTCCTCTCACACTACAATCACTTTCACAGTTAGTTACTACAAAGCCACAGTCGTCTCATTTCAGCCATAACACTATGTGAATTATTTCTGGATGAAGCTGCAGAAAGCTCCTCTCACACTACAATCACTTTCTTGGTGTAGTTACCATAAAGCCAGAATCATCACATTTCATTCATAACACTATGTGAATTATTTCTGAAAGAATCTGCAGTAATATGCTCTTCCTTAACAATCAATCTGTTCATACAGCTACTACAAAGCAACAATCGTTGCGTTTAATTTGTAACATCATGTGAATTATTTCTGAAAGAAGCCACAGAACGCTCCCCTCAAAATACTATAAACCTTGATGGTGTAGTTACTACAAAGCCACAATTATTGCATTTGATTCATAGCATGCTGTGAAATATTTCTGAAAGAATCTGCAAAAAGTTCCATTCACTCTAGAACCAAACTGTTGGTATAGTTATTAAAAAGTGACAATCATTGCACTTCACTCATAATGGTATGTGAATTATTTCTGAAAGAAGCTGCAGAAAGGTCACAATACTATCACCTTGTCGGTATAGTAACTACAAAGTCATATCCATCGCATTTTATGCATAAACCTATGTGAATTATTTCTGAAAGACGCTGCACAAAGGTACTCTCACTGTAGAATCATTTTGTTGCTATAGCTACAACAAAACCACATACATGGCATCTCACCCATAACACTATGAGATTTATTTCTTAAAGAAGCTGCAGGAAGATTCCCTCACAATACTATCACTTTGTTGTTATAGTTACTGAAGACATACAACCATTGCATTTAATCCATAACCATATGTGTATTATTTCTGAAAGAAGGTGCAGCAAGCTCCTCTCACTCAAGTATCAATCTGTTGGTATAGCTATTACAAAGCCACAATCATAGCATTTCATCCATAAGCCTATGTGATTTATTCCTGAAAGAAGCCGCAGGAAGCTCCCCTCACAATACTATCACTTTTCCAGTATAATTACTAATGAGCCACAATCATCTCATCTCATTCGTAGTCCTATGTGAATTATTTCCAAAAGAAACTGTAAAAAGCTTTCCGACCAATACCACGAGTTTTGGTACAGTTACTAAAAAGCCACAATCATTGCATTTCATTCATAGTCCTATGTGAATTATTTCTGAAAGGAGCTTCAGAAAACTCCACTCACAATACTATCATCCTGTTGGTATAGTTACTACAAAGCCACAATCATCACACTTCATCCAAAACCCTATGTGAATTATTTCTGAAAGAAGCTCCAGCAAGCTCCTCTCACTCTATTACATTGTGTTGGTATGGTTACTACAAAGCAACAGTCATCCCATTTCATCCATAATCCTAAGTGCTTTATGGGACATAAGCTGCACGAAGCCCCCTCACAATACAATCACTTTGTTGGTTTCCTGAATGAGATTTTCACTCTGCAGCAGAGTGTGCATTGATATGAAACTTCCTGGCAGATTAAAACTGTGTGCCCTACCGAGACTCGAACTCAGAAACTTTGCCTTTTGTGGGCAAGTGCTCTACCATCTGAGCTACCATAGTATGACTTACGCCCGGTCCTCACAGCTTTACTTCTGCCAGTATCTCGGCTCCTACCTTCCAAACTTTACAGATTTTCTCCTGTGAATCTTGCAGAATTAGCACTCCTGAAAGAAAGGATATTGCGGAGACATGGCTTAGCCACAGCCTGGGGGATGTTTCCAGAATGAGATTTTCACTCTGCAGTGTAGTGTGCACTGATATGAAACTTTCTAGCAGATTAAAACTGTTCTGGAAACATCCCCCAGGCTGTGGCTAAGCCATATCTCCACAGTATCCTTTTTTTCAGGAGTGCTAGTTCTGCAAGGTTCACAGGAGAGCTTCTGTAAAGTTTGGAAGATAGGAGACGAGATACTGTCAGAAGTAAAGCTGTGAGGACCTGTATCTTCATTAGGGTGATCCCCATATGCATCTGCTTCCCACTTACTTACTGTTTTTAGAGTGTCATATGCCTGTAACGCTATCAGGTGGCATCCGACATCACAGTGGGCAGTGGTCATAATGTTTTGGCTCCTCGGTGTATAGGGGATCTATACAAGGGAGATATAACTGAGGGCAACATCATACAAATAGTAGAAGAGACAGATGAAGGTAACAAGGGAGATATACTGTGAGAAGCATTTGACTGAGCACTGAAGACTCACAGTGAAACAAGGAAACAAGTACCCAGGGGTAGACAACATTCTGTCAAAACTACCGATAGCATTGGGAGAGACAACAATGACAAAATTATTCCATTTGCTGTGCTAGATGTACGAAACAGGTGAAATATCCACAAATTTCACTAAGAATGTATTAATTTCACTTCCAAAGAAATAAGGTGCTGTGAGGTGTGAATATTCCCAAACTGTCAGTTTAGGAATTTGTCGTTGCAGAATACAAACACAAATTCTTATATAAAAGGACCAAAAAGCAGCAGATACTGACTTCATAGAAGATAACTTTGGATTCTGGAGAAATGTAGGACCACATGTGACAATACTGACCCTACAACTTATCTTAGAAGATGCATTCAGGAAAGGCAAACCTATGTTTCTACCATTTGTAGACTTAGAGAAAGCTTTTGACAATGTTGACTGGAATGCTCTTCTTCAAATTATGAAGCAGGGATGAAATACAGGGAGTGAAAGACTATTTAAAATTTTTACAGAACCAGATGGCAGCTATAACAGTTGAGGTTCATGAAAGGGAAGCAGTGGTTGGGGAGCAAGTGACACAGGGTTGTAGCCTATACGTGACGTTATTCGAACTGTATATTTGGCCACCAGTAAAAGAAACAAAAGAAAAGTTCAGAATAGGAATTCAAATACATGGAGAAGAAATAAAAAAACTTTGAGGTTTGCTGACAACATTGTAATTCTGTCAGAGACAGCAAAGGACCTGCAAGAGCAGTTGCACGGAATGGACAGTTCTTGAAAGGAAGATATGATATGAACATAAACAAAAGCAAAAGAAGATAATGGAATGTAGTCAAATTAAATCAGGTGATGTGAGGGAATTAGATTAATGAATGAGACACTTAAAGATGATGATTTTTGCTATTTGGGTAGCAAAATCGCTAATGATGTTCAAGGTAGAGATGATATAAAATCTAGGCAGACAATGGAGAGGAAAGTGTTTCTGAAGAAGAGAAATTTTGGAGCATTGAATATAAACTTAGGTTGTAGAGTAATTGCACTTTATGCAAGACACCTTTGTAGCTTTGTTTTCAGTGAGACATTTTTCAGCACTTTTTTTTGCTATCTTCAGACATGTAGATGTAGATAGTACAGAAAATGCTAAAACAGGTTTGTGTGAAAACACAGCTATGAACATGCCCGAAAAAAAAAAAAGAGAGGGGAAATTTCTCTCTAATTTTCTTAGACACAGAAATAAAGAGAACTGCAATATTCACAACATGGAACTGCAATATTCACAACATGTTTATAGATTTAGGTGTTACAAAGATTTTTCTGGAAACATTTGTATTGATTGTTGTCATATACGAAGTGAAACATGGATATCAAACAGCTAGACAGGATGAGAATAGAAGCTTCTGAAATGTGGTACTACAGATGTATACTGAACATAAGGTGGGTGAATGGACTTGGAGAGAAAAGAAATTTCCTACACAATCTGACTAAAAGAAAGGATTAGCGGACAGGATGCATTCTAAGATGTTAACGGATCACTAGTTTAGCACTGGAGAGAAGTGTGGAGCAGTGGCACCACACCAATATCGTATATTAAGATCCACATAAGACTTTTGGTAACTTTATTTTCAAAATTCTGATGATGAAGTTCATACTTTATGCAAAGTCTTACGAGTTAATAGGTATATTTTGAAGGAAAGATCACTTTCAAATTAAAGGGCTATTTTTCCTCTTTTCAGTAAACTTTACTATCTTAACAGATATTGAATATAATAGAGGGAAACATTCCACATGGTAAAAATATACATAAAAAACAAAGATGCTGTGACTCACCAAATGATAAAACACTGGTAGACAGACGTTGCTTCATCTATGGGTTGTGAAAGTTTGAAATTTGTGTGTGTGTTTGTGTATTTTTTATTGTGTCTATCTACCATCACTTTCTCATTTGGTAAGTCACAGCAACTTTCTTTGTTATATGCATTAACAGATATTGATAATTGTTAGTTTAACTTTATCCACATTTGTAGTGCCAGTTATGGACATATTGCTGTGAATTTCCAGGATCTGTTGATACACTTTTGATCATCTGATTTTTCTAATTTCTATTGACACCAGTACTAATGAGCAAGAGTCCTGAATTACAAATTACAGATTTTTCAGTAACTACATTTTAATATGCAAGATGGGTCCCATAATAATAATAATAAGCCCTTGATTTCCAATGCATAGGCATAAATTAGAATTGAACTTTTGAATAGACGCTGCTCATGCAAAGTAACATACTGCTACAAACAAAATATAATGACAATATCCACAGCCAATAAAACTTAGCCTTCTGGCTCACAGGTTTTGTAAATAATAATAAATTAACATAATTCATTAATACCGTAGAACAAATCTGTTTACGGCCTACATTCACTCCACTTTCTTGATTCTGCTGTTAATCTTCTTCAGGTATGGCTTCAGTTTAACTTGGCTGCATTCTAGACCACTCTTGGGAACTATTTGTGTTGCCTCTCCATTCATTTAAGTCAGGCTGAGAGAACTTATTTTACAATTATGAGCAATAAATATCATTATGTGTGTATTTCAGTTTTGTTTAGTAATATTTGTGTTTACAACAACCATTCTTTGCTGTGTTTTACTTAACTGTATGTGAAACAACTTTTGATCACTTCATCTGTATTGTGTGCACATTTACTTTCTGAAGAGATAATAAGTATTGTGCTCCACAGATGTCCATACTAAGTACCTGTCTGCATACATCATTAGAAACTGTAAGAGATCTGGTCATCCCCAACAGGATCTTAAAGACATGATTAAAGATTAGTGAGCTCATAATTTTGAACTTATAAAAGAAACTTCTGGCTATCCATTTTAAGTACGGAACTGTCAACAGTAATTTCAGGTGCTGATCCTCTGAAACTGTACAGCTTCTGAACGGCTTGTATCACAACTATTGATGTGACATAACACCTACGGTATATTTTCTATTGTCATCTGGAATGAAGATCCCATTCTATCCATTACAGGGTTTAACCTTACTTGAACCATAATCATGATGATGAACATCTCAATAATTTAGTGGGTTCTGAACCTGAAACATGAAATAGTAGAGGACTACAAATACGACAGTGGGAGCTCATCTTCAGTGCTGTGTGAAAGATCATGCACAAAAATCCTTGTGGGATAGTGTTGCTAACAACTATTGTTTTGATTTAGTTAACTTCAGTGCTAGTAAACAGTCACTATTGCTCAATAGATATTAAAACTGAAAATAAGTAAATTTTTTGAAATATGTAGAATCTGATCACAGATGAAAGAAAATAGAAATAATCTTAAATATATGTTCTTGATTATTAGCATTATTTTCAGAGAGAGATAGCAGAAATAAGATTGAGCCCACAGTGTTTTAAATGTTTCAAAGCCAGAAGCTTCTTCAAGGAAATGCACCCAACTGTAGAGCTTTTCTTTGACGGTAGACAATGATAATCCCATTCCTTAATAGAATGTTGATACCTTGCATATTGGCTGCATATTAATAATCATAACAAATCTTCATCAGAGCAAGGAAAACAAACACAAAAGCACACAAGCTCTGGCACCCAAGACCAGACTGCAAGCAGAAGCACATGGTGGGAGAAGCAAACAGGTGGTAGGGAAGGAGGAGAATGGGGCAGGGAGAGATAGTAGGGTAGGGGGACAGTTATGTGCTGCTTGTGGACGGTTACAGGGACAAAGTGGGGAGAGAGTACGGCAGCTAGTTGGAGTCAGGAGATTAGACAGATGTCAGCAGGGGGGTGGGAGGGCCATCAGAAAAGGAGGTAGCTATAAAAACTGTGGGTGCATTACTGGAATTGAGTTCTGGAATGGGAACAAGGAATGGTATAGTTTGGTGGTAGACAGTGACTAATGAAGGTTGAGGGTTACTTAAATGTAAGCTATACTGTAGGGAGAGTTCCCACTAGTGCAATTCAGAAAAGTTGGTGTTGGTGGGAAGAATCCAGAAGGCACAGGTTGTGAAGCAGTCACTGAAATGACAAATGTCATGCTGCGCAGCATGCTCAGCAATTGATTGGCCCAACTGTTTCTTCATCACAGGATTTTGGTTGTCATTCATGTGAACATACATTTTGTCAGTTGCCGTGTCAACATAAAATACAGCTCAGTGGTTGCAGCTTAGCTCTTGGATCACATGACTGGTTTCACAGGTAGCATTGTCTTTGATTGGGCAAGCGATAATTGTGAGTGGACTGGAGTAGGTGGTGGAGGGAGGATGTACGGGACAAGTCTTGCATCTATGTCTATTACAGGGGCATGAGCCATGAGGTAAAGGGCAGCAAGCAGGGGTTGTGTAGTAGTGATATTCTCTAGGTTCAGTGGTCAGTGGAATACTACTGTGGAAGGGATGTAAAAGATAGTGCTTAATACATTCCCCATTCCAGGGTACTATGATATATATTTTTGGTTTGTAAATAAAGCTTCCTTTTCCTTCTGCTAGTTACTTTATTTATCCTATATGTGTTTCGCCTTCTGTTCTAAGGCATCATCAGTGGGATATATAATGATACAATTTTGTTAGCTTTAGATTATTAAACAGTTCACTTTGTAAAAAAAGTAATTACTTATGATTTGCTAATTTGCTTATCCTCACATCTGGTCTGGAGGTCACACTACCACTTTTATCACTGCCATATAATCACATTTTTGTGTTCTCACCTTCCATACACCATTCACCATATTTCTTCCCTTTCTTTGGTCGACTATTGTTCCTTTGTCACTCAATACATTTATTTCGTCGTACACCGTTTTTCTCAACGTAAATATTGCAACTCTATTATTTGTTTCATCTTCTTTGAGAAATTTACCTATTTGTTGCAAATGTAACGAAGTATATGTTCGAGACTAACTTCTATTTCTGATGTTTATACTGTGTGTGCGTATGATTGAGAGAGAGGGAGGGAGGGGGATAGAGCTGACGAGTTTTAATTTGGGTGGGGGGGGGGGCAGTGGAGGGGGGAATACAAGCTATCAGTGAGTGGTTGAAAACTTTGGTGACAGCGACAGCTGATTTGACTTTTCCTTTCAATATTTTGTGGAGGGGCTCATGGATTTTTTGGATTCTATTATTATTATATTGGACTGTATTATTTTATTAATCCTTTTTGCAGATGGTATTCTATTATTTTAAATAATGAATGGCTTGGCATGTGTACTTGGTCATTCAACAGGATTTTCCCTTCTGCTTTGGTTTTCTGTATGTGGTAATTTTCTTGCATTATTAGGAGGTGTTGTTTTACTGTCGATTATAATTATTTTATGTCATTGTCTCTAGTGGTTGGTTTGTGGTCATTTTCTCTTAGGCATTCTGCAAATGTGATGTGGTTTGTCCCATATTTCCAAACTCTCATGTGTTTTTTTATCTGACATCAGATGTTCCCCTGTTTGCTCTATGTAACTGCCTTCACAAGTGTTACACTGTAGCTGATATATACTTGCTTTCTGGTATATGTCTCTGTTATTAGTCAGTTTTGGGGTGTATTTTTGCATAGAACTGTCTGTTGTGTCTGCTATGTTTATTCCTTGTCTCTTGAAAATGTTGGTGATTTGATAGGTGAGTTTGCGTTTGTATGTCATTGTGTACCATCTATTGTTTTCTTTCAACTTTTTCTGATTATCCTGTGCAGTTGTTATGGGACTACATGTTTGTGTTTGCTTCTGTTGTGTTGTTGTCTGTGGTTTGGAGCTTTCTGCTTTTATTTTACTTTTAATTTTGTTGTTAAGCTTTGTTACTGTGTTACTGTTGTAACCATTATTTTGTGCCTCCTGCATCATTATGTCCCATTCTTTTTGGTAGCCTTCTTTGGCAAGTGGTACTGTGTTGAGTCTATGGAGCATGTGTTGAAGTGCTGTTTGCTTTTGTGTGTGCGGGTGGTTAGAGGACTGAGGAATCATATTGTCTGTTGCTGTGGGTTTACGGTAAATTTCAAACATATGCTTATGGTTCTGTTTTTTTATTGTTATATCCAGGAAGTTAATTTGGTTGTTCTGTTCTCTTTCAATTGTGAATTTTATATTTTTATGGATCTTGCTGATGTCAGTATGTAGTTTTTCAATTTAACTTTGTGGTATATTTGTTAAGCAAAGGATGTCATCCATGTATCTGAACCACTATAATATGTTGTATTCTTTTGCTAATATTTTTGTGAAAATGATCTGTTAAATGTGGTTTACCAAAATATCTGCTAAGGCTTCTGAAACTGGGGACCCAATTGGTAATCCATCTTCTTCTAAATAATATTCATTACTGAATTTGAAGTAATTTTGTTGTGTTATGAGCTTTATTAGTGTGTATATTTCCTTAATCTGTTCATCAGGAAGGTGACTATAAGTTTTCAGGTACTTATCTATAATTTCTATTACTTCTGGTACTCCTGGCTGGTGTGACCAAGCCATTCTAGGCACATCAGTCAGGAACTGCGCAGCCACTAAGGTTGCAATTTCGAATCCTGCCTCTGGCATGACAGTGTGTGTGTTGTCCTTAGGTTAGTTAGGTTTAAGTAGTTCTAAGATCTAAGGGACTGACGACTTCAGATGTTAAGTCCCATAGTGCTCAGAGCCATTTGAACCATTTCTGGTACTGGTATGTTGCAATACATGATTTCTATAACAAATGAAAAGAGGGTTATATTTTTTGTTCATTGTGTTTGCTGTGTAGTGTTTTTAATGGTTCTGTCTTCTTGTACTTTGAAATTTTCAGACAGAAATTTTAACATGTATCCTGCAAGCTCTGAAGTGGGGGGAGTTTCTGAAATCCAGTATTGGCCTCACAGAAGATTCGGTTTGTGGATTTTTGGTTGGCTTTGGAGAACCAGCGCAGTGGGACTGATCTATGACAACTTTCTTTTCTCTATGTTATCCAATATGATGTCAATATTTTTCAGAGTGTGTTTTCTTTTTTTTTTTTACTTTTGTCTTTAATCTGAATGTCATGTCTGATTTTAAATTTGTAATGCTATTTTGTAAAATGAATTCTTGTGTTTTTTCAATGTATTGTTCTTTGTGTATCAGTAATATTGTGGTCTCCTTGTCTCCTTTTAAAATGTTGTTGTTGTTGTTGTTGTTGTTGTTGTTGTTGTTGATGATGTGGTCTTCAGTCCTGAGACTGGTTTGATGCAGCTCTCCATGCTACTCTATCCTGTGAAAGCTTCTTCATCTCCCAGTACCTACTGCAACCTACATCCTTCTGAATCTGCTGAGTGTATTCTTCTCTTGGTCTCCCTCTATGATTTTTACCCTCCATGCTGCCCTCCAATACTACATTGGTGATCCCTTGATGCCTCAGAACATGTCCTACCAACCGATCCCTTCTTCTAGTCAAGTTGTGCCACAAACTTCTCTTCTCCCCAATCCTATTCAATACCTCCTCATTAGTTACGTGATCTACCCATCTTATCTTCAGCATTCTTCTCTAGCACCACATTTCGAAAGCTTCTATTCTCTTCTTGTCCAAACCAGTTATCATCCATGTTTCACTTCCATACATGGCTACACTTCATACAAATACTTTCAGGAAAGAGTTCCTGACACTTAAATCTATACTCGATGTTAACAAATTTCTCTTCTTTATAAACGCTTTCCTTGCCATTGCTAGTCTACATTTTACATCCTCTCTACTTCAACCATCATCAGTTATTTTGCTCCCCAAATAGCAAAACTCATTTACTACTTTAAGTGTCTCATTTCCTAATCTAATTCCTTCAGCATCACCTGACTTTATTTGACTACATTCCTTTATCCTCATTTTGCTTTTGTTGATTTTCATCTTATATCCTCGTTTCAAGCCACTATCCATTCCATTCAACTGCTCTTCCAAGTCCTTTGCTGACTCTGACAGAATTACAATGTCATAGGCGTACCTCAAAGTTTTTATTTCTTCCCCATGGATTTTAATACCGACTCTGAATTTTTCTTTTGTTTCCTTTACTTCTTGCTCAATATACAGATTGAATAACATCAGTGAGAGGCTACAACCCTGTCTCACTCCCTTCCCAACCACTGCTTCCCTTTTATGCCCCTCGACTCTTATGACTGCCATCTGGTTTCTGTACAAATTGCAAATAGCCTTTCGCTCCCTGTATTTTACCCCTGCCACCTTTAGAATTTGAAAGAGAGTATTCCAATCAACATAGTCAAAAGCTTTCTCTAAGTCTACAAATGCTAGAAACATAGGTTTGCCTTTCCTTAATCTTTCTTCTAAGATAAGTCGTAAGGTCAGTATTGCCTCATGTGTTCCAGTATTTCTATGGAATCCAAACTGATCTCCCAGAGGTCAGCTTCTACTAGTTTTTCCATTCGTCTGTAAAACATTCATGTTAGTATTTTGCAGCTGTCACTTATTAAACTGATTGTTTGGTAATTTTCTCAGCTGTCAACACCTGCTTTCTTTGGGATTGGAATTATTATTTTAAAATGATAACATTTTGTTTTTGTAGTTTTCTCCTAATTTTTCCTAGTGTTGCAGATCTGAGTTTTTGTTGTTTTGTGTTGTTGCATTTTTATGCTGGTTATTATATTCTGGATTTCTTTTTTTACTAGTTCTCTAGTTAATCCAATGCTGACACTGCTATTTTCATTCCTATCATCCCTTGTCAAAACACTTTATGCTTCTATAATTAGATTTCATAAGTAACCTTCATCTATTTCTGAATTTAGATTGTATTTTCATCCTTTCTCCAACAGCTGTCTTTCTTTACTGTTTAACTGTGTGTCTGTAAGGTTCACTAATCTTGGGTAGAATTTGTGTGTGTGAGTAAAGGTAATATGTTGTAACTGGAGTTTTTTGAGTAGGTTGATCTTTCTTCTATTAACTGTTTCTATTCTTTGTGCAGCAGTTTTTGTAAGCTTTTCGACCCTGTTGACCAGATGGGAGAAAACTTTCATATTATTTATGGTGTCTGCGAGTTGTAAATATGTTTTATACAACTCGTAATTTAACTCTTGTTTTTTAGAGTCTAGGGATTTTATCTCGTATTTTAACCATATTTTCTGAGCAGAATGCATTGCTTTTTGGGTGGTGGTTGAACTGTTTTTAATTTTTACATTGAATATTTAGGTACCAGATTGTTACATTTGCATATGTTGAATTTTGTGTGTTGTATGGTTTTATGGATGTTCAAATGATTCTTCTGAATTTCTGGTATGGGCCATGTGGAAATGCCTGGCATGGCATGAATAACAAGTCTGTTTGTGTGGCCATCCTCTGCAGCAAGCATATAAAAATTTGTTTTGTAAATAAAGCTGCCTTACCCTGCTGCTAGTTACTTTATTTATCCCGTACACTTTTCACCTTCTCCTGTTCTAAGGTATCATCAGTGGGATTTATAACGATACAGTTGTGTTAGTTTCATATTATTAAACAGTTAAATTCACATTTTTTTAAAAAAAGAGTAGCTACTTACATTTTGGTGATTTGCATTTTCTCACAACTGCCTATCATACAAGTTCATGGCCAGGGATAATGACGTGTCCTGGGGTCCACTGATAAACCACGGAATGGCTCCCAAGCAGGCGACGTGGAAACTGCTTCATGAGATAGGCATTCTCTGAAGCTGACCTACATTCTGTCTACACCATGGGGTTTTCTGGCTTTGGGAGATGGAATGGCATAACAGCACACATAACAAACTGCATGTCGTTAAGGAGGCTATGAATGTGTGGAAGTCTTCCAGGCAGGCCTCTCCCAGGGAATCAGTCATCCTCTTCCGGCTCTGCATTGACTATATGAGGCTAAAGCATGGTTAACTACTCTGTAGCGAGAAGCCACCTAAGTGTCGATGTGGCTTCCAAATGACAGTTGTTCACCTCTTGCTGGACTACTCACATTTAACCGCTCTGTGACAGACTTTCAACTTTCCCACCAACCTGCCTTCGGTGTTGGACACAATGACTCCACAGCAGCTTTAGTTCTACATTTTATCCGTGAGAGTGGGTTTTATACTTCTATATAGGGTTTAGTGTATCCTTTGACCCTCTGTGTCCTCCAGCCTAGTGCTTTACGGTTGAGTTTTTAATGTGTTGCAGAGTCACTGGCTTTCCCTTTCTATTCTCGTGCTTGCCAGCCACTGTAATCTGCTTTCATGTTTTACTCTCTTCTGTTGTTTCCTTGTCCTCTTTTGTTCCTTTTAGTGTTCATAGTGTGCCCTTCATTCTTATGGCTTTTCCTTTCTTTCTGTTTTGTGTTACACATTTAATCCGTTTTATTCTCACTCTTGTGGCATTGCTTTTTAGGAACATTGGTGAGGCAGATGGTGTGATAGCTGTCCACATCAAGTGCGTTTTTACACAATCTCACCATAGCCGGTTGAAGATGATGATTATATGTCACTTGTAGTCAGATGAGATATGTTTAATCACCTGGCTGTGGATGCGGTCAGGCCCAGGAACTGTGTCGGTGCAATGTGCAAGAGCACTGAAAAGCTTCCACTTTGTAAATGGGGCATTATAGGATTCACCACAGCATGTAGTGCATTAGAGTACATTACCTTTCAGCCACCGTTCCAGTGTGCGAAACCTTGGGGGGTGATTATCCAATGCAGTGCCCGGCAAAGTGCCCGGAAATCGCATTTGTGTTGGTACATAACTCGCCATTTAAGGTAACACCAGGGACAGCCATTGAGGCTTGGTACCCAAAGAGACATTTGATCTTTTTCCAGACTTGGGAAGACATGTGGCCTCCAATGGTGGAGACTTATCTCTCCCAACACCACTCCTTCTGTTGCTCGATAAGGTAGCGAACACTGGCACAGAGCCATTTAAAGACTATGATGTGCTCCAGGGAAGGGTGCCACTTACGGGCTGTAAAGCTTGCAGACACTCTTCAATTGCCTGAACGATTTGCGGTGACCACCAAGTGACTGCCTTACTCCTTGGGCAACCTAAAGAGCGAGGGATTCCGTTTTCTGTGACATAAACAATTGTGCTAGTCATCTGCTCAACCATCACATCGATATTACAATGTAGGGGAGATTCAGCGGTGACAGCTAAGGTGAAAGTTACCCAGTTAGCCTTGTTCAAAGCCCATCTGGGCAGGCATCTGTGTGCCTGATGCTGGGGCACTGCCAGGAAGATGGGGAAGTGCTCACTACCACACAGGTAGTCATGTCTTCTTCAGTGGATGGATGGGAGATGTTCTGGGCTGCAGATTGATACGTCAATGGCTTAGTAACTCCCATGAGCCACACTGAAACATGTGGCGGCCCCAGTATTTAAGAGTCATAGGTCAAATTGCAACAGTAAATTTCGACAACTCTGCCTCGCCCAGTAACTATGGTACCACCCCACAAGGGGTTATGGGCATTAAAATCATCCCGAAGAAGGAAAGGTTTAGGCAGTTTATCAATTAGTGCAGCTAATACATTCAGGGGTACTACACCATCTAGATGAAGATATACATTTCAGACAGTTATTTCCTGCATCATCTTTATTCTGACAGCCACAGCTTCAAGAGAGTTTTGAAGGGGCACATGTTCACTACAGACTGAGTTTAGAACATAAACGCAAACTCCACCTGTCAATCGATCATAGTCACTGTAGTTGCTGTAATATGCCTTATAGTCACGGAGGGCAGGGAACCAGGTTACCTGGAGGGCAATGCAGATGGCAGGTTTAAACCTCAACAGTTGCTGTAGCTCAGCCAGGCAGTGGATAAAACCACCACAGTTGCACTGGAAGATGACATCGTGAGACTGGGAAGGCACGGAAAATTCAGTGAAGCACTGTATGGCTCACAGTCACCTGCTTCCACTGATTTATTGCCTGAATAGTCTATATCCATCATGTGAAAGGATCTGGCAAGATCTACACTCCTGGAAATGGAAAAAAGAACACATTGACACCGGTGTGTCAGACCCACCATACTTGCTCCGGACACTGCGAGAGGGCTGTACAAGCAATGATCACATGCACGGCACAGCGGACACACCAGGAATCGCGGTGTTGGCCGTTGAATGGCACTAGCTGCACAGCAGTTGTGCATCGCCGCCGTCAGTGTCAGCCAGTTTGCCGTGGCATACGGAGCTCCATCGCAGTCTTTAACACTGGTAGCATGCCGCGACAGCGTGGACGTGAACCGTATGTGCAGTTAATGGACTTTGAGCGAGGGCATATAGTGGGCATGCGGGAGGCCGGGTGGACGTACCGCCGAATTGCTCAACACGTGGGGCGTGAGGTCTCCACAGTACATCGATGTTGTCGCCAGTGGTCGGCGGAAGGTGCACGTGCCCGTCGACCTGGGACCGGACCGCAGCAACGCACGGATGCACGCCAAGACTGTAGGATCCTACGCAGTGACGTAGGGGACCGCACCGCCACTTGCCAGCAAATTAGGGACACTGTTGCTCCTGGGGTATCGGCGAGGACCATTCGCAACCGTCTCCATGAAGCTGGGCTACGGTCCCGCACACCGTTAGGCCGTCTTCCGCTCACGCCCCAACTTCGTGCATCCCGCCTCCCGTGGTGTCACGACAGGCGTGAATGGGGGACGAATGGAGACGTGTCGTCTTCAGCGATGAGAGTTGCTTCTGCCTTGGTGCCAATGATGGTCGTATGCGTGTTTGGCGCCGTGCAGGTGAGCGCCAAAATCAGGACTGCATACAACCGAGGCACACAGGGCCAACACCCAGCATCATGGTGTGGGGAGCAATCTCCTACACTGGCAGTACACCTCAAGTGATCGTCGAGGGGACACTGAATAGTGCACAGTACATCCAAACCGTCATCGAACCCATCGTTCTACCATTCCTAGACCGGCAAGGGAACTTGCTGTTCCAACAGGACAATGCACATCCACATGTATCCCGTGCCACCCAACGTGCTCTAGAAGGTGTAAGTCAACTACCCTGGCCAGCAAGATCTTCGGATCTGTCCCCCAATGAGCATGTTTGGGACTGGATGAAGCGTCATCTCACGCGGTCTGCACGTCCGGCACGAACACTGGTCCAACTGAGGCGCCAGGTGGAAATGGCATGGCAAGCCGTTCCACAGGACTACATCCAGCATCTCTACGATCGTCTGCATGGGAGAATAGCAGCCTGCATTGCTGCGAAAGGTGGATATACACTGTACTAGTGCCGACATTGTACATGCTCTGTTGCCTGTGTCTATGTGCCTGTGGTTCTGTCAGTGTGATCATATGATGTATCTGACAACAAGAATGTGTCAATAAAGTTTCCCCTTCCTATGACAATGAATTCAAGGTGTTCTTATTTCAATTTCCAGGAGTGTAAGTACTTAGCAAGTGCCCAAATCTCCACCCCACCCTCAGCTGCAGAGCCTGTAGGTAGCAGTGGTGTGGGTGCGACCGCAATTTCTTTGGTCTTAGCGGTTTTCGTTTTGGATTTCTCTCACTGCTCCTTGGGTTTCCCTGGCTGGGAGGACTTCACTGGCTCAGTCTCCAGGACTGAGGATGAGCGTGACGTCCTACAACCAGCTGCTTTTTTGCTCTTTGGCCACTGGCAGGTGTCTTGTTTCCCACTAGAAGCTACCTAGGAATGGAGTGACCCAAGGGACCACTTCCTAGGGAGAGAAGCTGAAGAACACTTACGCTTCTCCAGCTCCAGCCATGATTGTTGCGCAATGATGGTGGCGGCGGGGGGCGGCGGGGGGGGGGGGGGGCAGGGTGGTGTTGCTCCTCAAGTAGGTGGTGCAGGATCAACAGGGATGGAAATGCTCTCCAACATCAAGGGGGCAGGTGAGTCTACCAGCTCTGAGAGTTGACCTGGGTTGGCAGAGCTCATGGTGTCAGAACTGTTGTAGTGGTGGTGTAAGACTATGTCATACACACAGGATGCAGGTGTTCAAATTTTCTCTTATCCTCAGTGTAGGTCATTCATTCCAGGGTCTTGTACTCCATGATTCTCCTTTCTTTCTGGAGAATCCTGCAGTCAGGTGAGCAAGGTGAATGGTGCTCTCTGCAGTTGACGCAGGTGGAAGGCAGTGCACATGGAGTATTGGGATGTGATGGGCATCCAAAATCTTGGTTTGTGACACTGGAAGTAGTGAGGGAAAACATATTGCTGAACTTCCAGCACTTCAAGCACCGAGTTGGGGGGTGGATACAGGGCCTTACATCACACCAGTAGACACTCACCTTGACCTTCTCGAACAATGTATCACCCTCAAAGGCCAATATGAAGGCACCGCTGGCAACCTCATTATCCTTCCGACCCCGGTGGACATGCTGGACGAAATTTACACCTCGTCACTCTAAATTGGCCAGCAGCTCAATTTCGGACTGCAAAAGAATGTCTCTATGAAATGTGATACCCTGGACCACATTTAGGCTCTTACTTGTTGTACTGTTGTGTGTTGAATTGTGCTTGTGATCGCTTAGAGACTGCTGGTGTTTCACCACCAGCAAGAGGTGATGGACTGCGCTTCATCGTTTGTCATCCACCCTGATGCCGCCCACTCTGACCAGGGGCCCTCCCAACAGGCGCCACCTGATAGGATGGCCTTTGCTGGGAGTCCTGATGCCTCAGGAGGATGGGCATCTACCCCTTGGCATATGCAGGGAGTTAACAGTGCAGTCATCAGCAGCACAATGCCTGTGTGGTTATGGGTCTAAAGATCTTAATTCACGAAGAACACGATGGACCTTTTAAGGCTCCCTTCTCCAGTTGGCTCATTCTTTTGGAAATGTTTGAAGAATGGAAGTCAAACCCTACAGGGGGCCATCACATAAAGGCTGAAACAAGTGAAACTCCTTTTAGTCACCTTGTACGACAGGCAGGAATACCCCGGACCTGCAGGGGAGAAGGAGAATATGATATGGTTGCTCCAGTCCTGATTGTGCTACCATGTCATGAGTGGAATGCTGCACCTTTGGGAGGTGGTGGGTGACTGGAGCAATAAGGCACGGGGATGTGTTGTTGTACGAAGCTGGGAAGGTAATAACAGTGTGTGAAGGCCTCAGTGAGATCCTCAGCATATTTTCAGAGGAACTGCTCATCACTACTGATGCAACAGCCATGGATGACTAGGCTGTATGGAAGGGACTTCTTGGTATAGAAAGTGTTGCAGCTGTGAAAGTGTTCTAGAAACTAGAACTGAGAACCAGACATTTTTATTAATTAGACTGCGCATCTTATGTGGTGAGAAAAAGTCAATAATTGTATCTGGGGACTTTATAATGTCAATATGTTGGTACACAGTGCAATTAAAATTCCGTTCCTTAACTTTCTATGTAGTTTCAACTTCTATTCTAATACACACATCAAAAAAGTTTTGCATAACCTCATTCCCTAGAGTTGGAGAGTAGAGAACCTGTACAGAAAATTGGAATAGAAATCAACATAAACAACATTTCTGCCCTTTTTATTGCTCATAAAAACCACACACTGCATGTTGTACCACTATACAGTGATACCTTCACAGGTAGGGGGTCCAGATTTCTGTATACACTGGTACCTCTAATACCCAATAGCACATCCACTTGCATTGATGCATGCCTGTATTTGTCATGGCATACCATCCACAAGTTCATCAAGGCACTGTTGGTCCAGATTGTCACAGTCCTCAACGGCGATTTGGCATAGATCCCCAAGAGTGGTTGGCGGGTCATGTTATCCATAAACAGCCATTTTCAATAAATCCCAGACAAGTTTGATGGGTTCTGTCTGGAGAGCATGCTGGCCACTCTAGTTAAACAATATAATTATCCTGAAGGAAGTCATTCATGGGGGTATGAATTCTCGTCCACAACAATTAATGCCTCACGAATATGCTGCCGATATCATTGCGCTATTGGTTGGAGAATGGCATTCATGTATCATGCAGCCATTATGATGCCTTCCATGACCAGCAGCAACATACATCAGCCCCACATAATGAAACTACACCTGCTGTACAGTGTGTCTTAGGTGTTCAGCTTCACCGTGTTGCCTCTAAACACGTCTCCAACGATTGTTTGGTTGAAGGCATATATGATACTCATTAGTGAAGAGAATGTGATGCCAATCCTGAGTGGTCTGTTCAGCATGTTGTTGGACCCATCTGTAAGACACTGCATGTTGTCATGGTTGCAAAAATGAACCTCACCATGGATGTCAGGAGTGGAGCTGCCCATCATACAGCCTGTGGTGCACAGTTTGAGTCATAACACGACATCCTGTGGCTCCACAAAAAGCATTATTCTGGCATTGCTGTCAGGGTTCCTATGAGCCATAATCCATAGCTAGCAGTCATCCACTGCAGTTGTAGCCCTTGGGTGGCTTGAGTGAGGATTGTCATCAGAAGTTCCTGTATCTCTGTAGGTCCTCTATGTTTGAACATTATCACTTTGGTTCACTTCGAGATGCCTGGACACTTCCCCTGTTGAGAGACCTTCCTAGCACAAAGTAACTAAGTGGATGTGATCAAACCACAGTATTGGCCATCTAGGCATGGCTGAACTTCAGACAACATGAGCTGTCTACCTCCTTCCAGGTGGAATGACTCGAACTTATTGGCTGTCGGAGCCCCTCCGTCTAATAGGTGCTGCTCATGCATGGTTGTTTACATCTTTGGGTGGGTTTAGTGACATCTCTTAACAGTCAAAGGGACTGTGTCTGTAATACAATATCCACAGTCAACATCTATCTTCAGGAGTTCTTGGAACTGGGATGATGCAAAACTTTTCCGGCATGTGTATAAATATCCCAGCTATGCTAACAAACTCTTCAAAAAGTTTCATAGACAATACATCTTCAAATCTAGAAACCTCAGATATAGAAGTAAGGAACATTGACCTAGGCTTATCTGACCACAATGCACTCATTTCAGTTCTCACACTTCCCGTAAATACAACAATAGTACATCATAGGTACAAAAGAATTTTCTCCCCTGAAAACTGCCACCAGTTTACTACCACACTGACTGACCAATCCTCAGCATACGTATTGTCACAAACAAATACAAATGACATGTTCTCTCTTTCCATGATAGATCTGGAAATGTGCTGTCTATAAAGATTCATGAAAGTCCACTCACATACACTTACAAAAACACACTGAGAAACTTCTACACTGAAGTGAAAATTTTTTCTGACACTAAAAAAGAAAAAAAAGTATGAAACTGCAAATGTAAGTGTATAAAAAGGATAATTAATGTAGCATACATATTACATAATTATAGATTGGTAAGGGAGTCAGACAATGAATCAAGCAGAACATGGTAAATAGTTAAAGAGAACTGGGAAAAGCAGTAAGGAACAGGAGACTATACTTATATCTGGAGATAACAATCAACTAAAAAAAGAAGCATTGCTCAATTACATTATTAACTACTTTCTAAGTGTACTTGAGAAACTAAGCATGAACTTTAACAAACAAAAGTAAAAACCAGCACCAAAGTAGGCATCAGTAGGAGAATAAGTTCCAAGTTCCACTAATGAATATGAAATGTGGAAGTAATTAATAGTCTGAGGCCAAAAATGTCTGCAGAAATGGATAAAGTGCAAGTGTCACAAATAAAAAAGTTGCGCCACAAATTTTGTAGCCACAGCTACATACTGCCAATTTCTCATTCAGTGAAGGTGTGTTCACACAGAGGATGAAAATTTCTAAGGTTAGAACTCTGTTCAAAAATGGGTATTCATGCTAGGTAGAAAACTGCAGACGTATGTCCCTCCTTCAATCTCTTTCATAAATCTTTAGGAAGTTGATGAAAATCAGGATCATAAGCTATCTTGACACCTCCAATCTTCTGAATTGTAAGCAACACAGCTTTCATACAGGTTATAACACAGGAGCCATACAAGCCTCATGAAGGAGCCAGAAGGAATTTCGACCATAACAAAAGTGTTGTAGCAATCAACCAAGATCTTATCAATGCCTTTGATACAGTAAACCACTAAATACTCCATGAGAAACTGGAAGCTATAGCATCAAAGATATTGGCAAGGAACTAACTTAATCCTATCTACAACATAGAACACAGGTTTTGGAACTCACAGGGTCTCAAAACAGGCAAAAAATAAAGTGGCTATCAGATGCTAAGAGGGTGGCAAAAGGTGTCCTGTAGGGTACTGTTCATGGCCCCACCTATAATTTCTGATCTATATAATTGACATTAAAAGCCCAAACAGTTTGTCAAAAATGATGTTATTTGCAGACCATACAACCATAATTTGGTGATGATGGAAAATCCTTATCTATTACTGCTGAAAAAGTTGTGAAATGCGTGCTGCAGCAGTTTCTTCCTAATAAGTTAACATTTAATTTAAATAAAATAAATTAGCTACAGTACAGTAAAGGAAATGAGAAGTATATCCTCCAGTTTTTATTGAGTGCCCACGAAATAGAGAAAGTAAAGTTTACAGAATTATTGGGCATGCACACTGACCATGTCTTCAGCTGGAAAAGCCATTGCATTTACATATCGCAAAAACTCAATTCTGCATGTTTTGCACCGAGCATAATTTATGGAATTTGTTACAAACAATGTACAACGTTACTGTATTTTGCTTATTTCCAGTCTGCTGTATCTTATAGAAGAATGTTCTGAGGTGTCAAAAAACCTCACTTGCAGATACTTTGAAATGACAGGAAAATGTCATTAAAATTATTAAATACAGCTCTCTACAAACACACTGCAAGCCCTTATTCATGCATTTAATAATACTTACAGTACCATTGTTGTTCATATTCAAAAGTATGTCTGATAGAAGTACACACACAAGTAATTTACATATGAATTCAGATTTACAGAAGTACAACACACGTCAGTAAGAATCTGCATGTAGAAAGAGCTATAAAAACAAAAACTCAAAACAGGTTGAGCCATTATGGAATAAAGCTGTATAACACACTGTCAATTTAGATCAAGGGAATTATGGATGACAAAAAATTTGTCAGAAATAAAACTTAAGTATTAAATTAATGTTTCTATATCATGGATGAGTATTTTGAATTCCTTGATGACTAATAACCACTTGTTTTCTTTTCATTGTCATTCAAACATGCTGTTCTGATTGTAAATATTAAATATTGTTTGTATATTCTTGTTTCTTGAAGTGTACTGCTTGTATGTCAGAATTGTTATAGGGCACATCTAATACCAATCCATTAGTCCATTATGAAATTTTTTAAACACATTGTATAATGTTAATTTCATATTAGTTATATTAACATCTAGAATTGTGATGTATGTATGCTGTATCTCATTATGACAATACCTACATCATGTATGTGATGCAAAGGATACTATGGTGAACAGTAATTACTTACTTAATCTGAACACACTTTTCTTTTTGTAAATAATAAAGAAAAAACACAAACTAGGAAATGATCGGAAAGTAATTATATGTAAAAATTAACTTGGAATGTCAATGTAAAATGACTTTCTCCACATCATTACAATCTGTCATGCAAAATTGTCCATGGAATGTGTAACTAACTAACTTTATAATGGGTCACTGATGAAGATGGAGTAGTTTCTTCTTTTATTTCTTTGATACACTAATAATAACACACAAATGGTAAAAACATTAAGCCGTTTTCAAGATTTTTAGTGTTGTTGTTGTTGTTGTGATCTTCAGTCCTGAGACTGGTTTGATGCAGCTCTCCATGCAACTCTATCCTGTGCAAGCTTCTTCATCTCCCAGTACATACTGTAGCCTACATCCTTCTGAATCTGCTTAGTGTATTAATCTCTAGGTCTCCCTCTATGATTTTTACCCTCCACACTGCCCTCCAATACTAAATTGGTGATCCCTTGATGCCTAAGTACATGTCCTACCAACCAATCCCTACTTCAAGTCAAGCTGTGCCACAAACTCCTCTTCTCTCCAATTCTATGCAATACCTCCCCATTAGTAATGTGATCTACCCATCTAATCTTCAGCATTTTTCTGTAGCACCAAAGTTTGAA
Organism: Schistocerca gregaria; assembly: GCF_023897955.1. Classification (NCBI taxonomy): domain Eukaryota; kingdom Metazoa; phylum Arthropoda; class Insecta; order Orthoptera; family Acrididae; genus Schistocerca; species Schistocerca gregaria. Next base: position 371,023 of record NW_026061873.1, on the reverse strand, counting down.
AGCTTCTATTCTCTTCTTGTCCAACTATTTATCATCCATGTTTCACTTTCATACATAGCTACACTCCATACAAATACTTTCAGAAACGACTCCCTGTATTCCAGCCAACATTGTCAAAAGCTTTTTCCAAGTCTAGAAATGCTATAAACACAGGTTTGCCTTTTCTTAATCTAGCTTCTAAGATAAGTCATAGGGTCAGTGTTGCTGCACGTGTTCCAATATTTCTACGGAATCCGAACTGATCTTCCCCGAGGTCAGCTTCTACCAGTTTTTCCATTCATCCGTAAAGAATTCTCGTTAGTATTTTGCACCTGTGACTTATTGAACTTATAGTTCGGTAATCTTCACATCTGTCAACACCTGCTTTCTTTGGGATTGGAATTATTATATTCTTCTTGAAGTCTGAGGGTATTTCACCTGTCTCATACATTTTGCTCACCAGATGGTAGAGTTTTGTCAGGACTGGCTCTCCTAAGGCTGTCAGTAGTTCTAATGCAATGTTGCCAACTCCCAGGGCCTTGTTTCAACTTAGGTCTTTCAGTGCTCTGTCAAACTCTTCGCGCAGCATCATATCTCTCACTTCATCTCAGCATTTTAAGTGTTATATAGGGACAAAATGGAAGAATCTGATGTCTTGGTTCAGTTACACGTAATATTTTTTGAGTGTTTTATCTACCAATGGGAAAATGCTCCTCTCTAAACACAAATAAGTGTATATGCTCCTTTTTAAATAATTGACTGAAAAATCTGATTCTAGCTGCCTCATCCTACTTTACACAGCACCTTCCCAAAAATTTCCCAAAACTTTTGGTACACAAATATACTTGTTCTCTTCTCACTAATATGTCACTCATACCCCTCACAGCGGCTTGCCCATTCTCACTCATTCACTACTACTATTACTACTACTACCACTACTAGTAGTACTAGTAGTAGTAGTAGTAGTAGTAGTAGTAGTATTTCCTCTTGCTGTCACTGTCTCTGCCTTGCTCTATCTTACTGCTACTATCTGTTTCACTCCTTCCTACTGCTGCTGTATCTTCTCACTGACACACTGTCTCTCTTCTTTTTCGCCATTGTCACAGACTCAGTGTTGCATAATCATTGGTTCTCACCTACTTCCACATCCCAATTTTCTACATTCCTCTCCCACCATGGAGAAAAGTTCGCATGGTGCCTGTTGTATTAAATTCCGATGCAATTTCTATCTTTCATCAACACTCTGAAGGTACACCGATTACATAATGCCTCCAGTTGTGCTTTGGAAACTACTATTAGTCTTCCAGGGAACGATCAAAGCGTAGACAGTTTGAGACATTACTCCCATGGAGAAAAGTCCCCATGTTGCCTGTTGTATTCAATGCTGATGCAATTTCTGTGTTTCACCAACACTCTGAAGGTCCAAAGATTACTTAATGCCCCCAGTTGTGCTTTGGAAACTACTAGTGGTCTTCCAGGGAACGATCAAAGCGTAGACAATTTCAGACACTACTCCCGTGGAGAAAAGTAGGCATGGTGTCTGTTGTATTCAATCCCGATGCAATTTCTGTGTTTCATCAACACTCTGAAGGTCCACAGATTACAGAATGCTACCAGATGTGCTTCGGATATTGCTACAGGTCTTCCTGGGAACGTTCAAAGCGTAGACAGTTTGAGACAATACTCCCATTGAGAAAAGTCCGCTTGGTTACTGTTGGATTCAATCCCGATGCAATTTCTGTGTTTCACCTACACCCTGAAGGTCCAAAGATTACAGAATGCTTCCAGATGTGCTTCGGAAATTGCTACAGGTCTTCCAATGAACGATCTAAGCGTACACACTTGATACGTTACTCCCATAGAGTAACGTCCGCATGGTGCCTGTTGTATTCAATCCCGATGCAATTTCTGAGTTTTATCAACACTCTGAAGGTCCACAGATTACTGAATGCCTCCAGACGTGCTTCGGAATATACTACAGGTCTCTCAGGAATCGATCAAAGCGTAGACAGTTTGAGACATTACTCCCATGGTGAAAAGTCCGCACGGTCCCTGTTGTATTCAATCTCGATGCAATTTCTGTGTATCATCAACACTCTGAGGGTCCACAGATTACAGAATGCCTCCAGATGTGCTTCAGAAATTGCTACTGGTCTTCCAGGGAACGATCAAAGAGTAGACAGATTCAGAAGTTACTCCCATTGAGAAAAGTCCGCATGGTGCCTGTTGTATTCACCCCGATGTAATTTTAGTGTATCATCATCACTCTGAAGGTCCCCACATTACAGAATGTCTCCAGATGGTCTTCGGAAACCACTACTGGTCTCCCAGGAATCGATCAAAGCGTAGACAGTTTGAGACATTACTAATGAGGCGAAAAGTCCACATGGTGCTTGTTGCATTCAGTCCCGGTGTAATGTTTGTGTTTCATCAACACTCTGAAGGTCCACAGATTACAGAATGCCTCCAGATGGGCTTCGGAAACCACTACTGGTCTCCCAGGAATCGATCAAATCGTAGACAGTTTGAGACATTACTCCCATGGAGAAAAGTCCGCATGGTGCCTGTTGTATTCAATCCCGATGCAATTTCTGTGTTTCATCAACACTCTGAAAGTCCACAGATTACAGGATGCCTCCAGATGTGCTTCGAAAACTACTACTTGTCTTCCAGGGAACGATGTAAACGTAGACAGATTGAGACATTACTCCCATGGAGAAACGTCTGCATATAGCCTGTTGTATTCAATCCCGATGCAATTTCTGTGTTTCATGAACACTCTGATGTTGCACAGATTACAGAATTCCTCCAGATGTGCTTCGGAGACTACCACTGGTCTTCCAGGGAACGATCAAGGCGTAGACACTTCGAGACATTACTCCCACGGAGAGAAGTAAACGTGGTGAATGTTGTATTCCTTTACTTTGCAATTTCTGTGTTTCACCAACACTCTGAAGGTCCACAGATTATAGAATGCCTTGAGATGGGCTTCGGAAACTACTACTGGTCTTCCAGGGAACAAACTAACCGTAGACAGATAAAGGAATTACTCCAATGGAGAAACGTCCGCATGGTGCCTGTTGTATTCAATCCCGATGCAATCTTTGTGTTTCATCAACACTCTGAAGGTCCAAAGATTACAGAATGCCTCCAGATGGGCTTCGGAAACCACTACTGGTCTCCCAGGAATCGATCAAAGCGTAGAAAGTTTGAGACATTACTCCCATGAAGATAAGCCGCATGGTGCATCTTGTATTCAATCCCAACGCAATTTCTATGTTTCATCAACACTCTGAAGGTCCACAGATTACAAACAGCCTAAAGATATGCTTGGGAAACTACTATTGTTCATCCAGGTAACGATCAAAGCGTACATAGTTCGAGACATTACTGCCATGGAGAAAAGTCCTCATGGTGCCTGTTGTATTCAATCCCGATGCAGTTTTTGTGTTTCATCAACACTCTGAAGGTCCACAGATTACAGAATGCCTCCGGATGGGCTTCGGAAACCACTACTGGTCTCCCAGGAATCGATCAAATCGTAGACAGTTTGAGATATTACTCACATGGTGAAACGTCCGCATGGTGACTATTGTATTCAAACCCGATGCAATTTTTGTGTTTCATCAACACTCTGAAGGTCCAAAGATTACGAATGCCTCCAGATGGGCTTCGGAAAACACTACTGGTCTCCCAGGAATCGATCAAAGCGTAGAAAGTTTGAGACATTACTCCCATGAAGATAAGCCGCATGGTGCCTCTTGTATTCAATCCCGATGCAATTTCTATGTTTCATCAACACTCTGAAGTTCCACAGATTACAAACAGCCTCCAGATATGCTTGGGAAACTACTATTGTTCTTCCAGGGAACGATCAAAGCGTACACAGTTTGAGACATTACTCCCATTGAGAAAAGTCCGCATGGTGCCTGTTGTATTCAATCCCGATGCAATTTTTGTGTTTCATCAACACTCTGAAGGTCCAAAGATTACAGAATGCCTCCAGATGGGCTTCGGAAACCACTACTGGTCTCCCAGAAATCAATCAAATCGTAGACAGTTTGAGACATTACTCCCATGGAGAAAAGTCCGCATGAGGCATGTTGTATTCAATCCCGATGCAATATCTGTGTTTCATAAACACTCTTAAGGTCCAAAGAATACTGAATGCCTCCAGTTGTGCTTTGTAAACAACTACTGGTCTTCCAGGCAACGATCAAAGCGTAGACAGTTTGAGACATTACTCCCATCCAGAAAAGTCCGCAAGGTGAATATCTTATTCCATCACGATGCAATTTCTGTGCTTCATCAACACTCTGAAGCTACACTGAGTACAGAATGCCTCCAAATGTGTTTCGGAAACTACTGCTGGTCTTCCAGGGAACGATCAAAGCGTAGACAGTTAGAGACATTACTCGCATGGAGAAAAGTCCTCATGGTGCCTGTTGTATTCAATCAGGATACAATTTTAATATTTCAACAACATTCTGAAAGGAAGGTCCACAGATTACAGAGTTCCTGCAGATGTGCTCCGGAATCTGCTACTGGTCTTCCAGGGAACGATCAAAGCGTAGACAGTTTGAGACATTAGTCCTATGGAGAAAATTTCGCATGGTGCCTGTTGTATTCAATCTCGATACAATTTCTGTGATACATCAACACTCTGAAGGTCCACAATTACAAACTGCCTCCAGATGTGCTTCAGAAACCACTACTGGTCTCCAAGGAATCGATCAAAGCGCAGACAGTTTGAGACATTACTCCCAAGGAGAAAAGTCCGCATGGTGAATGTTGTATTCCATTTCGGTGCAACTTCTGTGTTTCATCAACACTCTGAAGGTCCACAGATTACAAACTGCCTCCAGATGTGCTTCGGAAACTACTATTGGTCTGCTAGGGAGCGATCAAAGCGTGGAGAGTTTGAGACATTACTCCCATGGGGAAAAGTCCGCATGGTGCCTGTTGTATTCAATCGCGATGCAATTTCTGTGTTTTCATCGACACCTTTCTTTGGTGAATTTGGACATGAGCTAGGAACTTAAGATTTTGCATGAAAGGAGGACTATTAGCCGCGTTGCACTGCAGATTGTGAAAAGTGTTCATATGTAGTAAAAGCCAGAGAAATCCGTCCGTATTCGTCATTTGATATCGAATCGACTTAAAACCAGATCGTCACATTGTCCGCTTTTCTTTCTGAAACGGTTACATTTATCGTCTGCAATGCTATGTCACGTGCTACGGTATGCGGAGACTCTAGAAGCACCACAGTAGAACACAGAAGAAGCTTCTAAGTTGATCTAATAGCCAGTAAGAAGCAGTACAATTCGAGTTTTAGTTATCGATTATGACTTTTTACCCTTCTTTGGTGCCTTGGATATGAGCTAGGACCTTAAGATTTCACATGAAAGGAGGACTAGCAGGTGCGTTGCACGGGAGAATGTGAAAAGTGTTCATATGTAGAAAAACCTGAGAAATCCGTCCGTTCTCGTCATTTGTTGTCGAATCGAGTAAAAGCCAGAACGTCACATTGGACGCTATTCTCTCTGAAAATGTTAAATTTATCGTCTGAAAAGCTATGTCGCGTGCTGCGGTATGCGGAGACACTAAAAGCTGCATGGTAGAACACAGATGAAGCTTCTAAGTTGATGTAATAGCCTGTAAGAAACATTACAATTCATATTTTAGTTATCGATTATTGATTTTTTTACCATTCTTTGGTGCTTTGGACACGAACTAGGACCTTAATATTTTGCATGAAAGGTGGACTAGCAGCCGTGTTGCACGGGAGAATGTGATAAGTGTTCATATGTAGCAAAAACCTGAGAAACCCGTCCGTTTCCGTCATTTGTTATCGAATCGACTTAAAGCCACATCGCCACATTGGCTGCAATTCTCTTTGAAATGGTTACATTTATTGTCTGAAAAGCTATATCGCGTGCTGCGGTATGCGAAAACTCTAAAAGCACCATAGGAGAACACAGAAGAAGCTTCTAAGTTGATGTAATAGCCAGTAAGAAGCAGTACAATTCAAGTTTTAGCTATCGATTATGACTTTTTACCCTTCTTTGGTGCCTTGGATATGAGCTAGGACCTTAAGATTTCACATGAAAGGAGGACTAGCAGGTGCGTTGCACGGGAGAATGTGAAAAGTGTTCATATGTAGAAAAAACCTGAGAAACCCGTCCGTTCTCGTCATTTGTTCTCGAATCGACTAAAAGCCAGATCGCCACATTGGATGCTATTCTCTCTGACACGGTTAAATTTATTGTCTGAAAAGCTATGTCGCGTGCTGCAGTATGCGGAGACACTAAAAGCTCCATGGTAGAACACAGAAGAAGCTTCTAATTTGATGTAATAGCCAGTAAGAAGCAGTACAATTCAAGTTTTAGTAATCGATTATTGACTTTTTACCCTTCTTTGGAGCCTTGGACTAGAGCTAGGATCTTAAGATTTTGCATGAAAAAATTACTAGCAGCCGCGTTGCACGGAAGAATGTGAAAAGTGTTAATATGTAGTAAAAACATGAGAAACCCGTCCGTTTAAGTCGTTTGTTATCGAATCGACTTAAAGCCAGATCAACACATTGGCCGCTGTTCTCTATGAAACGGTTACATTTATCGTCTGCAAAGCTATGTCGCATTCTGCGGTATGCGGTGACACTAAAAGTGTCATAGTAGAACTAAGAAGAAACTTCTAAATTGATGTTATAGCCAGTAAGAAGCAGTACAATTCATGTTTTAGTAATCGATAATTGAGATTTTACCCTTCTTTGGTGCCTTGGACATGATCTAGGATCTTAAGATTTTGTATGAAAGGATTCCTGGCAGCCGCGTTGCACGGGAGAATGTGAAATGTATTCATATGTAGTAAAAACCTGAGAATTCCGTCCGTTTTCGTCATTTGTTATCGAATCGACTTAAACCCAGGTCGTCACAATCGCCGCTCCTCTCTCTGAAACGGTTACATTTATCGTCTGCAAAGGTATGTCGCGTGCGGCGTAATTCGGAGACACTAAAAGCACCATATTAGAACACAGAAGAAGCTTCTACGTTGATGTAATAGCCAGTAAGAAGCAGTACAATTCAAGTTTTAGCTATGGATTATTCACTTTTTACGCTTCTTTGGTGCCTTGGACATGAGGTAGGACCTTAAGAATTTGCATGTAAGGAAGACTAGCACCCGCGTTGCACGCGAGAATGTGAAAAGTGTTCGTATGTAGTAAAAACCGGAGAAATCTGTCCGTTTTCGTCATTTGTTATCGGATCAACTTAAAGCCAGATCGTCACATTGGCCACTATTCTCTCTGAAACAGTTACATTTATCGTCTGCAAAGTTATGTCGCGTGCTGCGGAATGCGGAGACACTAAAATCGTCATTGTAGAACACTGAAGAAGCTTCTAAGGTGATGTAATTGCCAGTAAGAAGCAGTACAATTCAAGTTTTTGCTATCGATTATTGACTTTTTAGCCTACCTTGGTGCCTTGGACATGAGCTAGGACCTTAAGATTTTGCGTGAGAGGCGTACTAGCAGCCGCGTCGCACGGGAGAATGTGAAAAGTGTTCATATGTAGTAAAAACCTGAAAAATCCGTCCATTTTCTTCCTTTGTTATCGAATCGACTTAAAGCCAGATATTCACATTGACCGCTCTTCTCTCTGAAACGGTTACATTTGTCGTCTGCCAAGCTATGTCGCGTTCTGCGGTATGCGGAGACACTAAAAGCGTCATAGTAGATCAAAGAAGAAACTTCTAAGTTGATGTAATAGCCAGTAAGAAGCAGTAAAATTCAAGTTTTAGCTATCGATTATTGACTTATTATCCGGCTTTGGTGCCTTGGACATGAGATAGGACCTTAAGATTTTGAATGAAAGAAGGACTAGCAGACGCGTTGCACGGGAGAATGTGAAAAGTGTTCATATGTAGTAAAAACCTAAGAAATCCGTCCGTTTTCCTCATTTATTATCGAATAGACTTAAAGCCAGATCGTCACATTGACCGCTATTCTCTCTCAAACAGTTACATTTATCGTCTGCAAAGTTATGTCGCGTGCTACGGTATGCGGAGACGCTATATGCACCATAGTAGAACACAGCAGAAGCTTCCAAGTTTATGTAAAAGCAAGTAATATGCAGTAGAATTCAAGTTTTAGTTATCGATTATTGACTTTTTAGCCGGCTTTGGTGCCTTGGACATGAGCTAGGACCTTAAGATTTTGCATGAAAGGAGGACTAGCAGATGCGTTGCACGGAAGAATGTGAAAATTGTTCATATGTAGAAAAACCTGTGAAACCCGTCCGTTTCCGTCATTTGTTATCGAATCGACATAAAGGGATCGTCACATTGGCCGCTATTCTCTCTGAAACGGTTACATTAATCGTCTGCAAAGCTATGTCACGTGCTGCGGTATGCATAGACACTAAAAGCACCATAGGAGAACACAGAAGAAGCTCTAAGTTGATATAATAGCCAGTAAGAAGCAGTACAATTCAAGTTTTAGTTATCGATTATTGACTTTTTATCTTTCTTTGGTGACTTGGACATGAGCTAGGACCTTCAGATTTCACATGAAAGGAGGATTAGCAGGTGCGTTGCACGGGAGAATGTAAAAAGTGTTCATATGTAGAAAAAACCTCAGAAACCCGTCCGTTCTCGTCATTTGTTCTCGAATCGAGTAAAAGCCAGATCGCCTCATTGGCCGCTATTCTCTCTGAAACGGTTACATTCGTCGTCTGCAAATCTATGTCGCGTGCTGCGGTATGCGGAGACACTAAAAGCACCATAGTAGAACACAGAAGAAGCTTCTAAGTTGATGTAATAGCCTTTAAAAAGCAGTACCATTCAAGTTTTAGCTATCGACTATTGACTTTTTACCCTTCTTAGCTGCCTTGGACATGAGCTAGGACCTAAAGATTTTGCATGAAAGGAGGACTAGCAGCCGCGTTGCACGGGAAAATGTGAAAAGTGTTCTTTTCTAGTAAAAACCTGAGAAATCCGCCAACTTTCGTCATTCGTTATCGAATAGACTTAAAGCCAGATCGTCACTTTGGACGCTCTTCTCTCTGGAACGGTTACATTTATCGTCTGAAAAGCTATGTCGCGTGCTGCGGTATGCGGAGACACTAAAAGCACCATAGTAGTTGATGTAATAGCCTGTAAGAAGCAGTACAATTCAAGTTTTACCTATCGATTATTGACTTTTTAGCCTTCCTTGGTGCCTTGGACATGAGCTAGGACCTTAAGATTTTGCATGAAAAGAAGACTAGCAGCCGCGTTGCACGGGAGAATGTGAACTGTGTTCATATGTAGTAAAAACCTGAGAAATCCGTCCGTTTTCGTCATTTGTTATCAAATCGACTTAAAGCCAGATTGTCACATTGGCCGCTATTCTCTCTGAAACGGTTACATTTATCGTATGCAAAGCTATGTCGCGTGCTGCGGTATGCGGAGACACAACAAGCACCATAGTATAACACAGAAGAAACTTCTAAGTTGATGTAAAAGCCAGTAAGAACCAGTACAATTCAAGTTTTAGTTATCGATTATTGACTTTTTTGCCTTCCTTGGTTCCTTGGACATGAGCTAGGACCTTAAGATTTTACATGAATGGCGGTCTAGCAGCTGCGTTGCACGGGAGAATGTGAACTGTGTTCATTTGTAGTAAAAACAGGATAAATCCGTTTGTTTTCGTCATTCGTTATCGAATCTACTCAAAGCCAGATCGTCACATTGGAGGCTCTTCTCTCTGAAACCGTTACATTTATCGTCTGCAAAGCTATGTAGCGTACTGCGGTATGCGGAGACACTAAAAGCACCATAGTAGAACATAGCAGAAGATTCTAAGTTGATGTAGTAGCCAGTATGGAGCAGAACAAATCAAGTTTTAGTTATCGATTATTCATTTTTTACCTTTCTTTGGTGCCTTGGACATGAACTAGGACCTTAGGATTTTGCATGCAAGGAGGACTAGCAGCCGCGTTGCACGGGAGTATGTCAAAAGTGTTCATATGTAGTAAAAACCTGAGACACCCGTCCGTTTTCGTCATTTTTAATCGAATCGACTTAAAGCCAGATCGTCATATTGGCCTCTGTTCTCGCTGAAACGGTTACATTTTTCGTCTGCAAAGCTATGTCGCATTCTGCGGTATGCGAAGACACTAAAAGCACCATAGTAGAACACAGAAGAAACTTCTAAGTTGATGTAAAAGCCAGTAAGAAGCAGTACAATTCAAGTTTTAGTTATCGATTATTGACTTTGTAGCCTTCCTTGGTTCCTTGGACATGAGCTAGGACCTCAATATTTTACATGAATGGCGGTCTAGCAGCCGTGTTGCACGGGAGAATGTGAACTGTGTTCATATGTAGTAAAAACAGGATAAATCCGTCCGTTTTCGTCATTCGTTATCGAATCGACTCAAAGCCAGATCGTCACATTGGCCGCACTTGTCTCTGGAACGGTTACATTTATCGTCTGCAAATGTATGGCGCGTACTGCGGAATGCCGAGACTCTGAAAGCACCATAGTAGAACACAGAAGAAGCTTCTAAGTTGATGTAAAAGCCAGCAAGAAGCAGTACAATTCAAGTTTCAGTTATTGATTATTGACTTTTTAGCCTTATTTGGTTCCTTGGATATGAGCTAGGACCTTAAGATTTAGCATGAATGGCGGACTAGGAGCCGAATTGCACGGGAGAATGTGAACTGTGTTCATATGTAGTAAAAACCTGAGAAATCCGTCCATTTTCGTCATTTGTTATCGAATCGACTTAAAGCCAGATCGTCACTTTGGCCGCTATTCTCTCTGAAACGGTTAAATTTATGGTCTGAAAAGCTATGTCGCGTGCTGCGGTATGCGGAGACACTAAAAGCACCATGGTAGAACACAGAAGAAGCTTCTAAGTTGATGTAATAGCCTGTAAGAAGCAGTACAATTCACATTTTAGCTATCGATTATTGATTTTTTACCATTCTTTGGTGCTTTGGACATGAGCTAGGACCTTAAGATTTTGCACGAGAGGAGGACTAGCAGCTGCGTTGCACGGGAGAATGTGAAAAGTGTTCATATGTAGTAAAAACCTGAGAAACCCGTCCTTTCTCGTCATTTGTTATCGAATCGACTTAAAGAGGTCGTCACATTGGCCGCTATTCTCTCTGAAACGGTTACATTTATCGTCTGCAAAGGTATGTCGCGTGCGGCGGAATGCGGAGATACTAAAAACACCATAGCTGAACACAGAAGATGCTTCTAAGTTGATGTAATAGCCAGTAAGAAGCAGCTGAACTCAAGTTTTAGTTATCGATTATTGACTTTTTTGCTGGCTTTGGTGCCTTGGACATGAGCTAGGACCTTAAGGTTTTGCATGAAAGGAGGACTAGCAGACGCTTTGCTTGGGAGAATGTGAAAAGTGTTCATATGTAGTAAAGACCTGAGAAATCCGTCCGTTTTCGTCTTTTGTCATCGAATCGACTTAAAGACAGATCGTCACATTGGCCGCTATTCTCTCTCAAACGTTTACTTTTATCGTCTGCAAAGCTATTTTGCGTGCTGCGGCATGCGGAAACACAAAAAGCACCATAGTATAACACAGAGGAAACTTCTACGTTGATGTAAAAGCCAGTAAGAAGCAGTACAATTCAAGTTTTAGTTATCGATTATTGACTTTTTAGCTATCCTTGGTTCCTTGGACATGAGCTACGACCTTAAGATTTTGCATGAATGGCGGATTAGCAGCCGCGTTGCACGGGAGAATGTGAACTGTGTTCATCTGTAGTAAAAACAGGAGAAATATGTCCGTTGTCGTCATTCGTTATCGAATCGACTCAAAGCCAGATCGTCACATTGGCCGCTCTTCTCTCTGGAACGGTTACATTTATCGTCTGCAAAGCTATGTCGCGTTCTGCGGTATGCGAAGACACTAAAAGCACAATAGTAGAACACAGAAAAAGCTTCTAAGTTGATGTAATAGCCAGTAAGATGCAGTACAATTCAAGTTTTAATTATCGATTATTGACTTTTTACCCTTCTTTGGTGCCTTGGGCATGAGGTAAGACCTTAAGATTTTGCATGAGAAGAGGACTAGCAGCCGCGTTGCACGTGAGAATGTAAAAAGTGTTCATATGTAGTAAAAACCTCAAAAATCCGTATATTTTCCTCCTTTGTTACCGAATCGACTTAAAGCCAGATATTCACATTGCCCGCTCTTCTCTCTGAAACGGTTACATTTATCGTCTGCAAAGCTATGTCGCGTGCTGCGGTATGCGGTGACACTAAAAGCACCATAGTAGAACACAGAAGAAACTTCTAAGTTGATGTAAAAGCCAGTAAGAAGCAGTACATCAAAATTTAGTTATCGATTATTAACTTTTTAGCCTTCCTTGGTGCCTTGGACATAAGCTAGGACCTTAAGATTTTGCGTGAAAGGCGTACTAGCAGCCGCGTCGCACTGGAGAATGTGAAAAGTGTTCATATGTAGTAAAAACATGAGATATCCGCCCATTTTTGCCATTCGTTATCGAATAGACTTAAAGCCAGATCGTCACATTGGACGCTCTTCTCTCTGGAACGGTTACATTTATCTTCTGAAAAGCTATGTCGCGTGCTGCGGTATGCGGAGACACTAAAAGCACCATAGTAGTTGATGTAATAGCCAGTAAGGAGCAGTACAATTCAAGTTTTAGTTATCGATTATTGACTTTTTAGCCTTCCTTGGTGCCTTGGACATGAGCTAGGACCTTAAGATTTTGCGTGAAAGGCGTACTAGCAGCCGCGTCGCACGGGAGAATGTGAAAAGTGTTCATATGTAGTAAAAACCTGAGAAATCCGTCCGTTTTCTTCATTTGTTATCGAATCGACTTAAAGCCCGATCGTCACAAAGGCCGCTATTTTCTCTGAAATGGATACATTTATCGTCTGCAAAGCTATGTCGCGTGGTGCGGTATGCGGTGACACTAGAAGCACCATAGTAGAACACAGAAGAAGCTTCTAAGTTGATGTAAAAGCCAGCAAGAAGCAGTACAATTCAAGTTTTAGTTATCGATTATTGACTTTTTAGCCTTATTTGGTTCCTTGGACATGAGCTAGGACCTTAAGATTTAGCATGAATGGCGGACTAGCAGCCGCGTTGCACGGGAGAATGTGAACTGTGTTCATATGTGGTAAAAACCTGAGAAATCCGTCCATTTTCGTCATTTGTTATCGAATCGACTTAAAGCCAGATCGACACATTGGCCACTATTCTCTCTGAAACGGTTACATTTATCGTCTGCAAAGGTATGTCGCGTGCGGCGGCATGCGGTGACACTAAAAAGACCATAGTTGAACACAGAAGAAGCTTCTAAGTTGATGTAATAGCCAGTAAGAGGCAGTTGAACTCAAATTTTAGTTGTCGATTATTGACTTTTTAACTGGCTTTGGTGCCTTGGACATGAGCTAGGACCTTAAGATTTTGCATGACTGGCGGATAAGCAGCCGCGTTGCACTGCAGAATGTGAACTGTGTTCATATGTAGTAAAAACAGGAGAAATATGTCCGTTTTCGTCATTCGTTATCGAATCGACTCAAAGCCAGATCGTCACATTATCCGCTCTTTTCTCTGGGACGGTTACATTTATCGTCTGCAAAGCTATGTCGCGTTCTGCGGTATGCGAAGACACTAAAAGCACAATAGTAGAACACAGAAAAAACTTCTAAGTTGATGTAATAGCCAGTAAGAAGCAGTACTACTCAAGTTTTAGTTATCGATTATTGACTTCTTATCTGGCTTTGGTGCCTTGGACATGAGCTAGGACCTTAAGATTTTGCATGAAAGGAGAACTAGCAGGCGCGTCGCTTGGGAGAATGTGAAAAGTGTTCATATGTAGTGAAAACCTGAGAAATCCGCCGGTTTTCGTCATTTGTCAACAAATCGACTTAAAGCCAGATCGTCACATTGGCCGCTATTCTATGTGAAACGGTTACATTTGTCGTCTGCAAATCTATGTAGCGTGCTGCGGTATGCGGTGACACTAAAAGCACCATAGTAGAACACAGAAGAAACTTCTAAGTTGATGTAATAGCCAGTAAGAACCAGTACAATTCAAGTTTTAGCTATGGATTATTGACTTTATACCATTCTTTGGTGCCATGGACATGAGGTAGGACCTTAAGAGTTTGCATGAAAGGAGGACTAGCAGCCGCGTTGCACGCGAGAATGTGAGAAGTGTTCATATGTAGTAAAAACCGGAGACATCTGTCCGTTTTCGTCATTTGTTATCGAATCGACTTAAAGCCAGATCGTCACATTGGCCGCTATTTTCTCTGAAACAGTTACATTTATCGCCTGCAAAGTTATGCCGCGTGCTGCGAAATGCGGAGACACTAAAAGCACCATAGTAGAACACAGAAGAAACTTCTAAGTTGATGTAAAAGCCAGTAAGAAGCAGTACATCAAAATTTAGTTATCGATTATTAACTTTTTAGCCTTCCTTGGTGCCTTGGACATAAGCTAGGACCTTAAGATTTTGCGTGAAAGGCGTACTATCAGCCGCGTCGCACGGAAGAATGTGAAAAGTGTTCATATGTAGTAAAAACATGAGATATCCGTCCGTTTTTGCCATTCGTTATCGAATTGACTTAAAGCCAGATCGTCACATCGGACGCTCTTCTCTCTGGAACGGTTACATTTATCGTCTGAAAAGCTATGTCGCGTGCTGCGGTATGCGGAGACACTAAAAGCACCATAGTAGTTGATGTAATAGCCAGTAAGGAGCAGTACAATTCAAGTTTTAGTTATCGATTATTGACTTTTTAGCCTTCCTTGGTGCCTTGGACATGAGCTAGGACCTTAAGATTTTGCGTGAAAGGCGTACTAGCAGCCGCGTCGCACGGGAAAATGTGAAAAGTGTTCATATGTAGTAAAAACCTGAGAAATCCGTCCGTTTTCTTCATTTGTTATCGAATCGACTTAAAGCCCGATCGTCACAAAGGCCGCTATTTTCTCTGAAACGGATACATTTATCGTCTGCAAAGCTATGTCGCGTGGTGCGGTATGCGGTGACACTAGAAGCACCATAGTAGAACACAGAAGAAGCTTCTAAGTTGATGTAAAAGCCAGCAAGAAGCAGTACAATTCAAGTTTTAGTTATCGATTATTGACTTTTTAGCCTTATTTGGATCCTTGGACATGAGCTAGGACCTTAAGATTTAGCATGAATGGCGGAGTAGCAGCCGCGTTGCACGGGAGAATGTGAACTGTGTTCATATGTGGTAAAAACCTGAGAAATCCGTCCGTTTTCGTCATTTGTTATCGAATCGACTTAAAGCCAGATCGTCACATTGGCCGCTATACTCTCTGAAACGGTTACATTTATCGTCTGCAAAGCTATGTCGCGTGCTGCGGTATACGGAGACACTAAAAGCACCATAGTAGATTACAGATGAAAAATTCTACGTTGATTTAATAGCCAGTAAGATGCAGTACAATTCAAGTTTTAATTATCGATTATTGACGTTTTAGCCGGCCTTTGTGCCTAGGAGAAGAGCTAGGACCTTAAGATTTTGCATGAAAGGAGGACTAGCAGCAGTGTTGCATGGGAGAATGTGAAAAGTGTTCATATGTGGTAAAAACTTGAGAAATCCATCCGTTTTTGTCATTTGCTATCGAATCGACTTATAGCCAGATCGTCACATTGGCCGCTCTTCTCTCTGAAACTGTTACATTTATCGTCTGCAAAGCTATGTCGCGTGCTGCGGTATGCGGAGACACTAAAAGCAACATAGTAGAACACAGAAGAATCTTCTAAGTTGGTGTATTAAACAGTAAGAAGCAGTACAATTCAAGTTTTACTTATCGATTATTCACCTTTTACCCTTCTTTGTTGCCTTGGGCATGAGCTAGGACCTTACGATTCTGGATGAAAAGAGGACAAGCAGCCGCGTTGCACGGGAGAATGTGAAAAGAGTTTATATGTAGTAAGAACCAGAGAAATCCGTCCGTTTTCGTCATTTGTTATCGTTACGACTTAAAGCCAGATCGTCACATTGGCCGCTCTTCTGTCTGAAACGGTTACATTTATCGTCTGCAAAGCTATGTAGCGTGATGCGGTATGCGGGGACACTTAAAGCACCATAGCAGAACACAGAAGAAGCTTCTCAGTTGATGTAATAGCCAGTAAGAAGCAGTACAATTCAAGTACTAGTTATCGATTATTCACTTTTTACCCTTCTTTGGTGTCTTGTAGATGTGCTAGGACCTTAAGATTTTGCATGGAAGGACCACTAGCAGCCGCGATGCACGGAAGAATGTAAAAAGTGTTCATATGTTGTAAAAACCTGAGAAATCCGTCCGTTTTCGTCATTTGTTAGCGAATCGACTTAAGGCCAAATCGTCACATTGGCCGCTTTTCTCTCTGAAACGGTTACATTTATCGTCTGCAAAGGTATGTCGCGTGCTGCGGTATGCGGAGACACTAAAAGCACCATAGTATACCACAGATGAAGCTTCTAAGTTGATGTAATAGCCAGTAAGAAGTAGTACAATTCAAGTTTTAGTTATCGATTATTAATTTTTTACCCATCTTTGGTGCCTTGGACATGAGCTTGTAAGTAGGCTGTTTAGGTCTTCTTATTGGTAACGCCACATAGCGCTCGGTATGAAAAAATCACTGGCTGTGCCGTGTGCAGTCTGTGTTTAGTTTGCATTGTTGTCTGCCATTGTAGTGTTGGGCAGCGGCAGCTGGATGCTAACAGCGCGTAGCGTTGCGCAGTTGGAGGTGAGCCGCCAGCAGTGGTGGACGTGGGGAGAGAGATGGCGGAGTTTTGAAATTTGTAAGAATTGGTGTCATGAACTGATATATATATTATGACTATTAAAGTAAATACATTGTTTGTTCTCTATCAAAATCTTTCATTTGCTAACTGTACCTATCAGTAGTTAGTGCCTTCCGCAGTTTGATTATTTTAGTTAGCTGGCAGTAGTGGCGCTCGCTGTATTGCAGTAGTTCGAGTAACGAAGATTTTTGTGAGGTAAGTGATATGTGAAACATATAGGTTAACGTTAGTCAGGGCCATTCTTTTGTAGGGATTATTGAAAGTCAGATTGCGTTGCGCTAAAAACTATTGTGTGTCAATTTAAGCACAGTCTTGTATAATTTTTCTAAGGGGACGTTTCATATGTCGACCCTTAGCCGAGGATACCTCACTGGAATCTTCTGATTTTTTCCTTGTAGTTTGTGTAATTAGTGTAGCTTTTGTTTATTGCTAGCGCCTAATCTTAGAGTGAATTTCCTTTGTAGTTGTAGTCTTTCATTGTTGTACAGTACAACAGTTGTGGCATGCATGTAGAGTTGTACCAAGTATTTCGCAGCTGCGCTTGCAATTAACTAGATATTATTTTCAGTGCTATGTTAATGTGTTCTGTTATTTTTGCTCTTCGAATTGTGCTTTTCTGTTTTATCGTGTGAAATATTGTGACAATAATGGCGTGTGAAAAACGTAATACTAGGCTACAAAGTAAACTGGGAAATGACAGTGAAGACGGAAGCAATGTGTTAGCGCCACCATGTAATGAATTCACAAATGTTCAAAGTAGTAATTTGGTAATAGTGCATAGGAAAATCGAGCGGGCTGCAAATAATGGTGTAGGAAGTGAAACAGTTAGTGAACAGGGAAGCATTATCGATCGATTGGTCGGCAACAGCTCGCGTCAGGAATCCGATATGACAGGACACAATCTTGCAAATACTGTACATTCAGGTTTGCGTCCTCACCGTTTTCTCAAATAAGCCGAGACACATTTTCTGCTTGTCAAACTGTGAATGTTGCCGGTGCAAATGCACTGCCGAAAAGCATAGATGATCAAATTCCAGACACTAATACATTATTATTGCAATTAATGCAACAAATGAAACAAAACAAGAGACAAACACAGCAACAGTTAGACACAATGGAACAAAATCTTCAAAAGTTAGACACAATGGAACATAATCTTCAAAAGTTAGACACAATGGAACAAAATCTTCAAAAGTTAGACACAATGGAACAAAATCAGAGACAAACACAGCAACAGTTGGACACAATGGAACATAATCTTCGGAAGTTAGACACCACACTTGAACAAACACGTGAAGATTTAACTACTGAGTTACATAACATTGAATCGAAATGTCAAAAAATCTGTAATGACGTAAAAACACAAATTTGTGAGCATTTTCAACCTATTTTTTCACGGCATGAAAACTCATTACAGAATCACGAAGCAGCCATAAAAGAATTGCAAACTGTTGTTCGTGAAAATCACGACACCTTGCAAGCTAAAATGGACTCAGTTGCATCCACCGATTCGGTTATGCAGCTTGCAAGAACTCAGGAAAACTTAAAGGACACAGTAGATTCGATTTCAACACAAATGGACATTCTGAAATTTGGTTCAGAAAATCACACTGAGGAAATGTGTTCACTATCGGAGAAAGTAGCCGAACTTTCGGATCAGTTCACTAATTTATCTACGAAGGTAGATGATAATTTGAATGACACAAAACCGGTAGTCTTTAATGACACAGAAGAGTGCGAACAAATTAGGAAATTCAAACAAAGTCTGAATCAAATTAGTACGCAACACCAAAGAGAAATCCGGGAAGTACAAGATCAGCTGACACAGGTAATACAACAATTACGTATTTCAGAGGACACTCGCGCTCCAACACGGAAAGAGCGACATAGAAATACGGAACAGCCACAAAATAATATCACAGGGCACTTCGGAAATTATGAAAGAAATTGGCAAGGTACACCGAATTCTGAGATGGAACCGCCGACACGACGTAACAATGACCGATATGCTACCCGCCGAGACGATGATTTTGACTATAAGCTGTTCATTACTGCACGTAAATTCAAAACATTTAAGAATTCTGGCAACGACATTCATCCACAAGCGTGGCTCCATCAATTCTCTCATTGTTTTCCTCCCAACTGGTCACTAGAGCACAGATTAGAATTTATGTATGGCTGCTTAGAGAATGAACCAGCTGTAAGAATGCGATCGGTCATTCACGATTGCCACAGTGAAGGAGAATTTTACCATGCCTTCCTCTCAGCATATTGGCCGCAAGCCACATAAGACCGAGTAAAACATGGCATCATGATGATGAAACATTTCGAACAATCTGAATTTTCCAGTCTTGTGAAATATTTTGAAGACATGTTGCACAAGAATCAGTACCTGTCAAACCCATACAGCCTGTCAGAACTCATCTGCATTTGCTTAATCAAATTGCCTGAACATTTAGGGCATATTATTTTGGCAGGCCGTTGCAAAGACGACATTGAAGCTTTTCAGGGACTCTTACAAGAATTAGAAATTGACACTGACAATCGCGGAACGCGAAAACAGGAACACAACAATTACAGGTCACATCCGTCGCAATTCCGCGATGAAAGAAATAATAACTGGACACGACAAGGCTATTCTCACAATACAAATCGTGACCAAAACAGACACCACCCGTATGACAACCGTTGGCAGAGTAGTAATAATTACAGGGAAAGGTCACCTCTCCGCAGTAATGACTATCACAGAGACAATCAGAGAAACAGACAATATGGGAACCAAAATAATTACTATCAAGGGAGACAGAATAACTTTAGACGCAACGGTCCAGCGCGCAGTTACGATTCAGAGAGAAATTCTCCACCACGTGACCGACAAGAAAGAAACTATGGAATCTACCGACATGACGACAGACGATATGATCGTAACGACAGACCTGAATTGCAGCAGAACTGGCGGGAATCAAACAGAGCAGGGCCCTCTCGACAAGGTGAATTTGTAGAAGTTAGGTCTCCAAATCCCAATAACGACGCGCGCCAACAAAGACACAGTAGGCAATGACTCATACCGCTGGCAGCCTCAAAACGTACTTATCAAACTGACGACGCAGCTGCCGTAGCTAGTAATTACGTTAAAATGGAAGAAATTAGGGACGTATTACTCCAGGAACACGACGTAAAACACAACAACATTGCATATCCTGTGATTCACATTACTGTAAATGACGTAAAATTTACGGCAGTACTTGACTCAGGCAGTCCCATTTCAGTAATTAGTGAAACAGCTTTTAGCAAATGCAGTAAATCGAACGATTGCCCCACACTTCCGTTACGCAAGATTAAATTACAAAGTGCAGTCATTGGAAAAAGTGTAGATGTACACCAACAAACCAACTTAGAATTCTTTTGTCAGAGCCACAGCTTCTCTATGAACTTTCTTATTGTTCCATTGTTGTCGACGGAAGTTATACTGGGAGTAGACTTTTTGAATGAATACAAAGCAATCTTAAACTTTCACGATGCTGAAATAAGTTTAGAGAAAGAAGGTAAGTCAATAGCTTTGAAATTTGAAGATTAGCTCTCAAACCATGACGAGGAAATTAATCGGATTTTCCTTCTGTTAGACAACAGTTCGGAATTTTCTACGGAACTAGACACTAACAGTCGCTCTGCAAGTACTGACAGGGATGATATCGACGGCACAATTGAAACTAATGAGTTAATTCAGAATAAAATTCAAACAATTGAGAATTGTAATTACACTGATAGGCAGGACCTTTCTGAGATTTTACAAGCACATTCCACAGTTTTTACTCACAAAACAGGAACAATCAAGGGATTTCAATACCAATTTCGTGTTCATGAGCATACTAAATTTTGTGTTAGACCATACGTAATTCCAGCACATTATAGGGACCGTGTTAGAACAGAAATACAATCCATGCTTGACGACGGCATTATTGAGCCTGCAGTAAGCTCATACAACAATCCATTACATGTTGTTGAGAAGAAAAATGGATCGATCAGGCTTGTCTTAGATTCGAGACAAATCAATACTATCATTATTCCTGAAACAGACAGGCCGCAAACGTTGGAAGAACTTCTTCAAAATTTTAATGGTGTAAAAGTGTTGTCTTCCATTGATCTCAGATCCAGCTTTTATCAGATCGAACTTCATCCAGAATGTAGAAAATATACAGCTTTTCTTTGTTTTGGCGTTTGTTATCAGTTTCGGAAACTTCCTTTTGGTTTGAACATTTCCTCGGCAGCATTCATTCGGGGGCTAAATTCCATATTACCTGAGCTCTTAAAACGTCACATCACCTTATATGTGGACGATATTCTGATAGCAGAAGCCTCATGGGAACAACATAATCGCATCCTGAACAGCGTGTTACATATTTTTGCAGAATCTGGAATTACAGTTAACTTGGAAAAGTCTGAATTCGGTAGGACAAAAGTGAAGTTTTTGGGACATATTATTTCTTCTGAAGGCATCCAGCCGGTTCCTGAAAAGTTAGAAGCAATCAGAGCCATTCCAATTCCATCCACAAAAAAACAAGTCCGCAGTTTTCTAGGTCTCGTAAATTTTTACCGTCGTTTTCTGAATATGCAAATTCTAGTTACACCAAAACTTTGTTCTCTCACTGGAAAAAATACTATTTGGAACTGGGACGAACAAGCACAGTTGGAATTCAATTCTTTGAAAGAATCGCTCCTTAACGCGCCAATACTAGCTCATCCAGATCTTTCACAAGACTTTTGCCTAAGCACGGATTCTTCTAAAGTCGGTCTTGGTGCCCATTTATTTCAAGAAGACACAGAAAATGACATTACTGTTCAGAAAACCATTGCTTTTGCTAGCCGAGTGCTAACAAAATCTGAAAAAAATTATTCCGTTACTGAATTAGAAGCTTTAGCTATCGTTTGGGCATTTAACAAATTCCGTTTCTTTCTTTATGGTAAGCACGTAAAAGTATACAGTGACCACCGTGCATTACAATTTCTTATGTCTTCAAAATTAAATCATGACAGGTTAAAACGTTGGGCATTGTTTCTGCAAGAATTCCACTTCACAATAGTCTACATTCCCGGCAAGGAGAACATTGTTGCGGACGCACTGTCACGCGCACCGGCTGGGCTTGAGAAAAGTAACACAGAAAGCAACCTCGAGAGAAATTTCAGTATTCTTTACATCCAGAAAGTCGCCTTTGAAAACTTCATCACCACATCTTTAAAGGACATTGCTCATGAACAAGACAAAGATCCGATTTGGAAAGACATCAAAAGTAAATGGCATGAAAAGACACACACACAGATACGGCTTTATTATCTGGTTAGAAACAACATACTGTTCAAACGATGCACTGTTGATGACAAGCTATGGGTACTTTGCATTCCAGACGATTTTGTTAATAAGCTCAATTGGTACATTCATTTCAGCTATGCACATTTTGGTCCACGAAAATGTTATCATATTCTTCGAACGACTTGTTATTTTAACAATATGGAAAAGAGAATTCGAAGAGTCTTGTCTATTTGTAAACTTTGTCAAAAGGCGAAACCATCTACTGTCACTCATCGTGCTCCATTGTTTCCTACCATTCCTTCTAAATTAAAAGAATTTGCTGCTGTTGATCTCTTGGGACCGCTTGTCAGAACATCTAATGGATTTTCGTACGTTCTAGTCGCTGTTGAACTTACTTCAAAATTCGTTTCTTTCACTCCGTTACGTAAAGCCACTGGACGGTCTGTATCCAACGCCTTTGTTAGAAATTTCTTACGTGAAGTTGGACACGTTAGTAAAGTAATTTCAGATAACGGACCGCAATTCAGATCTGCTGTTTGGTCACGCATGCTTCGTAACCATAAAATCAAATCTGTTTTTATTTCATTGTACTCACCACATTGTAACCCGTCTGAACGGATTATGAAAGAAATCAATAAGCTTTGCAGACTTTATTGTCACAGAAAGCATCAGCATTGGGACAGATATTTACACTTATTTCAAAACGTGCTGAATGAAATGCCTCATGACTCCACTGCTTTACCACCTGTTCTTGTACTGAAGAATAAAGAACCACCAAACAGAATCAGAGAGCTTGTACCTTTTCCGAATACACGTAAACTTCGACACAAAGACATAATTGATTTGGCTATTAAAAATATAAATTCTGCTGCAGACAAAAGGAAAAAATTACACGGTAAAGCAAATGCAAAGAAATTATATATTGGTCAGAAAGTTCTCATTAAAGCTCATCCATTGTCGCATAAGAAGAAACACTTGAGTCACAAATTCTTTCTAGTTTACAATGGACCTTACAGAATCCGACGTATACCACATGATAATTGCGTTGAAGTTGAAACTCTGCGTACTAGGAAGAGTAAAGGTTTACACCACATTTCACATGTAAAACCGTTTATTGAAAGATAATCTGCTTTTTAACTTTGTCTTTGCCATAAAACATTTCACTTCACATTTCTAGTATGCTTTGTCACACTGAGAAACTGTTAACATGCAACAATGTTTGAAGTTTACTATCCAGTTTAGAACCTACGGAACATATTTAAACAGAAATTACGAATGCATTGTTATAGTGAACAGACGTCACAGTGTTATTGTGCGTGTACATTCTTGCTTGTTAGTTGCACGATTACGTAACGACCATAAGGTTCACATACTTAGAACATTTACCAGTATTGCTAATGGGATTTTAATGCAACATTTTGGTTTACTTGAAAATACATTCTGGATTTAAAGTACTTTCTGTGAGATACCAGATGATACAGTGGTTAGTTTATGTGACAGCTACACGATTTTATCACGACGCTACTGATGAGTGACAATTTACAACGTTGCTTTTGCAGTTTATCTGTTTTATATCTACACAGTTTTTCTGAATTTTTCTGGAAAGTAAAACATGTTTTAGTAGTAACGTTTGTGGTATAGCTACAATGAGACAGCCTTTTCTGTAGCACAACAATACGTACAGTACAGTACTTACTTCATCACGGCAATAAGTGTAATAACTATGATATCTATACGCATAGCATTTCAATTTCGTTTATCATGAGGTAAGTACATTGACTTCTGCAGAACTTAGCCTTCGGAGGACAACAACTACGACACTTCCACAGAGATTGTCTTACAGCAAGACGCACATTTAGCGCTACAGGACACGCATTAAACTATTTATTTTTCAACATATTTTAATTACAAAGAAAGTTTTCCGTAATACATTTCATTCCATTGCTGTAATCTGTAACACTTGAGGATATAATTACATTATCCTCAGGGGGGTACACGCATGCTTTGTGTACCATGTGTCTGGCAAGCACAAGGAGCCCTAGCTAATATGGTATTTGCTTATACAACTTTACACATCGGTACCATATTTCTCTAACACATAAATTACGCAGCTATCTGATCATTTAACTGAGAGAGACAAACATTTACTTTACTACATCAGCGACAGATGTTTACGTAATTACACCATTGGATAACTTCACACTTACGAAGTTGTATTTTGTCTGTACTTTGTGAACTGTTCATATTTTTTCGGAACCATTGTGATACTATGAGAGCTTTGAATGACATATTTGGTATGGGATCACGATTTTTAAAGTACGTTTGAGGCAGATGACACTTTTGACATGAGCAGAGAATTTTTTTTTTTAGGTTTTGAAATTATTGGAGGAAGTTACGGAGATTTTGATAGTTGACTGAGGTGTTATGATGTTATTATTACGATTACTATGTGTATTATGCTCTTGCGGTATGTTTATGATCGATAAGCCGATGCTATATGAGTCATTTGATTATGCTATGTATCTGTTATGATGAAATATTGAAGAAGTGTCGACGAATAAGGTAAGAAATAATGAGAAGAGGTTAGGGACTCTGGTTTGTGAAAAAAGTTGTTGGAAACCAAGAATCGTACTTTAAGAGTTATGAAATGTATGTAAATGCGTGAACGTATTACAATGCCGACGAAAATTTTTTGGACACTGTTATATCAATAGTATTTTGTTTCTACAGATGTGTAACGCAAATTCTTGACCTGTGAATTTTTTTATATGAGCCTGCCACTGTAGCGGAAACTGGTGTCGTAAATATTTCGATAAGACAGTTAAGTGACCAACTGCATGTAATGCGTCGTGGGCACCCAGCTGCGCGACAACCACCTGACAAAAAGAAAGCCATTAGTGTGTGCCTTTCAGAGACACAGGTAAAAAAAAAGAGGCCATTATCCTCGCTATTGACATTCATTCCTTTGTAGAAAGCATCGCAAATACGCCACGCCCAAACCTGAAAACATATGATTACACTGTGAAGCTCTTAATTTATGATATTTACTGAAATGAAATGATGAGAAATATTTTATATCTATTGTCTTTATAGCTGAGAGATTGCTCATTTTCTTTAATATCCAGTTTCTATCTGCACTGCAGCATTGGCTAAAACAAAATTTAATAGATGTACTAATATCACTATTTTCTGTCTACAGACCCAGTAAAGAATCATTTTATGATACTTTCTTAGAAAAGAGAACACAAATAGACATTTCCCTTCACAGGATTTGCAAAAATAATCTTTTTACGATTTGGTAACTTATCTGCTAGCGTATGTTTTCGTGATGCATCACTCTAGTGTTAAGATGTGACATAGGTATTAAACATTTATACTGTAATATTTTTTCTGCTTCAGCTTTGTCATGTTTAGGTATAAGTTATAGCATTTGCTGCGGCTGCTTGCCATTCATAGTGCTACTGAATGTCACTTTGTATTACTAGGTTAAGCTAATTTTATTACTGATTTATTTTTCTTGTTTGCCTTATATTAGTTGTAATATTGCTGCCTTTTTTTGCCAATTTCCATTTTTTTATCATTGCTGTTTGTCTTAATTGTTTTGTGCTGCTGCATTGCCTCGTCCCTTAGTTTCGTATCTGAGCTCAGTAGATTTAAGTTAGCTTAAGAGGGGGTAGACTATATAAGAAACTAACTATGATGAATTGGAAGAAAAGCATTGAGAAGCTTTAAGAAACTGGTTTGGCCAAAAAAGTAGTGTACAGTGGAGAAAAACTATTTTTGAAAGAGGATGTGAACCGAATACAGAAAGCAGGTTTAGATAGGACTTTTTGGAAAAATGATGAACTAAGGGAGATCTCTATGCAAAATACTGCAGTAAAACAAACCCTGTCCTTTCCTTTCGTATTATCCCTCTATGTGTTTATGTACCCTTGTGTATTTGTCTTTTTCCTGTCTTTATGTGTTTAGCTAATAAGATTTATGTTGTAGAATTTTTCAAATACTATGTCATTTTCTTTGTAAATATGTTCAGACATTATTTACAGTGTTTTGTTTTATTGCTCATGTGTGAAGTTGATGTTTCAAAAGTTATTCTGAACCTTATGTATGTACTTTTGTTGTAATTTTTGTAACACTGATATATTTGCTATTTCGATTCTTTTGTAAAGCCTCTACTACTGCAAATGTTATCTGTATTGTTATGTTCTTTAAAGATGTATTTTGTACCTTTGTTATTGCATTCTTATGTTATAAAATTGTAATTGACACCAGTTCATCAAATTAAGTAACTTGTAAATTACATTTCACGTCACACGTTTCTGTTGGTCATAGTATATGGACAATATGTGAGAAGTAGGGACTGATAGTGTTTGCACGTGTGTTAATAACTCAGTAAGGGAATGGATAACAGCATTGCTGGTTCTAAGGACAATTTAAAAACAATTTTTCTGAGTGCACAAGTGGTGGTTATGGACTTGTTATATTATCCGCAAGTCTCTTCAATGGTGATTGTGCGCCTGCACAGTCAAACAGATAGCTGCTGGCCATCTCTACAAGGACTACAGTGGGTCTACACCTTTGATGACTCACCAATACCATTATTTCTACAAGGACTGCAATGGGTCTGCACCTCTGGTGGCCCACCAATACCGTAATCTCTACCAGGACTACAATGGGCCTATTCTGTGACGACCTACCTACCAATATTCTTCAAAACTTGGGCTGACTCTGCTGTGGGTTTGCTATGTGGTGGCCCATTACCTGTCAGCATCTGAAGAGCCAGCACTGTCTTTCTGTTGGAAGGAAAACACTACTTCTTCAAGACTGCATGGAAATCCACTACTTCAGTGTGCATTTTCTTTTACTCCA
The DNA here is from genome assembly GCF_023897955.1 of Schistocerca gregaria. Classification (NCBI taxonomy): domain Eukaryota; kingdom Metazoa; phylum Arthropoda; class Insecta; order Orthoptera; family Acrididae; genus Schistocerca; species Schistocerca gregaria. Next base: position 344,063 of record NW_026061873.1, on the reverse strand, counting down.
TAGACATTGATCAAAAACACTGCTATTTTACTATGATGAACGATCAGGACTGTCTTTATGGACTGTGAGAAAGTTTTAGCTTCTGACCAACATTGTATCAATAAGTGTGTGTATTTGATATCTTTGTTATAATAATTATGAAAAATTTTATCAAATCATTATTGGCCACTGCCCAAAACAATTTGTAAAAATTTTTTGTGGGGAGCATGGGGGCTATGTAAGTAGGCTGTTTAGGTCTTCTTACTGGTAACGCCACATAGCGCTCGGTATGAAAAAATCACTGGCTGTGCCGTGTGCAGTCTGTGTTTAGTTTGCATTGTTGTCTGCCATTGTAGTGTTGGGCAGCGGCAGCTGGATGCTAACAGCGCGTAGCGTTGCGCAGTTGGAGGTGAGCCGCCAGCAGTGGTGGACGTGGGGAGAGAGATGGCGGAGTTTTGAAATTTGTAAGAATTGGTGTCATGAACTGATATATATATTATGACTATTAAGGTAAATACATTGTTTGTTCTCTATTAAAATCTTTCATTTGCTAACTGTACCTATCAGTAGTTAGTGCCTTCCGTAGTTTGATTCTTTTAGTTAGCTGGCAGTAGTGGCGCTCGCTGTATTGCAGTAGTTCGAGTAACGAAGATTTTTCTGAGGTAAGTGATTTGTGAAACGTATACGTTAATGTTAATCAGGGCCATTCTTTCGTAGGGATTTTTGGAAGTCAGATTGCGTTGCGCTAAAATATTGTGTGTCAGTTTAAGCACAGTCGTGTATAAATTTTTCAAAGGGGACGTTTCAAGCTAGGACCTTAAGACTTTGCATGAAAGGAGGACTAGCAGCCGCGTCGCACGGGAGAATGTGAAAAGTGTTCATATGTAGTAACAACCTGAGAAAACCGCCCGTTTTCGTCATTTGTTATCGAATCGACTTAAAGCCAGATCGTCACATTGGCCGCTATTCTCTCTGAAACGTTTACATTTATCGTCTGAAAAGCTATGTCGCGTGGTGCGGTATGCGGAGACACTAAAAGCACCATAGTAGAACACAGAAGAAGCTTCTAAGTTGTTGTGAAAGGCAGTAAGAAGGAGTACAATTCAAGTTTTAGTTAACGATTACTGATTTTTTACCCTTCTTTGGTGCCTTGGACATGAGGTAGGACCTTAAGATTTTGCATGAAAGGAGGACTAGCAGTCGCGTTGCACGGGAGAATGTGAAAAGTGTTCATATGTAGTAACAACCTGAGAAAACCGCCCGTTTTCGTCATTTGTTATCGAATCGACTTAAAGCCAGATCGTCACATTGGCCGCTATTGTCTCTGAAACGGTTACATTTATCGTGTGCAAAGCTATGTCGCGTGGTGCGGTATGCGGGGACACTAAAAGCACCATAGTAGAACACAGAAGAAGCTTCTAAGTTGATGTAATAGCCAGTAAGAAGCAGTACAATGCAAGTTTTAGTTGTCGATTAATAAACTTTTAGCCGGCTTTGGTGCCTTGGACATGAGCTACGACCTTAAGATTTTGCATGAAAGGTGGACTAGCAGCCGCGTTGCACGGGAGAATGTGAAAAGTGTTCTTATGTAGTAAAGACCTGAGAAATCAGCTTGTTTTCGTCATTTGTATCGAATCGACTTAATGCCAGATCGTCATATTGGCCGCTCTCCTCTCTGAAACGGTTACATTTATCGTGTGCAAAGCTATATCGCGTGTTGCGATACGTGTAGACGCTAAAAGAACAACAGTAGAACACAGAGGAAGCTTCGAAGTTGATGTAATAGGCAGTTAGAAGCAACACAATTCAAATTTTAGTTATCGATTATTGATTTTAGCTGGCTTTGGTGCCTTGAACATGAGCTAAGACCTTAAGATTTTGTATGAAGGGAGGTCAGGGTGCCGCGTTGCACGGAAGAATGAGAAAAGTGTTCATATGTAGTTAAAACCTGAGAAATACGTCCGATTTCGTCATTTGCTATCGATTCGACTTCATTCCACACCGCCACATTGGTCGCTCTTCTGTCTGAAACCGTTACATTTGTTGTGTGTAAAGCTATGTCGCATGCTGTGGTATGCGGAGACACTAAACGCACCATAGTAGAACTCAGAAGAGGCTTCTAAGTTGATGTAATAGCCAGTAAGATGCAGTACAATTCAAGTTTTAGTTATCGATTATTGAATTTTTACCATTCTTTGGTGCCTTGGACATGAGCCGGGACCTTAAGATTTTGCATGAAAGGAGGACTAGCAGCCGCGTTGCACGGGAGAATGTGAAAGGTGTTCATATGTAGTAAAAACAAGAGATATCCGTCCGTTTTCGTAATTTAGTATCGAATCGACTTAAGGCCAGATCGTCACATTGCCTGCTCTGTTCTCTGAAAGGGTTACATTTAACGTCTGCAAAGCTATATCGCGTGCTGCGGTACGTGGAGACACAAAAAGAACCACAGTACAACACAGAAGAAGCTTCGAAGTTGATGTAATCGCCAGTTAGAAGCAGTAAAATTAAAGTTTTTGTTATCGATTATTGACTTTTTAGCTGGCTTTGGTGCCTTGGACATGAGGTAAGACCTTAAGATTTTGCATGAAGGGAGGTGAGGGAGCCGCGTTGTACGAAAGAATGTGAAAAGTGTTTAAATCTAGTAAAAACCTGAGAAATACGACCGTTTTCGTAATTTGCTATCGAATCGACTTCATTCCATATCGCCACATTGGCCGCTCTTCTCTCTGAAACGGTTATATCCTTCGTGTGTAAAGCTATGTCGCGTGCTGCGGTATGCGGAGACACTAAAACCACCATAGTAGAACACAGAAGAAGCTTCTAAGTTGATACAATAGCCAGTAAGAAGCAGTACAATTCAAATTTTAGTTAACGATTATTGACTTTTTAGCCGCCTTTGGTGTCTTGGACATAAGCTAGGACCTTACGATTTTCGATGAAGGGAGGTCTAGCACACACGTTGCACGGGAGAATATGAAATGTGTTCATATATAGTAAAAACCTGCGAAATCCGTCCTTTTCGCCATTTGTTATCGAATCGACTTAAAGCCAGATCGTCACATTGGCCGCTCTTCTCTCTGGAACGGTTAAATTTATCGTCTGCAAAGCTATATCGCGTGCTGCGGTACGTGGAGACACTAAAAGAACCACAGTAGAACACAGTAGAATCTTCAAAGTTGATGTAATAGCCAGTTATAAGCAGTAAAATTCAAGTTTTAGTTATCGATTATTGACTTTTTAGCTGGCTGTGGTGTCTTGGACATGAGCTAAGACCTAAAGATTTTGCATGAAGGGAAGTCAGGGAGCCGCGTTGCACGGACGAATGTGAAAAGTGTTCACATGTAGTGAAAACCTGGAAAATCCGTCCGTTTTCGTTATTTATTATCGAATCGTCTTAAAGCCAGGTCGTCACATTGGCCGCCCTTCTCTCTGAAATGGTTACATTTATCGTCTGCAAAGCTATGTCGCGTGCTGCAGTATGCGGAGACACTAAAAGCACCATAGTAGAATACAGAAGAAGCTTCTAAGTTGATGTAACAGCCACTAAGAAGCAGTACAATTCCAGTTTTAGCTATCGATTATTGACTTTTTAACCGGCTTTGATACCATGGACATGAGCTAGTACCTTAAGATTTTGCATGAAAGGAGGACTAGCAGCCACGCTGCATGAGAGAATGTGAAAATTGTTCAGATGTAGTAAAAACCTGATAAATCCGTCCGTTTTCGTCATTTGTTATCGAATCGACTTAAAGCCAGATCTTCACATTGGCGCTCTTCTTTCTGAGATGGTTACATTTATCGTCTGCAAAGCAATGTCGCGTGCTGCGGTATGCCGAGACACTAAAGGCACCATAGTACAACACAAAAGAGGCTTCTAAGTTGATGTAATAGCCAGTAGGAAGCAGTACAATTGAAGTTTTAGTTATGGATTATTGACTTTCTACCCCTCTGTGGTGCCTTGGACATGAGCTAGGCATTAAAGATTTTTGCATTAAAGGAGGACTAGCAGCCGCGTTGCACGGGAGAATGTGAAAAGTGTTAATATGTAGTAAAAACCTGAGAAATCCGCCCGTTTTCGTCATTTGTTATAGAATCGACCTAAAACCAGAACGTCACATTGGCCGCTATTCTCTCTGAAACGGTTACATTTATCGTGTGCAAAGCTATGGCGCGTGCTGCGGTATGCAGAGACACTAAAATCACGATAGTATAAAACAGATAAAGCTTCTAAGTTGATGTAATAGCCAGTAAGAAGCAGTACAACTGAAGTTTTAGCTATCGATTATTGACTTTTTACCCTTCTTTGGTGCCTTGGACAAGAGCTAGGCCCTTAAGATTTTTGCATTAAAGGAGGACTAGCAGCCGCGTGGCACGGGAGAATGTGAAAAGTGTTCATTTGTAGTAAAAACCTGAGAAATCCGCCCGTTTTCGTCATTTGTTATCGAATCGACTTAATGCCAGATCGTCACATTGGCCACTTTTCTCCCTGAAACGGTTAAATTTATCGTGTGCAAAGCTATATCGAGTGCTGCGGTATGTGGAGACACCTGGTAAGGATCCCACACTGCGCATGAATATTCTAACAGAGGACGAACGAGTGTAGTGTAAGCTGTCTCTTTAGTGGAGTTGTTGCATTTTCTAAGTGTCCTGCCAATGAACCGCAACCTTTGGCTCGCCTTCCCGACATTATTATCTATGTGGTCCTTCCAACTGAAGTTGTTCGTAATTTTAACACCCAGGTACTTAGTTGAATTGACAGCCTTGAGAATTATACTATTTATCGAGTAATGGAATTTCAGCGGATTTCTTTTGGAACTCATGTATATCATCTCACACTTAATACCAGATCGTCACATTGGCCGCTCTTCTCTATGAAACGGTTACACGTTTCGTCTGTAAAGCTATGTCGCGTGCTGCGGTATGCGGAGACACTAAAAGCACCGTAGTAGAACACAGAAGAAGTTTCTAAGTTGATGTAATAGGCAGTAAGGAGCAGTACAATTCAAGTTTTAGTTATCGATTATCGACTTTTTAGCCGGCTTTGGTGATTTGGACATGAGCTAGTACCTTATGATTTTGCCTTAAGCGAGGTCTAGCAGCCATGTTGTACGCGGGAATGTGAAATGATTTCATATCTAGTAAAAACCTTAAAAACAGCTCGTTTTCGTCATTTGCTATCGAATCGACTTAATTACTAGATCGTCACATTGGCCGATCTTCTCTATGAAACGGTTACACTTTTCGTCTGCAAAGCTATGTCACGTGCTGCGGTATGCGGAAACACTAAAAGCACCATAGTAGAACGCAGAAGAAGCTTCTAAGTTGATGTGATAGCCAGTAAGAAGCAGTACAAATCGAGTTTTAGTCGTCGATTATTGTCTTTTTAGCCGGCTTTGATGCCTTGGGCATGGGCTGGAACCTTAAGATTTTGCCTGAAGAGAGGTCTATTATCTAAGTTGCACGGGAGAATGTGAAAAGTGTTCATATGTAGTAAAAACCTGTAAAATCCGCCCGTTTTCGTCCTTTGCTATCGAAACGACTGAGAGCCAGATCGTCACATTGCCCGCTCTTCTCTATGAAACGGTTACACTTTTCGTCTGCAAAGCTATGTCGCGTGCTGTGGTATGCGAAGACACTAAAAGCACCATAGTAAAACGCAGAAGAAGCTTGTAAGTTGACGTGATAGCCAGTAAGAAGCAATACAAATCAAGTTTAAGTTTTCTATTATTGTCTATTTAGCTGGCTATAGTGCCTTGGATACGAGCTAGGACCTTAAGATGTTGCATGAAGGGAGGTCTATCAGCCCGCGTTGCACGGTAGAATGTGAAAAGTGTTCATATGTAGTAAAAACCTGTAAAATCCGCCCGTTTTCGTAATTTGCTATCGAATCGACTTCATGCCAGATCGTCACAATGTCCGCTCCTCTCTATGAAACGGTTATATTTATCGTCAGCAAAGCTATGTCGCTTGCTGCTGTATGCGGAGACACTAAAAGCACCAAGTAGAACATAAAATAAGCTCCGAAGTTGATGTAATAGCCAGTAAGAAGCAGTACAATTCAAGTTTTAGTTATCGGTTATTGACTTTGTAGCCGGCTTTGGTGCCTTGGACAATGGCTAGGACCTTAAGAGTATGCATGAAGAGAGGTCTAGCGGCCACGTATCACGGGAGAATGTAAAAAGTGTTCATATGTAGTAAAAACCTGTAAAATCCGCCCGGTTTCGTCATTTCCTGTCGAATCGACTTAATGCCAGATCGCCAAATTGGCCGCTCTTCTCTAAGAAACGGTTACACTTTCCGTCTGCAAAGCTATGTCGCGTGCTGTGGTATGCGAAGACACTAAAAGGACCATAGTAGAACGCAGAAGAAGCTTCTAAGTTGATGTGATAGATAGTAAGATGCAGTAGAAATCAAATTTAGTTTTCAATTATTGTCGTTTTAGCCGGCTTTGGTGCCTTGGACATGAGATAGGACCTTAAAATATTGCATGAAGAGAGGTCTAGCAGCCACGTTGAACGGTAGAATGTGAAAGGTGTTCGTATGTAGTAAAAACCTGTAATATCCGCCCGTTTTCGTCCTTTGCTATCGAATCGACTCTAAGCCAGATCGTCACACTGGCCGCTCTTCTCTATGAAACTGTTACACGTTTCGTCTGCAAAGCTATTTCACTTGCTGCGGTATGCGGAGACACTAAAAGCACCATAGTAGAACATAAAACAAGCTTCTAAGTTGATGTAATAGCCAGTAAGAAGAAGTAAAATTCAAGTTCGAGTTATCGATTATGGTTCTTTTTGCCGGCTTTGGTGCCTTGGACATGAGCTACTACCTTAAGATTTTGCCTGAAGTGAGGTCTATCAGCCATGTTGTACGCGGGAATGTGAAATGTGTTCATATGTAGTAAAAACCTTAAAAACGGCTCCTTTTCGTCATTTGCTGTCGAATAGACTTAATGCCAGATTGTCACATTGGCCGATCTTCTCTATGAAACGGTTACTCTTTCCGTCTGCAAAGCTATGTCACGTGGAGCGGTATGCGGAGACAATAAAAGCAACATAGTAGAACGCAGAAGAAGCTTCTAAGTTGATGTGATAGTCAGAAAGAAGCACTACAAATCAAGTTTTAGTTATCGATTACTGACTTTGTAGACGGCTTTGGTATCTTGGACATGAGCTAGGAACTTACGATTTTGCATGAAGAGAGGTCTAGTAGCCACATTGCACGGGAGAATGTGAAAAGTGTTCATATGTAGCAGAAACCTGTAAAATCGGCCAGTTTTCTTCATTTGCTATCGAATCGACTTCATGCCAGATCGTCACATTGGCCGCTCTTCTCACTGAAACGGTTACATTTTTCGTCTGCAAAGCTATGACACGTGCTGCGGTAAGCGGAGACACTAAAACCACCAAGTAGAACATAAAATAAGCTTCGAAGTTGATGTAATAGCCAGTAAGAAGCAGTACAATTCAAGTTTTAGTTATCGGTTATTGACTTTGTAGCTGGCTTTGGTGCCTTAGACAATGGCTAGGACCTTAAGAGTATGCATGAAGAGAGGTCTAGCGGCCACGTATCACGGGAGAATGTAAAAAGTGTTCATATGTAGTAAAAAACCTGTAAAACCCGCCCGGTTTCGTCATTTCCTATCGAATCGACTTAATGCCAGATCGCCACATTGGCCGCTCTTGTCTAAGAAACGGTTACACTTTCCGGCTGCAAAGCTATGTCGCGTGCCGTGGTATGAGAAGACACTAAAAGGACCATAGTAGAACGCAGAAGAAGCTTCTAAGTTGATGTGATAGATAGTAAGAAGCAGTAGAAATCAAATTTAGTTTTCAATTATTGTCTTTTTAGCCGGCTTTGGTGCCTTGGACATGAGATAGGACCTTAAAATATTGCATGAAGAGAGGTCTAGCAGCCACGTTGAACGGTAGAATATGAAAGGTGTTCGTATGTAGTAAAAACCTGTAAAATCCGCCCGTTTTCGTCCTTTGCTATCGAATCGACTCTAAGCCAGATCGTCACACTGGCCGCTCTTCTCTATGAAACTGTTACACGTTTCGTCTGCAAAGCTATTTCACTTGCTGCGGTATGCGGAGACACTAAAAGCACCATAGTAGAACATAAAACAAGCTTCTAAGTTGATGTAATAGCCAGTAAGAAGAAGTAAAATTCAAGTTCGAGTTATCGATTATGGTTTTTTTAGCCGGCTTTGGTGCCTTGGACATGAGCTACTACCTTAAGATTTTGCCTGAAGGGAGGTCTAGCAGCCACGTTGCACGGGAGAATGTGAAAAGTGTACATATGTAGTAAAAACCTGTAAAATCCGCCCGTTTTCGTCATTTGCTATCGAATCGACTCAATGCCAGATCGACACATTGGCCGCTCCTCTCTAAGAAACGGTTACACTTTCCGTCTGCAAAGCTACGTCGCGTGCTGTGGTATGCGAAGACACTAAAAGGACCATAGTAGAACGCAGAAGAAGCTTCTAAGTTGATGTGATAGCCAGTAAGAAGCTATACTAATCAAGTTTTAGTTGTCGATTATTGACTTTTTAGCCGGCTTTGGTGCCTTGGACAAGAGCTAGGACCTTAAGGTTTTGCATGAAGTGAGGTCTAGCAGCCACGTTGCACGGAAGGGTGTGAAAGGTGTTCGAATGTAGTAAAAACCTCTAAAATCCGCCCGTTTTCGTCACTTGCTATCGAATCGACTTAATGCCAGATCGTCACATTGGCCGATCTTCTCTATGAAACGGTTACACTTTTCGTCTGCAAAGCTATTTCACTTGCTGCGGTATGCGGAGACACTAAAAGCACCATAGTAGAACATAAAACAAGCTTCTTAGTTGATGCAATAGCCAGTAAGAAGAAGTAAAATTCAAGTTCGAGTTATCGATTATTGTTTTTTTAGCCGGCTTTCGCGCCGTGGACATGAGCTAGTTCCTTGAGATTTTGCCTGAAGGGAGGTCTAGCAGCCACGTTGCACGGGAGAATGTGAAAAGTGTTCATATGTAGTAAAAACCTGTAAAATCTGCCCGTTTTCGTCATTTGCTATGGAATCGACTTAATGCCAGATCGTCACATTGGCCGCTCTTCTCTGTGAAATTGTTACACTTTTCGTCTGCAAAGCTATGTCTGCTGCTACGGTATGCGGAGACAGTAAAAGCAACATAGTAGAACACAAAAGAAGCTTCTAAGTTGATGTAATTGCCAGCGAGAAGGAGTACAATTAAAATTTTAGTTATCGATTATTGAATTTTTAGTCGGCTTTGGTGCCGTGGACATGAGCTAGTTCCTTGAGATTTTGCCTGAAGGGAGGTCTAGCAGCCACGTTGCACGGGAGAATGTGAAAAGTGTACATATGTAGTAAAAACCTGTAAAATCCGCCCGTTTTCGTCATTTGCTATCGAATCGACTCAATGCCAGATCGACACATTGGCCGCTCCTCTCTAAGAAACGGTTACACTTTCCGTCTGCAAAGCTACGTCGCGTGCTGTGGTATGCGAAGACACTAAAAGGACCATAGTAGAACGCAGAAGAAGCTTCTAAGTTGATGTGATAGCCAGTAAGAAGCTATACTAATCAAGTTTTAGTTGTCGATTATTGACTTTTTAGCCGGCTTTGGTGCCTTGGACAAGAGCTAGGACCTTAAGGTTTTGCATGAAGTGAGGTCTAGCAGCCACGTTGCACGGAAGGGTGTGAAAGGTGTTCGAATGTAGTAAAAACCTCTAAAATCCGCCCGTTTTCGTCCTTTGCTATCGAATCGACTCTAAGCCAGATCGTCACACTGGCCGCTCTTCTCTATGAAACTGTTACACGTTTCGTCTGCAAAGCTATTTCACTTGCTGCGGTATGCGGAGACACTAAAAGCACCATAGTAGAACATAAAACAAGCTTCTAAGTTGATGTAATAGCCAGTAAGAAGAAGTAAAATTCAAGTTCGAGTTATCGATTATGGTTTTTTTAGCCGGCTTTGGTGCCTTGGACATGAGCTACTACCTTAAGATTTTGCCTGAAGGGAGGTCTAGCAGCCACGTTGCACGGGAGAATGTGAAAAGTGTACATATGTAGTAAAAACCTGTAAAATCCGCCCGTTTTCGTCATTTGCTATCGAATCGACTCAATGCCAGATCGACACATTGGCCGCTCCTCTCTAAGAAACGGTTACACTTTCCGTCTGCAAAGCTACGTCGCGTGCTGTGGTATGCGAAGACACTAAAAGGACCATAGTAGAACGCAGAAGAAGCTTCTAAGTTGATGTGATAGCCAGTAAGAAGCTATACTAATCAAGTTTTAGTTGTCGATTATTGACTTTTTAGCCGGCTTTGGTGCCTTGGACAAGAGCTAGGACCTTAAGGTTTTGCATGAAGTGAGGTCTAGCAGCCACGTTGCACGGAAGGGTGTGAAAGGTGTTCGAATGTAGTAAAAACCTCTAAAATCCGCCCGTTTTCGTCACTTGCTATCGAATCGACTTAATGCCAGATCGTCACATTGGCCGATCTTCTCTATGAAACGGTTACACTTTTCGTCTGCAAAGCTATTTCACTTGCTGCGGTATGCGGAGACACTAAAAGCACCATAGTAGAACATAAAACAAGCTTCTTAGTTGATGCAATAGCCAGTAAGAAGAAGTAAAATTCAAGTTCGAGTTATCGATTATTGTTTTTTTAGCCGGCTTTCGCGCCGTGGACATGAGCTAGTTCCTTGAGATTTTGCCTGAAGGGAGGTCTAGCAGCCACGTTGCACGGGAGAATGTGAAAAGTGTTCATATGTAGTAAAAACCTGTAAAATCTGCCCGTTTTCGTCATTTGCTATGGAATCGACTTAATGCCAGATCGTCACATTGGCCGCTCTTCTCTGTGAAATTGTTACACTTTTCGTCTGCAAAGCTATGTCTGCTGCTACGGTATGCGGAGACAGTAAAAGCAACATAGTAGAACACAAAAGAAGCTTCTAAGTTGATGTAATTGCCAGCGAGAAGGAGTACAATTAAAATTTTAGTTATCGATTATTGAATTTTTAGTCGGCTTTGGTGCCGTGGACATGAGCTAGTTCCTTGAGATTTTGCCTGAAGGGAGGTCTAGCAGCCACGTTGCACGGGAGAATGTGAAAAGTGTACATATGTAGTAAAAACCTGTAAAATCCGCCCGTTTTCGTCATTTGCTATCGAATCGACTCAATGCCAGATCGACACATTGGCCGCTCCTCTCTAAGAAACGGTTACACTTTCCGTCTGCAAAGCTACGTCGCGTGCTGTGGTATGCGAAGACACTAAAAGGACCATAGTAGAACGCAGAAGAAGCTTCTAAGTTGATGTGATAGCCAGTAAGAAGCTATACTAATCAAGTTTTAGTTGTCGATTATTGACTTTTTAGCCGGCTTTGGTGCCTTGGACAAGAGCTAGGACCTTAAGGTTTTGCATGAAGTGAGGTCTAGCAGCCACGTTGCACGGAAGGGTGTGAAAGGTGTTCGAATGTAGTAAAAACCTGTAAAATCCGCCCGTTTTCGTCCTTTGCTATCGAATCGACTCTAAGCCAGATCGTCACACTGGCCGCTCTTCTCTATGAAACTGTTACACGTTTCGTCTGCAAAGCTATTTCACTTGCTGCGGTATGCGGAGACACTAAAAGCACCATAGTAGAACATAAAACAAGCTTCTAAGTTGATGTAATAGCCAGTAAGAAGAAGTAAAATTCAAGTTCGAGTTATCGATTATGGTTTTTTTAGCCGGCTTTGGTGCCTTGGACATGAGCTACTACCTTAAGATTTTGCCTGAAGGGAGGTCTAGCAGCCACGTTGCACGGGAGAATGTGAAAAGTGTACATATGTAGTAAAAACCTGTAAAATCCGCCCGTTTTCGTCATTTGCTATCGAATCGACTCAATGCCAGATCGACACATTGGCCGCTCCTCTCTAAGAAACGGTTACACTTTCCGTCTGCAAAGCTACGTCGCGTGCTGTGGTATGCGAAGACACTAAAAGGACCATAGTAGAACGCAGAAGAAGCTTCTAAGTTGATGTGATAGCCAGTAAGAAGCTATACTAATCAAGTTTTAGTTGTCGATTATTGACTTTTTAGCCGGCTTTGGTGCCTTGGACAAGAGCTAGGACCTTAAGGTTTTGCATGAAGTGAGGTCTAGCAGCCACGTTGCACGGAAGGGTGTGAAAGGTGTTCGAATGTAGTAAAAACCTCTAAAATCCGCCCGTTTTCGTCACTTGCTATCGAATCGACTTAATGCCAGATCGTCACATTGGCCGATCTTCTCTATGAAACGGTTACACTTTTCGTCTGCAAAGCTATTTCACTTGCTGCGGTATGCGGAGACACTAAAAGCACCATAGTAGAACATAAAACAAGCTTCTTAGTTGATGCAATAGCCAGTAAGAAGAAGTAAAATTCAAGTTCGAGTTATCGATTATTGTTTTTTTAGCCGGCTTTCGCGCCGTGGACATGAGCTAGTTCCTTGAGATTTTGCCTGAAGGGAGGTCTAGCAGCCACGTTGCACGGGAGAATGTGAAAAGTGTTCATATGTAGTAAAAACCTGTAAAATCTGCCCGTTTTCGTCATTTGCTATGGAATCGACTTAATGCCAGATCGTCACATTGGCCGCTCTTCTCTGTGAAATTGTTACACTTTTCGTCTGCAAAGCTATGTCTGCTGCTACGGTATGCGGAGACAGTAAAAGCAACATAGTAGAACACAAAAGAAGCTTCTAAGTTGATGTAATTGCCAGCGAGAAGGAGTACAATTAAAATTTTAGTTATCGATTATTGAATTTTTAGTCGGCTTTGGTGCCGTGGACATGAGCTAGTTCCTTGAGATTTTGCCTGAAGGGAGGTCTAGCAGCCACGTTGCACGGGAGAATGTGAAAAGTGTACATTTGTAGTAAAAACCTGTAAAATCCGCCCGTTTTCGTCATTTGCTGTCGAATCGACTCTAAGCCAGATCGTCACACTGGCCGCTCTTCTCTATGAAACTGTTACACGTTTCGTCTGCAAAGCTATTTCACTTGCTGCGGTATGCGGAGACACTAAAAGCACCATAGTAGAACATAAAACAAGCTTCTAAGTTGATGTAATAGCCAGTAAGAAGAAGTAAAATTCAAGTTCGAGTTATCGATTATGGTTTTTTTAGCCGGCTTTGGTGCCTTGGACATGAGCTACTACCTTAAGATTTTGCCTGAAGGGAGGTCTAGCAGCCACGTTGCACGGGAGAATGTGAAAAGTGTACATATGTAGTAAAAACCTGTAAAATCCGCCCGTTTTCGTCATTTGCTATCGAATCGACTCAATGCCAGATCGACACATTGGCCGCTCCTCTCTAAGAAACGGTTACACTTTCCGTCTGCAAAGCTACGTCGCGTGCTGTGCTATGCGAAGACACTAAAAGGACCATAGTAGAACGCAGAAGAAGCTTCTAAGTTGATGTGATAGCCAGTAAGAAGCTATACTAATCAAGTTTTAGTTGTCGATTATTGACTTTTTAGCCGGCTTTGGTGCCTTGGACAAGAGCTAGGACCTTAAGGTTTTGCATGAAGTGAGGTCTAGCAGCCACGTTGCACGGAAGGGTGTGAAAGGTGTTCGAATGTAGTAAAAACCTCTAAAATCCGCCCGTTTTCGTCACTTGCTATCGAATCGACTTAATGCCAGATCGTCACATTGGCCGATCTTCTCTATGAAACGGTTACACTTTTCGTCTGCAAAGCTATTTCACTTGCTGCGGTATGCGGAGACACTAAAAGCACCATAGTAGAACATAAAACAAGCTTCTTAGTTGATGCAATAGCCAGTAAGAAGAAGTAAAATTCAAGTACGAGTTATCGATTATTGTATTTTTAGGCGGCTTTCGCGACGTGGACATGAGCTAGTTCCTTGAGATTTTGCCTGAAGGGACGTCTAGCAGCCACGTTGCACGGGAGAATGTGAAAAGTGTTCATATGTAGTAAAAACCTGTAATATCTGCCCGTTTTCGTCATTTGCTATGGAATCGACTTAATGCCAGATCGTCACATTGGCCGCTCTTCTCTGTGAAATTGTTACACTTTTCGTCTGCAAAGCTATGTCTGCTGCTACGGTATGCGGAGACAGTAAAAGAAACATAGTAGAACACAAAAGAAGCTTCTAAGTTGATGTAATTGCCAGCGAGAAGGAGTACAATTAAAATTTTAGTTATCGATTATTGAATTTTTAGTCGGCTTTGGTGCCGTGGACATGAGCTAGTTCCTTGAGATTTTGCCTGAAGGGAGGTCTAGCAGCCACGTTGCACGGGATAATGTGAAAAGTGTACATTTGTAGTAAAAACCTGTAAAATCCGCCCGTTTTCGTCATTTGCTGTCGAATCGACTCTAAGCCAGATCGTCACACTGGCCGCTCTTCTCTATGAAACTGTTACACGTTTCGTCTGCAAAGCTATTTCACTTGCTGCGGTATGCGGAGACACTAAAAGCACCATAGTAGAACATAAAACAAGCTTCTAAGTTGATGTAATAGCCAGTAAGAAGAAGTAAAATTCAAGTTCGAGTTATCGATTATGGTTTTTTTTGCCGGCTTTGGTGCCTTGCACATGAGCTACTACCTTAAGATTTTGCCTGAAGTGATGTCTATCAGCCATGTTGTACGCGGGAATGTGAAATGTGTTCATATGTAGTAAAAACCTTAAAAACTGCTCCTTTTCGTCATTTGCTATCGAATCGACTTAATGCCAGATTGTCACATTGGCCGATCTTCTCTATGAAACGGTTACTCTTTCCGTCTGCAAAGCTATGTCACGTGCTGCGGTATGCGGAGACAATAAAAGCAACATAGTAGAACGCAGAAGAAGCTTCTAAGTTGATGTGATAGTCAGAAAGAAGCACTACAAATCAAGTTTTAGTTATCGATTATTGACTTTGTAGTCGGCTTTGGTATTTTGGACATGTGCTACGAACTTACGATTTTGCATGAAAAGAGGTCCAGTAGCCACATTGCACGGGAGAATGTGGAAAGTGTTCATATGTAGCAGAAACCTGTAAAATCGGCCAGTTTTCTTCATTTGCTATCGAATCGACTTAAAGCCAGATCGTCACATTGGCCGCTCTTCTCACTGAAACGGTTACATTTTTCGTCTGCAAAGCTATGACACGTGCTGCGGTATGCGGAGACACTAAAAGCACTATAGTAGAACACAAAACAAGCTTCTAACTTGATGTAATAGCCAGTAAGAAGAAGTAAAATTCAAGTTTGAGTTATCGATTATTGTCTTTTTAGCTGGCTTTGGTGCCTTGGACATGAACTAGGACCTTAAGTGTATGCATGAAGAGAGGTCTAGCAGCCACGCTTCACGGGAGAATGTAAAAAGTGTTCATATGTAGTAAAAACCTGTAAAATCCAACTGTTTTCGTCATTTCCTATCGAATCGATTTAATGCCAGATCGTCACATTGGCCGCTCTTCTCTAAGAAACGGTTACATTTATCGTCTGCAAAGCTGTGTCGCGTGCTGTGGTATGCGAAGACACTAAAAGGACCATAGTAGAACGCAGAAGAAACTTCTAAGTTGATGTGATAGCCAGTAAGAAGCTATACAAATCAAGTTTTAGTTGTCGATTATTGACTTTTCAGCCGGCTTTAGTGCCTTGGACAAGAGCTAGTACCTTAAGATTTTGCCTGAAGAGAGGTCTATTACCACGTTGCGCGGGAGAATGTGAAAAGTGTTCGTATGTAGTAAAAACCTGTAAAATCTGACTGTTTTCGTTATTTGCTATCGAATCGACTTAATGCCAGATCGTCACATTGGCCGCTCTTCTCTATGAAACGGTTACACTTTTCGTCTGCAAAGATAAGTCGGGTGCTGCGGTATTTGGAGACAGTAAAAGCAATATAGTAGAACACAAAAGAAGCTTCTAAGTTGATGTAATTGCCAGTAAGAAGCAGTACAATTCAAATTTTAGTTATCGATTATTGATTTTTTAGTCGGCTTTGGTGCCTTGGACAAGAGCTAGGACCTTAAGGTTTTGCATGAAGTGAGGTCTAGCAGCCACGTTGCACGGAAGGGTGTGAAAGGTGTTCGAATGTAGTAAAAACCTCTAAAATCCGCCCGTTTTCGTCATTTGCTATCGATTCGACTTAATGCCAGATCGTCACATTGGCCGATCTTCTCTATGTAACGGTTACACTTTTCGTCTGCAAAGCTATTTCACTTGCTGCGGTATGCGGAGACACTAAAAGCACCATAGTAGAACAAAAACAAGCTTCTTAGTTGATGTAATAGCCAGTAAGAAGAAGTAAAATTCAAGTTCGAGTTATCGATTATTGTTTTTTTAGCTGGCTTTCGCGCCGTGGACATGAGCTACTGAAGGCAGGTCTAGCAGCCACGTTGCACGGGAGAATGTGAAAAGTGTTCATATGTAGTAAGAACCTGTAAAATCTGCCCGTTTTCGTCTTTTTCTATGGAATCGACTTAATGCCAGATCGTCACATTGGCCGCTCTTCTCTGTGAAATTGTTACACTTTTTGTCTGCAAAGCTATGTCTGCTGCTACGGTATGCGGAGACAGTAAAAGCAACATAGTAGAACACAAAAGAAGCTTCTAAGTTGATGTAATTGCCAGTGAGAAGGAGTACAATTAAAATTTTAGTTATCGATTATTGAATTTTTAGTCTGCTTAGGTGCCGTGGACATGAGCTAGTTCCTTGAGATTTTGCCTGAAGGGAGGTCTAGCAGCCACGTTGCACGGGAGAATGTGAAAAGTGTACATTTGTAGTAAAAACCTGTAAAATCCGCCTGTTTTCGTCATTTGCTGTCGAATCGACTCAATGCCAGATCGTCACATTGGCCGCTCTTCTCTAAGAAACGGATACACTTTCCATCTGCAAAGCTATGTCGCGTGCAGCGGTATGCGAAGACACTAAAAGGACCATAGTAGAACGCAGAAGAAACTTCTAAGTTGATGTGATAGATAGTAAGAAGCAGTAGAAATCAAATTTAGTTTCCGATTATTGTCTTTTAAGCCGGCTTTGGTCCGTTGGACATGAGCTAGGACCTTAAAATATTGCATGAAGTGAGGTCTAGCAGCTACGTTGCACGGAAGGGTGTGAAAGGTGTTCGAATGTAGTAAAAACCCCTAAAATCCGCCCGTTTTCGTCCTTTGCTATCGAATCGACTCAAAGCCAGATCGTCACATTGACCGCTCTTCTCTATGAAACAGTTACACGTTTCGTCTGTAATTCTATGTCGCGTGCTGCGGTATGCGGAGACACTAAAAGCACAATAGTAGATCACACAAGAAGCTGCTAAGTTGGTGTAATAGCCAGTAAGAAGCAGTACAATTCAAGTTTTAGTTTTCGATTATTGACATTTTTGCCACCTTTGGTCCATGGACATGAGCTCGAACCTTAAGATTTTGCATGAAGGGAGGTCTAGCAGACCGCGTTGCACGGTAGAATGTGAAAGTTGTTTGTAGGTAGTAAAAACCTGTAAAATCCGCCCGTTTTCGTCATTTGCTATCGAATCGACTCAATGCCAGATCGTCTCATTGGCCGCTCCTCTCTAAGAAACGGTTACACTTTCCGTCTGCAAAGGTACGTCGCGTGCTGTGGTATGCGAAGACACTAAAAGGACCATAGTAGAACGCAGAAGAAGCTTATAAGTTGATGTGATAGCCAGTAAGAAGCTTTACCAATCAAGTTTTAGTTGTCGATTATTGACTTTTTAGCCGGCTTTGGTGCCTTGGACAACAGCTAGGACATTAAGGTTTTGCATGAAGTGAGGTCTAGCAGCCACGTTGCACGGAAGGGTGTGAAAGGTGTTCGAATGTTGTAAAAACCTCTAAAATCCGCCCGTTTTCGTCACTTGCTGTCGAATCGACTCAATGCCAGATCGTCACATTGGCCGCTCTTCTCTAAGAAACGGATACACTTTCCGTCTGCAAAGCTATGTCGCGTGCTGCGGTATGCGGAGACACGAAAAGCACAATCGTAGATCACACAAGAAGCTTCTAAGTTGGTGTAATAGCCAGTAAGAAGCAGTACAATTCAAGTTTTAGTCATCGATTATTGACATTTTTGCCATCTTTGGTCCATGGACATGAGCTCGAACCTTAAGATTTTGCATGAAGGGAGGTCTAGCAGCAAGCGTTGCACGGTAGAATGTGAAAGGTGTTCGTAGGTAGTAAAAACCTGTAAAATCCGAGCGTTTTCGTCATTTGCTATCGAATCGACTTAATGACATATCGTCACATTGGTCGCTCTTCTCTATGAAACGGTTACACGTTTCGTCTGTAATGCTATGTCGCGTGCTACGGTATGCGAAGACACTAAAATCACAATAGTAGAACACAGAAGAAGCTTCTAAGTTGATGTATTAGCCAGTGAGAAGCACTACAATTTTAGTTTTAGTTATCGATTATTGTCTCTTTAGCCGGCTTTGGTGCCTTCGACATGAGCTAGTACCTTAAGATTTTGCCTGAAGAGAGGTCTATTACCACGTTGCGCGTGAGAATGTGAAAAGTGTTCATATGTATTAAAAACCTGTAAAATCTGCCCGTTTTCGTTATTTG
Organism: Schistocerca gregaria; assembly: GCF_023897955.1. NCBI lineage: Eukaryota > Metazoa > Arthropoda > Insecta > Orthoptera > Acrididae > Schistocerca > Schistocerca gregaria. The sequence goes on along the minus strand of NW_026061873.1, from coordinate 325,555 downwards.
CTATCGAATCGACTTAATGCCAGATCGTCACATTGGCCGATCTTCTCTATGGAACGGTTACACTTTTCGTCTGCAAAGCTATTTCACTTGCTGTGGTATGCGGAGACACTAAAAGCACCATAGTAGAACAAAAACAAGCTTCTTAGTTGATGTAATAGTCAGTAAGAAGAAGTAAAATTCAAGTTCGAGTTATCGATTATTGTTTTTTTAGCCGGCTTTGGCGCCGTTTACATGAGCTAGTTCCTTGAGATTTTGCCTGAAGGGAGGTCTAGCAGCCACGTTGCACGGGAGAATGTGAAAGGTGTTCATATGTAGTAAAAACCTGTAAAATCTGCCCGTTTTCGTCATTTGCTATGGAATCGACTTTATGCCAGATCGTCACATTGGTCGCTCCTCTCTAAGAAACGGTTACATTTTCCGTCTGCAAAGCTACGTCGCGTGCTGTGGTATGCGAAGACACTAAAAGGACCATAGTAGAACGCAGAAGAAGCTTCTAAGTTGATGTGATAGCCAGTAAGAAGCTATACAAATCAAGTTTGAGTTGTCGATTATCGACTTTTTAGCCGGCTTTGGTGCCTTGGACAAGAGCTAGGAACTTAAGGTTTTGCATGAAGTGAGGTCTAGCAGCCACGTTGCACGGAAGGGTGTGAAAGGTGTTCGAATGTAGTAAAAACACCTAAAATCCGCCCGTTTTCGTCCTTTGCTATCGAATCGACTCAAAGCCAGATCGTCACACTGGCCGCTCTTCTCTATGAAACTCTTACACGTTTCGTCTGTAAAGCTATGTCGCGTCCTGCTGTATGCGGATACACTAAAAGCACAATCGTAGATCACCCAAGAAGTTTCTAAGTTGGTGTAATAGCCAGTAAGAAGCAGTACAATTCAAGTTTTAGTTTTCGATTATTGACATTTTTGCCACCTTTGGTCCATGGACATGAGCTCGAACCTTAAGATTTCGCATGAAGGGAGGTCTAGCAGACCGCGTTGCACGGTAGAATGTGAAAGTTGTTTGTAGGTAGTAAAAACCTGTAACATCCAAGCGTTTTCGTCATTTGCTATCGAATCGACTTAATGCCAGATCGTCACATTGGCTGCTCTTCTCTATGAAACAGTTACACGTTTCGTCTGTAATGCTATGTCGCGTGCTGCGGTATGCGGATACACTAAAATCACCATAGTAGAACACAAAAGAAGCTTCTAAGTTGATGTAATTGCCAGTAAGAAGCAGTACAATTAAAGTTTTAGTTATCGATTATTGACATTTTTGCCACCTTTGGTCCATGGACATGAGCTCGAACCTTAAGATTTTGCATGAAGGGAGGTCTAGCAGACCGCGTTGCACGGTAGAATGAGAAAGTTGTTTGTAGGTAGTAAAAACCTGTAAAATCCGAGCGTTTTCGTCATTTGCTATCGAATCGACTTAATGCCAGATCGTCACATTGGCCGCTCTTCTCTATGAAACAGTTACACGTTTCGTCAGTAATGCTATGTCGCGTGCTGCGGTATGCGGAGACACTAAAAGCACAATAGTAGATCACACAAGAAGCTTCTAAGTTGGTGTAATAGCCAGTAAGAAGCAGTACAATTCAAGTTTTAGTTATCGATTATTGACATTTTTGCCATCTTTGGTGCCTTCGACATGAGCTAGAACCTTAGGATTTTGCATGAATGGGGTGTAGCTACCCGCATTGCACGGTAGAATGTGAAAGGTGTTCGTAGGTAATAAAAACCTGTAAAATCCGCCCGTTTTCGTCATTTGCTATCGAATCGACTTAATGCCAGATCGTCACATTGACCACTCTTCTCTATAAAACGGTTACACGTTTAGTCTGTAATGTTATGTCGCGTGCTGCGGTATGCGGAGACACTAAAATCACCATAGTAGAACATAGAAGAAGCTTCTAAGTTGATGTATTAGCCAGTAAGAAGCACTACAATTCTAGTTTTAGTTATCGATTATTGTCTCTTTAGCCGGCTTTGGTGCCTTCGACATGAGCTAGTACCTTAAGATTTTGCCTGAAGAGAGGTCTATTACCACGTTGCGCGGGAGAATGTGAAAAGTGTACATATGTAGTAAAAACCTGCAAAATCCGCCTGCTTTCGTCATTTGCTATCGAATCGACTTCATGCCATATCGTCACATGGGCCGCTCTTCTCGATGAAAAGGTTGCACTTTTCGTCTGCAAAGCTATTTCACTTGCTGCGGTATGCGGAGACACTAAAAGCACCATAGTAGAACATAGAAAAAGCTTGTAACTTTATGTAATAGCCAGTAAGAAGCAGTACAAATCAAGTTTTAGTTATCGATTATTGACTTTTAAGCCGGCTTTTTGCCTTGGACATGAGCTAGGACATTAAGATTTTGCGCGAAGGTTGGTCTAGCAGCCACGTTGAACGGTAGAATGTGAAAAATGTTCATATGTAGTAAAAACCTGTAAAATCCGCACGTTTTCGAAATTTGCTATCGAATCAACTTAACGCCAGATCGTCACATCGGCCGCTCTTCTCTATGAGACGGTTACACTTTTCGTCTGCAATGCTATGTGGAGTGGTGCGGTATGCGGAGACACTAAAAGCACCATAGTAGAACACTGAAGAAGCTCGTAAGTTGATGTGATAGCCAGTAAGCAGCAGTACAAATCGAGTTTTAGTCATCGATTATTGTCTCTTTAGCCGGCTTTGATGCCTTGGGAATGAGCTAGGACCTTAATAATTTGCCTGAAGAGAGGTCTATTATCCACGTTGCACGGGAGAATGTGAAAAGTGTTCATATGTAGTAAAAAACCGTAAAACCCGCCCGTTTTCGTCCTTTGCTATCGAATCGACTTAATGCCAGTTCGACACATTGGCCGATCTCCTCTATGAAACAGTTACACGTTTCGTCTGTAATGCTATGTCGCGTGCTGCGGTATGCGGAGACACTAAAATCACCATAGTAGAACACAAAAGAAGCTTCTATGTTGATGTAATTGCCAGTAAGAAGCAGTACAATTCAAGTTTTAGTTATCGATTATTGACAATTTTGCCACCTTTGGTCCATGGACATGAGCTCGAACCTTAAGATTTTGCATGAAGGGAGGTCTAGCAGACCGCGTTGCACGGTAGAATGTGAAAGTTGTTTGTAGGTAGTAAGAACCTGTAAAATCCGAGCGTTTTGGCCATTTGCTATCGAATCGACTTAATGCCAGATCGTCACATTGGCCGCTCTTCTCTATGAAACAGTTACACGTTTCGTCTATAATGCTATGTCGCGTGCTGCGGTATGCGGAGACACTGAAAGCACAATAGTAGATCACACAAGAAGCTTCTAAGTTGGTGTAATAGCCAGTAAGAAGCAGTACAATTCAAGTTTAAGTTTTCGATTATTGACATTTTTGCCATCTTTGGTGCCTTCGACATGAGCTAGAACCTTAGGATTTTGCATGATTGGAGGTGTAGCTACCCGCATTGCACGGTAGAATGTGAAAAGTGTTCGTAGGTAATAAAAACCTGTGAAATCCGCCCGTTTTCGTCATTTGCTATCGAATCGACTTAATGCCAGATCGTCACATTGACCGCTCTTCTCTATAAAACGGTTACACGTTTCGTCTGTAATGCTATGTCGCGTGCTGCGGTATGCGGAGACTCTAAAATCACCATAGTAGAACACAGAAGAAGCTTCTAAGTTGATGTATTAGCCAGTAAGAAGCACTACAATTCTAGTTTTAGTTATCGATTATTGTCTCTTTAGCCGGCTTTGGTGCCTTCGACATGAGCTAGTACCTTAAGATTTTGCCTGAAGAGAGGTCTATTACCACGTTGCGCGGGAGAATGTGAAAAGTGTTCATATGTAGTAAAAACCTGTAAAATCTACCCGTTTTCGGCATTTGCTACCGAATCGACTTAATGACAGATCATCACATTGGCCGCTCTTCTCTATGAAACGGTTACACTTTTCGTCTGCAAAGCTATGTCTGCTGCTGCGGTATGCGGAGACACTAAAAGCACCATAGTAGAACACTGAAGAAGCTCCTAAGTTGATGTAATAGCCAGTAAGAAGCAGTACAATTCAAGTTTTAGTTATCGAATATTGACTTTGTAGCCGGCTTTGGTGCTTTGGACTTGAGCTAGGACCTTAAAATTTTGCATGAAGGGAGGTCTAGCAGCCCGCGTTGCACGGTAGAATGTGAAAAATATTCATATGTTGTAAAGTCCTGTAAAATCCGCCCGATTTTAAATTTGCTATCGAATCGACTTAATGCCAGATCGTCACATCGGCTGCTCTTCTCTATGAGACGGTTACACTTTTCGTCTGCAAACCTATGTCGTGTGCTCCGGTATGCGGAGACACTAAAAGCACCATAGTAAAACACTGAAGAAGCTTTTAAGTTGATGTAATAGCAAGTAAGAAGCAGTACAAATCAAGTTTTATTTATTGATTATTGACTTTTTAGCCGGCTTTGGTGCCTTGGACATGAGCTAAGACGTTACGATTTTGCATGAAGGGAGGTCTAGCAGCCGCGTTGCAAGGGAGAATGTGCAAAGTGTTCATATGTAGTAGAAACCAGAAAAATGCGCCCGTTTTCTTCATTTGCTATGGAATCGACTTAATGACAGATCGTCACATTGGCCGCTCTTCTCTATGAAACGGTTACATTTTTCTTCTGCAAAGCTATGTCGGGTGCTGCGGAATGCGGAGATACGTAAAGCAACATAATAAAACACAGAAGAAGGTTTTAAGTTGATGTAATAGCCAGTAAGAAGAAGTACAATTCATGTTATAGTTATCGATTATTGACTTTTTAGCCGGCTTTGGTGCCTTGGACTTGAGCTAGGACCTTAAGATTTTGCACGAAGGGAGGTCTAGCAGCCACGTTGCACGGTAGAATGAGTAAAATGTCCATATGTAGTAAAAACCTGTAACATCCGCACGTTTTCTTAATTTGCTATCGAATCCACTTAATGCCAGATCGTCACATCGGCCGCTCTTCTCTATGAAACGGTTACATATGTCGTCTGCAAAGCTATGTCGCGTGCTGCGGTATGCGGAGACACTAATAGCACCATAGTAGAACACTGAAGAAGCTTCTAAGTTCATGAAACAGACAGTATGAAGTAGTACAATTCAAGTTTTAGTTATTGATTATTGACTTTGTAGCCTTCTTTGGTGCCTAGGACATGAGCTTGGACCTTGAGATTTTGCCTGAAGCGAGGCCTAGCAACCACGTTGCACGGGAGAATGTGAAAACTGTTCATATGTGGTAAACACCTGAAAAATCTGCCGGTTTTCGTCATTTGCTATTGAATCGACTTAATGCCAGATCGACACATTGGCCGCTCTTCTCTATGCAAAGCTATGTCGCGTGCTGTGGTATGCGGAGACACTAAAAGCACCATAGTAGAACACAGAGGAATCTTCTAAGTTGATGTAATAGCCAGTAAGAAGCAGTATAATTCAAGTTTTAGTGAATTATTATTGACTTATTAGCCGTCTTTGGTGCCTTAGACATGGGCTAGACCTTACGATTTTGCATGAAGGGAGGTCTAGCAGCCACGTTGCATGGGAGAAAGTTGAAAGTGCTCATATGTAGTAAAAACCTGAGAAATCCGCCCGTTTTTGTCTTTTGCTATCGAATCGACTTAATGACAGTCCGTCACATTGGCCGCTCTTCTCTATGAAACGGTTACAATTATCGTCTGGAAAGCTATGTTGCGTGCTGCGGTATCCCTAGACACTGAAAGCACCATAGTAGAACACAGAAGAAACTTCTAAGTTGATGTAATACACAGCAAGAAGCAGTACAATTCAAGTTTTAGTTATCGATTATTGACTTTTAATCCGTTTTTTGTGCCTTGGACATGAGCTAAGACCTTACGATTTTGCATGAAAGGGGGTCTACCAGCCACGTTGCACGGGATAGATCGAAAAGTGTTAATATGTAGTAAAAACCTGAGGATTCCGCCTGTTTTGGTCATTTGATATCGAAACGACTTAATGCCAGATCGTCTGTTTGGCTACTTTTCTCTATGAAACGGTTACACTTATCGTCTGTAAAGCTATGTTGCGTGGTGCGCTATGCCGAGACACTAAAAACACCATAGTAGAACACAGAAGAAGCTTCTAAGTTGATGTAATACACAGCAAGAAGCAGTACAATTCAAGTTTTACTTATCGATTATTGACTTTCAATCCGGCTTTTGTGCCTTGGACATGTGCTAAGACCTTACGATTTTGCATGAAAGGGGGTCTACCAGCCACGTTGCACGGGATAGATTGAAAAGTGTTAATATGTAGTAAAAATCAGTGAAATCCGCCCGTTTTTGTCATTTGCTATCGAATCGACTTAATGCCAGATCGTCACTTTATCCGATCTTCTCTATGAAACGGTTACACTTATCGTCTGCAAAGCTATGTTGCGCACTGCGGTATCCGGAGAGACTGAAAGCACCATAGTAGAACACAGACGAAGCTTCTGAGTTGATGTAATAGCCAGTAAGAAGCAGTACAATTCAAGTTTTAGTTACCCATTACTGATTTTGAAGCCGGCTTTGCTGCCTTGGACATGAGCTAAGACCTTACGACTCTGCATGAAGGGAGGCCTACCAGCCACATTGCACGGAAGAATGTGAAAAGTGTTCATATGTAGTAAAAACCTGAGAAATCCGCCCGTTGTTGTCATTTGCTATCGAATCGACTAAATGCCAGATCGTCAGTTTTGCCGATCTTGTCTATGAAACGGTTACACTTATCGTCTGCAAAGCTATGTTGCGCGCTGCGGTATCCGGAGACACTGAAAGCACCATAGTAGAACACAGAAGAAGCTTCTATGTTGATGTATGGACAGTAAGAAACAGTAAAATTCAAATTTAAGTTATCGATTATTGACTTTTTAGACGGCTTTGGTGCCTTGGACTTGAGCTAAGACCTTATGATTTTGCATTAAAGGAGGTCTAGCAGCCACGTTGCACGGGAGAATGTGAAAAGTGTTCATATGTAGTAAAAACCTGCGAAATCCGCCAGTTTTTGTCATTTGCTATCGAATCGACTTAATGCCAGATCGTCACTTTGGAAGCTCTTATCTATGAAACGGATACACTTTTCGTTCTCAAAGCTATGTTGCCTGCTGCGGTATCCGGAGAGACTGAAAGCACCATAGTACAATACAGACGAAGCTTCTAAGCTGATGTAATAGCCAGTAAGAAGCAGTACAATTCAAGTTTTAGTTAACGATTATTGACTTTTAAGCCGACTTTGGAACTTTGGACATGAGCTAAGAACTTACGATTTTGCATGAAGGGAGGTCTAGCAGCCACGTTGCAAGGGAGAATGTGAAAAGTGTTCATATTTAGTAAAAACCTGAGAAATCCGACCGTTTTCCACATTTGCTATCGAATCGACTTAATGCCAGAACGTCACTTTGGCCGATCTTCTCTATGAAACGGTTACACTTATCGTCTGCAAAGCTATGTTGCGTGCTGCGGTATCGAGTGACGCTGCAAGCACCATAGTAGAACACAGACGAAGTTTCCAAGTTGATGTAATAGCCAGTAAGAAGCAGCACAATTCCAGTTTTAGTTTTCGATTATTGACTTTTTAGCCGGCTTTGGTGCCTTGGATATGAGCTAAGACCTTACGATTTTGCATGAAGGGAGGTCTACCAGCCACGTTGCACGGGAGAGTGTGTAAAGTGTTCATACGTAGTAAAAACCTGAGAGAACCACCCGTTTTTGTCATTTGCTATGGAATCGACTTAATGCCAGATCGTCACTTTGGACGCTCTTCTCTATGAAACATTTCACTTATCGTCTGGAAAGCTATTTTGCGTGCTGCGGTATCCGGAGACACTGAAAGCACCATAGTAGAACACACAAGAAGCTTCTAAGTTGATGTAATAGATCGTATGAAGCAGTACAATTCAAGTTTTATTTCTCGATTATTGACTTCTAAGACGGCTTTGCATCCTTGAACATGAACCAAGACCTTACGATTTTGCATTAATGTAGGTCAACCAGCCACGTTGCAGGGGAGAGTGTGAAATGTGTTCATATGTGGTTAAAACCTGAGAAAACCGCCCGTTTTTGTCATTTGCAATGGAATCGACTGAATGTCAGATCGTCACTTTGGCCTCTCTTCTCTATGAAACGGTTACACTTATCGACTGGAAAGCTATGTTGCGTGCTGCAGTATGCGGAACCACTAAAATCACAATAGTAGAACACAGAAGAAGCTTCTAAGTTGATGTAATAGCCAGTAAGAAGCAGTACAATTCAAGTTCTAGCTATAGATTCTTGACTATTAAGCAGGGTTTGATGCCTTGGAAATGATCTAAGACCTAATGATTTGGATGAATTGAGGTCCACCACCCACGTTGCACGGGAGTATGTGAAAAGTGTTCATATGTATTAAAAACCTCAGATATCAGCCCGTTTTTGTCATTTACTATCGAATCGACTTAATGCCAGATCGTCACATTGGCTGCTCTTCTCTATGAAACGGTTAGACTTATCGTCGGCAAAGCTATGTTGCGTGCTGCGGTATCCGGAGACACTGAAAGCACCATAGTAGAACACAGAAGAAGCTTCTATGTTGATGTAATAACCAGTAAGAAGCAGTAGAATTCAAGTTTTAGTTATCGTTTATTGACTTCTTAGGCGGCTTTGGTGCCTTGGACATGAGCTAAGACGTTACGATTTTGCATGAAGGGAGGTCTACCATCCACGTCGCACGGGAGAGTGTGAAAAGTGTTCATATGTAGTAAAAACCTGAAAAAACCGAACGTTTTTGTCATTTGCTATGTAATCGACTTAATGCCAAATCGTCACTTTGGCAGCTCTTCTCTATGAAACGGTTACACTTATTGTCTGCAAAGCTATGTTGCGTGCTGCGGTATCGGGAGACACTGAAAGCACCATAGTAGAACACAGAAGAAACTTCTAAGTTGGTGGAATAGCCAGTAAGAAGAAGTACAATTCAAGTTTTACTTATCGATTACTGACTTTTTAGACGGCTTTGGTGTCTTGGACATGATCTAAGATCTTACGATTTTGCATGAAGGGACGACTACCAGCCACGTTGCATGGGAGAATGTGAAAAGTGTTACAATGCAGTAAAAACCTGAGAAATCTGCCCGTTTAGCTCATTTGCCATCAAATCGACTTAATGCCAGATCGTCACTTTGGCCGCTCTTCTGTATGAAACGGTTACACTTATCGACTGGAAAGCTATGTTGCGTGCTGCAGTATGCGGAACCACTAAAATCACAATAGTAGAACACAGAAGAAGCTTCTAAGTTGATGTAATAGCCAGTAAGAAGCAGTATAATTCAAGTTTTAGTTATCGATTATCGAGTTTCAAGCCAGCTTTTGTGTCTTGGACATGAGCTAAGACGTTACGATTTTGCAGGAAGGGAGGTCTGACAGCCACATTGCATGGGAGAGTGTGAAACGTGTTCATATGTAGTAAAAACCTGAGAAATCCGCCCGATTTTGTAATTTGCTATCGAATCCACTTAATGCCAAATCGTCACTTTGGCGGCTCTTCTCTATGGAACGGTTACAGTTATCGACTGCAAAGCTATTTTGCGTGCTGCGGTATCCGGAGACACTGAAAGCACCATAGTGGAACATTGATGAAGCTTCTATATTGATGTAATAGACAGTAAGAAGCAGTACAATTCAAGTATTAGTTATCGATTATTGACTTTTAAACCGGCTTTGGTGCCTTGGACATGAGCTAAGACCCTACGATTTTGCATGAAGGGAATTATAGCAGCCACGTTGCAAGGGAGAGTGTGTAAAGTGTTCATACGTAGTAAAAACATGAGAGAAACGCCGGTTTTTGTCATTTGCTATGGAATCGACTTCATGCCAGATCGTCACTTTGGCTTCTCTTCTCTATGAAACATTTACACTTATCGTCTGGAAAGCTATATTGCGTGCTGCGGTATCCGGAGACACTGAAAGTACCATAGTAGAACACAAGCTTCTAAGTTGATGTAGTGGATAGTAAGAAGCAGTATAATTAAAGTTTTAGTTCTCGATTAGTGACGGCTTGGTGCCTTGGACATGAGCTAAGACCTTACGATTTTGCATGAAGGGAGATCTAGCACCCACGTTGCACGTGAGTGTGAAAAGTGTTCATATGTAGTAAAAACGTAAGAAATCCGCCCGTTTTTGTCATTTGCTACCGAATCGACTTAATGCCACATCGTCACTTTGTTGCTCTTCTCTATGAAACGGTTACACTTATCGTCGGCAAAGCTATTTTGCGTGCTGCGGTAACCGGAGACACTGAGAACACTATAGTAGAACACAGAAGAAGCTTCTAAGTTGATGTAATAGCCAGTAAGAAGCAGTACAATTAAAATTTTGGTTAAAGATTATTGACTTTTTGGCCGGCTTTGGTGCCTTGGACATGAGCTAAGACCTTACGATTTTGCATGAAGGCAGGTCTACCAGTCACGTTGCACGGGAGAGTGTGAAAAGTGTTCATTTGTAGTAAAAACCTGAGAATTCCGCGCTTTTTTGCCATTGGCTATCGAATCGACTTAGTGCCAGATCGTCACAATGGCAGCTTTTCTCCCTGCAACGGATACATTTATCGTTTGCAAAGCTATGTCGTGTGCTGCGGCAATGCGGATACACTAAAAGCACAATATTAAAACACAGAAGAAGCTTCTAAGTTGATGTAATCGGCCAGTAAGAAGCAGTACAAATCATGTTTTAGCTATCAATGATTGATTTATTAGCTGGCTTTGGTGCGTTGGATACGACCGAGGCCTTTAAGATTTGGCATCGAACGAAGTCTGTCAGCCACGTTGCACAGTAGAATGTGAAAACTGTTCATATGTAGTAAAAACCTGAGAAATCCGCTCGTTTTCGTCATTTTCTATCGAATCGACCTAATGCCAGATCGTCACATTGGGAGCTCTTCTCTCTGAAACGGTTACTTTTATCGTTTGCAGAGCTATGTCACATACTGCTGTTTGCGAAGACACTAAGAGCACCACAGTAAAAGACAGAAGATGCTTCTAAGTTGATGTAATCGGACAGCAAGTGCCACTACAACTAAAGTTTTAGTTATCGATTATTTACTCATTACACGGCTTTGGTACTTTGGACATGAGCTAGGACCTTAAGATTTTGCATGAAACGAGGTCTGTCGACCACGTTGCACGGGAGAATGTGAAAGGTGTTCATATGTAGTAAAAACTCGAGAAATCCGCCCGTTTTAGTCATTTGCTATCGAGTCGAATTAATGCCAGATCGTCACAATGGCCGCTTTTCTCCCTACAACGGATACATTTATCGTCTGCAAAGCTATGTCGTGTGCTTCGGTAATGCGGATACACTAAAAGCACCATATTAAAACACAGAAGAAGCTTCTAAGTTGATGTAATCGGACAGTAAGGAGCAGTACAAATCAAGTTTTAGCTATCAATTATTGATTTATTAGCTGGCTTTGGTGCGTTGGATATGACCGAGGCCCTTAAGATTTGGCATCGAACGAGGTCTGGCAGCCACATTACACGAGAGAATCTGAAAGGTGTTCATATGTAGTAAAATTCTAAGAAAACCTTTCGTTTTCGTCATTTGCTTTTGAATCGACGTAATGCCAGATCGTCACATTCGCCGCTTTTTTCTCTGAAACTGTTACATTTATCGTCTGCAAGCTTATGTCGTGTGTTGCGGTATGCGGAGACACTAAAAGCAACAAAGTATAAAACAGATGAAGCTTCTAATTTGATGTAATCGGCCAGAAAGAACCAGTACAATTCAAGTTTTGGTTATCGATTATTGACATATTAGCCGGCTTTGGTGCCTTGGACATGATCGTGGACCTTAAGCTTTTGCATCAATCGAGGTCTGGCCGCCACGTTGCACGGAGAAATGTGAAATGTGTTAATATGTAGTAAAAACCTGAGAAAACCTTTCGCATTTATTTAAGTTCCGTTAGTACAATAAGAAACTGGCTACAATAATCATAATCTTGCTCTACAAATCAAGTAGCTACTATTATTAACAGTATTTATCAACAGCAAATATAACAAAAGACAAAACAGAAAGATAATCAAACGTCTAATGACACAGTAACGAAACTGAAAACAGTTCGCGAAAATTTCGTTTGAAATTATTTCACCAGATGACAATAAGAACACCGGACGAAGACTCTTAAAGTTCCAAAATAAGCCACTATACACAAACAAGTAATTAGTACTTAGCTTTGGATGCGCCGCTACAGCTGTACCTGGTCAGCGCGGAATGTAAACACAGGTAAGAAGTTAAGGTGCTCGATACGAAACACTCACAAAGATCGGGTCACAACTCAAGAAAGGCTGAGGTGACTGAAGAAACCATTAATAAGTAACTTATATAGTAAATATTATCACAAAAACCGTTAAAATATGTATCTGAAACCTAAAAATGTATGAAAACTTAGAGAGCGATTTCACACGCACTCACGCGCTTAATCGTAATGCCAGATCGTCGCAGTGGCAGCTTTGCTCACGGAAATGTTTACATATACATCTGGATACTTACGTCATGTGCTGAGGTATGCGGTGGGACCACAACCAACAAAATATGAGCTTCTAAGTCGATGCAATAGGTAGGTAAGAAGTAGTTCTACTCAAGTTTTAGGTATCGAAAATTAAACTGTAGGCCGGTTTTGGTGCCTTGCATTTGACCCAGGACCTTATGATTTCGCATGAACCGAGGTCTGGCACCCACATTACACGAGAAAATGCGAAAAGTGATAATATGTAGTAAAAAACTGAGAAAACCTCACGATTTCGTCTTTTTCTTTCGTAATGACGTAATGACATCTCGTCACATTGATCTCTTTTTTTCCGGAAAGGTTTACATTTATCATCTGAAAACTTCTCTCGCCTGCTGATGTATGTGATGACTCCACAAGAAACAAAATAGAAACTTCTAAGTTGATGTAATAGGCAAGTAAGACATATTATAAGTCTAGTTTTAGTAATAGAAAATTCAGTTATTTGTCGGTTTTGGTGTTTCGCAGTTGATAGAGTACCTTGGAACATATCTGTCTATCTACCACCCCCCCTCGTAAGATGACAGCCTACGTACACCACCCCCCATCGTAAGATGTCTGTCTACCTACTTCCCCCTGAGATGTCTCTTTACTTATCCCCTCAACCGGAAAACGTGTTTTCAAACCCGCCATCAGAAGATGACTTTCTTCGTACACACCCTTGGAAGATACCTGTCTACCTACCTCCCCCCCCCCCCAGAAGATGTCTGCCCATCTACCTAGGTACCGCCATTTAGAAGGTGTCTGCCTACCTACCCCCACTTCGAAAGATGTTTAACTGCCTACCCCACCTCTGAAGATCTCTGTCAAACCCTCCCCCATCCCTGGAGGATGTCTGTGTACATACCCCCCTTTTGGAAGTCATTTGACAACCGAAAAAACCGCTTTGGAAGATGTATGACTTCCTATCACTACCCTCGTAAGGTGTATGTCTACCTAGGACCCCTCTGGAAGATGTCTGTCTAACTAACGAACCTCGGTATATGCCAGTCTCACCCCCTCAGAATATGTCTGTCTACGTACCCCGCATGGAAGATGTCTGTCTACCTGCCCCCCCCCCCCATAAGATGTTTGGCTATCTACCCCTCCTTGGAACATGTCTGTCTAACAACCACCCCCCCCCCCCCCAGTTGTCTGTCTACCTACCCCCTTGAAGATGTCTGTCAACCTACCCCCCGCAAAATGTCTGTGTACCCATCTTACCCTGAGAAAATGATAGTCTACCTACCCCTGTATGTAAGATGTCTCACTACCTACCCCCCTCCCCCCCCCCCCGTTCGGGAAATGTCTGTCTATCTACCCAATCCACTCTTGAAAGATGCTTATCTAACCACCTTCGAAGATGCCTTTCTACCCCAGCTCAGAAATTGTCTATCTACTCCCTCGTCAGAAGATGTCGGCCAACATACCCGTCCCCTCAGAAAATGTATATCTATCACCCTTGGAAGATGTATGTCTGTCTACCCCCTCAAAGAATATATGTCTATCTGCCCAACTCGGAAAATGTCTGTCAACATGCCCCCTTCGGAAAATGTCTAACATCACCAAGCTCAGTAGATGTGTGTCTATCTGTCCCGCCCCCTCGGAAAATGTCTATTTCCAGCCCCCCTCGGAAGAAGTATGTTTACCAACCCTCCATCAGGAGAAGTCTGTCAAACTACGCCCCAGGAAGGTCTCTCTCTACCTACCCCCCTCCCCCCCATCGAATATATCTGTCCACTGAACCCATCCTTGGAAGATGATTGGCTACCTCCCCCATGGAAGATGTCAGGCAACCTGCCCCCTCACTTAGGAAGATGCCTACTTCCCCCTTGGAAGTTGTCTATTTTCCACCACTCGGAAGATGTCTAACTACCCCATCCCAATATATATGTCTATCAAATCCACACAAATGATGTCTGTTTACCTACTCCCATAAGATGTCTATCATCCCCTTCAGAAGGTATCTTCCTATATACCCCCTCCCCTTGGAAGATGCCTGTCTACATACCCAAACTAAGATGATGTCTATCAACCTTCCACCGCACATATGATGTCTGTCTACCTACCACCCTTGGAATATCTATGTCTTTCTACCCCCCAGAAGATGTCTGTCAGCCTGCCCAACTTGGAAAATATCTGTCCATGTGCCCTCCTTCGGAAGATTTCTATTATCCCCAGCCTCAGAAGAATTGTGTCTATCTGTCCTGCACCAACAGTAGATGTCTGTGTACCTACCCCTCTTCAGAAGAAGTCTGTTTACCAACCCCCCATCAGGAGATGTCTCTCAAACTACCACCAAGGAAGTCTCTGTCTACCTACCCCCCTTTGGAAGATATCTGTCTACCTATAACACAACTCAGAAAATGTCTGTCTACCTACCCCTCAGAAGATGTCTGTTTATCCACACCTCCACAGATAATGTCTATCTACCTACCCCCCCCCCCTATCCTCTGAGGATGTCTGTCTACCTACCCCCCCCCCCCCCCCCTCTTGGAAGATGTTGGTCTACTTACCCCTCTAGAAGATGTCTGTCTAAGTACGCCCCTAGGAAGTTGGCTGTCTACCAACCCACCAATGGGAGATGTCTGTCTACCTACCCCCCTCGGAAGGTGCCTTACTGCCTACTCCCTCAGAAGATTGTCTACCTACATACACTCAGAAAATGTATGTATACCCACGCCCCCCCCCCCCCCCCAGAAGAAGTCTGTCTAAATTTTCCCCACCCCTTGGTAATTTCTGTCTACATATCACTCCCTTGCAAGATGTCTGTCTACCTACTCCCTCTCGAAAGATATCTGTTTACCTACATCTTCTGTGGGGAGGTAGGAAGACACACATCTTCTGCGAGGGGTAAGTAGACGGACATATTCCGAAGCAGGGTATGTGGTCAGACATCTTCTGAGGGGGTGGTAGGTAGACAGACATCTTCCAAGGGGGAGGGAGTAGACATCTTCTGTGGTGATAATGGTAGACAAACAATTCCGAGGAGGGGTAGATAGACAGACATCTTCTGAGTGGTTGTTTCTTAGACAGACGTCTTCCAGGAGGGAGCTTGGTAGACAGACATTTTCCAAGGGGGAGACATTTTTCGATTCGGGCCGGATAGGTAAACAGATATCCTTCGAGAGAGAGGGTTGACATTTTTCTGGGGGGGGGGGGAGGTAGATATTTTCGAGAGGTAGATTGACATCTTCTGGGAGGGGGGGAGATAGTATTCTTCCATGGGGGGAGGTGAGTAGTCAGGCATCTTCAAAGGGGGAGGGGGGTAGACAGACATCTTCCAAGAATGGTCGGTAAGTAGACAGACATGTTCTGTGGGGAGTGATGGTATGTACACTTACATCTTCCGATGGGTTCTGGTAGATAAACAGGCATCTTCCGTGAAGGGGTGATAGAGCTCCTCGAAGATGGGGTGTAGATATCTTCGGCAAGGAGGGTAGGTATACATCTTCCGAGAGAGGGTTAGATAGATTTCTTCCATAGGGGGGATAGATAGCCTTTTCCCGAGTTTGTGAGGAAGACAGACATACAGACATGTTCCTAGAATTTGGAGGTAGACAGACATCTTCAGAATAGGCGGTAGACACATTCCAAATGAAGGAAGGCTGTAGAAATCTTTTGAGTGTAGGATAAACGTCCTCTGAGGGGAGGGGCTAGATGGAAATCTTACAGGGGTGGGGTAGGTAGACAGACATATTCCAAGAGGAGGGGGTTGGTAGACAGGCATCTTTCATGAGGTGGGTTATATACATCCTCCTGGGGGATATACATCTTCTGAGGTGGGGATAGGTATCTTCCAGAGGGTGTAGATGTCATCTGAGGGTGGGGTAGATAGACATCTTCCAAGCTGTTGGTTGATTTTCACCATCCGAGTGGAGGGATACATAGATATTTTCCGCCTGGGCTGGGTAGATAGACATCTTCAGAAGGGGGTAGACATCTTCCATGGGGGGTAGGGAGACAGCTTCTAAGGGGGGTAGATAGACATTTTCCAAGATTAGTGGCAGATACACATCTTCTGAGGGGTGTAGATAGACCTCTTCCGAGGAGGGAGATTGGCATCTTTGGAGGGAATGGATAGATAATCTTATGAGGTGGGTGTGGGTAGGCATCAACCTAAGGGGCGAGATTGGCATCTTCCGATGTGGAAGGGGTTAGGTAGGCATTTTTATAGGGAGGGATATCTTCCTAGGGGTTTAGATAGGCATCTTCCAAGGGGATGTAGGAAGACATCTCAGAGGGGGGGTAGACAAAATCCTCCGAGAGGTGGTAGGTAGACAGATATCTTTGGATGGGAGAGTAGGTAAGCAGACATCTTTTGAGTGGGGTTGGTAAACTGACATATTCCAAAGGGGCAAGGTAGACAGACAGTTTCTGAGGGTGGGGCATAAGTAGACTGACACTTTCCGAGATGTGGTAAGTAGAATTACATCTTCTGAGGTGATGGGGTAGGTAGACAGACATTTTCCGAAAGGGCGTAGGTATAAAAAAAATGGTTCAAATGGCTCTGAGCACTATGGGACTCAACTGCTGTGGTCATCAGTCCCCTAGAACTTAGAACTACTTAAACCTAACTAAACTAAGGACATCACACACATCTATGCCCGAGGCAGGATTCGAACCTGCGACCATAGCAGTCGCACGGTTTCGGACTGTGCGCCTAGAACCGCGAGACCACCACGGCCGTCTGTAGGTATACAGACATATGCCTAGGTGGGAAGGTAGACAGACATGTCCCGATTGGGGGTAGGTAGACAGCCATCTTCCAGGTGGGTAGGTACACAGACATCATCCGAAGGGGTTAGAAGGACAGACACTTTCCATGTGGGCGTTGGTAGACATACATCATCTGAGGGGGAAGAGACATCTTTCGAGGGGAGGGTACATAGACAGATATCTTCAGAGAGGAGGTAGTCATCCTCCGAGAGGGAGGTAGTTGTCCATCATCCACTGGTCTTAGGTAGGCAGACATCTTCTGAGGGAGGGTATGTAGACAGACATCTTCTGAAGGCGATAACGTCGACAGTCATCTTCTGATGGGGGTGGGTAGGTAGACAGACATCTTCTGAGTGGTGGTAGGTATGGAGACATCTTCTGAGGCTGGGTTTGGTAGACAGACATCTTCCATGGGGGGATGGGGGTGTTGGAAGACAGATATCTTCCAAGGGGTGGAAAACAGCTTCTAAAGGATGTAGTTTGGTAGACAGACATCCTCCGAGAGGGGTGTAGACATTCTCAGATGGGGAGTGTATAACTTCTGAGAGGAGTGGTAGACTGACATCTTCCGAGAGGGGAGAGATACTTTTCTTCCATGGTGGCAATAGATAGATATCTTTCGAGAGGAGGTACATAGATAGACATCTTCAAATGTGTGGTGAATGTAGAGAGACAACTTTTGAGAAGGGGGGTAGGTATACAGACACCCTCAGAGGGGGTGGGTAGGGAGACAGACATCTTCCGAGATAGGGATAAGA
Organism: Schistocerca gregaria; assembly: GCF_023897955.1. Taxonomy (NCBI): domain Eukaryota; kingdom Metazoa; phylum Arthropoda; class Insecta; order Orthoptera; family Acrididae; genus Schistocerca; species Schistocerca gregaria. The sequence goes on along the minus strand of NW_026061873.1, from coordinate 307,564 downwards.
TAGACACAAATCATTCGACGTTGGGTAGGTAAATATACAGATTCTGAGGGGTTTAGGTACACATTCATATTATGAGGGGTTGTGGGTGTAGGTAGACAGAAACCATCTGAGGAGGGGTATTTAGGCAGATAACGTCTGAGAGAGGGTTAGGTAGACTGACATCTTCTGAGGGGTTGTAGGAGGACAGACATCTTCCAAGTGGAGGGTTGGTAGACAGACATCTTCAGAGGTGGGGTGGGGTAGGTAGACAGACATCTTCCAATAGGGGGTTGGTTGGCAGACATCTTCTGTGAGGGGATGGTAGTAGACAGCCTTCTTCTGATGGGTGGGTGGGTAGACAGACATCTTCCATGATGGGGCATAGGTAGAGAGACATTGTCCGAGGTAGGGTGACTATAGACATTTTTCGAGAGGGGGGGTAGGTAGACAGACTTCTTCTGGGGGGTTGTAGGTAAACTGACCTCTTCAGAGGGTTGGTGTAGAATGACATTTGCCAAGAGGGGATAGGTAGAGAGACATATTCCGATGGTGGTAAGTAGACAACATCTTCTGATGGGTGTAGGTAGACAGACATCTTCCAAGCGGGAGCTACAGGTAGACAGACATCTTCAGAGGGCGATTGTAGGTTGATGGACATCTTTTGTGCTGGTAATAATAGATAAACATATTCCAAGGGGTGGTAGTTTAACAGACATCTTTCCAGGGGGGCTGAGTAGATAGACAGACATCATCCAACATGGGTAGACAGACATTTTCCAGGGGGAGTAGACATCCTCCAAGGGGGTAGACATCTTCGAATGGTGATGAGGGCTGGAAGACACCTTCTGAAGTTTGGGGGTCTCTAGACATCTTCCATGATAGGGGTAAACAACTTCTGAGCGGGGTGCTGGATGGGGGTTGGGATAGGTAGACAGACATATTCCGAGAGGGCAGGTAGGTAGATAGACATCTGCGTAGCGAGTGGGGGGGGGGGTGGAGGGTTGAGAGACATCTTCCAGAGTGATAGACATCTTACGAGGTGGGGAGAAAGTTTTTCTGGGGGATGTAGATAGACATCTTCAGAGGGTGAGGTAGGTGGACAAACATCTTCCTTAGGGGGTTGAGGTAGGCAGACATCTGCCGAGGGGGTTAAGTAGATAGACGTATTTCACGGGGCAGGTAGACAGACATCGCCTGTGGGGGGGTTATGTAGACTGATATTTTCTAAGGAGGCAAGTAGGTAGAATGACATATTAGGTGGTGGGGCGATGAGAGACAGACAGTTTTCAATGAGGAGAGGTAGAATGACATCTTCCAATGTGGGAGGTGTAGGTAGATATCTTCCGAGGGGTGGGGTAGGTAGACATACATATTCCGAGGGGAGTGGTAGGTAGTCATACATATTCTGAGGGGGGGGGGGGGGTTAGGTAGACAGACATCTTCCAAGGGTGTGGGTAGGTACACAGACATCATGTGAGGGGGTGGGGAGGTAGGTGCAGGTTGACATAGATCTTCCGAGGAGGGGTAGGTAGACAGATATCTTCCGAGGGGGGGGGGGGTAGCTAGGCAGATATCTTCTGAGGGGGATAGATAGGCATATTTCGAGTGTGGGGTAGATAGGCACCATCCCAGGGGGGGGGGGGGGGCAGATGGTCATGGGTGTGACGTCAAGTGAGCTGCACTGCTGTTGAAATAGCTTGTTAATGTTTTGTAACTTTTAGGCTTCATTTACGTATTTTATAGTTTGTTTGTGTTATTATTTTAGCCGTAAAAGCAACTTATTAGTGGATATTTATTCATTTACCTCCGTCTTTCTTCCTGTTGCATTGACTCGAGTGGTCTATTATTTGTGAGTGTGCTTTCGTGGTTCGTCTAAGCCTCGCGCCTCATCAGTGTGTTTACATTTTGCGGCGTGCACTGCATCTGTAGCGGTTATAAGCTAAGTACTGACGAACTTGTTTGTGCTCTGTAATACAGTTATTAAATTGAATGGATTACAGTGGTGTTGCTTGCCGTTTGTGGTGAAATAATGACTTAATAAACTTTTGTAATCGTTCGCTCGCTGTGTTTTATAGAGTTTTCAGTAAATTTCGTGCTTTAGTTTTGAACTGGCGTTTAGTTTGAATTTTTTGGTTTTAGCCAATAATTTTGTGAAGTTTTGCTGGTATTGGTATCGGCTGTGTTGTAGTAGTATTAATACAAGTAGCTGCTTTCTTAGTAGTTAGAGAATTTCGAGACCATAGTTGTTAGTTCTTAAACAGTGCTGCTTTTGTAACTGAACTTTGCTGACGTAGACGTACAGTTTATTTTAGTAACTGTAAAATTTTATCATGAGTGAAAAGTGTGGGTTCTGTCGTAGGTTTGTGAGTAGTGGATTACACTGTGGGATTTGTTCAAAGTGTTTTCATTGCGGGAAATGCATTGGGGAAGCCAGTGGTAATTTTAGGGTGATCCTGTCCTGGGAATGTAGAATCTGTAGTAGAAACAAGTTAATAGAGGAGCAGGAGTGTAAGATCTGTGCCCTTCAGGTGCAGTTACAATGCGCAAAGAAGGAACTAGATAAGTTGAGGAGGGTGAAGGGTGCTAGGGAATGGGAACTGGCAGTTGGCAGGAAGATAGCTAGGAAAAGGAGGTAGTCAGACAGTTTTACTTTGCATACATGCAATAGATACGACAAACTGTCAGAGTTGAGCGGAGAGGAGCCTCGTGAAGCTGTATATGTAGGTAACTTGCAGCAGTCCTCAGCAATTAGGAGGCCTAGGTTCTGCTGCTAGGTAGTTCCCACGGTAGAGGTGTGGGCCAGCATTTGCAGGAAGTTTTGTGGAGTCAGTACCAGGTCACAAGCATTGTGAAGCCTAATGCAGGGTTGGCTCAGGTGGCTGAAAGCGTAGGGGAGTTATGTAAGAATTTTACAAAGGAGGATAAGGTAGTGATAGTGGATGGAGCTGGGAGCAGTCGCAATAGGGACAGGGGGTATGATGTCAGTGGTGACTTGGTTAAGATAGCTACTCAAACTGGTGGCACTAATGTGCTTTTCGTGAAACTGTTTCAGCATCATGATCGGCCACACCTTAATGCGGCTGTTAGGCGCGTTATTGTGGGGCTGGAGGGTGCACTGATGACAGAGGGCATGGATCACATCTCAGTGGTACCAGTTGGGTCTATCAGTAAATTGGGTTTCACTAGGATGGCCTGCACCTCAATAGGTATGCGAAGGGGAGGCTACCTAAGCTTATAGGTGACAGTGTAGTGGGTGGTGGTGGCGGTAGTGGTGTCACTCATGGAAAAGTTCCTGTAGTAGTTGCTGTTAGAGCTGCACCTTTTTAATACTGAAGTCAGCTGATAGGTATACCTGCTTAAAGGAAGTGCCTTTAAGGGCTCTCCTCCAGAGGATGTAATGTTTCCAAGTAAAGAAGGAATTAGCATATTTCATCAAAACATAAGATTTATTAGAGATAAAGATAGTGAACTGCTAATAGATGTTAATGCTGAAATTATTGGTACATCAGAGCACCACTTCAATAAATTGATAATTTATAGGCTTGCTTTACCAGGCTACAGATTAGCTGGCTGTTTCTCAAGGAGTTCCTTGCGGGGTGGGGAAGTGTCTCTGTACATAAAAAAACAGTATGTTATTTGAGTCCATAGACTTGTTGCGACACTGCACTGAACAGATATTTGAAAGTTGTGCAGCATTTGTTGAATTTAGTGAAATTAAACTTCTAATTGCTGTTGTTTATAGGGCCTCTAACTCCAACTTCAGAGCATTTTTGCTTAAGCTAGAGAGGGTTCTTGATTCACTTGTGTAGGAAGTACCAGAAAGTAGTTATATGTGGGGACTTCAATATTAATTTTGTATATGATTGTGCAAGAAAAAGGGGGGTTGGGTTGTTTGGGGAAGGAGACCAGACATCGAGGTCATTGGTCTCGTCGGGTTAGGGAAGGATGGGGAAGGAAGTCGGCCATGCCCTTTGAGAGGAACTAACCCGGCATTTGCCTGAAGTGATTTAGGGAAATCACAGAAAACCTAAATCAGGATGGCTGAACGCGGGACTGAACCGTCGTCCTCCCGGATGTGAGTCCAGTGTCTTAACCACTGCGCCACCTCGCTCGGTCCCAAGAAAAATGATGTTGGAAGATCTCCTAAATTCATGTGTTTTTTTCCAACTAGGGTGCAGGGGAACAGTAGCACAGTCATAGACCATATTTTTATTCGTTCTTCATTACTAGATGGGCATTCTGTTAGTAAAAGAGTGAATGGCCTTTCAGACCATAATGCACAAATTTTAACACTAAAAGGTTTTTTTACTCCAACCAATGTCATATTTAGTTACATAGAACATAGGAAAGTCAATCCAACAGCAATAGAGAGTTTTTTAAAACTTGTCAAGGAACAAGAGTGGCAAGATGTTTATAGTGCCAATAATACAGAGGATAAATGCAATGCTTTCCATAACACATTTCTCATGCTCTTTGAGAGTTGTTTTCCATTAGAACATTCTAAATGGGGTACTAGCAGTCATGGACAGCCCGGTTGGCTGACTAGTGGGATAAGGATATCATGTAGAACATAGTGGGAATTACATCAAAATGTTAGAAGTAGTCACAATCGAGCTACCATAGCCCCTTACAGACAGGATTATAAGGTGCCTAAAAATGTTATTAGCAAGGCAAAAAGTATGTGATATGCAAATAGAATAGCTTATTCACAGGATAAAATTAAAGACATTTGGTTAGTTGTGAAGGGAGTGACTGGTCATCAGCACAAGGTCGATGATATAAAGTTAGTTCTAAGTAATAATATTTTCGTTAGTGATAAATCAGATATATGTACGGTATTTAACAATCACTTTCTGAGCATTGCTGGCGAGCTAAATAAAAATTTAGTTTCAACAGGAAATCATACAAATTTCTTAGCAAATACCTTTCTGAGATTGATGTCTGAAATACTCCTCTGTGATACAGACAAGGGGGAGATTGAGTCAATAATTAAATCACTGAATACTAAGGACTCTCATGGTTATGATGGAGTGTCTTGCATAATATTAAAGTACTGTGCTGCACATGTTAGTCCTGTATTCAGCCAAATTTGTAATTTTTCTTTAGGAACGGTCAGTTTCCTGAGCGATTAAAGTACTCAGCTGTAAAGCCGCTTTATGAAAAGAAAGGGATAATGTAGAAAATTTTAGACCTATTTCTATGCCATCAGTGTTTGCAAAAGTTACCGAAAAGGCTGTGCATGTAAGGTTAGTTGATCATTTTATATCACACGATTTGTATCAAATGCACAGTTCGGTTTTAGAAGTCGTTTGGCAACTGAAAATGGTATATTCTCTTTTCTCTGTGAAGTACTGGATGGGCTAAACAAAAAGGTAGTCAGAACCTTACGAGGGGAGGTAGGCAGACAGACATCTTCAAAGTATAGGGTAGGTAGACAGACATCTTCCCAGGGGGGGGGGAGGGGTAGGTAGACAGACCTGTTCCGAGGGGTGGGTAGGGAGACATACATCTTCATAGAGAGTGAGTATGTAGACAGATATCTTCCAAGTGGGGTAGGTAGACAGACATCTTCCAAGGGTGCGGGTAGGTAGACAGACATCTTCAGATGGGAGGTAGGTGGACAGATATCCTCTGAAGGGGTAGGTAGACAGACATTTTCCGAGGGTAGGTAGACATCTTCCGAGTGGTGGTAGACATCTTCCGAGGGGGTTAGATACTTTCTGAGAGGGTGGTAGATAGACATATTCCGAGAGGGGGGAGACATCTTCCGACAGTTGGTTAGATAGCCTTCTTCCTAGGGGTGGTAGGTAGAGTGAAATCCTCCAAGACGGGAGGGGGGAGGGCGTAGATAGACACACATCTTCCAGAGCAGTGTGTATGGTAGAAAGACATCTTCCAAGTGAGGGATAAGGTCGACAGACATCTTCTGTGGGGAGGGTTGGCAGACAGACATCTTCCGAGGGGGAGTAGGAAGCCATGTTCCAAGAGGGGGTAGACAGACATCTTCCAAGGAGGGGGGGATAGACACATCCTGGCATGGGGTAGGTAGACAGACATCTTCCAAGGGGGTAGGAAGACAAACATCTTCCGATTGCGTGGGTGGGTAATCAGACATCTCTGGAAAGGGGGAGGTCGACAGACATCTTCTGATGGGAGGAAGGTAGAGTGACATATTCCATGGAGGGGAGTAGGTAGACAAATGTCTTCCAATGGGTGAGGTAGGTAGAGAGAGATCTTCCAAGGGGTGGTAGGTAGGCAGACCTAATACGAGAGTAGCGGTAGCGGAAGAGCGATAGGTAGACAGAAATCTACCGGACGGGAGGGGAGGGGGGAGCGTAAGTAGACAGATAAGTTCCCAGGTCCTCAATCTACTGCAAGACACCAAAACTGGCCAATAATTGACATTCCGTAACCGAAACTTGTCTTGTACTACTTCTTACTAGTCAATTTCAACAACTTAGAAGCTTCTATTTTGTTCCTTGTGTTACTACTGGATACCTCAGTACGTGACATAGGTTTCCAGACCATAAATGTAAACGTTTCCAAGAGAAAAGATACCGATGTGACTATCTAGCAATACGTGATAAGGCAAGTGACGCAAACGGGTGCTCTTCTACAGTTTTTAAATACATATTAAAAGTTTTCGCATTTTTGCGTGTAACGTGGCTGCCTGACCTCGGCTCATGCTAAAGCATAGGGTCCTCGTTCACATGCAAGGCAATAAAAGCCGGCCAATAATTCATCAATCAGTAACAAAAATCTCACTTATACTACTTCTTACTGGCCGATTGCATCAACTAAGAAGCTCCTATTTTGTTGCTTGTAGTGTCACCCCACACCGCAGCAAGCGAAATAAGTTTTCAGACGATAAATGTAAACGTTTCAGAGAGAATAGGGGACAATGTGACGATATGGCATTACGTCGATTCGAAAGCAAAAGGTGAAACAGGGTGGATTTCTCAAGTTTTACCATATATAAACACTTTTCACATTATCCCGTGCAACGTGGCGTCCAGACGTCGTTTCATGCAAAATCGCAAGGTCCAAGCTCATGTCCAAGGCACTAAAGCAGCGAAATAAGTCAATAACCGATAAATAAAAATGAATTGTACTGCTTGTTACTGGCCGATTACATCTTCTTTGAAGCTTCTTCTGTGTTCTACTATAGTGCTTTTAGTGTCTCCGCATACCGCAGCACGCGACATAACTTTGCAGACGATAAATGTAAACGTTTCAGTGAGTAAAAAGCGACCGATGTGACGATCTGGCATTAAGTAAATTCGATAGCATATGACGAAAAGGGGCGGATTTCTCAAGTTTCTATTACATATGAACACTTTTCACATTCTCCCGTGCAACGTGGCGTCCAGATGTCGTTTCATGCAAAATCGCAAGGTCCTAGCTCATGATCAAGGCGCCAAAGCCGGCTAATAAGTCAATAATCGACGACTAAAACTTAAACTGTACTGCTTTTTACTCGCCGATTACATCGACTTAGAAGTTTCTGTGCTCTACTGTGGTGTTTTAGTGTCTCCACATACCGCAGCACGCCACACAAATTTGCAGACGATAAATGTAACCGTTTGAAAGAGGAAAGCGGCCAAAGAGACGATCTGGCATTAAGTCGATACGATAGCAAATGACGAAAACGGTGCGATTTCTCTGGTTTTTACTGCATATGGACACTTTTCATATTCCCTCGTGTAACGTGGCTGCCAGTCGCTGTTTCATGCAAAATCTTAAGGTCGTCGGTCATGTCCAAGTCACTAAATCCGGCTAATAAGCCAATAACCGATAACTAAAACTTCTTACTGGCCGATTACATCAACTTGGAAGCTTCTTCTGTCTTCTATTGTGGTCTTTTAGTGTCTCCGAATACCATAGCACGCGACATAAGTTTGCAGTCGATAAATGTAACCGTTTGAGAGAGAAAAGCGGCCCAACTGACGATCTGGCATTATTCCCCCGCCGGAGAAACAATGCACTTGACAGTTCGCTTTTTGTCTAGCTAGGTTGGCTATACTGTAATAGCGATGTTGTAACAGCAGCCTCTATACACACAGCAGACGATACAGTTTTCCGTCCCGTCTCGTAAATGCAAGCGATTGAGCAATTGCAATGTATATAAAAACTCGTTTTTAGTTGTACTACAATGACAGGAAGTAAACAACCGTATAATAATGCATGTAAAAGCATAACAATGCGCACCCTTTCGATAACGGAGCATAGAAATACAAAAAACAAGCAACTGACGACTGGTACTTTAAAATCAATAATGTACGTAGTTTACAAAATAAATAATAACCGAGATTGCAATAAATAACCAATATTAGAATTTTTTCACTCACCAATTTACAGCGATAATGGCGCAATTCCATCCAGCTCGCCATCGTCACTGTTGTCCGATTCATCGCTAAAACCGTCTTCATCGTCGTCATCGGCAAGACAAATCATTAATTGTTCAGGCCACTGATAATGCCTTCTATTGTCTGTGCTGCTCGTATAAGCTTCTCGACGTGCTCTACTTTTTTTCTCCGTGAGGCTGCATCCACAGTCACAAGAGCTTCACGCAACAGCTTTTCCACCTCTGCTATTGTAAAGGACTTGTTGTTGTTCCTTACATACATTTTTACGTCACTCCATACTAACTCAATAGGGTTGAAATGGCAGTGATATGGTGGCAGCCTTATTACAGTATGACCCTGCTCCTTGGCAATTTCGTCTACTATGTATGTAGGTGTCGTAGGCTTATTTTCTTTAACGAGAGAATATAACAGAACCTTTGTCATACCCATATCCGCTGCAATATTTCCAGCCTGTAACCACTGCACCATAATTTCTTTCCGATCATTTGTAGTTGGGGCATTGTTCTGTATCACCGAATGATATGGAGCATTGTCCATTACAATTGTTGTAGGGACAAGAAATTGTTTTAAAAGGTTCCTGAACTACTCAACAAATCGTGCGTGATCCATATCTTCATTGTAATCACCAGTCTTTTTTGATCTAAAAACTGAAAGTGCGTCAGGGACAAAACAACTGGAGGAGCCTGCATGGACCACAATTAATCTAGCTCCTCTTCCCGTCGGCTGATGACCGGTACTGCTGGGTGTGTTATCCCTCCAACATTTACTGACAGCTTCCCCGGCATTAACCCACGTTTCGTCTAGCCAAATTATGGAATGAATGTCTCTGCCCACAATTTTGTGCAAGAAAATGCTACGAGCGGTAACAATATGTGCCCTCTCTAACAGTACTTTGCGTCCGTCTAGCGTTTTGTAACGGAAACCCATATTTTTTAGCACAAATTTTAGTGATGTTTTACCACCCCTGAAGAGTTCACTTTCTTTTAAAGAGATTAATAACTTAGCTACAGTCGGATACTCTTTTCTGCTGTAGTAAGCATAAACATGCCTACGAACTGCATCAGTCTGGAAAGAATCTAAATCTGTGATAGGACTACGCCGCTTTTTCTTCTTTCCCGGGGTTGATAAAAATGTATTATTTGATCCAGACAGCTCGGAGTCGTTACGGCTCACTTCAGTATCTTCAAAGTTTTGTAGTAATACTCCCTTACTTACTACCGTTCTTGCACTAATACCAAGAGTTTTCGACGTACGTTCCACCACTTTGTCGGCAGGAATTGATGGCTGTCCATGAATTCTTACGTAGCTTTTCTCCTGCTCGTAAAACTCACGAGTTCTGCGTAGCAACTCCAGTGCCTGGCTGTTTAGCGGCACCCCTCGACGCAAAGGATTGTCACTAGGTGAACGAAGTCTTTTCGGTGGCATTTTCCAAGTACGTAAACTCACAACGTAACAAAAGTCACAACGATATAGCACACAGTACAACGAAAATACGCGGTAAACAACACACAACTCACGTTGTATACACATTCACTAAACAAAGCCGGCAACGCGGTAACTTTAACGTCACAGCACGTGAGTAACAGCAGTGCTCACTGCGCTGTGATTGGCTGGCGCCCCACGCTGAACGCCTAGTGCCTATCGTTCTTCACTTGTTACTCTGTTACACTGCCAACTTCATACGCAAACGTCAAGTGCAATGTTTCAACGGCCCGGGTATAAGTCGATTCGATACCACATGACGAAAACGGTGCGATTTCTTAGGTTTTCACTACATGTGGATATTTTTTTCATTCTCTCCTGTAAAGTTTCTCCCAGTCGTTGTTTCCAGCAAAATCGAAAGATCGTCGGTCATGTCCAAGGCACCAAAGCCGGCTAATAAGTCAATAATCAATTACTAGCACATGAATTGTACTGCCTCTTACTGGCCGATTACATCAACTTAGAAGCTTCTTCTGTGTTCTACTGTGGAGCGTTTAGTGTCTCCGCATATCGCGGAACGCGATATAAGTTTGCAGAAGTTAAATGTAACCGTTCTAGTGAGAAACGCGGCCAAAGTGACGAACTGGCATTACGTCGATACGATAGCAAATGACGAAAACGGTGCGAATTCTCAGGTTTTTACAACATTTGGACACTTTTCACATTCTCTCGTTTAACGTGGCTGCCAGTCGTTGTTTCATGCAAAATCTTAGGGTCGTTGGTCATGTCCACGTCACCAAAGCCAGCTAATAAGTCAATAATCGATAACTAAAACTTGAATTGTACTGCTTCTTACTGTTTGATAACATCAACTTAGAAGCTTTTTGTGTGTTCAACTGTTATGCTTTTAGTGCCTCCACATACCGCAGCACGCCACATAGGTTTGTAGTCGATATATGTAACCGTTTGAGAGAGAAAAGCTTCCAATGCGACGATCTGGCATTCCGTCAATACGATTGCACATGACGAAAACGGTCTGATTCCTCAGACTTTTACTATTTATGGACTCTTTTCACATTCTCTCTTGTAACGTGGCTGCCAGCCGTTGTTACATGCAAAATTTTATGGTCCTCGATCATGTCCAAGACACCAAAGCCGGCTAATAAATCAATAATTGATGAATAAAACTTGATTTGTACTGCTTCTTACTGTTTGATAACATCAACTTAGAAGCTTTTTGTGTGTTCTGCTGTTATTCTTTTAGCGTCTCCACATACCACAGCACGCCACTTAAATTTGCAGGCGATAAATGTAACCGTTTGAGACAGAAAAACTTCCAATGTGACTATCTGGCATTACGTCGATACGATAGCAAATGACGAAAACGGTGCGATTTCTCAGGTTTTTACTACATATGAACACTTTTCACATTCTCCCGTGCAACGCGGCTGCTAGACCTCCCTTCATGCAAAATCTTAAGGTACTGGCTCATGTCCAATGCACCAAAGCCGGCTAAAAGTAAACAATAGATAATTAAAACTTGAATTTCACTGCTTCTTATTGGCTATTACATCAACTTAGAAGCTTCTTCTGTGTTCTACTGTTGTGCTTTTAGTGTCTCCGCGACATAAGTTTGCAGACGATAGAAGTTACCGTTTGAGAGAGAAAAGCGGCCAATGTGACGATCTGGCATTGCGTCGATACGATAGCAAATGACGAAAACGGTGCAATTTCTCAGGTGTTTAGTACTTATGGACACTTTTCACATTCTCTCGCGTAACGTGGCTGCCAGTCGTTGTTTCATGCAAAATCGTAGGGTCGTTGGTCATGTCAAAGGCACCAAACCCGGCTAATAAGTCAATAATTGATAACTAAAACTGGAATTGTACTGCTTCTTACTGGTGGATTACATGAACTTAGGAGCTTCTTCTGTGTCCTACTGGGGTTCGTTTAGTGACTCCGCATACCGCAGTACGCCACACAAGTTTGCAGACGATAAATGTAACCGTTTGAGAGAGAAAAGCGGCCAATGGGACGATGTGGCATTACGTCGATACGATAGCAAATGACGAGAACAGTGCTATTTCTCAGGTTTTTACTACTTATGGACACGGCTAATAAGTCAATAATCGATAACTAAAACTTTATTGTACTGCTTCTTACTGACCGATAACATCAACTTAGAAATTTCTTGCGAGTTCTACTGTGGTGCTTTTAGTGTCTCCGCATACTGCAGCACGCCACATAGGTTTGCAGACGATATATGTAACCGTTTGAGAGAGAAAAGCTTCCAATGTGACGATTTGGCATTCCGACTATAGGATAGCAAATGACGAAAACGGTTCGATTTCTCACGTTTTTACTATTTATGGACACTTTTCACATTCTCTCGCATAACGTGGCTGCCCCCCCCCCCCCCCCCCATGAACCATGGACCTTGCCGTTGGTGTGGTGGCTTGTGTGCCTCAACGATACAGATAGCCGTACCGTAGGTACAACCACAACGGATTGGTATCTGTTGAGAGGCCAGACAAACGTGTGGTTCCTGAAGAGGGGCAGCAGCCTTTTCAGTAGTTGCAGGGGCAACAGTCTGGATGATTGACTGATCTGGCCTTGTAACAATAACCAAAACGGCCTTGCCGTCCTGGTACTGCGAACGGCTGAAAGCAAGGGGAAACTACGGCCGTAATCCTTCCCGAGAGCATGCAGCTTTACTGTATGATTAAATGATGATGGCGTCCTCTTGGGTAAAATATTCCGGAGGTAAAATAGCCCCCATTCGGATCTCTGGGCGGGGACTACTCAGGAGGATGTCGTTATCAGGAGAAAGAAAACTGGCGTTCTACGGGTCGGAGCGTGTAATGTCAGATCCCTCAATCGGGCAGGTAGGTTAGAAAATTTAAAAAGGGAAATGGATAGGTTAAAGTTAGATATAGTGGGAATTAGTGAAGTTTGGTGCCAGGAGGAACAAGACTTTTAATCAGGTGAATACAGGGTTATAAACACAAAATCAAATAAGGGTAATGCAGGAGTAGGTTTAATAATGAATAGGAAAATAGGAATGCGGGTAAGCTACTACAAACAGCATAGTGAACGCATTACTGTGGCCAAGACAGATACGAAGCCCACACGTACTACAGTAGTACAAGTTTATATGCCAACTAGCTCTGCAGATGACGAAGAAATTGAAGAAATGTATGATTAAATAGAAGAAATTATTCAGGTAGTGAAGGGAGACGAAAATTTAATAGTCAAGGACGACTGGAAAACGAGTGTAGGAAAAGGGAGAGAAGGAAACGTAGTAGCTGATTATGGATTGGGGCTAAGAAATGAAAGAAGAAGCCGCCTCGTAGAATTTTGTACAGAGCACAACTTAGTCATAGCTAACACTTGGTTTAAGAACCATGAAAGAAGGTTGTATACATGGAAGAACCCTGGAGATACTAAAAGGTATCAGATAGATTATATAATGGTAAGACAGAGATTTAGGAACCAGGTTTTAAATTGTAAGACATTTCCAGGAGCAGATTTGGACTCTGACCACAATCTATTGGTTATTACCTGTAGATTAAAACTGAAGAAACTGCAAAAAGGTGGGAATTTAAGGAGATGGGACCTGGACAAACTGAAAGAACCAGTGGTTGTACAGAGTTTCAGGGAGAGCATCAGGGAACAATTGACAGGAATGGGGGAAAGAAATACAGTAGAAGATGAATGGGTAGCTCTGAGGGATGAAGTAGTGAAGGCAGCAGAGGATCAAGTAGGTAACAAGACGAGGGCTGGTAGAAATCCTTGGGTAACAGAAGAAATATTGAATTTAATTGGTGAAAGGAGAAAATATAAAAATGCAGTAAATGAAGCAGGCGAAAAGGAATACAAACGTCTCAAAAATTAGATCGACATGAAGTGCAAAGTGGCCAAGCAGGGATGGCTAGAGGACAAATGTAAGGATGTAGAGGCTTATCTCAGTAGGGGTAAGATAGATATTGCCTACACCAAAATTAAAGAGACATTTGGAGATAAGAGAACCCTTGTATGAACATCAAGAGCCCAGATGGAAACCCAGTTCTAAGCAAAGAGGGGAAAGCAGAAAGGTGGAAGGAGTATATAGAGGGTCTGTACGCAGGCGAAATACTTGAGGGCAATATTATGGAAATTGAAGAGTATGTAGATGAAGATGAAATGGGAGATACGATATTGCGTGAAGAGTTTGACAGAGCACTGAGAGACCTAAGTCGAAACAAGGCTCCAGGAGTAGACAACATTCCATTAGATTTACTGACAGCCTTGGAAGAGCCAGTGCTGACAAAACTCTACCATCTGGTGAGCAAGATGTGTGAGACAGGTGAAATACCCTCAGACTTCAAGAAGAACATAATAATTCCAATCCCAAAGAAAGCAGGTGTTGACAGATGTGAAAATTACCGAACTAATCAGTTTAATAAGTTACAGCTGCAAAATACTAACACGAATACTTTACAGACGAATGGAAAAACTAGTAGAAGCCGATCTCGGGGAAGATCAGTTTGGATTCCATAGAAACACTGGAACACGTGAGGCAATACTGACCTTACGACTTATCTTAGAAGAAAGATTAAGGAAAGGCAAACCTATGTTCCTAGCATTTGTAGACTTAGAGACAGCTTTTGACAATGTTGACTGGAATACTCTCTTTCAAATTCTAAAGGTGGCAGGGGTAAAATACAGGGAGCGAAAGGCTATTTACAATTTGTACTGAAACCAGATGGCAGTTATAAGAATCGAGGGACATGAAAGGGAAGCAGTGGTTGGGAAGGGAGTGAGACAGGGTTGTAGCCTCTCCCCGATGTTATTCAATCTGTATATTGAGCAAGCGGTCAAGGAAACAAAAGAAAAATTCGGAGTAGGTATTAAAATCCATGGAGAAGAAATAAAAATTTTGAGGTTCGCCGATGACATTGTAATTCTGTCAGAGACAGCAAAGGACTTGGAAGAGCAGTTGAATGGAATGGACAGTGCCTTGAAAGGAGGATATAACATGAACATCAACAAAAGCAAATCGAGGATAATGGAATGTAGTCGAATTAAGTCGGGTGATGCTGAGGGAATTAGATTAGGAAATGAGACACTTAAAGTAGTAAAGGAGTTTTGCCATTTGGGGAGCAAAATAACTGATGATGGTCGAAGTAGAGAGGATATAAAATGTAGACTGGCAATGGCAAGGAAAGAGTTTCTGAGGAAGAGAAATTTGTTAACATCGAGTATAGATTTAAGTGTCAGGAAGACATTTCTGAAAGTATTTTTATGGAGTATAGCCATGTATGGAAGTGAAAGGTGGACGATAAATAGTTTGGACAAGAAGAGAATAGAAGCTTTTGAAATGTGGTGCTACAGAAGAATGCTGAAGATTACATGGGTAGATCACATAACTAATGACGAAGTGTTGAACAGTGTTGGGGAGAAGAGAAGTTTGTGGCAAACCTTGACCAGAAGAAGGGATCGGTTGGTAGGAAATGTTCTGAGGCAACAGGGGATCACGTATTTAGTATTGGAGGACAGGATGGAAGGCAAAAATCGTTGAGGGAGACCAAGAGATGAAACACTAAGCATATTCAGAAGGATGTAGGTTGCAGTAGGTACTGGGAGATGAAGAAGCTTGCACAGGATAGAGTAGCATGGAGAGCTGCATCAGACCAGTCTCTGGACTGAAGACCACAACAACAACAACAACAACAACGTGGCTGCCAGCCGTTGTTACATGCAAAATCTTATGGTCCTCGGTCATGTCCAAGACACCAAAGCCACCTAATAAGTCAATAATCGATAACTGAAACTTGAATTGTACTGCTCTTTACTGGCCGATTACATAATTTTAGAAGCTTCTTCTGTGTTCTACTATGGTCTTTTTAGTGTGTCCACCTACCGCAGCACGCCACATAGGTTTGCAGACGATATATGTAACCGTTTGAGAGAGAAAAGCTTCCAATGTGACGATCTTGCAATCCGTCGATACGATAGCAAATGAAGAAAGCGGTGCGATTTCTCAGGGTTTTATTACATATGGACCCTCTTCACATACTCTCGTGCAACGTGACTGCCAGTCGTTGTTTGATGCAGAATCTTAAGGTCGTCGGTCATGTCCAAGGCACCAAATCCACCTAATAAGTCAATAATCGATAGCTAAAACTTGAATTGTACTGTTTCTAACTGACCGATACATCAAGTTAGAAAGTTTCTTGTGTGTTCTACTGTGGTGCTTTTAGTGTCTCCGCATACCGCAGCATCCCACATAAGTTTTCAGACGATAAATGTAATCGTTTGATAGAGAAAAGCGGCCAATGTGACGATCTGGCATTAAGTCGGTTCGATAGCAAATGAAGAAATCGGGTAGATTTCTGAGGTTCTTACTACATATGAACACTTTTCACATTCTCCCGTGCAACGTGGCTGCTAGACCTCCCTTCATACAAAATCGTAAGGTCATAGCTCATGTCCAAGGCACCAAATCCGGCTAAAAAGTCAATAATCGATAACAAACCTTGAATTGTACTGCTTCTTGCTGTCTATTACATCAACTTAGAAGCTTCTTCTGTGTTCTACTATGGTGCTTTTAGTGTCTCCGCATACCGCAGCACGCGACATAGCTTTGCACACGATAAATGTAACCGTTTTCGAGAGAAGAGCGGCCAATGTGACGATCTGGCATTACGTCAATTCGATAGCAAATGACGAAAACGGTCGGATTTCTCAGGTTTTTAATACATATGGACACTTTTCACATTCTTCGTGTAACGTGGCTGCCAGGTCTCGTTTCATGCCAAATCTTAAGGTCCTTGTTCATGTCCCAGGCACCAAAGTTGGCTAATAAGTCAATAATCGATAACTAAACTTCAATTGTACTACTTCTTACTGGCCGATTACATCAACTTATAAGCTTCTTCTGTGTTCTACCTTATTGCTATAAGTGCCTCCACGTACCGCAGCACGGAACATAAGTTTGCAGACGATGAAGGTAACCGTTTCAGAGAGAAATGAAAAATTCCGTGTCTGTGTCTACTGCCTGCTCATATTGTTTAAAGCAGGTTGCTCTAAATGCCCAGTGGATCTGATTCCCTTGATACATTCTAAACAAACTCGGAATGGGAAAGACCGAGCTCTGCTTATACTTATAGTCTGGAAAGTTGATATATCTTAGACAGTAAAATATGACTGTAATAGATGTCCACTGAGTATTCCCATTTATACTGAAATTAGCTTTGAACAACAAATTATTAATTGGCCACCTAGTCATGACTCAATAGCTACTAAGATCTTTCACTGGTGAAGGAGGTGACGACGTTGTTATGTCCATTAGAGGCTTCTGTAGCTTGCTGAGAATGATGTAAAATAATTGTGCCATGTGATTTTTTATCGAGTTTCAGAGTATGTTCTATACTGGTGCAGGACATTCATTCCTGCTGTTCTCATTATAGGCAATCCTAGATTCTGAATCTCAAACACCAGAAGATTAGAAACAGCAATGCAACCTCTGTCTTCCTGGCTGTGCACTATTTCAAAGTCTCTTCTCATTGTGCAGTACTTGTAGATTATTGTAAATAGATTATCTGTAATATTTAGAACATCTCATTCTAAACTTTCTAAAGAATGGGTCTTTTCTGTTATGACCATGTCATAACGCCGAGGTCGGCGGTTTTCCCCGAGGTCGGCGTTTTTCCCCCGAGGTCGGCGTTTTTGTCCCGAGGTCGGATCGGCGTTTTGTTTCCCCAGGTCTAGGAAGCTATCGTTATATTGAAAATCGAAACTATTTTCATGTATATCGAACTATACTGATATGTGTTGTCATCTTGAAACATATATCTGACCACTAGATATCGTTATTTATCGAGTTAGCGATATATTTCGATATTTATTTATTTATTTCGTGAATCGTTTTCTTAGAGGTCAGATTTATTTTGAGACATCCATACATATCACATTATCGATTCATTTCGATATACCATTTTATTTCGAGGCCCAGTTTTGTATTGAGCAGTCGATTTATTTCTATATATCTGTCTATATCGAGTAGTCGACGTATTTCGAGATATCGATTGATTCTGTGTATCCGGTTATGTCGAGATATCGATTTATTTTGATATACCGACACAATACGGGTTGTCTATATTTTTTGAGGTATCTATATATTTCCATGTATAGGTGTACTCCAGATAGCGATTTCTTTCGAGATATCGATATATTTCGAGATATCTCTATATCTCAAGTAACCATAAATTTCTAGATATCCCTCTTTTTAGAGAAATCTTTGTATTACGAGGTATCGATATATTTCCAGATATCGATGTGTTTCTAGACCACGCATCATATCGAGACCTCGAATTATTTCGAATTATCGATCCATTTCGTACGTCGTAATGCATCTTGATGTCTATACATTTCGATATTTCGACTCATTTCGATGTGTCGGTTGTTTTGGATGTGTCGGTTTATATCGAGGTTTTGATTTATCTCTGGGTCTCGATTTCTTTCGTGGTTTCGATTTATTTCGAGGTGGCGATTTATTTCGAGGTGGCGATTTATTTCGAGGTGACGATTTATTTCGAGGTGTTGATTTATTTCGAGGTGTCGATGTATTTCGAGGTGACAATATATTGCGACCATACTTGTCGACTGAATCACCTTAGAACCTACTGTATTTCGTACAGAGTGGTGCGACTGCATACCTCAGCACGAGACATTAATTGCCAGACGATAAATGTAAACGTTTCTGAGAGAAAAGCGTTCATTCTGACGATTTCCCATTTCGTTATTAGGAAAACAAATGTAGGAAACGTAAGGTTTTCTTCGGTTTTTACTACACATTAACACTCCTCGCATTTTCCCGTGTGGTGTGGCTACCGGACCTCGGTCGTGCAAAATCGCAAGGTCCTATGTCAACTACAAGGCAGAAAATAAGGCCTATAATTGAATTTTCCATATCTAAAACAAGACAGACACTGCTCCTTACTTGTCGACTCCATCAACTTAAGCTTCTGTTTCGTACAGAGTGGTGCGACTGCATACCTCGGCAGGCGACATTGATTGCCAGACGATGAATGTAAACGTTTCCGAAAGAAAAGCGTCCTATGTGACGAACTGGCACTACGTCAAACAAATGACGAAAACGTTAGGTTTTCTTCGGTTTTTCTGCCACTCAAAGTGCTGCCAACTTTAAATTCACCCCCTCCTCCCCCTCCCCAGTCATGGCGATCAGCTGGTGTGATAGAAATGGACACAGGAAAGTAATAACGTTCCATGAAATCCCATTCCAGGGACGTTCAAGGGTAAACGTTCCAGACGGTTTATTTCCATTAAGACACGCATACTGGGCATCTACAATGCCACATCTACCAGATCGTTTCTATTGTCAGCAGTGGAAAACAAAACTGTACTGAAGTAGCCATAGTGAGACGCGGTTTTTGGTAGACGAAATAATAGGAATTCTCTAGCCACTGGTAATGATGATCTAATGAGAATTCTGTTATTGTTTTGAAAGATGCATTTAAATATGCATTGAACGTAGCTCCAAATTATTTTGAGAATTATAATTGTGGCATGATGAATCTACATTGGAGATTTTGTAATGCTAAACATTTCGATCTGAGAATACTTTATGTGATAGAACGGCATTGACCTTGTGTGTCATTAGGGTAAAGTTAATTTGCCGCCATTAACATGAAATTTGAAACTTCCTGGCAGATTAAAACTGTGTGCCCGACCGAGACTCGAACTCGGGACCTTTGCCTTTCGCGGGCAAGTGCTCTACCATCTGAGCTACCGAAGCACGATTCACGCCCGGTACTCACAGCTTTACTTCTGCCAGTATCCGTCTCCTACCTTCCAAACTTTACAGAAGCTCTCCTGCGAACCTTGCAGAACTAGCACTCCTGAACGAAAGGATATTGCGGGCACATGGCTTACCCACTGCCTGGGGGATGTTTCCAGAATGATATTTTCAGTCTGCAGCGGAGTGTGCGCTGATATGAAACTTCCTGGCAGATTAAAACTGTGTGCCCGACCGAGTCTCGAACTCGGAACCTTTGCCTTTCGCGGGCAAGTGTTCTACCATCTGAGCTACCGAAGCACGATTCACACCCGGCACTCACAGCTTCCTTTCAGGAGTGCTAGTTCTGCAAGGTTCGCAGGAGAGCTTCTGTAAAGTTTGGAAGGTAGGAGACGGATACTTGCAGAAGTAAAGCTGTGAGTACCGGGCGTGAGTCGTGATTCGGTAGCTCAGCTGGTAGAGCACTTGCCCGCGAAAGGCAAAGGTCCCGAGTTCGAGTCTCGGTCGGGCACACAGTTTTAATCTGCCAGGAAGTTTCATATCAGCGCACACTCCGCTGCAGAGTGAAAATCTCATTCTGGAAACATAAAATTTATCTTCCATTAACGTAAAATCTATTTTTCAGCGCACTGTAATAAGGACTCACTTCAGATGATTGGACAATTAAAGAGAACTCAAACTGTTATTTTAATAGTATTCGTAGGTCCAATGCAGCATTTACCGTGGACAGTCCCTGAGCCTAGACTGTCAGTTTTATCTAGGCAGCACTACTTTAAAAAAGCACTCCGTCTTCAGGCCACAAGTGGCCAATCAGTACCATCCTACCGCCACGTTATCCTCACTGAGGGTGGAGGAGGAGCTGGCTCTCCCACTCGTTGTGGTAGTTTCCTTTGACTGGAGCCGCTACTATTCGGTCGAGTAGTTCCTCAACTGGCATCGCAAGGCTGAGTGCAACCCGAAAAATGGCAACAGCACATCGCGGCCCAGATGGTCACCCATCCAAGTGCCGACCTCGCCCGATAGTGCTAAACTTCAGTAATCAGACGGGAACCGGTGTATCCACTGCGGCAAGGCCGTGGCCCCTACCACATTTACAAGATATTTTTGATCGTAGATCAGGTCCGATGGCTCGAAAGAATGGACGTTTACCATGTTATGCACATTTATATTTTCACTACGTCGACACAAATGGTCCAATTTCGACCATAGGTGATGGTAGCTATAATGATCGTGCCAAGCATTCCGTGTACATTAGTTGCACCCAAGTGTGTGGGCATCACAGCATTCGTGACATTTAAATTTGTTACTTCTTTGCTACTATATTCGCAATAAATTTCGCAGACAGTATCCGCATATGACGCTGAACGTACCTACAAAATTATATCATTGTACGACACATGTTTCAGGAGATACGTTATAAAAATTCAGGACAAGGCCAGACGCTGCATTGTACGGGCGTGGACGCACAGCTGTAAATAAATGCCTGGTCAACGCCATGCTTTTCCGCTAGTCATCTATAAAGATAAAAAATCCCCAATATTGTCCACCAGCGTATTTTTCAAAAACCTTTATTTTGTCATCCATTACTTTCCTGTAAAAATCGAAAATACCGTGTACCATTGTGTTTTTAAAAATCGTCTCTTATTGTCATCTCTTTTTATGTATTTTAAGCCATCTATCGCTTGTGTAACCTGTGGCTACAAGTCCATTCCCTTTATGGGGGAATCGAAATAATACACAACGGAAAAAAGTGTGGGCCAATTTCTTCCTCATTTTTCGGAACTTCTGATAATAGTAAATCGTTGGCTTTTTGAGGGCGTGGTAGGTAGATACAAGAGATTAGTGTAAGATTAGAATTTGGGTCAAATATAGTGCCAGGAACTTCTGTTTCTATCTGGCTAGCTTCAGAGTACTTCACCGTCTACTAAGTGATGCGTTTCAATGTGAATGGTGTGGTCTGTGCTAGGTCTACCCTTTACTGCACAATGCTGTTCCTTCGATGCTATTAAAACCAGGATGTTATCAAAACATATGCACAGTGGCAGACTGGAATCTGCAGAAATATTTCCAGTGGAGGGGAGTGCGGGAGGCGCGTCGGGGCTGGAGTGCATGATTCTGAAACTGGCACTGTGTGTACAAATCAGCTGGTCAGTTACGAGATGCAACAAGCTGCATGACCCTAACTCTATAAGCGCTACAACTGGTCAAAGCTAAGGTTTAGCAGTATTGTGGAGAAGTCTTATCTGGAAGAGTATGAGTATACTGTAACGAATAAAACCTCTTTACTCCAGATTCCAGGGAGGGTTGGGGGCTATGGGTGAAAGTGCCCCTTTGCCTCTTCTCCCCTCCCCACCTCCTCCCCTCCCCCTCGAGGACGCCAATGGCTGGCCCGTTCATTTTGAGAACATCAGAGCTGCAGTAACCTTCCTGAAAAACTGTTCTAGATGTCTAAATCTACATCCATACTAGGCACGCTACCTGACGGTCTGTGGCGGAGGGTACTCTATCGGTTCTCCCTTCTATTCCAGTCTCATATTGTACGTGGAAAGAAGGATTGTCGGTATGCTTCTGTGTGGGCTCTAATCTCTCTGATTTTATCCTCATGGTCTCTTCGCTAGATATACGTAGAAGGGAGAAATATACTGCTTGACTCTTCGGTGAAGGTATGTTCTCGAAACTTTATCAAAAGCCCGTACCGGGCTACTGAGCGTCTCTCCTGCAGAGTCTTCCACTGGAGTTTATCTGTCATCTCCGTAACGCTTTCGCGATTACTAAATGATCCTGTAGCGAAGCGCGCTGCTCTCCGTTGGATCTTCTCTCTCTCTTCTATCAACCCTATCTGGTACGGATCCCACACTGCTGAGCAATATTCAAGCAGTGGGCGAACAAGCGTATTGTAACCCACTTCCTCTGTTGTCGGATTGCACTTGTCTACATTGAGATTCAATTGCCATTCCGTGCACCATGCGTCAATTGCGCGTCAATCTTACCACGCAGAACTCCAGTGGGAATGTCGGTTATCGCTGAAACAACTGGTTTTCGGCTCACTTTAACCTAATTGTTAAAGCCCGTCACTATTCCAGTGCTTGTAATAACCGATTTTCAGTCTTTTATTTACATTATTTCCTCTAGTAAACGTAGGAATCCTACAAAGATTTAAAAAATTTGACTTTCTCAGTTTCTTGATAAATGGAATCAACACGTAAAATTAAATACTTTTATGATGACCTGCAGCCGTCCAGAACGAAATTAGAATTATATTAATACGGTCAGCTGCTCTCGGGTGTCGATATACATCAACGGGGACAGGTGACAATGTGTGCCCCGTCTGGGACTAAAGCCCGGGATCTCTTGCTTACATGGCAGACGCTCTGTCCATCTGAGCCACCGAGGGCACAGACTGCAGGGACTATCTCGCACAGGCCTCCCGCGAGACTCACATAGTATGTGCACACACTACATTCGTAGTGTCCCACACCAACACACTCATTACTCGTGGAAGACATTCTTACCAAGTGCCGTAACAGTTCGGGGAATACGTGTGCATCTTCACAGAAG
This sequence comes from Schistocerca gregaria, assembly GCF_023897955.1. Taxonomy (NCBI): domain Eukaryota; kingdom Metazoa; phylum Arthropoda; class Insecta; order Orthoptera; family Acrididae; genus Schistocerca; species Schistocerca gregaria. The sequence continues at coordinate 284,440 of NW_026061873.1, read as the reverse complement.
AAGGTCATGGCTGGTATTGCCAGAACCATATACGTATATGGATATGGTGTCTGTTCTTTCGGACATAATTTAAAATAAATAGTCAAATAAAACTTTGTCAGCTGTTCGCTGCTTCTCTCAAAATATGGCGAGTGCTTCCGTACTACAGAAAACTGCCAGTATTCTCCTACTGATTTTAGTTTTTAGAAGCTCTGCTCAAAAATTATATTGTAATCGGTTATCACAGCACTATGCGGGAGTTACGTATAGTCCTGCAATAAAGGGTGAATACTTCGGCTGGAGAACTCTTTTTCGTTTTAATTTCTCTGTTTTCAAGGGCTACAAGCAGATAACGGCATACTACGTAGACACAGGCAGCAGATCAGGCACTTTCTATTTCTATCCCGGAAATTTTAACTTCTTTCCTTGTATGATGTTTCAAGTCGACCAAATCAACCCATGTGCTTCACTCGTTACCGCATATCGTAAAATACTTCCAGACTTCCAGATGGTGCCATTCTGTGTTACAACTGACGTTCGACAACAGCGAGAAACTGCGTCCAGTCTCGCGCACTGCTTGTATAACAGGCACAATATTGTCTCGGCAATGCTGGACCAATCCATTTGTTGCTCGTTTCTGTCAGCAGTGTTATTAAAGTGGCATACATCACTTTTCCCATTTTTCTGTAATAACGCAGTATTTCAGAGCTATGGAAATCTTACGAATAAAAATTACTCGTCTTTTTTAAAAAAAGGTTTACTTGAAAACTAAAAATTTTACGGCGGCTGCTGTGGCTAATCGATATATCTGTTTTTATGTGGTTATCAGGAAAAAAAAAAAGATACTTGTTATAACCGAGAGCAAACAAATACCGAAAGACATGGGTTATTCAGAACTAAAATACCCATATCGTTTTAACCGATCGGTTTTTCTATCTCTAAAGTGCAGTGTCGCCATAGAAAAGTGTGTCGTTCCATCACTGTCCATAGCAACTTTGAGATATGTAAGTGTTTATGAGCAACATCGGCAAATAGAAACACGAAGAGGTAATAAGCATCTGAGCGATAGAATTTATTTCCCGATCAGAAAAGTCGAGTGACAGACAAGACTGAATCACTGTAATAGAAGTTATATGGAAAGCTGTGTAAAGGAAAATTTCCAGTTCTTTCGTGGATTCCAAAATTGAAGCAAATTCCGGGACATCAAGGTGACATAGTCTTATACGGATAGTATTCCATGACTAACGTAATTGGCCCACATACTATACTGGTATACGGATAATATTACACGACTAACGTAATTTACCTGAAATAATGTACAAACATGTTACTATAACATTCGCTACTACTCATTACGCTAATTCACCTTCTGCCATTAAGCGCAAGCGCAGATCTCAGTTATGATACGTGCGCCATCCAAAAATTTATCAAGGTAGTAACTCAACACAACTACAAATGATCATTGTGTGTAAAATAAATAGAACACTTCATAAGAAGAACATGACAGGTTTGAATCATTCCCACCGCAAAGGATGAAAAATTCAGGCTCGCACACAAGACCACTTGATAACTAACCAGAAATTCAGATTAGTTGTAGCTTTGGTGACAATCGCCATTTTTACATTTTCCCCGTAAACTAGATAATTATGAAACGTTAGCAACTACTCTAAAATATCTGCGGCAACGACCTTGCCCCTGAGGTTGCATTGGTTCACGTGAGATCACCGAAGTTAAGTGCGTTGTCGGACGTGGTCGGCACTTGAATGGGTGATCATCCAGGCCGCCATGCGCTCTTGCCATTTTTCGGGGTGCACTCAGCCTCGTGGTGCCAATCGAGGAGCTACTCGACCGAATAGTAGCGGCTCCGGTCAAAGAAAACCGCCATAACGACGGGGAGAGCAGTGTGCTGACCCCACGCCCCTCCTGTTCGCATCCTCCACGGATGATGACGCAGCGGTCGGATGGTCCCGTCCCAGTAGGCCACTCGTGGACTGAAGACGGAGTGCTTACAAAGCAACTACTCTCCAGTGCATGGCCGTACTACTGAGACCTTGATGCCTGGCATCAACAACAGGTAGCAGCACACGAGGTTGGCTTACGCCTACTGCCGAATTTTGCGATCTGTCGTAAGCCTGCGTAAGCACGTGGGGCTTTCCGTCTTAAGTGCAAGCATATCCATTGCGTGTTCTGCCGCGCGACTTGAGTGGAATATTTCATTATTTCTGAAATTTTATAGAAATGTTTTTCGTTGTATATCCTCTCCATCGGTACTGAATTTACTGTAAAATTACTTGCTCACTTTTCGGAACTTCCGTTCATGGTAAATCGATATTATTAGAAGCCGTGGTAGACACGAGTCTAGTGTGCTTCACCTTCAGCACCTTCTGTGTCAGTCTCGGTTCCTATGTCGCTGATTTCACAACTAGCAGTTCGTTGTCTACTGAGTATACTGTCTCTTGTACGACACTATCCCTCCTACACTGAAAGGGGGAGACACAGGAAATTATAGGATTTTTGAAACATGTAGCTATTAAGGTAATTTTGAAGCTAGGCATACGAAAATTTGTATCTGGTTTCTAGGTCAGAAATAAAGAAATATGTGTTCCATTATTACTGGGAATGAAGTGAAATAGCGGGTGAACATTTTATTTTGAGATAAATAATTATGGAATAACTATGAAAGTATTTTTAAGGCTACATCTACGAAAATTGGTATTTGACTTCAAGGTTACAAATAAGAAAATACGTGTTTTAGTGTTTTTGGAAGTTCAACCCCTAAGGGGATGAAATAGAGTGAGCTGGTGCGTTTCTGGCGCCAGTTTCCATCGATCGTTGCTTCGATCTTTGAGTCGCGGTCCAGAGGACACTGCTCCCTAAGCGACTGTAGTAGTTCTCTGCACGGACCCACATCGGGCTTACCGCGCTTACACTGGACACAGTTGCCAACAAATCTCCTGACATCGCGATATAGGTTGGGCCAAAACATGTGTTCCCGAACTCGGTTCTAGGTCTTGTATAGCGCCAAATGACCCCCGACCACCGAATCGTGGATATATCATGCTAACTCGTTCCTGTGGAATAGAGACCTTCACTTCACCACGGTTGTCTCCCCCTTTACACAAGAGCCCCCCGCCCCCCCCGAAGGCAACAGGACAACAGCCAGTAACGACGTCGCCATCCGCCTACTGCTGCCTATTCGGTCCCCACCTGGGGTCCACAGCCTGTTTGCCGGCTGAGTCGCAGAAGAAACCGGGTGTCTCGGAGAGAAGGAAATTCGCTCCAAGATCCGGCTCCACGTGGCCCTTGCCTTCCCCAGACTCTCCCGCGAACATACGGCTAAGAGCGTCGCCAATTCATTGTCTCTGCCCCTAATATGCGGAACCTGGAGATAAATCTTGTCATCTTAACTTCGGCATGACTTTTAGCGAACTTATTAATCAAAGTTTAAGGGCTGGCACTGGGCAAGTAACTGACGGAGGCTCATTTGTTTCAGTTCAGTTGTAATGCTCACCTTCTCTCCAGATAAGGTTGTGTAGTATATGTCTCAGAAAACTCTCTACCCTTGATGTGTGTTGTGTTAGAGATAATTGGCAGCGGTCGACGCTAGCATACTGGGAACAGAGCACCACGGCGGCAGAGAGATGTTTAAGGCCATGTCCTCTCCTTTACATATTCGGTTATGTTGTCACTTTCGCGTGATTCCATCGTTCCGGTGGAGAACTATAGCATCCAAAGTTCAATTGCATTGTCAAGTTGAGTATATTTCTATGTCACTCCCTGTCTCGTGGATCTCTCGTATTGATTTGAATCCTTGGTCTGCTCGCGTCTATCGCCAATTCACACGAAATATTGAAGCAACCTTATTTTAAGGGAATTGTCATATGGTCATGTTCTAGTTGTAATCATTCTAAGAATATTGTTGATTAATCAATTGAGTAAGTAAATTTGAAGGTCGGTTTGGTCAAAATTAAAGTACCTCCTTAATTGCTTTAATCATTTGTATATAGTTTTGTTAAGGAAAGTTGGGTAGCCAAACGTTAAAAAATCTGTTTCTTAGGCTTAATCTGTTTCTCTGCTGATTGGAAGTAATGAGAGTTCTGCTGCGCATTCTATGCACATTTGTACTATTTAAGTAAAGCCTTTCCTAAGTATATTTACCTAGTCATATCCAAATTTGAAGTTTAACGGGTCTTGTTCCACGTAAAGAAATTTATTTATTATTTGTCCATCTGATCTGGCCTTATAAGGCAATCTCTTGTATTTTTGTGATTGTGATTTTATAATGCTTTTGATTGTAATAAAATGTGTAGCAACTACAACGGATTACTATTGTGATTTTGGTGTGTCACTACCACAATCCCATTACATAGAGGATGAAATGTTTCATGAAATATTTAATTATGAAAGCATTTTTAAAGCTAAATATGTTTAAACCTGAATTTGGCTTCTCGGTTGAAGTAAAAATAAAAAAAAAATACATGTCTCACTGTTTTTGATACATTCAATTCATAAGGAGGGGGAATATAGGATGAAATGTTTTATGAAAATAATTCAGTGTGAAAGAATTTTTAAAGATAAATCTATGGAAATTCTGTTATTGAAATATACGTGTTTCACTGTTTTTGGAACTACAACCTCCAAGGAGATGCGATAGGGGCACATGTATCCACTCACTCATCGCCTTCCAGCCCAACCTGCAAAGTATACAGACTTGAAATTTGATGAAGGTGTAAATATTACGCTGAAAGCACCATTTAAGAAGAGATTTTTCGAAATTCCACTCCTAAGGGGGTGAAATATGAGTTGAAAAGTTTTTTTTAAAAAAAATATGTCCCTATGTCACTGTTGAAGCTAGAACTACAAAACTACGAAAATTGACATTTGGTTTCTCAGCCAGAAACAAAAAAAAAGGTTTTTATCATTTTCCGAAATTCTTTCATTGGGGGGGGGATAGAATAAATAGTGAAGGTTTTTTGAAAATAAATCATTATTAAAGAACTACTAAAGCATTGTTAAAGTTACATCTATGAAAATAGGTAATTGACTTCTCAGTTGGATGTAAAAAGAATGTGTTTCGTTGCTTTTGGAAATTTAACTCATTAATAGAGTGAAATAGGGGATGAAAAGTTTTATGAAATATTTCACTATGAAAGCATTTTTAGAATTAAATGGATGAAGATTTGAATTTGGCTCCTTGGTTCTAAATAGAAGAATACATGTTTAATTGTTTTTGAAAACCTAACTCCTAAAGGGTGTGAGATGTTTCTCAAAATGTTTCATTATGAAAGCATTACTAAATATATCTGACAATTCGTATTCGGCTCCTCTGTTAGAATTTTTAAAAACTATGTGTTTCAGTGGTTTTGGAACTTCGATAGTAAGGGGATGAAAATTTTAATGAAATATTTATTGCGTTATATTAAAATATGTTAAATCGGCATCTATGAAAACCGGTATTTCACTTCTCAGTTATATAAAAGAAATATGTGTTGCGGAATGAAAGATTCTATGGAGATATCACCACAAGAATACAAACGGCTTGATTAACAAAAACCTTCGACTCCAGCTGTCGGCATTGTTTTTTGGTCATTCAGTAAAAGACCATGCTTCAATGGCGTTAAGTTTAGAAAGTGTTGCAGTTGATAAAAGACATATAAAAACGATTAAAGAAAAAAAATCTTTGAAGACCATAAACGGTCTACGCAAGTAAAGAAGCGGATGATAAGTTAGCTCTTTATGCAAATGAGTTGGTCACTTTAAGTTAAGAGACATGTCATGCACCAGGAACCAAATATTAAAGTTGCTACGATTGGCTAACGGAAAAGTTTTGCAGAATCACGGGAAATCACTTCTGCAAGTGGCTGAGAATCTCGTAATGGATAAAAATTCTGTACTGAGAATTCCAAGGTGGGAGATGCAAATTCCTCGATTAGGAATTGTTAATCCACATGTGAAACCTGAGTACATAATCCCTGTGACATTTTATCAACGGTGTTCCATAGGGACAGGTTCTCATCCAAAAAGTTCGAAAATTCAATTTCTTTGTAGTTGCATTTTTTTTAAGGTGTACTTGTCCAGACTCTTGGAACGGAAAAGTTTTTTTTTTTAATCCGTGCTTTAAAAAAGTTTCTACAGCCCATTGTTTGAAGCAGTGTCACGACTGCCATGAGCCGCGCGGGGTATCCGCCATGTCTCAAACGCCTTGTCACGGTTCGCGCGGCTCCCCCCGTTGGAGGTTCGAGTCCTCCCTTGGGCATCGTTGTGTGTGTTTGTTGTCCTTAGCATAAGTTAATGTAAGTAGTGTGTAAGCACAGGGACTGATGGTTCAAATGGCTCTGAACACTATGGGACTTAACAATTGAGGTCATCAGTCCTCTAGAACTTAGAACGACTTAAACCTAACTAACCTAAGGACATCACACACATCCATACTCGAGGCAGTATTTGAACCTGCGACCGTAGCGGTCGCACGGCTCCCGACTGAAGCGCCTAGAACCGCTCGGCCACATAGGCCGGTCTACCATGTATTCTAGAGAAGCTGCCCGGTCGTCAGTGGCGCCTGTTCTTTCGAGAACAGTTACTATCTTCATATATATGGTTAAACGTTACCCAGCCATTGACCTTCGTCTGTGCGAATGCGCACAGATTGCCCGAAATCTTACGGGAATCGTCACCTTAGTGTGGGCCAGTATTGAGTGGATGGGCAAACACCTATTACGTACATTACGTTTGTGGATTGTGGCCGGTTGGAAATGTGAGTCTCACGGGAAGCGTGTAAGGGATAAATGCCTGCAGTCGCGGTATTCATCTGTGTCCTCGGTGGCTCAAATGGATAGAGCGTCTGCCATGTAAGCAGGAGATCCCGGGTTCGAGTCCCGGTCGGGGCACACATTTTCAGCTGTCCCCATCGAAGTGTATCAACAACACCTGTCGGCAGCTGAGGGTTTCAATTAACTATCAATTGTGAAGGGGATTCGAAGAACCCTTTGCCAGGCACTTAAATGTGATTTGCAGAGTATCCATATAGATGTAGATCAAAGCTCGTCCCGTGACGCACGTGCACAAAATGATTCATACTGCAAACATACTCGCCGATAACACTGACGAATAACGAGTGCTGCATATCCAGGTTAGACAGATCGGCTTTTCCTGCCAAGAAGAACAGGGAGTTGCTATCTAGGAACAATTCCAGCCAGAGGAAGGGTTGAAAAGTGCTCCTTGGATTGCACACTAAACGTAAATAACGAAAATGCATTTTTGGTAAAAATTGGACAAAGCATAATCCTGTGCTCTCCGTATTGCATTAGCCGTTTTGAATATTGAAAATCTTACTGCAGATTCGTGTTCAGCGACATTAAAAATATACATGTAACCCTCAGTTCATGCAAATCGAAGTAATAATATAACTAAAAGGTTTCCCTAGACGTTGAACTTTTTTTTTTTTTTTTTTTTGGAGAAACAATTTTCTCAGAACGGCATGCAGCATTAACTAAAAATGGTTCAATCTCTTAACTTCTACCTCTTACCCAGAAAAGTAAACACTTTTCTTAGGAGCTTATACCTATAATATATGACACTGATTAATATTAAGTAATTTTTGTGAAGGCATAAGGAGTGAAACAAACCACCCAAAAAATCGAACTCAGAGTTCGAATTAGTACCGTATCGTTAAATTTACGGTTGTTTCATTGCGGTTAGGTATGCGCTCCCATAAATTTTATGTACCATCGACTGATGTTTTCCATTTTCAATTTCAGAGAAGTAATTTAGTATCAACTGATGTCATCCATTTTTGATTTCAGGTAACATCTGAGAGGCCACACTGCACGCAGTCCGCGTGATCAAATCATAATTGCGGGCGCCATTTTTTTTTACTGAAAATCTAAAATAAAGCTCATAGTATGATCACTCGTAACTCCCAAACAGATCCTTCAAGTGTATTTTCACTGTCTCAAAAAAAATATATAACATTTTTTGCTCATTTGAATGAGAACCTGGCCGTAACGCCGGAATATAGTCACGAAATTTTTTTCGGAGACGCCGTACGTTCGCGAGAAGAATTTCGTTCTGCGCGTGTCGATGGACGTTCTACAGATATTACTGTTTGTGTGTTTGTGTGTGTGTGTGTACTACTCAGTCGTGCCATTCGAGTGTACATCTTTGCATACTTTTCCTTTGACGGTGTAAACAGTGTTCGGCTCAGTTGCTAACTGGCCAGTTGAGTGGTTCCGAAGTTGTCGGATGTGCGGTGCGTTCTGTCTGCTAGGATAACAACAGACTGGCGTGGTGCGATGGCAGAAGCAGACACTGAAGGAGCTAGCTGCTGGGACGCCAGCGAACAATTTATGCCAAGTAAGACGAAGAGAACTATTCTAAAATTACGAGCCGCCTCAATAGTGTTTATCATTAGTAAATCTTGTAGTTGAGACTGCCACCAATCTACAATAACTGACATTTTTGCCTAGAGAGAGATTAGCGAGAAATACAGGATATCCCCCACACACTGAAATTTTGGTTGTGATGACAGGCCTATGGGCAGTGTAGCCCGAGATCTAAGTTAGGTTGGAAGGGGGTAATTTGATTGAGAGATGTTTACGCCAACGATTATTAATGCCGAGTAAACGTTGTGTAAGCAGATTTCCCTGTAGCGTAGCGTAGTGTTTCCGTCCGCGCCATGTTTAACACACTTTCTCTGGCTGTGTACAAAAGTCGCACAACAGCGACGAAAACTACGTTTCTGGTGGGGGGACGGGAGAGTTCCCTATGTAACTTTCACTACAAATTTTAGTAACCGCCGAAACTAGCCGAATTAGAAGAGTAATTTTAACTATATTTCCGTTTGTGGGAAAATAGTGATTCTCCTCTTTCGGCAGCAACTATAATATGTAGGCGACTTATTAGTTTCTTTTTTTTTAAAAAAAAAAAACTCTGAATCATGATCTCAGTAGACGCAGTGCTTTTTACGTTGCTTGATCCGTGGTCGATAGTAAACAATGCAATGTATTGGTAAACTCTTTGAAGTGTGACGCGTGTTGCATAGACGGCGTCTGCAATGTTCGTAAGGCCAAGCTTGTATATATTCTGTGTCTGTTTAATTAAGGCGAGGAGGATAATGTTCAAGGAGCACTGCATTAGCAGTCTATGGAGAAATTGAGAATTTGGATCTGACGAACGGCATGCTCGGGCAGTTCGTGCTATTATGTTGACCACTGCGTAATTCGGACACAGTGATCATTGCCTCTCCCTAGTAACCAGGAGACTCGGGTGGTAATCCTGGTCTGGCACAAATTTTCAACAGTGCCTATTGTCAGATAATTTTATTAGTGGTCCGGTCTTAAATTGTGTTTTGTTCACGAAACGTCGTTTAGCTTTTTCATGGATAACAGCTTTGGAAAGCGTACAGTCTGTACAGGTTACATTGATAATCACACGTCGTTAGTCCAAGGCAACTACAGCTACATAGTTTTACCAAGAACTTCTTCGTAGGTAGTTTCCCTGTAGTGGTATTTTGTTTTAGTATTTATAGACTGTAGGCTTGGATGAAATATGAAACACATATCCGAAGTTTCTGTTGATGCTGTAGATCCTGTTTTATCCGTGCTAGGGGCACAAACACTTCATCAAATACTGGAGGACACAATATGCCTCGAGATTTAGCAATTTTTCGTAATATAGGCCTAGCTTCGATATATTTTTCTCTAATTGTTGTTTGGATTTAATCTTAAAACACACTAACTTTTCCACCAGTTATTCTATATGTGGTTTCATCTCTTTCGTAGCATAGAGTTCCTAAACGGTCGATAATATTAATAATTTCCTTTCTCACTTTGATTTTCTGTAGAATCTCCTGTTTGTGGTTATTGCTAACCTGTTTCACATTCTCACTTTTATTATTTTTATTTTTCTAGTTTTGTGACTGGAAGCCAAATTTTCTTTGAATTCAGTCTTTCATTCTGAAACAGTTTCAGTTAAAGGTCAAGTGAAGATGGCGATCTATTTGAGGAGAATGGTTAGGAGATCTTTTATATTAGACGTACACAGGTCATTGAGATCCTTATCTATATAAAATTACCTCGAGTTTGATGTAGCCCATTCTCTTGTCATGATGTCGGCTGTATCGTAGCGTATTGTCTCGATTAGGTTGGAGATTTTGATTGAGAGTTGCAGAAGTCCACGAAAGTGATTACGAAGTCAAGACTATACTAACAGAACGATGTGTAGCGTAGACCAAAACGCTCTTTCTGTCCTTTTAAAATCTCTTTTAATTAAAAATAACTAAAGCTGCAAGATACAATTACAAAAACTGCTTTATGTAATACAGAAATCCCAGTCTATTGTTGTGTACGTACACTAATTTTTTGTCACCGAATATATATTTTTTACTCATTTGCTGGATTCCAGTTTCCCGCTTTTTGCGGCGAAAACCCTTTCCCTGCGAAGGGCCCAATAGCATGTCGGTTATATTCGCGACTTTATCGACGATCAGTAATTTCATATAGTCTATCCACCGGCGTCATTGTTAACATCGAATATAGATTTAAGTATTAGGAAGGCCAATATGAACCTAACGCATGGGTAGGTCTAATGATGAATAAAAAAAAAATTCGAATGCGGGTTAGCTACTACAAGCAGCACAGTGAACGCGTTATTGTGGCCAAGATAGACATGAAGCCCACACCTACCATAATCTTAAAAGTAGTCCGCAGATGAGGAAGAAATTGATGAAATGTGTGATGAGATAAAAGAAATTATTCAGATAGTGAAGGGAGATGAAAATAGAATAGTGACAAGTGATTGGAATTTGATAGTAGAGAAATGAAGAAAAGGAAACGTAGTAGGTGAATATGGAATGGTGGTAAGAAATGAAAGAGGAAGCCGCCTGGTAGGTTTTTGCCCAGAGCATAACTTAATCATCGCTAACACTTGGTTCAAGAATCGTGAAAGAACGTTGTATACGTGGAAGAGACCTGGAGATACTGCAAGATTTTAGATAGATTATATAATGGTAAGAAACCAGGTATTAAATTGTAAGACATTTCCAGGAGCAAATGTGTACTCTGACCACAATCTATAGGTTATGAACTGTAGATTAAAACTGAAGAAACTGCAAAAATGTGGGAAATTAAGGAGATGGGACCTGGATAAACTGAAAGAACCAGAGGTTGTACAGAGTTTCAGGGAGAGCATAAGGGAACAATTGATAGGAATGGGGGAATGAAATACAGTAGAGGAAGAATGGGTAGCCTTGAGGGATGAAGTAGTGAAGGCAGCAGAGGATCAAGTAGGCAAAAAGCCGAGGGCTAGTAGGAATCCTTGGGTAACAGAAGAAATATTGAATTCAATTGATGAAAGGAGAAAATATAAAAATGCAGTAAATGAAGCAGGCGAAAAGGAATACAAACGTCTCAAAAATTAGATCGACGTGAAGTGCAAAATGGCTAAGCAGGGATGGCTAGAGGACAAATGTAAGGATGTAGAGGCGAAAATCACCATGGGTAAGATAGACACCGCCTACAGGAAAATTAAAGTGACAGCATAGATCGAGGTGGTGGGATCACTCATGGGAAAATTCCTGCAGTAGTTGATGTTAGAGCTGCACCAGTCAGCTGATAGGTGTTCCTGCTTAAGGGAAGTCTCTCTAACAAAAGATCCACTTTTGACAAAGCTTAAGTATCCAAGTAATGAGACAATTAGTATATTTCATCAAAATATACAAGATGTTAGAGATAAAGTAAGTGAACTGCTTATAGATGTTGACTCTGAAATTATTGGTATATTTGAGCACTTCTTAAATAAGGAGATAATTCAGAGGCTTCCTTTACCAGAATACAGGTTGGCTGGCAGCTTTTCTAGGAGCTCTTTTCGGTGTGGGGGAGTAGCCATGTATGTGAAAAGCAGCATCCCATTACAGTCAATTGATGTTTCCACGTACTGCACTGAAAAGGTGTTAGAATGTTGTGAAGGTATGGTTAAATTTAATGGAGCTAAACTTCTAATTGTTATTTATAGAGGCACAGACGCCAATTTCACAACATTTTTGCTAAAGCTAGAGGAGGTTTTTGGTACACTTTGTAGGAAATACAAAAAATTATTTATATATGGTGATTTCAATATTAATTGTAAAGTGATTGTGCAAGTAAAAGGATGTTGGTAGATCTCCTTAATTCATATAATCATATGTAAACTGGTATGGAAAAGTGGTATGCAGATAGAATAGCTACGTCTCAGGATACAATTAAAACCATATGGTCAGTCGTAAACGAAGTGGCTGGTCTGTAGAGACAGGTCGACGATATAGAATCAGTGCGTAGTGGGAATGTTCGTGTTACTGATAAGTCGCATATATGTACAGTATTTAATAATCACTTTCTGAATGTACCAGGTGAACTAAATAGAAACCTAGCCCCAACAGGGAATCATATAGCGCTCTTAGAAAAAAGTGTTCCGAGACTGTTACCTGAAACGGTCCTCCATGATACTGACAAGAGGGAGATTGAGTTAATAATTAAATCACTAAAGACCAAGAACTCTCATGGATATGGCAGGCTATCTAGCAGAATACTGAAGTATTGTTCTGTGTATGTTGGCCCAGTACTTAGCCATATCTGTGACTTTTCCTTTAGCGGTGGTCGGTTTCCTGACCGATTAAAGTACTCTCTACTGAAGCCACTTCATAAAAAGGGAGACAAGGATAATGTTGACAACTTTAGACCTATTTCCATGCCATCGGAGTTCGCTAAAGTTATCGAGAAGGTTGTATATACAAGGTTACTGGAGCATTTAAATTCACATTATTTGCTGTCAAATGTACAGTTTGGTTTCAGAAATGGTTTAACAACTGAAAATGCTATATTCTCTTTTCTCTGTGAGGTTTTGGACGGATAAAATAAAAGGTTGCGAACGCTAGGTGTTTTCTTTGATTTAACGAAGGCTTTTGACTGTGTTGACCACAAAATATTACTGCACAAGTTGGACCATTATGGAGTAAGGGAGTAGCATACAATTGGTTCCCCTCTTACTTTAAGAACAGAAAGCAGAAGGTAATTCTCTGCGATATTGAGAGTGGTAGTGACAATCATTCGCAATGGGGCTCTGTTAAGAGGGCATTCCCCCAAGGGTCGGTTCTGGGGCCACTGCTGTTTCTTACTTATATAAATGATATGCCCTCTAGTATTACAGGTGATTCAAAAATATTTCTGTTTGCTGACGACACCAGCTTGGCAGTGAAGGATCTTGTGTGTAATACTGAAACAGTATCAAATAATGTAGTTAATGGATTAAGTTCATGGCTTGTGGATAACAATTTGATGCTAAATCACAGTAAGACTCAGTTTTTGCAGTTTCTAATTCACAATTCAACAAGGACCGATATTTTGATCAGACAGAATGGGCATGTTATAAGCGAGACGAAACAGTTAAAGTTCCTAGGCGATCGGATATATAGTAAGCCGTTGTGGAAAGCCCATGTCCAGGATCTTGTTCAGAAACTAAATGCTGCTTTAGTTACCATTAGAACAGTATCTGAAATTAGTGACAGTTCAACATGGAAAATAGTCTACTTCGCATATTTTCATACGCTTAGGTCGTATGGTATTATATTCTTTGGGTAATTCTTCTGATTCAAAAAGGGTATTTTTGGCTCAAAACGAGCTGTTCGAGCTATATGGGGTGTAAGTTCGAGAACCTCTTGTTGGCCCCTATTCAATAGTCTGGGAATTCTGACATTGCCCTGACAGCATATATTTTCTTTAATGTTGTTTATTGTTAGCAGTATTAGCGTATTCCCAACAGTTAGCAGCTTTCAATCAGTTAATACTAGGCACAAATCGAATCTGTATGTGGAATGCACTTCCTTGACTCTTGTGCAGAAAGGAGTGCAGTATTCTGCTGGATCCATTGTCAATCAGCTACCACAAGAACTCAAAAATCTTAGCAGTAGCCCAAAATCTTTTAAGTCTAAACTGAAGAGTTTCCTCATGGCTCACTCCTTCTATTCTGTCGAGGAGCTCCTGGAAGAGCTAAAAAATTATGCAAATTTCAGTGTTACGTAGTTAATTTTCTTTATTTAAACTTACGACTTGTCGCCTTAATATGTTTTTATATTTCATTTTATCTGTTTCTACTATCGTGTTATAATTTCATGTATTGACTCGTTCTATGACCATGAAGATTTCTCCTTAATATGGTCCCACGGAACAATAAATAAATAAAAATAAAAGCTTTGGAGAAAAGAGATCCACTTGTATGCATATCAAGAGCTCAGATGGAAACCCTGTTATAAGCGAAGAAGGGAAAGCAGAAAGGTGGAAGGAGTATATAGAAGATCTATACAAGGGCAATGGGCTTGAAAACAGAATTTGGAAATGGAAGAGCATGTAGATGAAGATGAAATAAGAGATGATATACCGCGTGAAGAGTTTGGCAGAGCAGTGAAAGACCTACGCCGAAACAAGGCCCCGGGAGTATTCAACATTCCATTATAACTACTGACACCCGTGGGAGAGCCAGCCCTGACTAAACTCTACCATTTGATGAGCAAGATGTATGAGACAGGCGAAATACCGTCAGACTTCAAGAAGAATATAATAATTCCAATCTCTAAGAAAGCAGTTGTTGACAGATGTGAAAATTATCGAACTATTTGTTTAGTAAGTCACAGGCGCAAAATACTAAAGCCAATTCTTTACAGACGAATGGAGAAACTGGTAGAAGCCGACCTCGGGGTATACCAGTTTGGATTCCGTAGAAATACTGGAACACATGAGGCAATACTGACCCTACGTCCTCTCTTAAGAGCTAGATTAAGGAAAGGCACACCTACGTTTCTAGCGTTTGTAGACTTAGAGAAATCTTTTGACAATGTTGACTGGAAAACTCTTTCAAATACTGAAGTGGCAGTGGTAAAATGCAGTGAGTGAAAGGCCATTTACAATTTGTACACATACCAGATGGGAGTTGCAAGAGTCAGGGGGCATGAAAGGGAAGCAGTGGTTGGGAAGGTAGTGAGATGCGGTTCTAGTCAATCGCCGATGTTATTCAATCTGTTTATTGAGCAAGCAGTAAAGGAAAAAAAGATAAAAATCGAAGTAGGAATTAAAATCTATGGAGAAGAAATTAAAACCTTGAGGTTCGCTCATGACATAATTCTGTCAGAGACATCAAAGGACCTGGAAGAGCAGCTGAATGGAGTGGAGTGTCCTGAAAGAATGATATAAGATGATCATCAATAAAAGCAAAACGAGGATAATGGAATGTAGTCGAAACATGTTTGGTGATGCTGAAGGAATTAGATTAGGAACTGAGACACTTAAAGTAGTAAAGGAGTTTTGGTATTTGGGGAGCAAAATAACTGATGACGGTCGAAGTATAGAGGATATAAATTGTATACTGGGAATGGCAAGGAAAGTGTTTCTGAAGAAGAAAAACTTGTTAACATCGAGTAAAGCTTTACGTATCAGGAAGTGTGTTATCCGAGTATTTGTATGGAGTGTAGCCATGTATGGAAGTGAATCATGGACGATAAAGAGTTTGGATAAGAAGAGACTAGAGGCTTTAGAAATAAGGTGCTACAGAAGAATGCTGAAGATCAGATGGGTAGATCACTTAACTAATGACGAGGTATTAAATAGTATTGGGGAGAAGAGAACTTTGTGGCACAACTTGACTACAAGAAGGAATCGGTTGGTAGGACACGTTCTTTGGCATCAGCGGATCACCATTTTAGTATTGGAGGGCAACGCGGAGGGTAAAGGTCGAGGAGGGAGACCAGGAGATGAATACACTAGCAGATTCAGAAGGATGTAGGTTGCAGTGGGTATTGGGAGATGGCGCTTGCACATGATACAGGAGCATGGAGAGCTGCATCAAACCAGTCTCTGGACTGAAGACCACAACAACAACAATAAGAAGGCATCTGTCTCATGTGTACCCTTCAACAGAGATAGGACAGACAAGACGGTTAGATTAGACTATATGTAGTTTCTGTTGCAAATGATCCATAATGAGGAGATGCTCAGTGGGAAACTAATATGCTAATTTACCTTCCACAGATCGCAAGTGGACTGATCATCGACGTGAAATGAGGGATGAAAATTTAAACGTACTTCTGATCGTACTCGTATTATTTGACACCCTCCCCCCCACTCTCTCTCTCTCTCTCTCTCTCTCTCTCTCTCTCTCTCTCTCTCTCTCTCTCTCTCTCTCTTATTCTAACTCACTCACTCCTCACTCACTCTCAATCGCGCACGCCCTAGTTCTACTAAAAAATTCAATTCATTAATGGTGTCGGAGGAGATGGTTAAATAAATCCTTTAGGCTGCTCTTAAAATGAATTTTGACAGTAGTAAAACTTTTATGGCTGCTGATAAGTTATTGAAAATCCGTTTTCCTGAATGATCGAGACTTTATTGCACCAAAGTAATTAACTTCCAAATTTTTGTGGAGATTATTCATGTTTCTAGTAAGGAGTGCATGCAATGAGCTGTTGATTTGAAAATAATAATTTGACACAAAAGAAGCTCCTAAGTTTATGTAATACCCAGTAAGAAGCAGTACAAATCAAGTTTTAGTTAACGATTATTGACTTTTTAGCCGGCTGTGGTGCCTTGGACATGAGCTAGGACCTTAAGATTTTGCATGAAAGGAGGACAAGCAGCCGCGTTGCACGGGAGAATGTGAAAAGTGTTCATATGTAGTAAAAACCTGAGAAATCCGCCCGTTTTTGTCATTTGCTATCGAATCGACTTAATGCCAGATCGTCTCTTTGTCCTCTCTTCTCTATGAAACAGTTTCACTTATCGTCTGCAAAACCATGTTGCGTGCTGCGGTATGCGGAAACACTAAAAGCACCATAGTAGAACACAGAAGAAGTTTCTAAGTTGATGTAATAGACTGTAAGAAGCAGTACAATTCAAGTAATCAGAAACATTGAAATTAAGTAAGTCCAAATGTTCAGATTGGTTTTTTAGGTCCGATTTTCTCAACAACTTGGTGATCAAACCAATATATCAGTCCGGAACAAGGACAAAATATTTCCACACTTCTGGAACGAAGGCACAAACGTTTTGCCCAAAATAGTCATTTTTTGTTAACTTGCAAGTATATGTGAAGGAAGGAATTGGTGTGTAGTCTAGTCAAGTAACCACTCCAATTTTACCTGAATGCTAGAATGAGATACTGTTATACAGTAGCTTCCAGAATTCAGAAGGTTACTGAAGTGTATCTAAAAAAAAAAGAGGAACTATCCAATATTAAAAACTCTTGTGTCACGAATAATATATATAAAGCAATTGATTTAGTAACAGATGTTGATGAGAACTCAGAGCTTGTATGTATGAAACGTAAAAGGAGACCTCTGTAGGAAAAACAAATTAAGTTTTCGAAAAAACCAAGTGATTTTGTAAAGAAACGAAGACTTTCTCTTCTTATGATTCACTTCTGTTTTGACATTCGATGTACTAAGAGGAGGGTTGCCGAAATTCCTACGTCTTATTTTTTTTATGGAATAATAAGATTATCATTCATAAATATCGGTCTCTGCAGTTATTGTAGTGAACCTTTTAATACTACCGCACTGAACTACTTAAATGATTTTATACTTTTTAGGTAGATGTACCATGAAATTGTGGTCACGTTATTTGAAAGCAAGATGAACGACATACTTAAGCGGCACATTGCGATAAGCAATTATTCTCCATAGGTCGGACCTGAAGGCCTGCTTTCAGGAAGACCAGTAGATCATTGACAGCAGTGTCGTGCAGTCAACGAGCCTTAAAACAGCGGTTGACGATGGTGTTCAGTAACACCAGGATCTCATACATTGAAAGAATGTAACAGAGTTGGCATAGAGGGTAAATAATAGTAATGGCCCAGTAGATTACAAAGGTTAATTATATATATATGCGCGTACAGATCCTGCCACAGGAAGGACACGTTACAAATATGATGCCACGGTGGGGTTAAACTCATAATTATGCGCAGATTATTTCTTTTCATTTATTTGAATATTTCTCTCACTTTTAACTACCCATAAGGAAAGAAACGTTACAGTGGACGCTAGTGTGCCATCTTTCTTGCTGAAGTGGAATATCGCGTTTATTAAATTTCCTTGATAGCTTAACTGAAACTGTTTTCCCTATCCCAGCGAATTGCTGGAAAGTCCGCCCTGAGAGTTCTCTGTCGACTTGTAGATTGTGAGTCTGTCTAATATCCAGAAGTGATCCACGTCGATTGCTGGTACGGAGGGCGCTAGAGTAGATTACACGTGGTATCTGTCACACGATGTTACCCATTAACGCTCGTAACATTGAGTGCCGCACTTCGGGCTTGTGGCGTGAAGCTTTCTTTTCACCTTCGAGCGCTGGCGTCGCTACAGCTGTTGGACGTGTCTGGAGTGTGTTTGTAAATATGGCTTCAAAGTTAGTTTCGTCGAATTTTTAAAAATAAAGTAGCTTGGGCTATGGGTGGGAGGGGGGGGGGGGGCAAGGGGCATAATGCATGCTATCATTTGTGTGTTGATGGGAGGTGCAATATACTGCACTCGACTTCATGTCCACAATCACAGCTACAGCCATCCATCCCTACATCTGGAAACATACATGCAGCAAGCCGGAATAGAGGATGTGGTCACACTCAAAAATTCTTTCTTAGCTTTCCTTTCTACTTTGTCTGTTTTTAGATTCTGGATGCGACAAATTAAAAAGCGCTTCATCTGTTTCGAACTTTGTATTAATTTTGCCGTTGTGGTAACACTATTTAAAATTAAAAATTGTTCTTATAGTCCCCATAAAGTGTACTAAACGTATATTTACCTTCACATATTCCACCTTCATCGGTTTATAAATCGCTTGACACGTGTCTGAAATTATTTTGGTTGATTACAATGTGATATTAATGTGCCGTGTCATAAACCAGAGTAGCTCTCATGTATCACGAAATCGCAGTGACACAGTTTATTCTTAGAAATGCTGTATGTCCAGAAGACATTCTGTTTTGTAACATGAGAATCCACTTTACTGAGCAAATACTGAAATAATCTCATCCATTCATAAGTAATTTATATGTTAAGACTTGAATTCCTCCTCTTGTAGCTCTCGTAACAAATTTTGCTGAATTCTTTTACTATCTTGACGTAATACCTAGGGCTTCATTCAAGTGTTTACTGTTTCTCTACCGCTTTTCTTCCAAATACACACACAATGCAATTGTGGTGTTTGCAAGAGTGTAAGAAAGAAAGCTGACGCAGTTTGTCTATCAAATTTTAGGGAAAATTTGTAAGAAGCTTTCAAACGCAATAGTAAAATTCAAAACGGTGGTAAAGTGGCAGCGTTGTAAGGAACAACTTTTGTTCTTACTGTGCGTTATTTGGAATGGTTGACGGTTGATCGCGTAAGTGGGGACTAGGCGAAGAGGCATCAAAATTTTATTTCGAATGCTAAAAAGGACCAAGGTTCAATTTCACATGTTACAGCAACTGTTAAATACAATCAGCTAAGCACAGTAAGAATTGACCATGCTCTTTCACAAGCAGCACGATTGGAACATTGAAACACAACGAGAAGGTTACAGAAACAGAAGCGGAATAGATGCATTACGACTTTCTGCTTTTCAGCATGGCAAAAGTTGTCTCCGAACTCGTGAGGAATCTGAGGCATGAGTGAATAAAATTTTTAGAACTTCTGAAATTCTTCGCTGGATACGAACACTCACGAAAGATTATTTAGCATCATGGAGTACTTGAAGCCACTTTCTGACAATCATTTAACAACTTGTATTATGGATGATGTTAAAGAACAGATTTCAAGTGAAGTTAAAATAATCCTCTAGAGCAAGTTTCAAGTGAAATTAAGTCCTTTGTCAGTACAAGCCGACGAAATAACGGATGTCTGAAGTAAGCTATTAGTAATTTTTCGTTTTGCAAATAAGGAGAAATATGAGATGGATGTGGTTTTATGACTTAGCTAAAAACTGGTGTGCACAAGGCATAGCCACTGTTTAGCTGCAAGTGCTAAGCAGTTAGAATAGTGATAAAAACAAACTAGTATCGCAAACATAAGACGGCTGTAGTGCAATAACACGGAAAAATTGTGTACATCCTATAGTGAAAGAGGCACACCCTCGTGCAGTCTGTATCCACTGCTGTGCACATCAGTTGGACCATCCTCTGTGCTTCTAAAAATTACGCAATTAAATTTTTTTATAGCAAACCAGTATTTCACGAATCTTAGCCGTTGCGGTAAAACAAGTTAACTTCAGGGGGAAGGGGAATTTGAATTATAAGGTCCTTGCGAAACAAGGTATTTTCATTCACACGCTGTTAAAACCATTTTTCTTCACTACACGGACATGAGCAGCATTGAATGTGAAATACAAGCAAGACTGGGATTATATTTCTTTACATCGACCAATGGGGCTAAATTGTATACTTGATCACCAGACTTCTCTTTTTCTACTGCAGGTGTACAAATAGATTTTCCAGCATACCAGTATCTTGTTCGACATTTTGCAAAGTAAATCTGTAAGCCTGAAATAGAAAGCTGCATTAAGGCTAGTGAGAGACTAATATGTATGAAACGCAAAGTGGAAGGTAAGAAAGAGCCTTACAATTTCAGCAGGAGTATTTGAACTAGTGTAACGAAACAGAAATATGTATTTAGAAATGGAGAAGGCTAGTATTAGAGGTAATCGACACAGTAATAGTAAACACGGAAACTAGATTCCAGGACTACCGTGCCCGCATCTCGTGGTCGTGCGGTAGCGTTCTCGCTTCCCACGCCCGGGTTCCCGGGTTCGATTCCCGGCGGGGTCAGGGATTTTCTCTGCCTCGTGATGGCTGGGTGTTGTGTGATGTCCTTAGGTTAGTTAGGTTTAAGTAGTTCTAAGTTCTAGGGGACTGATGACCATGGATGTTAAGTCCCATAGTGCTCAGAGCCATTTGAACCATTTGAACCAGGACTACCGTGAAACAATTTCCCTATACGTAATGTTGAAAAGCTACTTAAAATGTATCCTTTGACAATGAGAAACTGAAGAGAAGAAACTTTATTTACAGCAGTGAGGATAAATGTCTGGAGCTTCATGACATCCTTCAGTCCATTGTAAACAATTGATTTAAAAAACGTGTTCTCCGGAGGAGTGAAATGACTGTCGTTGCTTCTTGCAATTCCACGAACCACCGTGTCTTGCAAAACAAGCGTGAGTACGTTGAAACGCGTTAAAGCCTACTTCCACAACACAATGACAAATGACACTGTCAAGCATCACTGTGTTGGCTGTAGAGAAGAGAACTCCGAAATCAAATCGACAGGATTTCATATCTCTCGTCACCGGTCTACGCCCAGGAAAAAGGGCTGCAGGATAGAACCTTATAAAAAGGTGTGAGGGTGTATTAATAAGTATTATATCCTGATGAATGTATAGCTGTTAAATACTTTTTGCATTTGTTTATAACAATTGCTGTAGTAATTTGTCTTACGAAGTATGTAAGTTACTTTCGCATTGTTTATTGGAATTGATGACGTTTATGTCAACGTCTTTTATTTTGCTTAACCCTGCTGTACTTCTTCAGTCATGTATAAATCGCTTTGCAGGGAAATGAATCATTTTAGTCAATTGTGGGGATACAAC
The DNA here is from genome assembly GCF_023897955.1 of Schistocerca gregaria. Classification (NCBI taxonomy): domain Eukaryota; kingdom Metazoa; phylum Arthropoda; class Insecta; order Orthoptera; family Acrididae; genus Schistocerca; species Schistocerca gregaria. Next base: position 262,837 of record NW_026061873.1, on the reverse strand, counting down.
AGCCCTGAATTTGAGGTGCGCTCAAACCCTACCATTGGCTAGAAATCGCAATGTAGCGAGATGTTTCTCCTCGGAGCTTACAACCTATGATGAATTCATTTTTGGTTAAAAACGGTTTGATGCTCAGCAGTTCTTAAATAATTACGAATATCATTAGCTACCGTCTAAGTAACAACGTAGTTAAATTTCATTCCTGCAATTAGTCGCATCTTTGCCTTGGCTTTGAGTAACAAGGCCAGAAAATGCTAGATAAATGCTGGCAAACTCCAGTTTCTGTTCCTTTGTAAAACCAACCGGAATCGCGTAGATATTTATCATACGAGCAAATCACATGAGGCACCGTGATTGCGTTGTGCAAGCGGTTACGAAATTGGTCCGTTGGTCGGTCGGCCGACAGATATAATAGTGCGTGTGGAGGGGCCTTAGCAGAACGATTTTCAGTGCAGCCCAGTCCCGTTCGCGCCATATTTACACACCTTTTGTCGTAGTTAGCAGACTAAGCATAAAAACCAAAACTTCGAGGTAAATGGAGACCCCCCCCCCACTACAGGTCCAGGGGTTGGAATAGACCCGAGGTATTTCCGCCTGTCGTAAGAGGCGACTAAAAGGAGTCTCACGTTTTGGCCTATATGTGGTGGTCCCCTCTATGAATTGACCTTAATTTTTCAAAATTTTCCCGAAGAGCGAGCCAATTTAGGAAGGACGCCTTACATGGAGTATAGCATTCATGTGCTCAGACTTACCGCATCCTTTGTCGACGTGGATCTGCACTTCTGCTCATTCTCCTACTGTTGGGCGAGGCCACCCGCCTGGGTGCGTATTTTTCCATAAACGGTGCAGTATCGTGTTCTATACCGACGATTATAATGGACTTGTTCGCTTGGTTGCACCTGACATCTAGCACGGTAGCTTGCCCATTGTAGTGGGGCCGCTATGTACCCTGTCAGTTGTAGCCCTCTGACCACACCCCCTGATGCCTGTGCCATTAACTCCCCATGTATGCCCAGTCACGGTATTTACTCGCTTATGACAAGCTGGGGATGTTTCTGTAACCACAAGAGCTTACATATGGTCGAGGGTATCATATTTCACAGGGACCTTATTTTGCAGTCTGACGATGAGCTGCGCGCAAATTTGGAGCGGCGCGGTGTTCATTTCGTCCAGCGTGTCCACTGGGGTCCGAGGTATAATCAGGTTGCCACCGCTGCTTTCGTCTTGGCCTTCGAGGGTGATACATTGACAGAGAAGGTCAACGTGACGGTCTAATACTGTGTTGTAAAGCCCAATGTTCCTCACACGATGCGGTGCGTTAAGAGCTGCAAGTTTGGACATATACAGCTGTACATCCAGCGTCACATGTCAAAATTCTGGATGCCCTTCACATCCCAATACTACATGTGCCCCGCCTCCAATCTGTCAAACTGTGGAGAGCACCATTCGCCTTGCTCACTACACTGCAGGATTCTCCAGAAAGAAAGGAAAATCATGGACTAAAACACACTGGACAGAATGACCTACACTGGGGCTAAGAGAAAATTTGAATGCCTGCATCCTGTGCCTGTGACATTGTACCACGACTGTTGTAACATCGGCGTAATACGATCAGCTCTGCCAATCATAGCCACCTCTCAGAGCCGAAAGATGTTCCTTGTTGGTGGAGGGCATTTCCCTCCCTATTGCTCCTGCACCACCTACTTTGAAGCAACACTCCTCCAACCATCGGGGACATATGCTTCTCCATCTTGGAAGGGAACAGAAGTCTTCCTCGCTTCTCTCGCTAGGAAGGGGTCCCCTTCCCAGGTTTCTCCTAGTGGGAAATTTGACACCTGCCAGTGACTGAAGAGCCCAAAAGCAGCTTGTCGAAGGGCTTCACGCTCATTCTCAGTCCTGGAGACTGAATCAGTGAAGTTCTCCCAGCCAGGGAAACCCAAGGTGCAGTGAGAGAAATCCAAAAATAAAACCACTAGGACCAAGCTGTCTGTGTGTGTGTGTGTGTGTGTGTGTGTGTGTGTGTGTGTGTGTGTGTGTGTGTGTGTGTGTGTGTGTGTGTGGGTGTGGGAGGGTCTGGCGGGATATAGGTCTTCAGTAAATGCATAAATCACCATCCCATGCACACACACACACACACACACACACACACACACACACACACACACACACACACACACACACACACACACAGACAGACATGACGGTTAGAGACTGCTCAGAGTCACATGCTGCCGCCGGCTTATTGCCTGAGGCATAAACCACTTCATTGAATGTTCCATGCTTTCACAGTGTCACGATGACGTCATTCATTATTCCACCACCTGGATGAGCTATGGCAACAGTTGGGCTTTACACCTGCTATCTGTATTGCCCTCCAGGAAAGCTGGTTTTTGACAATGCGGACCCTCTGCCCTCCATGGCTAAACAGATATTACAGTAACTGTAGCGGCTATAATAGGGTGTCAGGTGGAGTTTTCGTTTATGTCCTAAACTGTCTGTAGTGAACCTGTGCCCCTTCAAATCCCCCTTGAAGCTGTGGCTATCAGAATAAGGACGATGGAGGATCTTACTGTGCAATATATACCTTCCTCCAGATGGTGTCGAACCCCTAGATGTATTAGCTGCACTGATTGGTAAAATCTCCGAAAAGTGGGAAAGGTTTAGGGAGTTAATCAACCATAACCCCTTGTGGGTTGTCACTGTGCTTATTTGCCAAGACAGAGATGTCGAATCTTTGTCTCAGTTCGACCTCCGCCTCTTAAATACTGGGACTGCTACACATTTCAGTGTGGCTCGTGGTAGTTACTCAGCCATCGATTTGTCACTTCAAACCCCAAGACTTCCCCCATCAACCCACTGGAGAACCCGTGACGACCTGTGTGGTAGTGACCACTTCCCCATCTTTCTGTCACTGCCCCAGTATCATGCTCATGGACGGCTGCCCAGATTGGCTTTAAACAAGGAGGAATGGGAATCTTTCACCTCTGCTGTCACCGTTTAATTTCCCCCACACAGTTACATTTAAGTGATGGTTGAGCAAGTTACTACAGCAATTGTTTCTGCAGTAGAAAACTTAATCCCTCGTTCTTCATGGTGCTCAAGGCGTAAGGCAGTCCCTTGGTGGTCGCCGGAAGATGCTGAAGTAATTAAGGAGCGCCGGAGATCTCTACAGTGGCATAAGCAGCACCCTGCCATGGAGCACCTCATACAGTAGCCTTTAAATAGCTCTGTGCCCGCGTTCGGCAACTTATCAAACGACGGAAGCAGGAAAGTTGGATGAGATACATCTCGACAATTAGACGCCATACGTCACCTTCCCACGTCTGGGCAAAGATCAATCATCTTTTTGGGTACCAGACCTTAACAAGTGTTACTGGTGTTAGCGTAAATGGCGTGTTATCTACAGACACAAACGCGATTGCCGAGCACTCTGCCGAGCACTCTGCCGAGCACTCTGCCGAGCACTTTGCCCTGGAAAATTACCCCCAGCCTTTCACACACTATAAATGCGGCGTTATAGGGTTCACTGTGGCGTGTATTGACTGAGGTGATGTTCTCGTCCAGCCGCAGTTAAAGTGGGAGGTCCTCAGTGCAATTGCATATTGCCCTGACAGAGCTCCTGGACATGATCGGATCCACAGCCAGATACTTAAATGTCTCTCGTCTGACTACAAGCGATATCATCTCGTCATGTTCAACCGGATCTCGAGCAGTGGCGTCTTTCCATTGCAATTGCAAGGAACAACATCATTCCGGTGCTCACACCCGGTAAAAACTCGCTTGACATGGTTAGCTGTCGGCCCATTAGCCTCACCAACGTTCTTCATAAGCTGCTGGAATGTATGGTATGTGGGCGGTTTTGTTGGGTCCCTTTAGTCACATGGCCTACTGGCTCCATGTCGGGGTGGTTTCTGCCAGGGTCGCTCTACCACTGCTAATCTTGTGTCCCTAGAGTTTACCATCCAAACGGCCTTCTCCAGACGCCAACGCCTGATTGCTGTCTCCATTGATTTACGAAAACCATATGACACGACCTGGCGATATCACATCCTTGTCACATTGTATGAGTAGTGTCTCTGGGGCCACTCTGGATGTTCATCGGAAACGTCTTGTCACTCCATGTCCTTGTTGGTGCCTTCCATAGTACGACCCATATCCAGGAGAATGGAGTTCCACAGTGCTCTGTATTGAGTGTCTCTATTTTTAGTGTCTCTATTTTTAGTGGCCTTTAACGATCTAGGAGCAGCTGTTTGTTGGACTCTCCATCTCACCTTCCCTGAATGCAGACGACTTCTGCATTTAGTACTGCTGCTCCAGTACTGGTGTTGCTGAGCATCACCTACAGGGAGCCATCCTCAAGGTGCAGGCATGGGCTATAGCCCACAGCCTCCAGTTTCCAGACGCAAAGTCACTTCTGTCGGCGTCGTACCATTCATCTGGACCCAGAACTTTACCTTCATGACGATCCACTCACTGTAGTGGAGACACACACATTCTTAGGACTGGTTTTCGTTGCTCGATTGACTTGGCTTCCTCATCTTCGTCAGCTTAAGCAGAAGTGCTGGCAGCACCTCAATGCCCGCCGACGCCTGAGCAACACGAACTGGGGTGCAGATAGATCTACGCTGCTGTGGCTCTACAGAGCCCTTGTCCAATCACGAATTGACTATGGGAGTGTGATTTAGGGTTCGGCAGTGCCCTCAGCGCTGAATTTACTCGACCCTGTGCACCACTGTGGGGTTCGATTAGCGACAGGATGAGTCCGGTGACCAGTGTACTGGTGAAGGCTGGGATCCCTCCATTATAAATTAGACGCGCAAAATTGCTCGCCAGTTACATTGCACACAATTTTGGTTCTCCTGAGTATACAAATTACCCTCTCCTTTTCCCTGCCCACGGCATTCCAGCCCCCACAACAGCAACCCAGATCAGGGGGTTAATGATTACGGTTTGCATTCGATTGCTTCTGTCTGGAGTCCTTGCCTGTTGTACCTCTCCTCGAGGTCCATTCACGTACATCTCCATGCTGTAAGCCTCAGCCACAGCTTTGTCTAAATCTTTCACGTGGCCCTAACGACTCCATTAACCTTGCGGCTCTCCACTGTCACTTCATCTCTATTCTTGACACGTACTGAGGCGACAAATTGGTTTACTCTGATGGCTCGATGGCTGATGCTCTCGTCAGCGTCGCGTATGTCCATGGAGGACATAATGAACAGCATTCCTTCCCGATGGCTGCAGTTCTTCCATGGCGGAGCTGTTGGCTGTATCTTGAGCTTTTGAGCAGATGTGTTCATGCTCTGGGGAGTCGTTTCTGTGTGCCAACTCCTTGAGCAGCCTACAAGGTATCGACCAGTGCTCTCCTCGTCATCCGTTGGTAGCGATCATCTAGGAGTTCATCTACGCCCTGGAACGGTTCGGTCGTTCATTGGTGTTTCTCTGGACCCCTGGTGACTTCGGAATCCCAGGCATCAAACTTGCTGAGAGATTGGCCAACAGGCTACGTGGAAACCACTCATGGAGATCGGCTTCTCTGCAACTGACAAGCTTGCTGTACTACGCCGCAAGGTTTTGCGGCTTGGGAGACGAAAAGGCTTAACCTCAGCATGCACAACAAACTGCGTGCCACTAAGGAGGCTTCGAATGTGTGGCAACCCTCCATGTGGGCCTCTCGTATGGACTCTGCGGTTCTCTGCCAGCTCCGCATTGGCCACGCTTGTGTGACACATGGCTGCCTCCTGCACCGTGATTACCCACCTCAGTCAGTTTCGGTGTGGCGCCCGGCTGACGGTGGCCCATATCTTGGTGAGCTGTCCTCCTTTGGCTGCCCTGTGACGGACTCTTCAGCTACCGGACTAGTTGTGACTTCGTAGGCTTTCCCGGCGTAATAAGTCTTGAAAATCTCTTCGGGTTTGCTGCCGGACTAGTTGCCATTAATTTCAACTGAAAAAGCCTCATTGGCTAATTTAGGTTTAAGTTTTATTCGTGAGGGTGGGTTTTATCATTCTTTAGAAGTTTCAGCTCTAAAGCTTGTGTGGTGGATGTTTTCATGTGTCGCAGAGTGGCTAGCTTTTTCCTTTTTGTTCTCGTGGTGGGTCAGCCACGATCATCTGCTCATGTTTTTATCTGTTCTATCTTGTTTCTTGCTCCTCTGTGGCTTTCTTTTCCTGTTTTGTCCATGGTAGTGTTGATTGTCCTGTTCTTCTCCTGGTTCCTCCATTCTCCTGTTACCGTGCTGTACATCTCTTTTATTTCCCTTGTGTAATAATTTTGTTGGGAACGAGAGACCGATGACCTCACAGTTTGGTCCCTTCCCCCCTCTTTCAAACCAACCAACCTAAATGGAGGAAACCTGTAGTAAGTGGTTGACAAGAATGAATATTTTTAGACCATTTGGATGTGTATTACGCTCTCGTATTATATACAAGCAACGGAAAATTTTATCCATATGTTACGCAAGTTTCATCGGAGTTCCTCGTCCGTGTAAAATCTGCAAATGTAGCACAGCATAGAGGTTAAATGAAAAGAACCGAAAATTTTTTAGCGTTTAGTGTTTCTGAAGTGTTTGCAGTAAGAGCTGATAGCGGAAAATGAAAGTATGACGTTGTTACGTAGGATTACATTGCTTTATTGTTAAAAACCATTTCATTGCTTGTAGTTTAGATAGTGAATTTGTGTTCACATTGCCATCGAGGGCTTAGGTGTAGGCTAATTGCTCTCGTGCCGTCGAAATCAAACGAGACGCCTTTACAATATTAAAGGCTCAATAACTCGCGTTGAATATTTGTAGAGTTCAACTCATACTTAGTTGACACATATATCGTTCGGATCTAGGTGGCCTCTCTTTACAGGTTGAAAGAATTCTCTTGCTTAACGTAAATTTCATTCCCGGAATATTTCCGAAATCCTCATTTTCAGGATGTTACCTTTAAACTTCCGTGCAAGCGCGCAGCCAGTGGTATCGGGTTTTCTGTATGAATCGTTGACTTCACTGCTGCGTATTCCTTTGCTATTGTAATTTTGCAGAAGAAATTTTGTAACGCAGATGAAGTGACGTCTTTGATTTCACATTACGTGTATTAACGAAGCGCAAGTCAACAGTGTGGAAACATTTAGACGTAGAAATGTAATCGTAATTTGATGATAAATTAACCATTTTAGTCTGTTGTACTAAACTGATAATGAATTAGTGTTTTTCAAAGTAGAGAACAGCCAGAAAATATTATGTATGTTACAGAAGTTATTCCGAAGTACCGGTCGGTGCGCATTATTCTGCCGTTTTGGGAAAGGTGAAGTGTGCGCGGTGACAGTTGCTCGCCTGTGACATCCGCCTCTCGTGCTAAGACACGTTTCCTTGGGTGCAGAAACGTGTTGCAGCGTGCTGCGGATTACGGTTGCGTCATTCTGTGTGATGCTGGCTGCGTGGTCCTGCGTGAAACGTCTACCAAGGTGCGGGGAAAAAAAAAGAAAAAAAGTGGCGGCGCGTGTTGCTCTCACTGTCCTTTGGAGAACGTCCACCTACCTCTATAGTCTTCAGGTTTTCTGCAAACTCACTGTGTGTTGGTAGATACTGGATTAGCCAACAGAAATAGCGTTGGCGAAAATTCGGCTAAGTGCCCACCACGAAAAAGCCACAACTCCAGTCCATGGGCAGAAACCGAAAGTTAAACTACCGAGCGTTCGGGTTTCTTGCATGTCTCGTTCGGGAGAGTCTAAAATTTCTTTCTAGTTGTTTTGTCTCCATAACACTGAAAATATCGGGTCGGAATAAATATCTTGGGCTGCTTTCAGGTGTGAACTTTTAACGGAAAATCAGCAATATGGCGTAAATAAAGTCCGGATATTAAATACGGGCTTGATGGCAGTTTTCTGAGTCCGAAAAAGTCGCTGACCCACGACTACTTGAGTCAATACATTGTGTTCAGTAGGCGTCTTATAGAGAAGTGGTCAACATAATGTGTAGCAATCTGCAAGAAACATGCCAAGCGGAATTCATGTTGAAAGGTTCGCACACGAATATCTCCTACATCAAGCCACTCACAAAACTCGAACTTCCACAAAATACTCAGCACTGCAGTCGCTTTTCGTCAGCAATGAGAGAACCGATCAACTGCGCGAATTTAATAATTTTCAACTACAAATTTGATTCTTGAGATTTAACAAACGTTAACCGGAATACGGCTCCAAGGCGACTATATCGTCTCCTAGATCTAAGGCGCAAAGCCTAATCAAAGGCGCGGCGAATACTGAATTCCTATTGGCGACGCAATCATTACAAGATGACAACTAGTAATAATTTGCTACGTTATAGTGGTATTTATAATTAGACGACTGTGCATGATAGCGATACGACAACTACTCTCTAACACCTTTTCTTAATTCATTTAAAATATGGTATGGAAATGCAGAAGCATTTAAGCTTTTAGGAGGAGTTGGTTTTTCTCGATACTCGCCGTTTACCACGTCTCGTCTCCTAACCTGTGTCGTACGACATACTTGTATACTCAGCTTCAGTGGTACACGTCGATAACGTGAGGAAACATTTTGGCTAATAGCCAGTAACACTGAAGTACAAATTAATATAACATGACGAGGAATTTTAGGAAGCCAACATTCGAGATGTAGAGGTGGTGAAACTTTTACCTTTATACTTTTTGTGAGGGGGAGGTGCGGCGGTGAAGGGAGTAACAGTTTCGGAAAAGAATTAATTTATTTTTGCAATCCGTTGGAGGTCGGTGGGTGCCACAGTTTACCCTTTACTGGCGCGACGCGAGTTTCAGTGGGCTGTGATCAACAGTTTGCTTCTACACGCACGACAGCAGTAGCGGAAGCAGCTAAAGCAAAACATGCAGCTCTCTGATCGAGTGGAAAACCTGTTCGTTTTGGCAGTCAGAAAGTACATCGAAATTATGGAAGAGGAATACTGAATATTACCGGAAAGGGTATTCACAAGTGTTATGCAGCCAATGTTCATAAAACGCGAAGGACGGGGCATAACATTTCAGTAACAAAATTGCTCGACGATGCGGAGAGACAAAAGGTCCCACAACTTCACAACACAGACTTAGGTCGCTTTGAGTCGGTATCTACGGCAACAACGGTGTAAGACAGTGACAAATTCGAAAGATAAGGAAACCAGTTTAGAGAGCAAGAACAGCGTATCATCGGTCTCTGGGAATCGAACGAAATGAAATTCACTTACGTAGAGAACAGAAGGCGGAATACTGATATTAGAAGGCAACAGCGGAAAAATACTGAAATTCGGACATCGTTCTAAGACTATTCGTTGTAACAAGGAACATGAACTTCCATCCTCCCTGTTAACAATTCTGGAACAAATGGAGAATCTGTTTTGTGTCGCAATACTTGGGTACCTTTGCTTGATAATGAACTCAGGCACTCGTGGAGAGCTGAACAAGTGCTACAAACTCTTCATAACAGTAAGTTATTTGTGGACATCGTCACCGATAAGAACAGGATGCGTTACACGACAGAGCGAACACACTTTGCCGAAGAGGTTATCAGAATAGTGTGTACAGCAGTCACGATTTGGAACAGACCGTTACAGGATCCGGGATCGATGCGGTGAAGTTTTCCAATCTTTCGTGGCCCTGCTGTGAGAAAATAGGCGCATCTCGCACGTAGACCCACATACGAACTACCTGGATCGCCCGTTTGGTGCCCTGAAGAGTTGGTTTGCCAACTGAAACTCTAGTTCGTAAGTGAGTAAGTGGACAGATGTGAGCTCTGTTGACACTGTGCTGTTGGCTTTTGTGTCACTGGGGGTTTGAGTCACTGGGTCGACAGATTGACCATATTTCGTACTGACAGGATACCAAAATTCCCTTCTCGCGGGAGAGGGTCTGTGCAGCGATAGCAGCAACGAAGAGGAATCACGTAGACATGGCAACGAGCGCGTGGAAGTGCTAAGAGGCTAGAGGGAAGAGTGCCTTCAGTATGGAAAAAGATAATTTTACCAAATGGCAGAAAATGGGTCAGCAATATGGGAAGCTCGGTGGCCTGTATGCCAGCTAAAGACTTCGTGCAGTAAGACATTCCTGTAAGGCTGCGGTCACGTCGACGACGGTATCTGTGCATTTTACATCGACCGAAGATCTTTCCAAACCAGTAAGTCGCTACGTGCGCGGTCACAGGGTAGCCGATGTTACCGCCCGATCGTGCACATTTCGGATAATTGCTGAAATTCATATGTTTTTATTGGCATATCGGCCGACATTATACGAAGCAGACTGCAAGAAACAGATCGGTAAAAGGCGTTTGTGCCATTTTGTGAATGAAAAGTCATCGGGATATATTTTGGTATCAATAGATTGAAATCTCAGCTTTGTCGGAAACCACCCGTAGGATAAATCATTATCGGGAATTGTAAGTGTAACTTTACTTTTTAACGTCAAAGAATCTGTTAGAGAGGGATGCTGCATCTCACGGTTAGTTGCTTTAGTGGATATATCTTGGGCTGTGATAAGTGGACAAAAGTTGCATAGCTATTATTATTACTGCTACCAACTGGGGCTATGTCGGTAGTGTGATGGTTGCATGAAGGGGTTTCAGATGTGTGTGTTTCTTCATTTTTCAGTCTGTAGGTGAGCACAACATCAAATAAATTCGGCAACACATTAACTGTAATCTTGCTGTTAAAGGTTAAAACGAATCATCGAGAATATATTGTACCGAAGACTCGTACGTGACTCACTTTCGGATAACGGAAGATGATTTTCAACACCAGCAGAGGTGTGATTAGGGTGTAATAAAATCCGACATTTTGAGGGTGCAGTTCTGGCTAACGTAAAACGGGAAATTACACGACTGTATTTGCCATCTGGCGTTTACATCTTTCCAATACTGAGACCTATACGACGTTCTGACAAGTTCTTGTCACGTGTTGCATGCTATTCAGGCTACAATGCCCTGAAGATTAAAAAGCTACTTATTTCACTCCTGCGACCCACATAAAGTACGACTAAGGATTGCATTTCTTCCATACCGAATTTTGGAGCTACGCTTCGTTCAACCCCAGCGGGTTTGGGGTCAGAATAGGCCCAAGGTATTCCTGCCTGTCGTAAGAGGAGACTAAAAGGAGTCCCTCCCCCTCAAGGGGGTAGTTTGCGACTGTGTCCGGAGACGAACGGTTCAACGACTTACATTTGATGTCATTTTTGTTTTTGGATTATTCTGGTATCTTCCTCCCTTTCTTTGTTTTTCTTTCATTTCTTTTTCCTTCCATTCCTTTTCATTCCTTTGTTTTCCTTCCTTTGTTTTTCCTTCCTTTGTCCTTCTCCCTCCATCACTGTATTCCTTCCTTTTTTCCTTGCATTCTCCTCCTCCTCCTCCTATTTCTTGCCTTCTCCTCCTTCTCCTCCTCATCATCACCTTCTCCTCCTCCTCCTCCTCCTCCTCCTCCTCCTCCTCCTCCTCTTCCTCGACTTGCCCTTCCCTTCCTCGACTTCTTCTCCTCCTCCTCTTCCTCATCCTCGACTTCTCCTCCCTCCCTGCCTCCTCCTTACCTTTTTGTCCGCCCTATTGTCTCCAGCTCAGCGTTTAAAACAGTCTGTCCTTTCTCTCCCTCTCTCCCTTTTTTTCTATTCTTCTTTCCTCCCTGTGCGTGCCTGAAGGCCGACCCACGCATTCACACGCATAGCTGGTGACGGCGTAATGCGTAATTCCGTACGACCTGGGTAGGCACGTAAGGTTCACACGTACCCCCTGGTAAAGGCCAGGCCCGGGTAGGGATGATCGCCTGAGCTGACACCTTCTGACTATGCCGATTGTTCCCTCAGTCCGTTTCTCGGGAAGTGTGACCTGAGGTGTAAACATTCACCTAAGGCAGGAGCACCCTCTGGGAGGGTCCCAACAAGGAAGGAGCACGCCATCTGAGATGGTGGCAATCATAGGGGATTCATCCGCAATGAATTCTTCTTCTTCTCCTTCTCCTCTCTCGACTTCTGCCATAAAAACGGAAACATGACCGGCCACCAGTGACAAAAGTACTGCCGCCTGCCCCAAAGTTTCTCGTAGTTTCTAGATCTGATGATGGAAAAGATTTTTCATCTGTCAACCCCTTCGTTATTCATAATTGCGTAGATGTCATAGGTGGATCTGACAAGTCTTGCACCAGGATGCGTAACTGTACCTTGTTGTTGGAAACTGAGAGCGCCTTTCAGGCACAAAAACTCCTTCGCGACACACTCCTGTACACGTTCCCTGTCCAGGTGGGGGCTCACTGCACTTTGAATTCATCTCGTGGTGTGGTATCTACTAGATCACTTGATGGATTGATTGACGAGGAGATTCAGTCTTTCCTCGCTGAGAAGAGCGTGACAGCTGTCCATAGGGTCATGAAAAAGGTCGACTATGACCTTGTAATGACCCAGACAGTTTTATGCCCCCCTATGGGGTCCACAACTTTTTTGTGGATACGTGTGTGGCGAGCAAGGGGCCCTGAGCTATTGCAGCCTTCTTTCTCTCCAGGGCTGCATTTCCTTTCTTTTCCCCTCCTTTCCCCTCCTTGTTTCTTTCCCCTCGCCCTCTCCTCTCCCTCTCTTGGCGTCCTTGCTTAAGTTGGCCCCTGCTAACCTCCTGGTTCTGTTGGTTTTACAATTTGGCTTTGTTGCATAATCAGCTCCTCCTATTGCCATTCCCTGTCCCCCTCTGGGGTTTGACCCCCATTCCTAAATTTTTGCTCCATAGTGTGAACCATTTGGGGAAGAGCACCTTACCTAGTGTCTCCTAGTACATTCCACCTTCTCTTTTACGTCGTTGTCTGATACTAGGTTGCATAGCCAGCACGGTAGCCAGCCCATGTGGTGGGGTCGCTATGTACCCTTTTGGTTGAGCCCCCTGAACACACAGGGATTACACTTCTGATACCTGAGCTGTGACCTCCTCATGCATGCCTTGGAGTGGTTGCTCGTCATGCTGGAGCATCGGAACTCCTGGCAATGTCGGCCATGCCAGATGGCCCTTGCTGTGGTTAGGTGGCACCTGTGAGAAGAGCCCCTGATCTGAGTTGGTGGTATCAGGGCGGACGCTATGCAAATGAAATGCATATGGGTCCAGAACTCTGGCTGTTCTTCTGCAGCTGTCTCTCAGCGTAGAACTGATTCTTAAAGTGCTTCTTCTCTTGCCCGCTTCGGCCTTCCCTTCCATGACTACCCCCTGGGAAGAGGGTCAGGCCCGTTGGCTACTGGCGAAGCACTTCCCCCATTATCCAGTTTGCACCAGGACTGATGGGGATACTTTCACCAATACCAACTTTATATTTTGTGTAACACATGGAAGACAATTTTGGTGAAGTGGACTCCCTGATCAAGATGAGGTCAGGTTTGTTGCTGATCAAAATTGCTTCACTTGCCCAATCTATGGCCCTTTGTGCCTGTACCCATCTTGGATCAATGTGTATTTTTCACACGGTCCTCATCCTTCAAACTGATGAGGAACTTCGGGACAATCTCGGATGGCGGGGTGTTCAGATTGTTCGGCGTGTTCAGAAGGGTTCTAAAGACAGTCGTATTGATACTGGTGCCTTTATCTTGGACCCTGAAGGGGTTACCCTGCCTGAAAAAGTTAAGATTATGTTTTATCGATGTGATGTGAAGCCGTACTTCCCACCACCTATGAGCTTGCGTTTTGGACACGTCTTCCTGCTGTTCACAGGCCCCTCTCTGTGGTGACTGTGGACGTCCACTCCATGTGTTACCCCTCCTGTGTGTGTAAATTGTCATGGTAGTCATTCTCCACGTTCACCCGATTGCCCAGTATATAAGAAGGAAAAGAAGATACAGGAGTATAAGTCCCTCGATTGATTAACCTACACAGAGGCCCGTAAGAAGTATCCAGGTCTTCAGCCTGTGTCCATGACATCTAGTTATGCTTTGGTTTCATCTTCACCCCTTCCTCACCCCCATCTCGGACCCCTCGCCTCCCCCCTCCCCTGCAGCTCCAGCACTTTCTTCTCTGGGCGGTGCTCCCCTCTCCAGCCGGAAAAGTGTCCCACTCCTTCGGCATCTGCCGGTCAAGGCGCCTATTCAGGATGCCCCTTCCCAGCACCTTCGAGGCCAAAGGTCTGCTGCATCGTGACGACCGCGAGAGCCGCGGTCTGTCGGCCCCCAGGTTGCCCGGTCTTTCTGTTCGCGATATTGCAGCAGCTTGCTCCTTTATGCCACACGGCCCTCCTAGATCTCAAAGAGAAAAGAAGAAACAAAAGTCCGAGACAAAGAGCCTCTGGTGTCAGCAGAGGTCCTCGTGTTGAGTTTTATTCGGGGGGTTTTTATCGTATGATTTGAGTGTTTGTCCTTTTCTTTCCTGTATTGACTTGGGCCTTTCGCCTGTGGTTTTAAACTGTGGGTTTTAATGTCATTTGGTGGTTGGCTTTTCCTTATTTTCATGGTCGGCCAACCACCTTCACACTCGGTGTGATTTTAGTTCCGTTTGTCTGGTCTTTGTCTGTCTTTCTCGTATTGTGTCGTCCCTTGTCTCAGTTCTCCGTTTTTAACGACTGACAGTTTTTATTTCGTGTGATTTTATCGTGGAACAAGGGACCGATGACCTTAGGAGTCTGGTCCCTTCAATCCCACACCCAACCAACCAATCAGCAGAGGTCCCATCCGGATTCTGTCGTTCATGGATGTCGCCCCCTCCTTGTCGGTGCCAGATGGTGACTGGGTGGTATGACTGGCTTTAGCCTGTTCAACCTCCATTGAAATCATTGTTCAGTGGTTATCCAATGGAACTGTAATGGATACTACCATCACCTTCAAGAATTGAAATCCCTTATTTCGTCTTACTCTGCAGCTTGTGTGGTTCTACAGGAATCTCATTTTACTGATGATCACTCACAGACCCTCTGTCGGTTCAGTGTTTTCTGTCGAAATCGGGTCGGACCCTCGCGGGCTTCTGGTGGCGTTTGTACGTTGGTCCGTACAGACATTGCTAGCAGGTGGATTCCTCTTCAAACTATATTGGAAGCTGTTGCTGTTAGGGTACACCTAGACTCTGAGGTCACGGTTTCCAATCTTTACCTCCCTCCTGACAGGACTCTTACACCTGCTGTCTTAACTGCCCTCCTTCAGCAACATCGTCTTCCCTTCTTCCTTTTTGGGGATTTTAATGCTCATCATCCCTTGTGAGGCAGTGCCTTTCCATCTAGACGAGGTCTTCTCATAGACCAGTTTATTGCAGACCACGACTTGTGCCTTCTTGATGATGGCTCTCCTACTCATGTCAGTGCCGGTCATGATACCTTTTATGCCATTGATCTTTCTCTTTTCTTAGCACTCTCTCCTCCGTTCATTACACTGGTCGCCAAATGACGACCTTTGTGATAGTGACCATTTCCAGTTGATTATCTCTCTCCCTTCCCGCTCCCCAAATGACACGTTACCTTGTTGGTGTTTCCAACGCACCGATTGGCCTCTATAAACTAAACAGGTCTTGTTTTCTCCCTCTTTGTCGGGTTGTATTGATGACAACCTACATGACGTGTCTGACGCGATTGTTCGCGCTGTTAGCCCTGCTGTCCCGCGTTCATCTGGGCCATTAAGTCGCCGGCAAGTCCCATGGTGGAGTACAGCCATTGCCATTGCAATCCGTGATCGCTGTCGAGCTTTGCAACACCTTAAGGGGCACCCATCCGTAGCCAGACTTACTACCTTTAAACGCCTCTGCGCTAAAGCACGTTATTGAATCAAACAGAGCAAGTGGATATGTTGGGAACGATTCGTTTCTTTCCTTGGTAGTACTGTCCCTCTGTCACGAGTATGGGCTACACTTCGCTCTCTCCAAGGTTGCCATTGGCAGTCCACCCTCACAGGCCTTCACCTCCCACATGGCCTTTGTACGGACCCATTAGCTTGTGCAGACTACCTTGCGACCCATTTTGCACTGGCATCAGCCTCCTATCCAGCTGCTTTCCTTCACCAGAAACTGGTGGCTGAAGCTTTCATCTTATGTTTTACCCCTTGTGAGTCAGAATCTTAAAACAAACCTTTTACTGAATGGGAATTTCTTTCTGTTCTATCTTCTTCTCATGATACGGCCCCTGGCCCAGATTCCATTCATAACGAACTGCTTCAACATCTCAGTGCTCCACAATGACAACATCTTCTCCAGCTGTTTAACTGTATCCGCTCCAGGGCGACTTCCCTTCTCTGTGGAGGGATAGCATCGTGGTTCCTGTCCTTAAGCCTGTTAAGAACCCCCTATTTGTAGACAGCTATTGGCCAATTAGTCTGACCAATGTTGTTTGTAAGTTACATTAATGGACGGTAGCCCGTCGGCTCAATTCGGTCCTCCAGTCTCGAGATCTATTGTCCCCTTACCAGTGTGGCTTCCAAGAGGGACGGTCTCCAATCATCCAATCATTTACTTCACTTGGAATCTGCAGTTCGGCAGGCTTTTTCCCAGCGCCACCATTTAGTTGCAGTGTTTTTTGACCTTCTAAAGGCCTATTACATTTCCTGGTGCCATCACATTTTGCTTACCCTTCATCAGAAGGGTCTTGGGGCCCACTACTGATTTTCATCCGCCAGTTCCTGTTCCATCGGTCATTCAGAGTTTGAGTTGGTACTGTTTTTAGTTCTCCACGGACCCAGGAGACAGGTATCCCACAGGGTTCTGTCTTGAGTGTCCTTCTTTTCCTCATTGCTATCGATGGACGTGTGGCCTCAGTCAGTCCTTTGGTTGCCCCTGCCCTGTATATGGATGGTTTCTGCATTTGGGTTAGTTCCTCCTCGATGGCATCTGCAGAACGGCAGCTCCAGGGAGCTACATGGAGTGCCTCTGCATGGACCCTCTCCCACGGGTTTCAATTTACTCCTCTACAATCGCAGGTGGTCCACTTCTGCCGCCGTACTATGATCCACCCCGATCCAGAGCCCTATCTTTATGCACAACGATTGCCAATGGTCCC
Source organism: Schistocerca gregaria (assembly GCF_023897955.1). Classification (NCBI taxonomy): domain Eukaryota; kingdom Metazoa; phylum Arthropoda; class Insecta; order Orthoptera; family Acrididae; genus Schistocerca; species Schistocerca gregaria. The sequence goes on along the minus strand of NW_026061873.1, from coordinate 245,919 downwards.
ACAGTTTCGTTTCCTTGGTTATCTTTTCCACAAAAAGCTCATTTGGCTGCCCCATATCAGACATCTGAGGGTAGGATGTTTCTGTAAACTCAATGTCCTTCACTTCCTTACCCACTCCTCTTCAGGTGCAGACCGTTCCCCCATCCTCCATTTTTATCATGCTCTAGTTCTGTCTCGCTTGGACTATTGCTGTCAAGTTTATGGTTCAGTTGCTGCTTCCACACTGCACGTGCTGGATCCAGTCCACTATTGTGGTATCCATTTGGCCACCGGTGCCTTCCCTACTACCTCTGTTGATAGTCTCCTGGTTGAATCTGGGATTCCCCTCCCCCCTTTTCTGTTCGGCGGTCCCAGCTTCTGGTGTCTTAAGCACTCGCTGTCCCTCCCTCTCATCCTTCCTATTCTGTCCTGTTACGAGACCATGGACGTCGCCCACCCCATTCCATCCCTCGGGCGGGTTTACCGGTTGGGCTCTGCCTTGCGTCTCTTTGCTGTGATTTTCAGCTTTCTTCTTTGTCCTGTCTTCCTCGCTCTCTCCCCTCCACCCTCCCCCCTTGGCTAGTTCCTCAGCCTCTAATTTGGATTGATCTCCTCCAACGTCCAAAAGATTCCATCCCCCCAATGGTGATCCATTCCTTTTTCCGCCTAACTTAATGGGAGTTTCGGGATGCTGTCGTTTTTACACTGATGACTCAAAATCTGCTGATCATGTGGGGTATGCTTTCACGTCCCCTGTTGGAACGAAAAATCACCTGCTGCCACCTACATGTGGGGTTTTTACTGCGTAATTGATGGCAATTTCCCAGGCCCTTTACTTTTATTAAACAGTCCCATCACAACTGTGTTTTGTTCATGTAACGACTCAATGAGTGGCCTTCTTGCTATTGACTGATGTTTTTTGCGTCGTCCCTTGGTCTCTGTCATCCATGACCATCTCGTTGATATTCACTGTGCTGCTTGTTCCATTGACTTCCTTTATGTCCCTGGCCATGTGGGTATCCTGAGTAATGAGCTCGCTTATCATTTGGCTGGAGAAGCAGTCACTTACCCCCGTTTTCTTTAACCCCTCCTGCAGCGGATTTACGGCTTCACATCAAATCCCACTTCACACAGGCATGGGCCAACTTTTGGGACGCTTCTCCCCTGTCTAATAAACCTCGTGCAATCAAGGTGATACAAGGATCATGGTGTTCTTCCTTCCACCTCTCGCGAAAGACTCGACCACACTGTGTCGTCTCCGCATTGGCCATACCAGGCTTTTGCGGGATGGGTCACCCCCACTTTGTGGTTGTGGAGCCTTCCAGTCAGTAGCCCACATTTTTCTTGAATGCCTCCTTCTTTTGGCTCTGCGTGCTAAGTACAGACTCACCCACACTTTACCTCTGATGTTGGCTGACGATTCCCACATGGTCTCTCTGGTTCTGTTTCCTCCGGGAAAGTGGTTTTTATTCTCAGTTTTAAGGTGTTGGGGCAGGGCGGTGAGTGCTTGGGTGTCTCCCACTGTAAGCCATGTTTGGAGATTCCAGACTCACCGCCCTGACAGAGATAATATTTTCTTCCCCTCTTACTCTGTTTTACCCTTTTTTAAAAGATTGGTTAGTCTCCTTTTCTCATAGGTACTTCTACATTCTAGCAGTTGCACGTCTTAAGTCATAGGTGGTATTGCCTATGCTGCTTCATCATAGTGTTGGGTTCGTTGTCTTGCTGACTTCCCTCATATTGTTCTTTACCATTTACAACATGACTGCCCTTTTACGTTTTCACCTTCTTCCCTTTTATTGTTCTGACTTTCCTGAGATGTCAAACAAGTGGAATGGACCACATTTGCAACAAGGGGCTGATGACCTTGCTGTTTGGTCCTATAAACCCCACACAACCAACCAACTAACCAAGCTTTCTTGCCTTTGACAGTGTTCAGCTGCCGTCGCGCATCAAAGTGGGCTATGAAGTTATTTCTGTTCGCCCTTACGTCCCGACACCTACTCGCTGCTACCAGTGTCGTCGTTTTAATCACACCCGCCAGTCTAGTTCTAATGCCGATAAATGCGTCACTTGTGGCAGGGACGCCCATGGGGGTGACTGTCTGTCTGTCACCTTGTTGTGTGAACTGTCAGGGTGACCATGCAGCATCCTCCCGCGAGTGTCCCATCTACAAGGATTAATGCTGTTTACAGGAAATTCGGGTCAAAGAAAAAGTGTCCACCTCGGCTGCTCGCAAGCTATTTGTTAGTAGGAAGCCCACGCTGCTCCCAACAAGGAAATACAGTACTGTCCCCTCCCCTCCTTCGCCTACTAGGTAGGTGTCGACACAGACATGCTATCTGACCTTTAGCATTACGGTCGTCCGTTCGGCCAGTGCTAAGATCGCCCGGTCAACGTCTCCTCTTCCTCCCGTCACCCCTAAGACACAAGAACCTTCATCAGCTTCTGCCTAGTCGAAGACCCAGAAGTCAGCTGCACGGGCCTTCAAGAAGGAACCGTCCCGTGAAGACTTCCTATGTACCTCGAACTCCCAGCCATCGACCAGTACTTCGACTAAACAACCTTCCAAGAAGGCTCATAGGAAGCACAGTTCTCCTTCTCGGCCACGGCGCGTTTCTTCTCCTGCGCCACCCAGCAGTTGCCCCCCCAGGCCGTCATCCGTTTCGCCTGGCCGCACCGCTGGTAGCCGAACATCTGGCCGTTCACCGCCGGAGGAAGCTCCCCCTCCCGGCCGTCTTAACAAGATGGCTGACGAACCTATTGAACAAATGGACAAGAACTCTCCGCCTATTGATAGCGACCATCTCGCTTACCATCTATGTCTGTAAGGTGATGGAACGAATGGTTAACTTTAGGCGTCGAGATTCGAGCAGCCAAACCAAACTACTTACCGATGTACAATGTGGATTTCGTAGGTGCCTCTCTGCTGACGACCATTTGGTTACCTTGTCGACCTTCATTATGAATAACTTCTTGCGGAAGTGCCAGACAGTAGCTGTGTTCATTGATTTGGAGAAGTCTTAAGACACCTTTTGGAGGGCGGGCGTTACCCACACCATGCTTACATGGGGATTTCACGGTCGCCTCCCTCTTTTTTTTCGTGAATTTTTAATCGATCGACACATAAGGGTACTTGTGGGTTCTCTGCTGTCCGACGCCTTTCGCTAGGAGAATGGGGTGCCACATTGCTCATTTTTGAGCGTCACTCTCTTCGCCATAGCGATCAATCCAATAATGGATTGCCTCCCAGCTGATGTATTAGTCTCCCTTTTCTTGGACGATTTTACCATCTACTGCAGCGCACAGCGTACATGATTCCTGGAGCGCTGTCTTCAGCGTTGTTTTGACCAGCTTTACTCCTGGAGTGTCGCCAATGGCTTCCGTTTTTCTGCCGAGAAGACGGTCTGTATTATCTTCTGGCGCTACAAAGAGTTTCTCCCACCGTCCTTAAATCTGGGCTCCGTTGCTCTCCCATTCGTGGAGACAGGATAATTTTTAGGTCTTACATTTGACAGGAAACTTATCTCCACATGTCTTTTTTGGCTGCCAGTTGTACCCGTTCTCTAAATGCCCTCCATATTCTCAGCGGTACGTTGTGGGGAGCGGATCGAACCGTCCTACTTCGCTTCTATCGGTCGATCGTCCGCTCGAAGCTGGATTGTGGGAGCTTTGTACACTCCTCTTTACGGCCGTACATCTTACGCCGTCTCAACTCCATACAACATCGGGGTTTACGTCTTGCGATCGGAGCGTTTTATACTAGTCCCGTCGAGAGTCTTCATGCTGAAGCCGGTGAATTGCCACTAACCTCCCAGCGCGATGTACTGCTATGTTGGTATGCCTGTCGGCTATTATCAGTGGCCAACTAGCCGTCTTATAGTTCCTTTATTGATAACTCTCTCGACTGTCAACACGGGTTCTATGTATCTGCCCTGCTACACCCTGGAGTTTGCTTTCGTTGCCTCCTTCAGCAACTTAATTATTCACTCCCTGCAACCTTTAGAGTGGGCGAGAGCCAAACGCCACCTTGACCCTACGCTCAGGTTCGCGTTCACCTTGACCTCAGCTCGTTCCCGAAGGAGGTAACCTCAGCTTCAGTATATCTCTCGCGGTTTGTCGAACTTCGTTCGAAGTTCATTAATACGAACTTCATTTATACAGATGGCTCTAAGACCAATGACAGTGTCAGGTGTTCTTTTATTGTCGGGGCACACAGTTTCAAATACCGGCGCCATGGCCATTGTTCGGTTTCAGAACTGAGCTCTTTGCCCTCTACCAGGCTGTTCTATACATCCGCCGCCACCGACATTCTGCTTATGTCATCTGCTCTGATTCCCTGAGCGCCATCCAGAGCCTCAGTGATCCGTATCCGGTTGACCCTTTCGTGCGCCGGATCCAACGCTCTCTTCAGCAGCTGGCTGACGATGGTTCTCCGGTTACCTTTATGTGGGTTCCTGGCCATGTCGGTATCCCTGGGAATGAAGTTGCAGATGCCGCCGCCAAGGCTGCGGTCCTCCAGCCTCGGACAGGTTCTTGTTGTGTGCCTTCATCTGATTTCAGCAGGGTCATTTGTCAGCGCATTTTATCGCTGTGACATGCCAATTGGTCTACACTTATTGAAAACAAGCTTCGGACCTTGAAACCTCTCCCCACGGCTTGGACAACCTCTTCACGCCCTTCTCGGCGGGAGGAGGTCGTTTTGTCCCGGTTACGTATTGGACACTGCCGGTTCAGCCGCCGCCATCTGCTGACGGCTGCGTCGGCGCCGTTCTGCCAATGTAGGCAATCGCTAACTGTACGCCACATTTTAATGTCCTGTCCAAATTTTAGTGCACTGCGCTTTGATCATAGCCCCCCATGTACTCTGGAAGAAATTTTAGCGGATGACCCAAAAGCAGCTGCTCGCGTTCATCGTTTATCCACTCGACAAACCTGTCTGACATTTGATTATGCTGTTTTTTATTATTCCTTGCCTGTTAATGTGCCTTTTATTAGTGTTGTCCTATTTAGTTGCTGCTTTAACATTGTGCCTCACAGTGCATTCATAATTTAGTCTGGGCGCTAATGACCACTGTAGTTTGCGCCCGAAAACTACAAAAAACCACACATTGACAGAAAACCACAATTTCAAGGTGCACGCCGACAATTTCTTTATGAGTGACACTCTTTAGTACTCTCTTGAGTATTAGGAGTAAATATACTGAAAGATTGACCTCCCCAACGAAAAGACATGAAGGCTGGAGAACGAGGAGCAATAGCATGTCCAATAGAAGATACAGGAGATCCATTGTAGTAATACGTACGATAACAAACGTCTTACTCTGCATTCATCTTTCGTTGGTATTGAGACTCAGGGTGAGACACAGGTGGAACATTCCACAAAGACAATACGTGCAAGTCCCAAGGTGGGTCATTGCACCTTACAACACCTGTATTGGTGGTATTTGATTGACAAATTATCATAACTATAGAAATACTACATAGCATCGATGATTTAGTATTTATACAGCTTCCAGGACGCAATTAAAATTGCGGTGATCACCAGGTGACTCGAATGGACTGCAGGTTACTTCAAGAACAACACATTCCACTGCGCAAATTAAAAGCGGAAATTGCGGGTGGACTATTAGCCGTTAAGAGAAATCAAAGCGAGGACGCCCAAGTAAAGAGAACTTGTCAAAAAAGAATAGAGCTACGAAAACAGTTCCGCCAGTTTTTGACTGCCAAAAGAAAAAGTAAGATGATTGGCTTGTAAGGGAGGAAACAAGAGGACGATGCAGATGAGTTTCAAGGTGGTAGCGTCTAAGTCTGCATCTGCATCTATACTCCGCAATCCATCATGAGGTCCATGGCAGAAGTTACGTCCCATTGTACCAGTTACTAGAGCTTCTTCCTCTTGTATTCACGTATACAGCACGGAAAGAACGATCATTCGTATGCCTCTGTGCGTGCAGTACTTACTCTAATCATATACTCACGATCCCAATGTGAGCAATTGGGATGGTAGTATATCCTAGAGTAATCATTTAAAACCGGTTCTTGAAACTTTAACACTTTCTCGGGATAGCTTCTGTATTCGAGAATTAGTTCTTTCATTCTCTCTCCCACGAATTAACCCTGTGACCATTCGTGCTGCCCATCTCTATATACGTTAAATGTCCTCATCGAAACGTCGCGGGTTTTCGACGCAGATACCCGGATGGAAGCCCGAGAAGATTTCATCAGCAGTACACGCCGGGAAAGCCTACATTCACATATTTGGCTACGGTAGTCACTGCCTGTCAACAGAGCGTGATCCCTTCAAACATTTCATTCAGCACCTATCTATAGCCCTAAGCTTTCAGACCTATTTTGCACTAATGTTCCTTTAAAAGTTCCGTTACAGCGTTTCTATACCATGGAGGTTATCTCCCATTATGAACTGTTCTGTGGGACACACATCTATCCAGCATGTGGTCAATTACCCTTTCAAATTTGAGCCATATTTCTTCTACATGCTCCTGCCTTGTGTTGCCAGTTCCTCATTCACATATGACAACATCCATTTTCATCTAGTTTACAGAACATACTTATCTTTCTGCTCTAGTTGACCTCTGTACTTCAATAATCACTGTTGCCAGAACCCCACCATGGTCACTGATCCCAGTTTCGATGTGGGTATCCTCAGAATTCAGGTATGTTCGTTGCATTAAATCCAATATATTTCCATCATAACTAGGGTTCTTAACTGTCAGTTAACAGTAATTGTTAGTGAACTTTCACAGGACGCCCTACCATACCCACCACTAGACGAAACCTCAGTTCACTTCTCAACAAGTTCCCCAATCATATTGTAATCAGTGGTGGAGACTTTAATCATCCAACAATTAACTGGGAAAATTAGTTTTGTTCAAGTGTTCGGTTACATCAGTAGAGGAGTCTGTTGGGCGATAGGATCCTTTTATACCCACTCGTGGTACTCAGTCTTGTGCAGTCACCCACATGCAGCTTCAATTTCTCTCTGTGGATTTGAGTTACTGTACTGCGACAAATACACGACCTGTATTTGTCATTTGGCTATACTTTCGATGTACACCTAAATTTTCCCTAAAAATCTACCATTTCGGATTTGAACCAGCTTTCTGTACCTACCACAATGTGAGCATCACTGCTTTTGATGAGCACCTCAAACTCTGGCACTTAGTTGAAGTTTACCTTTAGGATTTTAATACTCTCACCGGTGGGACGTATTTTTCGAACTTCCACTGATATTTCTGGTTTTTCTGCAGCGAGTGTTATCTGGATGGATGAAGACCATCAGGTAATGAAACAGGTTGACAAAACCATAGTGCCTACACACACTGTTCCATGTCCGATGTAGTAGTGCTTCTGTCAGATCACGGCAAGCTAAGTAGTTCATCACGTGCCACATGACAAGCCCAGTCAGCTGTTGCTGGTGTCTGCATTACAACCATACTCAAATATCTTGACGAAGCACAGCCGAATGTAGTACTTGTGGTAGGGATGCTCATGAGTGCAATTGCCCACCACCTTCTCCCTGCTGCATAAATTACAATATCAACTATGCTGCCTCATCTCGTTAATTTCCTCTGTATCTCCGTGAGTAAGCTGTCAAGGCGATCAGAGTGAAGGAAAAAGAGCCTTAACCTATCGTTAACAAGCTGTTGGATAGTGAAAGCTGTGTTTTCCACCATCTGCTACTAAAAGTATAAATCTCGATACTCCTCGCTCCTCAAAGGAAATCGCCACACGGACATGCGTTCTCAAATGCAGCATCGCAGTTGTAAAATAGCCTAGTGTCACGGTAGTATCCGCTTCTCCTTCTCCGAAGCTGCAACTCGCAACATCTTCACCTCTGGCGGCGAAATCACCTGCTACACAACTAGCAGGCTAGAAATCAGGGACTAAAGTGCCCTGTGAAGATTTTAAACATCCTTCAAGCCAACAGACATCTGAAACTTCATCTGCCGACAGCAAAGGCTCAGATATCCAAGGAAAACTGTCTTTCCTTTCGCTGACTCGCTGGTCCTCATAAGCAGCGTCGTCACATGACACCCTCACCTGCCCAAGCTCCGTTCTGCCAGTGCCAACCTTTTTCGTGCCATGGAACCTGCACACTTACTCAGTGAGGATGCCGACACTTTCGTAGGTTGCATGGAACAGGATCCTCCAGCCACTACGCCCTATAGCATTGATTCTTTGAAGGCTGACACTCAGCAGCCCATGAGGTGACAACCCACCATTATTCCTCCTCCCGTATCCGTCATGACTTCCCTCCAGTGGAATGTTTGTCACTACATCCAACAATGAAGATTTAAACTGCTCTTGGAATCCCTGCCCTGAGGAAACAAAATTGCCCTTGTGATGGCTTCGACGTCTTCCGTTTCTTTCCAGTCCACTTTAATCTCCCCCTTCTCTCCCAATGATTACATTCCATCTCGTGAAGGATTCATGCTGCTCCTATTGGTTGACGTTCATATTCAATCACTCTCACTGAACACTTGGCTGTAAGCTGTTACAGTCTGAATTTCCTTTCATCACTTGTTCCCTTTCTATTATTGACATCACTCCAGCATTTGATGTTAGCAGTGGCCAACACCCTCACCTCTTTTTGCTACTTCGTGACTTTAATGTACACAATACCCTTCAGGGCCCTCCCCCCATGAACCACGGACCTTGCCGTTGGTGGGGACGCTTGCGTGCCTCAACGGTACAGATATCCGTACCGTAGGTGCTGTGGTGTCACCGCCAGACACCACACTTGCTAGGTGGTAGCCTTTAAATCGGCCGCGGTCCGGTAGTATACGTCGGACCCGCGTGTCGCCACTATCAATGATTGCAGACCGAGCGCCGCCACACGGCAGGTCTAGAGAGACTTCCTAGCACTCGCTCCAGATGTACAGCCGACTTTGCTAGCGATGGTTCACTGACTTCTACGCTCTCATTTGCCGAGACGATAGTTAGCATAGCCTTCAGCTACGTTATTTGTTACGACCCAGCAAGGCGCCATTATCCGTATTATTGATATTGTGAATCATGTACTTTAAAGAGCGACGTTCTCCATTAATGGATTAAAGTTAAGTATTCCACCAGCTACGTCCGTTTTTCTCAATTCTAATTCCCTTGTCATGTTCCAGACCTCACGCGAGCCTGCGTGAGCTAAAACGCGAGCATTTCGGCCTCCTTTACTATCACGGTTGGCTCTCCTGCCAACCACAACAGGTGCAACTACAACGGAGGGATATCTGTTGAGAGGCCAGACAAACGTGTGGTTCCTGAAGAGTAGTTGCAGGGGCAACAGTCTGGATGATTGACTGATCTGGCCTTGTAACATTAACCAAAACGGCGTTGCTGTGCTGGTACTGCGAACGGCTGAAAGCAAGGGGAAATTGCAGCCGCAATTTTTCCCGAGGGCATGCAGCTTTACTGTATGGTTAAATGATGATGGCGTCCTCTTGGGAAAATATTCCGGAGGTAAAATAGTCCTCCATTCGGATCTCCGGGCGGGGACTACTCAAAAGGACGTCGTTATCAGGAGAAAGAAAACTGGCATTCTATTTATCGGAGCGTGGAATGTCAGATCCCTTAATCGAGCGGGTAGGTTAGAAAATTTAAAAAGGGAAATGGATATGTTAAAGTTAGATATAGTGGGATTTAGTGAAGTTCGGTGGCAGGAGGAACAAGACTTCTGGTCAGGTGAATACAGGGTTATAAATACGAAATCAAATAGGGGTAATGCAGGAGTAGGTTTAATAATGACTAAAAAAATATGAGTGCGGGTAAGCTGCTACAAACAGCATAGTGAACGTATTATAGTGGCCAAGATAGACACGAAGCCCATGCCTACTACAGTAGTACAAGTTTATATGCCAACTACCTCAGCAGATGGCGAAGAAATTCAAGAACTCCATGATCAGATAAAAGAAATTATTCAGGTAGTGAAGGGAGACGAAAATGTAATAGTCATGGGTGACTGGAAGTCGAAAGTAGGAAAAGGGAGAGAAGGAACCATAGCAGGTGAATATGGATTGGGGCTAAGAAATGAAAGAGGAAGACGTCTGGTGAAATTTTGCACAGAGCACAACTTAATCATAGCTAACACTTGGTTCAAGAATCATAAAAGAAGGCTGTAAACATGGAAGAAGCCTGGAGATACTGGCAGGTTTCAGATAGATTATATAATGGTACGACAGAGATTCAGGAACCAGGTTTTAAATTGTAAGACATTTGCAGAAGCAGATGAGGAGTCTGACCACAATCTATTGGTTATGAACTGTAGATTAAAACTGAAGAAATTGCAAAAAGGTGGCAATTTAAGGAGATGGGACCTGGACAAATTGACTAAACCAGAGCTTGTACAGAGTTTCAGGGACAGCATATGGGAACAACTGAAAGGAATGGGGGAAAGAAATACGGTTGAAGACGAATGGGTAGCTCTGAGGGATAAAGTAGTGAAGGCAGCAGAGGATCAAGTAGGTAATAAGACGAGGGCTAGTAGAAATCCTTGGGTAACAAAAGGAATATGGAATTTAATTGATGAAAGGAGAAAATATAAAAATGCTGTAAATGAAGCAGGCAAAAAGGAATACAAACGTCTCAAAAATGAGATTGACAGGAAGTGCAAAATGGCTAAGCAGGCATGGCTAGAGGAGAAGTGTAAGGGTGTAGAGGCTTACCGCACTAGGGGTAAGATAGATACTGCGTATAGGAAAATTAAAGAGACCATTGGAGAAAAGAAAACGACTTGTATGAATATCAAGAGCTCAGATGGAAACACAGTTCTAAGCAAACAGGGAAAACAGAAACGTGGAAGGAGTATATAGAAGGTCTATACAAGGGCGATGTACATGAGTACAATATTTTGGAAATTTAAGAGGATGTAGATGAAGATGAAATGGGAGATAAGATACTGTGTGAAGAGTTTGACAGAGCACTGAAAGACCTGAGTTGAAACAAGGCCCCCGGAGTAGACAACATTCCTTTGGAACTACTGATGGCCTTGGTAGAGTTTTGTCAGGACTGGCTCTCCCATCTGGTGAGCAAGATGTATGAAACAGGCGAAATACCCTCAGACTTCGAGAAGAATATAAAAATTGCAATCCTAAAAAAAGAAGGTGTTGACAGATGTGAAAATTACCGAACTATCAGTTTAATAAGTGACAGCTGCAAAATACCAACGCGAATTCCTTACAGACGAATGGAAAAACTAGTAGAAGCCGACCTCGAGGAAGATCAGTGTGGTTTCCGTAGAAATATTGGAACAAGTGAGGCAATACTGACCCTACGACTTATCTGAGAAGCTAGATTAAAGAAGGGCAAACCTACGTTTCCAGCATTTGTAGACTTAGAGAAAGCCTTTGATAATGTTGACTGGAATACTCTCCTTCAAATTCTGAAGGTGGCAGGGGTAAAATACAGGGAGCGAAAGAGTATTTACAATTTGTACAGAAACCAGATGGCAGTTGTAAGAGTCGAGGGACATGAAATGAAATGGAAGCCCCTTCAGGGCTCTTCAAGAACCTGACAGAGACGTGACGTCATTGGTGACATTCACAATTAACTCAACCTCATCCGCCTGAACATTGGAGCACCCACTCCACACACACCTATCACTATTTGGACTCCTCGTTCTGCACTGCACAGCTTGTAGAGTGGCCCGTTCTGTGACGTGTACTCCAGCCACTGTTTCCTTTGTGCTTTCTGTTTGCTGACACATACCCCTACATATGTGCAAAATTGATTGGTAGCTTTCTAAGGCTGAATGGAGGCTTCACTCCTCGCTGGCGACCTTCGATGAACAAACTTCCGCACTAGCGATGAGCAGGTTACCCTTAGTGCAGCCGAAAATTTCATTCCTCGAACTTCCTCTCTACTGCTCTGTGTCCTGGTCCCTTGGTGGACTGAGGCGTACTGCGAGGCACTTCGTGCGCGGAACCGTGCTCTCCGCGTTTATAACTGTCCTCCTACGATGACAAACTACATCTGTTGTAAACAGTTGCGTGCACAGTGCCACTGCATTCTTAGAGACAAAATTAGTAAATGAAATCCATCTACGTTTTTGCTAAGTTCCTCTCGCTCTTCTGTCATTTGCGCCAAACTCGTAGGGATATCTGGGAGAAAGGGCCTTTCTCAGATCTCTGGATGACAGTACCAGATGTCATAGTGGACTCTATCGCTATCTTAAACTTCGTGGAGCTTTGTTTTGTGGAGATTTCGAGCTCTACGCATTATTACCCGGCCTTCCTCCATCGGAAAAAAGTGGAGGCGGCTTGGACAATAACCTTGCTTTTTCAGAATCTTGAGGCTACAATGCCGGATTTACTATGAGAGAGTTGTACTATAATCTCACTTAATCCCGATTCTGTTCCCCAGGGCTGGAAGATGTTAACATTCAGATGTTGCAGCACCTTCTCTTGCAGGCAAGTATTTTATCCTCCATACGGACAATCCCCTCTAGGTGGAGGGAAGGTTTCCGAGATGTTGGACTGAAGCCACCGTCACACCCAAGCATAAGCAGGGTAAGGAGAAGCACTCTTCCAGCTACTGCCCCATTTCTCTCAGCAGCTGTTTGCAAGGTTATTGAACATATGATTCATCCCACCTGGCGTGGTGGTTAGTCCTGCAATTTACTACCCAGTGCCCAATGTGGATTTAGAGTGCGCCATTCTCCAGTTGACCATTTCTTCACTTTGTCCACCTATGCCATGAAGGGCTTTCTGTGGAAATCCCTGGCAAGCAATATTTTTCGATTCTGTGGAAGACACCTGCTGGAGGACTGGTATGTCTGTATTCTACACATAGCTTCCCTGTTCACCTCAGCAATTTTTAGAAGATGGAGTTTTCAAGGTGTATGTGGGTTGTGCCTCGTCAGACAACTTTATCCAGGAAAACGGTGTACCTCAATTTCCATCCTCAGCGTTGTCCTCTTTGCTATCGCCATTAACGCTATAATGGCCTGCCTCCTGCTGAGCACCTCTGGCTCCCTTTTTGTTGACGATTCTGCCATCCATTGCAGTCCTCCAGGAACCTCTCACATTGAGCGACGTCTCTAACTTCTTCACTCATGGAGCATCGAGAATGGTATTGTTTTTTCCACTGACAAAACCGTTTGTGTTGGTTCCTGTCAGTGCAGTTGATTTCTCCCCCCATATTCTCAACTTTGGCCTGCTGCTCTTCTGTTAGTTGAAACTACGAAATTCCTGTGGCTCATGCTCAATAGGAAACTGTTCGTTCTCACTCGTGTCCCACCTGGGAGCCCACTGTACGTAGTTCCTCAATGTAGGACATGTCCTCAATGATACTTCCTGGGGGCAGATTGAACCCCCCTTATCGGTTTGTACTGGTCCCTTGTCCAATAAAAACTAGAATATTGGTGCTTTGTTTACGCATCTGTGCGTCTGTCCTTCGTATGCCATCTCAACACTACCCACCATCGTCGCATCTGTTTGGCCACTGGCGCCTTTTATGCTAGCCAAGTTCAGCGCGTATGCCGAAGCTGTTGAATTACCAGTCATACTAAAGTTATCCTCAAGAGATAAACATGGAGTTTTTCCGCCATGCCAGGCCACCCATCCTATGCCTCCTTCGATGACTACTTTGATAGCCAGTATCGGGCCCACTCCTCTTCAGTTACCTCCTGGAGCCCATTTTCAGTTCTTGCTCCAGCAGCCGAACTTTACACTACCTGCAACTATCGTAGTGGGAGTGAACCCTTCTCCACCTTGGCTTTCTGTGGCAGCCTGTGTTCACCTTAGCCTTCATTTGCTCCCCAAGGACACAACTGCAGCCTCGTTCTATTGCCTTGACTTCCACTACCTACACACGCGACTTTTTAATAGTACCTTTCTGTATGCTGATGGCTCTGACTGTGGAATCAGGTGTGCCGTTGTCATCTGCACCAACGTTTTTCCGTATCTGCCTTTGCAACACTACTCAGTATTTCCAGCAGAGCTCTTCGCCCTCTGAGGCCAGAATAGATCTGGTGACACAGGCTTTTCCATTGTCCTGTGCACGAAGACTAAAGGGCACAGAGTCTGACCACTGTACACTGCACATCCCTTGGTGCAACGGGTCCAGGAAAACTCAGTTTCTCACTCCTGAGGGATCCACTGTGATGTTCATGTGGTTTCCTGCTCAGGTCAGTCTGCCAGGAAATGAGGCTGCTGACGCTGCTGCCTAGACTGCAGTCCTCGTACCTCAGCCGGCTGGTTCTTATATTCTCCCAGATGATCTCTGTTCCTGTCTGCCAGCAGGTGGTGTCACTTTGGCATCACCAGTTGTCCTCCATTCTAGGAATAATCCCTGGGTTTTTAAGGCTCTCCCAGTGGCTTTGACAGCCTCCTCCTCTGCCCTCTTGACGTCAGATCATCTTAGCTGGGTTGCGTATTGGGCACTCTCTTCTTAGCCATCGTCCTTAGTTTAGAGGTGATCACTTACCACTTTGTACTCATTATCCTGAGTCTCTGACGGTTCACAATGCACTTTTCTTAACCACTTATGTTCTCATTTACGTTTGCCGTCTACGTTATCAGGCGTGCCGCGGGCTATCGACCGTGTTTTACTCTCGATCTGTTGTAGCGATATGGCGAAGGACATTTAATCTTCAGTGTAGCACCTCCATTGTCTCTATGGTGTATTTTATAGACCTTTATCAGTCTTTGTTTTTAAGCTGTCTTTTCCTCCATCAATTGAGTTTACCGTTTAGTCGTTTTAACCCCTTTTTCATCTTCGTGTTCTACAGTTCTGACGTTGGCACGAAAGAACAAAATCTTTGCGCCTTACAACAAAAAACAGCAAGCCACCTGGAATGACAGAAGCCATTTGTTCAGAGCCCCGGTGTTCCTAGGACAGGCACCTGCTCCTTGGCGTGGACGGCGTCAACAAATTGCGTATATGTTGTGCTCCCTGCGTCGTCAGAGGTGGCGTTTCACTAATGTTAGCTGCAAGCCTCCGTTTTCAGAAGTACTGTCAGTGCAGACAAATTATATGTGAGGACGTCTTCCGTATTTTAACAAATTTTACTCGTTCTTATTATCCAATCAGCAACGTAACCAAATTTCTTAGATATTATTTCTGGCACATCCACGATGTGAAGTGTAAGTACCATTGGGACTAATATTGCACCTTCATGTGAGCCATTGAGGAGGAATTCCTAGCTACTGATTGTATTTACTACAGTGACCTGGTATCATGTCACAAAACTTGCTTTCAAGATTCTTTAACCTTTTGAATTGGGATTTCATTACCACTTCATACATTAGGCCCAGTCTCCCGATGATACCCTAGGCTTCAAACAAATTAATAAAAGCCAAAGATGTAGGCATCATCTTCTGAAAGTTTGCATCAGTATGAGATGTCCAAAACTTAGCATGCACTGTTTCGTCTGGGGGCAAAAGCTGGCTGGCTGTCCATTTGTTTGACCAATCCCTATTACCAGTTCGCGTTCCAGAAGTCTATAGAAAGGGGCGATAAAGTTAGAGAGCGTTGCTGCTGCGTGCCTGGAACACTCGGTAGAGCGTTTGAACAATAAAACTGTGTACTGAAAATAAAATTCTTGGCAGATTAAAGGCTAAGGTCCTGAGTAGTTGTAACTTCTAGAGTTTCTAATATTTCTTGTCTCAGCTTCGAATATATTCTTTGAATATTCTCAGGGTACATGCATCTTCGCTGTTACAGTAACCGCCCTCAAAAAGCTGTTGCCGTTATCGGCAGAAATAACTGAATGGTATGACTTCGTGTAAAACGATGAATGCCTGTATTCAATTCCTGTTTGTAGGTACCCTTTGCAACATAGGAATTAACATCATCAATGGGATTGTTCCTCCGATTCCTGCTGGAGCGAGACAGTATTGAAAATGAGGGAAATCTGACAAAATTTTGAGTTGTGACAAAGCTATGGTTCCCATCAGCAGTGCCAAACGTGAGTTTGTGCCGTTCTCCAATTCCAAGCTACTTAACTGAATGCAACCGTCTTCAGCATTGCAAACAAAATGTATGTCGTTTTTCTACCGCCTACTTAACGAATGTTTGAATAACATGTCGACCAAGGAAAGAGATTAGTTCGTCAGTTTAGGTGGTAACGTAATAGTGTCGTGAGTTGTTTAGCAGGTAACCATTTCTATTTTAGTACAGACGTGTTGCCTGCCTACTCGGTGAGCATCGTGTATGTCGCACCAACAGTATCGTGTCACACCATTTTCTCTTGTATAGCGTAGTTGATTTCCGTTATCTGAACGACTTCCCTGTGGGACATATCATTGCTTTTGAACAGCATGTTCTGTAGAATTTCTGCTAACGTTCTCGACGTTCATTTGACATAAACACCTACTCCCATTCTCCTAGAGATGTGGCCCTACAAAAGGAGCTTTTTATGTACTGATTCGTTCCCTCTCTGTCCAGTAAGGTCTTGGAATACATTAAGAAGACGTACAGCCATTGTCTGGCAGACAGTTGTTGCTCTACTAGCACCACGCGGTGGTCACATGTGGGACACGTTCAGGGAACACCTACGGATGTGAAGCTAAATAGACCCCTGAAACAGCTGTCAATTGTAAAACTAGAAAGCTTCTTACCTTACATAAGGAGTCTGTTCACATGATGCGCAAGAGGGGTAGCATAAGGGGTGAGAGACAATGAATGCCAGTTATGCAACCTGCTGTGAGGAGGTGGTAAGTATGCTGCTCTGTAACTTTTTAATCTCCCTCCCACTGAGCTGAAAAGCTCATGGAATATTACTTCAGAAGTGGACTACAGCATTCATTTATTTGGAGTTACACATGTGAAATGCTGAGTTGTTCAGACAATGGAGTCCTTGATAGCAACACATTAGAGAACTAAATGTATCGAGAAGCAAATCAGTTTAGCCAACTGAGAATACGCGAAACAGATTCTTGAACTTAGTTTACACACAAGTTTACTCACTTCACTAAGCAGTGAAGATAGTATGAGGAAGAGAAAAGGTGGCCCAGAAGATAATTAGGTTTCTTTTCATAGAGTGCACAGAAACAACGTAAGCGGTTTTTGTGACCGTTTCGTCTCCAATATGAGAGACGTTTTGATGTAAAGGCTGCTGATCTCACTTTTGCTCAGTTGAATGAACGCCATGTTCCCAGCGTAGTTGGAAGCTGGCGCAAATGCCCAGGAACGTGGTGCTACCAACTCACCTGCTGGCTGTTGACTGTCTTTGTGTTAATCTGGCTTCTCGTGACTTCATATAAATTGTGTAATAGCTGTCAACTACTCCTTAGCCAGCCCAAGCAAAGGAATTCAGCATACCAAGTGGTATATGGAGCCTGCACTGGGTCTTAAAACGCAGAGTAACACTCAAAAACGCTTAGTTTTAATAACCATTACTTTCCAAATTTTTTACGTCAAAGTAGACTAATGAAGAGCATGAAGTTGAAAGGATTCGCAAGAACCATACATTTAATTAACATAGATCCTTCAAATATTGCAAATTCTTGGAACACTGAGACAACTTTTTTTTAAATCAGAAAATAATCGTGCAAACAGTCAGTGAGTGAAACAGACATGCAGGCCACTTAACAATGGGGAATGAATTAAAATCTCAACACTATTTACACACCTTGGACCTAAGGGAATATTGAAATGTATGGTGCAGCAAATGCAATAATAAAGATTTGAAAGACAGGAAAAAACTAGGTTTAACAGAATGCAACGTAGCTTCCCCTGACGAAACCTTGGCCAACCCAAGCTGCCACAGTCCACTGTGCTACTAACAGCCGTTAACCTCCGGTTGGTAGCAACTGACGTCACATTTCAGACGCCAACATTTACTGGACATCAAATGCCCATCCAAGCACACGTCACACACATTTTACACAGTCTCAAATCAACCATAATTAGTTTCTGGAAGCCAGCATCGTAAAATTGATAGCCATAGCAAGGACACTCACAAGATAACTATGACAGCATAACGGTGGTATCCTCAATTTCAAATTCATTCCGAATTACTAATCACATGGCTATCTCCATCAGTTAATCACATTCTGCTACGATCTTTACGTAAATCCACATCTCTGTACAGGTACGTCAAACCCATCAAAGGTTGGCAGCAGTGCTTCAGTAACCTTCCATTGAATATAACTAGTGAGAACCTATGTTTAACGTACTGTCGTGTTTTCTGTCCATGTGTTAATGAAATAATAATAGGTTTCATTACAACACTTGTCACACACAATGCCATGTGCTGCATATGACAGATGAGGAGTGTTCCGTAAAACTTGGGAAGGTTCTTGTGAGATGACAAACGTCTTAGGTTAAGTCACAGTCAGTATCTTAATACTGCCACGATCAGCGGAAGTAAATTGACCCACGGAAGTGCTGCTCCTTCTCCTACCCAAGTTTTGAGCCACCAAAATGCAAGACGTCTTCAATCACGATGGAAGTATAGAAATATATAGGGATGTGTAAGCTGATGTAAAGAATTAATCGTTAGCCACCAACAAGTAACATATTACTTCTGTAGGGAAGTCCATTCTCCTCTGCCTAAATCCACTATTGTAAGAAGTCTTACCATGCAAGTAAGGACATCACTCCAGTTAGGCACTGCCATATCAGCAGAATCAAGGCAGCGCCATTCATCAGACAATTACTTTAAATGTGCTATCACTGCCCGTATATTGCAGATATCATTGTCTTGCCCCACCAGCCTCCACCCTCCCAGGGGGTCAATAAGTCTTTTGTGAATACATGCGTGGCGAGCATTGGGCCCCGAGCCATTGCAGCCTTCTTTCTCTCCAGGGCTGCATTTCCTTTCCCTTCCCCTCCTTTCCCCTCCTTGCTCCTTTCCCCTCGCCCTCTCCTCTCCCTCTGTTGGTGTCCTTGCTTATGTTGGCCCCTGCTATCATCCTGGTTCTGTTGGTTGTACAATTCGGCTTTGTTCCATAATCATTTCCTTCTTTTGGCATTCCTTGGTCCCCCCTCTGGGGTTTGACCTCCGTTACAAAATTTCTCCTCCATAGTGTGAACCATTTGGGGAAAAGCACTTTACCTAGTGTCTCCGACGTGCGCCCTCCTAGTACGTTCTACCTTCTCTTTCATGTCGTTGTCTGACACTAGGGTGCATAGCAAGCACGGTAGCCAGCCCATGTGGTGGGGTCGCTATATACCCTTTTTGTTGAGCCCCCTGAACACACAGCTCAGGTATCAGAAGTGTGATCCCTGTGACATCCTCATGCATGCCTTGGAGTGGTTGCTCGTCATCCTGGAGCATCGGAACTCCTGGCAATGGACGCGGTGCCAGACGGCCCTTGCTGTGGCTAGGTGGCGTCCGTGAAGAGAGCCCCTGATCGGAGGGGATGGTATCAGGGCGGACGCTATGCAAATGAAACGCATACGGGTCCTGAACTCTGGCCGTTCTTCTGCGGCCATGTCTCCGTGTGGAACTGATTCCTCAAGTGCTGCTTCTCTTGTCCCTTCGGCCTTCCCTTCCGTGGCTACCCCTGGGAAGAGGGTCAGGCCCGTCAGCTAGGGGCAAAACCTTTCCCCCATTATCTAGTTTGCACTAGGACTGATGGAGATACTTTCACCAATACCAAACCTTTATTCTTTGTGGAACACACTGAAGACAAGTTTGGCGAAGTGGACTCCCTGAGCAAAATGCGGTCGGGTTTGGTGGGGGGTAATGGACACAGCAATTGTGCCAAGCTGGATACAGGCACGTAGGGCTGCAGACTGGGCAGCTAAAGCAGTTTTTATCAGCAACAGTCTCTAAATATGGTACAAGGTGTG
The DNA here is from genome assembly GCF_023897955.1 of Schistocerca gregaria. Classification (NCBI taxonomy): domain Eukaryota; kingdom Metazoa; phylum Arthropoda; class Insecta; order Orthoptera; family Acrididae; genus Schistocerca; species Schistocerca gregaria. The sequence goes on along the minus strand of NW_026061873.1, from coordinate 226,185 downwards.
GTTTTAACAGGGACCTCATACTTCAAACTGATGAGGAACTTCAGGACAATCTCGGATGGCGTGGTGTTTACTTGGTTCAGCGTGCTCAGAAGGGTCCTAAAGACAATCGTATTGATACTGGTGCCTTTATTCTGGCCTCTGAAAGAGATACCCTCCATGAGATAGTTAAGATTATGGTGTATCGATGTGATGGGAAGCCGTACATCCCACCTCCTATGAGGTGTTTTAAGTGCTTGCGTTTTGGACACGTCTTCCCGCTGCTCACAGGCACCTCTCTATTGCGACTGTGGACGTCCACTCCATGAGAGGAGTGCCTGTGTTCCCCCTCCTGTGTGTGTAAATTGTCACAGCAGTCATTCTCCACATTCACCAGATTGCCCAGTATATAAGAAGAAAGTCACTCGATCGTTTAACCTACACAGAGGGCACCTAAGAAATATACATGATTTCACCCTGTGTCTGTGACATCTAGTTACGGCTTGGTTACATTTTCACCCCTTCCTCACCCTTCCTTACCCTCATCCTGGATCCCTCTTCCCCCCCCCCCTCCCCTGCGGCTCCCACACCTTCTCCCCTGGGGCCTGCCCTCCCTCCCCAGCCAGAGAAGTGTTCCACTCCTTCGGCGTCTGCCGGTCAAGGGCGCCTCCCCAGGATGCCTCTTCCAGGCACCTTCCAGGCCAAAGGTTCGCTGCCCTGCAACGACCGAGAGAGCCGCGATCTTTTGGCCCCCAAGTCGCCCGGTCTCTTTCTGTTCCTGATCTTGCTGCAGCTGGCTCCTTTTTGCCACACAGCCCTCCTCGAGCGCAGCCTGAAAAGAAGAAGAAATATAAGTCCCGGGACAAAGAGCCTCTGGTGTCACCGGAGGTCCCTTCTCCGACTTCACAACCGGATTCTGACCTGTAGTTCATGGGTGTCGCCCCCTCGTTGTCGGTGATGGGTGGGGACCCTGCGGTATGACAGGATCCATTACAATTCCGTTGGAGAATCACAGAACGATGGTTTAAAGGGAGGCTGAACACGCTAAATCCAATCGTCGACTTCCAGAATTGAAATCCCTTCTTTTGTCCTACTATGCAGCTTGCGTGGTTCTCCAGGAATCTCATTTTACTGGTGCTCACTCACCGACCCTCCTTGTGTTCCGTGTTTTCTGTCGAAATCGGGTCGAACCCCTGCGGGCTTCTGGTGGCATTTGTATGTTGGTCCGTACACACATTACTAGCACGTGGATTCCTCTTCAAACTACATTGGAAGCGGTTGCTGTTAGGGTCCACTTACTCTGCGCTCACAGTTTGCAATCTTTATCTCCCTCCTGAGAGGAGTCTTACACGTGCTACCTTAACTGCCCTTCCTCAGCAACTTCCTCCTCCTTTCCTCCTTTTTGGGGATTTTAATGCTCATCATCTATTGTGGGGCAGTGGTCTATAAGAAGACCTCGTCTAGATGGAAAGGCAGTTTATAGCAGACCACGACTTGTGCTTTCTTAATGATGGCTCTCCTACTCATTTCAGTGCCGGTCATGGTACGCTTTCTGCCATTGATCTTTCTCTTTCTTTTCCCTCTCTCCTGCCTTCATTACACTGGTCGCCACCTTTGTGATAGTGAACATTTCCCATTCATTATCTCGCTCCCTTCCCGCTCTCCGATGGACACATTACCTCGTTGGTATTTCCAACGTGCCGATTGGCCTCTATACACAGCACAGATCGTGTTTTCTCCCTCTTTGTCCGGTTGTATTGATGACATCCTACGTGACGCGTCTGACGCTATCGTTCATGTTGCTAGCCTTCCTGTCCACCGCTCATCTGGGCCATTTCGTCGCCGGCAAGTCCCATGGTGGGGTACAGCCATTGCCATTGCCATCCGTGATCGACGTTGAGCTTTGCAACACCTTAAGAGGCACCCATCCATAGCCAGCCTTGCTACTTTTAAACGCCTCCGCGCGAAAGCCCGGTATTTAATCAAACTGAGCAAGCGGATATGTTGGGAACGATTCGTTTCTTCCCATGGTTCTTCTGTCCCTCTGTCATGGGTATGGGCTACACTTCGCTCTCTCCAAAGATGCCATCGGCAGTCCAGCCTCCCAGGCCTTCACCTCCCAGATGGCCTTTGTACGGACCCATTAGCTTGTGCAGACTACCTTGCGACCCATTTTGCAGTGGCATCAGCATAAGCCTCCTATCCAGCGGCTTTCCTTCACCAAAAGCAGCAGCCTGATGCTTCCACCTTATGTTTCTCCCCTTGTGAGTCAGAAACTTAAAACAAACCTTTCACTGAATGGGAATTTATTTCTGCTCTATCTTCTTCTTATGATACGTCCTCTGGTCCAGATTTCATTCATAATCAAGTGCTTCACCATCTCAGTGCTCCACAACAGCAACATCTTCTTTGGGTGTTTAACCGTATCTGGCTCCAGGGTGACTTCCCTTCTCAGTGGAGGGATAGCATCATGGTTCCTGTCCTTAAGCCTGGTAAGAACCCGCTATCTGTTGACAGCTATCGGCCAATTAGTTTCACCAATGTTGTTTGTAAGTTATTTGAATGGATGGTAGCCCGTTGGCTCAATTGGGTCCTCGAATCTTGGGATCTATTGTCTCCTTACCAGTGTAACTTCCGAGAGGGACAATCTCCAATCGATCATTTTCTTCACTTGGAATCCACAGTTCGGCAGGCTTTTTCGGAGCGCCGACATTTGGTTGCAGTGTTTTTTGACCTTCGAATGGCCTATGACACGGCCTGGCGCCATCACATCTTACTTACCCTTCATCAGTGGGGTCTTTGGGGCCCACTACCGATTTTTATCGGTCATTCAGAGCTTGAGTTGGTACTGTTTTTAGTTCTCCACAGACCTAGACGACCAGTGTCCCACAGGGTTCTGTCTGGAGTGTCCTTCTTTTTCTCATTGTTGTCGATGGACCTGTGGCCTCTGCCAGTCCTTTGGTTGCCCCTGCCCTGTATGTGGATGATTTCTGCATTTGGGTTAGTTCCTCCTCGATGGCATCGTCAGAGCGGCAGCTCCAGGGAGCTATACAGCGTGCATCTGCATGGACCCTCTCACACAGGTTTCAATTCTCTCCTTCAAAATCGCGGGTGATCCACTTCTGTCGCCGTACTACGATCCACCCTGATCCAGAGCTCTATCTCGCTGCACAACGATTGCCTTTTGGTCCCACAGTTTCGTTTCCTGGGTCTTCTTTTCGACAACAAGCTCACTTGACTGCCACATATCAGACTCCTGAAGGTAGAATGTTTCTGTAAACTCAATGTCCTTCGCTTCCTTGCCCACTCCTATTGGGGTATGGACCGTTGCCTCCTTCTCCGTCTTTATCATGCTCTAGTTCTGTCTCGCTTGGACTATGGTTGACAAGTTTATGGTTGTTGCTCCTTCCACACTGCACATGCTGGATCCAGTCTACCATTGTGGTATCCGTTTATCAACAGGGCTAGTAGGGAAGGCGCTGGTGACCAGTCTCCTGGTTGAAGCTGGGATCCACCCCCCACTCTGTTCGGCGGTCCCAGCTTCTGGTGCCTTATGCACTCGTTATCCGTTCCTCTCCTACGCATCCTTCCTATTCTATCCTGTTCCCAGACCATGGACGTCGCCCACCCGACTCCCGACCACAGGCGGGTTTATCGGTTGGGCTCCGCCTTGCATCTCTTTGTCGTGTTTTCAGCTTCCTTCTTTGTCCTGTCTTCCTCGCTCCGTTCCCTCCACCCCCCCCCCCCCCCCACCCCCCTCTTGGTTAGTTCCTCGGTCTCGAATTCGGATGGATCTCTGCCGTGGTCCGAAAGATTCCATCCCCCCTGGTGGTGTTCCTTTCCTTTTTCCGCCGAATTTTGTGGGAGTTTTGGGATGCTGTCGTTTTTTAGACTGATGGCTCTAAATCTACTGATCATGTTGGGTATGCCTTCACGTCCTCTATTGGAACGGAAAATCATCTGCTGCCATCTACATGTGGGGTGTTTACTGAGGAATTGATGGCAATTTCCCAGACTCTTACCTTCATTAAAGAGTCCCAACACAACCGCATTTTGTTATGTACGGACTCGATGAGTGGCCTTCTTGCTATTGACCGGTGTTTTTCGCGCCATCCCTTGGTCTCTGCCATTCATGACCATCTCGCTGATATTCACCGTGCTGCTTGTTCCATTGACTTTCTTTGGGTCCCTGGCCATGTTGTCATCTCGGGTACTGAGCTCGCTGTTCGTTTGGCTGGAGGTGCAGTCACTTACCACCCATTTTCTGTAACCCCTCCTGCAGACGATTTACGGCTCCACATCAAATCCCACTTCGCACAATCATGGGCCCATACTTGGTTCGCTACTCCTCTCTCTAATAAACTTCACGTGATTAAGGTGACCACAGGCCTGTGGCGTTCTTCCTTTCGCGTCTCCCGAAAGACTTCACCACACTGTGTCATCTCCGCATTCGCCATACCATGCTGACCCATGGTTTTCTTTTGCGTCATGAGCCACCCCCACTTTGTGGTTGTGGAGCCTTCCAGTAAGTTGCCCATATTTTGTTTGAATGCCCCCTTCTTTTGGCTCTGCGTGCTAAGTACAGACTGCCCCACACTTTACCTTTGATGTTGGCTGACGATTCCCGGATGGTCTCTCTGGTTTTCGGTTTTCTCCAGGAAAGTGGATTTTATTCTCAGTTTTAAGGTATTGGGGCAGGGCGGTGAGTGTTTGTGTGTCTCCCACTGTAAGCCATGTTTGGAGATTCCAGACTCATCTCCCTGACAGAGATAATCATTTCTTGCCCTTTTACTCAAACCAATCCTTTAAAAAAAAGGTAAAACAGTCTCCTTTTACCATAGGTTGCACATCTTAAGTCACAGGTGGTCTTGCCTATGCTGCTTCAGCATAGCGTTGGGTTTGTTCTCTTGCCAACTTGCCTCATTTTGTTTTTTACGATTTACAACATGACTGCCCTGTTACGTTTTTGCCTTCTTCCCTTTTATTGTTCTGACTTTCCTCAGATGTCCCATTAGCGGAATGGACCCTATTTGAAACAATTGACTGATGACCTTGCTGTTTGGTCCCTTAAACCTCAAACAACCAACTAACCAGTCTCCTCCACACGGCTCTCCTCTGATTCCCTTGGCGCCACCAGTGGAGATCAAGGAGGCTGTAATTTGCAGATTTGCCACTCAGTCGTAAAAGATGTGTCAGTATTCTGGTGCCATATGAAAACATGGTAAGTTTATTCTACTCCATTCACAACTGCATTAGATCATTGAAATAAATCAGAAAAGCATGGACCCAGGACTGAAGGCACTTTTTTCCCAATCACTATTCCACTGATCTTACTAAAAGTTGAATCTAGTGCTGCATGTCATGAATTTGGTTAATCATTCCTATTTGATAGCTTCCTGGTTCAACAGAAATGAATCTTGGATGTAAGATCATACCTATTTCTGAGTAAATCCAGACAATTTTATTTTCAGTGTTACATATATTTTCCTGCATCTTAAAAGATTACAACACACAAAGAAAAGGATTTGTCAGAAACGGTGAGAGGTCATCAGGCAGTGCAGATAAGGATGCACAACATACACTCACTTTCATAATGAGCACTTTGTTGCTTCCAACAAACATTAGACACAATTTCAAACCTCTAAATGCTGAACAACAGATATGTAAAATATTATCATTTGCAAAATACCAGAGATTCAAAGAAACCGCAGTGTATAAAACAGCTTTAAATAATTGTAATTGTAACTGATAACAATTAGAAACACAATAGTAAACTTTTCCTCCTAGTTTGTATTTGGCCATCTCCCATAGCATTTTCAAAGTTTGCTTGAGGTCCAATACATCCTGGCCTATGGAAACCATATTTCCAGTCAGAGAATTCAAACAAAAGTTTTCTAAAATCCATCATATTCATTTAAAATAAAGGCTTAAAACAACAAATGTATTAAATTTCTGCTTTGTGTCCTTTAGCTTTATCATTTTTCATGGGTTTTATTGCATGCTGTTGAAACTTTAAGAACACACAATCATAATATGGTACAACACTTGTTCCTGTCGTTATATGTAATAGGCCATAGTCAAGTACGAGGGTTGAGTGAAAAGTAATGCTCCACCTTCGTTAATTGGGTTTGGATGGCAATATCTTAATAAATCACATGTAGACATAGTCTGCAGAACGTGATCCTTAACTAAAAGTATTCACTTTTCCACATAATCAACACGAGCCAATTGGATAAATTTCTGCCAACAATGAACAAGTATTCTGAATCCATCACAGAAGAAGTCGACACTGTTCCTGAAACCAGTCTCACAGTTCTCTCAACGTATTCATCAGAAGCATAATGTTCCAGCAGATCGCCTTTCATTATCAAGAACAGATGGAAGTCAAATGGTGCTAAATCTGGACTGTATGGAGGATTCTGTATGGTTGTAACGTGCTGGGTTGTTTCCTCACCTGGGACACCACATGTAACGTGCCGGGACATGTCCTTATTTAGTAGTGTCATTTAAAGTTCACGTCACAATCGGATGTACCGGTACTGAAATATTTCCTCGCCCAGTGTTCTCGATCTAACTTGCTCTGCTTATTCAATTTTGTCTTCCCGGTAGCTACGTCTGTCTCACCTAAATCACACTGAAATTAAGAAGCCAGGATCCTAGGTTAAGTTTTCCAAAATCAAAAGTCAAGATTGTATTGATTGTTGAACATTTATGTCAACCACATGGCGATTTCTTTGTTCTCACTAGCACACAGAATATTCATGTGACCAGACCTCTTACACTTAATCGTCACATTAGGAAGGTTAAAGACTTCCAGTCTTTAACAAAGTTCACAGTCACAATTACCGAAAAAATTGACCAACTTGCTGCACTTTTGCTCCAAGAGAATCTGACCGAGAACTAACTAGAGCTGCACTAGCTCCGACCTTAAATAGACGAGCGCTTGAATGTTTGACTATTCTGTTAATATATTATAGTTTATAATTTCCCAGGGTTAAAATGATCCTTTCTAACTGGTTTTTAAGTTAACTATTGGGTTTATTATTTAACTAACATGAGTAAGCTGTATCAATTTAAATACGCGAAACTAACTTATGCATCCGCCGTGGGAATTCCCGACTTGTAACCACGGTAGCCCTTTAGAACAATAATTTTTACATATTCAAATTTACTTAATTCTTAATTAATGCACTTACAAAGTTGAGACTGGAGTCACTTTACGTAGAAAAATAAAGATATCAAAAATATCAAAACAGATGTCGGAATTATTTAGTAGTTTGGTCACAATTGGCACTGAAAGTCATACAGGCAACATATTTTAAGTCTTAATATCTATTGAACTAACAGACTTTGGGTAAATTTAAACACTTTGCTGGAATCAGTAAAATTTAGGCTTTCTTTTGGATGCAGTCTTATAGCTGAATTTGATCTATTAGCTCACTCGAATGTTACTTAATATATATTGCACAATATGTCATCGTCCATAACTGTTAATAGTATGCATTTCCAATAAAACTGATTACCTCATTGCTTTTAGAATATATACTAGAATGTACTGAAATAATAGGTTTTACTAGGGGAATTTTATTTAAACTATTTCTGAATTCTGTGCTATGAGGCTGAAGGCCACAGAATCTGTAGTCGGGATCTGAGTAGTGAAAATGAAAAAAAAAAAATTAAACGTTCATTGCTTAATTAGGTTACTGAAGTAGCGTAAGACCAAAGCAGGATAGCAGTGGGCAACCCTGCTTCGATACATGGTGGTGAGATTGTCCCTGAAATTCTTCTGTGGTTACACGTGAAGCAATAATGTGACCCACACATTCTTGTGAAATGCTGATTGTGCTTGAAATTTCTCTCTGACTGATAAGACGATCGTTCTGAATCAGTCATCGGTTTGCTTGTGAAACTCAGTGGTTGCTGTTCCAGGACATCCAACTCTGTCACGCCAGTCAGATGTTCTCGCATCAACACCTTTAAACTTACACGCCCAATGACGGACAGTACTCACATCAACACATTCACCATAAAATGCTTACATTCTCTGATGAATCTCCTTTGGAGTGACACATTCTGCTGTCAAGAATCAAATGACTACACGTTGCTTAAATGCATTGCCCTACCGTCTGTAGTGTTCCATACTTTACACTGTAACACTACAACACTACAACAGTTCAATGCTTAGGCTTCCTGCCACCTGGAGCTGTAGAGGAGAGGCTACAGAACAAGCCAGTACCTGCCACATACCAATGCTGTCAACAGTTGAAATGTTACGGAGGTGAAGGCATTACCTTTCAGTCAACCCTCGTACACAACATGTTAGTTTGAGCTTGGTTTCCTATTAATAACTGTAATATCTAGAGTGTTACCTGGAAAGTGTGTGCAGCTACAAAGTAATTCATTGTTACTCTAGCGCTTATGAGCCTCTCTCTGTAAGAGTGCTTGCATCACAAATGTGTGCTCTTAGTATAATATTTCCTTGTAGATATTTGTACACACTACTGTGATTCAGTTGCGAATAGTTTCCTTTATAATTAGTAATTGTGGAAAGAGAAATGTCACAAGCGCACTCAGTATGATCGGTAATACTGGTTGCCTGTTGTTGACTCCCCACACCTTGTCTCAAGTACGACTAATATGAACGATGTATGGTTACATTATTAAGGATTTATTGTTGTTGTGTGTTTTTTGTTAGTTTAATGTGATTATGCAGAAGCTTATAGAGAGATAGTTTTTGATACGATAGTTTGATATACACATTGCCATCTCTTCATATTATTATACTTCATAAATACTAGATGTAGTACTGCATCTACGTTCCTTGATGTAATTTAATTATATCTGACTCCAGTATGTTTAGAGAGTCAGCTGCTTATGACATGGGTGTTTTCTGCTTTCTACACGTTATGGTTTGTACACTGTTTTTATTACGTTTGTATGGCATGTATACATCATGTGCCCCCTGTACGTATGTTTGCCATTTGGTTGATTTTTTAAAATGCCTTTGTTGAACACAGCTTTGTTACTGTTATACATTCGTACAAACTTGACATAGGAGTGTTTTTACCTAATGTTATGTATTATGCACATTCACGCTCTTTGTTTGCATGATCTTCGAACTGTTAACTTCGACACTTCATATCTTAGCTGTGTACCTCACAGACAGTTTTTTACTTTAGAATTCCAACACTACGTTCACTGTTTCATATATTTTCATTATGATAATCGTTTTCCGTGTACGATGAAAGGTATGAATTCTGATCATGTGATAGTAATTTTCTCGAAAAGGAACTCTATTTAGTAATCTTACTGGGTCCTCTGTTCATTTTCGATGTCAGATTGCTGGCCAGATTGGCCAAGCGGTTCTAGGCGCTACAGTTTGGAACCGCGCGACTGCTACTGTCGCAGTTCTAATTCTGCCTTGGGCCTGGATGTCCTTAGGTTAGTTAGGTTTAAGTAGCTCTAAGGTCTAGGGGACTGATGATCTCAGAAGTTAAGTCCCATATTGCTCAGAGCCATTTGAACCATTTTGATGTTAGATTCCATTTCCTTCTGTTTGGTCTTTTACATAAATGGTAAATGACCAAAACCAGTCATAATAAAAAGTAACCTCTCACTACACTTACCTCTCTGTGAAAGGAATTATTAGTTGAAGCCATAGTGTTCGCAGTTAAATTTTTCTGTTACCATAATCATACGACCTTAAAGCTTTTTAAAAAACTGGCTCAGAGCACTATGGGACTTAACATCTGACGTCATCAGTTCCCTAGACATAGAACTATTTAAACCTAACTAACGTAAGGGCAGCACACACATCCATGCCCGAGGCAGGATTCGAACCTGTGACTGTAGCAGCAGCATGGTTCCAGACTAAAGCGCCTAGAACTGCTCGGCCACAACGGCCGGCCACTGTTATTCACATATGTATTCAACAATTCGTGTAAAATTACTTTTTGGATTAATTTACAGTCTTAAAACTGCAGGTGTAGACTCCAAATTCCAGTTTCAAAGTAATTAATGAAATTGGTGTTTGTGTGCTTGGAGATGGTTTCGTTATCTATACTCTCTCCCCAAAATAGTTGTATTCCACAAATATATCTTAGTTGAAGTTTGTACTATTAGTCTTTGAAATTAGTTCGCTTTGAAAGGAAACATAGTTTCGGTAATGGCAATCGGAAGTCCCTATTAGTGTTGGTTCTTGCAAGCACTGTAAAAAAAGTCTGGTACAAACATTTGCAACGATCAGAACTACATGTGGTTCAGTTAGATGATGCAGTGTCATGTTTAGTACTTCCAATGTGGATGGAACAATATTTTCAGATTAATACTACACGAGATTGTAGATGGCTGATGTAGAAATGTTAATTACTCTTCATGTAACATACAGCTATTACTTACTTTGCATGCTCCACAATTTTAAAATGTTATTGCTCACTTAACCGGCATCCTTAACAAAGGATGTGTTACATCTAGCTGATTATCCTGAAGGATGTATATTATACCTTCTCTTACAGGTGCTTACAATGTCGATTGACTTGTATATTGTGTTAAGTGTATCTTAGGCAGAAGTTTGAACAGCTAACTATATCTTGACTCTCTGTTGTTACTAGATCAGTTATGGTTTTCACACTACAGAGTGTGGTTCTGAAGTAAAAGGACAGAATTTAAATCATAACATTTTATTGTCTACTGTTCTTCACATTGTTAAATGCTCTTCTGTTGCTGTTTGATATAATGCGTACTATTATGCATTTATTGTTATACAGGGTGTTACAAAAAGGTACGGCCAAATTTTCAGGAAACATTCCTCACACACAAATAAAGGGAAGATGATGTTATGTCGACATGTGTCCAGAAACGCTTAATTTCCATGTAAGAGCTCATTTTAGTTTCGCCATTATGTATTGATTCACCGCCATGATTTCATACGGGATACTACACGTGCTGCTAGAACATGTGCCTTTACAAGTACGACACAACATGTGGTTCATGCACGATGGAGCTCCTGCAGATTTCAGTAGAAGTGTTCGTATGCTTCTCAACAACAGATTCAGTTACCGATGGATTGGTAGAGGCGGACCAATTCCATGGCCTCCACGCTCTCCTGACCTCAACCCTCTTGACTCTCATTTATGGGGGCATTTGAAAGCTCTGGTCTACGCAACTCCGCCAAATGTAGAGACTCTTCGTGCTCGCATTGTGGACGTCTGTGATACAATACGCCATTCTCCAGAGCTGCATCAGAGCATCAGGGATTCCATGCGATGGAGGGTGGATGCATGTTTCCTAGCTAACGGAAGATATTTTGAACATTTCCTGTAACAAAGTGTTTGAAGTCACGCTGGTACGTGCTGTTGCTGTGTTTCCATTCCATGATTAATGTGATTTGAAGAGAAGTAATAAAATGAGCTATAACATGGAAAGTAAGCGTTTCCAGACACAAAGAAAGTAAATATGTTACGTGGACATGTGTGTGAGGAATGTTTCCTGAAAGTTTGGCCATACCTTTTTGTTAACACCCTGTATATGTGGACTGATAATGTGTGCTCTACATTTTGGGGGACATCATACATACTGTTAACATATTTTTAAATAATAGCCAATAATGCTAACTGAAATTAAGCTTGTAAATTGGATTTTTTAAACATTTTAATTAGTAAAACCCATTACTTCCTCTATAAGTCTTATAGAAATACATGGGGACTTTCGAAAAAGAAATTTATTCTGTTCTATAATCTACATATTAAAAAGTCTATATATTTTGTCTTGGTTGAAGTCAGTCGTTATCTGAACATGCATGGGCTATCATCATGACAATAAATTCCACTGCAAAGTATTTCAACTGACAGACATATCAGCTCTCTTAAAGATTAGCTTTGTGCTGAACATGTAGTGTGTTATTGCTGTATGATGCTTTCCTATAGATACACAATAACTATCTAAGTTAGTATTTTAGACAAAGATTGTAACATTTCAGTGGAACAATTTCAATTTAATTATGAGGAATTTTAACTTCTGTACCAGATCAAACAATATGTGTAATTATTTCCACTATTATTAAAATGAGGAAAATACTTTCATGCCAAGCAGCTTTAATTATTAGCTAAGGAGTGACCTGTGTGTACCAGTTAAACAGTTTTCAATGTCTAATTGAATGGTACATGTAACAAATCTCTATGATGTGTCCACATGTAAAAATTATATTTATTCAGTAAGTGCTGTTCCTGTTAAAAGCACTTTCCTGTCAGTGCATAGAAAATAATGTTTATTACTTACGGTTTGCTTGCATGTATTGAGTGTACTATGCATTAAGTAACAATTCACAAATCTTCCTTCTCTTTGTGTCAAATAGCCTTAGATGACCTAGCGCTCTGACACCACTTCCACTAACTTTGACTTTTGGTTTCCTTTCCTGTCGGCCTCTCTTGGTCAACTCTTGATTTTTCGACCCCAACGGTATTAGGTTGCGAGCCCGAGGGTGTCCCTCATTCTCTTTCTCTAATCTTACATTCCATATGGAGGAGAGCCTCCATAGATGTGAAGTCAGCCCTGCTAGGAATGCCAACCTGTAAGACAAAATGTCGCCCTCCAAACTGAGGGTAATATGACAATACTGGTAATCTGTGCTAGAATCGTAGTACTCACAAGCTTCAGAACAAGCCCCAGATATGAAGGTTGATGAAAAGATGGCGAGATCATACCATAATGGGTGTGTAGACATCATGCACCCTCTACTACTATCATTTGGGAACAATGTGGCCTGTGGTTGATGACGTCCCTCTGTATCAAAACTGAAGGAGTTGAGACATAAACCACATAAAATGGTAACAGTTGCTGCATTTGTATCATCGCCAAAAGAAGTAAATGAGAATAATGGTAACCCCCTCCAGGAGCCATTACTAGAGGGACAATCCTAGAGAGAAGCTTAGCACTTCAACACTGCACCGAGAGAAATGAACAAATGAGACAGATGAGGTTGGTGTTCCAAAATTACTGAGACGTTATGCACTGGGTTGGTCATTACTGAAGGATAGAACTAAAGTTATGTTGCTGGTGCGAAATGTGAAGACTGAAGTGAAAGTGCTTCCTCAATTTCAGCAACAGTGCCCCACAATGTTTCGACAGTTACTTCAACCTAAAACAGTTCATTGCACAGCATCTCAAAAAATGTAATGTTCCCGATTGTCAGTCACCCCAGATCTAACGGATGTCTGCACTAATAGTCTTCATTTGGAACCTGGTGACCACTACTAGGAGAAATACGACAGTTACTGAAGAAGACGGTTCTGCATCTTTAACAGGAAGATGACATGATGTACAGTCAGCTTGATAAGGGGCCTGAAGAATCTTCACCTGCTGTTTTCTATTTGGAAGAGGGACATAAGATGCCTGTAGGCCAACATCATTCCACAAAACTTAAAATTCTGACAAATAAGCTCTACCTGCCAACCAGCCAGCACGTTTCTTCCTGTTGTGTACTTGTCTCACCTTTGCTGGAAAGTCCAGCATAAGAGCCAAGAAACCAATATACACAGAGCAGTTGACGACGACTGCCTGTGGCTACATGTTGTGAGATTCTGACATGCTTGTACCTCAGTCACTCGGAACACATCGTTGCATCTCAGAATCTTCAGCTGAATGCAATTTTAAATACCAGTGCACTGCTACTTTCATCTGGCGTGGAAGTGGACAGCTTAGAATGAATAAAGTGCGAGATGCCAATCTTAGTAGATGTACCATCCCGATGTTTCACGGACGAATTTGTGAGATGTGGTAGTACTGTGGGTGCTCTATAAAATGTCAAAGGACAGTGGTAACTCTATGGGTCGCTGTTCCTAAGTTGGCCTGTCTCTGGCTTTACATCAGAACATTTCTTGAGGGAGATAGGATAACCGGAAGAGTGCAATGTGCTACGTGGCACAAGAAACTGCCACCTGTTCTCCAATATCTGTGTTGACTTCGCACTGAACTACAGCAACAAAGAAGACCATCCAGAACTTGGGATATAAGGTAACAAGGTACAAAGAAACATGTTATTGTGAGGAGAAAATTGTGTCCCAGTCACTTCTGTTAACCTGGCTTCAGTGTAACGTCAGCCACAGTTCCCACAGGTGTGATGCGCTGTTGCAACATTAGTTCTGACGAGGAGTAGTACACAAGTATCTCATGAGCAAGGGCAGTATTGGAAAAAAGAGCCTGTTGGTTGTTTCACTTCATGTATTCTTCACAAGCTGTTTATGTATGTGCCTCGCCTGCAGCGTTGCTATTACCTTTTTTCTTATTCATTGTATTTAATCATACAATACAGTGTAAATAAATGTTAGCTGAGCATTATTCTCTACATCTGTTCTGCACCACGTAGGAAATGGTTAACATTTCAAGAAAGATGACTTCGTTGTGTGTAATGTGCATATTGAAATGAATGCACTGGATAAGTGAGGTAAATTGGCATCTATAAGATAACAAAACCCATGAATATTTTGCAAATAATAAGTGGCAGAATTCCATGATTTATGAATTAAATGTACTGAAAGTAATTTAGCACCATTTTGGCTATTTACTTATGAGCAATAAACTGTTCAGCGTTTTTGACTATATAACATGTTCAGTGCTGATAAATACATTAATAGAACAACGTTTAACAGCTTGGTATCGTCCTTTTACTACAAAATACATCTATATTTACTGTGCAGCTACCTTGGTGTGTTTATTTCGCACCGAAAGGGGTTTTATGCAGTCTGTGCAGCAGAACTTTGGTTTTTGTGTGTGTGTGTACTTTCTGTTACTGTGTCTTTCATTGTCATATTTGGGTGGCCAATGATAAACTTAACAGACGACAGCGCTAGTGGAATAATGACGTTTCTTTAATACAGTAATTTATATGAATTTAGAGCTCCTGTGTAATACTTCATTGTAACGTGATAATTAAGAGACTTGGATAAAATTCGTTATTGCAGTTATCTGCTCATTTTTTAGTTACAAAAATTGTATCCTGGAATGTGAACATCCACCGTAATGCACTCGTTAGTTTTATCACTACAGTCAAGAGACTTGTTATAATGCCAAGCTATACAAGAACTGAAGACTTGCAGTTTTGAGTGTATACATCAGTTACATTGAAGTAAACTATGAACAGCTTCTCATAAATTGAGACTGCCAATTTAGATGTTGCATCTGTTCAGTAAGGATGTCTTACTGTTCATTGTTTTATGCACTGCAGGTGATGTGAATTAACTTTGTCTCCTCGCCACCACAAACAAGATACAAAATCTGCAGTTTGCTCTCGCTGTTGTCCGTGTCCAGTGTGTTTCACAATTCCTAACACAGGCCTTCATGGTTTGTAGAGGAGACTTTGTACATTTCTGGACATGAGCTCATTACCAAAACTTCGTCTACTAAGCTTTCTATCAAAAAGTGTAACAGGAAACGTGAAATGCCCTGCATTTATTAGTGATCAGATTGATGGCAGATGCTTTGCACAGTTTATTGAGCGTCAGTATGAAAGTGTCTTATATATCTAGTTTTGCAGCATCTGCTACTATGTAGCAAGTGGAATTACGTCCAATTATTACACACAAAATTATGAAGTTAACGTCTAATTGCTATGTTTCTTCCAGTGTTACCAGTTGGGGTCTTTGGAAGTTCATTGTTCATTGGAAAGTTAACATAGCTAACGTAATGAACTAAGTTTGGAGAGTTGTAAATGATGGGGTTTTTGTTGGAGAGAAATTTTGCGTGAATAAACTTCCTTCCACTTCACAAGCTTTCCTTCAATCTTCCTTAATGAACATCAGTGTGCAGTAATAGAAATACATTGTTATTCTATGATGCCCATAAAATTCTCTGGTAATATTTCTACAATGAAACCTGGACAAAGTCTGTAAAATTAATAGCAAAGTTCCCCATGCGAATTAAACCAATGACTTTACGGCTTATGGATGTGAACAATACAATTAGTTTCTTCACAGTAGTATGAACACTCTGATAATATTTAAGAACGAAGTGATGAATTATGCAAATACTGGTTTGCAAGACACTTTAATTCTCTCATAAAGAACAAAGAAGTTTGTTAAAAGTTACTATGTGGGGCTATGTAATTTTGAATGTAAAAGACACAGGTCTTAAAAATGTACGAGTGTAACTTGAATTTCTAAAGATTCCCACGCATGAGAGTAGAGGACTCATCACTCTGTAAATTGTGTTAATTGACTTGAAACATGTAAAAACGAAAAGTTCTGGACAGTTTTGAAGTTGAGTGTCAAGTTTGGAAGTTGGTAAGCGCTCTTTCGCAACAATGAATGGATAAAGTCCATGTATACGCACACAATCTACGGGGAGTCGAAAAGCACTTGGTTCCTCAAGTTCCTAACTATTTGTGTTATTCCGTTGAACTTCCACTATATTACACATCTAAATGAGTAAATTATGGCTTTATGAATGTCTGAATTTGGTCAATTATGTGAGATAATAATTATAAAATTTCTGTTGTCCTTGGAAGCTGTAATGTAGGCAACCTGAAATTGATAACCATCCCAGAGCCCGGTACCAGTGTTGCCATCTTAGTGACAACCAGGGACATGGAAGACATGATTGAATACCAGTTACAGGAACAATTGTTATAATCGTTGTAACCAAAGTGCTCACATAACAAGAAGGCAAAGTCAGATTTACAGTATGCTCTGACTGCCTGCATAGTGACTTTAACATATTGAACCTTGAGTTACTGGCACTGCGTTTTCACTTGTTACTTCAATGTTTTTATTAGACCAGCTACTGGCTACAGATGTCACCCCCCCCCCCCCCTCCCCAGTCAAATGTATGTATTCATTCATGTAATAGGTTGTCACCCCTACACTGACATTTTTTTAGTATACCAGCAGTTTAAAAATGCTCCCCTGAGAACAAACAGGTGAAAATGTTTCTCTGTAAAACAATGACAGAAAAGTGGGGAACCAGCTGCACAGTCTCATTTTCGTTTCTTCATCAAACATTTTGGCGCATGAACGTACGCTGTTGTAACATGGAACATTGCACATCTTTTATCCAATCTCTCTGAGTTAAGTATTCATACTCCACCAAAATGGGGAACAAAAAGATGGCTATAGGGGTGTGGAAAACATGAAAATAATTCCCCCTGCCACCCCCCCTACCCTCCACCGTGACGATGCCTGGAAAAATCTAGGCTCCACTCACTCTCTGCAGCGGTCTCCACCAGTTATCTCTACCACTGCCACTGTCGCCTCTGTTCCACAGTGTCTCTCTGCTACTCTCTCAATGCAAAAACGCGAATATGTTCTTCCTTAATTCAGTTCCATGCAGTCAGACCCAAAGGACAGCATGTGGCTAAAAGTTACCTTCCCCACTATGTCCAGTCGATACTCGACTCGTCTCAGGAATATAGCACTATTTCTAGGATCAATATTTTTTATAGCTGAATCCTTAATGGTCTCGACATTCACCTCGACCAAAACAGATTCATTGGGCTGTAGGACAGGTTCCCTGCATAGATCACGGAGCTGATCTCTATTCGATATGAAGGGTTCCCATTGAGAAACTCAGTTGCAGGACTGGTCTTCCACCCACAGTAACAACTTGACCAGTATATTGACCCTGTCGACGAGTGCTAATGAACAGGCTTCTGTGGTGTTTGCAATCATAGAACTTCGTGAAATCAACAGATTAAATCTAGTTCCTTACTGTGTCATCTGTTTTTCAGTGAATTACCAAAGAACGAAGATCTGATCTACTGTTCAGAACCTTGGCTGCAAACCTCTCTGAACTCATCAATTACTAATTTTCAAGAGTTGAGTTCTCTATACGAGCAGCTGGACAAGATGACGTATCTTAGACAAATGTGTGTTATTGTTGAGTGGCCCTCCTTAGTCAATCATCCTCGTTTATGGACTGCATAGATTAGCAGCGTTTTCCTTTCTGGTATTTCTTCTTTGGTCCTTACAATTATCTGCTGGTGTAGTCTGCTGCAAGTAAGTTTCTCACCTCCAGTCTGGATCAATTTGGCTTGTATTCTGTTTTCACCTGGGCTTCCCTTCTTAAGCTATTTGATTCGTTTGGAAATCATGCTGTGTGCATTGGGAAAGGGGGGGAGGGAGGAGGGACGACAGTGGTGTGGGTCAGCCGTAGTTAGAATGGAAATAGAATCCTACTTTGGTTTCATTACAATTGGAGATGGTAGAAGTACTCCTTCCATCTTCTGGCGATTTCAGTCGTTTGCAACTATTTTACATCTTCGACAATATCCTTTGTAGCCTGTGAACGTTATAAGCATTACTGTGACACTGTCTGCTCTCGCCTGTTTCTGCCTCCACGATGATGTCCTTGATATACTTCCTCTTCGCTCTTCTCAGTGTTGTCAGGGTAGCTCTTGAAGCCACCTCAAATTGTTCTTAATTCTGCACAAGATTTGTCTCCAGCAAACCCCTTCTCATGGTTTTCGGTCTCTGTTCAGAAGGAATTAAAGCTTGTAAATCATTACACACATAGAACTGGTCACGTTATTGTAAAACTCCAACAACAGCGAAAACTACTCCACCAACAACACCAACTCCATCAAACAACTCAAAAAAAGCACTTCGAACTTTATCTCAACGAGCAATGCAGGAAGAATGATTCACAGCTCTTCCTTTCGTCTGTCGCAGCCGTCAGCCTGATCACGTGACTCGCCAGCAGCGCCTCTCGTGGCGCCTCAACCACTGTCCGTCTGACAAATTGGTTGTGTGTCGGTGTTTTGACCGACCGACCGACCAACTTTCACTGTCGGGCGCGACGCACCACTGGACAGCCGACCCAACAGATTGTGTCGAGTGTGCGTGATCGTGCCAACCGCCCGACTAAAATTCATGTTTTGTCACAGCCGACGGAATTAAATAGTATTCTAATATACATGTCGACGTCCGAGGAGAAGATACTTTAAGGACTGAGTTTTTAAAGAAATTTAAAGACTGCTGATGTATTTGCGGCACATCGTGCGAGGAGTATTAACAATAGAGATGCAAGAAATGAGGCACCTGTTTCATTTTTTAACGAATACATATTGGTTTCTCTTTATGCAACACGAGGTTAAGTCTGTCGACCTTCTTTCTCTTTTTAGGTTTTATTTCCGATACTTATCGGAAATGAAATCTAAAACTGAAGTATCGACATTCCATGGACGTTAATTCATAAAATGTACTTGCCTCACTGTTGTAAGTACTGAAAAATTCCAGCCTATATCCATGCCATCTGCCATGTAGTTTTTTTCAGTTCTAACAGTCGCTAAATGCTTCATTTCTTATTCATCTGTTGTATTTATTAGATGATGCGCGCCTCCACCATGTGTAATCTTTCTTCTTCGAATATGGGTCTCTGAAATTTACAGGTAATCTTGTTGTGCTACATCCACAAATAAATCAATAATGTTTTCACGAATGACTTTTGTTTTATTTATTTTGCTTTACCACGATGTATTTTCTCAGTCAACTATAAATCACGTTGCACATTTCAGGAACAACTTTAGTTAATAATTGTGGCAGCAGAAGAACACTGAATCTTACGTCTCCTGCCATTGGCGACAAATCGTAATATACGTAGCTAACAGTCTCTCCTCGAAGTTTACAACCTCTGTCAGCACTGCAGTATTTTCGCTTAAGAATGGTTTTATGATGTTCAGCTGTTTCGTAATGCACGATTCACCCGTTTTTGCTTTTGTGAAAAACCGAGCGGGATCCCATAGGGCAAACACAATGAACTAAACATAAAATAAAGAAACTACGACAGCAGGCCCGCATAGTAATCACAGAGTTTAGTCGGTCGGGACGTGTGTAGGCTGTCATGGAATTGGTCGTCTGTCAGCCAGTAAATTGGTGGGTGTGCAGGGGTGTTATATACGCCCTAATTAACGCAAATAAAGTTCATTTATACTCAAACTAATGACAAATGCGACTTCCCTGCTTTCCGACGCTGAGCTGCCTCTGCTTCCTTTGCCTCGTCTGACGATAGCCAACACAGCCGGATAAATGTTTTCGCTATGGCACCAATTTTAATTACTTGCTGATGAACAAAAGAATCGTTCGCAAAGTATGGCACACAGGTTTTTAGTGACGCCACATTCCGTGTGCAAATTGTGGTATCCATAGATATAGGCAAATATTAACTCCTATTTCGTAGCTGGAGGAGTAGCAGGTTAAAGTTTAACGTCCTGTTGACAACGAGGAGGAGCATATTCATGGAAGGATGGAGTAGGAAATCGGCCATGCCCTTTCAAGAGAACCAACATGGCATTCGCAGTAAATAGTTAAGGGAAATTACAGAAAACCTATACTTAACTGGCCGGACGCAGGTTTGCACTGTCAACCTCCCGAATACGAGTACATTTTGCTAACTACTGCGTTACCTTGCTCGATAATTTCATAGTAGTTTCGAGGAACGATCCTGAGCTTACAAACAAACCTCAACGAGAAATCGTGGTCAGCCGCTCAAGCGAACTTCCCTCAAGCATTGCCAGTAACTTCCCATTGGATGTCGCCAGTGATCTGTCGTAATTTTCGCATCGATATACTACATAATTGGTAAGGTATAGTATTGAAACACTTAAGTAAGAAACTTGTTACGAGATGTCGGAATCTGCTGCTTCGAAATCTAGTTTTTCGAGCTCTTTCTATCATTCAGTTACGAGGCCAGGTATCACTGTCTCTCGATCCTGATAGTAGTAACTTTCAGAGAATTCTGTGGTGAGAATCACCGTGTGAGCTGATACAAGAATATGGATTGTCCACAGCCACTTATGGAACTGCTCCTGCTGCCTTTATTGCGACTACATGTCTCCAACAGTTAGGCTTCGAAAATCAAGACAAGTTTTCAGTGGCAGCCTAAACTTCGTTGATTAGTTTCTATGTGGGCGACTTCATAGGCGAGTTAGATACGGAATCTGAAACTCAGAAACCCAGGTGACTAATCTATCAGCTTCTGGATGGTTTCTACTGAGGAAATGGAACTTCAGTAGCCACAAGGTTGTGGAACAAATTCCAGTGCAGCACACAGAAACGTTTGTACCTTGTATTCTCATTGATGGAGAAGTAATAAAAACATTAGGAATCTTACGGTACCACAGCTCTTATCCTTTCCAGTGCCACTCGAAGCTGAAGAATCATCGGTGCTCAAAGATCGCCTGTCTACAACAGCACTCATTTTTGACCAACTAGGCCTTTTTGACCCATTAGTCACAAGATGGAACTGTTCTTGCAGCGCTTGTGTCAACTAAGCCTTGACTTGTATTAAGTCCTTCTATCCAACCTAGCTGATGAATGGAATGTCCTTTATATGTAACTGCCTTAACGAACTGATATTTTTATTAGCAGGCATGTCATTCCCTGTCCTCAATACGTTAAATTCGAAATTCCATGTTTCTGTGATGTTTCACAGTTGGCATATGATGCCTGTGTATACATCATATGTGTTCTT
Source organism: Schistocerca gregaria (assembly GCF_023897955.1). Taxonomy (NCBI): domain Eukaryota; kingdom Metazoa; phylum Arthropoda; class Insecta; order Orthoptera; family Acrididae; genus Schistocerca; species Schistocerca gregaria. The sequence continues at coordinate 204,753 of NW_026061873.1, read as the reverse complement.
CCCAACAACAAGATTGTAGTTTCATTGGCTGTGGCCGAATCTCGTTTAGCCCCTGTCACAGAACTATCTGTTCTGTGACTGGAATTATGAGATGCTTTTCGTCTTGCTCGGCTCATTCATAATTTGGCCAGTGACTTAGACATTGTAAACAGTAGTGATATCCATATTTGGACGGATTCTCCAATAGTTCTCAGCTGGCTGCAACGTAGTCTCACGGGAAAACCTTTGTTGTCAACAGAGTCTCTGAAATTCAGGAAATGAGTTGTTTCCAACTGGAGACACATCAAATCAGAAGACACTCCCACTGATTGCTTATCACGTGGCATCAGCGCAGCACATATGGATTCACTTTTGCAGTGGTGCTCTGCCCCATCATGGCTATTCAGTAGTGACCTGGACTACAGCACTTGTCCTTCACTTGTGATAGGAGATGCGCCAGAAAGGGGTGTAGGTGTCTTTGATGTCTGTTATTGAGCTTAATGCTGAATCGTAGTGTAAGTATTCCCCTTGAAAGGAAACTCAAAGGATTTTGGCTTATGCACTGAGGTTTGTTAACAATATAAGGCGGCAACAAACAGAGGATAACTGGGCCACTCACCCCACAGGAATACCAAAACGCTATCAAAAGAGCTTTTGGTATAGTTGGTGATTGCGCTCGTGAGATCGCATTGTTGAAGGCCAGTTACGCGGTTATAAGGCATATGACAGGAACCGTAGCGTCTATATCAGTGTCAGGTGGTGTTCATGTTTGTCCTAAACTCTCCAGTGAACCTGTGCCCTTTCAAATTCCTCTTCCCCCTGTGGGTCCAGGGCAAGAATAGGCCAATGGTATTCCTGCCCGTCCTAAGTGGCGACTAAAAAGAGTCCCTCTCCCTCAAGAGGGTAGATTGAGCCTGCATCCAGAAACGGTTCCACTACTTATATTTGTGGTCATTTGGTTTTTCACTTATTATGGTTTCTTCCTTCCTTTGTTTGGTTCCTTTCATTATCCTCCTCCCTCTTACTGTCTTCCCTCCTTCTCCTTCCCCCTCTTCCTCCTCCGTCCCCCTCTTCCTCCCCCCTCTTCCTTCCTCCTCTGCCTTCTCCCCCGCCCCTTCCTCCTCAGCCTTCTCCCCCGACATTCCTTCCTCCTCCACCTTACCCCATCCTTCCCCCCTACTTTTCCCTCCTTCCACCCCTGCACCCTTCCCCCATCCTTCCCCCCTCAGCCCCCTCCTCTGTTCCCCCCTCCCCCTCCTCCTTTCCCCCCTCCCCCTCCTTTCCCCCTCATTTCCCCACTCCTTCCCCACTCCTCCTCGTGCTCATCCTCCTTCCCCCTCCACCTCCTCCTCCTCCTCCTCCTCCACTTCCTCCTTCCCCCCTCCCCCTCCTCCTCTTCCTACTGATCCTCTTCCTTCCCCTCTCCCCCTCCACCTCTTCCTACTGATCCTCTTCCTTCCCCCCTCCTTCTCCGCTCCTTCTCCTGCTCCTCCTTCCCTGGCCTCCGCCTCGGCGTTTGAGACAGTCTGCCCTCTCTCTCCCTCTCTCCCTACATTTTCCTCTCCTTCTTTCCTCCCTGTGTGCCTGAAGGCCGACCCACACGTTCACACGCGTATTCGGTGACGGGGTAACGCGTAATTCACCGCGCTGGGTAGACAAGTAAGGCACGCACATACCCCCTGGTATAGGCCGGGCCCAGGGAAACCTTCCGACCATGCCTATTGTTCCCTCTGTCCGTTTCTTGGGAGGTGTGACATGAGGTGGGAGTGCCCTTTGAGAGGGTCCCCACAAGGAAGGAACGCGCCATTGGAGACGTTGGCAATCATAAGGGGATTACTCCGCAATGGATATCTCTTCTTCTCTCTCGACTTCTGCCAAAAAACGGAAACTTGACCAGCCACCAGTTACAAAAGTACTACCGCCTGCCACAAAGTTCCTCGTAGTTTCTAGATCTGTGGATGTACAAGATTTTTCATCTTTCAACCCTTTAGTTGTCCAGAAGAGCGTAGATGCCAAAGCTGGATGTGTAAAATCTTGTACCAGGATGCGTAACGGTACCCTGTTACTAGAAACTGAGAGCACCTTCCAGGCACAAAAACTGCTTCGGGCCACACTCCTAAACGTTCCCTGTCTGGGTGGAGGCTCACCGCACTTTAAATTCGTCTCATGGTGTGGTATACACTAGATCGACGGACTGACTGACGAGATTCAGTATTTCCTCGCTGAGCAGGGCATGACGGCTGTCCATAGGGTCATGGAAAAGGTCAACAATGACCTTGTACCAACCCGAACACTTTTCTTGACCATTGATAGTGTTCAACAGCTGCTGTGCATCAGAGCGGGCTACGAGGTTATTTCTTTTCGCCCCAAAGTCCCGACACCTACGCGCTGCTACCAGTGTAAGCGTTTTAATCACACTCGCCAGTCTTGTTTTAACGCGGCTAAATGTCACTTGTGGCAGGGATGTCCATGAGGGTGACCGTCCACCTCCATCTCATCATTCTGTGAACTGTCAAGAGTGACCATGCAGCATCCTCCCACGACTGTCCCATCTACAAGGAAGAACGCTGTATACAGGAAATTCGGGTCAAAGAGAAACTATCCACCTCAGCTCCTCGCAAGCTATTTGCTATTAGGAAGCCCACGCTGCTGCCAGCGGGGAAATATAGTACCGTCCTCGCCGCTCCTCGGACTACCAGGGAGTTATCGATGCACACACGCGATCTGATCTTCAGCACTACGGTCGTCCGTTCGGCCAGTGCTAAGACCGCCCGGTCGACGTCTCCTCTTCCTCCCGTCACCCCTCAGACACAAGCACCTTCATCAGCTTCTGCCAAGACGAAAACCCAGAAGTCAGATGCACGGGCCTTCAAGAAGGAACCGTCCAGTGCAGACTTCCTACGAACCTCGAACTCCCAGCTATCGACCAGTACTACCACTAAACGACCTTCCAAGAAGGCTCATAGGAAGCAATGTTCTCCTTCTCCGCCACGGCGCATTTCTTTTCCTGCTGCACCCAGCGGTTGCCGCTCCAAGCCGTCATCCGTTTCCCCTGGCCGCACCGCTGGTAGCCCAACATCTGGCCGTTCACCGTTGGAGGAAGCTCCCCCTCCCGGCCATCTTAACAAGATGGCCGATGAACCTATTGAACCAATGGACAATGACAATCCGCCTATTGATAGCGGCGGCAGTGCTCGCTCAAAGCCAGGCCCTCAGCGGCCATTGAGGTGACCCCCTTCTTGCATCTTCTTTTTCTTCTCATGATTGCACTTATTCACTGGAATATTCGCGGCATTCGCTCCTACCGAGAGGACTTAAAGGTCCTGCTCCACTTGCACTGTCCGCTCGTCATAGCTCTCCAGGAAATGAATCGATCAAATTGCCTTGGCACACTATATCCTGTGCGTTTTGACCTACCCACTGCTGCAGGTATTTCAGCTAATGGAGTGGTTATGTTGCTGGTCCAGGATGATATTTACTACGATCCCATCACATTGAACACGGGCCTGCAGGCAGTTGCCGTCTGAATTACTCTCCCCACTTTCACTTTTTCCGTTTGTACCGTTTACACTCCTTCGTCATCTGCTGCTACTGGGGCAGACATGATGCAAATTATTGCTCAGCTACCTGCACCATTTTTGTTAACTGGAGACTTCTATGCTCACCATCCTCTTTGGGGCTCTCCAGCATCCTGTCCGAGGGGCTCTATTTTAGCAGACGTTTTGAACCAGCTCAATCTTGTCAGCCTCAATACTGCCGCCCCTACTTTTCTTTTGGACACAACTCACACCTATCCCCATTTATTCCTCTATATGTACTACCCAACTTGCACGCTGTTTTGAGTGGTATGCACTTTCTGCTACATATTAGTGTGACCACTTCCCTTGTGTTATCCATCTCCTGCATCATACCCCATCTACATGCTCAACTAGTTGGCACATCTCCAAAGCAGACTGGGGGCTCTTCTCTTCCAGGGCGACCTTCCAGGATCAAACCTTCGCAAGCTGCGATAGTCAGGTCGCACAACTCACGGAAGTCATTCTCACTGCTGCTGTATATTCCATTCCTCACACTGCTTCTTCTCCAAGTCGCGCACCGGTCCATTGGTGGACCACAGCAGGTAGATACGCTATACGTGCTCGTCGACATGCTTTACGCACCTTTAAACGCCACCATACGATGGCGAATTGTATTAATTATAAACGATTACGTGCACAGTGCCGTCGTGTTATTAAGGAATGCAAGAAAGACAGCTGGGCTGCTTTCACAAGCTCTTTACAGTTTTACTTCTTCTGTTGTCTGGGGTAGCCTGCGCCGGGTATCTAGCACTAAGGTCCACTCACCAGCATCTCGCTTGACGGTCGCGAATGACGTTCTTGTGGCCCCTAAGGATGTCGGCAATGCCTTTGGCCGATTTATTGCTGAGGTTTCGAGAACTGCTCATTACCACCCTGCCTTCCTCCCCCGAAAACAGGCAGAGGAGCCTAGGCCACCTAACTTCCGCTCCTCGAATCGTGAAAGTTACAATGCCACATTCACCATGCGGGAACTCGAAAATGCACTTGCCCGGTCACGGTCCTCCGCTCCAAGACCTGATTCTATTCATATTCCGATGCTGAAGAACCTTTCTCTTGTGGGTAAAGGTTTCCTTCTTCGTACTTATAATCCCATCTGGATTGAGGGTGGTGTTCCCACATGCTGGCGCGAATCTATTGCCACGATTCCTACGCCTGGAACGGACAAGCACTTGCCTTCCAGTTATCGACCCATCTCGCTTACCAGCTGTGTCTGTAAGGTGATGAAGCGAATGGATAACTCTCGTTTGGTTTGGCTGCTCGAATCTCGACACCTACTTACCAATGTATAATGTGTATTTCGTAGGCGCCGCTCTGCTGTTGACCATCTGGTTACCTTGTCGAACTTCGTTATGAATAACCTCTTGCGCAAGCGCCTGACCGCGGATGAGTTCTTTGATTTGGAGAAAGCTTACGACACCTGTTGGAGGGCGGGCATTCTCCGCACCATATTTTATTCATGCATTTTTAATCGATGGACAGTTCAGGGTACGTGTGGGTTCTGTCATGTCCGTCGCCTTTCGCTAGGAGAATGGGGTGCCACAGGGCTCAGTTTTGAGCGTCGGTCTCTTCGCCATAGCGATCAATCCAATAATGGATTGCCTCCCAGCTGATGTATCAGGCTCCCTTTTCGTGGACGATTTTACCATTTACTGCAGCTCGCAGCTTACATGTTTCATGGACCGCTGTCTTTAGCGTTCTCTTGACCGTCTTTACTCCTGGAGTGTCGCCGAGAAGACGGTCTGTATTAACTTCTGGCGCTACAAAGAGTTTCTCCCACCATCCTTACGAGTCGGTAGCATTGCTCTCCCATTTGTGGAGACAACAAAATTTTTAGGTGTTACATTTGACAGGAAACTCCTCCGTGTTCTCAGTGCTATGTCGTAGGGAGCGGATCGAACCGTCCAACTTCGCATATATCGGTCGATCGTCCGCTCCAAGCTGGATTATTGGGAGCTTCGGATACTTCTCTGCACGGCCGTCTATCTTACGCCGCCTCAATTCCATACAACATCGGTGTTGACGTCTTGCGATAGAACGTTTTATACTAGTCCCATCGAGAGTCTCATGCTGAAGCCGGTGAATTGTCACTAACCTACCTGCGCGATTTGTCGTTATGCCTGTCGGCTACTGTCAATGCTGGACCGCCCGTCTTATAGGTCCTTATTTTGACGACACTCTCGACCGTCTATACGGGTTGTATGTCTCTGCCCTGATACCCCCTGGAGTACGCTTTCGTTGCCTCCTTCAGCAACTTAAATATACACTCCCTGCAACCTTTAGAGTGGGCGAGAGCCAAACGCCACCTTGGCTCCAGACTCAGGTTCGCGTTCACCTTGGCCTCAGCTCGTTCCCAAAGGAGATATCCCCAGCTTCGGTATACCGCTCCCGTTTTGTCGAACTTCGTTCGAAGTTCTTTAATATGACCTTCATTTATACAGATGGCTCTAAGACCAATGACGGTATCGGGTGTTCTTTTATTGTCAGGGCACACAGTTTCAAATACCGGCTCCATAGCCATTGTTCGCTCTTAGCAACTGAGCTATTTCCTCTCTACCAGGCTGTTCTTTACATCTGCCGCCACCGACAATCTGCTTATGTCATCTGCTCCGATTCCCTGAGCGCTATCCACAGCCTCAGTGATCCATATCCGGTTTACCTTTTTGTGCACCGGGTCCAACGCTCTCTTCAGTAGCTGGTGGACGACGGTTCTCCGGTTAGCTTTGTGGGTTCCTGGCCATGTCGGTATCCCTGGGAACGAAGCTGCAGATGCCGTGGCCAAGGCTGTGGTCCTCCAGCCTCAGACAGCTTCTTGTTGTGTCCCTTCATCAGATTGTAGCAGGGTCATTTGACAGCGCATTTTGTCACTGTGTCATGCCGATTGGGCTGTACTTAGGGACAACAAGCTTCCGCACTTGAAACCTCTTGCCGCGGCTTGGACGTCCTCTTCATGCCCTTCTCGGTGGGAAGAGGTCGTTTTGGCCCGGTTACGAATTGGACACTGCCTCTTCAGCCATCGCCATCTGCTGACGGTCCGCCACGTATTAAAGTTCCGTCCAAATTTTAATACACTGCGTGTTGATCTTCGACTGCCATGTACTCTGGATGCCATTTTAGCGGATGACCCAGGAGCAGGTGCTCACGTTCTTCGTTTTGTCAACTTGACAAACCTGTCTGACATTTGATTATGCAGTTTTTTTTAATCCTCTGCCTGTCCGTCTTGTATAGTATTGTCCCTTTTAGTTGCTGTATTAACCTTGTGCCTCGCGGAGCATTCCTAACTTAGTCTGGGCGCTAATTACAATTACAATTGCAGTTGTGCCCCCTAAAACCCCCCAAAAAAATCCCTCTTGAAGGTGTGGCTGTCAGAATATGGGCGACGCAGGAAATAACTGTGTGCAATGTATATCTTCCTCCAGATGGTGCAGTACACCTGATTGTATTAGGTGCACTGATTGATCAACTCCCTAAGCCTTTCCTACTTCTGGAGATTTGAACGCCCATAACCCCTTGAGGTGGCAGTGTGCTTACTGGCAGAGTCAGAGACATCGAAACATTACTGTCTCAGTTCGACCTCTACCTCTTAAACACTGGGGCCGCTACACAATTCAATGTGGCTCGATGTAGTTACTCGGCCATTGATTTATCAATTTGCAGCCCAGGACCTCTCCCATCTATCCACTGGTGATCACTTAACGACAGAGTGAGGTGGCGCAGTGGCTAGCACACTGGACTGGCATTCGGGAGGACGAAGTCTCAATCCCGCGTCGGTCCATCCTGATTTAGGTTTTCCGTGATTTCCCTAAATCGCTCTAGGCAAATGCCGGGATGGATTCTTTGAAAGGCACTGCCGACTTCCTTCCCCGTCCTTCTGTAATCCGATGCTGAGAGAACATAACGGCCTGTATAGTAGTGACCACATCCCCAACTTCCTGTCACTGCCCCAGCATCAGGCATACAGACGCCTGCCCACATGGGCTTTAAACAAGGCAGACTGGGAAATTTTAACCTCTGATGTTACCGTTGACTCTCCCCCACATGGTAACACCGATCTTATGGTTGAGCAGGTGACAAAATTGTTTCTCTGCAGAAAAACGCGGTCCCTCGCTCTTCAGGGTGCCAGAGGTGTGAGGCAGTCCCTTGGTGGTCGCCAGAACTCTGTAAAGCAGTTAAGGAGCGTCGGCGAGCTCTACAGTGGCATAAGCAGCATCCTTCCTGGAGCACCTCATTGCCTTTACAACAGCTCTGTGCCCTTGTTCGTCAACTTACCAAGTGATGGAAGCAGGAGTGTTTGGAGAGAGAAATCTCGACCACTGGGTGCCATGTGTCACCTTCGCAAGTCTGGGCAAATATCAAGCGTCTTTTCGGGTACCAGACCCTAACAGGTGTTCAGTGTTAGGATAAATGGCGTATTGTTTACCGACGCAAACGCGATTGCCGAGCATTTTGCTCAAGTCTCTGTGTCGGAGGCCCACTCTTCCAGCCAAGCAAATCGCTGCGGCAGATTTAGAGATGGGCAGAGCTTCTTCTCTGAAGTCGGATCACAACTGGTCAACCACCGGGAAGAACACTTTCTTTTTCATGACTCACCACTCTCACACAGTTAGTGAAAGGAAGTCACATCGCCTTTTTAATTCATGTCACTAACCCTGAATTTTTATCTGGTCTGATCCTAGTTCTAAAGAACTTAAAAATAGTAAAAATTGTTACTGCCCTATTAATGGTGAGATATTAAAGTTTTAAACATCGTCTGCTGTAAAAGTTACAAATGTTGAAAATAATACTAAATGTTTATCAAGTGATACTTCTTATATCTTGCTACCTCAATTGGAAAAGTACAGTATACAAATTACAACTGTAAAATAGTGTGTCTGCTTTCATTTAGTCAGTATTACCATATGTGTATTCAAAAAGGAATTTATAAATAAAATCTGACCCTCTTCAGTCGATGTCTCTCCTCAGTGGATATTTGTCGTGCTTTTAAAAATATTCGTTAACAGGGCACTGATGTTGCTCCGATGCATAACGCTTTTGGAACAAATTGATACAGCGTCGGCCATTGTAATTTTCTTGTTTCTCACCAGTTTACGGGATCGCTGTTTCTAGGCAAATATCCCTCCGCTAAATATTTATCCGAGTCTACAATTGCCGCATTTTGCACGTGGTGCCTTTCTTGGTTTCACCAAACTCATTCCAGGTTGCTCTGGCATTACAGTGGTAAATAGTTCAGAAATGAGCTGTGTTCTTGTTGAACAACCAACGCTTACTTCTCTGCAATAGCCTTCATGCTGAAAATCCTTGTTTGAATCGGAGGTCCAGTAACGTAACTTTGCCTGACCAGTTCGTTCCTGGAGATAACGCCAAAGCACTCAGATAACCCTTTAAGGAAATTATAACCCAGTGACTCGTTCTTGAGGACATTCTTTCTGTCCTTCAGATTCCAATTGTCGTTCCATTAATCTTGGCAAGATTCTCGTTTTTGAATGTGACAGTTTTGAAGACATCTCTTTGGTCACCTGACTGAAACTTTCAAAATCAGTAAAGGCTGTTGCATTATCTCCCAGGATGTATGTTATAAGTTTAAGATGATAGATTTTTGACCGAAAACAGCGAGGCAAGAAACTGAATCGCAAATTGTCAATTTTCGTTTTTTTCACTGAATAGTCATTTAAGAGTGTCGCGTATCGTTTGGTGTTGAAATGAAACTAGTCATACTTCTACAAATGGCAGAACAAGTAGTGCATTTAACGCTGTATGTTGGTGAAACCAAATAAGTCACTGACTTGTTTCGTTTCAACAGATATTGCTCGCTCCTGCGGACAGCCTGTTTTCCTTCAATAGTTGACATCCAATTCCTTTGTTGTGGCACTAATAGTCGCTGTTAATGCTCATTGCGCGACAGTTGGTTGTACTACCATGGCTCCAAAAGAAGAATAGTACTGCAAATTATGGAGGAAATAAGGTAAAGGCAATCTCTGTAATTGCTTTTGTACGAGCTATGTTCGAGGGAAAACAGTTAGAGAATCTTGCAGGTAAATATCACTCGTCCTTGTAACAACCGTAGGAAACTATAGATGTAAATGTCAATATTACCAGAAATATCATTCTTGTATTATTAATTTCATTCCAGCTGCAGAATTCAATGTAATGCCTCAATTGACGTAATTCAACGTAATATTTTGACGAAATTCCTTGATCTTTCTCTTTCACAAGTAATTGTTGTAAACCACTGACAACTCTTAATATCTATTAGAGTTGTTCACAGTCAACAAAGAGATGTAAATTAGAATAATGTTACTACGTAGCCAGTGTTTCATGCACCGGATCTGAGGACGGCCACGTTTGCTCGTTCTAATGCCATTAGCTTGCTGTGTCGCCTGGACGAAAACACTGTCATTTGCTATAAGACAAAAGCACATTCTGCGTAATGGTACTTTTTAGTACTGTACTGTTACTTAGTAATGAGTTTATTTATGATAAAAATAAAAAATGTAAATTATTTCAGATACATAACAAACATCAAACACACATGTTAATGTGGCAGGGGGGATGTTAAGGAGTGGTAATCTAATGGAAGTAAAGGAAATCAAGGAGAGATTTAGGTGACAGATATCGTCCAGTAGAGTGTTTCTTTACAATTGTGATTCTAAGATGTTGTACACATTCAAATTGTCCACAAGATGCACCAGGCACCCATTTTAATCTGAAGTTTAGTTGTCATTATGGCTGGAATGAAATATGAGCTACCAGATCCATTTGGAGGTTACAAACTGCCGTCGGTCCTGCCTGGTGAATGGAAGAGGAGAACAAAAAACAAGTTACTTTTTGTGGCCAGACATGAATAGTCAAGGTGAGACTACCTTCAGAAAGTATCAGACTTGGTTGTGAAGTTCTTATGTCGGATAATTTTGTTTGACAAGTAGTTCCTCAGGTGTGTTCCATACAATATGACCTTTTTTTCATGGTTCATTTGACTCTCTACTTGTGTATAGTATGAAATGTATTATGATACAGGAGTATACCAGATACAGGAAGTATGCATACAAGTAAAGCTGGAATTGCAGACCTAGTTATGTAGAATTGGGACAGACAAGGAAGCATGGTCTGTTGCCCAGTCTACATTAATGTACATTAAAATACGTATCACTTAATGAATCATGAATCAGGTCGTAAGTATGACATCCATGTAAATGTATAATCTAACCTGCAGCCCAGTAATTCCATCAATTCTAAAAATTTAGAGCAGCCAACTAAAAGTCGGACACCAGAGAAACTGCATAACACAAAAAGAAAAAAAAACATCCATTTGCAAAGTGAAGGTACGTAAAAATGCGGTAGGTTCACTACTTAGAAAACAAGAATCGGTGACATTCATCTGTAGGTTAAATTTTCTGTATCAGCCTAGTTACACACCAGGTTAATTACAGAAATAGGGAAAAGACGTGATGAATACTTTAAACACACAGGGGCATATACTGTAAAATGTTGGCCAGACAGAGCACCTTTAGAATATGATAAAAGTAATATGTGGAGAGTACCGAAGTCAGTCTAGTTTAAGGAACCTATCTTGAAGGCCTTCACCACATTAATGGAGGCATGCAGAACATTTTACAGAGCTCTAGGAGGTAGGGAGAGGTCCAATTTTAAATATATATAGTTACTGACAAACATGACTCGCTACTTAGAGAATAGGACAAATATACTGCAGTGAAGAAAAATAAGTAGGCATTAAAGAGCTATTTCGAAAACTAGCCCCATAAAGAATGACATATACGTAACACACAAGATGGTCATATTTTGCTCCATGTGTTTTATTGAGCTCAAATGACCCATCTTCTCACAGATGGTTGTCGGACCTTGGCTTTTCTGTACAGACTATTTTATACGGACAATTGAGCAGTCGGCAGGTGATGTTTAAAGTGAGCGTCGTATCAAAAATCTAGATGCCAGTCATTGAATACTGGCCCCTATTGTGACTGGGCCAGAGGTGGGAAAACTTCAAACACATTGGGCGTGGGGCCTGAAGACAGCATAATATATCACCAAAACTGTTTCCTCAATAACAAAGCAATTTGGAAATGTAGATGGTTAAAAGGTGTTTGGTTTGACTTTTGTACATGGAGAGAAAAGTTGTTCATAAATTGTATGGATGCCACACAGCAGTTAAGTGCTGAAAGACGCATAAGGGGAATAGTGTTAAGGTAGGGAGAGAGGGCTGGAGCTTACCAACAATGCTATTCAGTCGGTACATTGAACAAAGAAGTTAAAAAAGATGAAAGGAAAACCTTGGCTATGAAATTGTCAGATGACACATGACTTGGAAGAGCAGTTGAACACAGTGGATAGTGTCTTTGAGAGATCATAAGATGAGCAAGAAAAGTGTAATGGAATGTAGTCTAATTAAATGAAGTGACTATGAGAGAATTACACATAAGGCAATATATTGTATAATAGGATGCCATATAAATGTGGTATTCTCCCGTGATCGTATTTTAGACAGCTGAATAAGATTTTAGGTATTCAACCTAAAAATTTACAGTAAAAGTTTTCTCTTATAAGATTTGTTGTACATGATCCAGAACAGTTCATGAGAAATACTGATGTTTTAGCAGTCTCCTGACTGGTTTGATTTGGCGTACTGTGAACTCCTCTACCCCAACTACATAACCTCACAGTATAACACCCAGTTATTTTCTGGACATATTCCAATCTCTGCCATCTCCTGAAATTATTACCTCTGTAGCTCCCCAAAGTATGATGAAAGTTAATTGTTAGTGTCTTAACGCATGCCCTTTCATTTTGTCCCTTCTTGCCACTGTTCCTGTGGTGAAACTCTTCATTTCTTACCACAGCAGTTCACTGAATTTTAGTCATTCCTCTGTAGAACCAGAGGCCAAATACTTAGAATTATATGAAAGTCAATTACACATTGTGATAAACCAGAAAAATAAATTTGTGTTCCAAAAGTAAATTCCCCTCCCCAACTGCTTCACTCCCTCCTCTACTAGGAGTTTTAGGACCTCGTGTGCCTCCAGCATTATTGGATTGCAGGTCTCCCAATAATTTATTCAACTCCTAATTTTCATTGCATCACCTATGTGTTCAAACTCTTCTTCTGTCATGTCATCAAACAGATCCTACCACACATAGAAGCCTTAATGCACTCTTACCACATGCCAGCTTAGTCCTCCGAGTTCAACACTGGAATTACTTTCGCGTCATTTAACTTTGCCTCCTTTGCTTTCCTGTTTCAAACAAGTGACTTACTTCGCTGTATTTCTGTGATATATTGCACATTTTTGTAGTTCCTTACTTTACGAATCAATTTCAGTATTTATTCTGTAACAAGAGTTCTTTTACAGTTACCTCGTGCATACATAAATTTGTCTGTCCAACTTCTGTGACTGCCGTTTTCAGATAAATCCTTCCCTCTTCAACTGATCTGCGTGTTGCAGTATTCATTACCACACTATTTATTGCTTCAGATAACTTTAAACACACACCATTCTTCTCAGTACCCCACTTACTTCACCACTAACAGTTATGGACTATTCTCTTACGCCTCGGTCTGCTCTTGGTCATTACTAACTTGTGACATGAATGTATATCTGTTCCTGAGTATACCCTGCTATCCAATATCAGATTTTACAAAATGTCTCAGTGATGTAATCCAGATAGAATCTCCTCATGTCCCTCAGACTTTTTCCAAATATACCTCTTCCTCCAGTAACTTTAAAATAGCATATTCATAATTAATAACAGACTTATAGAGAAATGGAACTTTTTTACTCATCACTTCTATTATCAAGCTCATTCTCCTAAACTCTGCCATGTATTACATTGCCTTTTACAGCATTCCAGTCACTCATGATTATTAGATTTACATCCTCATTACATACACATTTTGCATATACTTCTCCCTCTTCGTCAGATTGTGACATTGGCAGATATACCTGAAACATAACCATTAGCTTTTTGGTGCAAATTTTGATGAGAATATTCTTATTACTGAACTGGCCACTGTACTGACCCACACATACACTCCCAAAATCTTTGTAAGCAGTTTGCAGTGTGTACCGTGCAAGTCAGATGGAGATGGTGCTTGTGGATGTACACAGCCTCTCATCCATGCACTCTGCTTTCCAGCTGACATCTTTTGGGTATAGGATGAGCAACCTCTAGCTCAGTCATGTTTACCTTGACATGCATGTTACCTCATTGTTATTGTGCACGTCTCTGTACCTGGTATAATTTATGTTTTAGATTTAGTTTGTTGTGTCCATCATTATATTGTGTTCTCTTGCAGGATTAGAACATTCAATGACTCAAACTCTACCCTACATTTCTGCTCGTGAGAAATCCATCTTACCAGAAATGATATTTTTCCTATATCGTTTCACTGACTGCCACTACATCCAGAGTGAACATTAAAATTTCCTCTTCAGATTTTCTAGCGTCTTTACCATATTGAACTTCTACAGATTTGTGAGTCAAAGCATGGAATGTCAGTAGTCACTGGACATTCATGTTTTGCAAGTTCATTTTATCAGGGGGATCTTCAGAGCCGAGATATATCTTTAATGAAGAAATGTATCCCGTACTCGAATCACACAGCATCCGTATGAGTATGCCTTATTTGGTAATTTTTGATGGATTGTAAAATTTAACTGTCCACACCATGGTTTCATTCCTTCATCAGTTGAGATATTTTGACTTAGATTAAACATTTCTTTATACTTTTTGGAAAAATAATCAACTGCAAATTTCACTTCAAAAAGCCGGTCGGCATTATCTGGTTTATTGTTGTCAGAAAAATGTAAAAATGATAATATTTGTCTGAATATCTTGTGGACATCGCTTTGCGAAATATGTGTCTATCAATGGATTTGTTGATCAGTAATCATGGATCCTTGCGTTTCGAAAATTCCCATAAGGATACTAAGCCCAAACTATTTTATAAAAACGGATCCCATAATGCTGACAAATATGACATTTTTAATCCAGTTTCCTTCTATTGCAATGTTGACTGTAATACTCATGGGTTTCATTGCTAATGTACTCAAACAGATCTTTCCCAATATATAATTCTGAAATATCCATGACGCTCTGTGAATCTTTGGGAAATGTGTGTGGACCCGGAGATTCTTCAAATTTGTTATTGGTCCTCAGTAAATCATAGTCTGTCTTTGTCTGATTCATCTGAGAGCTGGTATCTGATAAAGCTGTTTTCACAGTTTTCACTTGTAGCCTTTCCTCTAATAGGTTGGCATAATCCTGTGTCAGACCTAGAAACATGGTTTTGGTGAATTGGACAGGCTATGCACCTTGTTCTCGAATGGAGATAATACCCCTATGGAGAGGTGATGGGGGATAGGAGTGTCAAAGGGGTGATTAGAATCCTTCGGAGGTTGTGCAGGCGTGGAAGACTACTTCAGGAGAGGTGGGAAGGATATGTTAGGATATCTCTTATTTCAGGTTACATGCTGCTATGTCAACACTGTGCCTGACCAGCTCACCTCACAAACACAACTGCTGTTATGTAAGGCATAACGTAAGTGTTCACCAGTGGCAGGCTCAGTTGTGATCTACTTCTTACTTCGCGTGTTTTGGAAGACAGTATATGATTACTGTGCTACAGTGCCCTCCTCCTAGACAAGACCTGGCCCTCTGGATCATGACTTAGAACATCATTGCACTAAAATGACTGATCCTGTTGGCTGCCACAAATGGCTCCAGTCAGCTTTTTAAGGATTTCTTTCACCATCATGTTACCTTACTCACAACTCATATCAAGTCTTGTTTCCTGATTGTTTATTGCTACACCTCTCCCTCTGCTGCTTCCTAGTCTCTCGGAATCGAGTCCACAAGAGATCGAACATTGGCTGGATCCAAGCTTTGTCTAGGGATCCACTTCCAGCATGTGTAAACAAGAACTATAGTTGGTAGTGTCACAGCATTAACTATTATTACATTGGTCAATGCTATTTCCCTCTGGTTCTGACTCTCCCTGTGCTGACTTTCATGATGCACCCATGTCTCCATGGAGATGGGCCCAGCCTTACAGAGAATGAATTTGTCTGTGGACTATATAATCTCAGGCCCCAAAGTTCTATTTAACATAGTCAAATTAGTGGCTGGTAGCACTTCCATGTGTTCCCCTGCCCAATATAATCTGTGGGTTGTGCCTGAAACTGTGGCAGGTGGAGCAAAAATAAATATTGTTTTACATGGTGTCCTGTTCATTTATAATTTCCCCCGTCTTCCTTCAATATTAACTGCGTGGGATTTCTGACCCTCTCCACCTAGTCTGTTTGGACAAACCATAATGGCACTACTGTAATACTACGGTAACTTCTAGTTCCATATAGACAATCTGTGTTTGTCTTCCATAACCAATGATTTATTCCTTTACTCCAAGAAAGTTCTTCAGCATCTCACACTTATGAGGATACATGTGAACTGCATGATGTAGGTATTATGCATACTTGCTGCTTCTGGAAAGGAAATTGAAATCCATACTTTCCCCTGCTACTCATTTCCTCTGCTGTGGCTTGGTTAAAATGAAAAGGTTAGGTGCTACGATGATGCTAAAGGACAAACACTCTCTGGTATAGCTCCTTTTGCACTTGACATTGCACCTCCAGGCATTGTCTGGTGATCGGAATTCCGCTTCTAGCTGGCTTCTCACTTGTTCCATAGATTCATGTAATTCTCTCTCTCTGTCTGTCTCTCTCTCTCTCTCTCTCTCTCTCTCTCTCTCTCTCTCTCTCTCTCTCTCTCTCTCTCCCTCTCCCCCTCTCCCCCTCTCCCCCTCCCTCTCCTCTCCGTCTCCCCCTCTCTAACCCCCACTCTCTCCCCCTCTCTAACCCCTACTCTCTCCCCCTCTCTCCCCCCCGCTCTCCCCCTCTCTCCCCCCCGCTCACCCCCTCTCTCCCCCCCGCTCTCCCCCTCTCTCCCCCCCGCTCTCCCCTCTCTACCCCCCCCCCCCCCCCTCTCTCTCTCTCTCTCTCTCTCTCTCTCTCTCTCTCTCTCTCTCTCTCTCTCTCTCTCTCTCCCTCTCCCCCTCCCTCTCCTCTCCCTCTCCCCCTCTCTAACCCCCACTCTCTCCCCCTCTCTAACCCCTACTCTCTCCCCCTCTCTCCCCCCCGCTCTCCCCTCTCTACCCCCTCTCTCTCCCCCTCTCTCTCACCCCCTCTCTCTTTCTCCACCCTCTCTCTCTCTCTCTCACACCCCCTCTCTCTCTCACCCCCCCTCTCTCTCTCACCCCCCCTCTCTCTCACACCCCCCTCTCTCTCACACCCCCCTCTCTCTCTCACCCCCCTCTTTCTCACACCCCCTCTATCTCTCTCACCCCCTCTATCTCATCCCCCCTCAGTCCCCCCTCTCTCTCCCCCCTCTCCCCATGCTGTCTTCCAAAGACAGTAGCAACTAAATTATTAGTTCTTTATCCAACTTTCTGCTTCATTTAGCAGCATCTCAGTTAAGATTCACCATTTCTTCTGCTGTTTTGTGTAATAAACACTTCCAATTCAGCTGGTGCAGTAAGAGCATATCCTTCTGCAAACACGAGTTTTTGTGCTGTAGCACTCACTTATTGCCTTCCTTATTCTACCCGTTGTTTTATTACTTCTACTATATCATTCACTGTGTCAACCTCATCAGCTGTCCCACTGTTTCCACATGTCATCCTAACACAGTGATCCAACCTCTACTTCTGGTATGTGGTATATTCCCCAAAGCCTAAGTCACCTCATCCCCCAAATCCTCCCACGTTTCCTCCTACACACCCTGGAAACACCTTGAAACATTCTGTGATCACATACCATCAGTTTAAAATTACCGAGGGCTTCTTCTAACCATGTTACCTCATTCTATGTCTACCATTCATTAAATAACACCTGTATCCCCCATTGATAAGCAGATTTGTTGATGTGCTTGGTGAACAGTTCTCACTGTCAACGTGGTCGTTCTGCAATGCTGCCACTGCAATGACAAGCCATAGTCCTCTTAAGACTGGGTTTATCTTCTCTCCTGGCATAGCTCATCTGAGGACAGTGCATGTGTCTCTAATGCAAAAATCCACTGCTCCTGCACAGCAGGTAATCTTCCTTGTACCAAACATACAAAGAAAACTCCCTTACATCCTTGGTCTTCCCGTGTAGACCTACTATAGCTGTTTCACTTAAAACTTCTTGTTTGCTACTCATCACTTGTTTCCCACTTTCTTTCTGGCTCAGCCCTCCAATTCTTTGGTTAATCTAAGGACTTGTCACATGTTTCATATTTCCACATGCAGAATTCTCGTAGACAACTGCATTTTGAAAGTCACTGGTGACAGTTTCACAATCTGATATTGGCCATGACACTGCATAAAAAGTAGTGTCTTACTATTTGTAGTATGTGAATTCGATAGATTTCACATTGGCCATTTTTGTCTTGGTGTGATCTTTCCCTGTGAGTCACTGCTCCCTCTTGTTTATACAGTGCCAGTCTATTTACCTTAACCAACCTTTTCAATTCTTCTCTTGCCACCCTCACAAATGCGTTAACATGCATTCAATTATTGAAATAGGAAAACAAAAAGAGAAAGACAATAGGTTTTGACCATATTCCACCTCATATGGCTAAAATTCTGTAGTTTTTGCTGTTTTGATTTGTACACAGACAAAGATAACTTGAACAGACATCACAATTGGTATGTGTGTGCTATATGGTATTATAGCATGCTCTCTATTGCTTCATGCACGCTTAACATGGTCCTACTAGCCTGACGATGTAGATGACTTGTCCTCAATTTCTTCCCACATTACAGCTTAAATTCCTTCTATAAATCCAAGATACGGATGACCTCCTTGATTTGTTATTTCTGGTACAATTAAGTTCCCTATTGTTAATTACTGCTTGTACCAATGTTGCTGCCTGTTCATTTGGCACTGCGACCATTTAGACAGGTTATGAAAAATGATTCATAATAACAAAACATCAATCCCAAAAAATTCAACCTCCTAAATCGCTTGTCACTTTTCAATGAGTTTCGGCTTGGCTACCATCGGACCTCTGCCATTGTAGCACCTTTGCACTTCCGTGCTGCATGTCTATCCTCCCTTTGGAACATGTCATGGACACGTTTTGTGAATGACGTTGAGGTGCTAGAGCTTCAGCACACAGACTACAGTATCTTCTTTCGTAATCTATCGTTCTCCATTTTGGCGTTTGAGGTTTGGCTTTGTTTCCTCTTCATCCCTGTGCAGTTCTGAAGGCCAGCCCAAGTGTACCATGTGACGGGGTAACACGTAATGACCATCCCCAGGTCTGCAGGTATGGTTTCCACATACATGGTACAGGCCAGGTCCAGGGAGGGGTGGTAGTTTGAGCTGTAACCCTCCCAAATTGCCATTTAGTCCCTCTGTCAGAAGTTTGGGAGGTTTGATCCATCGCCTAATTAGTGTGAGATCCCCTCTGAGAAAGGGTCCCACAGCAGGAAGGAACATGCTATGCCTTTGGAGATAATGGCGGTCTTGGGGATTCTGTCACAATGAGCCAATTCCAATCTGTGTCTACTAAACGTAGTCCCTCTGTCAGAAGTTTGGGAGGTTTGATCCATCGCCTAATTAGTGTGAGATCCCCTCTGAGAAAGGGTCCCACAGCAGGAAGGAACATGCTATGCCTTTGGAGATGATGGCGGTCTTGGGGATTCTGTCACAATGAGCCAATTCCAATCTGTGTCTACTAAACGTAATGGGAATGAGGTGAAACATTCAGACTCTTCCAGCTTTCACATTGGTTCCTCATACAACATACTGGACATTGTCATTTCTTTGCTACAGGTAATCCACATATTATTCAGAAAGGTGTTGACAAAATTGCAGGCCCTGTGAAATCCTGCTCTCATTTATGTAATTGCACTTTGCTTTTGGAGACCAAGTGTGGTCCTCAAGCCCAACAACTGCTTGCAGCTTCACTCCTCCAAAGCTATCATGTTAGTGGTAAGGCCCATCGAATCCTGAATTCATGTGGTGGTATTTACACCAGGCTGCTCAATGCTCAGAATGAAGGACAAATCGAAATATACCTTTCTGATGAGTGTGTCACTGCAGTCTATTGGTTAATGAAACAGGTTGATGCAACCTTAGTCCGTACATACTCGCACTTTTGGTAGAGTAGTGCCTCTGTCAAACATAGACCAAGTTATGAAGTCATCAAAGTCCAACCACACATTTGAAGCCAGACGAGCTGTTACCACTGCTACTGTAACAACAACACTTCTGTCGCAACACAGCAAAATGTACTTGTGGTAGGGATGCTCATGAGTGATTGCCTGCCTTGTCCTCCCTCCTGCATAAATTTCACTGACGACCATGCAGTCTCATCCTGAGATGAGAAAGTCATGCATCAGATCTGAGTGAAGGCTTGCAAGTTGTTGGCTAGTTGAAAGCCTTGCATTTTACCATCCGGCACTTGCAGTACTGTTCTTGCTACACCTTGCTGCACAAAGGACATATCCAAGCAGACGTGACCTCAAATTCATCACTACAGCTGTAAAATTGCCCAGTGTAACAATAGTGTCACCTTCTCCTCTACCTGTGCAAGCCGCCAAATCTTTGCCTCTGGCAGCGAAATCACGTGCTACATAATAAGCAGGATGGAAAGGACAGAGGAAATGCTTCTGTGGAGGCTTCCTACTTCCTTCAAGCTAACAAACTTCTCAGCTTTCATCTACTGAATGCAAAGCTTGCAAGACACCAAAGGCAAACAGTCTTCTTCTTCACTGACTCACTGGTCCTCCTCAGTAGTCTCACTGAATAATACCCTCACCCACCAAACCTCAGTTTTGCCAGTGCACGCTGCTAACCATTTGGATACTCCGGAATCTCCACACTGACTCTGATAGAATGCTGACACACACGTAGCTCACATAGAGCAGGACTCTACAGTGACTGTAGCTGCCAAGTGCCAGCCTTTGAAGATTCATTACTACAGGTGACAGAGGTGACGACCCGTCACTTCTTTACCTCTTCCCATTTCCCCACCGTTACTTCCCTTCAGTGGAACAGTCGCAGCACTAGATCCAACAAGGAGGGATTATGGCTACTCTTGCAATTGCAGTGTCCACTTGTTTTCTCCCTCCAGGAAACAAAATTGCCCTCACAACTGCTTCAAACCTCTTGGTATTCTTTCCAGTCCTCTTTCACCTTCGAACTGGGGATAGCATTCCATTTGAGGAGTCACACTGCTCATCTGCAATCACATTCATTGTCACTCTGTCTCACTGAACACCAGACTGAAGCTGTTGCAGTCATCACTTCATCTTTCCTGTTTCCATTGTCCACGTCTCTCCATCATTGTGTGTTACCAGTGCAGACATCCTTCAGCTTATTGGGCAACTTCCTCACTTTTTGCACTTCAATGAGCACCATCCCCTTTTGGGCTCTTCTGAATAAGCATCAGCTGTCAAAACATTGCTCAGTATTTAGAGCGGTTTTCTTTGTTGTGTATCAGGCCACATAGCGACACAGGCTTTTCAGTCGTATCATCTGCTCTGCCTACACCCTTCAGAGCCTGTGCTGTATGTTGTCCATCCCTTAGTGAAACAGATCCAAGAAATCTTTCACTTGCTGAACCTTTATGGAGCCACTGTGATGCATTTGTGGGTCCCTGGTCACGGCAACCTGAGAGGAAATGAGGGAGCTGATACTGCTGCTGAGGCAGCTGTCCTCTTACCTTGGCCTGCTAGTTCTTCCATTCCCTCCGATCTTTGTGTTGTTGTCTGTCAGCAAATGGTGTCTCTTTGTGATTAATACAGGTCTTCCCTTCATGGAACAAGCTCCAGGGAATTAAACCTCTTAGTGGCTTGGCCAACTTCTTCCTCTTACCTTAAAGAAATGTCTTGGAATGCACACGCTGAGCTACAGAATTAGTCCTTTGCCAGCCACAAATGACACCATATTACTCCATAAGGAAGTTTAATAATCCCAAGCAATCTTGCCCTCAATTCCAATTGTAACAAGTCTTGCCATGCAACTAAGAACATCATTCCGGATAAGCACTGGTATATCAGCAAAATGAAGGCTGTGCCATTCACTCAAAACAAGGAAGCACTACTCATACACTGCAGACATTGTCCTGCTGAACTGGCCTCCATCACTTGATTCCACATTTCTCTCCTTTGATTCCCATGACGCCAGCAGTACAGCTCAAGTTGGCAATAATTCACAGATGTGCCACTTGTCCTCATAACAGATATTCCATTGGAATACTGCTACCATCTGCAAACATGGTAAATTTGGTAAATTTGTACTAAACACCATTCACAATAGCTGGCAGATAATTATCAGAAATCAGAGGACAGACACAGGACAGAAGGCCTTTTTCCCCCCAAACCCTATCCCATTGCTATTACTAAAAGACTAACTTCATGGCCTGCAGTACCAGTTTCATATTGCTTATCTGACAGTGTCCAGGGTCAACAGAAATATTCCTTTTTAAAATGCAGGTAGTAATTACAAAAATACTGAAAATGGAACTGTTGTCAGAATGTAGTCAGTAAGAAGTATGATCTTGAATCAGCGGTTAAACATAAGAAGAACAGTATTCAGAAATGGCGTGCATGTCTTCAGCCAGTAGAGATAAAGATGTACAAAAAACACACACTATACTAATCCAGTGTTTCTTAATGAGAGCACTTAGCTGCTTCCAACAAAAACATTGATTATGAATTCAAACCTTCTCAAAATTCCTAATAGCAGACATTTAAAACACCATTTGCAAAGTAACAAAAGTTCAAAGAAACTGCAGTGTGTAAAACAACTCCAGATAATTTGAAGCTCAGTTATTAGAAGCAATAATAGCAATTAGAAACCCAATAGCAAACGATTTCCCTTAGTTTTTTTGTGGCCTTCCATAACATTTTCAAGGTTTGGCTGAGCTACAATAAATCCAGGTTTATGAAAACTATATTATCAGTGTCAGTTTGCTACACTTCACTTTCCTTTGAATTCTGTCACATGCTTTTGAAATTAAGACTTAAAGCAACATGTGTATTACATTCCTGCTTTGTGTCCTTTAGCCTTTTCACTATCCAAGGTTTTTATTGCATACTGTGCGCATTGAGAACATAGAAATAACTGTAATCCGATATGACTCTCGTTCCTGTCATGCTATTAAATAGGTTATATTAAGTACATGAAGATCAGAGCATATTTTTCTACTACGTATGTATGTCTACAAACTACTATTCCATGTGCAGCTACACAAGAATGTATTGTTTCTCCTGTGCTTTTTAATCTCTCTCTAGGAGAGCTTACATCACAAAGTTATAGGCTTTTTATGATACATTTTCCTGAAAATATATATTTGTGCACACTACTGCCATTCAGTTGTAAATTGTTTTCTTTGAAGCGAACAACTGTGCATATAGAAATATTACACGCTTGTAATATGATCTGAAATGCTGAGTGCCTGTTACTGTTGACATCCCACCTCTTGTCCTAAGCAGACTAATAAAAAGGTTGATGTATTGTTACATTACAAAGCAGTTAATTGTATGTGTTGTCTGGCAGTTTATTGTGATCGTGTATAAGCTTAGGGGTGGCCACTTGTTTAAGATTGATCGACCCACAGATTGCCACCTCTTCATAATATTAGACTTCATAAATAAGACATAGTAATACATTTATGTTCCTTGACATGATGTAATTATAATGGAACTAGCTATAGTGAGTGAGCTGCTTATGACATTGCAGTTTTGTGTGTTTACACAAGTTAGGGTTCGTACACTGCGTTTCTCGTTATGGCATATATATACGTCAAGAATATGTGCACCCTTTTTATTCAGTTTTCTTCAGTCTTTTTTTTTTACACAATACTGGTACTGTGAGGATGGGAAATGACTGAAAACAGTTGTAATAAAGTAACCTCTCACTACTCTCACCTGTCTGAGGAAAGAATTATTAGCTCAAGAAGCCATAGTTTCCTCATTTAAACATTTCTATTGACATTTTCACTGTTTTGATATGACTTGTTCACACTCGATTACAGTTGTATGATATTTATTCAAAAGTTTGCGTAAAATACAATAGATTTCATGTAAGTTTACATTCTGATAACTAGAATTAGTAGTATAAATTTGCATTTGTCAAAGTAGTTACTGAAATCAGAATTTCTGTGCTTGGAGTCTCTTATCCAGAAGCACTCATCAAAATATTTTGTGTTCCAAAAATGTATCATTATTCACATTTGTAACTGTTAGTTGTTTAAATTTGGTCCCTTTGAAAGGAAGCATAAGTATTTCATATTGCAATTACTGAAGCTTCTACATTACTGTCGTTTCTTGCAATCATTGTAAAATGTCTGTGTCATTTAATTGAACTTCATGAAGCTCCCATTATTGCTAATATTTGCACCAATGTCATATTTTGTACTTCCAACATAGACATTACAGTATTTGGAGATTTACGAACTACAGGAAATAGTAAAGCACTGATGTGGAAACTGTATTCTATCCCTAATGTAACATCCAGTATGTAGGTTGCATGTTCCATAATATGAAAATTATTAAAATGATATTCCTCAGTCATTAGAAACTCTTACCCAGCTAGATGACATTCTTTGTTTGCATTTAGGATGTATATTATACCGTCAGCCACAGGGTCATATATTATAGATAGTCTTGTATGTTGTCTTTGTATCTTTGGCAGAAGTTAAAACAGCTAACTGGAACTTGACAAAATAATCTACTAGTAACATCAACATACAGAGTCATTTGTTGTTCGTCTGTCTGTCCGTTCTCAAGAATAGCTATACTATGGTAAACGATCCCTTTGCGATGTAAATAATTTAAGGTTCTAAGTCAATGTAGTCAAAAGATACGGCCACATATGTCACATATTTCGTTACTTGCAAACTCACTCGTCAAATCCTATTGATGAAATCAGAGCTCGACCCTGGGGCCTGGCGCTGTGCACGTATAGCGCAGAAACCGAGAGGTCGTTATCGTTTCTCGATCGGACCACCAATTTCTCATTCATCGTTTTAACCTAGTCTTCACATCTCAACGATGTGAGGAATCGTGAGGAACAACACGTGGTTCAGATTCCGCGTAAAAATATAGGTTGCCTTTACCCGGTTCGATAACGTAAGCAGGTTAGGGACACGGTAGTCGCTCTGGTGGCGTTGAATACGAAGACTTGTTTCACGCCTCTGAGCCACACTAAATTATTATTATTATTATTATTATTATTATTATTATTATTATCTATAAAAATAAGTAATTTGTACTGAAACCTCAGAGCGCCGTCATCCTCCCAGTTGTACTGTCGTTTTTGGCAAATTTTGCCCAGGTGGATTACATAGGTCAGTCCTCCTCAAATAATGTGCTGCATTACAAAAGGTCACAACGCCCTTACCTACTCAGTTATATGACACGAAATTTGGTTTAAAAACATAGGGTGAGAGTGTACTTGAGATCTGGTTTTTGCGTTTACACTCTGTCATTTTTGAATAGACCATGAACACATACATCAACACAGAATCACAGACGGAAAGTAACACTTCCAGCAAAAATTTCCGCATACTACCGTGTTGACAGAATGTGCAACTGATAGTTATGTGATTTCATTTCAAAGATTATAGAATCAAGTCAAATGCAAGTTTTGGTTGTCAATGCAAATAAAATGGGCTCTAAGCACTATGGGAGTTAACATCTGAGGTCATCAGTCCCCTAGAACTTAGAACTACTTTAACCTAACTAACGTAAAGACATGACACACCTCCATGCCCGAGACAGGATTCGAACCTGCGACCGTAGCAGCAGCGCGGTTCCGGACTGAAGGGCCTAGAACCGCTCCGCCACAATGCCGGTGGTTGTCAATGTAGATAATGAATATCGATGTGGACGAACAAGGTAATGAATGTGTCGAACAAGTAGCAATAAACCTACAGGGAATCAGAATTCTCTTTCAACGTGGAGCACACTTACTTACGACGCAAACTGGAACAAATGCTTGGTGTTTTGTATGAACATTCTCTGTGTGCTTAAGGTCTGGGTGGGATTCACACATCAGGCAACCATTTTTAACAAGTAAAAGACCCACTTCACCTGTGGTAAGGCCGGCTGAGCTGTGCCGTGTTGCACCGTGTTTCCATATCCACGTTAAACGCGACGACCGGTCGCTACATACTGGTGGAGTTGGATTGGGTTGTTTCGGGGAGAAGACCAGACAGCAAGGTCACCGATCTCATCGGATTAGGGAAGGATAGGGAAGGAAGTCGGCAGTGTCTTTTGACAGGAACCGTCCCAGCATTTGCCTGGAGCGATTTTGGAAAATCAA
This sequence comes from Schistocerca gregaria, assembly GCF_023897955.1. Classification (NCBI taxonomy): domain Eukaryota; kingdom Metazoa; phylum Arthropoda; class Insecta; order Orthoptera; family Acrididae; genus Schistocerca; species Schistocerca gregaria. Next base: position 178,871 of record NW_026061873.1, on the reverse strand, counting down.
GAAAAATTAAATCAGGGTGGTCGGACGCAGGACTGAACCGTCGACCTCCAGAAAGCGAGTCCACTTTGCTGACCACTGCGCCATCTCGCTCCGTCTACTGGTGGAGAGTCGCTAATTGTTGGAGACGTAATAGAGGCTGATGTCACGCTACATAGCGATTCTGTTATCAGTAAGTTTCCTTATACGAGAGTTATTATAATTAATGAACGAATCGTCATGTAAGGTCGCAGGACGCTTATTTCTTACGGTGTTTGAACCTGAGATGTTGAAAATATTTGTCTGGGACTGAGATTCGAACTCTCATCCTTCCCTTCGCCAGGCTTCACCCCTTTCAGATGATTTAGTTCCAACGATTCAATGTTTCCCCTGGATTTCTGAGTTCTCAAAGTCTCTCCGAAAGGCGCATATCTGGGTTCGACAACTGGTCTGGCAAAAAGTTTCCATCACGACGTTTCAAGCTGCAGTACGCGCACACCAGCCTGCAGGTGACAATTATAGTTTTCAACGTCTCTCCGTGCCTTTCAACATTATTGATTGGTGCCGGTTTCGACTCGCAATCAGAACGATTCGTCATATTAATTTCATATACAATCATCGTCGCTTAGTTTGGTGAAAAAGTATTTCATAGTCAATGCCTCTTCGTGTGTAGTCGAAACGAAGACATTTGCAGGGCTCGACTTCCAATCAGCACACAGCTTTACGTCATGTTATTTCCAGTTCAAATACCTGTACATCTCACAACTGGTGAAATAAAATGTTTTTTAACATGTGTTCATGACTGTATAACACTAAAAGGTGTACTGGTTTCGAATCCCGGTAAATCAAAAGTTTTTCACCTCGGTATTTCAGTTTTAGTCGTCTTGCTAGTGTTGAAAAGATTTAAGATCTAATATTTGATTGTGTTCGATTAACAATTCAGTATCAACTGGGTTCGAATCCCAATCCCCCACAAACTTTATGCCATGTCATTTCAAATTCAATCCTGCACACACTTGTTACTTTTGACCTGAAACATGTTTAAAATTTTTCGTTGTTACTTAACATGAAGAAGAATTGCTGGATTGGAGACTTCAGTCCCATTCCAGTACAAAAATGTCCGTAATATAATTTCAAGTTGAATTTTGCTTTTTGAAATGCTATTTACTGTAATAAATTTGAGTTTGCAAGCGTAATGGCCGTGTCATGTCTAATAACGTGTTTTCTGTATTAATTTGTATGTGGATTGATACCCATTAAGGGCAGTTATTTTTTGAGGCCTCTTGTAATAACCATTTTAGTTAGTCAAACAACTGTATCCAAAAGACCACAGAGGGTATGCAAGACAGTTGCGTTATGGGGATTGCATATAAATCAGGCGAAACGTGATTTATGTCGTTCGGGTACTTTTGAGCATGACAGTACCACAATCCTTAATAAAGCACTTGTGTTTAAAAAGGTATATAATGTTTCTGATATTTATGTCTTGATATAGTCAGATGTTAAGCTCTTTAAACTATTTTGGACTTCTTCTGGCATAATGTCTACTGCGTTTCATACGTGGCATGTCTAATTTTCGTGCATGCACATTCGCAGAGTCGCTTCGCGTTAGAATAACTTACTATACAAACTGATTGTTTAGGTCACGATATTTATTTCGCCGTTAATCTGAAAATTCTGTTGTGATTATTTCCCTCGCAGAAAGATGTAGCACGTTCTTTTACGAACAAAGTTCACCTACACGGTTTCCCATCGTTAGCGAACTATGAAATAGTTCAAGGTAGAGTTACTTGTTACATGGCACAAATCTGAAATACGTATGTTGCTAAATCTTGCAGTGAGAAAAATATGGGAATGTAGAGCATCAATTTCTCAGTTCAGATAAGTTTTGACTTCCAATTCTCTTACTGAGTTTCTACTGCACAAAGGGAAAATCTAATCTCATTACATAATTACTTGTTTACTATATATAGATCCTCCATTGGGATATTTCGAATCGATTATGAGGAATTTCGAATACTTATTATGCTGTCTGCCAGACAGCAGAAAGCCGTTAACGGTCTGCGGTGACTTCAACATGGACTTACTAAAGGGTTCTGATAAAACATACACTCCTGGAAATTGAAATAAGAACACCGTGAATTCATTGTCCCAGGAAGGGGAAACTTTATTGACACATTCCTGGGGTCAGATACATCACATGATCACACTGACAGAACCACAGGCACATAGACACAAGCAACAGAGCATGCACAATGTCGGCACTAGTACAGTGTATATCCACCTTTCGCAGCAATGCAGGCTGCTATTCTCCCATGGAGACGATCGTAGAGATGCCGGATGTAGTCATGTGGAACGGCTTGCCATGCCATTTCCACCTGGCGACTCAGTTGGACCAGCGTTCGTGCTGGACGTGCAGACCGCGTGAGACGACGCTTCATCCAGTCCCAAACATGCTCAATGGGGGACAGATCCGGAGATCTTGCTGGCCAGGATAGTTGACTTACACCTTCTAGAGCACGTTGGGTGGCACGGGATACATGCGGACGTGCATTGTCCAGTTGGAACAGCAAGTTCCCTTGCCGGTCTAGGAATGGTAGAACGATGGGTTCGATGATGGTTTGGATGTACCGTCTACTATTCAGTGTCCCCTCGACGATCACCAGAGGTGTACGACCAGTGTAGGAGATCGCTCCCCTCACCATGATGCAGGGTGTTGGCCCTGTGTGCCTCGGTCGTATGCAGTCCTGATTGTGGCGCTCACCTGCACGGCGCCAAACACGCATACGACCATCATTGGCACGAAGGCAGAAGCGACTCTCATCGCTGAAGACGACACGTCTCCATTCGTCCCTCCATTCACGCCTGTCGCGACACCACTGGAGGCGGGCTGCACGATGTTGGGGCGTGAGCGGAAGACGGACTAACGGTGTGCGGGACCGTAGCCCAGCTTCATGGAGACGGTTGCGAATGGTCCTCGCCGATACCCCAGGAGCAACAGTGTCCCTAATTTGCTGTGAAGTGGCGGTGCGGTCCCCTACGGCACTGCGTAGGATCCAACGGTCTTGGCGTGCATCCGTGCTTCGCTGCGGTCCGGTCCCAGGTCGACGGGCACGTGCACCTTCCGCCGACCACTGACGACAACATCGATGTACTGTGGAGACGTCACGCCTCACGTGTTGAACAATTCGGCGGTACGTCCACCCGGCCTCCCGCATGCCCACTATACGCCTTCGCTCAAAGTCCGACAACTGCACATACGGTTCACGTCCACGCTGTCGCGGCATGCTACCAGTGTTAAAGACTGCGATGGAGCTCCGTATGCCACGGAAAACTGGCTGACACTGACGGGGGCGGTGCACAAATGCTGCGCAGCTAGCGCCATTCGACGGCCAACACCGCGGTTCCTGGTGTGTCCGCTGTGCCGTGCGTGTGATCATTGCTTGTACAGCCCTCTCGCAGTGTACGGAGCAAGTATGGTGGGTCTGACACACCGGTGTCAATGTGTTCTTTTTTTCCATTTCCAGGAATGTATGATGTGGAAACCATATTTGGTCTTACAGTGTGATCTCAGTGACTAATCTTCCAACATGGGTGGATAAAAGTAGCACCCCAACTAATGATATTTCCTTTGATGAAGCTGAATGCAAGAAAATAACTGTGCACTCACTAACAATGCTGTCTCTGATCATGGTGCACAGTCAGTTAGAATAAAAACGACAGTGCCTCTGCTCAGTGAAAATCCGAATAATTAATGATTGAAGAACAAATGTTTCTTAGAATGCTTTACGAAAAAAAAACATGGGATGAAATTTATAATGAACTAAATGCTAACACAAAATTTAATTTATTCTATGATAAATTCATATAACTGTTTGAAAATAGTTTAAGAAGACAGAGGGATTCATATTGACAATGTTTCCTTTGATGAAGCTCAAAGCCAGGTAATAGCTGCATAACTAATAATAAATTTTCTCTCAGTTCATGATGCACAGTTACTCAGGATAAATAAGACACTGCCTTACTGTATAAGACGTCTAAGTCGATACCAATTAGAGTAATTAATGACGCTAGGACAAATATTTTTGAGAATGGTTTACAAGCAATGACATGGGATAAAATTTAGAACGAGCCAAATGTTGACTTAAAATTTAATTTATGGAACTATAAATTGATATCAGAATTAGAAGACAGCTTTCAACATAAGCAAATTAGAAAGAACATTAACAAGCGTATAAAACACATGGATCACTAGAGGAATTTAATCATTTTGTGAAAGGAAAATGGAAATATATACACTCCTGGAAATGGAAAAAAGAACACATTGACACCGGTGTGTCAGACCCACCATACTTGCTCCGCACACTGCGAGAGGGCTGTACAAGCAATGATCACACGCATGGCACAGCGGACACACCAGGAACAGCGGTGTTGGCCGTCGAATGGCGCCAGCTGCGCAGCATTTGTGCACCGCCCCCGTCAGTGTCAGCCAGTTTGCCGTGGCATACGGAGCTCCATCGCAGTCTTTAACACTAGTAGCATGCCGCGACAGCGTGGACGTGAACCTTATGTGCATTTGACGGACTTTGAGCGAGGGCGTATAGTGGGCATGCGGGAGGCCGGGTGGACGTACCGCCGAATTGCTCAACACGTGGGGCGTGAGGTCTCCACAGTACATCGATGTTGTCGTCAGTGGTCGGCGGAAGGTGCACGTGCCCGTCGACCTGGGACTGGGCCGCAGCGACGCACGGATGCACGCCAAGACTGTAGGATCCTACTCAGTTCCGTAGGGGACCGCACCGCCACTTCACAGCAAATTAGGGACACTGTTGCTCCTGGGGTATCGGCGAGGACCATTCGCAACCGTCTCCATGAAGCTGGGCTACGGACCCGTACACCGTTAGGCCGTCTTCCGCTCACGCCCCAACATCGTGCTGCCCGCCTCCAGTGGTGTCGCGACAGGCGTGAATGGAGGGACGAATGGAGACGTGTCGTCTGCAGCGATGTGAGTCGCTTCTGCCTTGGTGCCAATGATGGTCGTATGCGTGTTTGGCGCCGTGCAGGTGAGCTCCACAATCAGGACTGCATACGACTGAGGCACACAGGGCCAACACCCTGCATCATGGTGTGGGGAGCGATCTCCTATACTGGCCGTACACCTCTGGTGATCGTCGAGGGGACACTGAATAGTGCACGGTACATCCAAACCGTCATTGAATCCATCGTTCTACCATTCCTAGACCGGCAAGGGAACTTGCTGTTCCAACAGGACAATGCACGTCCGCATGTATCCCGTGCCACCAAACATGCTCTAGAAGGTGTAAGTCAACTACCCTGGCCAGCAAGATCTCCGGATCTGTCCCCCATTGAGCATGTTTGGGACTGGATGAAGCGTCGTCTCACGTGGTTGCACGTCCAGCACGAACGCTGGTCCAACTGAGGCGCCAGGTGGAAATGGCTTGGCAAGCCGTTCCACAGGATTACATCCAGCATCTCTACGATCGTCTCCATGGGAGAATAGCAGCCTGCATTGCTGCTAAAGGTGGATATACACTGTACTAGTGCCGACATTGTGCATGGTCTGTTTCCTGTGTCTATGTGCCTGTGGTTCTGTCAGTGTGATCATGTGATGTATCTGACCCCAGGAGTGTGTCAATAAAGTTTCCCCTTCCTGGGAGAATGCATTCACGGCGTTCTTATTTCAATTTCCAGGAGTGTATGTTGGGAAGAACAAGTAGAGATTCTGCAGTGATTGAACATTACAAAAGTTTTTCATAATAATCACATAGGGAGTCTCCCAATGCTCAATCTTAGGTCTGCTATGGTTCCACATATATGTAAACGATTTTTGGTCTAATATACAGCAAGTGGAATTGGTTATTTTTGTGGATGACACTAGTATGGTAATCGTTCCAAGCATACATATCTTAACAAATGAGATGGTAAACAAGATTCTTAAAAGTATAATTGTTTTTCTGCTTACAGGCTTACCGTCTATTATAAAAAGACACATACTCAGTTTTGAACATCTAGGGATACTATATCAATGATCAGGGTAAGGCACATAGTGGGGAAATAATAAGTAGGGTGGAAACTTCAGTATTCTTAGGTGCCCAAACTAAAGTTAATTTAAACTGCAAAAGCACATTTCGTTGCTCCCGAAAAAACTTTGTCCATGTAAACACACTTAGAATCATTGTAAATTTAGGGAGAAACAAAACAGAAAGTTGACATTTACATGTATTTTCATTCAATAACCTCTATGGAATAATGTTCTGGTATAACTCATCATTAAGGAAGCAAGTCTTCATTGGTCAAAAATGTCGTGCAAGAATGATATATAGTGCTCACCCATAATCATCTTGTTGACATCTGTTTAAGGAGTTGGGCGTTCTGACTACTTCTTCACAGTATTTTTATTACCTCATGAAGTTGACTATAAATAATCCAGTTCAGTTCAAAAGGAACAAATTACAATACCAGAACAAAAATGACATTCATTATTCCACATTAAAGTTTAGTTATCACAAAAAAGGGTGCACAACATTGCAACTAAAATTTTTGGTAACTTACCCAGTGATTTCAAATTTTACTTAGTTGTCTAAGATTATATTACAAACTGAAAAAGTTTCTAGAACGATAGTTTCTCTCCTCAATTATTATGGCCAATTGAGTCAATGATGAAGAGCTGGCAAATATTTTTCACGAAAATGTCCATTAACAACAGGAAATTATTCGTGACACATAACATGATTTGGTGGTATATTATGTCTTGCAGCAATATTTCGTTGTCTGAAAGTGTAACATGGACCATAGAAATTCTTCAGATAGTGAGGATGGAAGCATGAAGGAGAATGTTAAAACGTGATGGAACCACAAAATGCAGATGATAATGTATTAGAGTAACTAAGAAGAAATTAGAAGGGCTGCCGTAAGATGACCAGAATTAGAGGGCGGAGGTGTAAAGAGTATATACGAAAATGGACTCTTTGCAGCAGTAATTCAGTATGATGTGCGAAATAATCACCCACATTAGAACAGGAAGATATGTAAAAGATAACGAAATCAGTTGCTGGACAGTTGTCAGTTGAGTGAAACACACAAGACAACGTATTCTCAGGAGCTCCTCACACTACAAATTTCGCTTTCAGTAATTTTCTATACTGTTTGTTTCTATGAAAATGAGGTTAGCAAACGCAAGAGATGAAATATAAGTTATTTGTAAAATTAGGTTGAAGAGAATATTTGAGACTCCTAGTAATTAGAAAAAACTCACGTGTATGCATTTTTTGTGTTAAACGAATAATGATCTTGAGCAGCTGGTGGGCAAATTTCTTATCCTGAACATTGTCAGCTAACAAATTTTCGCACATAATCCGCTCAATGGAATAGTTATGCATCATTGACATCTGACATTCTTATTTATACAGGGTGTTAAAAAAGGTACGGTCAAACTTTCACGAAACATTCATCACACACAAAGAAAGATGATATATTATGTGGACATGTGTCCGGAAACGCTTACCTTTCATGTTAGAGCTCATTTTATTTCTTCTCTCCAACTCACATTAATCGTGGAATAGAAACACACAGCAACAGAACGTACCAGCGTGACTTCAAACACTTTGTTACAGGAAATGTTCAAAATGTCCTCCGTTACCGAGGATACATGCATCCACCCTCCGTCGCATCGAATCCCTGATGCGCTGATGCAATCCTGGAGAATGGCGTATTGTATCACAGCCGTCCACAATACGAGCACGAAGAGTCTCTACGTTTGGTACCGGGGTTGCGTAGACAAGGGCTTTCAAATGCCCCCATAAATGAAAGTCAAGAGGGTTGAGGTCCGGAGAGCGTGGAGGCCATGGAATTGGTCAGCCTCTACCAATGCATCGGTCACCGAATCTGTTGTTGAGAAGCGCACAAACACTTCGACTAAAATGTGCAGGACGCCGTGCGGGTTTGGGGGTTAGAATAGGTCCGCGGTATTCCTGCCTGTCCTAAGAGGCGACTAAAAGGAGTCTCAAACATTTGGGCCTTATATGATGGTCCCCTGTTGGGTTTGACCTCCATCTCTCAAAATTTTCCGAAGAGCGAGCCGATTGGGGAAGGGCGCTTTACTTGGTGCATTGTGTCCATCTTGCGATCAGACCGTTCGCTTGCTTATACACTGTTGAATTGCAGTCCTCTCCACTCTCCATCTCTTGGGCATGACTCTGTTTCTCCGTGCAGATTACACCTTGCACTGTGCAGTGCCTGTTTCTGCACCGACGGCGACCATGGACCACATGTTACCTAACATCCAGCACGGTAGCCAGGCTGTTGTGGTGGGGCCGCCATGTACCCTATTGATTGTAGCCCCCTGACTACACAGGGATCGCTCTACTGATGCCTGCGCCGTTAACTACCCACGTATGCCAAGGAGTAGATGCCTATCCTCCTGGGGTATCGGGACTCCCGGCAACAGCCATCCTGCCAGGTGGCTTTTGCCGTGGCTGGGTGGCACCTGTGGGGAGGGCCCTTGGTCGGAGTAGGTGGCATCAGGGCGGATGACCCGCAATGAAGCGTGGTACATCGTCTCTCGCTGGTGGCCAGCCGCCAGCAGTCTCTAAGCGTTCTCGGGCTCAGTTTAACGCTCAGAAGTACGATCCGAAAACGTTTCCCTCCCTGGCCACAGTGTGGGAGAAACGTCTGTCTCAGGATGGCAGTAGCAGTTATTCGCCCCGCTTCTTAGTTTGTATGAGGGCTGATGGGGAGTCTTTGCTCTCCACAAAGCCTCAATTCTTCGTCAAGCATTTAGAGGACAAGTTTGGGGAGGTGGAGGGCTTGTCAAAATGCGCTCTGGGTCAGTCCTGATATAAACGGCATCCTCTGCCCAGTCACGATGGTTACTCGCTTGTGAGAAGTTGGGGGATGTTGCCGTTATGTTCACACCCCATAAGAGTTTAAATATGGTCCAGGGAGTTATTTAACATAGGGATCTTCTTTTGCTGTCTGATGAAGAGCTGCGCGCCAATTTAGAGCGCCGAGGTGTACATTTCGTCCGGCACGTTCATCGGGGTCTGAAGGAAAATCAGATTGCTACCGTTGCCTTCATCTTGGCCTTAGAAGGGGATACATTACCGGAAAAGGTCAAGGTGATGGTCTACCGATGTGACGTTAAGCCCTATATCCCTCCCCCGATGCGGTTCTTTAAGTGCTGGAAGTTCGGCCATATGTCTTCTTGCTGCACTTCCAGCCTCACATGTCGAGATTGTGGACGGCCATCACATCCCAATACACCATGTGCCCCGCCTCCCATCTGTGTCAACTGCGGGGAGCACCATTCACCTTGCTCGCCAGACTGCCGAATTTTCCAGAAAGAGCGTAAAATCATGGAATACAAGACCCTGGGCAGACTAACCTATACTGAGGCCAAAAGGAAATACGACCGACTCCATCCTGTGAGAATGACATCTTCCTACACTGCTGCTACAACACCTGTGCTAGCCCTGTCTGTTTCTCCAATTGCGGCTGGATCGACGAGTAGTACAACTCCTCCTGCCCCCTCGCCAGTGGGGGCTCTACCCACCGGGTTGCTCCTGCGCCACCTACCTCAGGAGAAACACCATCCCACCCATCGGGGATGTCCATCCCCACTTCTAAGCCAGAGAAGTGTCCAACTTCTTCGGCTTCTCACGCTTGCAAGGGGTCCCTTGGGGGTCCCTCCCTTTCCAGGTTTCCGCCAGCGAGAAGGCTGACGACTGACAGTGGCGTAAGTGCCCGCAATCCGCTGGTCGTAGGGCTTCACGGTCCTCCTCCGTCCTGGAGACTGAATCGGTGAAGCCCTCCCAGCCGGTGCGACCCAAGGAACGGCGTGAGATATCCAAGAAGAGCTCTCAGCCCAAGGAACTCGTGGTGGCAGCCATCCCACCGCAACCTTCCAGCTCTGCGTCTGAGGATGAGGTGGAGATTCTGGCGTCCCCTGAGGACCTCAATCTCGCCGGTCCATCAGACGCCATGGAAAGCACTATCACAGGTGCTAAATCGGAGGCAGCAGGTGACCCAGTGGCGTAATCTCCCTTCCCAGTCCCGTCACGCCTTTCTCAGCCATGGACACACCATCCTCCAGTGGAACTGCGGTTTCTTCCACCATCTAGCTGAGCTCCGCCAACTTACCAGCCTTCACCCTTTCCTCTGCATTGCTCTGCAGGAAACTTGGTTTCCGGCAATGCGAACCCCCGCCCTCCATGGCTACCAGGGTTATTATAAGAACTGGGCAGCTTATGAAAGGGTGTCTGGTGGCGTCTGCATATATGTCCTGAACTCTCTTCACAGCGGGTCTGTACCTCTCCAAACACTTTTAGATGCTGTCGCTATTCGGGTGTGGACGCCACAGGCTGTTACCGTCAGCAATCTTTACCTTCCACTGGATGGTGATCTCGTGCAGCATGTCCTGGCTGCTCGGATAGCCCAATTGCCGCCACCTTTCTTGTTACTGGGCGACTTTAACGCCCATACCCATCTGTGAGGTTGGTCAGTGGCAACAGGTCGAGGCGCCATCGTTGAGCATTTATTGGCGCAGCTTGATCTCTCGATATTAAATGATGGTGCCTTCACACACTTCAGTGTGGCGCATGGCACATACCCCGACAAAGACCTTTCGATCTGTAGCCCTAGCCTCTTACCGTCTGTCCAATGGAGAGTGCATGACGACCTTTGTGGTAGTGACCAGTTTCCGATCTTTCTGTCACTACCACAGCGTCAGTCTTCTGGGCGCCCTAGCAGATGGGCTGTGAATAAGGCTGACTGGGACTTGTTCTCCTCCACTGCCGCTATTGAGCCTCTCTCTAACGATGACAGTAATGCAGTGGTTCAATCGGTCACCACCGGCATCGTTACTGCCGCCGAATCTGCGATTCCCCGTTCTTCTGGGTACCCTCGGCTGCGGACTGTGCCTTGGTGGTCGCCTGAGATCGCTGAAGCGATTAAAGCTCGCCGGCGGGCGCTCCAGCTTTACAAGCGACATTCCTCAATCGAACTCCTTATCGCCTTCAAACGGCTGCGTGCGCGAGCCCGCCGCATTATCCGCCAACACAAGCAGGAGTGCTGGGAGCTGTATGTGTCCACCATTGGCCTCCATGTCACTCCATCGCAGGTCTGGGTCAAGATTCGCCGCCCCTATGGCTATCGGACCCCTGTCAGCGTCCCTGCGCTCTCACCGAATGGAACAGTTTGTACTGACTCCGACGTCATTGCAAACCGCTTGGCAGAGCTCTTTGCTCTGAATTCCGCTTCTGCCAACTACCCCTTGGGCTTCCGCTCCATTAAAGAGCGGATAGAATGTCGGAGTCTTTCTTTTCGCACCCAGCATCCTGAATTGTACAATGTTCCATTCAGTGAGTGGGAATTCCGCAGTGACCTCGCCGCTTGTCCTGATACCGCTCCTGGCCCAGATAGCATCCACTCTCAGATGCTGAAACATCTTTCAGTGGACTGCCAGCGACACCTCCTCGACCTTTACAACTGCATTTGGGTCGAGTGTGAGTTTCTGTCGCAATGGCGGGAAAGCCTTGTTGTCCCCGTTCTGAAACCGGGGAAGAACCCTTTGGAGGTGGACAGCTACCGTCCCATTAGCCTCACCAACGTTCTTTGCAAGTTTCTTGAACAGATGGTGAGCCGGCGCTTGAATTGGATACTGGAGTCTCGCGGCCTTCTGGCTCCGTCTCAGGGTGGGTTCCGTAAAGGCCGCTCCACCACCGACAATCTGGTGAGCCTAGAGTCGGCCATCCGTACTGCCTTTGCCCGCCATCAGCATCTGGTCGCTGTCTTTTTCGACATGAGGAAGGCGTATGATACGACATGGCGTAATCACATCCTCTCTACGCTTTATGGATGGGGCCTTCGGGTCCCTCTGCCGATCTATACCCGTAATTTTCTGTCATATCGTACTTTCCGCGTGCACGTCGCGGCCTCATGTAGTTCCTCCGAAGTCCAGAAGAACGGTGTGCAACAGGGTTCTGTTCTAAGTGTCTGTCTGTTTTTAATAGCCATTAACGGGCTCGCTGCGGCCGTGGGAAATTCTGTCTCCGCTTCCCTGTATGCTGTCGACTTCTGCCTTTACTACAGCTCTATTGGCATTGCAGTTGCTGAACGTCAGCTACAGGGCGCAATCCGCAAGGCGCAGTCTTGGGCTGTAGCGCACGGTTTTCAGTTTTCGGCAGCCAAGACCTGCGTCATGCATTTCTGCCGGCGACGCACTGTTCACCCAGAGCCGCGGTTTTATCTCGACGGCGAGCTTCTTACAGTGGTGGAGTTACATAAGTTTTTGGGGTGGTTTTTGATGCCCGGTTGACTTGGCTGCAGCTTAAACAGGCGTGTTGGCGGCATGTAAATGCTCTGCGATGCCTGAGCCACACCAGGTGGGGCGCCGACCGATCTACTCTCCTACGGCTTTACCAGGCGTTAATCCAGTCCCGTCTGAACTATGGGAGTCTGGCTAATGGCTCAGCATCCCCATCTGCGCTGCGGGTGCTGGACCCAATCCTCCACAACGCGATACGCCTTGCCACTTGTGCCTTCCGGACCAGTCCTGTGGACGGCATACTTGTGGAGGCAGGTGTCCCTCCACTGCGGATACGACGCCAACAATTACTGGCTGCTTATGCTGCCCTTGTTTTTAGCTTGCCCGAGCATCCAAATTATCGTGTCCTGTTCCCGCAGTCCCTCGTCCATCTGCCAGAACGTCGGCCCAGGTCGGGTTGTCCGATCGCCGTACGCGTCAAACAGCTTCTCTACGGGCTTGGATGTTTCCCTGTACCACCTCCTTTCCGGGCCCCTCTGCGTACACCCCCATGCCTTCGGCTCGACTTGGCACAGGGCCCAAAGGACTCAGTTTCTCCGGTGGCCTTCCGACGCCGCTTTTATTCCATCCTGGACACGTATCAGGGCTCTGGCGTTGTCTATTCCGACGGTTCGATGGTTCCTGGTCGTGTCGGTTATGCACTAACTCTAGGGGACCATTCTGAACAACGTTCGTTGCCGGCTGGCTGCAGTGTTTACACTGCTGAGCTGGTCACCATCTTTAGCTCCCTAGAGTATATCCGCTCCTGCTCAGATGAATCCTTCATTATCTGTAGCGATTCCCTGAGCGGTTTACGAGCTCTCGACCAGTGTTTCCCTCGTTCTCGTCTGGTGATGGCTATCCAGGAGTCCCTGCATACTCTTACCCGTTGCGGCAGATATGTGGTCTTTGTTTGGACCCCGGGTCATGTTGGGATACCCAGAAATAAAACTGTTGACCGCCTGGCGAAAGAGGCCACTAGTGCACCATCTCTGGAGATTGGCCTCCCGGCGACTGATTTGCGGGCACTATTACGCCGCAAAGTTTTCGATTTATGGGACACTGATTGGCGCAACATGCCCGTGCCTAACAAACTCCGCCGTATCAAGGAGACGACTACTGTGTGGCGGTCATCCATGCGAGCTAACTGCAGGGAATCAGTCGTCCTTTGTCGGCTCCGCATTGGCCACACCTGACTGACGCACACTTATTTACTGTGTTGTCAAGATCCCCCTCTCTCTCGTTGTGGGGCGTCCTTGACGGTGGTCCATATTCTGTTTTAGTGCGCCCTTTTATCTGTGCTCAGGCAGACTTTTGCGCTGCCTGATACGCTCTCTGCGCTTTTATCTGACGACTCTTCCATAGCGGACGTAGTTCTGCGTTTTATTCGGGCAGGGAGATTTTATCGCTTAATGTAAGTGTGTGAGTTTTTGTGTTGATTCTGGCCTATGGCCTACGATTTGTCTGATTTTTTTTCATGTCTTTCTCGATGGTTGGCTTTTCCGTTTTTGTTTGTATGGTCGGCCAACCACCGTCATACTCTGTGTGATTTTAGTTCGTCTTGTCTGGTCTTTGTCTACGTTTCTCTTGTTCTGTGTCGTCTGTCTTATCGTCTGTCTTATCGTCCGTTGATCGTTTTATTCTCAGTGGGTGTTTTTAGTATTTGGAAAAAGGGACCGATGACGGTAGCAGTCTGGTCCCTTTAACCCCCACAAACCAACCAACCAAAATGTGCAGGACCTTCATCGTGCATGAACCACATGTTGTGTCACACTTGTAAAGGCACATGTTCTAGCAGCACAGGTAGTATCCTGTATGAAATCATGATTACGTGCTCCATTGAGCGTAGGTGGAAGAACATGGGGCCAAATGAAGACATCACCAACAATGCCTTCCCCAAACGTTCACAGAAAATCTGTGTTGATGACGTGATTGCACAACTGCGTGCGGATTCTCGTCAGGCCACACATGTCGATTGTGAAAATTTACAATTTGATCACGTTGGAATGAAGCCTCATACGTAAAGAGAACATTTGCACTGAAATGAGGACTTACACATTGTTGGATGAACCATTCGCAGAAGTGTACCTGTGGATGCCAATCAGCTGCTGATACATGGTACAGAAACAACTGGTTCTCCCGTAGCTTTCTCCATACAGTGACGTGGTCAATGCCTTGTACAGCAACAACTTCTCTCACATTGAAATTAGGGTTATCGTCAACTGCACGAAGAACAGCCTCGTCCATTGCACGTGTCCTCGTCGTTCTAGGTCTTCCCCAGTCGCGAGTCATAGGCTGGAATGTTTCGTGCTCCCTAAGACGCCGATCAATCGCTTCGAACGTCTTCCTGTCGGGACCCCTTCGTTCTGGAAATCTGTCTCGATACAAACGTACCGCGCCACGGCTTTTGCCCCGTGCTAATCCATACATCAAATGGGCATCTGCCAACTCCGCATTTGTAAACATTGCACTGACTGCAAAACCACGTTCGTGATGAACACTAACCTGTTGATGCTACGTACTGACGTGCTTGATGCTAGTACTGTAGAGGAATGAGTCGCATGTCAACACAAGCACCGAAGTCAACTTTACCCTCCTTCAATTGGGCCAACTGGCGGTGAATCGATGAGGTACGGTACACACGGATGGAACTAAAATGAGCTCTAACATGGAAATTGAGCGTTTCCGGACACATGTCCACATAACATATTTTCTTTATATGTGTCTGCGGAATGTTTCCTGAAAGTTTGGCCGTACCTTTTTGTAACACCCTGTATAGGTTCTATGTGTATCTATAAACGTTTATAGCTTCTACGAAATTTGGAAGGTATCAGTGTATGAAAAATATGATGAACAATCAAAGATTATTTCCAAATGAAGAAAGTGAAATAGCAGAAGACCTTCTAAAACAATGGCTTAGAGGCATTTCGGAACTAGCGAGGAGGCGCAGTGGTTAGCACAATGGACTCGCTTTCGGGAGGACGACGGTTCAAATTCTGATTTAGGTTTTCTGTGATTTCCCTAAATCGCTTCAGGCAAATGCCAGGATGGTTCCCTTGAAAGGGCACGGCCGGCTCCCTTCCCTAAGCCGACGAGACCGGTGGCCTCGCTGTCTGGTCCCCTCCCCAAATCAACCAACCAACAGAGACATCGGAAGAATCATATTGGAATACAGTTTTGTTATCGATTTGTAGACATATTAGATTTATTCTCTCTATGACTCCTTTCCCCTGTCTTCTTTATCTTCGTGGATGCATATTTATTTTTTCCTCGACACTTGGACGATAGTTTACATATGAACGGCGGCTTTCGTCAACGAATTAGACTATCACATGTGGCGATAAAATTGGGAAGTTGTAAGGCTGCAAGTATATGTCTTGGTGGGATTGTTAGAAAAATACGAAGCAGGATCCGCTTTGTACTTCGTACCTTGTATTTTAGATCGATAACCTATGTCTGGGGAATAAATAAATTACTGTAGTTATTGAGTCTGTCTAGTCTTGCTGTTCGTTGAGTGCAATAATGATTTCTTCAGATTTACTTACCTCATTAGTAACCTCAACAAGGGTATGTCAGTATAATACTCAGTATGTGATTAGTTCACGTTGTTTGATCATAATAAACAAAGATCTGAACCGATTTGTAGCACCTATCACGTCAGTTGACCGGCATAAATATTGCCTCCTCTCGCTCTCAGAGAAAACGATATGGCCTACAAATTATTGCGAGATTACGTAGCTAAGGTCTTAAGCTTTAAAATCATCTAAGATTATTGTATGCATCATTTATAGTTTACTAGTTACTGTCGATCATGGACAATATAACGTTTATAACCCAAACTTTTTCGAACATGCCTAAGGGCCTCGAACACGTGTAGCCACTCGCTAAGTAAGCCTTCTCAGTGTTTGTGTGCTTTCTTAACTGCGCCCTCAGAGCTTCGGCGCAAAACAAATCTGGAGCTGCATTTTGTGGAGGGCCGGTGCTTTCCCAGAAGTGACCTCCTGCTGCGAGACTAGGGGTGGCGGCAGCCCGCCTTTGTTTGTTTGACGTTATATAAGACGTCACTCAGCGGTAGGGTGACGGGAGGGCGACGCCAGTTGTCTGCAGTAACCACATTAGCAATCTGCAGACAAACATGACACTTTGTCCTGTCGTCGTCCTTGTGCCTCCACAAACATTCCCTGGCCGCGGTTGTGTGTTTCGGACAACATAAAGAAGAGGTTCAGTCACCGAAGTAAAGGAACAGCACATATGTTAACTGCTTCTTGGAGTGAAAACTTTACAGTTCTCTGTTAATACATCGAAAGCGGAGTCATATGCCCTCCTGTAAAATTGCTGAAGGGAATGAAAACTGAACATCAATTAAGTTTGTCTGTTTTTTGAGGACGTTGGTGTAAGAGAAATCGTTACCCCTGTTCATAGATTTGAATCCACTTCTGTCATTTACGAACCCAGGGATTTCTAACGTGGTGAAGCCCTCTATTGGTGATTAAGTAGTTACACCAACGGAATAGAGTCTCAGTTGGACAATGATATGAATCTTTATTAAAGGTATTTTGGGATGATAGTGCTGAAATAATAATCTACTGTCAGAGATATTTCGAATCTTCGAATAAATTTTTACTTTGTTATTTACATTTCTAGTGGTGATCATGTCATCTGGTTGCACTACCATTCCCTGTTACTGAATAACCCACTTGCGTTATTCATTTGCGTGTATAAAAGAAAACGAAGAATGCTCAGAATGCTCACATGTGCATTTCACCAAGTGTCGTGTAGGTTGCACATATATCAGAAATTTTGTGATGACTAAATCTTATACAAATGGTCCGCCCCCGGTAGCTGATTCAGTCTGCTTTCCGCAGCGCTGTGGCGAGGACGTCTTGTTTACGTCCCGTCCGCGCGGTCGCGAGTGCTCGTAGTTGTTTACTACTGCGTTGTCGCTAGTTTAGCGTCCATGACTACCGACGGAACATGGCACATTCATACAGACAAACCACCATCAAGATCAGTTTTCAACCCGATAATGCACGACCGCGAGCTTTTGAAGTGGAACGTTTCCTTCATGACGACGTTAAAATTGACCCGCGAGACGTAATTGGTATCCATCTCTCTATCACGAGCAGTGTTGTCTACGTCAAGCTAGTAAGTGACGAGGTGTGCAACAGAATCGTGAGCGCACATGCCAACGGTCTGAAATTCAAACATTCTGATGGCCATATTCGGGCGGTCTCTATCGATCACGCTGGGCTTGGCCTACGTACGATACGCGTCTTCGAACTCCCTTTTGAAGTACCACTGGACGTAGTCACCGCGGCTTTCCAGCCCAACGGCAGAGTAATCAGCCATATGGCCGAAAAATGGACCACCTTTACAACGTACCCCGTTCTTAACGGGGTACGACAGATTAAAATTGAATTGACCAAACATGTTCCGTCATATCTGTCATCGGCGGATGTAGGGCGATCATTATGTATGACGGTCAGCCACGCACTTGCTCTGGTTGTGGCCAAGTAGGGCACGTCCGTTCGGATTGACTCCGACGACGGCTTACTCAAATCCCGACAGGTGAATCTATGACTCCTTCTACGGTGACGACCCTTCCTCTCAAATACGCCGAAGTTACACGGGCAGCAACCTTTACCTCTGCTGACGACATTAGTCCGATAACCGCCCTCGATGGTGAGAACATAATGGCTTCTGCAGTACAGGATCCGGCACCCCCACCTGAAGATAATCACCGACCGACCTTGCAAGAAGGCGTAGATGCCAGGATGGACACTGACCCACGGGTTGTGCCGACAGCAGCTTTTCTTCCAGACACCGGAGCAGCTGAAGAAATCTACCCACATTCAGATACTGAAGCACACGTCCGTAAACAGCGTTCCCCGCGAAAACACAAGAGACGGCGGCGTGCTCCATCGGACGAGTGTTTGCAGCAATCGTCTGCCATGGACTGTGGAAATTCCGACGACGGTACCGGCGGTACAGAGGCCGCTGTAACTTCAAACTCAACAGATCGCCGTGGTGACGGCTTCAGCCCCTCCGACCCCACAGAACAGCAGGATCACAAGCAGACAGCCGCTGCCGATTCCCAGCCAGAAGAGCCGATGGAGTCAGCGCCGAGTGCCACAGCAGCCACTAACAGCCACCAACAGCCGATGGTATTTCATGGCGACTGGGCAGACGACTGTGAGGCACACTCCTTGCCCATCGTGTCGGACGACACGGGGGGAAATTTATCCCACCAGTGCTGACGCTTTCCCGCCATTAGGTAGAGTGACGAGACAGCCTTACAGGGGTACTGATGGCCAACACAGATGCTGTGGATAGACCTCAAACTTATCGCATTGCAAATATAAACATCAACACTATACGGACGCGCGCTAAGTTATCATTGCTTCAGGATATGTTGAACTCGGCTTCCATCGACATAGCCCTCCTCCATGAAGTGTACGTCGACGACTTCCCAGACATGTACGGTTACGATGCTTGCGTCTCTCCAGCTTCCCCAAAAGGCAGCGGTGTCGCTGTACTTCTTCGGGAAGGGGTAGTGGCAGACGATATCCTGTTTCTGCCTGGGGCAAGAGGAACGGCACTCACAGTACTGGGTGTCCGCCTTATCAATATCTACGCACCTTCCGGGACGGACAAACGTCGCGAACGTTCACGATTCTTTGCGGAAGACGTCGCCCCGCTCTTCCAAGGCCCCCACGTCCATCTGTCGTTTGGAGGTGACTAAAATTGCGTACTGGCGCCCAGAGACCAACTCCCACGACATAATCCTTGCCCGGAACTGGAGACGCTAATTCGAGACCTGCAGATGGTGGACACTTGGGAACATCTTCACAGCCACCGACCGGGATTCACGCACTTCACGAGTCACTCTTCCAGTCGTATCGACAGGATTTATGTCTGACGCTCTCTCGCCGCTGGAACACAAGATGCGGAACTGTGGCCTGCAGCATTCTCGGACCACTCAGCTTACATTTGTACCGTCACCCTGCGGCGGCAACAAGTGTGGAGAAGCCGCAGCCCGTGGAAATTAAACATCGCTCACCTGTCGTACCCGGATTGCCCCCAAGCCGTTGAGGATACGTGGCATTCGTGTGAAAATCCCCTCCGTGCATATCCCCCAACGATCCGCTGGTGGTTGGACTGCGCCAAACCGTCACTGAGGCGAACGTTGATAACCTACGGTCGCGACCACGCTACTTGGCGAAGACATACACTCGACTTTTACTTCCGGGTCCAGCGCGACTGCGATACTATGGCGCCGTCTCCGGAACGACAAACGGCGGTCCACCGTGCCAAGGCTCATATTCTCGTTCATATGCGACGCCACCTAGGGGGGGTAGTCATCCGCTCGAGGACGTAGGATCGGATGTCTAGCGAACGCCCGTCAATGTTCCACGTCCTTCGTGAACGTAAACGACGCCAACGAGCGCTGATACGCTTCATCGACACGGAGGAGGGTCATCGCCTCACCACGCAACAAGACATAAACACAGCGTTCTACAGTCATTAATCCCAGCTCAATTCCGCACAGACCCCTGATCCGACAGCACTGGAGGACGTCTCTCAGACGATTTACGGCACCGTCACCCCGGTAATAGAAGCGGCCTTGATGGAAGAAATTACAGAAGAAGAAGTGATCAACGCCATTAGAAAAGGGGCTGTCAACAAGTCTCCGGGTCCTGATGGGCTCCCCTTGGAATTTTACCGGACTTTTCAATATTTATTAGCCTCCCGATGGACGGACATCTGTCGCGAACTACTATCCCCGGACGTGCCGCTCCCTGCGGCCCTTGTGGAAGGGATGATTATTCCTATTCACAAACCGTCCGGTGGCTCACGACTGCAGGACTACCGCCCGTTGACGCTATTGAACTGCGACTTTAAGATCTTTTCTCGACTGTTGGCGGCGCGGATACGCCAGACGCTACGCAATGTTATCTCACCCGATCAGACGTCATTGGGAGGCGACAATAATATTCAAACGGCACTCAGCGAATATCGTGACTTGATCTCACTGGCGAGGGCATGTAGTCTGAAGGGTGCACTGGCGACCATCGATTTTAGTCAAGCTTTCGACCACAACTATTTCGAAGCGGTCCTCCAACATATGCGGTACCCACAGCCATTCGTCACTGTCGTCATGCGACTACTCCGCGGCGCGACGTCCAAGGTGATAGTCAACGGCCGACCTACGCAGCCCCTCACCATTTCTCGATCGATACGCCAAAGCTGCCCTCTGTCCACTTATACTTTACGCTGTGGCCACAGAACCTCTCCTCTGCGGCCTGCGCCAACGACTAACGGGTATGACGTTACGAGGCCACACTTTCCGATGTAAAGCGTACGCTGACGACCTGGTGATTGTCATCCGCAACGGTGACGACACCGCTAGCGCACTAACTTGGATAGCGAAATATGGCATGGCCACTGGTAGTCGTATCAACGTCGCAAAATTGGTGGCGATGAACATCGGGGTCGGATTGTCTGAGAACAGTGTCACCCCCTTACAGCTCAGTGATAGTTTGAAATGTCTCGGCATTGATTTTACAGACGATATACGACGGACCGCTGCTCACAACTTTCGAAGGCTTTTACGAAATGTTCGGACTGGAATTGCCAACAACCGCCTACGAGCCCTGGATATCGTCCAACGGACCCAGTATGTCAACACACATTTAGCGTCACGCATTCCGCACTACGCCCATATATTACCTATACCGGTGATGTTAGCTCGCCGTATACTTGCGGCTTTTGGGTCCTTCGTGAGTTCTGGAATGATTTTCAAGATCAAATATGAGACTCTCACCCTTCCCCCGGATCGGGGAGGGCTTGGCCTTTATCACGTTTATGACAAAGCGGTCGCCCTATTTGTCAGCACATTAGTCAAACTATGGCACCGCCGTCCGGACAGTCTGACCAGTTTGTTAATAGAAGAACTAGCACCGCCCTCCCTGTTGCCGCCTGTGCCAATACACCACGTCCCCTCTTCGCTCTTCTACATCGGTGTCTTTTACCTCGAACTCAGTTACGTTCGACTTGCCTTACCAGCGACTCAACTGGCGACGGCAAAGACTCTTTGTAGGGTCCTGCAACGTGGACGACCCGATAACGTCGTGGAGAGGAAGCACCCAAACGTCAACTAGCGAGTAGTGTTGAGGACAATTCACCACGTAACACTAGACACTGACGTCACGGCGATATGGTATATCACTATCAACGGTAAGCAGGTGACCAGATCAAGGCTTCATGCGATCCACATGGTAGACTCACCCATGTGCACGAGCTGTGGCGTTCAAGACAACGATGAACACCGTCTCAGCTGTGGCGAGTCTACAGCAGTGTGGCACTTAGTGAGGCAAATGTCAGCATATTCCTTCGGGTAACGCCGCATCATATCGACCCCAAGACTATCTTATACCCGGATGAAACGTATTACCCACGCACTAAAACTAATGCAACGACGTGGCTTCGTGGACATGCAGTGCACTATTTGTTTCAAGACGGCACTAAGGACACTTTAGACTTTTGGAACTATTTGCAGGAACGGCATTGCAAGATCCTCCGTAACCCAAAGTATCGACAATATTTTTCCAATTTTTTGTGGAGTGCGTTCCACGACCCTCCACGTAGCTGGAACATCACGGGTAAGAGAAGCTAAAATTACAATACGATAATAGAACACTACACGGTACAAGGTGGGATCTACTTTCATCATTAAGAGAAGTCATACCTGGATGATACAGCAGATGGAGAGTTTCGTTGGGAACCCTCACACTCTGTAGCAGTATTTGTCCCATTTCCTCTTTTTGTCCCCGGTGCGAAAAGGTCTTCGCAGTTTTAGTTTTCCCATCCGGTGCAAGATGTAGCACTGGTTAATGGTGGTATGGATTCCACCCTTCAGTTTTGTTTCATGGTTTCCTTCGCCCCGCACTTTGCTCTCTTTCTTTATGCCCTTTTCTACAACTATTAGTATGGTTTTAGTTACGTGCGTCCCCAACTCGACGCAACGAGTGCACTTACTAGTTTTCTGTTCCTTACTGTTAAAAGAAATAAAAATAAAAATTAAAAAATAGTGGTCAGCGCGACAGACTGTCAATCCAAAGGGCCCGGGTTCGATTCCCGGCTGGGTCGGAGATTTTCTCCGCTCAGGGACTGGGTATTGTGTTGTCCTAATCATCATCATTTCATCCTCATCGACGCGCAAGTCACCGAAGTGGCGTCAAATCGAAAGACTTGCATCAGGCGAACGGTCTACCCGACTGGAGGACCTCGTCACACGACATTTCATTTCATTTTACAAATGAACTTGTCAGTTAGTTTTATATGTTGTCACATAGGATCGATATAGGATTTTAACACAATGGCATGTTCGATGTAGTTTTTTAATAGTATGATTGACAGTATAAAAGTGGTGACCAAAGCTCGTTTTGTTTAAAATCTTTCTGTTTGAATATGTTAGTCAAACATGAAACAGTTCCACGTATAACATAACAAAGAAATGAAATTATTGCGCTAGTCGTACACTGGTCTTACTCAAAGAGCCTAAACAGCCCATCACCCATAAAAACATAGAACCCAAAATATATTTTATTATTATTAGGTGGCATTGAAGTTAGTTGACTACAGGCATACAGTACAAGTACGGATCGATAATATGGTTTAATGTATATTAGCTAACGAGAAAATACCTATTATGTAAACGTAAACACCCCACGTAATGTAAAAAAAATAAAAAAAGATGTCCACTGGCTGCCAAACTAATGCAGCACGTGGTGCAGTTATAAAGCTACAAGAACACATGACAGGTAATGGAAAGTTAGCGCGCATCACTTATAATGGCGGACACCAAGCTTACTCAGTTAAAAGTGGAAGTATTTCATGTGTGTCGTCAGTCTCTCTTTCATTACTCATTATTTTCGCGCTGGTATTTTATTAAAACGCTCATTGTTAATGTGTAATCATCGACACAGACACTCTTTTATATATTTTGTGGAGTTGTTTAAATATTCCGATACAAAAGTGGCTATGTAACTTATAAACTATTAAAGAGTCCATTTTCTTCCGTTTTCAGTTTATATCATCTACACAGTCTCTCAACTTGTTAACTAATTTTTTTCGCCTCAGGTATGGATCCATTTTTGGTTCAACTGCGTCTTCTGCCACTCATGTACTGCACCCTCCCGAGACAGTTTAACAAAATTTAAGTTGTCAACAATTAATTTTGAACTAAAACGATTAACAAACCAGCTTACTGGTAACAATTGTTCAATATACATACGCTTTTATACTTCACACACGTCTTCTTTGCAACTTGGGCTGCAATCGAGTGTTAATATTCGATCCACCAAGTCTATACTGCCAAAAAAGGAAAGAATCGTACTTCAGTGCATCGTGATTCGTTTAGCTAGACTGAACTATCATTGTCTGTCACCAATAAATCAAACTCTCATACAACGCCTTCATCACACAACTAATGTAACACGAGAAAATCACAAAATTAAATTGATAGCTTCGAGTCGAGTAACGCGAATTATCAAATAAATCTAAATCATTTACTCAGTATCAGCTGCGAGAAATACCGTTAAATTAAAACACAATAGTGACGATCTACATTCCTGTGTTGAAACTGTCTTTTTTGTTGTACTTTTAACACTTCACGTCATCTAGTTAATATTTATTGTAAGCCTTCAGTAAGCTTTTCGATAATTGATGATAACTCTGTGTAGGGCATCTACGTATCTGTTCTTTGTTTTTCATACGATGGGTGCAACAGTTTTGTTTAGACAACGAAAAGAACGACGACTTACTTTCTCAGGTGAACTTCTTCCTCACTGACATCTCAACGGAAAGCCTTCCTCGCTGAGTAGCTCACTGTTTATAATGATCTTTGACAGACCGTGCGCTAAATTCGGCACCATTAACTGCAATAATAGAAAAATGCTAGTTGTTATATCAGATTATATGCCGTGTACAGACCTTCTCCATAAAATTTTGCTGATCTGAAAAATAAAATATAGTCTGTCAGATTCACTGCTCAGGATGTTAGCCCTAATTTTTGTGTATAAAATAGATTCATATATTGACGTCTCCGGTACGTGCACAGATACTGAAATTTTGGTAATTCCCAAGAATGATTGCCTATCGAAGTTGGTGGGGTCCAAACGATACATATCGAACGTGCGATAGTAAATCGATTACGGAAGTCTCGTGGCGGGCGTTATGAGTATGTTTCAAGTTGTCACTACAAAAACGACCAAAGAAAAGTGTTGGAGAAGCATTTGTAAATTCAAAGGAGACGACTTACCTTACTCGTCGTTGGTGTTATCGTCTTGTAACAGACCGTGTGATGTATAAAGTACAGGGGCAATTCCATTTTCCTGTGGCCAGGATAAACTCTGCCAATATCGCGCAGGAATATCGGAAGAGTGTCGCATGCATCGACTTTTCCCTGCAAACGCCAAGTTGTGGAAGTACAGGTACTGGAAGGAGTACAGTCCGTTCCTCTGTCCTGGACGCCCTTCTCTTTTTATGGGAGACTTGACAGACTTCCACAGCCATTCTATATTCTGGGTGTGGACACTGTGGAGTTTGTCTCTTTGGAAGACGCTAGAGTGGTTCACAAATTCGTGGTAGAACCCTTCAGCCTTCAGAGTCTGGTACGACTGAAATCTTGTGTGATTACTTTTGTTCGAGGCAGTATGAAGTGTTTTATGAGACCGATTAAACTCAACTTGTCTCGGGACAATACCCTCACAACACTTGCGGTACTCTCTTTGCCCGCATCTCGTGGTCGTGCGGTAGCGTTCTCGCTTTCCACGCCCGGGTTCCCGGGTTCGATTCCCGGCGGGGTCAGGGATTTTCTCTGCCTCGTGATGGCTGGGTGTTGTGTGATGTCCTTAGGTTAGTTAGGTTTAAGTAGTTCTAAGTTCTAGGGGACTGATGACCATAGATGTTAAGTCCCATAGCGCTCAGAGCCATTTTATTTGGACACCCTTTCTGTTCCACCGATAACCCAAATATGATCTACTTCACTTTTAGAAGGCCGTCCTCTCTGGTTCTTTCGTCTAATATATATAAGATTCGTCTACTTCTACTATTTTATTCGGTCCTCCAATTTAGTTTGAGTGTGGCTGATTAACGTCTCTGCAAGTTAGTTTTACACTTTACACATCACAGAAACTAAAAAGTGTTGTTACATTGGAGACGTACACGAATTCCGTTAAAAATATCTATTACATGCATAATTGTAACATGACAGTTTTGTTATCCGCATTAAATATTAGTTCACGTGTATATGTACTGCTTCAAAAATTGCCAGAAAAATGGTACCGTGGGAATGAATGTTGAGAAAAGGATTAACTTTGTGGTGTGTTTGGTGCGTTATGTGAGTGCAGTTCATATTCAGCCTTTGATGCCGGCGCCGTGCGCTGTGGCCGAGCACCAGTGCCCGCTGCACGCCGCATTTTTTGCGCGCCCTGCAGCTCTGCTCTGTCCTGCTTTCACACTCGTAGTGCTGTCGCCATTATTGGACTTTGTACTATATATTTATTAGGCAAGATTTATACAAATCACTCATAAGTGTTCCATATTAATCGTCAGATTCGGACGATGATTCCCTTTCATCTTCAGAGTCACTATCCAGTATGTGAGAAAGAGTTTCATCCACAGTATATCGCTTACCTGCCATATCACTTCTAGTAGAAACAGAAGTTAACAACACGTCACTTCAGATCAGAATCAAGGCGGGAAATGAGCGAAACAAACACTTTGAAAGTGATTGCAACTGCATCTAGCGACTGTTGTTAACTACAGACGTTGAACAAAGCCGCTAGATGGTGCATAGGTCAAGCTTCCACACAAGTCGAGCGTAGTGAAGCGGAGAAGTATGACGCGAAGCGGAACTGCTGCACCAGTCCACCGGTTGAGCGCCACATTCGCTCCCGACTTCTACAGAAGTTCATCGTAGCGAAAGGGTTACTCGCGGGGATTGGATCCGGTTTATAAGAATCAGTTTGGCACCTAATTGCAGCACTCTCTCATACCCTAGCCAATAGACACAGCCAGAGTTCGAGCTCTGCGACAGTTCCCAACTCAGGTCATGGGCGGCACTGTCAAGTTTGATTTCTGATATCCATCAAACTCACTCTGAGTTTCGATTTGTGTCATGTTAGCTTTATTGCCGACAGCATTGCAGTTACTAATCTGTTTCGTGCTGTCATTATTAATATTACTCCAAAATTGTTTCAACTGCGAGTAGACGACCTAACGTATTTAATTCACCGTGACAATGTAAACTTTAATCCGACTATGTCAGTGTTCGCCCGCCCGGTTGGCCGTGCGGTCTAACGCACGTCTTCGGGCGGGAAGGAGCGCCTGGTCCCCGGCACGAATCCGCCAGGCGGACTTGTGTCGAGGTCCGGTGAGCCGGCCAGTCTGTGGATGGTTTTCAGGCGGCTTTCCGTCTGCCTCGGCGAATGCGGGCTGGTTCCTCTTATTCCGCCTCAGCTACACTATGTCGGCGATTACTGCGCAAAACAGTTCTCAACGTACGCGTACATCACCATTACTCTACCACGCAAACATAGGGGCTACACTCGTCTGGTGCGAGACGTTCCCTGGGAGGTCCACCAGGGGCCGAACCGCACAATAACCCTGGGTTCGGTGTGGGGCGGCGGAGCGGTGAAGTGGACTGCGGTAGTCGTCGTGGGGTTGTGAACCACTGCGGCTGCGGCCGGGACGGAGCCTCTCCGTCGTTTCTAGGTCCCCGGTTAACATACAATACAATGCAATGCAATGTCACTGTTCTCCTGCGGTCGGTCAGAATCCACTCCACATGTTATTTTCAACTAGTATCCGCACTGCGCGACAATCTCGCTCCCCACTGTCTACTACCGATAGTTTATTCTCGAGTCTTGTACAAGCTTCCGTAAGGATCACATACTCACACAATGAAAATCTGGAACCTAGCAGTTACAATTGGAAACTGATTGATAAGGGTTATCAAATGTCTATTTCGTAAAAGTACCTGCAGATATTAATGAAATATGAAAAATAAATTACAAGGTCTTTTCTTTTTTACTGTTTCCTGTTCACCGCACTTGAGTAATCTTAACTCTGGTTACGGTTCTCCCACAGTTGAAGTGCGAAGGAATGGTTGGACCCTTATTTTGAAAATATAATTTTAAGCTAAACGTCAAAGCAGCAAAAATATTTCTGAATTTATATTTGATGACGAACTACAGTTTCAAACACAGAAACTTAGTTCTTCAATTCAACTTAACTGTAATATATAAGGTGTTCAACTTTGCTTCCGCCGTTTGCCGATAGGTGGCGGCAACGATAAGTAGCGGTCGAGAGAAACAGATCGCAGACGTCAGGCAGTTAGCCTTGACCTCGGTCAACATAACCTCATTCAGACATTAGTCGATTTGTGTCTGCGTAATAAAGTCAGTTTACGATCCTAATTCTCGTCATTTGCGGGAGGTGTTACTGTTTTGTTTTAATATGAACAAAACAGCGGCGAGTCTCATCGAATGTTCTCAAGCACGTATGGTAAGGACGCTATTAGTGAAAGAACGTTGCGTGAGTGGTTTCAACGATTCAAGAGCGGTGATTTTAACGTCTTAGACCGGCATAGTGGTGGAATAGAGAATGTTTTCGAAGATGCAGAATCGGAGGCATTGCTGAGTGAAGACTCTCGTCAAACTTAAGAAGAATTGGCACGATTAGTGGGAGTGACACAGCAAGATATTTCAAAACGTCTCAAGGCTATGGGCACGATTCAGAAAGAAAGAACGTGGATCCCCTGTGAACTGAAACCGAGAGATGTTGAACGGCGTTTTTGTGTGAATAGTTGCTTCAGAGACAAAAACGGAAGGGATCTGCATCGCATTGTGACCGGGGACGAAAAATGGGTTCATTACGATAACCTAAAGGCAGAAAATCATGGGGATATCTCGTCCAAACCGAATATTCACGACTCCGAGATCATGCTCTGCATTTGGTGGAACCAGCTCGGCGTCGTGTGGTGCAGTATGAGGTGTTAAAATCAAGTGAAACAATCACAGGTGCTCGTTATCGAACGCAGTTAATGCGTTTGAGCAGAGCATTTAAAGAGAAACGGCCGCAATAGAGCGAGAGGCACGATAAAGTGATTTTGCAGCACGACAACCCTCGACCCACGTTGTAAAGGAGGTCAAAATGTACTTGGAAACGTTAAAATGGGAGGTCCTACCCCACTCGCCGTATTCTTCACACATTGCTCCCTCTATCACCTGTTTAGATCAATGGCGCATGGCCTGGCTGACGAAAAGTTCTGAACTCGTGAAGAAGTAGGAAATTGGATCTATTCTTGGAACGTTTCAAAAGATGAACAACTTTTTCGACGCTGGATTCGTACAGTGCCCGAAAGATGGGAGAACGTATTGGCCACCGGTCGAAAATACCTTGAATGATACAAGTGTAATCAATTTTTGTCTCTAAAGCCTCAAATGTTGGGGAAAAACGGGGGAAGCAAAGTTGTACACCTTGTAAACAAATTTATGCCGGCCCTGGTATCAGATTTTCAAATGTCGCATCGGTAGTACATCTATACCTTTTACAGTTAAGTTGAATTTCAGGAATAAATTTCAGTATTTCACAGTGCTTGTAGAGATATTTACACGGCTTGGAAATTGCTATGTTGGTACTCAGATCTAAACCTCCGGGAATGACGAGGATCGTAAGACGACAACATGTTAATATGTAACTCATTAGAAGGTTTGCTCCATAACGAACGTTGTATAATATATACAGGGTGTTACAGAAAGGTACGGCCAAACTTTCAGGAAACATTCATCACACACAAAGAAAGATTATATATTATGTGGACATGTGTCCGGAAACGCTTACTTTCCATGTTAGAGCTCATTTTATTACTTCTCTTCAAATCACATTAATCATGGAATGGAAACACACAGCAACAGAACGTACCAGCGTACCTTCAAACACTTTGTTACAGGAAATGTTCAAAATAACCTCCGTTAGCGAGGATACATGCATCCACCCTCCGTCGCATGGAATCCCTGGTGCGCTGATGCAGCCCTGGAGAATGGCGTATTGTATCACAGCCGTCCGCAATTCGAGCACGAAGAGTCTGTATATTTGGTAGACAAGAGCTTTCAAATGCCCCCATAAATGAAAGTCAAGAGGGTTGAGGTCAGGAGAGCGTGGAGGCCATGGAATTGGTCCGCTTCTACCAATCCATCGGTCACCGAATCTGTTGTTGAGAAGCGTACGAACACTTCGACTGAAATGTGCAGGAACTCCATATTGCATGAACCACATGTTGTGTCGTACTTGTAAAGGCACGTGTTCGAACAGCACAGTATCCCATATGAAATCATGGCGGTGAATAGAGGAAGTACGAAACTAAAATGAACTCTAACATGGAAATTAAGCGTTTCCGGACAGATGTCCACATAAGATCTTTTCTTTATTTGTGTGTGAGGAATGTTTCCTGAAAGTTTGGCCTTACCTTTTTGTAACACTCTGTATAATATGAGTCGACCAAAAAGTTCCGTTTTAGGGCGTTGCTGCAGCATATATATAACGTAACTTGACGTATATGTGGGTATATAAACAGTAAGATGCAGGCAAGGGATTAGTGTGGTATCCCTTTCTATCCGACGTGTGTTCGGTAAATGTCTAAACGTGGCATATTACCAAATGCGTCGAAAAGGGACCAACGTGCTGTTATTGTTTCCTTCACTGCCGAAGGATAAGCAGCGGTAGACGCCCTTCAGAGAATGAAGAATGCGTGCGCTAAGGGCTGCTGGTGCTTCACGATAACGTACGTCTCCACATTGCACATGCCGTGACGCATTTGTGCCAACTACTGATCTCTGCCCCATGTGATTGTCATACCTTTCGTCCCTTCAGAAAAGCCACTGAAGGATGGACGATGTGTAGCACGCAGCAACGGACTTCTTCACGCAGCAGGACACCGTGTTTCATCAACATGGTGCACCGATGGGGCGAGTACCTCAATGCTGACGGGGATTTCGCCGGATTGAAATATCGTTTCTGGATTGTACGGCCTTCGAACAGAAATATTTTGATCAACCCTTATATGAAGACCTTGTCTTGATAATGTTTCCGTGTATGCATTGGAGTAAGTAAAAGTCGTAAAACATAAACGCTCTCTTTGTGTAAGAACCAGACGCTGTGGACAGAAAGGGAGACTCATTTGTTACAAAAGGGTGAAAAACATTTTTCAGGAATCGTCAGGAAACTATTCTTCCTGCCAAACTAACATTCTCTCTTCTACTGTTGCGGAAGCAGTGAACTAATGGCCCATAATGAAACAAGAACCAGGAAATCATTGTAGAACTGTAGCTGTGTCGCCTGTAAAAAGGACTGTCAATACGTTTCACCTGGCCAGATGTAAAAACTTTAATAATCGCATTAAAACTACGAATTTCGTAAAAATTACACTAACTACGTATTACAAGAGTAATACTAATATAATTCGTTCAGTTGTTAAAATGAGTGCTTGATTTTTAATTACAAATGAGAATAACTGCAAATGTCACCTCCTCTTCACATCGTGTTTAATGATAGAAACTCAGATTTTCGTCTACGTCTACATCATACTGCGCAAGCCACCAAATTGTGTGTGACGGGGGGTACTTACGGTACCACTATCTGATCCCTCCAGCCCTGTTCCACTCGCGAATACTGCGTGGGCAGAATGATTGGCTGTAAGCCTCTGTATTGGCTCTAAGATCTGTAATTTTCTCCGCGTGGTATGTGGAGGGAAGTAATATGTTGTCCGACTCCTCCTGAAAAGTGCTGTCCCGAAATTTCAGTAGTAAATCTCTCCGTGATGCACAACGCCTCTTTTGTAACGTCTGCCAATGGAGTTTGTTTAGCATCTCCGTGATGGTCTCTCGCCAGCTAAACGATCCCGTGACGAAACGCGCCGCTCTTCGTTGGAACTTCTGTCCTAACTGACAGGGATCCCAGATGGATGGACAATACTCAAGAATCGGGCGAACAAGCGCCTTATAAACCACTTCGTTCGTTGCTGACTTAGACTGATCGCAAGAATCGTAAGGAAATAGGAGTCTGGTGTCTGCTTTTCCCATTATTTCTTTTACGTGGTCATACCACTTAAGGTCGCTCTGGATAGTTACGCCTATCGGATATTTTACGGCATATGCTATTTCCAGGTGCTTGTCATCAATGGTATAGCTGTGTAGTTGCGGATTTCTTTTCCTACTTATATGCAATGTTACATTTATTTACGTTCAGGGTCAACGGTCAGAGCCTGCACCACTCATCGAATCTGTGTAGGTCGTTATGCAAATTCGTACCATCTTGTGGCGTTGCTACTATGGTATAGACAACTGCATCATCTGCGAATAGCCTTGAAAGGCATCCCACGCTTATATATATATATAGTGTAAACAGCAACGGTGCTATAACACGTCCCTGTGGTACTCTGCATATTACCTTTACATCTGCCGATTTTGTTCCGTTCCCCTTCATGTGGCTTACGTTGTTAGTTATTGGTGAAACCTGCTAAGCAAGAGAAAGCAGGATTTGGTTACGCTTGTGGACGGGGCCGTTATACACAATTTATTTTAAACCAGTAATTCCATACTCAACAATAAATAAAAAATATCACACGTTAATAATGAAGAAGTAAACAACTGTCTAAAAAAGAGTTTTCAGTGTGTTAGAATTTAGCAAATCACCATTAAATACAGATACAGCAGATAATGTTTTAAAAGCAAGCCACAGTGATCTGGGCAGAAAGTCTTACACGCCAGGAATGGCAATATATTAAGAATTGTATAAGAACTAGCTGCAATTCACAACTTACTGGTATTGGAATATTAAAGGTAAGTCGCCACAAACACAGCAGAAGGCATCAGAGGCCAGGAATGACAAATTATAATTTTAAGGCAGATGGCCACAATCACGCCAGGAACGGCAATAATATAAAAAGTTTAGAAATCTGCTGTAAAACAGCAAATACAATAGCAAAGGTTAATTAAAAAACAACGCTTTCAAAGTTAACCAACCACTGAACACTACACTGCTAGATTTATTCCAGAAGGTGACCAGAACTATTAAGTAGACATATATAACCTCTAATGTAGGCATTACAAGGTATTGTAGTAAATAATACAATACTAAAACACAAGGACCAGCACATAAGTTCCCTAAAGGGTACTGAGGCAGATTATACCCGCAGAAGGCGTGAGCTGAAGGAGCGTAACACAGAACTATTGGCCATCAGTCCTTTTGGAACACACATGTCTTACAAGAACCAAGGGGCCACAGACGGTGCTCCAGGAATCGACCTCAGACAAGCTCCGGCAACAAACACTTTCGCGAGCGATGAGATTGACAGCCGAGAGTTGCATTCACTTCACGAGATGGTAATTCAGACGAATGACTAATGGTAATTTTGGTGAAGCTACCTGACGTCTGATAAACCAAATGCAACGATGGAACAATACGCCAAAGCTGGAACCGGCAGTCTGTATTACGTCCCCAGAATACTGTGTTTAGAGCCCCCGGAACGAGAAAGCAATCACTACAACCGGAGTAGAAGAATCACCAGCCGGCCTACGATCAAGAAAGCTTCCAAAACTACGCGCTTTACTGGACAGCAGAGGAAAGGCGAGGAAACTTACACTGCCGTTACGCACACTAACCCCCAGGGTAGGTAACTGGGACGTTAGCGGCCACCAGGCAAAAAAATTACCGTTTGTTGAACTTAACAAATTGTAACAAGTTGAACGCAGTAAATAGTAATAAGAAGCTAATCAGATCTGCCTTTCCCAAGCACTCCACTCGCTACTCTTCGCGTCGGCGAAACTACGAGCAGCAACACGAACCCAAGTCACTGGAGAATCGCGAGATATCACATTGGTGGAGGTTTCTGTACATGGATTGAAATGCACTGACCTTAAAGCTTGCTGGATCCGGTTTACGACGAGGTCGTACTCCCTCGTGAACACAGCCCTTCCATCCGGCAGTCCATGCGTACCGCCAGCGGCCCCGACGTGTTCTGGCACTGTGCGGGCCTGGCTCCTCCTGAGTCCCCAACCGAACTGGCCAACTCACACGACCCAGAAAACCAACGACGTCGCCCCAAAGATGGGGCAACAGTTACTACATATCGATAACAGCCGCAGCTGCCACTAGCTGGCATGCAACCCTTGCGAAACCGAGTGGCGCCAGTCAACACGAGAAGCTGACAAACAAACTCAACCGTGCCAACTAAACGATACCGTCTGGCCTCAAACAGAGGGCGAAAACTGTACGTTGTAGAACAGCACCAACGTGACCGCAGCACGGCTCAGTTGGTGTCACACGCAAGCGTGGTGGAGGCAGGGCGTGCATTGTGGAGGAGGAAATTATAGTTTAACGTCCTGTCGACAACGAGGTCATTAGAGACGGAGCACAAGCACGAATTAGGGAAGGATAGGGAAGGAAATCGGCCGTGCCCTTTCGAAGGAACCATCCCGGCATCTGTGTGAAGCGATGTAGGGAAATCACGGAAAACCTAAATCAGGATGGCCGGACACGGGTTTGAACCGTCATCCCCCGAAAGCGAGTCCAGTGTGCTAACCACTGCGCCACCTCGCTCAGTGGCGTGCATGGTCTGTATGTAGACAGTCCACGTGACCACTGCCTAAGTCTGACGTCAGCGTGCAATAATCACTCACAGACAGCACGCCGCAGCAGTGGCAGTGGAGGGTACATGAAAGATGTCAAGGGAAGCGGAAAACAATACAGTCGTTGAAACTTCCTGACAGATTAAAACTACGTGCCAGACCGAGACTCGAACTCGGGACCTTTGCCAGTCGTTGACATAATCTATATCTACATCTACATCTACATCCATACCCTGCAGACACCTGACGGTGTGTGGCGGAGGGTACCCTGAGTACCACTATCGGTTCTCCCTTTCTATTACAGTCTCGTATTGTTCGTGGAAAGAAAGACTGTCGGTATGCTTCTGTGTGGGCTCTAATCTCTCTGACTTTATCCTCATGGTCTCTTCGAGAGATATACGTAGGAGGGAGCAATATACTGCTTGCCTCTTCGGTGAAGTATGTTCTCGAAACTTTAAAAGCCCGTACCGAGCTACTGAGCATCTCTCCATCTTCCACTGGAGTTTATCATATCTGTATCGCTTTCGCGATTACTAAATGATCCTGTAACGAAGCGCGCTGCTCTCCGTTGGATCGTCTCTATCTCTTCTATCAACCCTATCTGGTACGGATCCCACACTGCTGAGCAGTATTCAAGCAGTGGGCGAACAAGCGTACTGTAACCTACTTCCTTTGTTTTCGGATTCCATTTCCTTAAGATTCTTCCAATGAATCTCAGTCTGGCATCTGCTTTACAGACTATCAAATTTATATGATCATTCCATTTTAAATCACTCGTAATGCGTACTCCTACGGTGCTACTTGTGGGCTTGAGCAGTAGGCGCCCGCTTCCTGCGCCCGTGGTGACTGCTGTTTGCCATTCACTGGCGACGAAGGGTGGAGTTTGCACGCCAGTACTGCAACTGGACGTCCACCGAGTGGCCTTTTCAGGTAAATCACGTTTTACGCTTCATCTGAATGAGACATCTGAAAGCAGGTACCCTTCAACAGTCATCGGAATGGTCCAGGCGGGGGAGGGGGTGATGGGGAAAGGGGGGGGGGGGCAACACTATGACCTAGATATCTTTCCGTGGCCTTCCGTGGGTGATATCGTCATTCCGGAAGGCACAGTCGATCATAACATGTATGCATCCACCACTGTGAACCGTGTCGACTTCTATATGCAGCTCGTTTTTCCTCAGCACCACTGCATCTATCATCAGTACAATGCAACTTGTCACACAGTTGGCAGTGTACGTGTGTAGTTCGAAGAGGACCAGGTCACCAAACTCCACGGATTTAAAACCAGTCGAGAATCTGGGGGACCACTTGGATCCGTGTGTTCGCACCACGGATCCTCAACCTGGATACCTATTGCAGCTCGTATCGCAATTGGAGTTGGGGTTGCATCAGAACACGATTACTGACCCCGTGGAGTGCGAAAAAAGTAAACAATATTATTAAAATGGCTCAAATGGCTCTGAGCACTATGGGACTTAACCCTAGAACGTAGAACTACTTAAACCTAACTAACCTAAGAAATCACACACATCTATGCCCGAGGCAGGACTCGAACCTGCGACCGTAGCAGCCGCGTGTTTCCGGACTGAAGCGTCTATAACCGTTCGACCACAGAGGCCGGCAAAACCTGACGTCCTGCTATGACTAATGTACAATGAGGGGCAAAATAATAATTTAGGCAAAATAATAATTTAGAGTCCAAGAACAGAGCATTACCAATGCCCAAGTTCAGAAGAGCCTGTATTCACATCTCAGCGATTTGTGGAGATTCAGCTTGCTGTTTACGACTGCAAATAGAAGCAACACAATAGTTAGGATATAGTATTTGTCAAGATACATTGCAATTTAACTCATCCTTTCGCTTCGTTTGGAAATCATTATTCGAACTCGTAGACACGGTCGAAATATAAGAATTCCACGTCGGTAGAATTACTGCGACCAAAGTTGGCCGTCAGTGACGGACCGGCGAGGACGCGTCGTCGCCGCCCCGCCGGCCTCGTGGCGTTCGCGAGCGCGAGACGCTTACTACAAGCTCACTGCAATGACATGACGAACTCATTTAGGAAGAACACTACCAAGATTACATTCCAAGCCGAATATCCGAGACCGCGAGCACACGAAGTAGAAAACTTGTTGCGTGAAAAACTGCGTCTAGATCCAAAGGACACAACTGGTATTCACTTTTAGCACACAGCCAGCGTAGTCAATATTTAGATGATTGACGAAGAACAGTGCACTGCCGACAAACCACAGTTTACGTACTTTGATGGACTTACCGGCGCTGATACCGCTGAACACGCAGGCAGGGGTGTAAGGCCACTTTCTGAGGTATCCACGAAGTCCGTTATCCCCCCCTCTCAAGTATATATATATATATATATATATATATATATATATATATATATATATATGGTATCTGTTCTCTTGGACATGTCCGAAAGAACAGATACCATCGCTGACCATGCAGCTCGTTAGAATGATATTGCAATGAAATGAACCCCCATAGCTGCTTACAGGCGTTGACATACGTCAACGGGGGCAGATGAAAATGTGTGGCCCGTACCGGGACTCGAACCCGGGATCTCCTGTTTACATGGCAGACGCTCTATCCATATGAGCCACCGAGGGCACAGAGGATAGTGCGACTACAGGGATTTATCTCTGGCACGCCTCCTGCGAAACCCACATTCTCAACGTATTGTCCCGCACTACATTCGTTGTGTCCCCGCCCATTATACTCATTCCTCACGGCGCATTGCCGATTCCCGTAAGAGTTCGGGCACTGTTCGTGCATTCGCACAATGTGGATTTCGCAGGAGGCGTGCCAGAGGTAAATTCCTGCAGTCGCGCTATCCTCTGTGCCCTTGGTGGCTTAGATGGACGCCGGCACGGTAGCTCAGCGTGCTCGGTCAGAGGGTTAGCTGCCCTCTGTATTAGAAAAAAAAACTGAGATAATCGAGCAACAACGAACTTAAACGGATGGCTTACGACGTCCGCCCCGAGCAGATGCAACGAACAAAATGAAAATGAGATGTCGTACAATTATCGCGTACGATGGACAACCGGGCACATGCTCAGGAAGCAGCAAGGAGAGTCACATTCGCTCTGATTATTTGCAGGGGCGGATCGCCAAGAGTCCTTCAAGAGAAGCGGCACAGCACGTTCCTCCATCGATCCTGCCAGTTACTTATGTACATCTGCGACGTCGTGCGGCGGGGATCGGGACATGCTGCCACCGCAGGCGGGCGAAGACGCTGTTGATGAGCCACATACGGTCCTCCTTATGCAGACGGAGTCGCCTGATTGACCTGAACAGCAATCGTCACCTCACAACGAGCGGCTGGATGTTGATTCACGAGTCGTGCCAACCCGAACTTTCCTCTCTGAAGGCGCCGAGGCACGGAGGCACGCCGTCTCGGGACTGTCTCTTGTGGGCAGGGGCAAACGATCACACCGATGTAGACAGTGTCGTGGATGTCCGTGCTCCGGAGTTGTCGACCGACGCTGCTCACTCTTAGGAACTGCCACGACGGACTTTTCTTCTTGCTGACACTAGTGCGGGGATGGAGGGGCGATGGAACACCGACGCAGCCGCGAGGAATCGTAACAAGAGGGGCTTCTTTGATAGCCGATGAACCACACCGACAGCCTCTCTCCAGTAACTCGTGGGCGGACGACTCTCAGGTGGGCACACCACATGCAGAAGAGGGGGAGTTACATCATCCTACCCATCTCCTGCGGACAACATGGTAATGGTAACGTCAGGGTGGCGTGCGGGTGAGCGAACCTGTCGCCACCGGGTGCACCGATGACTGACGCTGCCGTCGAGGGCGAACGACAGTCATGTCGATTCGTGAAGGATAACATCAATATCATCCAGTTGCGCGAGAATCTTGCATTGTTACGCGACACACTTTATTCAGCCGACACTGAGGTGGCCTTATAGCAGGAAATATACATTCTTGGCTTCCAGGACATTTCTGGATGCACGACACGCGTATCACATGCGTTGGATACAGGCAGTGGCCCCGCAAAACTTTTCAAAGAAAGTTTAATAGCGACCGATATAAGTTACCTATCAAATGCCAGGGGCATGGCTCTTATAATCCCAGAGATACTCCTCGTCAATGATTACGCAGCGTCCGGTACCAACAAAAGGCGTGAACGTTCCTCAGTTCTTTACTGAGGAATTAACACAGTTATGCCCAGGCAGGATAGATGATATGGTGATCGGGGGCAGTTTTATTGTACAATTCGCTATGACCAAATTCCTCAGCATACACTACGCCCAGAACTCGGCACTGTCATTTGCGAGCTCGATTAGATAGACACTTGGATCATCATCTGTGCTGATAGGGTTTCGCGCACTTTACGGGACATTAATCAGGCAGAATTAAAAGGATGTATACATCCCGCTCTCTCGAGGATGCGGTCAAGGCAGCCGAGTTGTGGCCAGCTGCATTTACTGATCACACTGCTTACGCCTGTACCATCAAGCTTCGACGACAACTACTATGGCGTAGGCGCTGCCCGCTTACCTGATCTCAACGGAATGTCAACCGGCAGTTGGAGACACGTGTAGACTGTGCCTACTTAAACCTAAGTAACCTAAGGACATTACACAACACCCGGTCATCACGTCGTAGAGAAAATCCCTGACCCCCCCCGGGAATCACAGAGTTTTACTACGCCATCCTCAGGTATTGTTCCGTTATGCGACAAACACGGGCTCGACAGATGACTGTCAACCGAGCACGTCAACACTGTGAAGGGACCATCATTTGAACTCGTCAAATGGTTGGAATCATCAACGACTGCCCTCCATATCCCACGTTGTTTTTGTTGGAGTCTTCAGTCCTGAGACTGGTTTGAAGCAGCTCCTTATGCTTCTCTATCCCTCTGAATCTGCTTAGTGTATTCATCTCTTGGTCTCCCTCTACCATTTTTACTTTCCACGCTGCCCTCCAATACTAAATTGGTGATCCCTTGATCCTACCAACCGATCCCTTCTTCTAGTCAAGTTGTGCCACAAACTTCTCCCCAATTCTATTCAATACCTCCTAATTAGTTATGTGATCTACCCATCTAATCTTCAGCATTCTTCTCTAGCACCATATTTCGAAAGCTTCTATTCTCTTCTTGTCTAAACTATTTATCGTCCATGTCTCACTTCCATACATGGCTACACTCCATACAAATACTTTCGGGAAAGACTTCCTGACACTTAAATCTATATTTGATGTTAACAAATTTCTCTTCTTCAAAAACGCTTTCCTTGCCATTGCCAGTCTACATCTTATATCCTCTCTACTTGGACCATCATCAGTTATTTTGCTCCCAAAATAGCAAAACTCCTTTACTACTTTAAGTGTCTCATTTCCTAATCTAATACCTTCAGCATCAACCGACTTAATTCGAACACATTCTATTATCCTCGTTTGGCTTTTGTTGATATAATCTTTTATCCTCCTTTCAAGACACTATCCATTCCCCACAACTGCTGTTCGTAGTCCTTTGCTGTCTCTGAGGTTTGCCGATGACATTGAGATGAAATAAATACATAAATCTATACTCGATGTTAACAAATTTCTCTTCTTCAGAAATGGTTACCTTGCCATTACCAGTCTACATCTTATATCCTCTCTACTTCGAACATCATCTGTTATTTTACTTCCTAAGTAGCAAAACTCCTTTACTACTTTAAGCGTCTCATTTCCTAATCTAATTCCCTCAGCGTTACCCGACGTAATTCGACTACATTCCATTATCATCGTTTTGCTTTTGTTGGTTTTCATCTTATATCTTCCTCTCAAGACACTATCCATTCCTTTCATTTGCTCTTCCAAGTCCTTTGCCCTCTCTGACAGAATTACAATTTCATCGCCGAACCTCAAAATAAAAATTCGGAGTATGTATTAAAATCCATGGAGAAGAAATAAAAACTTTGTTTACTTCACTGCTTACTCAATATACAGATTGAATAACATCGGGGAGAGGCTACAAACCTGTCTCACTCCCTTCCCAACCACTGATTCCCTTTCATGCCCCTCGACTCTTATAAATGCCATCTTGTTTCTATACAAATTGTAAATAGCCTTTCGCTCCTTGTATATTACCCATGCCACCTTCAGAAATTCAAAGAGAGAAAACTTTTGACAGTGTTGACTGGAATACTCTAAGGAAAGGTCAACCTACGTTTCTAGCTTTTGCAGACATAATCTATTTTCTAAGATAAGTCGTAGGGTCAGTATTGCCTCACGTATTCCAATATTTCCTAACTGATCTTCCCTGAGGTCGGCTTCTACCAGTTTTTCCACTCGTCTGTAAAGAATTCGCGTTAGTATTTTGCTGCCATGACTTACTAAACTGATAGTTCGGTAATTTTCACATTTGCCAACACGTGCTTTCTTTGGGATTGGAATTATTATATTCTTCTTGAAGTCTGAGGGTAATTTTTCTGTCCCATGCATTTTGGTCACCAGATGGTAGTTGTGTTAGGCTTGGCTCTCCCAAGGCTGTCAGTAGTTCTAATTGAATGTTGTCTACTCCTGGGGCCTTATTTCGACTTAGGTCTTCCAGTGCTTTGTCAAACTCTTGATGCAGTATCATATCTCCTATTTCAACTTCATCTACATTTTCCTCCTGTTGTATGATATTGTCCTCAAGAACACCGCCCTTGTATAGACCCTCTATATACTCCTTCCACATTTCTGGTTTCCCTTCTTTGCTTAGAACTGCGTTTCCATCTCAAATCTTGAAATCCATGCAAGTGGTTCTCTTTTCTCCAAAGGTCTCCTTAATTTTCCTGTAGGCAGTGTCTATCTTTCCCCTAGTGACTATCACGACAGCTGTCCCGCAGAAATATGTGGACGGCAATCAGCGCAAAGCGTGTGGCACGTGGTGTCCACTGACAAGCAAATATTCTGTTAGGCCGAATTATGACAATGGTATGATGCACACAGGAGTAAAAAACAAACCAGTTTGAGATGGGCTATAGTACCGTGTATACACGTATTCTGGGTCAGGTGCACAAGCCATGGACTACTTGGGTTGAGTTTAACGTGAGCTACTGATGTGTTTGGCTTTATTTAGGGCTGTCCACATGTTTCGCTTTCGTTCCTAAGTACAGTGTGCCTGGTGGTTCATAAAGAAAGTTTGCTTCACTCCAGACTTACGTCCATTGTTATTCCGTGGTCACGTGATCGGACGACATGCTCATATCACTGAGGCCTGTATGCCCTCAACGTGCACTCCTGTGAGAACATCATTTACCGCATTCACCAGCTAGTAGACATTATAAATAGATTTCATTTGCCGGTTACTTGTTTACTCTTTTGTGCAGAGTCAATGTATTTATGGCAAACAAACCTCATCAAGTTCCATCGCCATGCCATCACTTTATCCTTGTCCCTCAACACAGTACAGGTGTACAGCAATAAAGCTAGTTCACTGCGCAACTGGCATGTGAGCAACAATATTAGCCTGTTCCGTCTTCACTGGTGATCCAGATGTGATCTGTGCATAACATTTGGTGAAGAACTTTCGCTGATGTCTGTGACATGGAACCATTAGGTGACAAACCATCCAGTTTTTTGTAATAAGCCTCTGCATCCTTACATTTGTCCTATAGCCATCCCTGCTTAGCCATTTTGCACTTCCTGTCGATCTCATTTTTGAGACGGTTATATTCCTTTTTGCCCGCTTCATTTACTGCATTTTTATATTTTCTCCTTTCATCAATTAAATTCAATATATCTTCTGTTACCCAAGGACTTTTACTAGCCCTCGTCTTTTTACTTACTTGATCCACTGCTGCCTTCACTACTTCATCCCTCAAACCTACTCATTCTTCTTCTACTGTATTTCTTTGCCCTATTCCTCTCAATTGTTCCCTTATGCTCTCCTTGAAACTCCTTACAACCTCTGGTTCTTTCAGTTCATCCAGATCCCATCTCCTTAAATTCCCACCTTTTTGCAGTTTATTGAGTTTTAATCTGTTCATAATCAATAGATTGTGGTCACAGTCCACATCTGCCCCTGGAAATGTCATACAATTTAAAACCTGGTTCCTAAATCTCACGCATCGAGTGGCAGCTCGAATTCTGCGTACGACATCCCGTGTCCTATCAATTGATGAGTCATCGATAGGTGGGATGCATAATATCCGCTCCGCCCTGTGCCGCTGATTGCCCTCGCTAAGGTGCGTCGCGTATCGGGAGCTCTGGCTGCGATGTTCGTCAAGCATTTGATTGCGTCAGTCATACGTACTAAACTGCTGTTCTTCAGAATAAGCATTACCCCGACGCTTCCTCCGAGGTGTTACTCGTCTCCTACGTGGCGCAACAGGGAAAGCGCTTGTCAACGTTAGACTGTCGAACACCTTGTAAATTCGCCGCTGTGTTACACAGGTACGCCTATTATGGACAATACTGTACGCCCTGCAGTAGAACCTTTGTTGTGCGGGCTGCGACACCGCCTCACGGGTTTGTCTCTTGGTGGCTTCTTTTTTAGGTGTACTGCGTATGCTGATGATCTGATGTTACCTCTTCGTGACGAACGTGATGTTCGCAAATCATTGGATTGGTTAGCCACTTCGAAGCTTCGAGATGCCGTGTAAATGTACATAAATCAATGGTTTTGAACACTGGCGTGGGATGACACCTGCGAGGGTGGCACTGCGCGATAACATCCGTTGTCTCGGTATCGACTTCACGGACTACATCTCACGCACGACCACCATCAATTATCGGAGTCTCTTGCAAGTGCTGGGCTTGTGGATCTTCGTCTTCGTGTGTAGGACCTACATCAACGGACCGAATATGTTAACGTCTATCGGGCATCACGAATTCCGCACGTAGCGCAAACACTACCGATGCCTAAACACATAGCTCGGAGCATCGTGGCCGCATTCGGTTCCTTTGTCAGCGCTGGAATGATATTAAAGGTTCGATATTACTCCGTCACTCTTCCGAAAGAACGAGGCGGACTTGGCCTTGTCAGTGTTCACTATCGAGCAGTATTTCTCTTCGTTAGTTTGCACCGCAGGCTATGGCGACGATGACCGACCAGCCTCACCGGCCTACTGACGGATGGCCTGGCACCGTGTTCCCTTGACCCTCAGGTCAGACACGGGTGCCCTTTTCCTGCTTTGGCAGGCTTTACCTGGAGTACGGCAACCTCCCCGTCTCTCGCTTACCAACAGCCAGTCACCTGCCGCACACTACTTCGCCGCCGGTCGCTTAATGTCGTCGAATTGACGTGTCCTACCGTGCACTGGAACGTAGTATGGTGCTCTGTCAACGCGGTGACGCTCGATCCTGGTGTACGTTCGACCTGGTATTCGAGGGACTCTCCATAGAACCCATCTTGCAGATTCGCCTTATGTGTGAACTGCAACGTCTAGAATAGAGACCAACACCGGCTCCATTGTGGGCCAGTGGAAGAGATCTGGTGTTTCGAGCGTCAAAGTCTGGCTCTCTTTTTACGTATGTCACCCTCTTATGCCGATTCCCGCACTCTACTCTACCTGGACGATGTTTATTATCCGAGGACGAAACACAACGCTGTCACGTAGATACAGTGCATGAACTACAGCTATTAAAACATCGATATCTAAGCCTCTTGTGGCGGTAATACAACACTAATGCTGTAGGTAGATAATAAATTTAAACAAATTTAAAGAAATTAATACAAATTTACAGAGATTATATTCGAAGTGAATTGGAAACACGCTACTAACTCCCATCGGCTGCTAGAGCAAATTTCGTGAGCAGAGTGGATGGTTGTAGTGCTATAGTCGTTAAAAAAAAAGATTTATGTCTAGTTCATGTAATACAGTTATTCATATCTCAGCCTGTTATGGCGGTAGCATGAAACTAATGCAGCAGATAGGCAATAAATTTATAAAAATTTGAACAAATTATATTCGAATTGAAAGGAAACACCATACTAACTCTCATCAGCTGCAAGAATAAAGTGTTAGAGCAAATTTCGTGAACATTCTCAAAGACGGTGGCGAACACACTTGATGGTTGTAGAGGTTCTAATTGTTTAAATAAGGACTTATGTCCAGTGCAAGTAATAGAGCTATCGATATCTTAGCCCCCTATGGCGGCAACACGACACTAATGCTGTAGGTAGATAATAAATTTAAACAAATTATATCCGAATTGAATGAGCAGGCTCTAGTGGAGGCAACACAACACTAACTCCCATGATTTGTGGGAGTAAGCTCTTAGAGGCAGTACCACAATCCTCTTGGAAAATGCACGTTAATTTCGCTCTAACTGCTTAATAAGGACTTATGTGTAGAGTTGAATGATTTGATGTAACATACCGACAACCTATATCTCAGCCTCGTGGTGGTAACACACTAATGCCGTAGGTAGATAATAAATTTAAAGAAATCTAATCAAATTTAAACATATTTAAACAAATTTATAAAAATTATATTCGAATTGAATGACAATATCATAATAACTTGCATCAGCTGCAGGAGTAAGCTCTTAGAGGAAAATTCGTGAACATTTGGCAAGAGCATGGCGAAAACACTTGATAGTGGTACTACCTCTAATGGTTTAAATAAAGACTTATGCCTACTTCCTAGGAAGAGTTGACTTAGGTTAGTGGAGATAGCCAATTCTTTCTCGCCATTTTTTTAGGTTAGTAGAGGTAGCGCAATTGAGCTATCATCCCTCCAAAAGCCACTATCTTGGATAACGGTAATCGTGTCATCAGCTAACATCAATCGCGTTATCAGTTGCCCCATTACTTGAAGTTACTCATTCTGAA
The DNA here is from genome assembly GCF_023897955.1 of Schistocerca gregaria. Taxonomy (NCBI): domain Eukaryota; kingdom Metazoa; phylum Arthropoda; class Insecta; order Orthoptera; family Acrididae; genus Schistocerca; species Schistocerca gregaria. The sequence goes on along the minus strand of NW_026061873.1, from coordinate 134,090 downwards.
ACACTAAATTTTGAAAGTAACGTTAAATGTAATGCAAAAAAAGACGTTCAGTAACCTCAGTGTAACTTAATGCAAAATTTAGAAAACGGCAAGCATTTATTTTTGACTATTGAAAGATTGAACTGAATTACCTTTAAGCATATGAGAAATCGGTTTCACTTTTAAAATAACAACAATCAAATAAATACCAAGGTAGCAGAAGTCACTCTCTAAGGTTAATACAGAGTAAATGAAATTGCGCTCTCTTAATTTATATTGTTGTAGCCTACAGTCCTGAGGCTGGTTTGATGCAGCTCTCCATGCTACTCTATCCTGTGCAAGCTTCTTCATCTCCCAGTACCTACTGCAACCTACATTCTTCTGAATCTGCTTGGTGTATTCATCTATTGGTCTCCCTCTACGATTTTTACCCTCCACGCTCCCCTCCAACACTACACTGGTGATCTCTTGATGTCTCAGAACATGTCCTAGAAGTCGATCCCTTCTTCCAGTCAAGTTGTGCCACAAACTTCTCTTCTCCCCAATCTTATTCAATATCTCCTCATTAGTTATGTCATCTACCCATCTATTCTTCAGCATTCTTCTGTAGCCCCACATTTCGAAAGCTTCTATTCTCTTCTTGTCTAAACTATTTATCGCCCATGTTACACTTCCATACATGGCTACACTCCATACAAATACTTTCAGAAACGACTTCCTGACACCTACATCTATACTCAATGTTAACAAATTTCTCTTCTTCAGATAAGCTTTCCTTGCCGTTGCCAGTCTACATTTTATATCCTCTCTACTTCGACCAACATCAGTTATTTTTCTCCCCAAATAGAAAAACTCCGTTACAACTTTGTCACATTTCCACCTTCAGCATCACCCGACTTAATTCGACAACATTCTATTATCCTCGTTTGGCTTTTGTTGATATAATCTTTTATCCTCCTTTCAAGACACTATCCATTCCCCACAACTGCTGTTCGTAGTCCTTTGCTGTCTCTGAGGTTTGCCGATGACATTGAGATGAAATAAAAACTTTGATAGAATTACAATGGATTTTAATACCTACTCCGAATTTTTCTTTTGTTTCCTTCACTGTTTGCTCAATATACAGATTGAATAACATCGGGGCGAGGCTACAAACCTGTCTCACTCCCTTCCCAACCACTGATTCCCTTTCATGCCCCTCGATTCTTATAACTGCCATCTGGTTTCTGTACAAATTGTAAATAGCCTTTCGCTCCCTGTATATTACCTTCAGAAACTGAAAGAGAGAAAGCTTTTGACAGTGTTGACTGGAATACTCTAAGGAAAGGCAAACATAGGTTTCTAGCATTTGTAGACTTAATCTATTTTCTAAAATAAGTCGTGGGGTTAGTATTGCCTCACGTATTCCAATATATCTACATAATCGAAACTGATCTTCCCCGAGGTCGGTTTCTACTAGTTTTGCCAATCGTCTGTAAAGATTTCGCGTTAGTATGTGGCAGCTGTGACTTATTAAACCGACAGATCTGTAATTTTCACATCTGTCAATTCCTGCTTTCTTTGGGATTGAAATTATAATATTTTTCTTGAAGTCTGTGGGTATTTCGCCTGCAGATGGTAGAGTTTTGTCACGACTGGCTTTCCCAAGGCTGTCAGTAGTTCTAATGGAATGTTATATACTCCCGGGGCCCTGTTTCGACTCAGGTCTTTCAGTGCTCTCTCAAACTCTTCACGCAGTATCGTATCTCCCATTTCATCTTCATCTACATACTCTTCCATTTCCATAATATTGTCCTCAAGTACATCGCCCTTGCGTAGACCCTCTATATACTCCTTTCACCTTTCTGCTTTCCCTTCTTTGCTTAGAACTGGGTTTCCATCGGAGCTCTTGATATTCATGCAGTTGGCTCTCTTTTCTCAAACGGTCTCTTTAATTTTCCTGTAGGCAGTATCTATCTTCCCCCAAGTGAGATAAGCCTCCACATCCTTACATTTGTCCTGTAGCCATCCCTGCTTAGCCATTTTGCACTTCCTGTGGTTCTCATTTTGAGACGTCTGTATTCCTTTTTGCCTGCTTCATTTTCTGCATTTTTATATTTTCTCCGTTCATCAATTAAATTCAATATTTCTTCTGTTACCCAAGGATTTCTGCTAGCCCTTGTCTTTTTACCTACTTGTCCTCTACTGCATTCACTATTTCATCCCTCAAAGCTACCCACTCTTCATCTACTGTATTTCTTTCCCCCATTCCTTTCAATTGTTCCCTTATGCTCCCCCTGAAATTCTGTACAACCTCTGGTTTAGTCAGTTTATCCAGGTCCCATGTACTTAAGTTTCCACCTTTTTGCAGTTTCTTCAGTTATAATCTACTGTTCACAACCAATAGATTGTGTAAGAGTCCACATCTGCCCCTGGAAATCTCTTAGACTATACAACGGTAAGATACAACTTAAAACCTGGTTCCTAAATCTCTATCGGATACCTGCTAGTATCACCAGGATTCTTCCATGTATACAACCTTCTCTTACGATTCTTTAACCAAGTGTTGTCTTTGATTAAGTTGTGCTCTGTGCGAAATTCTACCAGGCTGCTTCCTCTTTCATTTCTTACCCCCCATTTACATCTACATGACTACTCTGCAATTCACATTTACGTGCTTGGCACAGGGTTCATCGAACCACATTCATTCTATCTCTCTACCATTCCACTCCCGATCAGCGCGCGGGAAAAACGAACACCTAAATCTTTCTGTTCGAGCTCTAATTTCTCTTAATTTATTTTGATGATCATTCCTTCCTATGTAGGTTGGGCTCAACAAAATATTTTCGCATTAGGAAGAGAAAGTTGGTGACCGAAATTTCGTAAATAGATCTCGCCGCGACGGAACTCGTCTTTGCTTTAATGACTTCCATCCCAACTCGCGTATCATATCTGCCACACTCTCTCCCCTATTACGCTATGATACAAAAGGAGCTGCCATTTTTTGCACCCTTTCAATGTCCTCCGCCAATCCCACCTGGTAAGGATCCCACACCGCGCAGCAATATTCTAACAGAGGACGAACGAGTGTAGTGTAAGCTGTCTCTTCAGTGGATTTGTTGCATCTTCTAAGTGTCCTGCCAATGAAACGCAACCTTTGGCTCGCCTTCCCGACAATATTATCTATGTGGTCCTTCCAACTGAAGTTGTTGATAATTTTAACACCCAGGTACTTAGTGCTATTGACAGCCTTGAGAATTGTACTATTTATCGAGTAATCGATTTCCAGAAGATTTCTTTTGGAACTCATGTGGATCACCTCAGACTTTTCGTTATTTAGCAACTGCCACCTGCCGCACCATTTAGCAATCTTTTCTAAATTGCTTTGCAACTGATACTGGTCTTCGGATGACCTTACTAGACGGTAAATTACAGCATCATCTGCGAACAAAGTAAGAGAACTGCTCAGATTGTCACCCAGGTCATTTATATAGATCAGGAACAGCAGAGGTCCCAGGGCGCTTCCCTGGGGAACACCTGATATCACTTCAGTTTTACTCAATGATTTGCCGTCTATTACTACGAACTGCGACCTTCCTGACAGGAAATCACGAATCCAGTCACACAACTGAGACGATACCCCATAGGCGCGCAGCTTGATTAGAAGGCGCTTTTGAGGAACGGTATCAAAAGCTTTCCGGAAATCTAGAAATACTGAATCAACTTCAGATCCCCTGTCGATAGTGGCCATTGCTTCGTGCGAATAAAGAATTAGCTGCGTTGCACAATAACGATGTTTTCTGAAACCATACTGATTACGTATCAATAGATCGTTCCCTTCGAGGTAATTCATAATGGTTGACGTCGGTTTTCAGTAGGGTTTTGGAGCATATCCTGTATTCAATGATACAGGTCTGTTGTTCGATGGATTACTCCTACTACCCTTCTTGAACACTGGTGCGACCTGCGCAATTTTCCAATCTGTAGATACAGATCTATCGGTGAGCGAGCGGTTGTATATGGTTTCTACGTAGGGAGCTATTGTACCAACGTAATCTGAAAGGAACCTAATCGGTATACAATCTAGACCTGAAGACTTGCCCATATCAAGCGATTAGAGTTGCTTCGCAACCCCGAAGGTTACTTCTAAGAAACTCATGCTAGCAGCTGTTCGTGTTTCAAATTCTGGAATGTTCTATTCGTCTTCCCTGGTAAAGGAAATTCGGAAAACTGCGTTCAGTAAGTCCGCTTTAGCTTCACAATCGTCGGTAACAGTACCATCGGCACTGCGCGACGAAGGTATTGACTGCGTCTTGCCGCTTGTGTACTTTACATATGACCAGAATTTCTTCGGATTTTCTACCAAATTTCGAGACAATGTTTTGTTGTGGAACCTATTAAAAGCATCTGGCATTGAAGTCCGTGCCAAATTTCGCATGTCTGTAAATTTTAGGCAATCTTCGGGATTTCGCATTCTTCTGAACTTCGCATGCTTTTTCCGTTGCCTCTGCAATAGCGTTCGGCCCTGTTTTGTGTACCATGGGGGATCAGTTCCATCTCTTACCAATTTATGAGGTATGAATATCTCAATTGCTGTTGCTACTATATCTTTGAATTTGAGCCACATCTCGTCTACATTTCCGTAGTCAGTTCGGAAGGAATGGAGACTGTCTCTTAGGAAGGCTTCTAGTGACACTTCATCCGCTTTTATTTTGCGTTGGTTTCTGGTGGATTTGGAAGAAATGGCATTGAGCCTAGCTACAACGACCTTGTGATCACTAATCCCTGTATCAGCCACAAACACTCCAGAGCTAATAGCATCGTGACTAAGAGGTCAAGTGTGTTTTCGAAACCATTTACAATTCAAGTGGGTTCGTGGACTAACTGCTCGAAACAATTTCGGAGAAAGCATTTAGGACAATCTCGGAATATGTTTTCGCCTACCACCGGTTTTGAACAAGTATTTTTGCCAACATAACGAGGGAAGGTTGAATTCCCCACCAACTATAACCGTTAGAGTGAGGGTATTTATTTGTTACGACACTCAAATTTTCTCTGAACTGTTCAGCAGCTATATCATCGGAGTCTGGGGGTCGGTAGGAGGAGCCAATTCAGTTGTTAAGTATAACCACCGCACATAGGAATTCGCACTGAGTACCTACTTCGGCTTCACTACAAGATAAACCACTACTGACAGACACAAACAGTCCACCACCAATTCTGCCTAATCTATCTTTCCTGAACACCGTCTGAGACTTCGTAAAAATTTCTGCAGAACTTATTTCAGGCTTTAGCCAGCTTTCTGTACCTATAACGATATCAGATTCTGTGCTTTTTATTAGCGCTTGAAGCTCAGGGACTTTTCCAGCGCAACTACAACAATTTACAACTATAATTCCGACTGTTCCTTGATCCAAGCACGTCCTGTAATTGCCAAGCACCCTTTGACATTGCAGCCCATCCCGCACTTTCCCGAGGACTTCTAACCTAAAAAACCGCCCAGTCCACGCCACACAGCCTCCGCTACCCGTGTAGCCGCCAGCTGAGTGTAGTGAACTCCTGACCTATTCAGCGGAACCCGAAACCCCACCACCCTATGGCGCAAGTCAAGGAATCTGCAGCCAATACGGTCGCAAAACCGTCTGAGCCTCTGATTCAGACCCTCCACCCGGCTCTGCACCAAAGGTCCGCAGTCGGTTCTGTTAACGATGCTGCAGATGGTGAGCTCTGCCTTCATCTCGTAAGCAAGACCGGCAGCCTTCACCAAATCAGATAGCCGCTGGAATCGAGAGAGAATTTCCTAAGATCCAAAGCGACACACGTCATTAGTACCGACATGTGCCACCACCTGCAGCTGGCTGCACCCTGTGCTCTTCATGGCATCCGGAAGGACCCTTTCCATATCAGGAATGACTCCTCCCGGAATGCACACGGAGTGCACACTGGATTTCTTCCCCTCCTTAGCCGCCGTATCCCTAAGGGGCCCCATTACATCGCCTAACATTGGAGCTCCCAACTACCAGTAAGCCCACCCTCTGCGATTGCCCGGACCTTGAAGGCTGAGAATGATCCTCTGAAAGAGGGCAGGCAGCTACATCTGGCTCAGCCAGAGACAGTGCCTGAAACCGGTTTGTCAGACGCACAGGGGAGGCTTTCTGATCAGCCTCCGGGGACGCCTTTCGCTGCCTGCCACGCCTTGGAACGACCTCCCAATCAACCACAGGCGAGGGCTCAGCCCCACTGCGGGCAGCAACCGGGGCAACCACAGCGGCAGACCGATCTGGGGACAGACGGGACGAGGTTGACATCCCCGTGATACCCGAGCCCGGCTCCCCACAGTGGTGCCCATTGGCAACAACCTCAAGCTGCGCGACCGAAGTCAGCGCCGATTGCAGCTGTGAGCGAAGGGATGCCAAGTCAACCCTCATCCGAACACAGCAATCGCAGTCCCTGTCCATTCTAATCGATGTTTCTTAACAGTTACCGAAACACGAGAACGTGCCTAGATAACGCAAGCGGAACACGCAAAGAATATATCAACTAACCTGTACCAATGCCTAACGACTGCGCTACAATCTGCTGAATCAGTTTTGATATTCTTATGACACTCGATGATTGCATGGAAAGGAAAGGGACCCTGCATGGTAATAATGTGTGAGGACAATGCAACACAGGTGTCCTAGAAATTTTAACTTTTGCAAGTTATTATTCAAGTTATTCATACTCTGTGAATGAAATGTTGCTGGTTGAAGCCTCTCTACACTACAATGTTTGTCAATTAACAGTCCTTCGATATTGTAGCTGTGCGGATGACAAGTATGTAGCCGACGACAATGCGGAGCTGCTGTTGCTGCTGCTGCTTGATGAGAGGAACCCCGAGTCGTCTCCAGAGCCACGGATACGTACGGGACAGGCAACAGCTGAAACTGCAGCTTCCCCCGCCTGTCCACTCCTACCGTGCTCTCAGTAATCGCAGGTTAACGAGTGAGGGATGTCTACACTGGCGCGAGTATAGGTACACACCGGGTCGGCCGGAGCGTTCAACAAACACTTCCGCACTCTTTCATGACACAAACTGCTCTGCCTCCCATCTGCACGCCACGCGACAGAGGCTCTCCATGCGCAAAGATAAACATCGGTACAGCTATTATCATTTCGTCGTTGCTATTAATACATCTCAATAAAGCTCCCTTGGCTATTACCCGGCAATTTATAATATTTCTATTATAATTACAATCAATTATATACAGTCAAATTTTTATTTAATACGTAATCGAAGTATTGATGTATTTAATTTCTGTAGTGCAGCATATAGCATCAGAATCAAGAGTATAGTGCAAGATATCAACGAAAATTAAACGGCGAAAATTTTGGATGTTGCAGACGGTACTTTGTCTGCATTTTTGGTGTTATACCCTCTATGAGACATGTGTATATTGATGATTACCCGGTACACGCCTGATCACGTGGTACCGTAGACATGCCAGAAAATGGAGAGACACGGAAATCCATTGCAAATAAATACATAAAAAACCACATTTAGACGTCAACTGCTAGGAGTCTCACGCGTACATCCGCAGGACTATCTCATGTATATATGTTTGAGGGAATCCCATCATTCCCAGAGTGACAGGTAGGTATTGCAACTCGCCGGACAATGATGTGACCGCCCAACATTCACCAAGCTTTTGTATGAACAGAAGGACCTCCACTTGCTTTGCCTGTAAGGTAGGACGATAATTGCCCGTGGATGATACTGAGGCCAAGATGATTTACTAATCATCAGGACACAGTGGTTGCGAATGCTGAGAGATATCGTAAACCAACCATTAACCAGGAAAGGAATCCTTTTACATTGACAATTTTTTTGTGAAATACGTCTTTCTTTATGTGTGTGGCAAAGGCATTGCCCAACCGTAAGGGAAGCTGCTAAGAAGTAATTCTGCTGACTGCTTGTAGAATCCTATCTGGCTAATCAAACGTAAAGAAACGACCACGGTGAATAAAGTGCTCGGAATACTGCTGCATCCAGTAACTGACCTGTGCTGATATTTCGTCCGAGACTTCTTCGTAGCCGTAATATTCTTCACAGATGTCAGCATCTTCCGAATTGCTGTTTTATATTTTTTATTGAGGTCAGAGTATGTGTTACTCGATGCATATATCTCGCTTACCAAGTGGAATGGTGCTACGAAGGTAAGTTCACCCAGAGTTTCAAGAACTCTGAAGGAATTTCGTCTACTACAGCTGCCTTCTTTTGATTTATGTGTTTCAGTGCTCTTCGGCAACTGCTGTTGTTATAACGTCAAAACTCAGAGATTGAAAAATATTCCCGTTACGAGCAATACTATCGCTGAAATGGGTAGTTTGAAGCGCGAGAAGTTGTCAGATACTACCCTACGCCTTGTACTGTACATGAACGCCTGCGGTTCAGCGGGGCAACCTCATGGCTGGATGCACGTTCCCCTCACGCTGCGGCATCCCGTCACACCGGTAAGCTCTGCGGACTGCCGTGTCTCATGCAGAAAAGGTATTTGGCTGGTGCATAAGTTCTAACGTAACACAGACGTTTATCAATAATACGTTCTCCTTCTCTATTTAAAACAATCCGTCAACGCTGGAGTACGTTTTATATTCCGCGACTGTGGAAATCACGTGGTTTTGAGGCGAAGAACTCGTCGAGCCATGTTCATAGAGCATCTTCATTGGAAAGGGAAGTTCCTTCAAGGTTGTATCTGTGTATGAGGACACCAGATCAGCTGAATAACGTGGTTGCGGAAGGACTCCCCAACACAACTCCCGTATAGTGTCTTCCCTCAGCCTAGCAAAATGCGGGTGGTCGTTATCGTGGAGCAGCATCACTTCACGCGGTCTTCCTCCTTGTCGTTCTTGGATTGCGTCTGCAAAACGTCGCGGTTGCTGAGAATAAACGTCAGCAGTGATGGTTACACTTCGGGGAAGCAATTCGTAGCGCACCAGATGCATAACATCATCTTTTGTAGATGATTACAGGTCGTTGTTCGGGGAGTTGCTGCTTTGCTAAGCTCAACCATTCCTTTCGTTTCCCTGTGTTAGCATTGTTGTTGTTTGCTGTCTTCAGTTCTGAGACTTTCTTGATGCAACTCTACATGCTACTCTATCCTGTGCAAGCTGCTTCATCTCCCAGTACCTACTGCAACCTTCATCCTTTAGAATCTGCTTAGTGTATTCATCTCTTGGTCTCCGTCTACGGTTTTTACCCTCCACGCTGCCCTCCAGTGCTAAATTTGTGATCCCTTGATGCCTCAGAACATGTCCTACCAACCGGTCCCTTCTTCTTGTCAAGTTGTGCCACAAACTCCTCTTCTCCCGAATTCTATTCAATACTTCATCGTTAGTTATGTGATCTGCCCATCTAATCTTTAGCATACTTCTGTAGCACCACATTTCGCAAGCTTCTATTCTCTTCTTGTCCAAACTATTTATCTTCATGTTTCACTTCCATACACGGCTGTCGTGCGGTAGCGTTCTCGCTTCCCACGCCCGGGTTCCCGGGTACTATTCCCGGCGGGGTCAGGGATTTTCTCTGCCTCGTGATGACTGCGTGTTGTGTGCTGTCCTTAGGCTAGTTAGGTTTACGTAGTTCTAAGTTCTAGAGGACTGATGACCATAGATGTTAAGTCCCATAGTGCTTAGAGCCATTTTTTGAATAACTGTTGTAGAATTAAGGAACATGTTTTATGTGGAAGAACTGCGATGTTTTTGGAAAATGAATATCTCTTCTATAAAAGTCAACATTGACTTATCAGGATGGCAACGTGAGAAGGCAGTATTGAATACTGAAAAGAATTGTCAGCACCATTGCTCTTTGCAACGTATGTGAGCCGTGACTGGCTGGATGGGTGCCTTGCTTTTTTTTTTTTTTTTAATCATTTGTTGTAGCCCAGTGGTTACCGCAATAACGTTGCTGTCTTCTCTCCGTGAGCCGCAGCAGTGTGTATCGATACTAGTACTGCTGTACTATGTCTGGTGTGGCGGATATGTTTTCCGGGTGTGCTGTGTGTGACAGTCGGTCCGTTGGGTCAGAGCAACGAGGAAGTCTCTGTGGCGCGTGGTCAGACCGGAGCCGCTGGCGGCGTGCACGTGCGGTTGGAGTTGTGAGGCGCTTGTTGCGAGGGTTACGAAGTTCGTCAGCCACCGAAACTGGACTCTAAAGTTGAGTGCTCACTTAACCTACTATCAAGCCTCAACTGCTATCACATCTCTTGGTTTGATCCTGGTTGTCACTTTCTGAGAGATCCACGCGAGCAACAACGTGTGTGCATTGAAGTCGACTAGAATTGCAGCCGTCTTCCTGTGTGGTGTTAAACTTCATTAATGAAGGAATGACTTAAATTAAGTGTACCAGAGGTATCTCCTGTGTTGTGGCCGTTGACGTTCCAGTGACCTAAAATGGTTGTTGACGTAGTTTCTGACAGTGTATTTTCCACATCGTGTTGGTATTGTACAGCACAGCGTGTAGTGTGACAGCTAAGGTGTTGGTAGTTTTGGGCGTTTATTCTCATTTGGCTTGATTGGCCACCAGTATCCGGAACGTTTTGCGATTGACATCTTGTTGTCGTTTTGCTGTTCAGATGCAGTAGAAGTGATGTTGTTGGTTGGTTCCTCGGCTGGCTTTTTGTTGGGTTGCCTTTTGATTAAGAAGTTGTCGGTCTGGCTGCCTGTTTCACCTAAAAGTGAGTTAGTTACTTCCCCAGGTTGGAACGTTCTGAGCGCCGCTCCTTGTGTTTTACAGAGTGATTTCCTTTTTAGTCTTAAGTACTGTGTGTGGCCTTCAGCGGAGTTTTTTCTTATTGACATTTCAAGGCTTTTCTTCTTAGGCCTTAAGGCGTAAAAAAAGTTTCTTGACTGGTATGTGGCCTTCAGCCGAGTTTTCAGCCTTTTCAAATCAAGATTTGAAAATTTTGTCTAGGATTTAAGCCGGAAGAAATATTTTGTAGTTTTTATGTGGCCTTCAGCCGAGTTTTTCAGTTAAAGCCCAGACAAAGAAACTTCCAATTTTTAATTTTAAGACGTGAGATTGTTTGGGTTTCGTATGTGGCCTTCAGCCGACTGTTATGTGAAGCATTTTAGGATAAAGACTTTAGCCTATTTTATTTGAAATTCAGAATCTCTTCCTTTAGGCCTTAAGTCGTAAAATTGTTTTCTCCATGATGTGTGTTTTAATCTCTATTAAATTAAAAATTCAAAATCCTTGTCTTGCCCTTAAGTCATAAGATTGTTATTTTTTAATATGAGGCCTGCAGCAGAGTTTTACACGAAGTATTTTGAGATCAGGCCTTCAGCCTTTTCAAATTGAAAGCTCTTCTTCCCAGGCAAAATCCGTAAAATTGTTTTGTTGATATGCGGCCTTCAACCGAGTTTTCAGCCAATTTAAATTAAACTTTGAAAATCTTTGTCTCGGCCTTAAGCCGCGACACTATTCTTGATTAACGTGAGGCCTTCAGCCGCGTTATATGGGATAAAATTAAAGCTAAGGCTTTCAACCTATTTATATTGAAGATAAAAAAAATTCTGAAGAAGTGAAACCGCCAGAAGAACTCCTGTACCTTGCTTAGGCCTTGTGCCTTGGATTTTCGATGTGGCCTTCAGCCGATCTAAATTAAATCAAAGGAGGTCTTTCGTTAAAACCTTGAGAGTTTTGATTCTTGCTTGTCTGATTGTGTGTTTTAAGAAATAAATTTTGTATGTTGGTGTGCAACTGACAGTAACATATTTTGACCTCTTTCCACAAATATAACCGCATCCGCTCCGTCCTGCTAGCCCAGGGATTTCACTGGTAGCAGAGCGTGGTTACGTTTGTGTTCTTGCCATTTCAGTTACTGTTAGTTTCAATTTTATTTCTGTTCTGTGACACCACATTGTTTTGGGTGTTGATTGTTTCAGGTGTATTGTAATGGCGGTCAGTCAGAGTCCGGGGATCGGCCTGCTCAGAAACATCTTGTTTACGAGTTGGAAATAAGGCGCCAAGCTACTGAGGGCAGTGATCCGGATTTAGTGGCCCGTTTAGGTGCTGCCGTTTTTCAGCCGGTTGACGTCACGCCGGCGGTGTTGGGTGAGAGAGGAGCGGCCACTGAATTTTTGTTGAAGGCTGTTAGGGGCCTTGTGGACACTATTTGCGTTTTGGAAGGCACTCAACCTAGTGCCAGACTATTGGATACGGTGTAGGCCCAGTTAATGTATTTAACAAATCGGAAAGCGGATTTGGGCATGTTAGCTTTGGAAGATCACCATTAAAAATTAGCCGCCGAATTGGGCTCTTTGGTTAGTGCATTGCAGTTTAATGTTACGTTTTTAGATTTGGTGAGAAGAGGATTGAGGAGCGGAACTTGCTGTATTCGGGAGAGGGCGAGAGCCTGCCCGGGATGGTACTGTTACGTCCTCGGTGAAGTTAGACGCAATGTTTGCCAAGTTGCCTAATCCTCTCGTGATATTACTGAATTAGTCGTGGAGCGGCTTGAACAGGTCGAAAAATTATTACGGTTGTCGGTTCGTCTTGAACTTTATGCTTCTCCCTTTCGTGGTTCCACACCAAGTAATTTTGTCACTGCCGTACCTGTTAGCTAGAAGTGAGTTGCAGAACCTCCTCTTCCGAGCCATGACTGAAGTGTTCTCCTTACAGCAATTGAGGGAGCTCGTCATTAGGCAGAGATTGACCACCGGAGTTCGAAAACAGCTTGAATGTCGTTACATTTGGGAGATGCAGCGGGATAAAGAGCAGTTACATCAGTATGTGGACAGAGTTCAGACGGCGTCCTTGGCTTTCTTAATCGATTTGCCTGAACAACAGCCGGTGTCTATTGTTCTTAGGGGAATGCGCGTTGCGGATAAGTAGCACTATGTTTTCCGTAATCAGCCTTCAGCTTGGGAAGAACTCCGTGCCGCGGTTGTAGCGATATGGGCGTTGCCGCTTGGATACGATGTATGTCACGAAGTTAAGGGGCAGGCCACCGGTGGTGGCTAGGGAAATTCCGAAGTGTCTGCATCCGCTGAAGCAGTAAAACTGGAACCCCGGTGTTGTTTCAGGTGCGGCAGCACGGCTCACTTGGAGCTCTCTCGGATTCAGCCTCGCGCTCTCAGAGCCAATAAATGACGCCGGACTGGGCAGCTATCTCGTGATCGAGCCTTTAGACGCTGGCGTACCCGTGTTGTCGCTCCCTCTTCACCGCCCTCGCCTTACGTTTGTTCTCGAGTAGGTGGCGAACCGATCTGTGCTCTTTCCGATTCTGGTAGCTCATTTTCATTATTGTGCTTCGAGTGGTTTTTGGAAGTTGGTCATTTTACGAAACTTCGGTCGGTGCTTTCTCCGGTGCAGAGATGTCGGGTGGCCAATGACCAGGTGTTGCCTCTGCATGATTGGGTCCGAGGGAGTATATCGATGGGGGATTTTTCCTGGCCCTTGTCATTAGCCTCGGTCAAGGAGCTGCCGGTCGATCTAATTTTGGGATGTGATTTCAGTAAATACTGGGTTATTCTTGGATTATTCTGGGCACACCTTTTTCTTTAAGTTAGCTCCTTTGGAGAAGTTTCTACATCTACATCCATACTCCGCAAGCCACCTTATGTTTCGTTTTATAAGTGCGCTAAACGTATTGTGCATCGAAATGCAGATGCATTGGCCGTTCAGGATGTGGCTAATGAGTTTGATCTTACCCATCTCTCGCCGCATCACGCTTCTCAATTACTGGATTTGTTACAGAGTTTTCCTGAGCTTCTTAGTGATAACTTGAGTGTCACTAATGTTCTTAATTACCATATCCTTCTATCCGACGATAGTCCTGTCAGGCAGCCAAATGCTCCAACAAGGAGTTATTACGCCTTCTACATCTACTTATGCTTCCCCCACATGCCATGTTCCCAAGGATCAGGAGCACTATTTCATACCTGTGGTTAACTACCGGGTGCTTGAACACTAAGGTTGTCTTTGAATGGGCCTCTGCCTCTGATCTACATAACTTTTACCTGGTTTGCCGGTACTAATTGGTTTACTGTTCTTGGTTTGAACCAAGCCTGTTATCAGATTCCATTAGCTGAAGAATGTAAACATGTTACTGCATTTTGTACTGATTGGAATCTGTTTGACAGAGTTCCTTTTGGTTTGGCAACTCGTTTGCTGGATAATATCCTTAGGAACTTGAAATTAGTGTTTGCCTATAATTATTTGGACGATTTAGTCATCTATAGCCGTTCGTTTCAGGACCATTTGGATCATATCCAGAAAGTTCTTTCGAGGTTTCAGGGAGCCGGGCTGACTGTTAAACCCAGTAAGATGACATTAGAAAGGCAGCAGGTGTTCTTCTTAGGTCACCTAGTGTCAGGTCAGAGTATTCGCATCGAACAAGAGCGAACTAAGACCATACGGGCGTTGCCTCCGCCTACTGATAAACGCGGAATTTGCTAGGTTCATAGGCATGTTGAACTATTTTATCGTTTTGTCCCTAATTTTGCTTAGTTGGCCGTGACCTCAAACGAACAGTGCCGGAAGAGAGTGCGTTTTGAATAAGGACCTGTCCAGGAGCCCGCGTTTGAGTATATTAAGGCAGCTGTAGCCAATCCTCCATTTCTAGGAGTACCACACTTTAATAAAAGGCTTATTGTCCAAAATGACACATCTAATGCTGGTATTTGAGCTGTTCGAAGGTCAGACGCAGCCATTAGCTTACGCGTCTCGTCGGTTCACTGGCGCCGAACTTAAGTACTCCATCTACGAGTGCAAGGCGTTGGCCGTTTTGTTTGCATTGGAGAAGTATCACTTCTGCCTTGAGCATCGGGAATTTCAGTTAGAAGCCGACAATCAGGCTTTGAGCTGGGTGCTGGCTAGGCCGCGTAAAACTGGCCGTAGTGCCAGATGAGAGGTACGCATTTAATTTGAAGTTAAACACGTGAGAGACACTGAAAATATCCTTGCGGATGTCCTCAGCCGGTAGTTCGCCGAATCTACACCTAGTGAGGGAACCCGGGAGACAGATGAAGGCAGGATTGGGAGAAATTCCTCTTTAGTTTGATGTCGTTTAGCGTCGGGATCAGGACCCTATTTGGCTGGGGAACTGTCGCATGAGTATATTATTAACAGTTGCATTCTGCGTAAAAGGGTCGGGCATGCGAAGCAGTTAAAGAAGTTTGCCAGTAGCTCTGGTGCGCCCGGTTTTTCGGTACTTTCATGATTCGTTGGTGGGTAGCCACTTATAAGTTCCTAAGACTCTGAAAAAAGTCAAGGAGCATTTGACTTGGCCCTCCATGGAGCGAAATGTCAGAGAGATGGTATAGCAATATCGGCTGTATAATGTAGTCAAACCCAAGAAAGCTCTTCAACAGGGTTTGCTGAGCTCTGAGCGCGAGTCCTGTCCTACGCACAAGCTCTATATCGATTATCTAGGACCCTTTCTTCGTACTAAGAAAGGTCATCGATACGTGTTAGTTATTATTGATGCGTTCTCCGGATTCACTTGGCTCCTTCCGAGCCGTAACGTCACTGCTACCACCACTATTTCTCATTTAACTAAAGTTTTCATTGTTTTTGGCCCCCCTAAGAAAATTGTTAGCGATAATGCGCCGGCCTTCCTTTCGGCTCCTTTCAAGGCGTCCTATTTTCAGAACGGTGTCAAGCATATCACGACTGCGTCGTATTATCCGCAGGCATGCTTTACGGAGAGGGTTAACCGAAATCGTAAATCCGCTTTGATTTCAGAAAACGCCTAGTAAGTGGGACTCTAGTCTTCCTTGGCTTAGTTTTGCTTTTAATACCACCAATCATGAAGCCTTGGGAGCTACTCCCGCCTCTTTGATCCTTTCCTATCCTGTTAATTCCCCTTTTTCGAACTCGTGGGGAATTCAAGATCTAGTTCCTCAAGTCATCAATGAAAACTGGAACCGTCCCAGACGTAATATACTCAGGGTCCATAATAATCAAGGTGAGCGTTACAATCGTAATCGGCGAACATTTAGAGGGAGGCCAGGAGATCAGGTCTATGTCCGTAGTTTCCCCAGTAGGCAGGTGCGTGTCGGAAATATGAGTAAATTTACTCCTCATTTTCTGGGGCCTAGCACCAATTTGCGCATTTTAGGCCCGGTGAATCTGCTGGTTAACGATAACCATTCCGGTAACCAGTACTGGGTTCACCTTAGCCAGGTTAAATCCAGTTAGTTCGTCTGATGGTTAAGTAGCCCCCCTCCCCTTCCGGCATCGTGTTTGTTTGAGGGCGGGAGGTTGAGCCGTGGCTGGCTCATGTTATGCTTCCCATTAAATCTTGGTTTTGGTTGATATTCTGTGATTAGTCTCTCGCGGTTATGCTGTTATCCTCTCTCTCCGTGAGTCGCAGCAGCAGCGCGTATCGATATTAGTACCCTTGTACTATCTATGGCGTCGCACTTATAGTTTTCCGACTGCAGCGCGTGCGGGTAATGCTCCGGTCCTTTTGCCTCAGAAAGTCTACAAGGAAGAGCTATGTGGTCTACTTAGTTCTGGTGCATACCGGAAGATTAACAAAGATCCTACTATCAAGGTGACAGTATGGACTGCTGCCTTGCTGAACGCATCATCACTACCAAAGGAAGTCAAAAGAAGTACCACCGAGATATTATGGTCTTCCTAAAGTTCACAAAATGTCTAAGTATGAGAGTGTAGAGGTCTATGAGACCTATAACGAGCGCTATTGGTTCACCGACGTATTTTTCTGCCAAACACTTGGCTTCCTAATTAAAACAATTGGTAGGAAAATGGAGTCACCACATTCGTAAGTCTATGGATTTTATTCAGAGACTTAACACGTCAAAACTAACTACCACATCATTATTATTTAGCCTGACGTTGCTGTCATTATGCACCGGTACCTTTAAAGGACTCTTTCTCTTATCAGCCAACATCTTGATAAGAACATTACGGCCTTATTTGAACATGTGCTTTTATCATCTTATTTCCAGTTTAATGGTGAATTTTATGAGAAGATTGGATAGTTAATAAAAATTTGCTGGTTTCCAGCCGCGTCGGGTGGTTAAAATCCCACGGGCTTTCGACTGAGCTCTCCCCGGTCATTCTCAAGTGGTAAGACTGACTGCTGTGTCGCCGTGGCCGCGTCGTTATACAGCCGCACTGCTGGATGTGACGTCACTGGTGCTCTCTTCCACGCCATATATGATCATGTTTTCATACCGCGTCCATCGCGCCCGTTTTAACATCGCGATAGCCGGGTCCCAGGCTGTGCTGAGCTGCAAACATCCGTCCTTGTTGATGGTGTTTTCAGCGGTTTTTATTTCAATAGCTTCTTTTATGACGCTATCGCAAAATCCCTCCGCTTTCATAACGACAGATGTTTCGTCGAATAGAATTCGGTGTCCATTTTCTAAGGCGTGTTCTTCCACGGCTGATTTTTCTGGATAGCGTAGGTGTAAGCACCTCTCGTGTTCCTTTCCGACGTTGCTCTACCATGCGTACTGTTTGGCCGACGTAGTAACAGCCACACTGACATGGTATCTTGTACACTCCAGGCGTTCTTAGCCCTAGGTAGTCCTTCACAGGCCTTATGAGCTGACGAATTTTTGCTGGGGACCTGAACACCGATGAAATGTTATATCTCTTCAGGAGCCGGCTAATCTTTCCCGACACTGTACCACAGAAAGGCTAAAACACAAGTTTCTTGTTTTCTTCTTCGGTGGTGTTCTCTTCTCTCTTAGTTTGTTTTTTGCGTGTCGCGCCAGATATAGCCTGTGATACCTGTCCGTGGCTGTACCCGTTTTCCCGGAAGACGTTTCGGAGGTGGCTCAGTTCTAGTGGCAGACTTGCTGCGCCTGGGACGACTTTAGCACGATGGACGAGGGTATTCAGAACGCCACGTTTTTGTGCCGGATGGTGGTGGCTGAGAGCGTGCAGATACTGATCTGTGTGTGTGTGTGTGTGTGTGTGTGTGTGTGTGTGTGTGTGTGTGTGTCGGTTTTCTGTAGACACTGTGGCTGAGGTGCCCCTTGGTTTTCCGTCGAATGAGGACGTCAAGCAAGGGCAATGTACCCTCTGTCTCGACTTCCATCTTACACTTGATGTGGCCGTGAATGCTGTTCACGTGTTCCAAAATTCACGACCATGGGGCTACATGATGAAAGTGTCATCAACGTAACGCTAAAGGCAACTTGGTTTAGCTGGAGCCGTGTCCAAGGCGAAGTCTTCAAATTTTGCCATAAAAAGTTTGGCTATGGATAGAGCCAGAGGGCTTCCCATAGCCACGCCGTCCAACTGGTCGAAATACTGGCCGCCATGTAGGAAGTACGACTATGTCACTGTGTGCTTAAACAGTCCCACAATTGTGCTATCAGATAATTGTGAGAGGAGATCTATACAGTCTTTGACCGGAACACGTGTAAACAGGGAGACCACACCAAAACTAACCATCATATCTCCTTGACTAAGACACAGTTGTTCAATTCTGTTGAGAAAGTCGACGGTGTTCTTGATGTGATGCACACAACGACCCACATGCGGTGCAAGGAGGCTGGTCAGGTGTTCTGACAGTCTATAAGTGGGTGACCCAATGGTGTTCACAATGGGACGAAGAGGAGAATCCGGTTGTGGATTTCTGGTAGTCCATAAAGCGTAGGTGGTCTCGGCGCCTGAGGGAGCAGAGTCTTAATAACGCCCTCTTCCAGCATTGACTGTTTTAGAAGCTCTGATGTCTTCCTCATTATTCTTGACGTGGGGTCCCGTGGCAGTTAACGCTATATATCCTCTTCAAGCATTAACTGAATTTTGGCATCGTAGTCAGCTTTATTTAGAATGACGGATGCATTGCCCTTGTCGACTGGCAGAACCACGATGAGTGCGTCGTTGCGGAGTGCGTGAAGACTATTGCGTTTAGCCCTAGTCAAGTTAGACCTCGGTGGTTTAGATTTTGAAATGATGCGACACGTTTCGCGATGAATTTCGTCAGCATTCTCACTAGGCATCTTACGGATTGCTTGTTCAACCCCACTTATATCATCACAGACAGGGATGCTCTGAAGCGCTGGTGCGAAGTTAATACCTTTCTTAAGCGCCGAAATGGCACCCGCATCGAGCTCTTTCTCCGTCATATTGATGACAGTTCCTTCTGTTGATTTCCGTTCTGCACCGTGTTGTTGTTAAGAAATCCGCGCGAACTACCCTTTCTGTTTCTCTGTGGCCTTCTTTTGCTGTGGTGGCAGCGTCGACCCACTCAAAATCTAATTGTGAGAGTACCTCTGTCAACTGCAGATGTATAGCCAGCAGTTCGCGACCTTTTAAATCCAGCTGCCTCCTAGTCAAGTATATCGTTTCCCGCAACAGGGCAGAGCTGGCTGAACGGTAGATTCACCTGGCTGCCGAGGTAAATCGTGGAATCGCGTTCTCATCTCAACAGCGTAGCAGGAAGGCTACAGAGCTTAACAGGTTAGCCTTCTTCCCAAGCAGGTTCCCTAGGCGCCACGACCCCCCCCCCCTCCCTGTAGAGGTACGCCATGTATGAATGCGTGGTTTCGTAACCATATGAATTAATAAGATTTTCTCGGGCTTCCAGCCACGTCAGGTGGTTATAATCCAACGAACTTTCGACCGAGCTCTCCTCGGCCACATCAAGTTTACGATGGAAGTCGAGACAGATGATGCACTGCCCTTGCTTGACGTACTCGTTCGACGGAAAACCAACGGGCACCTCAGCCACAGTGCCCGCAGGAAACCTACACACACAGATCGGTAACTCAGCCACCACCATCCGGCACAAAAAGTGGCCTTCTGAATACCCTCGTTCATTGTGCTAAAGTCGTCCCAGACGCAGCAAGTCTGCCACTAGAACTGAGCCACCTCCGAAACGTCTTCCGGGAAAACGGGTACAGCCACGGACAGGTATCACAGGCTATATCTGGCGCGACACGCAAAAAACAAACTAAGAGAGAAGAGAACACCACCGAAGAAGAAAACAAGAAACTTGTGTTTTAGCCTTTCTGTGGTACAGTGTCGGGAAAGATTAGCAGGCTACTGAAGGGATATAACATTTCATCGGTGTTCAGGCCCCCAGCAAAAGTTCTTCAGCTCATGAGGCCTGTGAAGGACGATCTAGAGCTTAGAACGCTTCGAGTGTACAAGATACCATGTCAGTGTGGCTGTTACTACGTCAGCCAAACAGTACGCATGGTAGAGCAACGTCGGGAAGGAACACGAGAGGTACTTACACTTACGCTATCCAGAAAATTCAGCCGTGGAAGAACACGCCTTAGAAAGTGGACATCGAATTCTATTCGACGAAACATGTCGATATGAAGGAGGGATTTTGCGATAGCTTCATAAAAGAAGCTATTGAAATAAAAACCGCTGAAAACACCATCAACAAGGACGGAACCCGACTATCGCGATGTTAAAACGGGCGCGACGGACGCGGAATGAAAACATGACTGTATACAGTGTGTTACAAAAAGGGACGGCCAAATTTCAGGAAATATTCCTCACACACAAATAAAGAAAAGATGTTATGTGGAGATGTGTCCGGAAACGCTCAATTTCCATGTTAGAGCTCATTTTAGTTACGTCAGTATGTACCCTACTTCCTCTATTCACCTCCAGTTGGCAAAATAGAAGGAAGGTAATGTTGACTTCGATGTTTGTGTTGACCTGCGACTCATTGCTCTACAGTACTAGCATCAAGCACATCAGTACGTAGCATCAACAGGTTAGTGTTCATCACGAACGTGGTTTTGCAGTCAGTGCAATGTTTACAAATGCGGAGTTGGCAGATGCCCATTTGATGTATGGATTAGCACGGGGTAATAACCCTGGCGAGGTATGTTTGTATCGAGACAGATTTCCAGAACGAAGGTGTCCCGACAGGATGACGTTCGAAGCAATTGATCGGCGTCTTAGGGAGCACGGAACATTCCAGTCTATGACTCGCGACTGGTGAAGACCGAGAACGACGAGGACACCTGCAATGGACGAGACAATGCTTCGTGCAGTTGACAATAACCCTAATGTCAGCGTCAGAGAAGTTGCTGCTGTACAAGGTAACGTTGACCACGTCACTGTATTGAGAGTGCTGCGGGAGAACCAGTTGATTCCGTACCATATACAGCGTGTGCAGGCACTATCAGCAGCTGATTGGCCTCTACGGGTACACTTCTGCGAATGGTTCATCCAATAATGTGTCAATCCTCATTTTAGTGCAGATGTTCTCTTTACGGATGAGGCTTCATTCCAACGTGATCAAATTATAAATTTTCAGAATCAACATGTGTGGGCTGACGAGAATCCGCACGCATTTGTGCAGTCACGTCATCACCACAGATTTTCTGTGAACGTTTGGGCAGGCATTATTTGTCGGTGATGTCTTGATTGGGCCCCATGTTCTTCCACCAATGCTCAATGGAGCACGTAATTATGATTTCATACGGGATACCCTGCCTGTGCTGCTAGAACATGTGCCTTTACAAGTACGACACAACATGTGGTTCATGCACGATGTAGCTCTTATACATTTCAGTCGAAGGGTTCGTATGCTTCTCAACAACAGATTCGGTGACCGATGGACAGGTAGAGGCGGACCAATTCCATGACCTCCACTCTCTACTGACCTGAACCCTCTTGACTTTCATTTATGGGGGCATTTCAAAGCTCTTGTCTACGCAACCCCGGTACCAAATGTAGAGACTCTTTGTGCTCGTATTGTGGACGGATGTGATACAATACACCATCCTCCAGGGCTGCATCAGCGCATCAGGGATTCCATGCGACGGAGGGTGGATGCATGTATCCCCGCTAACGGAGGACATTTTGAACATTTCCTCTAACAAAGTGTTTGAAGTCACGCTGGTACGTTCTGTTGATTTGTGTTTCCATTCCATGATTAATGTGATTTGAAGAGAAGTAATAAAATGAGCTCTAACATGGAGTTAAGCGTTTCTGGACACATGTCCACATAACATCTTTTCTTTATTTGTGTGAGGAATGTTTCCTGAAAGTTTGCCGTACCTTTTTGCAACACCCTGTTTGTCGAGGAAGAGAGCACCAGTGACGTCACAGCTAGCAGTGCGGCTGTATAACGACGCGGCCACGTCGACACAGCAGTCAGTCTTACCACTTGACAATGACCGGGGAGAGCTCGGTCGGAAGCTCGTGCGATTGTAACCGCTGGAAGCCTGAGAACATTTTATTAATTCATATCGCCGAGAAACCATGCATTCATACAAGATCGATGGTGTTGTCATGGGACGCCCCCTCTACCCTCTGGTAGCTAATTTATTCATGGAAGACTTCGAGGACAAGGCACTGGACTCAGCAAGTTTTAAACCAACGGTCTTCTGGAGGTACGTGGACGACACATTTGTGGTATCGCCGCACGGGATGAATGAATTACATCGATTTCTTGAGCATTAGAATTCCATCAATTCTAGTATCAAATTTACTATGGAAATATAAAAAGACGTTTACCTCCCATTTTTGGATGTTGTCGCTCGCCGTAAAGTTGATGGCACATTAGGACACGCCGTATACCGGAAACCAACGTATACAAATCTATATGTTCATGCCAGTAGCTGCCATCACCCTTCACAGACCGTAGGTGTTCTTAAGACCTTAGTGCATAGGGCACACTCTATTTCCGATAAAGACAATTTGCAACAAGAGCTTACATACCTTAAGAGCATTTTTAAATCGAATGGATTTTCCCCGCAACAAATTTGTAGAGCATTCAATGTAAAACCTAGGAAGAAGATATTAATTCTTTCAAATCTAGTACTTTTTTGCCGATGTGAGTGTATTCTTGAGAAACTCTGTATTGTGGTGGTCTTTCACCCCCCCCCCCCCCCCCCAACGAAGACTGCTGCAGCTATACTCTGTGAAGGACGATTTACAGCTTCGTAAAGCGGGTGTGTATCAGATTTATAGCGGAAATTGTGAGAAATCGTACAGAGATCAAACACGCACCGTTCATGAGAGATGTGTAGAGCATCGAAGATACAAACGCTTATTACAGCCAGACAAGTCAGCTGTGGCCGAACATTGTCTTGGTACAGGTCATTCCATGAATTACAGTGATGTGAATATTTTAACATCCACGTCTTCCTTTTGGGAATCTGTCTTCAAGGTATAGAGATTAGAGCAGCTAATAATTTAATTAACAGAGATAATGGTTTTAATTTGGACAAAGCATGGAATCCGGCTCTTGGGGTAATTGAACTGCAGAGAAGTCGTCACGGTGTCACCGCCGCTGATCATACATCGATAAGCGAATCGAATGTCTGTACGCCTTCGCCACAGGCGGTGCATGTATAAGCGTATTTCTTTGCCGCCGAACATCTCTGACTCGCATGCGCAGTACCGCCGCGGTGGAGCATCTAAGGCCGCGCTTGGCATCTTGTCGTCAGTCTTATGACTCACTCTGAGGATGGCCGGACGATACGCGGCCGAAATATCAGTGGAGGAAATTTTATTTGCGCGCCTGCGTTCCCAAAATTTAATGGACTGTTCATTACACCGCGAGAAATTGAAAATGGACAGTGGTTATGAAGTTTTTTAAGTAAGAAACTGAGGAAAAATAGGGAGGAAACGTTTATGAAAAAGCACATCGCCGATACAAAAATGAGCTTGTAATGTCTTCCCTTACGTTGTACTATATCCCACAGTATGTCTCGTTTCACCAGCTATCGATGCCCCTTAATAATTACATTGTTTCATCGTATAATGCGGTCAATAATTAAGTTTTGCATGTTAACCATACGGCAAAGCACTCTTCTCTTTGCGTGCTGTCATTTGCCAAAATCTTGTTTCCATATCTCAAACCGTTTGAGATGTGAGGAATGTTGAGAATATCTCATTCTGGCTTTTTCGCTGGCTCGGACGGTTGCAGATGAGTGCGCTACATCAGGTTAATTTTTCCGTCATTGGTGACTGAGACTTCCACCAAAGTCTATAAAGAAAAATTCATTATCTCAGCTGAATTTTATACGCGGCAACATATTATGTAATGTGTACCAAACGCAAAATCTTAGCAACCCCTATTTTCTATTTTAAACTTTTTCATATTTCATGCAGTGTCTTACTTAAATCGAAGTACCATAATAACTGTCACCATTAACGAAATGATGGGCACGTCACACGAAGCTGGCATATAAAGCTATAAGTAGGGAAAAAAGATTTTTTTTTTTTTTACGGATTAGTATCTGTAAAATCGTTTGAGGAAGAACGCAGGGCGTGTGGCTCGCTTCTGCCATCGCAGTGTGTCGCCAGCCGGCTGGAAGTGACCAGACAAGGTCGGCCCCGCCTAAAGAAACAAATGAACTCGCTCAGTAACTTTTCCCTGCGCATCGGCCACTGTATCCAGCACGGACTCCACCATCTGCCACATCATATTACACGGCTTGCAGGGTATAGGGTAGATGTGGACATTGATTTTCCACAGCTGCCACTATGCTCTGTATGTAAGTAAAGATTTTACAGCGGGTTTGTTGTTCAGAAATCGCATTTGAGTGTTGTTTGTTTGTGGGAAGACTGTGTGACACCTTGTGTACGAAGGGGAAACGTCTACCAGCACGTACCAAAGTCCGAGACTGCAGTTTGTCGTTACGCTGCTCGCGCTGTCACGTGTATACGGTGCCTATCGGTTCGCGAGGGTCACGTAGGCTGTTAATGGCCTTACGTGACTAGCGCCTGAGAGGCTCGACATGCTGTTTGGTTGGCTGTGCAGGAGCACACAGACACACCAGGTCCCCTGTGTCTGGGAACACAGCGAGCTCACTGGTGGCCAGAAGAGCGCCCTCACGGACAGTGCGGCGACGTCCAGCGACAACTGCTGTCGAAGCCCACATCGACGCGACAGCAGACCGAGGCGGCCGACAGTGGAACTCCCAACAAGGAGACTGGACATACCAAAGTGGCACTATGTCGTCTTTGCAGAGGAGTCCCAGTCCTGTGTACAACATCACATTGGACGTATCCATGCATGCAAGCTCTGAGGAGGACGAACGTTGCCAGACTGCTTTCGTCATCTTCTCATGGGCTCATCATCTGACTTGTTGGTATGGGGTACCACTGGGTAAATAAGATGATCGCGTCTTGTCCACACAGATGGTAATTTGGACTGTACCTATCACATTTATGGCGCCTTAAGGACGGTGGCTATGACCCTTCTTCGAGATGTTCCTGACATTATCTTTCAACACATTACAGCAACATCGCATGTTGCCCTTGCTGTGCTGAACTGTGCCTCACACCGGAGCATATTTACCGAAATTATGGCCAAAATGGCAAAAATGGACGTTTGGTCAACTATTGTAGCAAGTACATGAAAGGTTCTCGGTTCACTTGCCTCGTCAAATTTTCAGAAAATTCCACGCTTTCGATGATACCCTCCACCATCGTCGTCAGGGACTAAAACTGACTGTCGTGAACTGGCAAGGTTCCCTCTTTCATACTCATAGGAAGGCATCTGATTTGCTGGATTACGTCACGGTGAAGCGTACAGATGTGTTGCCCCCCTACGTCGATAGATTTTGCTTGCAATCTAGCGCTGCATTCAGCACCATCTATCGCATCAGGCTGTGAACTGCGAGAAGTTAGAAAGTAAACCAACGTGCAATTGAAAAGAACTTTGCGACAGGCCTGGGACAATCACCTGCTGTGATCGGTAACATTAGACAAATGAACGTAGCAGAACCAACCTAGATTACACACACTAACATACACTTCTCAATACGCACATGTATAACACAGTACATAGCTATAATTAGTTTGAAGGCGCATTTAAAAATTGCGAGAAAAGTATGGCAAACTAACTACATATGGAACAATCATACACGTGACGAGCAATTCGGTGCCCTAGTAGAAGCAGTCCTGTCATCACGTCACCAGTAAAATCGTTACAGCAAATTAAGGGTATCACACGAATCTACTTTGAAATTTTCAAGTACAAAAGGTTAAGAACTTGTGGTAAGTGGCATGGTACAAACTGAAAGACAGGCACACAAACTAACAAATGCATGCCGAGTCATCCCAGGCACCTCTCTATGGACGGCAGTGGAGTAGTTTAGGGGTATTCACAACTACAGTTAACCTAGTAGTGAAAGGGAGTGCTTTAAAGGTTTGAAACTATCAAAAATAATTTTGGCCAGGATTTCGGTACATGTAATCCACTGTTGGTTGGTTGAATTGTTGGAGGGCACCAAACAGCAAGGCCATCGGTCCCTCACATTATGGAAGGATGGGGAAGGAAGGTGGCTATGCCCTTTCAGAGGAACCATCCCGGCATTTGCCTGAAGCGATTTGGGGAAATCACGGAAAACCTTAATCAGGATGGCGGAATGGGTTTGAACCGTCGTTCTCCCTAACTAGAGTCCAGTGTGGTAACCACTGCGCCACCATGCTCAGTATATAATCCTCTTTGCGTCGATACAGAGCGTTCCAGACTGTTGCTTTAAACAGACACCAGAAACACTGGCTACGAACTGTGCAGAGACAGCCACAACAGGGGGTGAAACCCGTGTAGGGGCTACACGTAACACGACTTCGGTTCGCTGTCAGGCCACTTGCAGTGCTGCAAGTTTATTAATGCATCATGTCGCTTTCTTATTGGATGATCTTTAGGTTCTGTGTATGTTTTCACACTTTATTAACAGGCAGTTCAGATAGTGCATTTTAGCAGAAGTCAACGAAAATTTTGGTGGAGTACGAAAAACGAATGGGAAGAAAAATAACAAAGGATACGAAGAGTACACTAACAATGGATTTCAGTCGAGGTTCTTAAGCTGTAACAAAAATACGTGAGTCTGCAGAACACCGCGCGACAAAACCAGCGTCCTTTAGTATGCAACAAAAACAAATACAGAAGCATTTAGTTCACCCTATAATACGGATGTCAGCAAAAATTAAACAGAATACGAGCAACGTATTTGCAATGCAATTCAAAGACTGCAATACACACAGAGAGGTCCTCAAGTGGTTTAAATGGCTGTGAGCACTATGGGACTTAACATCTGAGGTGACCAGTCTCCTAAAACTACTTAAACCTAACCAACCTAAGGCCATCACACACATCCATGCCCGAGGCAGGATTCGAACCTGCCACCGTAGCGGTCTCGCGGTAGAGATGTCTTAATCGGGAACATAATTTCAACTCGATTACAGCCAAACGGTAGAAATTGCATTATTGGGTTTTAAAATAAATGCACTTTGGCACCAGACCCACTCATATAAATGAAAAATATTATCATATAGTACTCGCATTTTGCAGAGCAAGAATACAGATTATCACGTCATATTTCCCCGAATTCAAAGTTCACCGCCAGGCCATTTGGAGCGCTAGTGTCGGTCTCTGCGACCGTACCTTAACATAGTCGCTACTCTTGTGATATTTTGGTATTCTGTGTGGCGGATCACCACCCTCCATTCAGTACGATACAGAGTCGTATCAGCGTGGAATGCCTCGCGGCACCCCTGTCTGTCACACGAGCTTAGTTCGTCTCGATGTGCTGCCGCTTGTCCCTGCCTGATGTAGCTTCACTGTCTATTAATTTTCGAAGCCTGAATGAGCAAAAAATTAAGTACTCTAACTAGAAGAGAAACCAGGCATTGAGCAGGTATTTATTTCTTCTAGTCTTCTGTTATTCCATCTCTTCCTCCCGCTTCACTCTGTCCACCTCCTTCCCCCCCCTTTCTCTAGCCATCCTCTCTCTCTCTCTTTATCCACTCTTCTCTCCCGTCCCTCCTTTATCCACGGCCTCCACATCTCCCCTCTCTCTTGCCATCTCGTCCTCTCCCCTCTCTCTGTCCATTTCCTCTCTTCTGCTGTCCATGTCCTCCTCCTCCTCGTCCTCCTCCTCGTCCTCCTCCTCCTCCTCCCCTCGTCTCTCTCCACGCTATCACGCTCACCCCAGCAGGAAGCTGGTGGATTTTAGATCTTCATTCTAGACAGCGACTAATATGTGTGCCAAATATGACTGAAGTCGTTCCAAGGATTAGGATGAGCATTTTACCGCTAGTTTGCTCGTATACGTACACGTCACCTAATTTCAGACAAATTTCGATCATATTTGTATACATATTTCACCTGTATGCCTAACGAATTTTCACCCTGCTGTTGTGTTTTCATATAGCTAAATGTTTATGACGTCGTATATCCTGAAATATGTGTTGTACAAAAAGATAATTTTCCAGGTAGATCCAGCAGTATACGTGGCCACTATCTGCGAAATGCGTTGTGAACACAGTTGGCAGTAAAGAGGTAATAAATTAAAACGTCACACATCATCTGACAGTTTCTCGCGCATCTCACTGTTTATGACGTAATATCTCTTGAACTATTTGTTATAAAATTATATATTTTTGTAGGTACGTTGAGCGGCATATGTGGATGATGTTTGCGACTAGAGTTGGTTTCTAATAAGTGATAAATTAAAACGTCATGTATAATCTGAACGTTTTTCACTCATGGTTCAGGAGACATGTCAAATACTGAGATGAGTTGTAGAATGATATATTGTAGGTACAAATGTAGATACTGTCTGCAAAAAATGTTGCGAATAGAATAAGTAGCAACTAAGTAATAGATTTAAACGTCTTGCATGATATGGTAGTTTTCCACGCAGTCAGTGTTTATGAAGACTTGTCGCCTAAACTACACTCCTGGAAATGAAAAAAAGAACACATTGACACCGGTGTGTCAGACCCACCATACTTGCTCCGGACACTGCGAGAGGGCTGTACAAGCAATGATCACACGCACGGCACAGCGGACACACCAGGAACCGCGGTGTTGGCCGTCGAATGGCGGTAGCTGCGCAGCATTTGTGCACCGCCGCCGTCAGTATCAGCCAGTTTGCCGTGGCATACGGAGCTCCATCGCAGTCTTTAACACTGGTAGCATGCCGCGACAGCGTGGACGTGAACCGTATGTGCAGTTGACGGACTTTGAGCGAGGGCGTATAGTGGGCATGCGGGAGGCCGGGTGGACGTACCGCCGAATTGCTCAACACGTGGGGCGTGAGGTCTCCACAGTACATCGATGTTGTCGCCAGTGGTCGGCGGAAGGTGCACGTGCCCGTCGACCTGGGACCGGACCGCAGCGACGCACGGATGCACGCCAAGACCGTAGGATCCTACGCAGTGCCGTAGGGGACCGCACCGCCACTTCCCAGCAAATTAGGGACACTGTTGCTCCTGGGGTATCGGCGAGAGAGGACCATTCGCAACCGTTTCCATGAAGCTGGGCTACGGTCCCGCACACCGTTAGGCCGTCTTCCGCTCACGCCCCATCATTGTGCAGCCCGCCTCCAGTGGTGTCGCGACAGGCGTGAATGGAGGGACGAATGGAGACGTGTCGTCTTCAGCGATGAGAGTCGCTTCTGCCTTGGTGCCAATGATGGTCGTATGCGTGTTTGGCGCCGTGCAGGTGAGCGCCACAATCAGGACTGCATACGACCGAGGCACACAGGGCCAACACCCGGCATCATGGTGTGGGGAGCGATCTCATACACTGGCCGTACACCCTCTGATCGTCGAGGGGACACTGAATATTGCAAGGTACATCCAAACCGTCATCGAACCCATCATTCTACCATTCCTAGACCGGCGAGGGAACTTGCTGTTCCAACAGGACATTGCACGTCCGCATGTATCCCGTGCCATTCAACGTGCTCTAGAAGGTGTAAGTCAATAAAGTTTCCCCTTCCTGGGACAATGAATTCACGGTGTTTTTATTTCAATTTCCAGGAGTGTATATATCAAGATAGACGACAAACAGTGTCATATAGTGATTAGCCATATCAAGCGAGAACAAATTCCCTCTCGGTCATACCACTACACTTCATAACTGTATCAAGAAGAAGATTCCGTAACCTAAACGGCAGCAGATGTCCAGGGCTGTTAAAATGACAATTTTTGCTGGACCCAGGTTGTATAATCTGAGTTGACAAGTAGCATAAATAATAGTTGAAGGAGACCAAAAGAGTGTTACAATACAGTACAAACATGGACAAAGACAACAGTATGGAGATAGCTACACATTGTATAAAAGTCTCATTCACAGTGATTATTAATTTTATAAAAATCATTCATGCACTGCAGCTTGTTTGATATTTCACTGTACACATATGGACCAAAAATTCACACAATGCAAAGCAATGATCAGTTAATGATTTCAGATTTCTAAAATCAAGGCTATGTTTTTTACTTGTGGTGGTAGGCTGTTTTGTATCTTGGTTAAATGGTGCCATTGTTCATTGTTTGGACATGGAGTTTCCTATCTAATACAAAGTGTGTGGAAATGATGATAATGTAATAATAATCCTTTGAGTTATTTTCTCTTTGTCTTTTTTATGTGTTTTTTCTGTGTTTCTTCGCTCTGTTTGTATTTTGTCTTCATTGTTGTCCCGTGGTTGTAATTGTAAATTGTGTGAAGTAACGAGTTGAAATTACTTATCCTAAATAACTGTTATTTTCTTAGCAACTGGTCATGGACCCAGGTGCCAGGTGTTGCAGTACAACAAATAAAGGTGGAAAAAATTAATCCAGTACCTAATTTAGAGTCATGGCTCAAGAGGAGGAGGAATACAAGGTACTGTTATTTAATGGGAAGAACTTTAGCAACTGAAAATTTAGGACTGAAATACTTCTATGTGAGCTGGAAGTGAGTTTTGTGTGAAAGAGATACATGGACATGGCTGAGACAGCTGTATAGTGTGCGTGGAAGCAAACTCTTCTAGGAGAGCTTGGCAAAACCGATAAGAAGTGTAAGTCTCAAGTAATCCAAAGAATTTCACAAAGTTGCTTGGAGTAGGCCTACACCAAAAATGAGAAATACATTAATTCAAACATTTGAGCTGAAAGGTATGGCTTTTATTAAGAACGACCTTTAAAGATTAATGCAAATGACAATAACTCTTGAAATTAATTTTTTGGAGTTTCGTAAGTTAATGGGTATTTTGAAGGATCGGATGATAATATTGGAGGAACTGATATAGTATGCGGTTTCTTACAAACAATTCCACCAGAATCCGAAGTAGTTGTTACTGCTCTGAATACCTTCTCAAGTGAGGAATTGGAACCGAATTTCTTAAAGGGTAGATTACTAGACAAAGAAGCAAAACTTAATAATTCTAAAGGTAACAACTGGACAGTAAATGAATTGCCATCGTCGACAGGATCTGACAGCAAGGTAAAAGGATGTATTCAGAGACAACCAAGTCTCAAGCTATGTATGATGCAGCCAAAGCTTTGTCTAAAATAAGATTTTAGTTGATATTGTGGATGCTAGGAGTTGTCATTTTTTACTTTGTAATTCACTGTTGCTATATGAGTTCACATATTGTCATTTTGTTATATAGAGATAATGAGTGGAGGTTTGGACACTAGAAAATGGAGTGCCTAGTGGAGAAATCTAAATATTTCTGATGTATTCTTCTATTACAGTTCAATAGGAATGACAGCTACGGAGGCAGTCAGAAACATTCACGCCACATGTGGGAGGGGGATAATTCCATGAGACAGATCATGGCAAGAATGCAGTTTTCTCGTTTTAAGAAGGATCATTTTGACATTAGTGATTCAGTACATTCAGGAAGACAGTCGAAGTTTCATAAAGATTGTTTAAACACATTAACCCACAATAATCAATGTCAGCAAACTCGAGAACTGGCAAATGTTATTAACTGTGATCATTCTACCATCGTGCGACATTTGCATGCAATGGAGAAGGTTGAAAAAAGGTACCACATGCTCTAAGCCGAAAACACATAAATCAGCAGGTGGATGTATGTGCTTTTCTCATTGTTAGTGATCAGTTTGCTTGAAAGCAACGTTGACCATTCCTAACTTGTATCGTTATAGCCTTATAGGTGACAAGAAATGGTGTCTTTATCCTAAGATCATAAGGAAAAGAAAAGAATGGTTGCCCCCAAACAAAGCAGCAACTCCCCATATAAAAGCCTGCATGCATCCATAATATTATGCATCTAGTTGAACAGTGATGGTGTGGTGTAGTACAGATTGCTTCCCCGAGATGTAACCATCACTGATGATATTTATTGTCAGTAACTGAGACATCTTGTGGATGCAATTCGAGGACAACAACCAGGCAGACTGCGAAAAGTGATGCTACTCCACGAAAACGCCCTCACCCATTCTGCTAGACTGACCAAAAACCTTATACTAGAGTTGGGTTGGGAGGTCATTCTGCACTCACCTTATTCAACTGATCTTCCACCCTCAGTTTTTCCTGCTCCCTATCGAACAAACTTCAAGCTAAGCTTTGCCGGATGCAAAAGGTGCTCCTACCATGGCTCGACGAGTTCTTCACCTCAAAACCACTCGAACTCTACAGTCATGGAATCGAAAAGTTATCTCAGCATTGATAGACTGTTGTAAATAGTGAAGGAGAATATATTATGGATGAGTAGGGTGTGTATGTGTATCTGTTGTGTTTATCAAACATACAGAAAAACGGAACAAACTTATGTACCAACCCAATATATGTGTAACAGATGTGGGAAACAATGCCATTATTGGGGAAAAATACAATGTTAGATTGCCACAAATGCATAGAAGTATAGTTCTGCAAATTTAGCTATATCTCTCCAAAAAATAAACAGAAATGAAAATAATTTTTCTTTCTCAGCTGTTACTGGAAGTTTTCCAGGTGGCAGAGTGGATTGGTTTCTGGATTTGAGGGTAACAGGATATTTAGTTAATTAATCTGTTCTTTGATGGATGTGAATGAACTGGTGAATCAAATATGAATAAAGGTTGGAGAAATTTATGTTGAAAGCATAGTTTGTGGACTGGAATTTCAAATGAAAACTAAAAGGTGCTCTTCTAGTGTCAGGTTCACTAAATAATTGATTGTCAGTGCATAAACTATAAATGGCTGGCTGATGCTTGTTTTTAAAAATTCAGCGGGTTCAATTCAAAAGGGTGATAGCTATAGCTGCTGCTCACAGAAATGATTCAATCGTGTATACACACACACTAACAAGGGGAGTGCGAGGGTTGGGAAATGAAGTTAAGAGTGGGATGGCATGTGTTGGCAGCACTACCCCATAGAGTTACAATGCCCCAGCCATACGGCCAGATGGCTAGCCATTCACGAGAAAAACACTCCGAAACCTACAGTCCTACAGTATATAATACCCATGTGTCCGCTCACTGAACTGTATGGCATGGTGGTCGATACAATATTGGTAACAATTCTTGCTTCGTATTTCCAAAGTATGTATTTGCTGAAAATCAGGAGATTAAAAAGTGACAACGGTCATGAGTATATTTGCAAATTCAATTACGAAATGGAGTGGCAGAGCGACTAAATCATACTGTCATTGAAAAGGCTCATTGCACAATTCTTGGACGCGAAGTTTGAAAGCCATTTTAGTCAAAAGTTACTGGTAGATACTTTTATCATTAACCATAGTTATACTTCAGTTTTAGATGCACAAATTCTAGAAACGCTATCGGCTGGAAGAAAGCCAAATTTGAACAAATATGAGTTTGGGTGTGTTGCATAGTGGCACATTCCAAGGAAAGTATTGAAAAGGAACTAGCCCATTAAAATGTTTCGTGACTGGAAACTGTCTTATTAGCCACAGAATATGGTGCACCAAGCAACACAAAGTTGTATTTGGGAGAGATGTAATTTTTGAAAAAGATAAGTTTCTATTTGAAGGTGAAACCAGTGATGATTGGATCTTGAAGAAGACCATTCAAGTGAACAACGTAATTCAGAACATTATTTAGTTTCCTCAAAGTTAGTTCTGTTTTGAAGTCCTTGATTTTGTGCAAGCTGTTGAAGGTAACTCAAGGCCCACAATGTCAGAAGAAGTGGAAGCGAGCAGAAACTTTGTGGAAAAGCAATAGAATAACAAGAAAATTTAGGTTTTTCAAGGATTATGCAGTGTTTCCCATGAATGCAAAAACATTCGTGGGAAAACTTACCTCAGAAGTCTGAAGACATTCAGGTTAGGCATCATAAAGAAGAAGAAGAAGAATGGGAAAAAGCAATAAAGGAATAATTGGGCTCTCAGTCATCTAATGGAACTTTGACTTATGCACCACTTACAGCAAATAAAAGTATAACTGACAGTAAGGGGATGTTCAAAGTAAAAATAGACATGTCTGGAAATATTGAAAGAGATATGACTATACTCCACTTGCTCAATTCACAACACTAAGAATGCTCCTTAGTGTGGTGAAGGAACATAATTCATTTATGGAACAAACAGATGTACAAAATTGATTCCTGCATTGAGACCTGGTGTAAAGATTAAGAAAAGTCTTGTATGCAAACTAAAAAAAAACTTTTGACAGTTTTATGAAGGAAATGACAGCTATGACCAGACGAACTGCATCACTTAACTATTTTAGTAGACAGCAAAGTAAACCAACAGAATTAGAGTAGAAATTTTTGAAATGAATTCTTTGATATATTAAAGGGAGACTTGATGTTGGTCTGTGTTACAAAAAAGGAAATTTTAAATGCTATTACTGCTATGATGATTCTGACTGTGTTATGTTGTAGATCTTCTGTCTTCTTCACTTTCTTATAGTTTTTTGTTTGAAAAACTGTTTCTTGTGACAAGGAGACAGATGAGTTTCACTAGGAAATAGAAGCAGAATATCCAGCTTCGGCGACAGCTATGACAGACACCCCATGGCTTAAGCATCTTCTTGAAGAATCTGTCAATTACGGAAATGGGAACATAGATGACTGAAGCATGTGGATGTGAAATCCGTTCTACACAAGAGCTGTACAACAAAGGCCATCTGAATGTTCAATACATTAGCTCCGAGGAACAAATGGCACATATTTTACCAAAATTAGCTAAGAGTGCACGTTTCAATAGACTGTGTCAAAAGCTGGGGATAGTGAATTTTATGGGCAATTTAGGAAATTATTAAATTGATTGGGGGGGGGGGGGGTGTTGAAGTAATGACAATTTGATAATTATACTTTTCTAACTTCCAGAATTCTGGAAGGCATTGTAATGCCTAAAGAATTTCGGAGTAAATTCTAGAGACCCTCGTATTTCCACCGTCTTGAACACGTTTTATTTTAGAGATGAGTAGAACTGTGTCTACTGCACCACAGTTATGTGTGTGCAGGACGGACGTGTATGGGACGGATGATCGGCGTGGGCAGGTAGTCACCTGGAGTTACACGTCCAGCTCAAGGAATAAACGCGCCGCACTCCGTGCGACGTGAAACATTACTGTGTGAACATTTGAATGTTGTTGAAAGAAGAGAAGGGACAATTACGAATGTAAGAGAAAGAATCAATAATTAAGGTCCAGACAGTTGTCTTGTTAAACTTTGTGAGATTTGTAGACTGTATTTATGGAAAAATGAATGTGATAGTTTTCATACAGCTAAAACATTTGTTGTAAGCTTGGAACCTTCCGGTCTGTCAGAACCTGTTGTGTGTCATGAAAATACAGTGAGATTGAGTTTTAAAATAACTCCGTACACTCAAGAATATTTTAAAGTATAAAAAATTTCCTCCATGTAGCATCCTATATTCAGAGAAGAAGTCATGCAGGACATCACAGGTGGCTATCCTGAAAAGATGATCAGCGAAGCAACTCCAAGTAAGTTTGATAGCCAAGAGGGAGTGTGAGTCTTGCACACCAGTACCACACTGACACCCTTAATCACCAGAAACCACCAGAGCATGTCAGAAAAAACAGTATGGTTTACCAAATTATGCAATAAATTGCAGAGAACTGTCAAAGTAGAAATATTAATTTGTTTTACTTCATTACTATGCACCAATTAATGCAAAGTAATGTCGGAGGCAGCCACTTCCAGGTACATTGGAAATGTGAGATGGTCTATGGACAGCTGATTCTAAGTGAGAAATGACAACCATGGCAGACAAAGCCCTGAATTCAAATTTGTGTCCTAAGCTAACCACAACCCCATGATGTGAAATGCATCAGAGAGAATAGCAATCAACAATCTGTGCAGATTTAAAAATCGCACTTGCTTT
The DNA here is from genome assembly GCF_023897955.1 of Schistocerca gregaria. Lineage (NCBI taxonomy): Eukaryota > Metazoa > Arthropoda > Insecta > Orthoptera > Acrididae > Schistocerca > Schistocerca gregaria. The sequence goes on along the minus strand of NW_026061873.1, from coordinate 98,141 downwards.
GTTTATGGTGGTTAAAGCTAACCTCTATGAAGCAACTCGAGACGGACACACACACACACATTAACAATTATTTCCACATTATAGGTGACACAGGCAGATTCCAGGAGAAAAAAGAATGACAGAAAGAAAAATAGGGTAAATAAAACAAACAATAATATCAAAAATTACATGTAAACGAATTAATTGAATAAAAATAATAATCACATTCTTTTGATCGGATTTGTAAATTGAAAAAAAGTTTCATTTGTCGTTTTTTGATCCAACAACCTTCTACGTCATGTTTATATGATAACCATTGCGCTAGGCCCCAACGCAGGTACGTAGCTGGTGCATTAGTTTGTATACTTTTTCTATAGGTTTAATAAACATAACAGAGACTTCAGCGTACAATAACATATCATCCTTCAGTGCTTACAATGGACAGCAAACATTGGGGAAATTTTCGATTCTGCGAAATAGAAATGGCATGGTTTTCTGGTGAAGAATTCATTGAGTCATGTTCAGAACACTTTTTTAATCCGAAAGGGAAGTTCCATGAAGGTTATTTGATAGAGAGTGGAAAAGGCTCAAATCTGAGTCACAAGATCAGGTGAATAAGTTGGGTGTGACATGACTTCCCAACCCAACTTTTGCTAGACTGACAAAAAAATACTGTACGGAATGCAGGCAGGCTCTTTCATGGATCAGTATTGCTTCACGTGGACTTCCTGGTTGCTGTTCTTAGACTGTATATGCAAGACATCTTTCCGGTTGACAGAAAATGTCAGCAACGATGGTTACATCTTGCGGAAGCAATTCATAATATACCCCACCATCGTCGTCCCACTAGATGCATAACATTATCTTTTGTGAAAGCGTGCTGATTTTTGTATGGGATGTTGCTCCTTTGTTTGGCCTCAACCAATCCTTTCTTTTCCTTATGTTAGAATACAGACACAATTTTTCATCACCAGGATAGTGCTGCACTAGTGTCAGTCTAGTCAAGGGAAAGGGAAATTTTTTCGAAATTCAATGAAGGCGCTGTTGGGGGATGAAATCTGGGGCTGCTGGCAGAGTCCCGTAACGCACGACAGCCAGCAGGCCAGGCAAGGTAAACATGGCATCTGCCGGCGCAGAGCTGCGACAGCGGTATTGCATGCATGATTTGTTTTGAGTGGAGCAACAACAAGGTAGGAAACTGCAGTGTTGCTCTTAGTTAGTGGATGTATGAGGTGGGGCACTAGGCCAGAGCCAGGAGTGGATATTTGTAAATGGCTGACCTGTAGGAATTTATCCCTACAATTGTTCCTGTCTCTCTCTGACACTATGTCAGAAGCAAGGGAGAAACCAATATAAATAGATGGGCAAGTTTAGCTTGACAGGGTCTGCCAGGTCAGTGGAGCGTCGGGACAGACCTGTGCTGCTCTATGCTTATAGTGGCCAGTCTGGCAGCAATATTATAAGCATTCTGTATAAATTTGTACTTTGTTTCTATGTTGTTGCTCGGGCTATATTCTGCATAGGGGGACACAACGCCAGGGGAGGGTGGAATGGCATCCTTCCACTTGGAGATAGCACGGTCTGCCTGAAAAACGGCAGTGAGAGAAGTCTGCAGCAGGTCCAGGAGGGACTCAGTTCCACTCTAGTGTAGTGGCCAAGTTTGCTTCCCACCTGGCATACTGGGACTGGGCGAGGCGTACCCTGAGGGTAGCAGAGCAGCGCTACGACAGCGCCAGAGATGGCAGTGGGTGTTGCCATCCGGCAAGCACCATTAGCGGAAAATTTCAGCACAGAATCCAGGTGCGCGTGGGTTTGAGTCAGGTCACGTGTTGGGAGCAGCGGTGGCCTGAGGGCTACGGGTGACCAGTACATCCACCTTCATCCCTTGGTCAGACAGAGCAGGCCTAATGGGGCGGAGAAAGTCGCAAGGCGCTACGCATCGCTGGGTGGTGACCGGGAGAGCGGCGGCCAAGTTCCGTTGGCAGGCAGCCTTGATAACAACAGCAGCGGCATCGGCATACCAGGAGTCTGCTGACCCGGCTGGACTTGCAGGACATCGGGCGGGCAGCAAGCTGACACTACGCTTCACCATCAAATACTGTAAATTAGCTGAATAAAGCAATGTTACTGAATACCACTGTATCACTCTGCACTGCCTCTCAAAATTCTTGAACTTGCTCGCTCTCCTGACGAAATATGGTGTGGTGGGTCCCAGCTTCAGGTCTGCCATGTGGAGTCCCGGGTTTGACCCCTAACCCCACAACAATTGTAATGTTCAGTATTTCATGAGCCACTTGATGATGAGCAAATAGAGATAGATATGACCACCAACTGATTTTCGCTGTTTTCACTTCGGACATGCGGTACTCATACACCTCATTTTGTAACCTTTCTGTTGCATGCAAAATTTGCACAGTGGTGGAATGATCATGATCATCAATGACCCAGATCTTGAATACACTGGCATGTATCACTGTGGATTAATCTTTCCATGATCTTCAGAAAGGCCTTCGCATTTTTATGAACTTAGTGGGTCACTAATGTGAAAGTGGTCCTCCTTTAAACGAGAAAACCATATTCTTGCTGTGCTCTGATGAATAGCATTATCCCCACATATGGTGCAGATGTTTCTGGCTGCCTTCACTGCTGTCACCCCTCTACTGAACTCAAGAAGAAAATGTTCAGATTATTCCATTTGGCACTCCACTTTCTAGTGTCCACAGCTCCACTCACTATCTCCAAATGTCAAAATGTAAACTGAGATAGCAACAATGAACTACAAATTAAAATGGCAATTGATAAAGAAACCCGTAGCAACATGCAAAACGAAAATGCTAGTAACTTGTGTGTGAACCTTATATGTGTCAAAGTGTATGAAAAAGCTGATAGTTATACGTATGTTACATAATTGGGCATAAAGTGTTTGACACAAAATAAATAAAGGTTTTGAGTTTGATAATTTAATGTTTTTTTCAACTGGGATTAACAAAAAGATAGATGTGTTCTCAGTGGAAAGTGAAAAGCTGCTGTATCACATATATACCTAGTATATGACAAAGTAGTTGAGAGGAAAAGTAACAAATTAAAGGAAACTTCTGTATTCTCAGTACTACTTCATGATTTCAAAATGAGTGGTACACAACTCTACTGATAAGAACAAACTGGATAACAACATTTCCATGTGTAACAGCAAATGAGGTCTTAATGAACAGTCTGTAGTTAATCTTAAGTTTGTATCAGAGAAAGCACGTTATTAAATGTTAATATAACATAGAGGGAAGGTATGACTCAGTGAAAGGCACAGTAAGAGTGACAGAATGGAAAGTAGTAGGAAACCCATGTATCAAGTAAAACTTAAATATGCTATGTAGACACTTTTGACACAGAAAGAGATATAGTTTCAGTTTTTAAGTTCAGTGAACCCCATTTTATGTATGGAAGTGAGGGGGACATAGACGGACCCATAGGAGGGATGGTGTTACCTGGGGTCAGGCGGATACATAGAGGAAATTACCTAAACTATTTTTCAATGGAGGTATAAAAGAAGGGACAATATCATCTCAAAAATAATATATGTACACAGTGTCTGTCCAAAAATTGAGTTGTAAATGTTGGTGCTACAAATATTTTAAGCTGCAATGTGATGTTGTGTCACAATAATGACATAGTCTCCAAAATAGTCAAAAGTAAAGAGACTTAGCTGGAAAATGACAAGTCAACCTGTACAGAGACACCATTTAATATTTGTCACAAATCAGATTTGAAGTAACGTAGTGCAGTACAGAACCCAGCATCAGCATGTGACTCCCTATGGTAAAGAACAGTTAAACTATTTCCACCAAAACATGGTTATAAACTATGTCCTTACGAATTAATTACATACTATTACCCTTAACTGGAAATGTTATAAGTGTGATCAATCTTAACAAGAACTTGAAATGCATTTATTATCTCTCACGCCGAGGAACGACATTCATAATTGTTAAAAACATATTTTAAGTAATCAGTAAGTGTGGGCCAACCAACCGTGTGTGCCCTTTGTCGTGTATGTATAGATTTGTGAAGAGTGGAGTTAACTCATTAAGATCAGCAAGGCACAGCAGTGCTTGTGCTTCCACCCTGCTGTGGAGGTCCACCTGTGGGTTGAAGTCATGGCTTGGCAGTGTCTTTGAACTCGTGGAGGAAATGGACACTGGTGACAATGATCCAGAAACTTTTCTGTCACAGCAAGATTGAATGACAGCTCCTGTTATGAGCCTGGCCACACCTACATACATATTCCACCAGCAGCTGTAGTGTGCGTGTACCCTGTACCACTACTAGTCATTCCCTTTCCTCTTCCACTCGCATAAAGAGTGAGGGAGAAATGAATATCTATATGCGTCTGTGTAAGCCCCAGTATCTTATAGCTTATCTTTATAATTCATATGCAAAATGTATACTGCTGGCAGTAGAATTATTCTGCAATCGGCTTTAGATGCCAGTTCTCTAAATTTCTCTATACAGTGTTCCTCAAAAAGAATATTGCTTTCTCTCCAGGGATTCCCATACGAGTTCCCAAAGCATCTATGTACAACTTACATGTCATTTGAAAATACCGTTAACACATCCTTCTCTCTCTCTCTCTCTCTCTCTCTCTCTCAGCATCATCTGCAAACAACCGCAGATTATTCCCACCCTGCCTGCCAAATCATTATGTTTACAGAAAACACTTCCCTAGGGGCATTCCTGACAATACCATTGTTTCCGTTGAACACTCGTCTCATTAGAGGAGTTTGTTAAGAGTGGTTAAATTACTTTACTGTGAGTCTGAGTAGATATGTGCTTTCTTACGGTCCTCAATCATCTGCAAACAGAAATAAAATTACATGGCCAGAAGTATTGGAACTGCACAGCAGGTCCACTGCATCAAGAAAGTACAAAGTGCAGCAGCAAATTTAAAGATCTATTCACAGCAAATGAGAGAGAAGAGTGTTACTATGGAACGGTGGGTTTCCTACGGATTTCCATGAATACTACTACAGGTTGTTGAATGGAGATGAGGATCATGTGCTGCCTATACCAGACATAACTACAGAGAGATGACAAACCAAAGATTCTGTGTGAGAGCTGCCACAGTTGTTTCTATAGGTATTTTGAAGCAATAAATTGCAACGGGCACCAGTATATTTGATTTACCTGTTGCACCAATCTGAAAAATCCAATAAATATTTCTCACTGTGGAACAATGAATGGTAAATGGTTATCAATCTCATACCCTAATATTTGTGTTTTGGAACAGATGAGACAGTATGCCATGCACTTGTGACCACCCACTTTCTGGGAGAGCACTGTGAAAGCATCAATATAAATGGGAGGTTAAACCCTAGTATACCTTTCTGTTTACATCATTAGGCCTTCACAGTTATCCTGTCGATGGCATGGAATAAACTGCAAGTTCCTCTTTTTCAGTTTGCAAAAGCCACAAGATTTTACATACCACTTAAAATTTGGAAAATGGTGCCTTAACATGATAAAGAGTCACTCCCTAAACGAATGTGATAATTAGCGTACCCTAAATATGAGTGTAAATTTATTTACCACAACAGGGCTTATTTATTGCGTCCGAGTGTTACTTAGGAGTAACAATTGTTTCTACACAATCAGAACAAGATTATGAAATTTTTAGATATGTTTTTCAGATTTACTTGCCCCTTAAGGTTTTAGGGAGAAATAAAGCTTTCAACAGCTTCTCTGTTATTGACAGGACCTGCCTGTTGAACCGCACACTGTCATCCTCTGTATGTAAAAAACTGTCACAGTGTTACTGGCAGAGCTAACTCTCTTAACTGAGTATGGAAGAAGCTCCCAAATGCTCAAGCTATCTGTGCACCCTCATGTGGGAATAGGAGAAAATTATCCCATAATGCTGTCACAAAAGAAATTTTGATTATTGGAAAATTCTAATGTAGTGTATAACCACTCAAATACAACCATTTCAGTGTTGTCTATTTGATAACAGCACTTGCCACCATTATCTTTCTTCCCAATTCCAAATTTTATGGACAAAAACGTTGCAAGAGTTTGTTTTACATCTTGAGGTTGCTTCTTGACTACCACATCAAATTAATAAACACTGCCAGAGGTGAAATAAGTTATATGTGAGATATCCTTAGGGAGATGAATTAAAATACCTATACATGTCAAACATATTTTTATTTCTTTCTGGATGAAGGCATAGCCGCTTACACTATAATTCAACAACATTGTTAACATCCACTTTCCGCAACAGGCAATAAAGATATAAAAATAGATGATGTATAAAAAATCAAGAATTTGCTTTTATAAGAGATCAGTAACAAAATAATGGTAAGTGGCCATAAAAGTGTAAATCAGCATCAACATATTACAATGACTTACAAAAAACACTGCGAGTGACAGTAGGGGATAACTTTAATAATGTATTTCAGGATAGTTTGTAATATTCTTTAATGTTCAGAACATACTAACAGTGAAACAACATACTAAACTTAAACAACATATTAAACACAAACAACATGTTTTTTTTTTTTTTTTTTTTTTACAATTATAGCTTTGAAAACTAAATTACAAACAAGTGTTAGGCAATGCTATACATAAATTCGAGGTAAAAAAGGCTATAGTGACAAGGATTCAGATGAGGCATTAAAGAAATGATACACTGGTGTACTTAACATCGAAATGAATACAGAATTCCATCAAATGAACAATTCAATCATATCATTTAATTTTACTTTATTGTTGCAGCAACATATGTGCACACCAAAAATTGATTGAATAAAGCAGAAATTTGTATTAAGCAGTCTTGCTTCAGGTGGTAATGCAGTCATCATTGCACTGATTAACAATCAACTCATCTAACAGAATAAATAAATAATTACAAATTTACTGTCCAGTGAATAGACTATTATAATTGTTGTTCATGTCATCGACATTGTTATCATTGCCATTAATACTGTTCACTCTGCTGTGTGTTATTTATATAATGTTATAACTTAACTGGGTCAAAGAGCACTTCGTGACACATTCAATGCTGTAGAATTAAATACTCTGAAACCCTTGATGGATGTTCTCAAAAAGAAGTACATGCCACATATGCACAGCCTTTGTTGCCACTACTTTAGAGGCAGTCTTGGATAAGGTAGTGGTAAGCTGTCAAGTTACAGTTCACAGTGCCGCAAACGTATGTTGGCTACCCATGTCTTGTGCTGCATAAGAAGGGCTTTGATGCACATACAGATTCATATCCATATAAAATTTGAGAACTGTTGTTCATGGGTGGAGTGAGGATGGGTCTGTGTAGGACCAATATTCTCTTGGAAAGGAAACTGTAGCCTCTTCACAAGTGTCATGTTACCCACTGCACCTGCAGAGGGAGGTACAAAGAACAGGGTGTGGTAGACAGTGTGATAGCAGTACAGATTGATCCAGGAGTCTAAGAAATATGGAATGTCCAATACAGCTATGAACAGAGCGTAATCCTGGTGGCTGCACACCTATCAAGAGAAATTCTTGCACCCCAGAGAGGGTTATCCACTCAAGAACGTTTTCATCTTCACGCCAGTCCCATTGTAGCACTAGTCCCATCGTCAAATCAGCCCGATTGCAGCACTAGTTTTGCTGTTACATCCAGAAACATCATAGAAATGACGTTTCAGATGATCACAGAATGTCATCACCTCTGATAGTATTGTTAACATGCGAATATAGAGCTCATTTGTTTTACACAAAAGTAGTATTGTTTTGACTTGTCCCATATGATGCATACAAATATAAAGTAACCAAGCAAAACTGAAGCTAACACAGCTAACATTTACAGCATTAAGTACCAGGTACCAGCAAGGCATCTTTACACTCAAAAATGCCTGCAGAAATCAGTGTACAGTAAGAAAGGAAAGAATGTCTTTAAGCATTAATCTGATTGTTACTAAGTTTACATTTAATTTTTGAATATTTTATGATAATTGTGCATAAACTATTTTAATTATTATCATAAATTATAACTGTCTGTTGGGAATTCTGTTGACCCAAACTTAAGTTTCCTAGCGAACAATAAACATTTACATACATAATGTATAAACAGGTTACTATATAACATGAATAAAAGTACTTACGTAACTAGAAACATTCTAGATTAAGGAATAATCATTATGTCAACATGACAAATTACTATCAAACAGTTACAACTTTTACAAGCAGCGCAATGGCAGATTTCTGTAGTGATGTTTGCTACATACAGAATGTAAACATCAAAGGTAATTATAAGTCTAAGGTAGAAGATCAATTTTCAACATTTGTTAAATACAACTTCAGTTATAGCTGAGCAGTCTAAATCTGCACATAGTGCAAACTTCACATCATCCCCTGTAAGTCATTCATTTTACATTATTGTTTGCACAACATACTAATATGTAGCATCTCTGTCCCAAATAATCCCACCACAAACCTCATAGTTTGGGCAATTACATAATATCAGACTGAATAACAATATTTTTGGCTTATACAGAACAAAGCAGTTATCTCACAAACAGCAGTATTCACATGATCTGAGTAAATGTCAGTTTTGTCCGACTCATGTTTCAAGATAAACAAAACAGCAGCCAGTATTTTCTACAAAGGAATAAAACTGCACCATAAATTTTTTGAATGAATTAATACCCTGATATTAAAAAAAATGAAGCATACCTCTCAAATAGTTAATACTAAAAAGTCCATGATTATTTATGTAACATCAAGCAGGCATTGAAAAAATTATTATTATTTAATTAGAAATAATGTGAAATTCTGCATGCAGTGTCTGTGATGGATAATTTCCATACTTAATACAATTTTGTCATCTTAACATTGTTGTGAGCTAATGACTCTGCTTTTTCAAATGGGCTAAAGAGACAACACAAAGAATACAAGGGGATGCTAAAAGTATTGTCAAGGTACTTAAGACAGCTGAAAGGCAGTGCCCAAACTACAAATATTCGCTCACCCAGTGTGTAGTTATGCGTCACAAACTGTATTTTTTTTTACGTAAATTGTAAAATTGTTTGGCAATATGTATAAAAAATTGTACAAAACACTTCAAAATTAACAGCAGATCATCATCATCTACAACTGTAAAAGATGTTATTGCTGTATGTATGGATTAGTTAATTAAAAAACTCTTTCCTCTTTCAATTAACATGACATACGTAATATTTCATAAACATTCTATGGTTGAATCTGGTAACTTACTAATATTTTCTGCACAATTTCGACTTTAAGCCCATAGATGCACACTAAATGCTGCAACATAACATAGTACATAAAACCAAAAGCATTGGGCTGGGTCTCTAAAAACTGAGGAATATACAGTACTGATTGTAACAATTGCATCAGGTTTTATCTTGGCCTGACTGGCAGCAACTTCAAGATATCATAAATACAAGGATGCTTTTAGACTAAAAACATTTAAGTAAATCTGCAACTGCCACTCACATGCCTCAATATAGATACAGCATTTCAAACACTAAAGGTAATCTACAAACAAAATATACAACTAACTTATGGAGGAAAATGGGCATCTTAAAATAACTAGAAATATGCATTCACACCTTCAGTTCACCTCAGCAAATTCTAAAAGAGCAACTACAGCTGGCTAACAAACAATCCTGAAAATGTTCATTGCACTTTTCACACAAATTAAACATGATTGGTCTGTGTTAGGACTCTGAACAAGGGTATCCTTATTCCACTAGCTGCCCAACTTAACATCAATTGAAGAATATTGTCAGGGACCAAAATCAAAACACATGCCATTGCTTCTCGAGAGTAGCCTGATAAATCTTCTTGTTAATTTCTCCTATGACATGCTACAATTAGAGTTCCTCACCTGTAAGAAGTGCACTTTTCTGGACAATGCATTTTTCTGTTATTTAGATTTGCATCGTCCACACATTCTTTACTTAACCTACAGTAGATGAGATGTTTCCTTGTTGAGAAATGAGTGATATCTTTGGTCAGTGGATAGACTTTTCACTGTAAGCAAAATCATTACATGTGAAGTACTTGTCAAAGGCTGCAACTGATGAAAAATACTGTGAAGTGTGTGCACAACACAGTGGATTGTTTAGAAGAAGTGCATTGTCTATCATTCTTAACTCTTCGTGTGTCATGCTGAAAATGCTTAAGGACCAAAGAAAGCCTAAATGATACCGACAAAACAAATCAAGGGTATGTAAGTATTTCATTTTATATTTTATCAAATACATGTATATTAGCACATTGTTGCAATTACTTAAAAAATGTAAGTAAATAAAATAAAAACCTGTAGACAGCCATAATAGCTTGAGACTGGTAATGGCATTTAAATTAATACTCTTAGAAGTACTCATGGTTGGTTGCATTCTTAATCAACATTTGTTCACAGCTGTTGAGTTCAGAAAGATCCAGAATGGATAAAAGACCATTAAAATTATATGCTAAGCTGACAACAGCCAATGATCCAACATTACATATTTATAAAAGCATTTCAACCCTCAGAGAAATTTTGAAGTGAAATTATCTATAAAACATGATAAACTGAACTGTACATTTAACTATGTGGGCCCGAATAGTATGGAAACAAATGTGTACCCAGTAACTCAGATCCATAAGGGAATGCATCACATATCCTGTGACTATCTACATACTGCAAATAATAATGGTGTACAGGCATTTTTCCGTATTATAAAAAGTTTTTACATCTATTTATCATGTTTTATGTTATTTAATTACAGGAGAATTGAAAATAACTCTGTGGGCAGCTACTGACAGTTTATGTATAAAGAGTTGCATGCTGAACTGATTACAAAAAATGCAATATTAAATACTTTTTATTGTATGCAGGCATGCAAGGTACTGCAAGTGCTTTATGTGGATCAACTCAGTTTCATATAAGCATCATTTCATTATACTGGAAGAAAAAAACGTTGGGACAGTGGAAGTTTTATAAAACTAAACAAAACAAACCGGGACCAGATATGAGAAAAATCAGTAAAAAGTAGTAAATAGTATTATGATGATGAAACTTTCCAAAATCTTACTAATGTTAACAGTTTAATTCCATTACCCACAGACATTCTTGAATTCATTCACAAATTACTTTAACTATTGTCACTGATAAGCTTATTAAGCAAACGACTTCATTGACATGAATGTTCATAAATATCCTGAAGCTTATTAGCAAGAAAACAGATATAAAAGACTGAAGGTGACACTGTCAAAAGGGTGCAACAGTAAAGAACTGACTTATTTGTAACTACAGATTCTTTAATTTTTTGTATTTTCATTAAATACGCCACTAGCTTGTTCCCCTATCCAGGCGTTTTGCTATTTCATACTTCAAATATCTGTATCTGTGCTTACAAACATATCAATTCTTTACCATTGCATCGTTTTGACAACTTCACTTTCAGTTCTTTATATCCATTTTTCCCATGGATAATAAGCTTCAGGGCTACTCAAAATTCATGCAGGTTCAAGATCCGTGCCAACATAGTTGAGGGCAAAAGCTAGTGGATATTAAGAGAAGAATTGGAATGCCCAAGCCTCCAGAAATAAGAGTAAATTATTTACAGACAGACACCTTAGTATACAAAGAAGGACAGTGACTTGGATCATTTTAATTATAGTTGCCAGGAATGGACTTTGTAGAAACAGGAAAAAATATACAGAAGCATTAGGAATGTGAAGTTGCAGAAAATCTGCTACAACATCCTGGGCCGGAAGAAGATAATTTTCCCATTTGGTTGCAGTTGCTGCTCACTGTTAACCCATTGTGATACAGATTTTCTGGACACACAACTTGGTGTTTTTTCAGGCTTTTCACTTTAAATATGTTTTTAGTGACACTTTTACATTTAATTACGTCTCTAATAGTTTTACGTCTCTATATCATGCTAATTTTCTTTCAGCCCAAGATGTTCATAAACACTGCCCAACTAAGAAATTGAAATTCACAGAAAGAAAAGAAATGCCATGGGTTCAGACAGTATGTGATGTTACTTTAGTGATTACAAAATTGAGTCAGATTTACAAAGAACTTGGCAGTATGAGCTCACTTATCAATATGACATGCACCCAGTTGCCCTTCTTGCATACACTTGTTTGTTTGGGAGGGTGTCATAAGGCCACTAGATTCCTTCCTCGGGCAAGCTGGCCTCAAACAGTTGTAATGGTCCACAATATTCTGGATACTGACACTGGGGCAGAGTTTATGTCCAAGCTCGTGCCACATATGCTCTGCAGGGAACATATCTAAGGATATTGCTGACTATGGGAGCAGCTAATACCATGCATACAATTGATACATACACATACCACTGTGTGGATGAGCACTGTTGTGTTGGAAATAACATCACGATACTGTCATACAAGATGTAACACGAGGATTATCGACATCTGCAAGGTTGTTGTTCCGTCACAGTTCCCTCAATCACTATCAACTGCAACCTACAGTCATAACCATTTTCTGGCCATACTGTGCCTTTCCAAAACACTGGAAGAATGGAATGTCCCCCAAGCTGCCGCCACACGTGCTGACAGTGGTCATCGGGGTTAGTGCAGAACCGTGATTCAACACTCAACTCTCAACTGCTTCAATCCTGTATATGAACATGAGGACTTAGAGCACAGCAGAAAGGCCTTTTGAAGTACATTGCTTGACACACATTTCCTCAGACAGGTGCAATAATAATTTAAGTTAAATAGTGAAAACAGTTGGAGACTGTGGCTGAAATTCATGACATTCTAGTTCAATCCCAAGGAAACATGTACGCCAGGATAGTGCTGTTTCCTCTAAATACACGAGCTACAACAAAAAACTTTGTCGATGACTAATATTCAGTGTTTTATCAAGAATGAAAACACATATTACGTGAAGGATAGACAATACTGCAAAGCTACTCACACCACGAGCTTTAACCCACCTCCTACTCCTCCTTTCACCAGGTACACTTCAGGAGACAAGCACACATTTACACAACATAGGCTTTCACAGCGACTGTTCACATTAGTCAAAACTTCTGGACTGGCTTGTGGGAGGACGGCACGGTTGATGAATAAAATTATTTCTGACATTTCATCTCCAACTGAGGTAGACATCTTAGGATTGGTTGGTTTGTGGGGGTTAAAGAGACTAGACTGCTACGGTCATTGGTCCCTTTTTCTAATACTAAAAACACCCACAGAGAATAAGAACAATCAACAAACGAGAGGACAGATGACACAGAACGAGAGAAACTGAGACAAAGACCAGACAAGACGAACTAAAATCGCACGGAGTGTGACGGTGGGTGGCCGACCATAGAAACAGAAAAGGAAAAGCCAACCACCGAGAAACACATTAAAAAAAGCAGACTAAAATCGTAGCCCATAGGCCAGAATCAACACAAAAACACACACATTTACATTAAGCGATAAAATCCCCCTGCCCGAATAAAACGCAAAACTAAGTCCGCTATGGAACAGTCATCAGTTAAAAGCGCAGAGAGCATTTCAGCCAGCGCAAAAGTCTGCCTGAGCACAGTTAAAAGGGCGCACTCCAACAGAATATGGACCACTGTCAAGGACGCCCCACAATGACAAAGAGGTTGATCCTCACGACACAGGAAATAACTGTGCATCAGTCAGGTGTGGCCAATGCGGAGACAGCAAAGGATGACTGAGTCCCTGCGGTGGATCGCATGGATGACCACCACACAGTCATCGTCTCCTTGTTATGACGGAGATTGTTTGGCATGGGCAGGTTGCGCCAATCACTGTCCCATAAATCTAAAACTTCGTGGCGTAATAGTGCCCGCAAATCAGTCACCGGCAAATCAGTCTCTCCAGAGATGCTTTACTGGTGGTCTCTTTCGCCAGGCAGTCAACAGTTTCATTGCAAGGTATCCCAAAATGGCCTGGGTTCCAAAGACAACAGATCTGCCGCAACGGGCAAGATTATGCAGGGACAACTGGATAGGAATCACCAGACGAGAACGAGGGAAACACTGGTCGAGAGCTGGTAATCCGCTCGGGTAATCACCACAGATAATGAAGGACTCACCTGAGCAGGAGCGGAGATACTCTAGAGCTCAAAAGATGGTGACCACGTCAGCAGTGTAAAAGCTGAGCCAACCGGCAATGAAAGTAGTTCACAATGGTCCCCTAGAGTTAGGGCATAAAAGACACGACCAGCAACCATCGAACCGTCAGTGTAGACAATGCCAGAGCCGTGATACGTGGCAAAGATGGAATAACAGTGGTGGCGCAAGGCCTCCGGAGGGACTGAGCCCTTCGGGCACTGTGCCAATTACAGCCGAAGGCAAGGGCGAGGCACACACCACGGCAGCATACACTATGTGGTATGATTAGTACACAGACACAATCATTACATTTCATCCATTACCTGATGTGAATTATTTCTGAGTTAAGCTGCAGAAAGCTAATCCCTCAATTGAATCCTTTGTTTGGTATGATTAGTACAGAGACACAATCATTACATTTCTTTTATGGATTTTGTTTGTTGGTATGGTTACTCCAAAGCCTAAATCATTGCATTTCATCCATTACCCTATGTATGGTTACTACAATCACTACATTTCATCCATTACCTGATGTGACATATTTCTGAGGGAAACTACAGAAAGCTCCTCCCTCATTTGGTTTGTTTGTTGGTATGGTTCCTACAAAATCAGAATCATGGCATTTCATCTATCACCCTATGTGAAATATTTCTGAGAAAAGCTACTGAAAGGTCCTCACTCATTGGCGTTTGTTTCTAGGGACGGTTACTACAAAGCCAGAATCATCGCATTTCATCTATTACAATATGTTATGTATTTAAGAGAGAAGGTGCAGAAAGCTCCTCCCTCACTTGCATCTGTTTGTTGGAATGATTAGTACAAAGACACAATCCTTATATTTCATCCATTACCTGATGTGAAGTATTTCTGAGGTAAGCTGCAGAAAGCTCCTCCCTCATTTGCGTTTGTTTGTTGGTATGGTTACTACAAAGCCAGAATCATCGCATTTCATCTATTACAATATGTTATGTATTTCAGATAGAAGCTGCAGAAAGCTCTTCATTCACATACATCTGTATGTTGGTATGATTAGTACGCATACACAAACATTGCATTTCATCCATTACCTTATGTGAACTACTTCTGAGGGAAGCTAATGGAAGCTCTTCCCTCATTTGCGTTTGATTGTTGGTATGGTTACTACAAAGATAGAATCATTGCATTTAATCTATTACCCTATGTGAAATATTTCTCAGAAAAAGTACAGAAAGCTCCTCCCTGATGTGTGTTTGTTTGTTGGTATGGTTACTACAAAGCACGAATAATTGCATTTCAGCTATTGTCCTATGTGAAGTATTTCCGAAAGAAGCTGCAAAAAGCTCCTCCCTCACTTGCATCTGTTTGTTGGTATGATTAGTAAACAGACACAATCATTACACTTCGTCCATTACCTGATGTGAAGTATGTCTGATCGAAGCTACAGAAAGATTCTCCCTCATTTGCATAAGTTTGTAGGTATGGTTACTTCAAAGCCTGTATCATTGCATTTCATCTATTACACTATAAAACGTATTTCAGAGAGAAGCTTCAGAAAGCTCTTCCCTCACCTGCATCTGTTTGTTGGTATGGTTACTACAAAGCCAGATTCATTGCATTTCACCAATTACAATATGTGATGTATTTCAGAGAGAAGCTGCAGAAAGCTCCACCCTCACTTGCACCTGTTTGTTGGTATGATTGGTACACAGACACAATCATTACATTTCATCCATTACCTGATGTGAATTATTTCTGAGGGAAGCTGCAGAAAGCTAATCCCTCAATTGAATCCCTTTGTTCGGTATGATTAGTACAGAGACACAATCATTACGTTTCCTTTATGGATTTTGTTTGTTGGTATGGTTACCCCAAAGCCTAAATCATAGCATTTCATCCATTACCCTATGTATGGTTACTACAGTCATTACATTTCAACCATTATCAGATGTGAAATATTTCTGAGGTAAGTTACAGAAAGCTCCTCCCTCATTTGCGTTTGTTTGTTGGTATGGTTACTACAAAACCTGAATCATCGCATTTCATCTATCACCCTATGTGAAATATTTCTGAGAAAAGCTACAAAAAGCTCTTCCCTCACTTGTGTTTGTTTGTTGGTACGGTTACTTGAAAGCCAGAATCATCGCATTTCATCTATAACCCTATGTGTTGTATTTCAGAGAGAAAATGCAGAGAGCTCCTCCCTCACATTCTTCTGATTGATGATATGATTAGTAAACAAACCTTATATGAAGTATTTCTGAGAGAAGCTGCAGAAAGCTCCTCCCTCACATGCATCTGTTTGTTCTTATGATTAGTACACAGACACAATGATTGCATTTCATCCAATACCTGATATGAAGTATTTCTGAGGGAAGCTACAGAAAGCTTCTCCCTCACTTGCGTTTGATTGTTGGTATGGTTACTACAAAGTCGGAATCATCACATTTCATCTATTACCCTATGTGAAATAGTTCTCAGAAAAACTACAGAAAGCTCCTCCCACATTTGTGTTTGTTTGTTGGTATGGTTACTACAAAACCAGAATCATTGCATTTCATCCATTACCCAATGTGATGTATTTCAGAGAGAAACTGTAGAAATCTCCTCCCTCACTTGCATCTGTTTGTTGGTATGATTAGTACACAGACACAATCAATACATTTCATCCAACACCTGATGTGAAATATTTCTGAGGGTAGCTACAGAAAGCTCCTCCCTGATTTGCGTTTGTTTGTTGGTATGGTTACTACAAAGTAATAATAATTGCATTTCACCCAGTACCCTATGTGATGTGTTTCACAGAGAAGCTGCAGAGAGCTCTTCCCTCACCTGCATCAGTTTGTTGGTATGATTAGTACACAGACACGATTATTACATTTCATCCATTACCTGATGTGAAGTATTTCTGAGGCAAGCTACAGAATGTTGCCCCATCATTTGCGTTTGTTTGTTAGTATTGTTACTACAAAGCCAGAATAAACACACTTCATCTATTACCCTATGTGAAGTATTTCTGAGAAAAGCTACAGAAAGCTTCTCCCTCATTTGCCTTAGTTTGTTGGGATGGTTATTACAAAGCCAAAATCATTGTATTTCATTATTTACCCTATGTGGTGTATTTCGGATAGAAGCTACGGAGAGCTCCTCCCTCACTTGCATCTTTTTATTGATATGATTGGTACACCATCACAGTCTTTATATTTAATCCATCACCTGATGTGAAGTATTTCTGAGGGAAGCTACTGAAAGCTCCTCCCTCATTGGCGTGCATTTGTTGGTAAGTTTACTACTAAGCCAGAATCATTGCATTTTACCTATTACCCAATGTGATGTATTTCAGAGAGAAGCTGCAGAAAGCTCCTCCCTCACATGCATTTGTTTGTTGGTATGATTAGTACACTGACACAATCATTACATTTCATCCATTAGCTGATGTTGAGTTCTTCTGAGGGAAGCTACAGAAAGGGCCTCTCTCATTTAGGTTTGTTTGTTGGTATGGTTACTACAAAACCAGAATCAACGCGTTTCATCTATTTCCCTATGTGATGTATTTCAGAGAGAAGCTGCTGAAAGCTCCTCCCTCACTTACATCTGTTTGTTGCTATGATTAGTACATAGACACAATCATTACATTTCATCCATTACCTGATGTGAATTATTTCTGACGGAAGCTACAAAAAGCTCCTCCCTTATTTGCGTTTGTTTGTTGGTATGGTTCTACAAAGCTGAACTGTCACATTTCATCTATTACCCCATGAGATGTATTTCATAGAGAAGCTGCAGAAACGTAGTGCCTCATTTGCGTTTGTTTGTTGTTATGGTTACTACAAAGCCATAATCATCGCATTTCATCTATTACTCTATGTGAAGTATTTCTGAGAAAAGCTACAGAAAGCTCCCCCTCATTTTGGTTTGATTGTTGGTATGGTTACTACAAAGCCAGAATAATTGCATTTCATCCATTACCCTTTGTGATTTATTTCAGACACAGGCTGCAGGAAGCTCCGCCCTCATTTGTGTTTGACTGTTGGTATGGTTACTACAAAGCCAGAATCATTACATTTCATCCATTACCCTCTGAAATGTATTTCAGAGAAAAGGTACGGGAAACTCCTCCTTCACTTGCATCTGTTTGTTGGTATGATTAGTGCACAGACACAAACATTACATTTCATCCATTACCAGATGTGAAGTATTTCTGAGGGATGCTACAGAAAGATCCTTCCTAATTTGCAATTGTTTGTTGGTATGGTTCTACCAAGCCAGAATCATCGCATTTCATCTGTTACCGTATGTGACGTATTTCAGAGAGAAGCTGCAGAAAGCTCCTCCTTCATTTGCGTTCCTTTGTTGGTATGGTTACTACAAAGCCAGAATCATTGCCTTTCATCCAGTACAATAGGTTATGAATTTCAAAGAGAAGCTGAATAAAGCTCCTCCCTCACTTGCATCTGTTTGTTGGTATGATTAGTACACAGACACAATCATTACATTTCCTCCATTACCTGATGTGAAGTAGTTCTGAGGGAAGCTACAGTAAGCTCTTCTCTCATTTGCATTGTTTGTTGCTATGGTTACTACAAAGCCAGAATCATTAAAATTACCCTACCCGAAGTATTTCAGAGAGAACCTGCGGAAAGCTCCTCAGTCACCAGCATCTGCTTTGTGGTATGATTAGTAAACAGACACAATCATTACATTTCATCCATTGCCTAATGTGAAGTATTTAAGAGAGAAGCCACTGAAAGCTACTCCCCCATTTGCGTCACTTTGTTGGTATGGTTACTTCAAAGCCAGAATCATTGAATTTCTTCCACTACACTATGTGAAGTATTTCTGAGAGAAGCTGCAGAACACTCCTCCGTCACTTGCATCTGTTTCTTGGTATGATTAATACACAGTCACAATCATTAGATTTCATCCATTACCTGATGTGAAATATTTCTGAGAGAATCTACAGAAAGTTACTCCCTCATTTGCATTTGTTTGCTAATACGGTTACTTCAAAGCCAGAATAACCGCATTTTATCTAATACTCTATGTGAACTTATTCTGAGGGAAGCTGCAGATCGCTGTTCCATCACTTGCATCTGATTCTTGGTAAGATTAGTGCACAGACACATTCAATACATTTCATCCATTACCTAATGTGAATTATTTCTGTTGGTAGCTACAGAAAGCTCCTCCCTCATTTGTGTCTTTTGTTGGTATGGTTACTACAAAACCAGAATCATCCCATTTCATTTTTACCCTATGTGAAGTATTTCAGAGAGAAGCTGCAGAAAGCTCCACCCTCACTTGCACCTGTTTGTTGGTATGATTGGTACACAGACACAATCATTACATTTCATCCATTACCTGATGTGAATTATTTCTGAGGGAAGCTGCAGAAAGCTAATCCCTCAATTGAATCCCTTTGTTCGGTATGATTAGTACAGAGACACAATCATTACGTTTCCTTTATGGATTTTGTTTGTTGGTATGGTTACCCCAAAGCCTAAATCATAGCATTTCATCCATTACCCTATGTATGGTTACTACAGTCATTACATTTCAACCATTATCTGATGTGAAATATTTCTGAGGTAAGTTACAGAAAGCTCCTCCCTCATTTGCGTTTGTTTGTTGGTATGGTTACTACAAAACCTGAATCATCGCATTTCATCTATCACCCTATGTGAAATATTTCTGAGAAAAGCTACAAAAAGCTCTTCCCTCACTTGCGTTTGTTTGTTGGTACGGTTACTTGAAAGCCAGAATCATCGCATTTCATCTATAACCCTATGTGTTGTATTTCAGAGAGAAAATGCAGAGAGCTCCTCCCTCACATTCTTCTGATTGATGATATGATTAGTAAACAAACCTTATATGAAGTATTTCTGAGAGAAGCTGCAGAAAGCTCCTCCCTCACATGCATCTGTTTGTTCTTATGATTAGTACACAGACACAATGATTGCATTTCATCCAATACCTGATATGAAGTATTTCTGAGGGAAGCTACAGAAAGCTTCTCCCTCACTTGCGTTTGATTGTTGGTATGGTTACTACAAAGTCGGAATCATCACATTTCATCTATTACCCTATGTGAAATAGTTCTCAGAAAAACTACAGAAAGCTCCTCCCACATTTGTGTTTGTTTGTTGGTATGGTTACTACAAAACCAGAATCATTGCATTTCATCCATTACCCAATGTGATGTATTTCAGAGAGAAACTGTAGAAATCTCCTCCCTCACTTGCATCTGTTTGTTGGTATGATTAGTACACAGACACAATCAATACATTTCATCCAACACCTGATGTGAAATATTTCTGAGGGTAGCTACAGAAAGCTCCTCCCTGATTTGCGTTTGTTTGTTGGTATGGTTACTACAAAGTAATAATAATTGCATTTCACCCAGTACCCTATGTGATGTGTTTCACAGAGAAGCTGCAGAGAGCTCTTCCCTCACCTGCATCAGTTTGTTGGTATGATTAGTACACAGACACGATTATTACATTTCATCCATTACCTGATGTGAAGTATTTCTGAGGCAAGCTACAGAATGTTGCCCCATCATTTGCGTTTGTTTGTTAGTATTGTTACTACAAAGCCAGAATAAACACACTTCATCTATTACCCTATGTGAAGTATTTCTGAGAAAAGCTACAGAAAGCTTCTCCCTCATTTGCCTTAGTTTGTTGGGATGGTTATTACAAAGCCAAAATCATTGTATTTCATTATTTACCCTATGTGGTGTATTTCGGATAGAAGCTACGGAGAGCTCCTCCCTCACTTGCATCTTTTTATTGATATGATTGGTACACCATCACAGTCTTTATATTTAATCCATCACCTGATGTGAAGTATTTCTGAGGGAAGCTACTGAAAGCTCCTCCCTCATTGGCGTGCATTTGTTGGTAAGTTTACTACTAAGCCAGAATCATTGCATTTTACCTATTACCCAATGTGATGTATTTCAGAGAGAAGCTGCAGAAAGCTCCTCCCTCACATGCATTTGTTTGTTGGTATGATTAGTACACTGACACAATCATTACATTTCATCCATTAGCTGATGTTGAGTTCTTCTGAGGGAAGCTACAGAAAGGGCCTCTCTCATTTAGGTTTGTTTGTTGGTATGGTTACTACAAAACCAGAATCAACGCGTTTCATCTATTTCCCTATGTGATGTATTTCAGAGAGAAGCTGCTGAAAGCTCCTCCCTCACTTACATCTGTTTGTTGCTATGATTAGTACATAGACACAATCATTACATTTCATCCATTACCTGATGTGAATTATTTCTGACGGAAGCTACAAAAAGCTCCTCCCTTATTTGCGTTTGTTTGTTGGTATGGTTCTACAAAGCCGAACTGTCACATTTCATCTATTACCCCATGAGATGTATTTCATAGAGAAGCTGCAGAAACGTAGTGCCTCATTTGCGTTTGTTTGTTGTTATGGTTACTACAAAGCCATAATCATCGCATTTCATCTATTACTCTATGTGAAGTATTTCTGAGAAAAGCTACAGAAAGCTCCCCCTCATTTTGGTTTGATTGTTGGTATGGTTACTACAAAGCCAGAATAATTGCATTTCATCCATTACCCTTTGTGATTTATTTCAGACACAGGCTGCAGGAAGCTCCGCCCTCATTTGTGTTTGACTGTTGGTATGGTTACTACAAAGCCAGAATCATTACATTTCATCCATTACCCTCTGAAATGTATTTCAGAGAAAAGGTACGGGAAACTCCTCCTTCACTTGCATCTGTTTGTTGGTATGATTAGTGCACAGACACAAACATTACATTTCATCCATTACCAGATGTGAAGTATTTCTGAGGGATGCTACAGAAAGATCCTTCCTAATTTGCAATTGTTTGTTGGTATGGTTCTACCAAGCCAGAATCATCGCATTTCATCTGTTACCGTATGTGACGTATTTCAGAGAGAAGCTGCAGAAAGCTCCTCCTTCATTTGCGTTCCTTTGTTGGTATGGTTACTACAAAGCCAGAATCATTGCCTTTCATCCAGTACAATAGGTTATGAATTTCAAAGAGAAGCTGAATAAAGCTCCTCCCTCACTTGCATCTGTTTGTTGGTATGATTAGTACACAGACACAATCATTACATTTCCTCCATTACCTGATGTGAAGTAGTTCTGAGGGAAGCTACAGTAAGCTCTTCTCTCATTTGCATTGTTTGTTGCTATGGTTACTACAAAGCCAGAATCATTAAAATTACCCTACCCGAAGTATTTCAGAGAGAACCTGCGGAAAGCTCCTCAGTCACCAGCATCTGCTTTGTGGTATGATTAGTAAACAGACACAATCATTACATTTCATCCATTGCCTAATGTGAAGTATTTAAGAGAGAAGCCACTGAAAGCTACTCCCCCATTTGCGTCACTTTGTTGGTATGGTTACTTCAAAGCCAGAATCATTGAATTTCTTCCACTACACTATGTGAAGTATTTCTGAGAGAAGCTGCAGAACACTCCTCCGTCACTTGCATCTGTTTCTTGGTATGATTAATACACAGTCACAATCATTAGATTTCATCCATTACCTGATGTGAAATATTTCTGAGAGAATCTACAGAAAGTTACTCCCTCATTTGCATTTGTTTGCTAATATGGTTACTTCAAAGCCAGAATAACCGCATTTTATCTAATACTCTATGTGAACTTATTCTGAGGGAAGCTGCAGATCGCTGTTCCATCACTTGCATCTGATTCTTGGTAAGATTAGTGCACAGACACATTCAATACATTTCATCCATTACCTAATGTGAATTATTTCTGTTGGTAGCTACAGAAAGCTCCTCCCTCATTTGTGTCTTTTGTTGGTATGGTTACTACAAAACCAGAATCATCCCATTTCATTTTTACCCTATGTGAAGTATTTCAGAGAGAAGCTGCAGAAAGCTCCTCCCTCACTTGCATATGTTTGTTGGTATGATTAGTACACAGACACAATCATTACATTTCATCCATTACCTGATGTGAAGTATTTCTGTGGGAAACTACAGAAAGCTCCTCCCTCATTTGCGTTTCTTTGTTGGTATGGTTACTAGAAAGCCAGGATCATCGCATTTCATCCGTTACCTTAAGTGAAGTATTTCTGAGAGAAAGCTGCTGGAAGATCCTCCGAAACTTGCATCTCTGTTTTGGTATGATTAGTACACAGAAACGATCATTATATTTCATCCATTAACTGATGTGAGGTATTTATTATAGAAGCCACTGAAAGCTCCTCCCTTAATTGCGTCTCTTTTTTGGTATGGTTACTGCAAAGCCAGAATAATCGCATTTCATTCATTACCCTATGTGAAGTTTTTCAGAGAGAAGCTGCAGGAAGCTCCTCCCTCATAGGCATCTCTCTGATGTTAGGGTTCCCACAAAGCCAGAATCATCGTATTTCATCCATACCCGATGTGAAACATTTCTGAGAGAAGCTACAGAAAGTTCCTCCCTCCTTTGCATGTCTTCCTTGGTATAGTTACTATGAAGCCAGAATCATTGCACTTCACCCTTTACCCTATAGGCAGTATTTCTGAGAGAAGCTGAAGAAAGCTTTTCACTCATTTGCATCTCTTTGTTGGTATGGTTACTACAAAGCCACAATCATCGTGTTTCATCAATTTCCCTATGTGAAGTATTTCTGAGAGATGCTGCAGTAAGCTCCTCCCTCATAGGCATATCTTTGTTGGTAAGGTTATTACAAAGTCAGATTCATCGCATTTCGTCCATTACACTGTTGTTGTTGTGGTCTTCCGTCCTGAGACTGGTTTGATGCACCTCTCCCTGCAACTCTATCATGTGCAAGCTTCTTCATCTCCCAGTACCTACTGCAACCTACATCCTTCTGAGTCTGCTTGGTGTATTTATCTCTTGGCCTCTCTCTACGATTTTTACCCTCCACACTGGCCTCCAATACTAAATTGACGATCTCTTTATGTCTCAGAACATGTCCTACCAACCGATTCCTTCTTCTGGTCAAGTTGTGCCACAAACTTTTCTTCTCCCCAGACCTATTCAATATCTCCTCATTAGTTATATGATCTACATATCTAATCTTCAGCATTCTTCTTTAGCACCACATTTAGAAAACTTGCATCCTCTTCTTGTTCAAACAAGTTATCGTCCATGTTTCACTTCCATACATGGCTACACTCCTTACAAATACTTTCAGAAATGACTTCCTGTCACTTAAATCTATACTCAATGCTAACAAATTTATCTTCTTCAGAAATGCCTTCCTTACCATTGCCAGTCTACATATTATATCCTCTCTACTTTGACAATCATCAGTTATTTTGCTTCCAAATAGCAAAACTCCTTTACTACTTTAAGTGTCTTATTTCCTAATCTAATTCCCTCAGCATCACCCAACTTAATTCGAGTACATTTTCTTATCCTCATTTTGCTTTTGTTGATGTTCATCTTATATACTCCTTTCAAGACACTCTCCATTCCATTCAACTGCTCTTCCAAGTCCTTTGCTGTCTCCGACAGAATTACAATGTCATCGGCAAATCTCAAAGTTTTTATTTCTTCCTCATGGATTTTAATACCTACTCTGAATTTTTATTTTGTTTCCTTTACTGCCTGCTTAATATACAGATTGAATAACATCAGTGAGAGGCTACAACCCTGTCTCACTCCCTTCCCAACCACTGCTACTATATCATGCCCCTCGACTCTTATGGCTGCCATCTGGTTTCTGTACAAATCGCAAATAGCCTTTCGCTCCCTGTATTTTACCCCTGCCACCTTTAGAATTTGAAAGAGAGTATTCCAATCAACATTGTCAAAAGCTTTCTCTAAGTCTACAAATGCTAGAAACATAGGTTTGCCTTTCCTTAATCTTTCTTCTAAGATAAGTCGTAAGGTCAGTATTGCCTCATGTGTTCCAGTATTTCTACAGAATCCAAACTGATCATCCCTGAAGTCAGCTTCTACTATTTTTTCCATTCGTCTGTAAAGAAATCGTGTTAGTATTTTGCAGCTGTTGCTTATTAAAGTGATTGTTCAGTAATTTTCACATCTGTCAACACCTGGTTTCTTTGGGATTGGAATTATTATATTCTTCTTGAAGTCTGAGGGTATTTCGCCTGTTTCATATATCTTGCTCACCAGATGGTAAGAGTTTTGTCAGGACTGGCTCTCCCAAGGCTGTCAGTAGTTCAAATGGAATGTTGTCTACTCTGGGGGCCTCGTTTTGACACAGGTCTTTCAATGCTCTGTCAAACTCTTCACACAGTATCGTATCTCCCATTTCATCTTCATCTACATCCTCTTCCATTTCCATAATATTGTCCTCAAGTGCATCACCCTTGTATAGACCCTCTATATACTCATTCTACCTTTCTGCTTTCCCTTCTTTGCTTACAACTGGGTTTCCATCTGAGCTCTTGATGTTCATACAAGTCGTTCTCTTATCTCCAAAGGTCTCTTTAATTTTCCTGTAGGCAGTATCTATCTTACCCCTAGTGAGATAAGCTTCT
The DNA here is from genome assembly GCF_023897955.1 of Schistocerca gregaria. Lineage (NCBI taxonomy): Eukaryota > Metazoa > Arthropoda > Insecta > Orthoptera > Acrididae > Schistocerca > Schistocerca gregaria. Next base: position 72,600 of record NW_026061873.1, on the reverse strand, counting down.
ACATCCTTACATTTGTCCTCTAGCCATCCCTGCTTAGCCATTTTGTACTTCCTGTCGATCTGTTTGTTGAGATGTTTGATTTCCTTTTTGCCTGCTTCAGTTATTGCATTTTTATATTTTCTCCTTTCATCAATTAAATTTAATATTTCTTCTGTCACCCAAGGATTTCTAGCAGCCCTCGTATTTTTACCTACTTGATCCTCTGCTGCCTTCACTACTTAATCTCTCAAAGCTAGCCATTCTTCTTCTACTGTATTTCTTTCCCCCATTCCTGTCAATTGTTCCCTTATGCTCTCCCTGAAACTCTTTACAACCTCTGGTTCTTTCAGTTTATCCAGGTCCCATCTCCATAAATTCGCAACTTTTTGCAGTTTCTTCAGTTTTAATCTACAGGTCATAACCATTAGATTGTGGTCAGAGTCCACCTGTGCCCCTGGAAATGTCTTACAATTTAAAACCTGGTTCCAAAGTGTCTGTCTTACCATTATATAATCTATCTGATACCTTTTAGTATCTCCAGGGTTCTTCCATGTATACAACCTTCTTTCATGATTCTTAAACCAAGTGTTAGCTATGATTAAGTTGGACTCTGTGCAAAATTCTACCAAGCCCCAATCCATATCCACTTACTATGTTTCCTTCTCTCCCTTTACCTACACTCGAATTCCAGTCACCTATGACTATTAAATTTTCACCTCTCTTCACTATCTGAATAACTTCTTTTATCTCATCATACATTTCTTCAATTTAGTCATCATCTGCAGAGCTAGTTGGCCTATAAACTTGTACTACTGTAGTAGGTGTGGGATTCGTATCTATCTTGGCCACAATAATGCTATCACTCTGCAGTTTGTAGTAGCTTAACCGCATTTATATTTTCCTACTCATTATTAAAACTACTCCTGCATTACTTCTATTTGATTTTGTGTTTATAGCCCTGTAGTCACCTGACCAAAAGTCTTGTTCCTCCTGCCACCGAACTTCACCAATTTTCTAACCTACCTGCTAGATTAAGGGATCTGACATTCCATGCTCCGATCCGTAGAACACCTGTTTTCTTTCTCCTGATAACGACATCCTCTTGAGTAGTCCCCGTCCGGAGATCCAATTGGTTGACTATTTTACCTCTGGAATATTTTACCCAAGAGGACCCCATCATCATTTAATCATACAGTAAATCTGCATGCCCTCAGGAAGTTTTCCCTTGCTTTCAGCCGTTCACAGTACCAGCACAGCAAGGCCGTTTTGGTTATTGTTACAAGGCCAGATCAGTCAATCATCCAGACTGTTGCCCTTGCAGCTACTGAAAAGGCTGCTGCCCCTCTTCAGAAACCACACATTTGTCTGGCCTCTCAACAAATACCCCTTCGTTGTGGTTGCACCTACTGTAAGGCTATCTGTATCACAGAGACACGCAAGCCTCCCCACGATTGGCAAGGTCCATTGTTCATGGGGTGTCCATTAAACAATGTGAAGTATTTATGAAAGAAGCTAAAGAAAACTTTTCCCTCATTTGTGACTGTTTGTTGGTATAATTACTACAGAGGCCAGAATATTCGCATTTCATCTATAACCCCATGCAAAGTATTTCAGAGAGAAGCTGCAGGAAGCTCTCCCCTCATACGCGTACATTTGTTGGTAACGTTACTACAAAGCCAGGATCATCGCAATTCATCCATTACCCTATGTGAAGTTATTCTGAGAGAAGCTACAGAAAGCCCTTCTCTTATTTGCAATTCTTTGTTTGTATGATTACTACACAGACAGCATCATCAGATTTCATTTATTACCTGATGTGGTGTATATAAGAGAAGCTACAGAAGGCTCCTGCCTCATTTACATCTGTTTGTTGGTATGATTACTACACAGACAGAATCATCACATTTCATCCATTACCTGATGTGAGGTATATAAAAGAAGCTACAGAAAGCTCGTCCCTCATTCGTGTTTCCTTGTTGGTATGGTTACTACAAAGCCAGATTCATCGCATTTCATCCATCACACTATGTGAAGTATTTCTGAGAGGAGCTACAGAAAGCTAATCTCTCATTTGCTTCTCTTTGTTAGTAAGGTTACTACAAAGCCAGAATCATTGCATTTTATCCATTACTTTAAGTGAAGTACTTCTGAAAGAAGTTACACGGCATCTAAGTGTGAACCCATGTCTATGGTCCACTGAGTCTTGTGGATGATTAGCAAGAGCTGGGTTTCACATGGCCATCTTTTTCAAAACAAATGCTGATTCCTACAGAGTAGGTTGGTAGTCTCCAGAAAACTCATTATACTATAACATAATTCATGTTCCAAAGTTCTACAACTAATCAACATTAGAGATATAGGTCTATAGTTCTGCACATCTGTTCGAAGTCCCTTCTTGAAAATGGGGAAGACCATGCCATTTTCCAATCCTTTGGAATGCTATGCTCTTCTAGAGACCTACGGTACACTGCTACAAGAAGAGGGCTATGTTCCACAGTGTGCTCTGTGTAAAATCGAACTGGTATCCCTTCAGGTCCAGTGGGCTTTCCTGTTTTGAGTGATTTTAATTTTTTCTCTATCACTCTGTCGTCTATTTCGGTATCTACCCTTTTGTCATCTGTGGTGTCTGGACATTTTGTTTTGATCCACCTATCGCTTTGACATAAGACCAAAATTTCTTAAATTTTCTGCCAAGTCAGTACATAGAACATTACTTTTGAATTCATTAAGTGCCTCTCACATAGCCCTCCTCACACTACATTTCACTTCGCATAATTTTTGTTTGTCTGCAAGGCTTTGGATATGTTTATGTTTGTTGTGAAGTTCCCTTTGCTTCCGCAGCAGTTTTCTAACTCGGTTGATGTACCATGGTGGCTCTTTTCCATCTCTTATGATCTTGCTTGGCACATACTCATCTAACGCATATTGTACGATGGTTTTGACCTTGTCCACTGATCCTCAACACTATCTGTACTTGAGACAAAACTTTTGTGTTGAGCTGTCAGGTACTCTGTAATCTGCTTTTTGTCACTTTTGCTAAACAGAAAAATCTTCCCCCTTTTTTAATTTTTCTATTTATGGCTGAAATCATCGATGCAGTAACTGCTTTATGATTGCTGATTCCCTGTTCTGGATTCACTGTTTCAAATAGTTCAGATAATTTTGTCACCAGAAGGTCTAATATGTTATCGCCACGAGTTGGTTCTCTGTTTAACTGCTCAAGGTATTTTTCAGATAAAGCACTTAAAAAAAAATCACTGGATTCTTTGTCCTTGCCACCCGTTGTGAACGTTTGAGTCTCCCAGTCTATATCTGGCAAATTAAAATCTCCACCATGAACTATAACATGGTGGAGAAATCTGCTCAAAATATTTTCCAAATTATCCTTCAGGTGCTCAGCGACAACAGCTGATGAGCCAGGGGGCCTATAGAGACATCCATAGGACTGTTGCTATACACAATATACATAAATGACCTGGTGGATGACATCAGAAGTTAACTGAGGCTTTTTGCAGATGATGCTGTGGTGTATTGAGAGGTTGTAACAACGGAAAATTGTACTGAACTGCAGGAGGATCTGCAGCAAATTAACGCATGGTGCAGGAAATGGCAATTCAGTCTCAATGTAGACAAGTGTAATGTGCTGTGAATTCACTGAAAGATAGATCCCTTATCATTTATCTACAAAATAGCAGGTCAGCTACTGGAAGCAGTTAATTCCATAAATTATCTGGGAGTACGCAGTAGGAGTGATTTAAAATGGTATGATCATATAAAGTTGATCGTCAGTAAAGCATATGCCAGACTGAGATACGTTGGAAGAATCCTAAGGAAATGCAATCCGAAAACAAAGGAAGTAGGTTACAGTACACTTGTTCGCCCACTGCTTGAATACTGCTCAGCAGCGTGGGATCCGTACCAGATAGGGTTGATAGAAGAGATAGGGAAGATCCAACGGAGAGCAGCGCACTTCGTTACAGGATGATTTAGTAATCTCGAAAGGGTTACGGAGATGATAGAGTAACTCTAGTGGAAGACTCTGCAGGAGAGTACTCGGTACGGGCTTTTGTTAAAGTTTCGAGAACATACCTTCACCGAAGAGTCAAGCATTATATTGCTACTTCCTACATGTACCTCGCAGAGAGACCATGGCTACAAAATCAGAGATTAGAGCAAACACAGTAGCATACCGACAATACATCTTTCAATGAACAATACGAGACTGGAATAGAAGGGAGAACCGATAGAGGTACTCAGGGTACCCTCCAAAAACACACAGTCAGGTCTCTTGCGGAGTATGGATGTAGATGTAGATGTAGAAGCTGCAGAAAGCTCCTCCATCATTTGCGTCTCTTTGTTGGTATGATTACTACAAAGCCAGAATCATCGCATTTGATCCATTACCATATGTGAATTATTTCTGAAAGAAGCTGCAGAAAGCCCCTCCTGCAGCAGCATATCTATATTGGTATGATTACTACAAAGCAAGAATTATTGCATTTCATCCATTACCCTATGTGAATTATTTCTGAAAGGAGTTCCATAAAGCTCCTGCTACATCAGTGTCTTTATGGTCGTATATTTAATACAAAGCTAGAATCATCCCATTTCATTCATCACGCTATGTGAATTATTTCTGAAAGAAGTTGCAGAAAGCTCCTCCCACAGCAGCGTCTCTTTGTTGGTATGATTACCACAAAGCCAGAATCAACCCATTTCATACATTATCCTATGTGAATTATTGCTGAAAGAAGATGCAGAAGGCTTCACTCGCAGCACCACCTGTTTCTTGGTATGGTTACTACAAAGCTAGAAACATCGCATTTCATCCATTACACTAAGTGAATTATTTGTGAATGAAGCAGCAGAAAGTTCCTTCCACAGTAGCGTCTCCTTGCTTGTATGATTCCTACAAAGCCAGATTCATTGCATTTAATCCATTAGCATATGTGAGTTATTTTTGAAAGGAGCTGCAAAAAGCTCCTCACATAGCAGCTTCTTTTTGTTCATATGATTACTACAAAGCCAGAATCATTCCATTTCATTCATTACCATATGTGTATTATTTCCGAAAAGAGGTGCAGAAATATCCTTCCACAGCAGTTTCTCTTTTTTCATCAGATTACTACAAAGCCAGAATCATCGAATTTCATCCATTACACTATGTGAATTATTTCTGAAAGGAGCTGCAGAAAAGCTCCTAGCACAGCAGCATCTTTTTGTTCATATGATTACTACAAAGCCAGAATCACGCATTTCTTCCAGTACCCTATGCGAATTATTTCTGAAAGAAGCTGCTGTCCCTCCTCCGGCAGCAGTGTCTATTTGTTGCTATGATTACTACAATGCCAGAATCATCGCATTTCATCCATTACCCTATGTGAATTATTTCTCAAAGAAGTTACAGAAAGGGTCTCCCACAGCTGCGTCTTTTTCTCCGTATGATTATTACGAAGCCAAAATCATCCAATTTCATCCATTACTGTATGTGGTTATTTTATGAAAGAAGCTGCAGAAAGCTCCTCTTGCAGCAGCATCTGTTTGTTGGTATCATTACAACAAAGCCAGAATTGTAACATTTCATCCATAACCGTATCTGATCTATTTCTAAAAGAAGCTGCAGAAAGCTCCTCAGGCAGCAGAGTCACATTGTTCGTATGATTACTGCAAAGTGAGAAACATCCCATTTCATCCATCATGCTATGTGAATTATTTCTGAAAGAAGTTGCAGAAATCTCCTCCCACAGCACCGTGTCTTTGTTGGTATGATTACTACGAAGCCATAATCATCTCATTTCATCCTTAAGACTATATGAATTATTTCTCACAGGCAGTGCCAAAAGAACCTCCCACTGCAGCGTCACATTGTTGGTATGATTACTCCAAAACCAGAATCAAAACATTTCATCCATTACACTACGTGCATTTTCTCTGAAAGATGCTACAGAAAGGTCCACTCATATTTGCGTTACTTTGTTGGTGTCATTACTACAAAGTCAGAATCATCAATTTTGATCTATTACACTATGTGAATTACTTCTGAAAAAAGCTGCAAAATGTTCCACCCAGAACGGCGTCACTCTGTTGGTATGATTAATACAAATCCTCAATTACAACATTTCATCTGTTACCCTATTTCAATTTTTTCCGGAAGAAGCTGCAGAAAACGCCTCTCACATTTGCGTTGTTTTCTTGGTATGATTACTACAAAGTGAGAATCATTGCATTTCTTTGATTACCCTATGTGAATTATTTCTGAAAGGAGCTGCAGAAAGGGCCTGCCGCAGTTGTGTCACTTTGTTGCTATGATTACAACAATGCCAGAATCATTTCATTTCATCCATTACCCTATGAGAATTATTTCTACTACAAAGAGCTCCTCCCACACTTGCATAACACTACAAAGCCAGAATCATTACATTTCATCAATTACACCATGCGAATTACTTCTGAAAGAAGCTGCAGAAAGCTAATCCCACATTCGCATCACTTTGTTGGTATGATTACTACAAAGCCAGAGTCATTGAATTTCATGAATAACCCTATGCGAATTATTTCTGAATGATGCTGCAGAAAGCTAATCCCACATTTGTGTCACATTGTTGACTTGAGTACTACACAGAAATTATCATTGCTGTTTAATCCTTTACCCTATGTGAATTAATTCTGAAAGAAGCTGCAGAAAGCTCCTCCCACAGCAGACACACTTTTGTTGGTACCTTTACTACAAAGCTAGAATCATCGCATTCCACCCATTACACTGTGAGAATTATTTCTGAAAGAAGCTGCAGAAAGCTCCTCCCACATTTGCATCACTTTGTTGGTATGATTACTACAAAGCCAGAATCATCGCATTTCATGCATTGCCATATGAGTATTATTTCTGAAAGGAACTGCAGGGAGCTCCTACCACACTGCTATCACTTTCATGGTACAGTTACCACAAGGCCAGAATCTTCTGATTTCATCCACTACCATACGTTAATTATTGCTGAAACGAATTGCTTGTAGCTCTGCTCACAGTACTGTCACTTTGTTGGTACAGTTTCTACAAGGCCACATTCATCGCATTTCATCCATAACCCTGTGGAAATTATTTCTGAAAGAAGCTGCAGAAAGATTCTCTCACATTACTATCACATTGTTGGTTCAGTTGTGATCTATTTCTGAAGGAAGCTGCAAAAGCACCTCTCTCAGTACTGTTACTTTGTTTGAAATTTTACACAAAGCAGTACTACTACTACTACTACTACTACTACTACTACTACGTGATCAGGCCCAGTAGACCACACACATCTACAAGTTTCCTCCTCCACTGTATTCTGTCCAATGCTGCTATCTGCCATTCGTCCACATCTATTGACACTTGGATTAAATCTTCATGGGGTCCACCCCTCCAATTGTTCTTGGGTCTCCCTGGCAGTCTCTTTCCTGTAGGTGTGATCCTCCATCCAAGCTACAATGTCGGCCCACTGCATTTGTTTGGCTTTCAGGGTACCTACTATGTTGGGCCGCTGGTATAGTTCCTCAAGCTCTTCGTTGTATCTGATCCTCCATTCCCCGGTATCTGCATCCAGAACTGTACCAAAAATCTTCCGAAGCACTTTTCTCTCAGAAACAAGGAGCTTATGGAAGCCCTGTTTCCGGATACTCCATGTCTCACAGCCATATAGAACAAGAGGCTGGATAAAGGTTTTGTACAGTTGAATCTTGAACTGTCTGGAGAGATATTTCTACCAAAGCAGTTGTGCTAGGCTGTGGAAAGATCGGTTTCCTGCTTGTATTCTGTCATTGATCTCTACATCACATGATGAGTTCACAGTGGAAAGTGCCCCTAGCTATTTGAATTCTTGCACTCTCTTGTAGGAAAGGTCCGCAACAAGCAACAAGCATTGCATTCTATCGATAACCCTATGAAGATTATTTCTGAAAGAAGCTGACAAAAGCTCCTCTCAAATTACTATCCCTTTGTTGGTATAGTTACAAAAAAGCCACAATCATGGCATTTCATCTTTAACACTATGATAATTATTTCTGGAAGAAGCTCCAGAAAGCTCCTCTCACACTACAATCACTTTCACGGTTAGTTACTACAAAGCCACAGTCGTCTCATTTCAGCCATAACACTATGTGAATTATTTCTGGATGAAACTGCAGAAAGCTCCTCTCACACTACAATCACTTTCTTGGTGTAGTTACCATAAAGCCAGAATCATCACATTTCATCCATAACACTTTGTGAATTATTTCTGAAAGAATCTGCAGTAAGATCCTCTTCCTTAACAATCAATCTGTTCATATAGCTACTACAAAGCAACAATCATTGCATTTAATTTGTAACGTCATGTGAATTATTTCTGAAAGAAACCACAGAACGCTCCCCTCAAAATACTATAAACCTTGATGGTGTAGTTACTACAAAGCCACAATTATTGCATTTGATTCATAGCATGCTGTGAAATATTTCTGAAAGAATCTGCAAAAAGTTCCATTCACTCTAGAAACAAAGTGTTAGTATAGTTATTAAAAAGTGACAATCATTGCACTTCACTCATAATGGTATGTGAATTATTTCTGAAAGAAGCTGCAGAAAGCTCACAATACTATCACCTTGTCGGTATAGTAACTACAAAGTCATATCCATAGCATTTTATGCATAACCCTATGTGAATTATTTCTGAAAGATGCTGCACAAAGGTACTCTCACTGTAGAATCATTTTGTTGCTATAGCTACAACAAAACCACATTCATGGCATCTCACCCATAACACTATGAGATTTATTTCTTAAAGAAGCTGCAGGAAGATTCCCTCACAATACTATTACTTTGTTGTTATAGTTACTGAAGACATACAACCGTTGCATTTAATCCATAACCATATGTGTATTATTTCTGAAAGAAGGTGCAGCAAGCTCCTCTCACTCAAGTATCAATCTGTTGGTATAGCTATTACAAAGCCACAATCCTAGCATTTCATCCATAAGCCTATGTGATTTATTCCTGAAAGAAGCCGCAGAAAGCTCCCCTCACAATACTATCACTTTTCCAGTATAATTACTAATGAGCCACAATCATCTCATCTCATTCGTAGTCCTATGTGAATTATTTCCAAAAGAAACTGTAAAAAGCTTTCCGACCAATACCACGAGTTTTGATACAGTTACTAAAAAGCCACAATCATTGCATTTCATTCATAGTCATATGTGAATTATTTCTGAAAGGAGCTTGAGAAAACTCCCCTCACAATACTATCATCCTGTTGGTATAGTTACTACAAAGCCACAATCATCACACTTCATCCAAAACCCTATGTGAATTATTTCTGAAAGAAGCTCCAGCGAGCTCCTCTCACTCTATTACACTGTGTTGGTATGGTTACTACAAAGCAACAGTCATCCCATTTCATCCATAATCCTAAGTGCTTTATGGGACAGAAGCTGCACAAAGCCCCCTCACAATACAATCATTTTGTTGGTTTCCTGAATGAGATTTTCACTCTGCAGCGGAGTGCGCATTGATATGAAACTTCCTGGCAGATTAAAACTGTGTGCCCTACCGAGACTCGAACTCAGAAACTTTGCCTTTTGTGGGCAAGTGCTCTACCATCTGAGCTACCAAAGCATGACTTATGCCCGGTCCTCACAACTTTAATTCTGCCAGTATCTCGGCTCCTACCTTCCAAACTTTACAGATGCTCTCCTGCGAACCTTGCAGAATTAGCACTCCTGAAAGAAAGGATATTGCGGAGACATGGCTTAGCCACAGCCTGGGGGATGTTTCCGGAATGAGATTTTCACTCTGCAGTGGAGTGTGCACTGATATGAAACTTTCTGGCAGATTAAAACTGTTCTGGAAACATCCCCCAGGCTGTGGCTAAGCCATATCTCTGCAGTATCCTTTCTTTCAGGAGTGCTAGTTCTGCAAGGTTCACAGGAGAGCTTCTGTAAAGTTTGGAAGATAGGAGACGAGATACTGGCAGAAGTAAAGCTGTGAGGACCTGTATCTTCATTAGGGTGATACCCATATGCATCTGCTTCCCACTTACTTACTGTTTTTAGAGTGTCATATGCCTGTAACGCTATCAGGTGGCGTCCGACATCACAGTGGGCAGTGGTCATAATGTTTTGGCTCATCGGTGTATAGGGGATCTATACAAGCGAGATATAACTGAGGGCAACATCATACAAATAGTAGAAGAGACAGATGAAGATAACAAGGGAGATATACTGTGAGAAGCATTTGACTGAGCACTGAAGACTCACACTGAAACAAGGAAACAAGTACCCAGGGGTAGACAACATTCTGTCAAAACTACCGATAGCATTGGGAGAGACAACAATGACAAAATTATTCCATTTGCTGTGCTAGATGTACGAAACTGGTGAAATATCCACAAATTTCACTAAGAATGTATTAATTTCGCTTCCAAAGAAATAAGGTGCTGAGAAGTGTGAATATTCCCAAACTGTCAGTTTAGGAATTTGTCGTTGCAGAATACAAACACAAATTCTTTATAAAAGGACCAAAAAGCAGCAGATACTGACTTCATAGAAGATAACTTTGGATTCTGGAGTAATGTAGGACCACATGTGACAATACTGACCCTACAACTTATCTTAGAAGATGCATTAAGGAAAGGCAAACCTATGTTTCTACCATTTGTAGACTTAGAGAAAGCTTTTGACAATGTTGACTGGAATACTCTCCTTCAAATTATGAAGCAGGGATCAAATACAGGGAGTGAAACACTATTTAAAATTTTTACAGAACCAGATGGCAGCTATAACAGTTGAGGGGCATGAAAGGGAAGAAGTGGTTGGGGAGCAAGTGACACAGGGTTGTAGCCTATACGTGACGTTATTCAAACTGTATATTGGGCAACCAGTAAAAGAAACAAAAGAAAAGTTCAGAATAGGAATTAAAATACATGGAGAAGAAATAAAAACATTGAGGTTTGCTGACAACATTGTAATTCTGTCAGAGACAGCAAAGGACCTGAAAGAGCAGTTGCACGGAATGGACAGTTCTTGAAAGGAAGATATGATATGAACATAAACAAAAGCAAAAGAAGATAATGGAATGTAGTCAAATTAAATCAGGTGATGTGAGGGAATTAGATTAATGAATGAGACACTTAAAGATGATGATTTTTGCTATTTGGGCAGCAAAATCGCTAATGATGTTCAAGGTAGAGATGATATAAAATCTAGGCAGACAATGGAGAGGAAAGTGTTTCTGAAGAAGAGAAATTTTGGAGCATTGAATATAAACTTAGGTTGTAGAGTAATTGCACTTTATGCAAGACACCTTTGTAGCTTTGTTTTCAGTGAGACATTTTTCAGCACTTTTTTTTGCTATCTTCAGATAGTACAGAAAATGCTGAAACAGGTTTGTGTGAAAACACAGCTATGAACATGCCCGAAAAAAAAAGAGAGGGGAAATTTCTCTCTAATTTTCTTAGACACAGAAATAAAGACAACTGAAATATTCACAACATGGAACTGCAATATTCACAACATGTTTGTAGATTTAGGTGTTACAAAGATTTTTCTGGAAACATTTGTATTGATTGTTGGTATATACGAAGTGAAACATGGATATCAAACAGCTTAGACAGGATGAGAATAGAAGCTTCTGAAATGTGGTGCTACAGATGTATGCTGAACATAAGATGGGTGAATGGACTTGGAGAGAAAAGAAATTTCCTACACAAGCTGACTAAAAGAAAGGATTAGTGGACAGGATGCATTCTAAGATGTTAACGGATCACTAGTTTAGAACTGGAGAGAAGTGTGGAGCAGTGGCACCACACCAGTATCGTATATTAAGATCCACATAAGACTTTTGGTAACTTTATTTACAAAATTCTGATGATTAAGTTCATACTTTATGCAAAGTCTTACGAGTTAATAGGTATATTTTGAAGGAAAGATCACTTTCAAATTAAAGGGCTGTTTTTCCTCTTTTCAGTAAACTTAACTATCTTAACAGATATCCAATATAATAGAGGGAAACATTCCACATGGTAAAAATATACATAAAAAACAAAGATGCTGTGACTCACCAAATGATAAAACACTGGTAGACAGACGCAATAAATAATACACAAATACACACACAAATTTCAAGCTTTCGCAACCCAAGGTTGCTTCAACTTTGGGTTGTGAAAGTTTGGAATTTGTGTGTGTGTTTGTGTATTTTTTATTGTGTCTATCTACCAGCACTTCCTCATTTGGTAAGTCACAGCAACTTTCTTTGTTATATGCATTAAAAGATATTGATAATTGTTAGTTCAACTTTATCCAGATTTGTAGTGCCAGTTATGGACATATTGCTGTGAATTTCCAGGATCTGTTGATACACTTTTGATCATCTGATTTTTCTAATTTCTATTGACACCAGTACTAATGAGCAAGAGTCCTGAATTACAAATTACAGATTTTTCAGTAACTACATTTTAATAAGCAAGTTGGGTCCCATAATAATAATAAGCCCTTGATTTCCAATGCATAGGCATAAATTAGAATTGAACTTTTGAATAGACGCTGCTCATGCGAAGTAACATACTGCTACAAACAAAATATAATGACATTATCCACAGCCAATAAAACTTAGCCTTCTGGCTCACAGGTTTTGTAAACAATAATAAATTAACACAGTTCATTAATACCATAGAATAAATCTGTTTACGGCCTACATTCACTCCACTCTCTTGATTCTGATGTTAATCTTCTTCAGGTATGGCTTCAGTTTAGCTAGGCTGCATTCTAGACCACTCTTGGGAATTATTTGTGTTGCCTCTCCATTCATTTAAGTCAGGCTGAGAGAACTTATTTTACAATTATGAGCAATAAATATCATTATGTGTGTGTTTCAGTTTTATTTAATGATATTTGTGTTTACAACAACCATTCTTTGCCATGTTTTACTTAACTGTATGTGAAACAACTTTTGATCACTTCATCTGTATTGTGTGCACATTTACTTTCTGAAGACATAATAAGTATTGTGCTCCACGGATGTCCATACTAAGTACCTGTCTGCATACATCATTAGAAACTGTAAGAGATCTGGTCATCCCCAATAGGATCTTAAAGACATGATTAAAGATTGGTGAGCTCATAATTTTGACCTTATAAAAGAAACTTCTGGCTATCCATTTTAAGGACGGAACTATCAACAGCAATTTCAGGTGCTGATCCTCTGAAACTGTACAGCTTCTGAACGGCTTGTATCACAACTATTGATGTAACATAACATCTATGGTATATTTTCTATTGTCTTCTGCAATGAAGTTCCCATTCTATCCATTACATGGTTTAACCTTACTTGAACCATCATCATGATGATGAACATCTGAATAATTTAGTGGGTTCTGAACCTGAAACATGAAACAGTAGAGGACTACAAATACGACAGTGGGAACTCATCTTCAGTGCTGTGTGAAAGATCATGCACAAGAATCCTTGTGGGATAGTGTTGCTAACAACTATTGTTTCGTTTTAGTTAACTTCAGTGCTAGTAAACAGTCACTATTACTCAATAGATATTAAAACTGAAAAGAAGTAAATTTTTGGAAATTTGTAGAATCTGAGTACAGATGAAAGAAAATAGAAATAATCTTAAATATATGTTCTTGATTATTAGCATTATTTTCAGAGAGAGATAACAGAAATAAGATTGAGCCCACAGTGTTATAAATGTTTCAAAGCCAGAAGCTTCTTCAAGGAAATGCACCCAACTGTAGAGCTTTTCTTTGACGGTAGACAATGATAATCCCATTCCTTAATAGAATGTTGATACCTTGCATATTGGCTGCATATTAATAATCATAACAAATCTTCATCAGAGCAAGGAAAACAAACACAAAAGCACACAAGCTCTGGCACCTAAGACCAGACTGCAAGCAGAAGCACATGGTGGGAGAAGCAAACAGGTGGTGGGGAAGGAGGAGAATGGGGCAGGGAGAGATAGCAGGGTAGGGGGACAGTTATGTGCTGCTTGTGGACGGTTACAGGGACAAAGCGGGGAGAGGGTACGGCAGCTAGTTAGAGTCAGGAGATTAGACAGATGTCGGCAGGGGGGGCGGGAGGGCCATCAGAAAAGGAGGTAGCTATAAAAACTGTGGGTGCATTACTGGAATTGTGTTCTGGAATGGGAACAAAGAATGGTATAGTTTGGTGGTAGACAGTGACTAATGAAGGTTGAGGGTTACTTAAATGTAGGCTATACTGTAGGGAGAGTTCCCACTAGTGCAATTCAGAAAAGTTGGTGTTGGTGGGAAGAATCCAGAAGGCACAGGCTGTGAAGCAGTCACTGAAATGACAAATATCATGCTGCGCAACATGCTCAGCAATTGATTGGCCCAACTGTTTCTTCATCACAGGATTTTGGTTGTCATTCATGTGAACATACATTTCGTCAGTTGCCGTGTCGACATAAAATACAGCTCAGTGGTTGCAGCTTAGCTTTTAGATCACATGACTGGTTTCACAGGTAGCATTGTCTTTGATTGGACAAGTGACAATTGTGAGTGGACTGGAGTAGGTGGTGGAGGGAGGATGTATGGGACAAGTCTTGCATCTATGTCTATTACAGGGGCATGAGCCACGAGGTAAAGGGCAGCGAGCAGGGGTTGTGTAGTAGTGATAATATCTAGGTTCAGTGGTCAGTGGAATATTATTGTGGAAGGGATGTAAAAGATAGTGCTTAATACATTCCCCATTCCAGGGTACTGTGATATATATTTTTGGTTTGTAAATAAAGCTTCCTTTTCCTTCTGCTAGTTACTTTATTTATCCCATATGTGTTTCGCCTTCTCCTGTTCTAAGGCATCATCAGTGGGATATATAATGATACAATTTTGTTACTTTTAGATTATTAAACAGTTCACTTTGTAAAAAAAAGTAATTACTTATGATTTGCTAATTTTCTTATCCTCACATCTGGTCTGAAGGTCACACTACCACTTTTATCACTGCCATATAATCACATCTTTGTGTTCTCACCTTCCATACACCATTCACCATATTTCTCACCTTTTTGTGGTCGACTATTGTTCTTTTGTCACTCGATACAACTATTTCGTCGTACACTGTTTTTCTCAACGTAAATATTGCAACTACATTATTTGTTTCATCTTCTTTGAGAAGTTTACCTATTTGTTGCAAATGTAACGAAGTATATGTTTGAGACTAACTTCTATTTCTAATGTTTATACTGCGTGTGCGTATGATTGAGAGAGAGGGAGGGAGGGGGATAGAGCTGATGAGTTTTAATTTGGGTGGGGGGGGGGGGGCAGTGGAGGCGGGAGTACAAGCTATTAGTGAGTGGTTGAAAATTTTGGTGACAGCGACAGCTGATTTGACTTTTCCTTTTAACATTCTGTGGAGGGGTTCATGGATTTTTTGGATTCTATTATTATTATATTGGACTGTATTATTCTATTAATCCTTTTTTCAGATGGTATTCTATTATTTTAAATAATGAATGGCTTGGCATATGTACTTGGTCATTCAACAGGATTTTTCCTTCTGCTTTGGTTTTCTGTATGTGGTAATTTTCTTGCATTATTAGGAGGTGTTGTTTTACTGTCGATTCTAATTACTTTATGTCATTGTCTCTAGTGGTTGGTTTGTGGTCATTTTCTCTTAGGCATTCTGCAAATGTGATTTGGTTTGTCCCATATTTCCAAACTCTCATGTGTTTTTTGTATCTGACATCAAATGTTCCCCTGTTTGCTCTATGTAACTGCCTTCACAAGTGTTACACTGTAGCTGGTATATACCTGCTTTCTGGTATATGTCTCTGTTATTTGTCAGTTTTGGGGTGTATTTTTGAATAGAACTGTCTATTGTGTCTGCTATGTTTATTCCTTATCTTTTGAAAATGTTGGTGATTTGATAGGTGAGTTTGCATTTGTATGTCATTGTGTATCATCTACTGTTTTCTTTCAACTTTTTCTGATTATCCTGTGCAGTTGTTATGAGACTGCATGTTTGTGTTTGGTTCTGTTGTGTTGTTGTCTGTGGTTTGGAGCTTTCTGCTTTTATTTTACTTTTAATTTTGTTGTTAAGCTTGGTTACTGCGTAACTGTTGTAACCATTACTGTGTGCCTCCTGCATCATTATGTCCAATTCTTTTTGGTAGCCTTCTTTGGCAAGTGGTACTGTGTTGAGTCTGTGGAGCATGTGTTGAAGTGCTGTTTGCTTTTGTGTGAGCGGGTGGTTAGAGGATTGAGGAATCATATTGTCTGTTGCTGTGGGTTTACGGTAAATTTCAAACATATGCTTATGGTTCTGTTTTTTTATTGTTATATCCAGGAAGTTAATTTGGTTGTTCTGTTCTCTTTCAATTGTGAATTTTATATTTTTATGGATCTTGCTGATGTCAGTATGTAGTTTTTCAATTTTTCTTTGTGGTACATCTGTTAAGCAAAGGATGTCATCCATGTATCTGAACCAGTATAATATGTTGTATTCTTTTGCAAATATTTTTGTGAAAATGATCTGTTAAATGTGGTTTACAAAAATATCTGCTAAGGCTTCTGAAACTGGGGACCCAATTGGTAATCCATCTTCTTCTAAATAAAATTCATTACTGAATTTGAAGTAATTTCGTTGTGTTATGAGCTTTATTACTGTGCATATTTCCTTAATCTGTTCATCAGGAAGGTGACTATAAGTTTTCAGGTACTTATGTATAATTTCTATTACTTCTGGTACTCCTGGCCGGTGTGACCAAGCAATTCTAGGCGCATCAGTCAGGAACCACGCAGCCACTAAGGTTGCAGTTTCGAATCCTGCCTCAGGCATGACTGTGTGTGTGTTGTCCTTAGGTTAGTTAGGTTAAAGTAGCTCTAAGATCTAGGGGACTGATGACTTCAGATGTTAAGTCCCATAGTGCTCAGAGCCATTTGAACTATTTCTGGTACTGGTATGTTGCAATACATGTTTTCTATAACAAATGAAAGGAGGGTTATATCTTTTGTTCGTTGTATTTGCTGTGAAGTGTTTTTAATAGTTCTGTCTTCTTGTAATTTGAAATTTTCAGACAGAAATTTTAACATGTATCCTGCAAGCTTTAATGTGGGGGGATTTTCTAACATCCAGTATTGGCCTCACAGAAGATTCGGTTTGTGGATTTTTGGTTGGCTTTGGAGAACCAGCGCAGTGGGACTGATCTATGACAACTTTCTTTTCTCCATGTTATCCAGTATGATGTCAATATTTTTCAGAGTGTTTTTTTTTTTTTTTTTTTTTTTTTTTTTTTTTTTTTTTTTACTTTTGTCTTTAATCTGAATGTCATGTCTGATTTTAAATTTGTAATGCTATTTTGTAAAATGATTTCTTGTGTTTTGTCAATGTATTGTTCTTGGTGTATCAGTAATATTGTGGTCCCCTAGTCTCCTTTTAAAATGTTGTTGTTGTTGATGTTGTTGTGGTCTTCAGTCCTGAGACTGGTTTGATGCAGCTCTCCATGCTACTCTATCCTGTGCAAGCTTCTCCATCTCCCAGTACCTACTGCAACCTACATCCTTCTGAATCTTTGAGTGTATTCTTCTCTTGGTCTCCCTCTATGATTTTTACCCTCCACGCTGCCCTCCAATACTACATTGGTGATCCCTTGATGCCTCAGAACATGTCCTACCAACGGATCCCTTCTTCTAGTCAAGTTGTGCCACAACTTCTCTTCTCCCCAATCCTATTCAATACCATCTCATTAGTTATGTGATCTACCCATCTAATCTTCAGCATTCTTCTCTAGCACCACATTTCGAAAGCTTCTATTCTCTTCTTGTCCAAACTAGTTATCATCCATGTTTCACTTCCATACATGGCTACACTTTATACAAATACTTTCAGGAAAGAGTTCCTGACACTTAAATCTATACTCGATGTTAACAAATTTCTCTTCTTTATAAACGCTCTCCGTGCCATTGCCAGTCTACATTTTATATCCTCTCTACTTCAACCATCATCAGTTATTTTGCTCCCCAAATAGCAAAACTCATTTACTACTCTAAGTGTCTCATTTCCTAATCTATTTCCCTCAGCATCACCCAACTTTATTCGACTACATTCCTTTATCCTCATTTTGCTTTTGTTGATGTTCATCTTATATCCTCGTTTCAGGACACTGTCCATTCCATTCAACTGCTCTTCCAAGTCCTTTGCTGACTCTGACAGAATTACAATGTCATCGGCGTACCTCAAAGTTTTTATTACTTTGCCATGGATTTTAATACCTACTCTGAATTTTTATTTTGTTTCCTTTACTTCTTGCTCAATATACAGATTGAATAACATCAGTGAGAGGCTACAACCCTGTCTCACTCCCTTCCCAACCACTGCTTCCCTTTTATGCCCCTCGACTCTTATGACTGCCATCTGGTTTCTGTACAAATTGCAAATAGCCTTTCGCTCCCTGTATTTTACCCCTGCCACCTTTAGAATTTGAAAGAGAGTATTCCAATCAACATTGTCAAAAGTTTCTCTAAGTCTACAAATGCTAGAAACATAGGTTTGCCTTTCCTTAATCTTTCTTCTAAGATAAGTCGTAAGGTCAGTATTGCCTCATGTGTTCCAGTATTTCTACGGAATCCAAACTGATCTTCCCCGAGGTCGGCTTCTACTAGTTTTTCCATTTGTCTGTAAAACTTTCGTGTTAGTATTTTGCAGCTGTCACATATTAAACTGATTGTTTGGTAATTTTCTCATCTGTCAACACCTGCTTTCTTTGGGATTGGAATTATTATTTTAAAAAGATAACATTTTGTTTTTGTAGTTTTTTCCTAGTTTATCCTAGTGTAGCAGATCTGAGTTTTTGTTGTTTTTGTGTTGTTGCATTTGGATGCTGGTTATTATATTCTGGATTTCTTTTTTTACTGGTTCTCTAGTTAATCCAATGCTGACACTGCTATTTTCATTCCTATCATCCCTTGTCAAAACACTTTATGCTTCTATAATTAGATTTCCTAAGGAACCTTCATCTTTTTCTAAATTTACATTGTATTTTCATCCTTTCTCCAACAGCTGTCTTTCTTTACTGTTTAACTGTGTGTCCGTAAGGTTCACTAATCTTGGGTAGAATTTGTGTGTGTGAGTAAAGGTAATATGTTGTAACTGGAGTTTTTTGAGTAGGTTGATCTTTCTTCTATTAACTGTTTCTATTCTTTGTGCACCAGTTTTGAAAGCTTTTCGACCCTGTTGACCAGATGGGAGAAAAGTTTCATATGATTTATGGTGTCTGCGAGTTGTAAATATGTCTTATACAACTCATAATTTAACTCTTGTTTTTTAGAGTCTTAGGGATTTTATCTCGTATTTTAACCATATTTTCTGAGCAGAATGCATTGCTTTTTGCGTGGTGGTTGAAGTGTTTTTAATTTTTACATTGATTATTTAGGTACCAGATTGTTACATTTGCATATGTTGTTGAATTTTGTGCGTTGTATGGTTTTATGGATGTTCAGATGAATCTTCTGAATTTCTGGTATGGGCCATGTGGAAATGCCTGGCATGGCATGAATAACAAGTCTGTTTGTGTGGCCATCCTCTGCAGCAAGCATATAAAAATTTGTTTTGTAAATAAAGCTGCCTTATCCTGCTGCTAGTTACTTTATTTATCCCATACACTTTTCACATTCTCCTGTGCTAAGGTATCATCAGTGGGATTTATAACGATACAGTTGTGTTAGTTTTATATTATTAAACAGTTAAATTCACAATTTTTTTTAAAAAGAGTAACTACTTACATTTTGGTGATTTGCGTTTTCTCACATGTGCCTATCAGCAAGTTCATGGCCAGGGATAATGACGTGTCCTGGGGTCCACTGAAAAACCACGGAATGGCTCCCAAACAGGCGACGTGGAAACTGCTTCTGGAGATAGGCATTCTCTGAAGCTGACCTACATTCTGTCTTACACCATGGGGTTTTCTGGCTTTGGGAGATGGAATGGCATAACAGCACACGCAACAAACTGCATGTCATTAAGGAGGCTATGAATGTGTGGAAGTCTTCCAGGCAGGCCTCTCCCAGGAAATCAGTCATCCTCTGCCGGCTCTGCATTGACTATATGAGGCTAATGCATGGTTAACTACTCTGTTGCGAGAAGCCACCTAAGTCTCGCTGTGGCTTCCAAATGACAGTTGTCCACCTCTTCCTGGACTACTCACATTTAGCCGCTCTGTGACCGACTGTCAACTTTCCCTCCAACCTGCCTTCGGTGTTGGACACAGTGACTCCACAGCAGTTTTAGTTTTACATTTTATCCGTGAGAGTGGGTTTTATACTTATATGTAGGGTTTAGTTTATCCTTTGACCCTCTGTGTCCTCCAGCCTAGTGCTGTACGGTTGAGATTTTAATGTGTTGCAGAGTCACTGGCTTTGCCTTTCTATCCTCGTGGTTGCCAGCCACTGTAATCTGCTTTCATGTTTTACTCTCTTCTGTTGTTTTCTTGTCCTCTTTTGTTCCTTTTAGTGTTCATAGTGTGCCCTTCATTCTTGTGGCTTTTCCTTTCTTTCTGTTTTGTGTTACACATTTCAGCCGTTTTATTCTCACTCTTGTGGCATTGCTTTTTAGGAACATTGGTGAGGCAGATGGGGTGATAGCTGTCAACATCAAGTGAGTTTTTAGAGAATCTCACCATAGCCGGTTGAAGATGATGATTATATGTCACTTTCAGTCAGATGAGATATGTTTAATCACCTGGCTGTGGGTGCGGTCAGGCCCAGGAACTGTGTCGGTGCAATGTGCAAGAGCACTGAAGAGCTTCCACTTTGTAAATGGGGCATTATAGGATTCACCACAGCATGTAGTGCATTAGAGTACATTACCTTTCAGCCACCATTCCAGTGTGCGAAACCTTGGGGGGTGATTATCCAATGCAGTGCCCGGCAAAGTGCCTGGCAATCACATTTGTGTCGGTACATTACTCGCCATTTATGGTAACACCAGGGACAGCCATTGAGACTTGGTACCCAAAGAGACATTTCATCTTTTTCCAGACTTTGGAAGACATGTGGCCTCCAATGGTGGAGACTTATCTCTCCCAACACCACTCCTTCTGTTGTTCGATAAGGTAGCGAACACTGGCACGGAGCCATTTAAAGACTATGATGTGCTCCAGGGAAGGGTGCCACTTACGGGCTGTAAAGCATGCAGACACTCCTCAATTGCCTGAATGATTTGCGGCGACCACCAAGTGACTGCCTTACTCCTTGGGCACCCTAAAGAGCGAGGGATTCCGTTTTCTGTGACAGAAACAATTGTGCTAGTCATCTGCTCAACCATCACATCGATGTTACAATATGGGGGAGATTCAACGGTGACAGCTAAGGTGAAAGTTACCCAGTTAGCCTTGTTCAAAGCCCATCTGGGCAGGCATCTGTGTGCCTGATGCTGGGGCACTGCCAGGAAGATGGGGAAGTGCTCACTACCACACAGGTAGTCATGTGCCCTTCAGTGGATAGATGGGAGATGTCCTGGGCTGCAGATTGATACGTCAATGGCTGAGTAACTCCCATGAGCCACACTGAAGCATGTGGTGGCCCCAGTATTTAAGAGTCAGAGGTCAAATTGCAACAGTAGATTTCGACAACTCTGCCTCGCCCAGTAACTATGGTACCACCCCACAAGGGGTTATGGGCATTAAAATCTCCCGAGGAAGGAAAGGTTTAGGCAGTTTAATAATTAGTGCAGCTAATACATTCAGGGGTACTGCACCATCTAGATGAAGATACACATTGCAGACAGTTATTTCGTGCATCATGTTTATTCTGACAGCCACAGCTTCTAGAGAGTTTTGAAGGGGCACATGTTCACTACAGACTGAGTTTAGAACATAAACGCAAACTCCACCTGTCAATCGATTATAGTCACTGTGGTTGCTGTAATATGCCTTATAGTGACGGAGGGCAGGGAACCAGGTTTCCTGGAGGGCAATGCAGATACCAGGTTTAAACCTCAACAGTTGCTGTAGCTCAGCCAGGCAGTGGATAAAACCACCACAGTTCCACTGGACGATGACATCGTGAGACTGGGAAGGCACGGAAAATTCAGTGAAGCACTGTACGGCTCACAGTCACCTGCTTCCACTGATTTATTGCCTGAATAGTTTATATCCATCATGTGAGAGGGTCTGGTGAGATCTACACTCCTGGAAATGGAAAAAAGAACACATTAACACCGGTGTGTCAGACGCACCATACTTGCTCCGGACACTGCGAGAGGGCTGTACAAGCAATGATCACACGCACGGCACAGTGGACACACCAGGAACCGTGGTGTTAGCCGTCGAATGGCGCTAGCTGCGCAGCATTTGTGCATCGCCGCCGTCAGTGTCAACCAGTTTGCCGTGGCATACGGAGCTCCATTGCAGTCTTTAACACTGGTAGCATGCCGCGACAGCATGGACGTGAACCGTATGTGCAGTTGACGGACGTTGAGCGAGGGCGTATAGTGGGCATGCGGGAGGCCGGGTGGACATACCGCCGAATTGCTCAACACGTGGGGCATGAGGTCTCCACAGTACATTGATGTTGTCGCCAGTGGTCGGCAGAAGGTGCACATGCCCGTCAACCTGGGACCGGACCGCAGCGATGCACGGATGCACGCCAAGACCGTAGGATCCTACGCAGTGCCGTAGGGGACCGCACCGCCACTTCCATCAAATTAGGGACACTGTTGCTCCTGGGGTATCGGCGATGACCATTCGCAACCGTCTCCATGAAGCTGGGCTACGGTCCCGCACACCGTTAGGCCGTCTTCCGCTCACGCCCCAACATCGTGCTGCCAGCCTCCAGAGGTGTCGCGACAGGCGTGAATGGAGGGACGAATGGAGATGTGTCGTCTTCAGCGATGAGAGTAGCTTCTGCCATGGTGCCAATGATGGTCGTATGCGTGTTTGGTGCCGTGCAGGTGAGCGCCACAATCAGGACTGCATACGACCGAGGCACACAGGGCCAACACCCAGCATCATGGTGTGGGGAGCAATCTCTTACACTGGCTGTACACCTCTGGTGATCGTCGAGGGAACACTGAATAGTGCACGGTACATCCAAACCGTCATCGAACCCATCGATCTACCATTCCTAGACCAGCAAGGGAACTTGCTGTTCCAACAGGACAATGCACGTCCGCATGTATCCCCTGCCACCCAACGTGCTCTAGAAGGTGTAAGTCAACTACCCTGGCCAGCATGTTTCCCACTAGAAGATACCTAGGAATGGAGTGACCCAAGGGACCACTTCCTAGGGAGAGAAGCTGAAGAACACTTACGCTTCTCCAGCTCCAGCCTTGATTGTTGCGCAATGATGGCGGCGGTGGGGGCGGGGGTCGTGTTGCTCCTCAAGTAGGTGGTGCAGGATCAACAGGGATGGAAATGCTCTCCAACATCAGGGGGGCAGGGGAGT
The DNA here is from genome assembly GCF_023897955.1 of Schistocerca gregaria. Classification (NCBI taxonomy): domain Eukaryota; kingdom Metazoa; phylum Arthropoda; class Insecta; order Orthoptera; family Acrididae; genus Schistocerca; species Schistocerca gregaria. Next base: position 49,204 of record NW_026061873.1, on the reverse strand, counting down.
CTACCAGCTCTGAGAGGTGACCTGGTTTGGCACAGCTCATGGTGTCAGAACTGTTGTAGGGGTGGTGCAAGACTATGTCATACACACAGGATGCATGTGTTCAAATTTTCTCTTAGCCTCAGTGTAGGTCATTCAGTCCAGGGTCTTGTACTCCATGATTCTCCTTTCTTTCTGGAGAATCCTGCTGTCAGGTGAGCAAGGTGAATGGTGCTCTCTGCAGTTGACACACGTGGAAGGCAGTGCACATGGAGTATTGTGATGTGGTGGGCAACCACAATCTTGGCTTGTGACACTGGAAGTAGTGCGGGAAAACATATTGCTGAACTTCCAGCACTTAAAGCACCGAGTTGGGGGATGGATACAGGTCTTTACATCACACCAGTAGACCATCACCTTGACCTTCTTGAACAATGTATCACCCTCAAAGGCCAATATGAAGGCACCGCTGGCAACCTCATTATCCTTCCGACCCCTGTGGACATGCTGGATGAAATTTACACCTCGTCACTCTAAATTGGCATGCAGCTCAATTTCGGACTGCAAAACAATGTCTCTGTGAAATGTGATACCCTGGACCACATTTAAGCTCTTACTTGTACTTTTGTGTGTTGAATTGTGCTTGTGATAGCTTAGAAACTGCTGGTGTTTCACCACCAGCAAGAGATGATGGACTGCGCTTCATCATTTGTCATCCACCCTGATGCCGCCCACTCTGACCAGGGGCCCTCCCAACAGGCGCCATCTGATAGGATGGCCTTTGCTGGGAGTCCCGGTGCCCCAGGAGGATGGACATCTACCCCTTGGCATATCAGGGAGTTAACAGTGCAGGCATCAGCAGCACGATGCCTGTGTGGTCACGGGTCTAAAGATCTTAATTCACGAAGGACACAATGGACCTTTTAAGGCTCCCTTCTCCAATTGGCTCATTCTTTCAGAAAAGTTTGAAGAATGGAAGTCAAACCCTACAGGAGGCCATCACATAAGGGCTGAAACATGTGAAACTCCTTTTAGTCACCTTGTACGACAGGCAGGAATACCTCGGGCCTACTCTAAACCCCGGACCTGCAGGGGAGAAGGAGAATATGATATGGTTGCTCCAGTCCTGATTGTACTACCATGTCATGAGTGGAATGCTGTATCTTTGCGAGGTGGTGGGTGACTGGAGCAATAAGGCACGGGGATGTGTTGTTCTACAAAGCTGGGAAGGTATTAACAGTCTGTGAAGGCCTCAGTGAGATCCTCAGCATATTTTCAGAGGAACTGCTCATCACTACTGATGCAACAGCCATGGATGACTAGGCTGTATGGAAGGGACTTCTTGGTATAGAAAGTGTGGCAGCTGTGAAAGTGTTCTAGAAACAAGATCTGTGATCCAGACATTTTTATAAATTAGACTGAGCATCTTATGTGGTGAGAAAAAGTCAATAATTGTATCTTGGGACTTTATAATGTCAATATGTTGGTACACAGTGCAATTAAAATTCCGTTCCTTAATTTTCTATGTAGTTTCAACTTTTATTCTAATACACACATCAAAAATGTTTTGCATAACCTCATTCCCTAGAGTTGGAGAGTAGAGAACCTGTACAGAAAACTGGAATAGAAAACAACATTTATGCCCTTTTTATTGCTCATAAAAACCACACACTGCATGTTGTACCACTATACAGTTATACCTTCACAGGTGGGGGTCCATATTTCTGTATACACTGGTACCTCTAATACCCAATAGCACATCCACTTGCATTGATGCATGCCTGTATTTGTCATGGCATACCATCCACAAGTTCATCAAGGCACTGTTGGTCCTGATTGTCGCAGTCCTCAACGGCGATTTGGCATAGATCCCCAAGAGTGGTTGGCGGGTCATGTTATCCATAAACAGCCATTTTCAATCCATCCCAGACAAGTTTGATGGGTTCTGTCTGGAGAGCATGCTGGCCACTCTAGTTAAACAATATAATTATCCTGAAGGAAGTCATTCATGGGGGTATGAATTCTCGTCCACAACAATTAATGCCTCACGAATATGCTGAGGATATCATTGCACTATGGGTTGGAGAATGGCATTCATGTATCATACAGCCATTATGATGCCTTCCATGACCAGCAGCAACATACATCAGCCCCACATAGTGAAACTACACCTGCTGGACAGTGTGTCTTAGGTGTTCAGCTTCACCGTGTTGCCTCTAAACACATCTCCAACGATTGTGTGGTTGAAGGCGTATTTGATACTCATTAGTGAAGAGAATGTGATGCCAATCCTGAGTGGCCTGTTCAGCATGTTGTCAGACCCATCTGTAAGACACTGCATGTTGTCATGGTTGCAAAAATTAACCTCACCATGGATGTCAGGAGTGGAGTCGCCCATCATGCAGCCTGTTGTACACAGTTTGAGTCATAACACAACATCCTGTGGCTGCACAAAAAGCATTATTCTGGCATTGCTGTCAGGGTTCCTATGAGCCACAAGCCATAGCTAGCAGTCATCCACTGCAGTAGTAGCCCTTGGGTGGCTTGAGCGGGGATTGTCATCAGTAGTTCCTGTATCTCTGTATGTCCTCTATATTTGAACACTATCACTTTGGTTCACTTCGAGATGCCTGGACACTTCCCCTGTTGAGAGCCCTTCCTAGCACAAAGTAACTAAGTGGATGTGATCAAACCACAGTATTGGCCATCTAGGCATGGCTGAACTTCAGACAACATGAGCTGTCTACCTCCTTCCAGGTGGAATGACTCGAACTTATTGGCTGTTGGAGCCCCTCCGTCTAAGAGGTGCTGCTCATGCATGGTTGTATACATCTTTGGGTGGGTTTAGTGACATCTCTTAACAGTCAAAGGGACTGTGTCTGTAATACAATATCCACAGTCAACATCTATCTTCAGGAGTTCTTGGAACTGGGATGATGCAAAACTTTTCCGGCATGTGTATAAATATCCCAGCTATGCTAACAAACTCTTCAAAAAGTTTCATAGACAATACATCTTCAAATCTAGAAACCTCAGATATAGAAGTAAGGAACATTGACCTAGGCTTATCTGACCACAATGCACTCATTACAGTTTTCACACTTCCCGTAAATACAACAATAGTACATCATAGGTACAAAAGAATTTTCTCCCCTGAAAACTGCCACCAGTTTACTACCACAGTGACTGACCAATCCTCGGCATACGTATTGCCACAAACAAATACAAATGACATGTTCTCTCTTTCCATGATAGATCTGGAAATGTGCTGTCTATAAAGATTCATGAAAGTCAACTCACATACACTTACAAACACACACTGAGAAATTTCTACACTGAAGTGAAAATTTTTTCTGACACTAAAAAGGAAAAAAAAGTATGAAACTGCAAATGTAAGTGTATAAAAAGGATAATTAATGTAGCATACATATTACATAATTATAGATTGGTAAGGGAGTCAGACAATGAATCAAGCAGAACATGGTAAATTGTTAAAGAGAACTGGGAAAAGCAGTAAGGAACAGGAGACTATACTTATATCTGGAGATAACAATCAACTAAAAAAAGAAGCATTGCTCAATTACATTATTAACTACTTTCTAAGTGTACTTGAGAAACTATTATGAACATTAACAAACAAAAGAAAATAACAGCACAAAAGTAGGCATCAGTAGGAGAATAAGTTCCACTAATGAATATGAAATGTGGAAGTAATTAATAGTCTGAGGCCAAAAATGTCTGCAGAAATGGATAAAGTGCAAGTGTCACAAATAAAAAAGTTGCTCCACAAATTTTGTAGCCACTGGTACATACTGCCAATTTCTCATTCAGTGAAGGTGTGTTCACACAGAGGATGAAAATTTCTAAGGTTAGAGCTCTGTTCAAAAATGGGTATTCATGCTAGGTAGAAAACTGCAGACATATGTCCCTCCTTCAATCTCTTTCATAAATCTTTAGGAAGTTGATGAAAATCAGGATCATAAGCTATCTCGACACCTCCAATCTTCTGAATTGTAATCAACACAGCTTTCATACAGGTTATAACACAGGAGCCATACAAGTCTCATGAAGGAGCCAGAAGGAATTTAGACCATAACAAAAGTGTTGTAGGAATCAACCAAGATCTTATCAATGCCTTTGATACAGTGAACCACTAAATACTCCATTAGAAACTGGAAGCTATAGCATCAAAGATATTGGCAAGGAACTAACTTAATCCTATCTACAACATAGAACACAGGTTTTGGAACTCACAGGGTCTCAAAACAGGCAAAAAATAAAGTGGCTATCAGATGCTAAGAGGGTGGCAACAGGTGTCCTGTAGGGTACTGTTCATGGCCCCACCTATAATTTCTGATCTATATAATTGACATTAAAAGCCCAAACAGTTTGTCAAAAATGATGTTATTTGCAGACCATACAACCATAATTTGGTGATGATGGAAAATCCTTATCTATTACTGCTGAAAAAGTTGTGAAATGCGTGCTGCAGTGGTTTCTTCCTAATAAGTTAACATTTAATTTAAATAAAATAAATTACCTACAGTACAGTAAAGGAAATGAGAAGTATATCCTCCAGTTTTTATTGAGTGACCATGAAATAGAGAAAGTAAAGTTTACAGAATTATTGGGCATGCACACTGACCATGTCTTCAGCTGGAAAAGCCATTGCATTTACATATCCAAAAAACTCAATTCTGCATGTTTTGCACCAAGCATAATTTATGGAATTTGTTGCAAACAATGTACACCGTTAGTGTATTTTGCTTATTTCCAGTCTGCTGCATCTTACAGAAGAATGTTCTGAGGTGTCAAAAAACCTCACTTCCAGATACTTTGAAATGACAGGAAAATGTCATTAAAATTATTAAATACAGCTCTCCACAAACACACTGCAAGCCCTTATTCATGCAGTTAATAATACTTACAGTACCATTGTTGTTCATATTCAAAAGTATGTCTGATAGAAGTACACACACAAGTAATTGACATATGAATTCAGATTTACAGAAGTACAACACACATCAGGAAGAATCTGCATGTAGAAAAATAAAAACAAAAACTCAAAACAGGTTGAGCCATTATGGAATAAAGCTGTATAACACACTGTCAATTTAGATCAAGGGAATTATGGATGACAAAAAATTTAAGTCAGAAATAAAACTTAAGTATTAAATTAATGTTTCTATATCATGGATGAGTATTTTGAATTCCTTGATGACTAATAACCTCTTGTTTTCTTTTCAGTGTCATTCAAACATGCTGTTCTCATTGTAAATATTAAATATTGTTTGTATATTCTTGTTTCTTGAAGTGTACTGCTTGTATGTCAGAATTGTTATAGGGCACATCTAATACCAATCCATTAGTCCATTATGAAATTTTTTAAACACATTGTATAATGTTAATTTCATATTAGTTATATTAACATCTAGAATTGTGATGTATGTATGCTGTATCTAATTATGACAATACCTACATCATATATGTGATGCAAAGGATACTATGGTGAACAGGAATTACTAACTTAAATCTGAACACACATTTCTTTTTGTAAATAATAAAGAAAAAACACAAACTAGGAAATGATCAGAAAGTAATTATATGTACAAATTAACTTGGAATGTCAATGTAAAATGACTTTCTCCACATCATTACAATCTGTCATGTAAAATTGTCCATGGAATGAGCAACTAACTAACTTTATAATGGGTCACTGATGAAGACGGAGTAGTTTCTTCTTTTATTTCTTTGATACACTAATAATAACATACAAATGGGGAAAAACATTAAGCCGTTTTCAAGATTTTTAGTGTTGTTGTTGTTGTTGTTGTTGTTGTGATCTTCAGTCCTGAGACTGGTTTGATGCAGCTCTCCATGCTACTCTATCCTGTGCAAGCTTCTTCATCTCCCAGTACATACTGTAGCCTACACCCTTCTGAATCTGCTTAGTGTATTAATCTCTAGGTCTCCCACTATGATTTTTACCCTCCACACTGCCCTCCAATACTAAATTGGTGATCCCTTGATGCCTAAGTACATGTCCTACCAACCAATCCCTACTTCTAGTCCAGCTGTGCCACAAACTCCTCTTCTCTCCAATTGTATGCAATACCTCCGCATTAGTAATGTGATCTACCCATCTAATCTTCAGCATTCTTCTGTAGCACCACATTTCGAAAGCTTCTATTCTCTTCTTGTCCAACTATTTATCATCCATGTTTCACTTCCATACAAAGCTACACTCCATACAAATACTTTCAGAAACGACTCCCTGTATTCCAGCCAACATTGTCAAAAGCTTTTTCCAAGTCTAGAAATGCTATAAACACAGGTTTGTCTTTTCTTAATGTAGCTTCTAAGATAAGTCATAGGGTCAGTGTTGCTGCACGTGTTCCAATATTTCTACGGAATCCGAACTGATCTTCCCCGAGGTCAGCTTCTACCAGTTTTTCCATTTATCCGTAAAGAATTCTCGTTAGTATTTTGCAGCTGTGACTTATTGAACTTATAGTTCGGTAATTTTCACATCTGTCAACACCTGTTTTCTTTGGGATTGGAATTATTATATTCTTCTTGAAGTCTCAGGGTATTTCACCTGTCTCATACATTTTGCTCACCAGATGGTAGAGTTTTGTCAGGACTGGCTCTCCTAAGGCTGTCAGTAGTTCTAATGCAATGTTGCCAACTCCCAGGGCCTTGTTTCAACTTAGGTCTTTCAGTGCTCTGTCAAACTCTTTGCGCAGTATCATATCTCCCACTTCATCTCAGCATTTTAAGTGTTATATAGGGAGAAAATGGAAGAACCTGATGACTTGCTTCAGTTACACGTAATATTTTTTGAGTGTTTCATCTACCAATGGGAAAATGCTCCTCTCTAAGCACAAATAAGTGTGTATGCTCCTTTATAAATAATTGACTGAAAAATCTGATTCCAGCTGCCTCATCCTACTTTACCCAGCACCTTCCCAAAAATTTCCCAACACTTTTGGTACACAAATATACTTGTTATCTTCTCACTAATATATCACTCATACCCCTCACCATGGCTTGCCCATTCTCACTCACTCACTACTACTACTACTACAACAACAACAACTACTACTACTACTACTACTAGTAGTAGTAGTAGTAGTATTTCCTCTTGCTGTCACTGTCTCTGGCTTGCTCTATATTACTGATACTATCTGTTTCACTCCTTCCTACTGCTGCTGTATCTTCTCACTGACACACCGTCTCTCTTCTTTTTTGCCATTGTCACAGACTATGTGTTGCATTATCATTGGTTCTCACCTACCTCTACTTCACAATTTTCTTCATTCCTCTCCAACCATGGAGAAAAGTCCGCATGCTGCCTGTTGTATTCAATCCCGATGCAATTTCTATCTTTCATCAACACTCTGAAGGTCCACAGATTGTAGAATGCCTCGAGATGTATTTCGGAAACTACTACTGGTCCTACAGGGAAATATCTAAGCGTAGACAGCTTCAGACCCTCCTTCCATGGAGAAACATCTGGATGGTGCCTGTTGTATTCAATCCCGATGCAATTTCTGTGTTTCATCAACACACTGAAGGTCCACTGATTACAGAATGCCTCCAGATGTGGTTCGGAAACTAGTACTGGTCTTCAAGGGAACGATCAAAGCGTAGACAGTTTGAGACATTACTCCCATGGAGAAAAGTCCGCATGGCGCCTGTTGTATTCATTCCCGATGCTATTTCTGTGTTTCATCAACACTCTGAAGGTCCACAGATTACAGAATGCCTGCACATGTGCTTCGGAATCTACGACATATCTCCCAGGAGTCGATCAAAGCGTAGACAGTTTGAGACATTACACCCATGGAGAAAATTCCGCATGGTGCCTGTTATATTCAATCCCGATGCAATTTCTGTGTTTCATCAACACTCTGAAGGTCCACAGATTACAGAGTGCCTCCAGATGAGCTTCAGAAATTACTACTAGTCCTATAGGGAAATACCTAAGCGTAGACAGTTTGAGACATTCCTCCCATGGAGAAAAGTCCGCATGGTGAATGTTGTATACCATCTCGATGCAATTTCTGTGTTTCATCAACACTCTGAAGGTACAAGGATTACAGAATGCCTCCAGCTGTGGTTCGGAAACTACTACTGGTCTGCCAGGAACATATCAAAGTGTAGACAGTTTGAGACATTACTCCCATGAAGAAACGTGCGCATGGAGGCTTTTGTATTCAATCCCGATGCAATTTCTGTGTTTCATCAACACTCTGAAGATCCACCGATTACAGAATGCCTCGAGTTGTGCCTTGGAAACTACTACTAGTCCTCCAGGGAACGATCAAAGCGTAGACAATATGAGACATTACTCCCATGGAGAAAAGTCCGCATGGTGAATGTTGTATTCCATCACGATGCTATTTCTGTGTCTAACCAACACTCTGAAAGTCCACAGATTATAGAATGCCTCCAGATGTGCTTCGGAAACTAGTACTGGTCCTCCAGGGAAATATTTAATCGTAGACAGCTTCAGACATTCCTCCCATGGAGAAACGTCCGCATGGTGCCTGTTGTATTCAATCCCGATTCAGTTTCTGTGTTTCATCAAAACTCTGAAGGTCCAACGATTACTGAATGCCTCCAGATGTACTTTGGAAACTACTACTGGTTCTTCCAGGGAACGATCAAAACGTAGACAGTTTGAGATATTACTCCCATGGAGAAAAGTCCGCATGGCGCCTGTTGTACTCAATCCCGATGCAATTTCTGTGTTTCATCAACACTCTGAAGTTCCACAGATTAATGAATGCCTCGACATGTGCTTCGGAATCTACGATATGTCTCCCAGGAATCGATCAAAGCGTAGACACTTTGAGACATTACTCCCATGGAGTAAAGTCCGCATGTTGCCTTTTGTATTCTATCCCGATGCAATTTCTATCTTTCATCAACACTCTGAAGGTCCAAAGAATACTGAATGCCTCCAGATGTGCTTCGGTAACTACTACTAGTCTTCCAGGGAACGATGAAAGCGTAGACAGTTTGAGACATTACTCCCATGGAGAGAAGTAAGCATGGTTCCTGTTGTATTTAATCACAATGCAATTTCTATGTTTCACCAACACTCTGTAGGTCCACAGATTATAGAATGCATCCAGATGTATTTCGGAAACTATTACTGATCCTACAGTGAAATATCTAAGCGTAGACAGAGATGAGACATTACTCCCATGAAGAAACGTGGGTATGGAGGCTTTTGTATTCAATCCCGATGCAATTTCTGTGTTTCATCAACACACTGAAGATCAACAGATTACAGAATGAGTCCTGATGTGCTTCGGAAACTACTACTGTTATTCCAGGGAACGATCAAAGCATAGACAGATTGAGACATTACTCCCATGGAGATAAGTCCGCATGGCGAATGTTGTATTCCATCTCGATGCAATTTCTGTGTTTCACCAACACTCTGAAGATCCACAGATTATACAATGCCTCCAGATTTGCTTGGGAAACTACTACTGCTCTCCCAGGGAACGATCATTGCGTAGGCAATTTGAGACATGACTCCAATGGGGAAAAGTCGGCATGGTGCCTGTTGTATTAAATCCCGATTCAATTTCTGTGTTTCATCAACACTCTGAAGGTCCACCGTTTACAGAATGCCTCCAGTTGTGCTTTCGAAACTACTACTGGTCTTCCAGGGAACGATCAAAGCGTGCACAGTTTGAGACATTTCTCCCATGGAGAAAAGTCCGCATGGTGAATGTTGTATTCCATCTCGATGTAATTTCTGTGTTTCATCAAACTCTGAAGGTCCACAGATAATAGAATGGGTCCAGATTTGCTTTTGAAACTACTACTGGTCTTCCAGGGAACGATCCAGGCGGAGACAGTTTCAGACATTACTCCCATGGAGAAAAGTCCTCATGGGGAGTGTTGTATACAATCCCGAAGCAATTTATTTGTTTCATCAACACTCTGAAGGTCCACAGATTACATAATGCCTACAGATGTGCTTCGGAAACTACTACTGGTCCTCCAGGGAATGATCAAAGCGTAGAGAGTTTGAGACATTACTCCCATGTAGAAAAGTCCGCATTGGTGCATGTTCTACTCAATCTCGATGCAATTACTGTGTTTCATCAACACTCTGAAGGTCGGAAGATTACAGCATGCCCCAGATGTGCTTCGGAAACTACTACTGGTCTCCCAGGAATCAATCAAAGCGTAGACAGTTTGAGACATTACTCCCATGGGGAAAAGTCCGCATGATGAATGTTGTATTCAATCCCGATGCAATTTCTGTGTTTCATCAACACACTGATGATCAACAGATTACAGAATGAGTCCAGATGTGCTTCGGAAACTACTACGAGTATTCCAGGGAACGATCAAAGCGTAGACAGTTTGAGACATTACTCCCATGGAGAAAAGTAAGCATGGTGCCTGTTGGTTTCTAACCCGATGCAATTTCTGTGTTTCATCAACACACTGATGATCAACAGATTACAGAATGAGTCCAGATGTGCTTTGGAAACTACTACTAGTCTTCCAGAGAACGATCAAAGCGTAGACAGTTTGAGACATTACTCCCATGGAGAAAAGTCCGCATGGTGCCTGTAGTATTCAATCTCGATGCAATTTCTGCGTTTCATCAACACTCTGAAGGTCCAAAGATTACTGAATGCCTCCAGATGTGGTTCGGAAACTACTACTAGTCTTCCAGGGAACGATCAAGTCGTAGACAGTTTGAGACATTACTCCCATGGAGAAAAGTCCGCATGGTGCCTGTTGAATTCAATCTTGATGCAATTTCTGTGTTTCATCAACGCTCTGAAGGTCCAAAGATAAGTGAATGCTTCCAGATGTGCTCCGGAAACTACAACTAGTCCTACCTGGAAATATCTAAGCGTATCCAGTTTGAGACATTACTCCCATGAAGAAACGTGCGTATGGTGGCTTTTTTATTCAATCCCTATGCAATTTCTGTGTTTCATCAACACACTGAAGGTCAACAGTTTACAGAATGAGTCCAGATGTGCTTCGGAAACTACTACCGGTCTTCCAGGGAACGATCAAAACATAGACAGTTTGGGACATTACTCCCATGGAGAAAAGTACGCATGGCGCCTGTTGTATTCAATCCCGATGCAATTTCTGTGTTTCATCAACACTCTGAAGGTCCACAGATTAATGAATGAATCGACATGTGTTTCGGAATCTACGACTGGTCTCCCAGGAATCGATCAAAGCGTAGACAGTTTGAAACATTACTCCCATGGAGTATAGTCCGCATGGTGCCTTATGTATTCTATCCCGATGCAATTTCTATCTTTCGTCAACACTCTGAAGGTCCACAGATTACAGAATGCCTCCAGATGTGCTTCGGAAACTACTATTGGTTTTCCAGGGAACGATCAAAGCGTAGACAATTTGAGACAATACTAACATGGAGAGAAGTCCGCATGGTGCTGTTGTATTCAATGCCGATGCAATTTCTGTGTTTCATCAACACTCTGAATGTCCTAAGATTACTGAATGCCTTCAGATGTGCTTCGGAAACTACTACTGGTCTTCCAGGGAACGATCAAAGCGTAGACAGTTTGAGACATTACTCCCATGGAGAAAAGTAAGCATGGTGCCTGTTGTATTTAATGACAATGCAGTTTCTATGTTTCACCAACACTCTGAAGGTCCACAGATTATAGAATGCCTCCAGATGTATTTCGGAAACTACTACTGATCCTACAGGGAAATATCTAAGCGTAGACAGAGTTGAGACATTACTCCCATGAAGAAACGTGGGTATGGAGGCTTTTGTATTCAATCCCGATGCAATTTCTGTGTTTCATCAACACACCGATGATCAACAGATTACAGAATGAGCCCAGATGTACTTCGGAAACTACTACTGGTCCTCCAGGGAACGATCCAAGCGGAGACAGTTTGAGACATTACTCCCATAGAGAAAAGTCCTCATGGATAATGTTGTATTCAATCCCGAAGCAATTAATTTGTTTCATCAACACTCTGAAGGTCGGAAGATTACAGCATACCTCCAGATGTGCTTCGTAAACTACTACTGGTCTCCCAGGAATCAATGAAAGTGTAGGCAATTTGAGACATTACTCCCATGGAGAAGAGTCCGCATGATGAATGTTGTATTCCATCCCGATGCAATTTCTGTGTTTCATCAACACTCTAAAGGTCCACAGATAATAGAATGCCTCCAGATTTGCTTGGGAAACTACTAGTGGTCTTCCAGGGAACGATCCAAGCTGAGACATTTTGAGACATTACTCCCATTGAGAAAAGTCCTCATGGGGAATGTATTATTCAATCCCGAAGCAATGTATTTTTTTCATCAACACTGTGAAGGTCCACAGATTACATAATGCCTACAGATGTCCTTAGGAAACTACTACTGGTCCTCCAGGGAATGATCAAAGCGTAGACAGTTTGAGACATTACTCCCATGGAGAAAAGTAAGCATGGTGCCTGTTGTATTCAAACCCGATGCAACTTCTGTGTTTCATCAACACTCTGAAGATCCACAGATTACATAATGCCTCCAGATGTGCTTCGGAAACTACTAATTGTCCTCCAGGAAATTATCAAAGCGTAGACAGTTTGAGACATTACTCCCATGGAGAAAAGTCCGCATGGTGACTGTTGTATTCAATCTCGATGCAATTTCTTTGTTTCATAAACACTCTGTAGGTCCACAGATTACAGAATGCCTCCAGATGGGCCTCGGAAACCTCTACTGGTCTCCCAGGAATCGATCAGAGCGTAGTCAATTTGAGACATTACTCCCATGCAAAAACGTTCGCATTGTGCCTGTTGTATTCAATCATGATGCAATTTATTTGTTTCATCAACACACTGAAGGTCAACAGATTACAGAATGGGTCCAGATGTGCTTCGGAAACTACTACTGACTTCCAGGGAACGATCAAAGGGTAGACAATTTCAGTATTACTGCATGGAGAAAAGTCTGCATGGTGAATGTTGTATTCAAGGTCGATGCAATTTCTACGTTTCATCAACACTCTGAAGGTCCACAGATTACATAGTGCCTCCAGATGTTATTCGGAAACTACTACTGGTCCTCCTGGGAATGATCAACGAGTAGACAATTTGAGAGATTATTCCAATGGAGAAAAGTCCGAATGGTGCCTGTTGTATTCAATCTCAATGCAATTTCTGCTTTTCATCAACACTCTGAAGGTCCAAAGATTACTGAATGCCTCCAGATGTGCTTCGGAAACCACTACTAGTCTTCCAGGGAAATATCAATGCGTAGACAGTTTGAGACATTACTCCCATGAAGATCAAGGCTTTTGTATTCAATCCCTATGCAATTTCTGTGTTTCATCAACACACTGAAGGTAAACAGATTACAGAATGGGTCCAGATGTGCTTCGGAAACTACTAATGGTATTCCAGGGAACGATCAAAGCATAGACAGTTTGAGACATTACTCCCATGGAGAAAAGTCCGTATGGTGAATGTTGTATTCCATCTCGATGCAATTTCTGTGTTTCATCAACACTCTGAAAGTCCACAGATAATTGAATGCCCCCAGATTTGCTTGGGAAACTACTACTGGTCTTCCAGGGAACGATCAAAGCGAAGACAGTTTGAGACATTACTCCCATGGAGAAAAGTCCGCATGGTGACTGTTGTATTCAATCTCGATGCAATTTCTGTGTTTCATCAACACTCTGAAGGACGGAAGATTACAGCATGCCTCCAGATGTGCTTCGCATACTACTACTGGTCTCCCAGGAATCGATGAAAGCGTAGACAGTTCAAGACATTACTCCCATGGAGAAAAGTCCGCATGGTGAATGTTGTATTCCCTTACGATGCAATTTCTGTTTTCATCAACACTCTGAAGGTCCACAGATTACAGAATGCCTCCAGATCTGCTTCGGAAATTGCTACTAGTCTTCCAGGGAACAATCAAAGCGTAGACAGTTTGAGACATTACTCCCAGGGAGAAAAGTCCGCATGGTGAATGTTATATTCCATCTCGATGCAATTTTTGTGTTTCACCAACACTCTGAAGGTCCACAGATTATAGAAAGCCTCCAGATTTGCTTTCCGAAACTACTACTGGTCTTCCAGGGAACGATCATTGCGTAGGCAATTTGAGACATGACTCCCATCCAGAAAAGTCCGCATGGTGCCTGTTGTTTTCAATTGCGATGAAATTTCTATCTTCCATCAACACTCTGAAGGTCCACAAATTACACAATGTCTCCAGATGTGCTTCGGAAACTACTACTGGTCTTCATGAGGACCATCAAAGCGGAGACAATTTGAGTCATTACTCCCATGGAGAAAAGTCCGCATGGTACCTGTTGTATTCAATCGCGATGCAATTTTTGTGTTTCAACAACATTCTGAAGGTCCGCAGATCACAGAATGCCTCCAGATGTCCTTCAGAAACAACTGCTGGTCCTAGAGGGAAATATCTAAGCGTAGACAGTTTGAGACATTACTCCCATAAAGAAACGTGGGTGTGGAGGCTTTTGTATTCAATCCCCATGCATTTTCTGGGTTTCATCAACACACTGAATATCAACAGATTACAGAATGCCTCCAGATGTACTTCGGAAACTACTACTAGTCTTCCAGGGAACGATCAAAGCGTAGACAGTTTAAGACATTACTCCCATGGAGAAAAGTCCGCATGGTTCTGTTGTATTGAATCTCGATGCAATTTCTGTGTTTCATCAACACTCTGAAGGTCCACAGATTACATAATTCATCCAGATGCGATTCCGAAACTACTGCTGGTCAGCCAGGGAACGTTCAGAACGTAGACATTTTGAGACATTACTCCCATGGGAAAAGTCCACATGGTGCCTGTTGTATTCAAACCCGATGCAATTTCTGTGTTTCATCAACACTCTGAAGAACCAAAGATTACAGAATGCCTCCAGATGGGATTCGGAAACCACTACTGGTCTCCCAGGAATCGATCAAAGCATAGACACTTTGATACATTACTCCCCTGGGGAAAACTCCGCATGGTGCCAGTTTTATTCAATCTCGATGCCATCTCTGTGTTTCATCAACACTCTGAAGGTCCACAGATTACAGAGTGCCTCCAGATGTGCTTCGGAAACCACTATTGGTCTGCCAGTAAACGATCAAAGCGTAGACTGTTTGAAACATTACTCCAATGGAGAAAAGTCCGCATGGTGCCTGTTGAATTCAATCCCGATGCAATTTCTTGTTTCATCAACACTCTGAAGTTCCACATATTACAGAATGCCTCCAGATGGGCTTCGGAAACTACTACGGGTCTCCCAGGAATCGATCAAAGCGTAGACATTTTGACACTTTACTCACATGGAGAAAAGTCCGCATGGTGCCTGTTGTATTCAATCCCGATGCAATTTCTGTGTTTCATCAACACTCTGAAGGTCCACAAATTACAGAATGCCTCCAAATGTGCTTCGGAATCTACTACTGGTCTCCCAGGAACATATCAAAGTGTAGATAGTTTGAGACATTACTCCCATGGAGAAAAGTCCGCATTGTGCATGTAGTATTCAATCCCGATGCAATTTTTGTGTTTCATCAACACTCTGAAGGTCAACAGATTACAGAATGCCTCCAGATGTGCTTCGGAACCTACTACTGGTCTTCCAGGGATCGATCAAAGCGTAGAAAGTTTGAGACATTACTCCCATGGGGAAAAGTCTGCATGAATTCTCGGTTCCACAAAACCAATTACAGCAAAATAAGCATCTCCGGTTTAAAGACTATGAGACTAGCCGACAGGGATTTTCCAAGCTCTTTATAGCTCCTAGGTCTCCGTGAGACACCCTATTGTAGTGCAGAAATGAAGCAGTTGCTGAAGTGAAGCACATCCTGTTCATCAAAGAGAACTACTGACGGATGTGTTATGGAAAAATGTTCTTCTCCCCGTGTCCAGTGAAACTCTGTTGCGATCATGAGTAGCTGCCATCTACGATCACTGTTTGTAGGTAATGTCTAGTAAAGTCATCAGAAGATCGAAATCAGTTGCAAAACAATTTAGTAAAGATATCTGTATGGTTCGAAAGTTGGCAGTTGGCAATTAGCGCAAAGCTATGAAAAGTGTGGGGTTATCCGCAAGAGTGCTACTAGGAATCCGTTAAACATCGGCTACACGATAAATCAAATCTAAAAGCCTTAATTTTAAATTAATACCTAAGAATTACAGTTACGAACTACCTAAGTGGAGAGAAGAGAGAGAAAATGATGCGGGGAAGAGAAACCAAAGACTGCGTTTATTTGGCGGAACAGTTGAAATATGTAACAGATCTACTGATGAGTCTAGCTACACTGTGCTTGTCCGTCTCCTTTCGAAGTACTGCTGCGCGGTGTGGAATTGATACCAGATGGAATTAACGGAGTACATCGAGAAACTTCAATGAAGCGCTGCTCGTTTTGTATTAATATGGAATAGGGGAGAGAGTGTCACTGCATGATACACAGTTAGGGGAGGACGTCATCAAAACGAAGGCGTTTTTCGTTGCGGCGGAATCTTCTCACGGAATTTCAGTCATTAACTTTCTTCTCCGAACGTGAAAATATTTTGTTAACGCTGACCTACATAGGGAGAAAAGATCATCATAGTAAAATAAGGGAAATAAGAGCTCGCACTGACAGATATACGTGTTAGTTATTCCACCACGCTGTTCGAGATTGGAATAATAGAGAATTATTGTGAAGGTGGTTCGATAAACCCTCTGCCAAGCACTTAAGTGTGATTTGCAGTCTACCCATGTACATATAGATGTAGATAGTGGACGCTCATATCATTAAAAGTACCCCGTAACTCAACAGGAGGAAACGCATAAATCACTGCATGAAGGATTATAATTAGTGTGTTTATGATATGTTGAAATGTCTGTGTAGAGTCGCTTGATAAGACTGTTGCCCTGTTTGATTCTGTTTGTCTGCAGTTGGTTCTACTAACTGTCCCAGAAGGACTGAGAAGTTTCAGTGATAATCTGACGTTAAGTGCAAGCAACTCGTTCTGCGCATCAGTATGTCAGTACCTTAAGTGATCCATTTATATTCCATGTGTAATCGAGACCCATATTTATAAAGTTCGTCCATTAGCCTATCTTGTGTGACCAGGTCTTTTTATGTGTCTTTTCAGGTTTGTCTTGCATTTGGTACTTGAGCTGCTTTTCGTCTGCTAGAAGCACAGGATAACCAGTTTTGTACCTCTTACGTGGGCAAAGAGGTCTATCGGTGCTGTTCGACACCTTCGTGGTTGTCAAGTTGGTATTGTCCGTTTCCCGTGTGGGCTTTCCATGCGCTCCGAGCCGAGCGGTGGCTGTCGGTGGATGTATGGCTCTGAGCGCTATGGGACGTAACTTCTGAGGTCATCAGTCCCCAAGAACTTAGAATTACTTAAACCTAACTAACCTAAGGACATCACACACATCCATGCCCGAGGCAGGATTCGAACCTGCAACCGTAGCAGTCGCGCGGTTCCGGACTGAACTCGGTGGATGTAGCTGTGCTCTTAAGTGAGCCCTCTCCTGCCAGTGATGAGATAGGTCGTAGCTTCAAACGCGGTCTTCATGCGTGGAGCCGTTCGGAAAACCTCTTGGCCTGAATGGAGTGTTTCGATTACTTCTTGTTTTATATTGCTCTTGATAGGCAATGCTTGAGTCTATGATTTTGTCAGTGTCCGGAGTTTGCTTTGTTCCTTTCTACTATTGTTGTGTCAATGCGCTCTACGGGATATGGTTAGCCTGAGTTAATGTGCTTTAAAGCTTTGTGAATATGACGGAACTTGTGTTATCGTGTATGTGCGATATTTCTTTTTATGTATTGTAGTTTATCGCATGTTCTATTTTCTGCTGTGATCTCGAGTTGTCTTTATTCTGTGGGCGTTGCGCTCTATTACTGAATCTCAATAGTTGGTCCGTGTTATTTTAACTGATAAGTTATGGGTGAATATTTGCGTTACTGCATTTCCGTGTTTTGTGGGAACGTGTAGCAGCTGCCTTTGTTTAATGGGGGCCATATGTTTCTCGAATCATTGGGGCCTTCCGCCTTGATGGTTTTATTATGAATTCGGTGTGATTCATGATCTATTCGTTGTTACAGTGGTGTACTCTCATTGATTTATACATTTAGCGATTTTCACTCACATCTGTTTGAAACAGTTGGATGTGCAACTCAGGTGACTTCTTTTCATGATGCTTGCGTGAATTCTCAGGTGGTGTATTTGCTGTAACAAGATGTTTCAATCGGTGTAAACCCCTTTGATGTTAGTGCATGCACGCAATGCAGGTAATGTTCCTCTGAATTTCGTCGTTTTCGTGTGAAGCTTGATTGGATAACTGAAGTCATATGTTTCTGTTCCCTTTCCTCTCTTTTCCCTCACGTATGCATAGTTAAATTGCGCTATGTAATTTCTTCTTGCCAGATCAGATTAGTTTATTTCGTGTTCAGGCACAACTTAAGTATATCTTCAGAATGTCCACCCATAATTCTTTGTGGCTATTTTTGAATAAATGTGTTTCATGAAAACTCAAATCGTGTGTCCTCTAACTACTTCAGAACGCACCAAACAGCTGCCAGACTTGCAACTCGATGCTCTTAACTGCTTCTTTCTTTGAAATATTAGCCTGATTTTTATATGCTGCACAAAAAGACAGTGATAACGAAGTACCCAGAGAGAGGAATGAGTAGAACTAATGTGCCAAATTCACAATCCGTTGATTAATTATACAGGTTCATTTAACGATGTTATGTACTATGGTTAGATTTAGTATTGCATTAACTGCAGGCAATTTTTTTTTTCCGCTATTCTCAAACAACCTCTGTGCCGGTTGGTGAACTCACGAAGGGACTGAAGAGAAATTTAATGAGCCGAGGAAAGTGAATGAAAAGCTATTTGATGACTTAGAAGCTGCGAATCTTAAGCTCGAACGGAACGTGGAAAGTAAAGCGAATGACTTTAGAAGATGCTACGGGATGAAATAGCGATCGAGTTAGCGAAAACGTCGAGGGTCGTCGAGAAGCGTCTGTGAAGCTGAAATCGAGCAGTTGCCGCTAAACAGAGTGCTCGAAGAACAGGAGAGCAGGGTTATGGCGACGTTCGTGGCTGTCCCAAAGTGAACGCGTAGAGCTACTGTCCCGAGCTGAGAGAGCGGCTGCCGGGCGTTTGGAAGCCACGAAGGGTCAGGCAGAGCAGAGAATCAGCGCGATACGTACTCCGTCTTTTGCTGCGCCCGAGTTCCTGTTCCAAAGAGCTGCCGAGAGCCGGGAGTTAACGTCGCAGAGACAGCGAGCACCAGTTCGGCCGCAGGCGGTGGCGATAAAGCAACAGACTGCCGGCTACTGTGAGCAACACCCAGGTTTGGTCCAGAGGGGACGATACGTAGCTCGTGACTTGAAGAAACGTGTGGCTCACCTCAAAGTAGGTTGTCCCGAAATTGAAGTAGACACTTCCTGCGAATTAGTATGCACAGAGGACATTCTTGGCAACCGGAATCAAATAATAACTGGATCCTTTTACCGACCTCCCAATTCAGATGATACAGTAGCTGAAAGGTTCAAAGACGAGTTGAGTTTAATTTCAAACGCGTACCCGACTCATACAAATATAGTTCGTGGTGCCTTTAATCTATCCTCGATATGTTAGTGAAAATACATGTTTAATTCCGGAGGTACGCATAAAACATCATCTGAAATTTTGCTAAACGCTTTCTCCGACAACTATTTCGAGCATTTACTTCATGAATAGTAAAAGGTTGTGAAAACCGCGCTTTACCTGTTAACTCGGAATAATCCTGAACTAGTAACGAGGATTAAAACGGATACTGGTATTATTGAACGTACCCAGACCCCCAAGTCCTCCACAAATAAACGAAATATATACCTGTTCAAAAAAGCACATAAAAATTCACATAACATCTTCCTCCACTCCTTCCACATTAATAATTTCACTGCAGACCAGATGTGACTTGAATGCAAAGAAATAGTATCGGCGGCAATTCAGAGATTTACACCAAATAAATTAACAAACGACGCAGTTCATCCTCATTGGTACGCAAAACGCGTCAAAACACTGTTGCAGAAACAACGAAACATACCAAATTTAAACGGAAACAAAATCTCCAACATTGGCGATCTTTTAAAGAGACTCGAAATTTAGCGCTGACTTCAATGCGACATGCTTATAATAGTTTTCACAACGAAACTTTATCTCCAAACCTGGCAGAAAATTCAGACAGATTCTGTTCGTATGTGAAGTATGCTAGCGGCAAGACACAATCAATGCCTTCTCTGCGCGATAGCAATGGAGATACTATCGAAGACAGTGCTGCCAAAACAGAGCTACTAAACACAGTTATCCGAAATGCCTTCACAAAGGAACACGAAGTAAATATTCAAGAATTCGAAACAAGATCAGGTGCCAACATGAGTAACGTCGAAGTAGATATCCTTGGAGTAGTGAAGCAACTTGAATTACTTAATAAATGCATGTCTTCTGGCCCAGAGTGTATACCAATTAGGTTCCTATCAGAGTTTGGAGGTGCAAGCCATCGAGTAAAACAGAAGTGATTCCTGGCGTTCTTCAGGGTCCTTTGCTGTTCCTCATCTCTATAAACGATTTTGGAGACAATCTGAGCATCCGTCTTTGATTGTTTGCAGATGACCCTGTCGTTTATCGGCTAATAAAGTCATCAGAAGATCAAAACAAATTGCAAAGCCATTTAGAAAAGGTATCTGGATGGTGCGAAAATTGGCAATTGACCCTAAATAACGGAAAGTGTGAGGTCATCCACATGAGTGCTAAACGTAATCCGTTAAACTTCGGTTACACGATAAATCAGAAAAATCTAAAGGTCGTAAATACCTAGGAATTATTATTACGAACAACTTAAATTGTAAGTCACACACAGAGTATGTTCTGGGGAAGGCTAACCCAAGACTGCATTTTACTGGCAGGAGACTTTGGAAGTGTAATACATCTGCTAAGGAGACTGCCTGCACTATGCTTGTCCGTTATCTTTTAGAATACTGCTGTGCGGTGTGGGATCCTTACCACATAGGACTGACGGGGTGCATCGAAAAAGTGTATTATCACGATATAGGGGAGAGAGTGTGACTGAAATGTTGGAGGCTTTGGGATGGAGATCATTAAAACAAAGGCGTTTTTCGTTGCAGAGAAAGCTTCCTACGAAATTTCAATCACCAACGTTCTCTTCCGAATGCTAAAATATTCTGCTGACGGAGACCAACATAGGGAGAAACGATCAGCATAATAAAATAAGGGAAACCAGACCTCGCATTGAAAGATATATATGTTCGTTTCTTCTGCGCTCTATACGAGATTGGAATAATAGGGAATTGTGAAGGTTGTTCGATGAAATGGCTCAAATGGCTCTGAGCACTATGGGACTCAACTTCTGAGGTCATCAGTCCCCTAGAACTTAGAACTACTTAAACCTAACTAACCTAAGGACATCGCACACATCCATCCCTGAGGCAGGATTCGAACCTGCAACCGTAACGGTCGAGCGGGGTTCGATGAACCCTCTGCCAGCCACTTAAATATAATTTGCAGAGTATCCATGTAAATGTAGATGTATAGGGGCTGATGGAGTTGGAGCCTCAGGGAATAAAGTGCAAAGAGGGACTCGGAACGCGAGGATAAGTGCGATTACAGGGAAAGCAATGTTGCGGGAGGCTTTCGCGGCGGAGGACAGACCTTCGCGAGAGAAAGGCAAAGTTTCTGTTTTAAGCATTTCCTTTCACTACGTGAGTTTGAGTTGTTCCTGAATTCGGTTAACTGAATTCACCCTATGCCTGGTCGGAACTGTTCGAATTTGTGCTTTCCCCAGTGTGGCCCAGCACACGCAACTGGATTCGTCCGTTGTTTCTTAGCAGGGGAACCTGCCATGCCAATGAGGACCAGATCGCGGCGTTGTGCGACAGTAAGGGAATTTCGGCAGGCTTTCCTTTCAGCGCCGGGCGGAGTAGCCATGAGGTTTGAGGCGCATTGCACGGATTGAGAGTCCTTCCTGCCGGAGGTTCGAGTCCAGTCTCTTGCATGGGTTGTGTGTTGTTCTTAGTTGGGGTTAGTGTAAGTGATGATCTCTGCAATTTGGTACTTTAGGAATTCACTCACACACATTCCTTTCAGCCTACTGGTCGGAGGCTGCACGAGCCCACACAACATTATCGTAATACTCTTCTTTAAATATTCTGGATTTACGAGCGCCGCCCGTTTGCTCGAACACATGGTACAGGCTAATCAATTTTTGTTTTATACGTTCGGAGAAACAGAGCTGATCAGTATTTGCCTGACTATAATGCCAACCCACATGTGTCACATCATCTCAGCTGCCAAATGCAGCCGGCCGGTGTGGCCATGAGGTTCTAGGCGCTTCAGTGTGATGTCATTTTGTTAGTTAGGTTGAAGTAGTTCTAAGTTATAGGGGACTGATATCTCATCGTTTTGCAAAATGAAAGGATGATTTGGAAGCATTTAAAGCGGTGCAATAAGAGTTCGAGTACGATTTGGGGGAGTATGTGTCTAAGTATACGATCTAGTCACGCGGTGCGCAAACGCACGATTCCAGTTGCGGGCGCAGTCGAAAACCTAGACCAGAGTGACTGACCGTACGCGGCCACCCTAGTTCCTTTGGGAACAACTGGGGAATAGAAAAACGTAGGGTAAATCAGTACAGGAATGAAGGGGCACACGTACGCGGTCACGAGAACCCTGGAAGCAGTGGGATCAAAAACCATTTTTATGCGTTTCTGTCTGTAAAATATCTGGGAGTGTGCGTGCGGAACGATTTGAAGTGGAATGATCATATAAAATTAATTGTTGGTAAGGCGGGCACCAGGTTGAGATTCATTGGGAGAGTCCCTAGAAAATGTAGTCCATCAACAAAGGAGGTGGCTTACAAAACACTCGTTCGACCTATACTTGAGTATTGCTCATCAGTGTGGGATCCGTACCAGATTGGGTTGACGGAGGAGATAGAGAAGATCCGAAGAAGAGCGGCGCGTTTCGTCACAGGGTTATTAAGCGTGATAGCGTTACGGAGATGTTTAGCAAACTCAAGTGGCAGACTCTGCAAGAGAGGCGCTGTGCATCACGGTGTAGCTTGCTGTCCAGGTTTTGAGAGGGTGCGTTTCTGGATGAGGTATCGAATATATTGCTTCGCCCCGCTTATACCTCATTAGGAGATCACGAATGTAAAATTAGATTCGAGCGCGCACGGAGGCTTTCCGGCAGTCTTTCTTCCCGCGAACCGTACGCGACTGGAACAGAAAAGGGAGGTAATGAGAGTGGCACGTAAAGTGCCCTCCGCCACACACCGTTGGGTGGCTTGCGCAGTATAAATGTAGATGTAGTAGCGACAACAACGGGCGGTCGTAGTGAGACCGATTACGGGGCTGGGATCAGCTGAGTGGTGATAGCAATAACGGGTGGCGGTGATTTGGGAACAACTGGGGAATAGAAAAAGATAGGGCAAATCAGTACAGGAATGAAGAGACACGCGAACGCAATCACAAAACCCTGGAAGCAGTGGGATCAGAAACCACTTTAATGCCTTTCTGTCTGTTTTAATTATTCGGGAGCTGACGTTTGGTTTTAAACTTTGTTTTCTGCGTTTAATTTGATTGGGAAACCATTGAGATTGAACTTAACATATACATGGATGGACATGAGAATTGAAAAGTGTAAGTAGGCTGTTTAGTTTTTTATGTTGGTAACGCCACATAGCGCTCTGTATGAAAATCACTGATTATGCTGTGTGCAGTCTGTGGCTGGTTGGCATTGTTGAAATATTCGCTATTGTAGTGTTGGGCAGTTGGATGTGAACAGCGCTTAGCGTAGCGCAGTTGGAGGTGAGCCGCCAGCAGTGTTGGATGTGGGGAGAGAGATGACAGAGTTTTGAGAGCGGATGATCTGGACGTGTGTCCATCAGAGTAAATTTGTAGGACTTGATTTCTAGTTAGTGCCTTCAATAGTTAGAATCGTTTATGTAGCTGGCAGTACTGGCGCTCGCTATATTGCAGTAGTTCGAGTAAGGAAGATTTTTATGAGGTTAGTGATTCATGAAAGGTATAGGTTATTGTTAGTCGGGGCCATTCTTTTGTGGGGATTATATAAGTCAGATTGCGTTGCGCTAAAATATTGTGAGTCCGTTTAGTGATGATCAGAGTAAGTAAAGAGAAATGTCTGAGTACGTTGAGTTTTGCTCAACTGTTTGAAAATCAAATAACGTAAAGGAGATTATCAGCACAATCATTCATAAATTTTTCTAAAGGGAGTTTTCAAAGGTTGCAATAAATTTTTTATCTGTGATTATTACTTTAGGTATGAAATATTCTATTGCAGATTAATAAAAACGAATTTCTTTGAATGTTCCCAAAATAATGATTCAAGTTTAATTTTTATTCAAGGACTACTGCTGTTTGTACAAGAATGAAAATATTATTTTCCATCGAACTTAGCAAAGATTTTCACGTTGCACTGGATTTTTGTTTACTGGCTATAGCCCGACTAGCTTTGAAGCATAAGACTATCTTTACTTTATGAATTCTTTTTTATATTTGTAAGCTCTCCTGAAGAATTATCCACTTTTAAATACACTTCACGATATGTTCCTAATTTTGAATGAAAATTTAAAAGAGCTGCAGCTTGTATCCACCTGTGAATGCACAAGATAAAATCTACTATCTCTTTGTATTCTGCGTATGGAATGCTGTGAAAAGAAACACTTTTTTATTTTCGTTCACCTCTACCTGTACCCTTTTTAGGATGTGGTCGTTATTGCGATGGTATATTTTAATCTGCCGCTGTTCCAGAATGCTCGCTCACGGCGCAGCTCCGTACTGCCAGCGATATCCAATAAAATGCTGGAAATTCTAAAATAAAATGGGTAATGTCCGGTGCGAACTTTGCAGTAATTGTGACAAACAGATTTTACTAGATAAATATATTTTAACAGAAACAATTAAAATCTTTACACACCGTTTACAATCCCAGCTACAAATGGCGTCGATCATCGACTTATGACAAATGAAGACTACGTAATAGCCTAATGCAACGTTGCGGGTTCCTCTCCCATTTAGTCTGTGCAGAAGGCAAGCGATTCTACTACAATATATTGCCACTTTATATCTTACCTAATTTTTGTACAGTCTTTGTCGTTTTTGATAACATATCCTTTCTTCTGTAGCGGTTTTCACATCCTCCGCCACAGATAGTATTTAACAGTCTTTGAATAATCATTTATAATAGCAAAATTCATAATTATCTTTTAAATGTCCTTTTGAAATACAATTAACAGAAATACATATAAATTATTTGTTGCAATGAACATTATACATCGAAATGTTCTTTTAACTTTCACTTTGGATGCATGCTGCCAGAGAACGTTACACCACGAAAGCAGAGACTGCTCATGAGGGGACCGTGAGCAGAATAGGAATGCCTTGGCGGGACCACCACAGTTGGAGAAAATCGAACCCGCTGATCCACAACATAATCCACTTAACGACAATGAGTGGCTGGAACTCTCGCGACAGAATGGTGCGGAACAGGACGGATCTCTGAGCAAGGTAAGTGCGAATGTTCTACACGTGGAAAAATCCAGCACACGGGACGATTTGTTACAGGAGGCTGCAGGCAGTAAGGTTTCAGCTTTTATGCCAGATATCACCACCTCTATTAGAGTATCAGTACCCAGAACGCACTTGAGCTGCATCTGCCTGTGTTCGATTACAGGTGAGGCAGCGTTTCGTAATTATGTGTGGATACAGAGGCAGCGTGCAATATTTCTGCAAGGGACTTCTATCGACTTTTTGAGTACACGCCACACGGAGATGATGCTCTGTACTGGGTGAAACGAGGTCCGACACGATGCTACGACGTGCTCCGTGACTTTTGCCACTTCAGTGTATAAATGTACCGGATGTCTCTCTTAAAAGTCTTCAGGCACATTTCTTCTGGCTTTTCAGTAGATATTTTAAATGTGTAGATGCAGTCAGTCCAAACGTGTACTGGTCATCACGTCGAAGGAAAGCTTCGGTTTGTTTCCGTTACACGCGAAATGCTTTTTGAAGCGGAATTTTACATTCTCATTCGATAGAGCGGCCCGAGATGAGTCCAGCTTGGTATTCGTTTTAGCGATACGTATTAGCAGGAAAACTGGAAAACGGAGAGCGGCGGTAGCAATCAATTTGGGCCAGGGCCTTGTTGTCGCTGTTAGAGTATCGGTTATTCTTAGAGTTTTCCCGCTCCTGTTAATACAAATGGATGAAGCGAAAAACGTTGTAGACTAGTTTGTGGCCAGTCCATCCGAATGGATACGTGAAATTCCGCTTTGAAAATAAATTAATTTTTTTTTACCGGGAACAAACCGACGCTTTTCGGCGACAGTGGCACATCATGACAGGCGTAATGAACAGTATTAATTTCGACTGACTCCACCTACACATTCCAAACACGAAATTGAAAATATCTGTCGGAACACCAGAGCAAATGCGCCTGAAGACTCTTGGGTGGAATACCTACACCGAATATTGGAGAAATAGTGGCAAATATTTTGATAGGTGATACCAACCACAAGAACAAGAAAAAAAATACCTTGAACGTGGGTCTGGAAATGCATACTTTGTGAGATCTCTACACTTGTCCATAGTGGCTGAAGACGTTCGGGTGTGAATATGTCCGCCTGACACGCAAGGTAGATATTAAATAAACAAATGATGTATGGCCACAGGTGCTGCCCCTATGATCCGTGAACCGAGCGATGTGACGCTGTGGCTTGCACACTGGACTCGCATTCGGGAGGACGACGGTTCAATCCCGCGTCCGTCCATCCTGATTTAGGTTTTCCGTGGTTTCCCTAAATCACTCCAGGCAAATGCCGGGATGGTTCCTTTGAAAGGGCACGGCCGATTTTCTTCCCCGTCCTTCCCTAATCCGATGAGACCGATGACCTCACTGTCAGCTCTCCTTCCCCAAACAACCGAACCCCAACCCATGATCCGTCAATAGCGTTCACTACTGTACGTGACTTTCCGTATTGACGTACTCCAGTGTACACAAGTCTGAGCACTGGGTAATCTACAGGCAGTTGTGTTGCATGTACTATAGTTTTAGCGTTGTTAGTGTGTGTTATTTTGTAGTAAATTGCTTTTAACAATTAGTATGTATCGCATTTATTTATTCAGAGTATGGCATTTAAGTACATTTCAGAATTGCATCACGTTATTCTACATTACATGTATTCACAGACAAACATCTAGTCCCTGTAAGTCATATCGCAATGTTTACTGTCACTGTGATATTTGTAATGCACTGTGCACGAATGGTAAATTTTCCATTTCTCTTCTGCTTGTTAACAATGGAAGCGTACTACTCCTAAAGTGACATGGCGGATATAATTATCTGCTATGGGTTAGCAGTTGGAAATAGCCCGTAAGCACGTTCCCACTACGCAGAAAAATACCCACGTTGCAGAGTACCATGCGATAAGTTGTTGACCCAAAGTTTTCGGCTTCTTAAGGACACGGATTTTCTAGCTTCCAAAAGACGAATAGTGGACGGAATGAGTCAGTTCACACACCTCAGATGCAGGAGGACATACCAGATTTTCTGGACGAAAGACGTGCAACAGCAGTGTGGGTATTTGGCGATAGACACCAACAGAAGGCATAAGTCATCCTGTTGTCCGGCTGGTACTGCTTGAGCTATTGCTGTATCCGTAACACCTTCAACACATCCAGGCACTAATGCCAGAGGACCACGATAGCCTATCATAGTTGTGTCATTGGCCCATACAGAAGCGTGCTGCAGGTCCACTGTTTTCGACGAAGAATTTATTTCTCTGATCCTGTGCGGTTCACAAAGGGTCGTGCTGTGAACTTCCATACTCAGCACGTGTGGGCTTATGAAAACCCCTATGCTGCTGTACAAAGAGTACATCAACCTCATTTCTCCGTCAACTAATGGATAGACATTCTTGGTGATAAGTTACTAGGGCCATATATCCTACTCCAAACATTTAATGGAGCTCATTATCGTCAACTTCTTGTTAACATTTTGCTTACCTTGTCTGAGGAGGTACCACATCAGTAAAGACTACCGATGTGGTTTATGCATTATGTCACATTTCATCTGCAATGTGTGTGAATATCGGATGCTGACGCTTCATGTCTTTTGGAATGGTTGGGGCGGAGGGGGCACACCTTGGTCCCCTGTTCCCTCGACTTCAGTCCTCTGTAGTTTTGGTTATGGGAACAGTTCAAGGCGTTAGTCTTGCAGTACCACATGTATGTGAAATTAGAAATCGTTACCAGAGTCGGAGACTATTTAGACTCTGACAAATACCTTTAGATACAGTTTTGATATACATAATACAATGGAAATATGCTACTTGAAATTTGGCCCTTACATGAGGTCCTAGGGTGAACAATTTGTATAAAATTACTTAATAACTGTATTTTAAAAACAATTAATAATGCAAATCAAATGAAAGGAACACTAAATTCTTTAAATGAAATTCAAGTAAAAAATGAACTGGTGATTTATTGCAAAAAGTCTTCTTCGTACACAAGAAAACCAATAGACTAACTGTCTATCATGTTAGACTAATACTGACAATCAGCAAAAGCATAATGTCCAGGGAAGGATAATGTGTTCATGCTGCACATTCCCTCCACGATGTTGAGGCGGAATAAATAAAAAAATTAAATTTCTTGGTTTTTTGTAAAGAGGAAAAATTGTGGACATGGAATTGTAACTTCAGAATTTTTGAAAGGCCTTTCTTTTTTTATGGGCTGTATTGACCAGCTTGAATGCGGAAAAATTCAGTGCTGCGTGAAATATGCCTGTAATATAATTTACCATTCCGATTAATTACATTTTTGAATTCTACGTCACTGTTGATTTAATCAGAGTTCTCACCTTAGACGTAGCATTAGTCCTTCTGCCACAATATTAATTCATTAGTCGCCCTCGATGTTCTTCTCTTTGTTGACCGTGTGTACCTTCCTAAGTCGGCATCGGTTCACTTCACGTAGACGGTGGAAACCAAGGAAATACAATGCTACGTCACTTTAAAAAATAGTGAGAAGTATCGAAGTGTTACGAAAATTATTTATTCACAAGACAATAAGACTTGCTCTGCTCGTCGCACAAATCATGATTACTAACAACATGGCTGCCTTTCCGCACAGTCCGAAATTACGTCCTTCCTCCACAAGGCAACAATCGAAAGTGTCTCTTAGCTACTTCTTGGAGTATGAAACAAAAGCGAATCCAATATGAACATTACAGAGATTATATTCTACATCCCTCTCAATTTGATCTTTGGCGCAGCCTTTAAGGTGTTGTATGTCTCTGCGTCGGAATGTGTCATTACAATGTGAATAAACCCTACGAATCTGAATTTTACTATGTAGTGGTTCCTTGTCGGGACTAAAATGAAAAGAACCTTTCTTCGTATCTGGAATCTTACGGTACTGCGGTGGTGTACAACTATAAAATGGTAAGCTCCCAGAGAAATTGGTGCCGCTACAGTGTGCTCACCAATCACTAGCCATCTCGATCTACATCCAAATCTACATCGATACTCTGCTAATTACGTTGAAGTGCCTGGCAGAGGGTTCTTCGGACCACCTTCAAAATTCTCTATTCTCCAAATGTCGTATTGCGCGCGGAAATAACAAACACCTACATCTTTTTCGTACGAGCTCTTCAAATGGTTCAAATGGCTCTAAGCTCTATGGGACTTAACATCTGAGGTCATCAGTCCCCTAGACTTAGAATTACTTAAACATTAACGAACCTAACCACACACACATCCATGCCCACGGCAGAATTCGAACCTGCGACCGTAGCAGAAGCGCCGTTCCACACCGAAGCGCCTAGAACCGGTTGGCCACAGCGACCGGCTGTACGAGCTCTGACTTCCCTTATTTTATCCTAGTGATCGTTTCTTCCTATCTAGATCGGCGTCAACAAAATATTTTTAAATTCAGAGGAGAAAGCTGGTGACTGGAATTTCGTGAGAAGATTGCTCCGCAACGAAAAATGCCTGTGTTTTAATGATCTCCATCACAAATCCTCCATCATTTCAGTGAAACTCTCCCCCCTATTTCGCGATGATGCAAAACATGCTACCATCTTTGCACTTTTTCGATGTACCTGCTAATAAAACGTAGTGTTGGGTTAGCCTTCCCCACATGATTTTCTGTGTGTTCCTTACAATTTAAGTTGTTCATAATTCTAATTACTAGGTATTTAGTTGAATGTATGGCCTTTAGATTTGACTGATTTATCGTGTGACGGAAGTTTAACGGATTACTTTTAGCACTCATGTGGATGACCTCACACTTTTCGTTATTTATGGTCGTTGCAATTTGTTTGCCGGCCGGTGTGGCCGTGCAGTTCTAGGCGCTACAGTCTGGAACCACGTGACCGCTACGATCGCAGGTTCGAATCCTGCCTCGGGCATGGATATGTGTGATGTCCGTAAGATAGTTAGGTTTAAGTAGTTCTAAGTTCTAGGGGACTGATGACCACAGATGTTAAGTCCCATAGTGCTCAGAGCCATTTATCTATTTCTTTGCAATGTGTTTTGATCTTCTGATGACTTTATTAGTCGATAACCGACAGCGTCATCTGCAGACAACCTAAGCGACTGCTCAGATTGTCTCGCAAATCGTTTATACGGATAAGGAACAGCAAAGGGCCTGTAACACTAAGATGTGTGCGTCAACACGAGATCTGCGCCCCCATGGAACTTGTGGACCGAGCTAAGTTGTCGGGACGACTTCCCAGTGCAGAACACTAGAATGATCGCCCCCCCCCCCCCCCCCCCCCCTCAGCGATCGAGCACGAGAAGTCTCCTCTACGACGATCGACCCAAGAGTGTTCGATCATCCACATCCAACTCCTCAGTTTGGGCCGTCATGGCAACAAGCATATCAGGTAAAACGTTATGTACTTCTGTCCAATGACAGCAGACGAATCAGAGCCTTGTATAAACAACTCAGAATTTCCAACAAGCCAAGCAAACGCCGCTGGAACCCCACCAGGTCAGGTTCACACAGCAGCAGGCCGCTCCTCGTCAAGAACTGGTCAGTTCTCTCCAGATGTTACCGGGTAAGACACTGAGCGTCAAATTCTGAGCTTCCTGGGGTCGTGACTCGTGACGTCACTATGTGTGCCACTGGATGTCAGACTCGGAAAAACTTTCTTCTTCAAGGCGTGAAAATGACTGTAATGCGTGAGTTATTGCCGGATTTGTTATGCGCTCTGTATGTGCTTTCACCCTGCTCAGACAGCAGCTGGTATAGATTTTACGCTTGTGAGCGTATATATACGTTGTTATGTGGCTAGCGGAGCTTGTGGACTGGCCCTGTTCGATTTCCTTTACGTACATTTATGTAATTCGAAAATCTGTGCCCAGACATCAGTTTACTAAAACAACGTGACAATTTTAAAAAACTCAAAAATGTTAATTCTAAAAAAGGGAGATATTTTTCCGGCTCACTTAGATACAAATCTATTCGTAAGTATTTGAGTTTCATATTGAAACAATGTCGAGGTTAGAACCTCATTTTCAGCAGTTTCTTTAATTGTATTAATATTGTATCTTTTTGTCAACTGGAAATACTGAATTATAATATTCTAATGAAAATACGATTTTATTTGAGTCAAATCAAATAAATTAAAATTTGATTCAGACATGTGAAATGACTTGTCTATACTAATAAAGTTCCCAGAAAGAATTTCACTCTGCAGCAGAGAGTGCGCTGCGATGAAACGTCCTCTCAGAACTAGAATAATCTGCCAGAAGGTTCCATCAGTAATACTGGTGCGCTTTATATGTTCGTTTCTCCATGTAATGGAAAAAAAGAAATACTCGACATTCACAGTGACTAGAGTATGTACAAAAAGAGCAATCAATACACATTTGCAGTTGACCAGCAGATCGTTCTGCAGATACAGTCTATCCTTTTGAATTTTTAAGTACTATAATCTATTTCTGTGAAGGATGCTTATCACGATATTTATTTGCTCTTTCACTTTATTCACATGAACTCTGAGAGTTTTATGTGACTATATTATTTTGTTTCTGCAAACATAATTCGTTCCACCAAAATAGCTGGAAACCCCACAGCAGATCAGTTCCAGTCATTCCACGAGTAAGGAGGTACAAGGCTCGTCTTGTCTGTAATTCTACCATGCCTAGACGGTCAATACCGTATTCTATCGCGTCCGCATTGTTACTTTGTGCCAAGAAGGACTCTCAGCAAGGGAAGGGTTCAGGCGTCTCGGAGTGAACCAAAGCTATGTTGTTCGGGTATGGAGGAGATACACAGAGAGAGAGGAAATATGCCTCGTTCAGACCGCCCAAGGACTACTACTGCAGTGGATGACCGCATCCTACGGATTATGGCTCGGAGGAACTCTGACAGCAACGCCACCATGTTGAATAATGCTTTTCGTGCAGCCACAGGACGTCTTGTTACGACTCAAACTTTGCGCTACAGGCTGCATGATGCGCAACTTCACTTCCGACGTCCATGGCGAAGTCGATCTTTGCAACCACGACATTTTGCAGCTCGGTAAAGGTGGGCCCAACAACACGCAGAATGGACCGCTGAGGATTGGCATCACGTTCTATCCACCGATGAGTGTCGCATATGCCTTCAACCAGACAATCGTCGGAGACGTGTTTGGAGGCAACCCGGTCAGGATGAATGCCTCAAGATACACTGTCCAGCGAGTGCAGCAAGGTGGAGGTTCCCTTCTCTTTTGGGATGGCATTATGGAGGGCGGACGTACGCCGCTGGTGGTCATGGAAGGCGCCGTAACGGCTGTACGATACGTGAATACCACCTTCCGACCGATAGTACAACCATGTCGGCAGCATATTGGCGAGGCATTCGTCTTCATGGACGACAGTTCGCGCCCCCATCGTGCACATCCTGTGAATGACTTCCTTCAGGATAACGACATCGCTCGACTAGGGTGGCCAGCATCTTCTCCAGACATGAACGCTATAGAACATGTCTGGGATAGATTGAAAAGGGCTGTTTGTGGAAGACGTGACGCACCAACCCTCTCAGGGATCTACGCCCAATCGCCGTAGAGAAGTGGGACAATCTTGACCAACAGTGCCTTGATGAACTTATGGCTAAAATGCCACGACGAATACAGGCACGAATCAATGCAATAGGACGTGCTACTGGCTATTAGAGGGAGAGGTGTGTACAGCAATGTTGACCACCACCTCCGAAGGTGTCCCTGTATGGTGGTACAAGAAGCAATGCCTGACTTTCATTAGCAATAAAAAGGGTGCAAAGGATATTCATGTTGATCTCAATTCCAATTTTGTGTACAGGTTCCGGAGCTCTTGGAGCCGAGGTGATGCGAAACTTTTTTGATGTATGTACATTTTTACTATGTCTGTACAGAACTGTATACACTGTTAGCGTAAATAGCTCTGGGGAGGTGCATTATAGAATCAGTAAGCGTACAATACTTCAAAACTCGTTTACTACCTCATTTTCCGCAATTTGATCTTACGTTCTTGCCTCAGTGTCAGAGGTACAACAACAGATTTTGCGCTTGGCTGTCATCCATTCGTATGTGCCGCTACATTTTTGGAGAGAAACCCGGTTGCCGCACAGTCGCGGCGTTGGTCTCCCTCTCTCTCTCTCTCCCTATCTGGTGCCGACTCGCTGAGTGTGACACCTAGCGGCAGCACTGGGTACCTTTGGCGCGACGTCGCGAGTCACAATCCCAGAAAGCTAAGGAATTAACGCCGGGTCTTGAGACTCAGACCTGCTAGCCGCCAATAGCGCACGCAACACCGAAGATCCCACCCTCCTCCAAACGGCGCGTGACCCCTGCGGGCCCCAATGTAGCTGCCCTGCCGCACATAACCGGGGACTCAATGCTTTGAGCGGTGAGCTGGCTGTCCCTCCCTTATTCCCATTGTTGTGTGCCTCGTACGTTCTACAACTCTTGGGGAAACAAACTCCGAGTTTCCCACGAATTCTCTCAGCTGAAGTGACGTACGTTAAGACACACAACCTCTGGAATTTTTATCAGGCACAATAGTGAAAATCAAGTATAGTAATGAGAGTTTAATAAAGTGATGAGAATCGTGTTCCAGCATTTCTCCGTCATAAGGAGTGGGTGGTGTTATTTTATCAATGGATGGAGCAACCCAGATTGCTTGTAACATTTCAGCCGACGCCACGCCGGTCAAC
The DNA here is from genome assembly GCF_023897955.1 of Schistocerca gregaria. Taxonomy (NCBI): domain Eukaryota; kingdom Metazoa; phylum Arthropoda; class Insecta; order Orthoptera; family Acrididae; genus Schistocerca; species Schistocerca gregaria. Next base: position 14,941 of record NW_026061873.1, on the reverse strand, counting down.
GATACCCAGACACTACAGGATCGCGTCTTCGACGCAACAACAAGCAAGCGTATTTCGGAGAGTGCGTGATCTCTTAAGCTGAGGATCAGAGCGATACATTGCCATTGGAGGAACGTCACGTTGAGCACCTCATATGAGAAATGTCATTAACGGATATCAGGATGGACGGCTCCTATGGACAAGTGTGCAGATCACAGAAAGTATGCGTTTCCCGATCCACGTGTAATGGATTTTTTTTCCTTGTTTTGATGGACAGCCCCACCTCGAAATATTCGACACTTTGCGCTACAGGTTAAAAGAAGAGTGACGAATATAAGATGCCTTCAATATTTATTAACGTTGTGGGTGGTTCTCTTGATTTATGCTAACTTTTTTCCAGCCTACGTCTAGATCTGGTTTTCTTCCCTGCATATTAAATTATATGCAAGCGTTTCTATCGCACCAGAAAGGATGGAGGAGGTTTGATGTAAGATCTATTCGTGGTTTCTCCTTTATCGAAATCGTTTCCCATAAGAATCCAAGCTACATCGTTAGCCTCGTGGCTATTGAGGTTGATCCTCAAAAAAACGTAGTACTAATAGTTCAATCCAGAACGGTTTAGGTAGCCTTTACGGTAGTTGGGTATAGCTGTGTGGTTAGTATTCGAACAGACATCCGAAGTAGTGTGGCGGTAATGCTTCAATCTGTCCGAAGAACAGTTCCAGCTTTATAAATGTAGCCAGAAGTGTATCGTGGCTAATGGAGTTGTTCATGAAGACCGATTAAAGTATTTTCCTAATATATTTTGTTGCCCTTATTTTATAAAATCATTTGGTGGCTTTCTAAGAGGTACTTTGTGTTAGGAGTACAAAACGTAAATAAAATTACATTTTCACACGTTTTACTTCAGGCAGAATTAGGTAATAAAGCCAGTCGATACCTTTCGTATAGTGCAACGACATAGTTGCTTACTGGCTGAGTATTTTTCAAGAGATCCTCTCACACAGACTGGTAATTTACACTGTTTTTAAGAGACACTCCGAGTGCGCCGTATCAGTCACTCTTTAACCTGTTACGTAAGGCGATTCGTTCCTGCTGTTATCTTTTGCGTGTATTCAGTCCCGCAACCAATAACCGTGCATTCGGGCGGTAATCAGTTATCGGTGCGTTATTGTAGTCTAAAAACTGAATCCGTTATAGTAACTCTTTTGTTTACTCACTCGGGGTCCCACCGTTTTGTACACAACTGAGGTGAGAAGTAGTTGTGACGTTCTCTACGGCGACATCAAAAACCCATTCTGAGGTGGTGCCGTCGAAAGCGTAAACCGAAGCAATCGGTCTGGATTCGAATACATCTCTCGAAAGAGAGTACAAAAGAATATTATCACAGGACTTTACAAACAGGTTTTTCAGAAATTCCTACCAGTTCACTTACTTAACTTATTTAATACTGCAACGCGTTTCGAGCTATCACCTCTTTATCAGGCAAAATATGACAAAACAAGAAACATTCAAACCGAATGGACATATACCTTAATGCAAGTATTCTTTCAGTCTTGTCGTTTGTTGTGGCTTTCCTGCAGAGAAAGTCAAATAGAAGCCGTATGAGAGCGCGTTCACTTCGTTTTCTTGTCTGTAGATGAATACTGGAGCACTCCGTTCATCAGAAAAGGCTGCCGTCTTGTTGCCACTGTGGCTTTAAATTGTAAGCACACCACGTAGCTCACTCGGAAAACATGAATAACTGATCTGGCTTCTTCAGTATTATTCGGTTAATCACAAGGCGTCTACTTCGGTAATAATCTTGCTGGCATTTCGATGATCTTTCTTGGGATTTCTTCATGATTCATTACATTCTTGCACGTGCTACCTTTTTATAGTTTTATGCACAGTGAGATATAATATCGAGCGATTTTAAAAAGCGAGTGAATCAAGTTGCGTCGGATAGAGGTGCAGGGGATAGCGTCAGTTACGTTTGACGCGAAATAACATTTAGTCATAATGGAACATAGACTGTCAAAGCATTTTATCAAAACGGTAGTTCGTACCAGCTAGCACGTCGTGCAATCCGCAACGACTTCAGCGTTAATCGAAATCGGCAGGTGCACCTGCCTGGGCGATTAAAAAGTGGCTGGGGAACATTGAGGAGACGGCGCCAACTGGGAGACCAAAAACTGTGCGCTCGCCTGAAAAACATCGAACGTGTACGCCAAATGAAACGCGTATAGCACGTGTGCCTTGACACGACACTACAGCGCGACACGCACGTGCCGCACGAGTCGCGCGGCTGCAGTGCATATTGCGACACGTACACCGTACTTAGCACGCGCCGACTGGCGACGCTCTGCAATGACAGAACCGAAGCGCGCGCACCTTTTTACCTTTCTCTAATAATTTACAGAAACTATTCACTGAAAATATTTGATTTTTTTCCGTACTTGTAGCTCTTTGTGTAAACTTCTTGGCCAAGTGCCCATCATCTCGCTAATGGTCATGCTTACTGGGATCTACACATTTTAGTAAGTCACTACGCAAAACTCAAAAAGATTGCAATGAAAAATAGGGGACGCTATGATTTAGCGTTTGGTGCGTATTACACCATATGTTTCTGAGTATGAAATTCAGCTAACATATTAAATTTTGGTTTAGACTTAGGAGGAGGTCTCCATCTGTCTTCGATTTCGAGAAAATGGATCCCATGTAGCGCATTCACTCCCAATCTTACGCCACGGGAATGAAATATTCCTACATCACTGGTATTTCCTAAACCGCTCGAGACATCGAAACGAGATTTTGGCGAATGACGACACAAGGAGGAGAGTACTTTGCCACGCCGGCCGGTGTGGCCAAGTGGTTCTAGGCGCTTCAGTCTGGAACCGCGCGACCGCTACGATCGCAGGTTCGAATCCTGCCTCGGGCATGGATGTGTGTCATGCCCCTAGGTTAGTTAGGTTTAAGTAGTTCTAAGTTCTATGGGACTGATAACCTCAGATTTTAAGTCCCATAGTGCTCAGAGCCATTTGAACCATACTTTGCCACGTCGTAAACACACTGAGCTTTCTTATCTATCACGGTATATCAGTAGTTACACTTCCCTATTTATTTTTTTTCATTCCACTGACTAATTTTTTAAGAGTTATCGACAACTAGTGAGACAAGAGTGTCCTAATATGAAAGTAAACATGAAATTTCTTCTCTTATGTTGCCACAAACCGTCACAATGAGTTTTTTGATAAGATATTCGGCTCTCTGAGCGCCAATTACTTGTTTAATGAGACAGATTTCTGAAACAGTGTGTCACAATAACTGCTGCAAAAATGAGTTTATGCAAATCATATTGTGTTTTGGCAAAAGAAGTGCTCTCAAACCCTTCAACAAGAGAAGTGTGGCCGTTACTCGCAAATGGTGTTGCTTCTTCGAATGAGAAGAGGTTAACAACTCACACGAAAATAAATCGCTAATTCTGTTGGAATTTTGGTTGAATCCCACAACCCATTTTATTTTTAACACCAGCGACTGAAATGGAAACTTACCAAAGGAGTTTTATTCCTTTTCTTTATCTGAGCAATAGCAAAGTAATGAAGAGCGTGGTCTTCAGGCGGGATACCACGCACACTACTGATGCCGGTTCCTCACCAACGCCTTGCCAAACTGACAGTCCGTGGTTTGCGAATAAAATAGTTGTTACTGAGAAAAGTAAACAACTGATACGTGGCACAACACAATGGCCAGTGTATCGTCAGCAGCTGCGAATAAATCGATCGACAGGAATGCGGAAGCCAGCAAGTGTGCTTTGTGAGAGGAAGAGTTCACATCGTTCCGAAAACATTGTCATGAAAGTAGATCTGCCTTTGTCACCATTACATTTCTACATATCACCACACTCTTTCAGGATATTCCTACTTTTATATTAGTACCGACACTAATTCCTTTGTGTAGCCTGTTGTGTAATTAGTTTATTAACGCTGATAGCGTGTATGCAACCACTGAAATACTTTTCCTCGTCACGACGAGCCGATTAAAACATCGTTATTTACGAGGGCTTCTCGACTATTTCGGGCTTGCAATGTACGAAGTATAACGTCTCTTATTAGACCCATATCCACATGATGATATGAAGTACGTAAGTTTTACTATCTCGGACGCTTTTTACCAGGAGCGCAAAGGGGTCATACCTGTGGAAATTATGCCTTTCCGACTTTTTGTAACGGATCGCAGAGATACTTCAGCATAAGAGGCAGCAAGTAGGTAACCTTGTTTTACTTTCCTGTCTTGCTTCTAGATGACACGATTTTATAATATTCCTTACTTCCTTATTCACTACCCTCACGGTAAATCGTCTGTCCCTTCTTACGTTCTGAAAACATTGTGGAGGCAGACGATATACTTTCAGTGGCTAATGGCTCACCGGTTATTGAACTGTGCATTGGGTTTTTTGACAAAGAATAAACAAAACAAAAGAACTGTACATATGTATGTAAATGAAAACTATTACGTGCTAACGAAAATGGACGGAGCGCTTAAACAGCGAAAAAAAGAACACTTCTCAGTGATAGAAAACTTCAGTTTACATTACAGGCCGTACTCTTCGGATGGACAATACTTCCACTGTCCGTATGCGCCATGCCGAAGTGAGTATATGGCAGAACTGCCCTCCCGCTCCCCGCCTCACACATCCGTCAGTACCCGCGTGACGCGCGGCGCGAGAAACTTCGCCGCTACCACAAAGCCGCGCGACCTGGCGCAGGCGCGTGTCGCGTCCCAGTCGCGTCGCGTCGCAGTTTGCGCGGTCCCATTTGAACCTGTGAAATTGCAAAAACGCGCGCTGCGCCTAGCCTTTAGAGTTGCCATTGAGAGACACACTCGTCGCTCAGTTCACCGGCACAGCGCTACACTTGGGATTTCAAAGAGAACGGTAGGAAGGATTTTACCCCAGGATTTGCACTTTCACCCCTACAAAATCTAAACGGTACAGGTCCTTAAGGGAATAGATTATGTGATCCGCAGCCGCTTCTGATTAAAAGTTTTGGTCATGATTAGTCGGGACCAGGACATTGTAAACCGTTTGTGGATGAGGGATGAAGCTCACTTCCGTCTCTCCAGTTATGTGAACAAGCAGAACTATCGATTTTGCAGTGACTTTAATACTAGAGAACTGCATTAGCAACCACTGCACTGGGCAATAGTTATTGCGTGGTTCGTAATGTCTTCAATTAGGGATAATAAGGCCAAACGATTTTTAAGTTGTAACAGTGACTTCACAGAGATACGCAGACGTTTTAGAAAACTTATGTCTCATCGTTCACTTCATTGTGTGCAAGTTGTGGAGTAAATGTTTCCAGCAGGACGGAGCAACGTCCCATACTGCGCTAGTAAGCATGAATATTGTCAGTCGTTTGTTTCCAAATGATATGGCCTCCCGAAATGGGTACATTGCATGGCCCTCTCGTTCACTGGACGTCACATGTTTGTGACTTTTTCTTTGGGGTTATCTGAAGCGGAAAGTTTAGCAAGATAACCCACCTTGAACAACTGAAGCCCTGAAAGAGTGGATGCGACAGGAAGTGTGATGAGTCAGTACAAGGTCTGGCTGGAGGAATGCGTGCTTCTAAGCGGACGCCATAATAAGACAGTTATCTTGAAAAAGTAACTGAGGAGGAGGAGGAGGACATTAGTGTTTAACGTCCCGTCGACAACGAGGTCATTAGAGACGGAGCGCCAGCTCGGGTGAGGGAAGGATGGGGAAGGAAATCGGCCGTGCCCTTTCAAAGGAACCATCCCGACATTTGCCTGAAGCGATTTAGGGAAATCAGGGAAAACCTAAATCAGGACGGCCGGAGACGGGATTGAACCGTCGTCCTCCCGAATGCGAGTCCAGTGTGCTAACCACTGCGCCACCTCGCTCGGTGAAAAAGTAACTGACGTTTTACTGTTACAGAAAACACTTTTTCGTATATTTTAAGATTATGAAATAGAAAAAGTGTCTTTATTTAACAGCTTTTCAAAAATCGCTCTTTATTATGCCTCACCCTGTAGTTGAAACTCTCTTCTTCATTTAGCTCATGAGGCCCTCAGCTTTAAGAGAATTTATTGTGTCGTAAACACAGTACTATTTCAATATGCTATACGAGCGTATTTTAGGAAAGACACACGGGAAATATGTAGTGGTAAATGCGAAAAACAAATACAGAACTAGTTCTCTCACAACTGTTATGACTACTCTTATTTTTTATTTGGGGGACTTACGAAATCTGAATATTTTCGTAGTCTCCATGAAATAGCTGTGTTAATCTTAGATAACGGTAGGTGTGATTAACGTCTCTGACTGGTGGTGTGGAACTGTCCCAAGTGAAGGACAGAAGGAATTGGGTTATTCAGATACACACAGTAGACGATTGTAACTGCACTGTTTACGTGGAAAGAACCCACACATATTACAAAAAATTTATGTATGTACGTATGTGGCACATCTCCCCCTAGACCACTGGACTGATATGGACCAAAGTTTGTGCACATACCCCTTACTGACAGGTAACAATCATAATTCAGGAGGTGCGGCATCATAAACGATGAGATGTATGAAAATCAGCCGTACCATGCCTGATGTTGAAATTTGCTTCTGTACTACTAACTCTATTCGTAACAAATTTCGCAGACATTCGCAGCGAAAGGCACATACAAAATTATATCATGATGCCACACATAATTCGGGAGATCCGACGTCATGAACACCAAGATGTGTGAAGAACTGCCGGAGTGTGCTTAATGTTTATATTTATCCTTGCTGCTCACTCTGTTAGCAACATATTTTGCTGACGGTATCGACATACGCCGCTGAATGCGCCTACATGAATGCATCGTTGTAGGACTCTTTACTGCCGAGCCACTCGTGCAGTCGAGTGAAGTCGAGTGAAGTGACACCAGGCAGCGCTTTTGGCAGCTTTCAACTATGAGGCGCAAACGGTTGTAGGCCTCGCCACAGAGGCGTGCAGATACTTGAAGCAGCTGTGCCAAGCGCATCATCCCACGCCGAGCCTACTGGCAGGTGTGCGTGCAAGGTTCCTCGTTGTGGAAAACTAGCAAAGTGAACACCCCGACCGACAGTGCCGGCTGTCAGCTAGTGTACAATAAAAACATTATGACAGGTGACAGACTTACGTCATTCAACAGTCTCTGGTCAATGAATTAGTTCTTTCTTATGATCTTAATGAATTATTGTCAATGTAAACAACGAGACACCAACAGAGATAGTGATAAATGGTTCAAATGGCTCTGAGTACTTTGGGACTTAACATCTGAGGTCATCAGTCCCCTAGACCTAGGGTAGTTAGGTTTAAGTAGTTCTAAGGACAGCACACACATCCATGCCCGAGGCAGGATTCGAACCTGCGATCGTAGCAGCAGCGCGGTTCCGGACTGAAGCGCCTAGAAACGATCGGCCACAACGGCCGGCGAAAGCGATAAATGAGGTATTAGTGAAAGATACTGGCTTATTAACATGGTTTGCTTCAAATTTTCAGAAAATGTAACTGATTCGAATATTTGACTAACGTAAAGCCTACCAAAATCGGCTGTATAGTTACGTTCATAGTCTGCACATAACTTTGCGGTGCACGGCCGTTGCCCCTGATAACAAAGTGCGAGTGCACCGCCCTCGTGGATAACATTGCGCCCCCTAGAGTGTGCAGCTGGAACACTGATAGAGGCAGAACATTCCCATTCGTCTGGTGCGCTCTCAAGTGTCATTGATACCTTCTCTGATAATGATCTCTTACCTTCGCCATCAAAATGGCCTACCTCACTGGGAACGCATTTCTGGCCATATGTCCGCATGACCTTTTTTCCTCCTTTTGCTGCGGAAGCTGTGATCTCTGTATCTTGAAACAATACAAACCAAGGGAAAATCGAAATCACTATCTCTCGCCAATAAATAAACGATCTCTATAATCATACAAGACGAGCGAATTGTGTTAAGTAACTGATCGTTCATTTTGGCCGCTGTACACAACGCAAATACCGTCTCCTTGCGATGAACAGCTTACGAATACAAGAGGTTATATTTATTATTTGCGGGTCGTCTTGCCCCTCAAAAACAGGAGGACAGTAAGTGATCTTGAAATTCGGCGACGTTCCTGGGTGCATTACGTGCTCCCACTTCTGGCCATATGAGGGTACGACGAGAATTCTCCATATAATCGTTCCGATGCGCTCACGTGTTATGTTTTGGAGAGGCATACCGTTGGTTGGGCAAATTGATCATGGTACACTCGCAGGTCAGCGGCATTGTGACACTGCATTCGTTTCCCATGCGTATCTTTTCAGGCTGTATGCGACCCTCACTGTACTTTTAAGAACGACAATGCGTGATCGCATCGAAAGCACTGGTGTAGGAGGTCTTTGAATGAGTGCATGTTCGGCAAACTTAAACCCCGTGGGCCACGTCGTTATGCATTGGGGTACATACCGCAGCTCGCCTACATAGTCCAGCGACCATCCAGAGTTCTCAGTCAAACATGTTGAGGAATGGAACGCTCTACCACATTTCCTTACCAACCTCGTGCCCAGCTTGGGAGCTGGTTACAGAGCACGCACAGCTGTGTTTGGTGACCACATGCTTTATGGAGAACACGTTCCGCCTTTTGCAATGTGACTACTGTCTTTGAACAAAAATGTCAGTTATGTTCGTATCATTGCATGTTTCTTTGTTACCATCTGTACCATGCAGCAGCAATTATTTCTATTTTGCTTGACAGTGACACAACATGTGAAAGTTACTTTGGCCCGGAGTTTCGCAAAGCACTATAATCGAAAACGAAAAAGGTCTGACGAGGTCTATTGGGTTGAAGTGAGACCACGGGAGCTGATTCCATACCACTGTGGCGGCTGCTTTATTGTATGAAGGACTGAATTTAGTTGAAAGTACTTGATCTTCATTTCTCGAGTATATGCTGAAGATTAAAGTTAATCGCATGTGAACCGGTACTTTCAGAGACTAAAATAAAGAGCTCCTGCAAACGCTATTTACTATTCTAAAGAAATGTGACTGGGATCCTAGAATACGAAACTGACTACAACTGTATGTAAGCAATATCTGTTTCTGGTGCTCCATTTATGACAATATGAGAATAGGGGGGGGGGGGGGCATAGGATAGTGTACCTACAAACACATCTTCTTTCTTGGTCGGTGTTTCAGTTAGTCACCGATTTTAGAACTATATGAAGCAACGCGTACTAGAGGACGCGGTAAGTAGTTCCTGGCATTTTCGACTGCTGCTGTTGTGGGGCCTGAGGTTTTGTTTTCTGCAGGGTTTGCAAATATAACGAGTTCTACATATTTAGTGTTGTGTAATATATTAAAGATATTTGAGGATACTGTCTGTTCTATGGTTAAAGAATTTTGTGGTGAATAAAATATTGTTAAATTTTGACTAGTTACATAACGTGTGGATGAATAAGTTATAGTTCGTGAGTCACAAACCATCTCGTACCTTCAAACGGAAGACCTTGCACCATGGAGTATATGAGATTTGCAAAAGAAGTATGTTTATGTAATGTATTAACGAAGTTACCAGTCTCGAAAAGGGAAATTTGTGATAGCTGCAACAGCTTCTATTTCAGATCGTTGTTAACTTCTAATTGGTTTTTGATAAAACGATTGATTTCGCTTGCTGATTATTCTTGTGTAGTAGAGTAATAACGTAAGACATTTCTCATAGAGAAATACACTACTGACAAATTTTTTTCTCGATTGCAACGATTTGAACTGATATTTGTACCTAGGTACATGACCATGTTGTATCTTGGAACAGTCTCTCATTTGTCAAAAATCTTACTTTTCCGGAGTAATTGTAATTTCAGAAAGAAAGTGCACCACTCCTAAAGTGAATGCTGTCATTTCAAAATAGAATAACAAAATGGAGTAAAGGTCTATTAAAGTGTGAAAGTCTGAAGTGTGTTCCACGGTAAAACACTTTTCGCTAATAATTGTCAAAACTAAGAACAAACACAAAACGCTGTCCAAGCATATAAACGATCGATAGTCGAACTAAAAATCTGAATGCCGGGTGTTCGGACAAACTTCTAGGACTTGTAGAAGGGAGACAGGAAAGAATATTTTGAGTACAAACCCATGCCCAGGAATGTACCGTTTCAGTTCTACAATGGTTTCAACTTCGATTTTTAACTCATCCACTTCTGTTTGAGGGATTAAATTACGCATAAGGCAATACAAAACAATTCGAAATGAAACATAACGGAACACCTGTTTATCACTTAAGCACATTTGTTTGTGTTAAGACTCCTCGCCCTGTCCATCTGTCACCATATCGTTTGTTCGGATGTCTGCGAACTGCACGATACAAGCGAGTTGGTGCATCATCATGCTGAAACCACATTTCCTGATGGGCAATCAGAGGCACAGCTTTCAAGAACGGCCCCAATATCTTTTGTAGAAACATAAGATATGCAAGACCAGTTAGAGTGGAAGGAGGTACGGCCCAGTTACACGACAGTCTGGAATGCCTGCCAACAAACAAATATCCAACAGGCACCGAAGCCTCGGAATGTGCTTAGCATGAGGGTTTTTGGCTGCCAGACATGGCTGTTTAGCGAATTCAGAACACAGTCCCTCCCCAGTGAACTCACATTTGTCTGTGAACAGGAGTAGTTGGGTAAGGAAAGGATCAGCACATTTTGTTAGCGCAGGTTGCCTCCATCAGGAGCAAGCATATATTCATTGGAAAACCTATTGTTCTCTTTTGATTGACGAGTCCTTAACTTACTATTATGCTAAGTGGATTATGACCATCTGAGGATAATCCGTCATTCCAAGAAACCCTCCACACTCCTCCCTTCCCTCTCCTTCTCCCCACTTCTCCTCCTTCTCCACCACCCCTCTGGAAATTGTCTCGCAATACAAGCACACTTATGATATGGACCCATTTGACTAATTAATTAAATCGACCAATTAATTAACCCCTCCCTATCTGGGACACCCCCAGCAGTTCCCCTCCCCTCCCCTCCCCCTCCAGGAATTTGTCTGGAAAAAGACCCAATTGATTGGCTAGCAGGTGGAAAATTGATTGCAGTGTATGGAATATTGTTTAACCCTTTATTTGGCAGTGTTGCTTTCAAGCAACATCACATTTACCTTGGCCTTATGGGACAACAAACTCTTCCCAGTGCATTTTACTGGCATTACTGCCTCCAGGCAACATTCCTTTACACACTGCCAACGCCAGTTTTTGTAATAGCTTAAGGTTTTCCACACGAGATAGCAGTTTGTGCAGTGGTGTTACAGAGATCTCCTCGTGTGAGCAACAGAGGTGTCTTATTTTGGTTCTAAAAGAGTGGATTTAAATAGATTGAAGAAAAACTGCTAAGATTACTGGCAAGATATACCCAGAGGTAAGTTTACAGCAGAAATATTTCAATCTTTGTTTGGAAATACGTAAGTAGTATAAAACTTTTATGTTGCCTGTGAGCAACATTGCCTATAGTTGGGACATGTGCCATTAGTATATTACACATGTTTACGGTGTGACAGAGAAGATATTTTTATTTTTAGGGGCTTTTTAGCAATGGATTCCAGAATATTTTATGGAATTGAAAAAGCGAGAGGAATAGTAGTTCCACTAGAAAACCCGGCTTTGTCTGATCTAAGTGAATCTGAAGACACTGAACTCGAAGCTTTGGCAGGCTGTAGTGATTCCAGAGCGTCAATCTCAGTTCCATAACCAAGTTATACCAGACACTGATTCTGATTTAGGAAGTGAAATCTCAGAAGCTGAACATGTGCAAGGACCTTCTGCAGTGAATCCTTCTAGTGCAAGTGGCAGTCAAGTGAAAAAGTAAATTACAAAAGCAGTCACTTACATGTGGGTAAAGGAAGATACAACTGCTAGGGCAGAAAGTCTCTCTCCTGTGTTTTCTGATGAAGGCAATACACCACTGGGTTATTTCAGAAGATTCTTTGATTCAGAACTAATTGACAAAATTGTGCAGGAAACGAACTTAAACTCTGACCAACAAACTACACGTCAGTAAACAGCAATATAAATTAAATAGAACAATTTTTCGGTGTTCTGATGTACATGGGTCTTCTTTCTATGTCTTAGTAGACTGACTATTGGTCTCAGTCAATGAACTGTGAAAAATTCACCAGCATTTTCAGTTTGAAGCGCTTTCAGAAACTCCGCCGATACCTGCATTTTACGAGCAATGAGAATGCTGTGAACTGTTCTGAAAGACTTTTGAAAATAAGACCTGTTCTTGAGTCAATTGTATAGAACTGCCGTGAGCAGAAACAAGAGTCGGCATTTTCTACAGATGAGAAGATGGTTGCATATAAAGGTACAAGAGCAGGTAATTTGCGCCAATATATTCAAATAAGCCACACAAGTGGCGTTTTAAGATTTTTGTTCGTGCTGGTGTGTCTAGAGTTGTCTATGATTTTCTTCCCTATACTGGCAAGGGGATGATAACTGATCTTGCTGATGACGTGAAAATAATGGAATTGGAATACTTTTATTTTGACAATTTATTTTGCAGCCTTGAACTTAAAACATACTTAAAAAACATCAAAACATTGAGTCCATGGGCACCATAAGGAAGAACTGAATAAAGAACTGTCCTCTACATGACGAGAAGCGGTTACTGAATGACGAGTCAGCTATGACTACAGGAAGGACAGTCACTCCGACCTCATTTTAGTAAGGTGGGCAGGCTATAAAATCGTGACACTTGCAAGCTCGTTTTTTGGTGTCCAACCACTCTCAACAGGAAAACGATGGGACAGCAATCAAAAAAGAATTGATGTGCCCTGTCCCAGTAATGTACGTCAGTACAACAAGCACATGGGAGGAGTTGATCTTGCTGGTATGCTGATAGAGCTCTACAGAGTACCAATGAAAACTAGGCGATGGTACATGAGATGGTTTGGATTTATTCTAGATCTGAGTGTTTTAAATGCTTGCCTGCATTTTTCGAAGAGAATCTCTGGACAAGAAGACCTCATCAAAGTCATTTAGGGCAGATACTGCCAATGGTTTGATATTTTCAGGTAAAAGTAAAGTAGGAAGACCTTCAACAGACAAACCACCACCATAAAAGAAGAGTAGGAAGGCAACAGCTCCGACTGTTACACAAGATGTCCGATTTGATAATATGGAGCATTGGCCTGTATACGGTCCCAAAGGTCGTTGTCGTTATTGTCCGTCTGAATATTCTACAGTCATGTGTTCCAGTTGCAATCTAGTATTGTACTTCGATCCAAAGAGGAACTGTTTCCAAAAATTCCATTGCAAGAAGAACAAGAAGGAAAATAAAACAGTTCTATTACGCAGCAGGAATGCATAAATGTGTTTATAAATTAAATTATTCACGTACGGCAAACATTTTGCTTGAGGTTATCAGCAAACTCCTTTTTCCTATGATATGTATAAGTGTGATCTACTGCTGGCAATGTTGCTTGTAAGCAACGTTTCATAATTTTCATAATTTTTGTCAAAAATTTCTAAAACTGACTGAATTGTATTTCTTTAAGTATAATAAATAGATATAAGCACTTAATTTTTTTTTATTTTCACCATTTGCCAAATAAAGAGTTAAAAAGTTTCTCATACACAAGACAATGTGTGAAAGATTCTTTATTTAAACAATTTAAGGGATACAAGGCAGTGTATATCATATAGTTCATTTATTTACTTTAAATATTTAAATAGACAAAATTCCATTACCTACAAATTCTTTGAGGGTGAGAAGATACTTGGAATATTAAACAACTTCGAAATTTTTTTTTAGCCCACACTCCCAAACACTTCACTGGGCTTGTCATTCCACGTATTACTATATGTGGAGGCCACGCTACCCCTGCTCAGGTCTGTGACTGGCCACTATGAGAGCAGACGTTGCAGTAATCCCCAAACAAAAGAGCTTCTGATGGTGGCTGTCCTTTATTATTTGATTGCTGAGAAATTCCTGTTCAAGCACATGCGCTCTCTCTCTTTCCCCTATCCCCCTCTCTCTCCCTCCACCCCCCCTCCTCACAACCGGTCATGTCCTGTAGTGTAACCCTGCTAGGACTGCATGCACCATTGGCCGTGGTCGGATCGAATCACACACAAAGCAGCATTTACCTAGTAAACCCCACCTGTGCATTTCTTAGAGTGAGGTAATATCTCCATCAGATTGATTGTCTAATTAATTAAATCGATGCCCTTCGTGTGGGACAGTTTTCCGTTGCTTTCTATTGGTGGATTACTAGGATTAGAATATTTGATGGGATTCGATCCTACAGCTTCCCAATTTCCGAACCCTACTGTTATTTTTTCCCGTTGCCTCCTATTGGTGTATACTGATACAGTTAAGTCATTTATAGAAAGTCCATTAAGCTGGAGGTAGCTGAAAATTTCAAATTTCAGCTCAGCTGCATGCTGTGTCCATAGAAAACCTGAGGAGATTTCGGACTGGTATGTGTGCTCGCAATAAAGCAACAACAATAAATTGATTAAACGGGGATTGGATATTGCGATTGGATTTTTAAACCTTTGTAGAATTCCTAAATTGGTTCTCTCCACTACATTCGGAAGGAGGAGGAGGAGGAGGAGGAGAAAGGGTGTGTTAGGGGATAGGACAAAGACACAGAAAATACCACAATCCAGGCCGTAGCAGTAGTTGTCATGGCCAGATGTTGGATATCGCTGAAATACATCCTGAATGCACATGCCCAGTGTCCACACGTCACTCGCCAATCTCCTCATGAGCAACCAGCGCCAACGCTCAGAGGTCGGACGGCCGTAGCCAGTTTGGTGGACGCGTGTGTCCGCCAGAGTGCACCACCCTGACGTGGAGGGCGTCTGGAAGTGATTGGAGTGGCAGGAATTAGGATGTTATCAACACGTTCATTGCCAACACTTGGCAGTTATCGATATTGAATGACTCAATTTTCCAAGGGGAATACATG